>NC_090022.1:63002208-64320541 GCF_037176765.1 Anolis sagrei | reverse complement strand
GGGGAGAATCTGAGAAGGCACACAAAAAAAACTCTGGGGTTCATTTGGCACACAGACCACACTGCTTCATTTTACAAATTTAGTTATGTGAGAAGCAATTTATTTCATTATATTGATAAGTCAAAAAGTGCTTTTTGTCTGCAAAATATAAAAGTTATCTTCCAAAGGTGTAAGAATTCATTACCGTAATTTTTCTCAACAAAGCACATGAAACTTAATAGTTCTGGGTTAGGTGTTCCATTTTAATTATATTTGAATACTGCCCTGCTATATGGCTGAGAGATGACTTTAAAATGCTTAAAATGCCAGCACCTTTTAGTTTACTACACAGCCATACAGAGTCTTTTCCAATCTGGAGCCCTTGCAAAGCAACTGGTAGAGTTGATGGAACCATCACTTCCAAGATGCTGCAAGGTATAATTATTATTATTTCTTTCTTAAGAGACCCAAAGAATTTAACAGTGCCAAAAACAATACAATACAATGTACAAATTAAATCCTAAAAAGTATGAACACTAAAACAGAATTAAACATAGGAATATTAAAAATAATAAGAAGGTTTGACCGATCACTGGAAAGGCAACAGGGAGGGGGTCATTCTGGCTTCCCTGGGCAGCCAGTTCCAGAATCGAAGGGAAGCTACTGAGAAGGCCCCCTCTCTCTCATTGCTTCCAACTGAGCTTGTGATGGTGCTGGCATCTAGAGAAGGGCCTCTTCTGAGGATCTCACAGCCCAGGCAGGTTTGTAGGGCTTTAAAGGTCATAACCAGCACTTTGAAAAGTGACTGGAAACAAACTAGCAGCCAGTGGAGCTGCTGCAACAGGAGGTGTTATCTGCTCCCTGTAGCCAATCCCTAGTTAGCAACCTGGATATAGCTCTTTAGACCAGCTGAAGTTTCCGAATACTTTTCAAAGGATGCCCCAGAGAGAGCACATTACAGTAATCCAAATGGGTTGTAACTATGGCATGTATCACCTTGGCCAGAGCCAGCATCTCAAGGAGTGGGTGCAAGTGGCACACACATTTTAATTGTGCAATGGCCCTCCTAGCCACTGCAGATACATGGAAGTCCAGGTGCAGGGCTGAGTCCAGTAAAACTCCAAAAATTCAGGACTATGTCTTCAGGGAGAGTGTATAACCCCATGTAACATGGGCTGGAAGTTTATTCCTGATCTGCCTTCCATCTGACCAGAAGCATCTTTTGACTGGATTACATTTGTCTGGCCTGGATTAATAGTTTCCCACAAGACAGGAGTAAAGCAGGAGAATTATTCTTTATCCCCTGGTATGGGAAGACAGATTTCTTCAAAGGCTAGGTACAAAATTGTAGTTCTATACTTCAATCAGCTGTTTTAATCTAAAAGGTATGAGAAAGCAATCCAGTTCAGGCTGATGCTGTAATCTATAAACACAGTAAATGAACAAAATCAGTACAAAAGCAGGATGCAGCAATCTAATGTTAGGAAATGTTGTGTGAAGACTATAAAATATATTAACCTAAACATAGATCATGCAATTATGCCCTACTATTTTACATAAGTTAATAAGTCCTGTTTGAATGGAATACTACCTGGAGAAAAAATAAATGCATCTGTTCTGTTTTGGAGGAAAATTGTATACTTGTGAAGTACAAGTTAACAAATTTAGATAAAGATTTCTTTAAGCAATAATTTGGCAAATTCAAAAGCAGTTTGTTCAAGAGGGTTTATGTTAAATGATTCCATGTGTGAATAACACAACTTAGGAGCAGGTGTTTTTCCCCTGAATTACAGTAGCTTTAACTGGCAGATTTTGAAGAATTGAAATCAATTTATACGTATTTTAAAACAAACACAGCTAAATAGCTTCTCTCTTTTTTTTTTAATACCGCAGGTTGTTTACTGACAGTACTGCAATATTTATATTGTACTTACAATAACCACACAATAAAGGCCTCTCATAATTTCCTATCCCAGAAAATTGAATTTGAACATCAGACTACCTATGTCCAAGGATCAATAAATAATCAACCTCTTCTTTTAAGAAGGCTAATTTTAAATTTATTTTAAAGTGCTAACCATAAAGGCACCTAGAATTCAATATAGGATTAAGATTTACAGAAGCAGAAAATACTGTATTTTCCGGTCATGCTATTTAATTCTTCTACTTAGTATGAACCTGGAAAGTGTCGAACAAAATCATCTAAGTCAACCATGTAAGTGACAGGTTATGTCTCTTTGGCCTAAAGCATAAAGCATAGCTCTCTCTTTTTCAGAACACAACAGAGCTCGAAAGATCAAAATATTGATTAAACATTTCCATTTCTCAGTACAATAGAATAGATTCAGCCAATAAAGGTTCATTCTGCTGAGAACTCCAGTTTTAATTCCCAAGGTACACAAATATCAAGGGGAACAAGGCAGGAATTTTATCAAAGCTGCACTACATACAAATAATAGAAAAAATGAAAGCAACAAATTATCAATTAACAAAAGACGAACCGTTGAGGTAATAGTCCAGGAATTCTTTCCTTAAAGTTATATTTTATAAGCCTAGTCTACCTTATTGCTATAAACCATGGGTGAAGATTGTTGAAGAAGTAGGTTTATCTACTAATAAAAAACATCATCATCCAATGTCAGTAGTCACAATATCACTCACATGTATTGATAAACAAGGAACACTAGCTTAATAAATTTCAATGTGAATGAGGTATAAAATGTCAAGAAGCCTAGTTTCAACCCATTAGGCCCACAAACAACATGGTAAATAGGTAAGGGCACTGGTAGATGTTGTCTATTTGCATCTACCTCTTCAGAACAAACCAGAACAGGGAAGCTTTATGAGCCAGCCAAATATTATAGTATAATGGTTAAAAGTACCCAAAGAAGCCAGCAACATTAAGCATACTTTAAAGCACATGTTGTTTTCAGTTTACAAGTCATGTTTGGGTGCATTCAACAATAAACCATTTAACAGACAAACAGAGCTACTCTGTCAATGCAGAACAGCCTCAAATGTCCAACCAGCCTGTTTCACCATTCACAAGAACCATATTGTCTGGTAGTTACTTATGAGTACAACATGAAAATTCTTTAACAAAATGAACAAAACCTCCTAAGTCCATAAAAAGATAGGTATCAACCAACTAGAGGTCCTAATATCCTAACGGCACCATATCCTGTCTGATCTTGGAAATTAACCAGTCAGCCTCTGGTGAATTCTTTGATGGTAAAGACTGTCAATTAATACCAGATTCTGTGGGCTATATTTAACATC
The DNA here is from genome assembly GCF_037176765.1 of Anolis sagrei. Taxonomy (NCBI): domain Eukaryota; kingdom Metazoa; phylum Chordata; class Lepidosauria; order Squamata; family Anolidae; genus Anolis; species Anolis sagrei. Next base: position 64,317,283 of record NC_090022.1, on the reverse strand, counting down.
AGAGTATTCCTTGTCTAAGAAAATTCCATAAAATGAATGTGGTCGCCATAAGTCTGGAGGCAATTTGAAAGCATGTGCACATACACATCAACCAACTATGGCAATCTATGAGACTCTGTAATGGAAGTTGGCCATCAACACTTATATGGTTTAATTGAGCTGTTTGAACGGCAACCTTCCTGCAGTTCTCACTTAAGAGTAGGGCTTAGTCAACAAAAACATCGAGCATATGCTTATACTTTGTAGATTTTTGGCTGTTCTACTCATATAGCAGCACACAATGTGAACATATGGGAAGAATGTTCATTTCCCTTTAGAGCCAAAGAGGATTTTCTTGGAACTGTTGGTCTTATTAGAGCTTCTGTAAGAGTCTAAAAAACAGGTATCTATCACTCAAGTAAATGCATAGCTCACACCAGATTATAATAAAACAGAGAACGATTCCAAATACTTATAGATATTATGTAGGAGCTTTCAATTTTTCTCTACACTATTTCATTTTTGGTGCCAACATGAAAATCTGGCAAGATACGTGATATGTACAATATCTCAAAGTATTTGAAGTTATGTGACATTGAGAAAATTATAAAACACTCAAGAATGTTTTCCTTTTTTGAGGAACACATGCCATGGCACTTGACTCAGCTACTCATTTGTATCCTGAGAACTATGGAGCTATGTATAGTATAAATATGGTTGAAATATGAATTCACATTTTACACAGAAAATTCAAGTTGATTTTGTATTCAAACATCAAAGATACCACATTTCAGTAAAAATGACTGGACAACGCCACCAAGTCTCAAGTTAGTATGAAATTACAGTAGTTCAAAGCTTAAGAAGAAAGTTTTCCACAACAGATAGCCCTACCATGCTAACAATCACATGCCACAAAACTGGTCTGAAATTGGTCTTTAGCGTCATAGCCTACATCTCTTACTACTTCTGCAAATGTCACGTTCTAGAGCCAATTTACATAACATACATTGAAATTCTCATGATTCTTGTCACATTTTTCCAATACCTGCAATATAGTCGCCAGATTCATGGATAAATATGTATATAACTGGAAACATTCACATACCTATAAAAGCGTGAACACTGATCTTTAATGGACGCACTAAATTATGGTTATAAGGACCATTAATAACTAACTACTAAAGAAACACTCTAAAGGAATTCCAGGAAGGTATTGTTGATATTCCCACATTTCTATGAAAACTTTTACCTGGCAAGAAGAACACAACTTGCATGTACAAAAACCCACACTGGAAAGAGGACATACGATATCTATACTCTAACCTCCATGAAACAATAAAAAAGAAAAGAGAGTAAGGACATTAAATGCAAAATCAGTTGGGCACAAATGTAACTGCCACCATTAACGTAACTTAAAGACAATCCGAATCCAAAACAATGCAAATGCAAAGATTTTCCCATGCGGAATTGCACTTTCACAGGCACTAATTAATGCCATCTTTTTATTCAATGGAGTGCACAATATAAAGTTCCTTGAGATCAACCCAATTGCTTTACTATCACAATAAGGTTAGGTGGTGAAATACAGTGGCTACAAGCATGAAACAGGAAGCCCAGATTCGAATCTCATATCTGTAGAATCGCCTTGGAAAAATCTATAATGATTGCTCCAATCTCAATGTCTCAGTTGTACCTCCACAACCAATATACATGGGCACACACACACATCTACAGTATGACTAATAATGCTCTCTCCATCACAGAAGTTGTAAAATTGAAATAGTGTATACAAAATACTTTAACAACTCTGAAGAAAATGTATATAATACTAAACAAATCTTATAATTATACTAAAAATGTTTCTATTAAAAGACAGATTTCAAGAGCAAACAGCAAAACAGGTTAACAGACAACTATACTTAAAAATGCAAGGGAAATGTTATGTACAATTTGTAATACTAATACTAAAATAATAAATAATTTAAAAAAAATAAATACTAATTAATATTTTAAATCATGTATTATTTTACTCTTGAATAATTCTCAGAAATATGAAAAAAGATTTGCAATATCCACATTTTCCCTTTATTTGGCTATAGGCTACAATACAAAATAAAACTAATTTCAGTTCTGTCTCTTAGCTTAAAATCACAAGGAGATATATACTAGAAATGTTTAAAATTAGCACTACTGAAGTTGAGGAGGGAGGCTTTCCACTATCTGGCCAGTGTCCTGGCATCACTTGCTTTCCTTTTATGCTATTTTGGCTACATATATACACACTGCAGCTAACACTACCAATGATGAAGTTTAAAAGACTAGGAAAAGGGACATCACTTCCTCACTTTGCTTTCTATATTTCCTTAGAATGCAGACCGTTTCTACAGGCATCTGTTTTTGCCATCTCAGCAAACAAATATTCATCTAAAACAGTACAACACTGGCTCTCCTGTTTTTTCTTCAATTGTGTGTGTGTTTCCAAGTCACCTGCAACTTAGGCATACAACAGTGAATATTTTTCCAGTTCTGAGGGTGAAAGTCCCTTGTCCATACACACAAACAAGTGCTGCACAAATTATAACCATTGTAACAAAATGCAATTCACCAGCTACACAATACATCTTCTAGATCTACTGCATTACAGTAACTACAATATTACAATTATGAACCAACTGGTAGGTATAATACAAGACTGTTGGAGTGAAATTTAGTTTGGTGAGTCATAGGTTGTAGGCACTAGAAAGAGAAACATCTTACTTATTCTCAAGCAAAAGAACAATATGAAGAATCGCAACTGAACGTTTGGCAAGAAATCTCAAACCTTCTCTGCACCTACTTCTTAAACAATGTTTCCTATGGGGACGTGGCGGGGTGTGTGTGTGTGTGTGTGTGTGAGGATTTCCCCCATCTAAATAAACACCTTTACATCAGGAAGAATCTGGATCATAACAAATCACATTTCTCAAGAGCTACTCAATCTACTAGGAGGACAGATTCACTTTCCTTAGTTACAAATACAATAATGAGGAGTTTCAACATTTAATGATTACAACATAGCAGAAAACCAAGATGGAATTAATAAGTTTAAGGTAAAAAAAAATCTGTCAAAAAAAAGCCATTGCTCTCCTACAGTCAATTGCCAAAGTCATTGCCAGGGCCAGGAATCAAAACAATTACACAAGCTAAATAAGCCATAGTAATTAAGCAGCTTCAACAGTTATGATTGCTGGCAAAGCTTGAACTCATTTACTACAATCCAATACTAGAGATAAAAACTTTATTTTAGGGGAATACGGATCATAAATCAGGAGTGTGCAGAAAGAGAGAGCCAGTTCAGGTTCCTTCTGACCCTGTGTAGGCTGCATGCATACCAATTTCCAAAACACAGATGTCACATTATGCCAATGTAAGATTATTTTAATAATCCAGATTTGCTAAGCAAATTTAAAGATGTTAGCTCTCTTCCCAAAATTATGAAGTAGAAAAACCACACTGTGGTCCCATCAGGTCTAAAATCTTACAAAAGTTAACATATTTTAATACAATACCCATTTAGCAAGTCAGTGAATTCATCTCAAATCAATTCACAAATTAAAAAGTATACAGATCTTTTATGTGATGCATGTAGAGAATAGAGTACACTGCTAACTGTTTATGTTTGGGCATTTTACTACCAGAATTAAACCAATTTTAGTTATACTAAAGCTGTATTGAAAAACATAGGGCAGTAAATGTCATACAGAAGGAGAATTTTAGCTGCACAAAAGTGTTTAACATGCATCATCAAATAGAACATTTTAAAATACTGAGATAAAATGGAAATGCTAAAAAGTCAAGAAGACAAACTTTAGTAACGAAAACCTGTCAATTCATTTTATTTTGATTATGTTGATTTTCCTTTTCTATATGTACAATAGTCAAGCTTCTCCTACAATAAAAACAAGGGGAAAACACAGCTCCACCTACAACCTTGGGAGTCTCTTTTATTACTGCCACAAATATTTCTAAGCCAAAACAATCAAAATAGTATTCAAGTTCTCCGCAATAGCTAAACACTGGCTACAGTTTTTAAGAAATACATGAGGCTAATATAAAATAGACCAGCAACCAGTTCGTTGAGTTGAAGAATAATTTACTATCAATCATCATCTAAAACCTACAACATTTTTAACAGTCAGAAAATCTGACTTCATGTAAAGTCATCCTAGGGATCATGCCAATCAAATGAGAAAATGATGTCCTTAATCTAACTGTTAGTACCAAACAAAATTATACCAACTGAATAACGGAAAATTTGATAAACATCCAATAATTACATCTATTTAAGAGTGATAACTGGACTGAAGTTACAGTGTTTGTTAATAGAGCCAGTACCTCTCTGGCTGAGCATTTTTAAGGCATTTCCGCTAAATTACAAGCCCCAGAATTCTGCAGGAGACAACCACAGGATTTCAGATGAGATACACACTCTTTGCCTATTCTTTCAGCTCTAGTGTGATGCCAGCAGAAGTCTGCTTTTCTTCAGAATAATCTTTCCCAAACCTTCACCCTCCAGCTATGTTAAGGCTACAGCTCTTATCATCCCCAGCCAGAAGATCAAGGATAAGCTAGTACTAGAAAGAATGTATCGTTACCTATGTCACATTATTTATTGTTAAGGTAACAGACAACAAAAACACAATAAAGCCAACTGAAACGAAAGAACAATTATGGAACACTTAAATCTCTTCATTAAAATTTCCAGGGGAGAATGGCAAGGTTAACTACCCAGAAAATACCTGTGCAAACAAATTCATTTTCAGTTGATAGTAGAAACACATGGGAATCTGTCAACATATAACAGAGATATAAGGCTCTCCTCTGTATGGCGATCAAATGAATGTCACTAGGCTGTGATAGACGAAGAGCCAACGCCCCCAGCAATAATGGAAAGACCAGGGTAATACATACAAAAGAAGGGAATCTTTCAAACAACCTGCCGCTAAACCAAAGCCAATACCTTAAAAACGGCACATGAATTATGTATATTCAACAGCAGCACTCTGCCACCATCAAATTCTGCACTAGCCCAAAAGGTAGCTTCATATAAAATATATCATTATAGCTGAAGCTTAAGGTTAGTGATGTCCAAAACACTGTGAATAGGCAATCCTTGCCATTGAGGCCAGCATGATCTCTAGTGACAGAAATGAGTCCGAGGTCATTCCAGATTTCGAGGGAGTTTGCATCCCTCCAAATCTGGTATGCAAACTCCTTGTCCCAGGAACCACCTCTCCACTCACTCACTGACTGCCCTTCTTTCAAAGAAAGTGTTAGATTTTGTTATAGAAAGAAACACTGTTCTTCCCAACCCCCATTCTGCTTCTTTGTTTTTAATTGAGTTTTTTTAATTCAATGAAAATAAACACAGTCGCCAACACTGCAGTACTATCTGCTTCAAGTAATTGCCAATGTAGCTAAACTAATAATTACCACTGTAATAGAGAAAAGCCAGCACTAGTCCATCATCACTCTCTGCAATACAGTTGGCCCTTCACACTGACACATTCAATAATCACAGTTTGAAACTATTCCCCCCCAAAAAAGAATATAAAAAGCAAATCTTTATGTTGCTATTATTTATAAGGAATGCCATTTTTACACCATTGTACATAATGGGATAAGTATCTATGGGTGTTGGTATCCAGTGGATACAAAGGGGCCACTGTACAGTTTTATATGTGAACAAGACTCCACTTTTCAGGATCTTAACTTCAGATGTTGCTAGCTTTGAGATATGTGTGTTGTAGTACATCTCATGCTTGCGCTGAAAAACAGAAATATAAAACTGCCTCACACAGACATTGACATTTGCTTTTTCTAATCCAGTATTCTCTATTTTGGCATCACATCGACCAAAGCCTCTGAGGAGACATTTTAAAGCCCTGCTACCAAAGATCCTTTCGGTAGAGGCCACAGTGGTTGGGCTTAAAGGTTTTATACATGCACAGCAGCCATGAGTTTTCACTCCAGAATATATAACACATTCAAAAACAACTGCTTCGCTAGCATTACACCTTCTTTTATATTTCAAACAGGGACTTCAATAAGTCTGTGAGTAGTGGGTCATTGTGAGTTTTCCAGGCTCTATGGCATGTTCCAGAAGCATTCTCTCCTGACATTTCACCCATATCTATGGCAGGCATCCTCAGAGGCTGTGAGGTTTGTTGGAAACTAAGCAAGTGAGTTTTATATATCTGCGGAATGTCCAAGGTGGGAGAAAGAGCTCTTGTCTGCTGGAGGCAAGTGTGAATGTTGCACCTGGCCACCTTGATTAGTATTGAATGATCTTGCAGCTTCAAAGCCTGGCTGCTTCCTGCCTGGGGGACTCCTTTGTTGGGAGGTAACATCTAACCCTGATTGTTTAAACGTATAAACATTTTCAGGCAATTATAGATTTATATTAATTAAATCAAATCAAAATAAGTTTCAATGTGTTGTCGAAGGTTTTCATGGCCAGAATCACTGGGTTGCTGTGAATTTTCTGGGCTGTATGGCCATGTTCCAGAAGCATTCTCTCCTGACATTTCACCTGCATCTATGCCAGGCATTCTCAGAGGTTGTGATGTTTGTTGGAAACTAGGCAGGTTAGGTCTATATGCCCAGGGTGGGAGTTTTAGTACTTCTATCCAGAGGTTTTCTCTCACACACAGAGATTCGCCCTCATTTTTGCAATGGCTGGTGTCAATATACTGTGGCGCAGCTAAATTCCCACCGATATCCACACTTCTTAATACTTCTGAATTTCCAAGCTGAGGCAGGAAGTACATGCTGAGCATCTCTTATCCCCAATTTCGGAGCCCCTGGTGGCACAGTGGGTTAAACTCTTGTGCTGGCAGGACTGAAGACTGACAGGTCGCAGGTTCGAATCCGGGGAGAGGCGGATGAGCTCTCTCTATCAGCTCCAGCTCCTCATACGGGGACATGAGAGAAGCCTCTCACAAGGATGATAAAAACATCAAATCATCTGAGCTTCCCCTGGGCAACGTCCTTGCAGACGGCCAATTCTCTCACACCAGAAGCGACTTGCAGTTTCTCACGTTGCTCCTGACACACACAACCTCCCCGGTGGCGCAGTGGGTTAAAGCCCTGTACCGGCAGGACTGAAGACCAACAGGTCGCAGGTTTGAATCCGGGGAGAGGTGGATGAGCTCTCTCTATCAGCTCCAGCTCCTCATACAGGGACATGAGAGAAGCCTCCCACAAGGATGATTAAAAACATCAAATCACCTGGGCATCCTTCCAGACGGCCAATTCTCTCACACCAGAAGCGACTTGCAGTTTCTCAAGTTGCTCCTGACACGACAAAAAAAAATCCCCCATTTTCAAAACCAAAAAGTGCTCAAAAATCCCAAACTGTGGAAGATGCAGGATGAAGACGCAGTTTAGCACCACTTTGTGGAAAATGCAGTGGAACAGATGCAGTTTGGCACCACTTTAAACTGCCATGGCTCAATGCTTTGGGATCACATGAGTTCTAGTTTTACAAGGTATATGTTGACACTTGGGTCCCATCCCCAAGACAGTGTAGAGCAGCATGGGCCGACTAGGGCCTTCCCTCCAGGTGTTTTGGACTCCAACTCCCAGCATTCCTTCGGGTCCTGAGGCAGGCTGTTAGGAATGCTGGGAGTTAGAGTCCAAACTGGCTGTTAGGAATGCTGGGAGTTAGAGTCCAAAACACCTGGAGGGAAGGCCCAAGTCGGCCCATGCCTAATATAGAGTGTGCAGCCCCAACAAGCCGGATCCTGAGAGAAGATAAAGAAGGCGAGGAGAAGTTGGAAAGGCCCGGGCCAAAGGAGGGAGAGAAGGCAGGGAAGAGAAAGAAAGAGGCTCCCGTGGAGCAGAGCAAGGGAGGCCTGCTCCAGGCCTCTTACTTCCCGGCCGAGGCCCACCCTCCCCGGTCTCCCGGTCTCCCGCTCTCCTTACCTGCCCTCCTCCTCCTCCTCCTCCTCCTCAGAGCGCGGCTCCTTCTCCTTCCAAAATGGCGGCGCAACTAAAAGCGAGACATTTATTCCCGGCCCGTCACCGAGGCCCTCGCGCCCCTGGGAGGAGCTAGGCGCGCGCGCGGCCCCGCCTCCTTCCCCCCACCCTCACCCTTTCTTGGCCCCGCCCCCTTCTTTAGCCCTCCTGCCGCCGCCATTTGGAGCAGAGCGCGCGCCCGTCCGTGCGCCTCTCCCCCCCCCCTTTTTTTTCTTTCCGAGGCGCCCCGCAGCTTCTTCGGCCCTGTCTAGACTGGGATTAAAGTGTCCAGATGTCCCTCTCGTGCGTTGGCAGGGATGCCTCCGCCTCCTCCTCCTCCTCCTCCCCCTCGCTGCACTTTAATAGCACCTGAAAAAGAGGCGCTGACTGTAATTCCCCCCCTTGGGAACGGAGACTGAATAGAGGAGCATAACATTGTGAAAATAAATGGAGAAGGAAGGAGAAAAGGCTGCAGGACTTAGAAATGGAGCCCCCTTTGAAGTCGGCCTGCAAGAGCAACTTAAGAACTGGGTTGTAGGTTTTTTCGGGCTATATGGCCATGTTCTAGACAGAGCAAGGGTCCTCAAACTTTTTAAACAGGGCCAGGTCACAGTCCCTCAAACTGTTGGAGGGCCGGATTATAATTTGAAAAATACATGAATGAATTCCTATGCACAGTGCACATATCTCATTTGTAGTGCAAAATCCACTTAAAAACAATACAATTAAAATGAAGAACAATTTTAACAAATATAAATTCATTACTATTTCAAAGGGAAGCGTGAGCCTGTTTTGGCTGATGAGGCAGGATTGTTGTTGTGTACTTTCAAGTTGTTACAGACTTAGGTTGACCCTAAGCGAGGGCCGGGTAAATGACCTTGGAGGGCCGCATTCGACCCCCAGGCCTTAGTTTGAGGACCCCTGTTCTAGAGGCATTTCTCCTGACGTTTCGCCTGCATCTATGGCAAGCATCTGCAGAGGTAGTGAGGTCTATTGGAACTAGGAAAATTGGTTTATATATCTGTGGAATGACCAGGGCGGGACAATGGACTCTTGTCTGCTGGAGCTAGGTGTGAATGTTTCAACTGACCACCTTAATTAGCATTTGATGGCTTGGCAGTGCCTGGGGGAATCTTTTGTTGAGAGGGTTAAGAATTCGAGAGAATGTTTTAGTAGCAAAGTGATGCCTGCCTGCTTACATTTTAATAGTTCCAAATGCAACAAAAACAGAATCCCCTGCTCATCCTTTAAAGAGTGCATCTACACTGCAAGATTAATGCAGTTTGATACCACTTCAACAGCACTGGCTCAATGCTATGGAATCTTGGGAGCTGTAGTTCGATGAGGCACCGCACCCTTCTTTGGCAGAAAAGGCTAAAGACTGCAAAACTACAGTTCCCCTGATTCCATAGCATGAGGCCCTAGCAATTAAACTTAAAGAATGCATCTACACTGCGGAATTAATGCTGTTTGGCACAACTTCTGCCCAAATGCTATGGAATTCTGGGAGCTGTAGTTTGGTAAGGCATCACAGCCTTCTTTGTCAGAGAAGGCTAAGGACTTTGCAAGACTACAAGTTCCCATGATTCCATAGAATTGAGCCCTGGCAATTAAAGTAGTGTCAACAGACGTAAAGAGTACATCTACACTGCAGAATTAATGCAGTTTGGCACCACTTCTGCCCAAATGCTATGGAATTCTGTAACTAGTGTCTGGGTATTGCTTCTGCAAATGACTTATGCTGCTGAAAAGATGGATGAAGTGCAGCCCTTACTTACAGTAATGATTTTTTAAAAGTTCATTAAGCACCCTAGTAAAATAAAGAGTAGCTCGGTTAAAAGTTTCCCGCACATTTAACAAGGAAATAGAGAATTCTAAGTTGACATCCTTGATTAACATAGTCAGAAGGTATTATACAGTCCACGGGTGTATAATAATTTTATTTATGTGTTGCTTAACACATTTTAATTTGATGGCTAGCTTAATTATATAAAATTCACATTTTGCATTGTTTTGTTTTTATCTGAGCGCCATTGGACTATGACCCTGGAGATCAGGGTTTGAATCCTCACTCAGCCATGAAAACCCATTGGTTTACTTGGAGCCAGGCATGTAGCCGGGAGGGGAGTGGGCCTGAGGGGCTTTAGCCCCCCTCCTGAAATTCTCAGGGTGGTCTGTGAGAAGGCCTTTCTGGTATATTATTTAAGCTGTTATGTGCATTCATATCATTATCTGATCACCATGATCAGTATATCCTATATGCATAGGGGTAGTGGGATAACAATACAAAAATTTGCTAGGGTAGATCCTCACCCCCCCCCCCCCGGAATCAAACTCAGCCCCTCCCCCCTCCCCCCAGATCAAAATCCTGGCTACAGGCCTGCTTAGAGCAAGTCACATTCTCTCAAATGAAGACCAAAGCAAGTCCTCTGTACAAATATGACCAATGAAAACCTGCCATAAGGTTCACTTTTGAGTTACCATAAGCTGGAAACAACCCATTTTATTTAGCTATGTCTCTTAGGTGTTGTAAGTGCCTTCCGTCCCAAAGCAGTGAAAAGGTAGGATGGTAACAATGGCGAGCATAATATTAATAATAAAACAACAAAGGGTAATCGTTTTTAAAATCCCTGAAAATAAATTGTGAGGTCATTTCTACCACGAATAAATTAAAAACCAGACAAAATTTAGTAATGGGAAAATAATAAATATATTTCCACATCAAATATTTTTTCACAAGAAAAAGTCAAAAATTGGCAAAAATAAATAATAGTGATTACATGGGGGAAATAGCCCGTATTGAAGGAAGTCCAATATATGCTTTGTAACTCTGAAATGCACTGACCAAAATGCCCGTATTTCGGCAAAAAGCTTTTTTCTTTGATGCTGCAACAAAGAGTAATCTGTTTTAAAATATTTTAGTTTTGCATTATTTTAAATATTTCTACCTGCTGTGTGTTGCCTCAGGGGCCTTGGTGGACTGGGAGGTGTTCTAGAAATAACTTTAAATAAATAAATATCCATGATTAGTATTCCTGCACTGGGAAGAAGATGATGATGTGCCTAATCTTCAATTTTAAAGGTGTTTCTCTAAGAGTAATGCAAATTATAATCATGGCTAGACTCACAAGGATTCCTCCAGGAGTGTTGATGGGTGGTTTTATTTTGGCTCTCACTGGTAATTTATTTACATTTGTTAGTTAAATTTAGAGGTTGGCAGATGACAACAAAAGGAGTCCTGTTGCTGGCTTTTGCAGGATGTGAATTGGCCAACAAGGAGTAAACTGTCCTTAATAGCCAGGAGGCTGGGAGACACTGGATGAGCCCACCCTGAAAGAAATCTGGTTCAGTTTGATTTGGTGTTTGACATCTTTTTCAGATGTGTTGGGGAGACCACACATTCTATTAGGTAAAGGTAAAGATTTCTCCCTGACATTAAGTCCAGTCATATCCAATTCTGGGAGTTGGTGCTCATCTCCATTTCTAATCCAAAGAGCCAGCGTTCTCCATAGACACCTCCAAGGTAATGTGGCCGGCATGACTTCATGGAACATCTTTACCTTCCCGCTGGAGTGGTGCCTATTGATCTACTCACATTTGCATGTTTTCAACTGCCAGGTTGGCAGAAGCTGGGGCTAACAGTGGGAGCTCACGCCGCTCCTGGGATTCGGACCGCCAACCTTTTGGTCAGCAAGTTTAGCAGCTCAGGGGTTTAACCCACTGCGCCACTGAGGGCTCCACATTCTATTATAGGTATCATTTTTAAAATGTAGCATCTTTGTATACTTTTGAAAAAATTACATAGTTACATGGGCCACACCCTCACATACATCAAGAGCAGAGTCTTTTTTCAGCTACCGATACATATGTATCAAAAATGACACCATCTACACACAAGAGAGAATTGAAAAAGTATCTTTAGACTTCAAGAAAACTTCATGGATTGCAGAATTAGCATCTCCCCCTCAAAAAGATCCTTCAGAAATAATGGAGGAGAAACCTAAACAGTTCAATAAAGAAGAGCATTCTCAATTAACACAAGGATGTTCACTGTTTTTTGGGAAAGAAACACTGAAAATCAAGGTGGTTGGGAGGGAATGGCCAATTCATTAGAATTATGAACTTTTTGCATGGCCATATTTATTGCAAAAAATTCCCATTTTGATGATTTCAAAAACAGGAGTAAGTTGCAATTGCAATCCTGGCTTGCTTTCTTTTTTTCACAGCAGAGGGAAAGTGAGCTTCATATATTCTCTGTGGACTCCTGTACCACTATAGAAGTGTACAAACAGTTAATCTTCTGGGTTGCTGTGAGTTTTCCAGGCTGCATAAAGCTAGTCTAAATCCTTTGAATCATTGAGACTCAGTCAACATTTCTTTATGGCTCATACAGTTAATAGATCTGCTCTGGTTGGAACAAACAATTGGATGCAGCCTCCAAGTTTGCTCTTGCATTTAAATAAACAATCTTAAAACCCTGTTCATTCATTCACATATTTACATAAATTATAATTTAGTGTGAAGGCAGTATTCTTCTAAGATTCAGAGCTTACGTAATTGCTGAAATCTAGTTGGTTTTAACTAGAGTTCAGCAACAGCAAGCTGAGTGTCCTGGGATATATTTCTGAGGTCACTCAACTTGTTGCAAAAGACATGAAGTGGGTTCTGAATTATCTTGTGAGGAGAGATGTTGAAATTATGACTTTTGGGAACATGGTATGATCTATAATCTGAACAGTCATTCCAGTTATATTTATACCACCAAACACAGCAGTTCATAGCTTCTTTCTTTCTTTCTTTCTTTCTTTCTTTCTTTCTTTAGGCGATCCCTCATAGCTCGAGGATGATTATCTTCCAGATGTGGTGTCTTGGTGGTGGGTTCGTAGGTGGCTTGTGGAGACCGATTCTTGATCCACATGTTCTCCCGCAGGTTTCCAGACAGAAGGCGGTTCCGGTCAGGGTTGGCTTGAAGTGCCTTCCTCTTGGCACATTTCTCCCTTTCTCCCTCCATTCATGCTTCTTTGAATTCTGCAGAACTACTGGTCACAGCTGACCTCCAGTTAGAGCGCTCAAGGGCCAGGGCTTCCCAGTTCTCTGTGTCTATGCCACAGTTTTTGAGGTTGACTTTAAGCAGGCCTATAATGTTATAATGAAATCCAGTGTGCACAATATTTGGAGTAACAGCCTTGCATATGGGAGATCCAATCTTCCCATATGCCCTCCTCTTTCTCACTGACTAAGCTACTTCACAGACTTGTTATGAAGGCAGTGGAAAATTGGAGATCCGGGTATGGTAGATTTTTGCTTACTGTGGGAATTGCATAATGTAAATTCTGTAATAAAATGTATGTACTCTTAAGAAAACAGCAATCACAGGGACATATGTGAACAACATGAAATCTTACTGAACAACAGAACATTCAGTTCTGTATGTAGACTTTTAGAATGAAAGCCACCCCAGAGCTAAGGAAATCATAGAAACAGAAAAATATCAGCTTTGCTCTCTTAGTACCTCTACAATTTTTTAAAAAGGTATATATTAGTTAATATATCCTGAAGAATGAATGGCTTCAAAACAAGTGAGACAAAGAAGCACATGCTAGACCAGAAAAAATGTATTATGCAGGGCTATACAGACCAAACAAGGATAAAGTCACTCATATTAATTAAAAGGAGGGAGAGAATAGCTGATAAAAATATAGGTCAACCTTATACTCAGGCTACAGTTACTGAGGCACTAGGGTTTCACAAAAAACAGTGTTTCTTGACAATATGCCCTTTCAGAGCACATCAGTGATATTCTGGTTCGTCATTATGAAAATCAGCTTGACCAAAGGGGTGAGAATGTGGGTGCAGGACAGGGAATTGAGGATACATACTATATCTTTAAGACCTCATTACCAGCCCCATTGCTAATGTGATACTACACCATTGGAGAGATTGGGTAGGTTAATAATACTCCTACAGAGAATCTCTTCTGTCACCCCTTTGTCATCAACAGCAAAATGATGGCCACCTTCTAGTTTTATATACCCAGAGCACTATGGCATAGTTACATGAATGGAGCCTGCCAGATGTTTGAGTTGAACTAAGCCATATTTGCAGGAGAATAGCTGTTAAGTTGACCGTTCTGCTCCATATATAGTATGACGTGTCTCACTATCATCTTCTAGTTATCAATCACTTGAGCAGTAGTTCTCAACCTGTGGGTCCCCAGATGTTTTGGCCTTCAACTGCTAGAAATCCTAAAAGCTGGTAAACCCACAGGATGAGACCCACTGAACTAGAGGATCAGGACACATTTATATTCATTAGTTACATGCAGGGTATGTGTCACATTTTGATCATTAGGATTATTGTATTAACAAAGGTTATAGATTATTTACTACGGCAAGAGATGCAGATTTTCTCTATAAATATATAACAAACTTCTTACAGGCTATTTATTTATTTATAGCATTTGTACCCTGTCCTTCTCACCCTGACTCAGGCAACCATTAGATGCCGAACATCAAATTAAACAATCATAATTAAACAACAGTTAAAACAGTTATAAACATTAAAAAAAATAACTTTTTAAATTTCACCAGTTTAAAATCATGATCCAGAATCAGTCCATTGCCGGTCTCATAGGTCATTCTCATTCAAATCACTATATCTATTGCTCAAAACAGCGCTCCATGCAGTCATGCCGGCCATATGACCTTGGAGGTGTCTACGGACAACGCTGGCTCTTCGGCTTAGAAATGGAGATGAGCACCACACCCCAGAGTCAGACATGACTGGGCTTAATGTCAGGGGACTACCTTTACCTTTTTTTACTATTGCTCAAAAGCTTGATCCCAAAGCCAGGTTTTAAGTTTTTTCCCCAAAAGGTTAGGAAGGAGGGGGCAGATCTGATATCATTTGGGAGGGAGTTCCACAGCCAAGAAGCCACCACTGAGAAGGTCCTGTCTCTTGTCCCTACCAGTCGAGCTTGAGAGGATGCTGGGACCGAGAGCAGGGCCTCCCCCAATGATTTTGATGGTTCATAGAAGGAGATACATTCCGACAGGTAAACTGGGTCAATCAATAACTAGCATCATTCTGAAATACCCAGAAATTGTCAACATGAGTGACATCTTTGCTTTTTGATGGTTCAACACACACTTTGTTTCATGCACAAAATTATTTAAAATATTATATCAAATTATCTTCAGGCTATGTGTATCAGATAGATGTGAAGCATAAATAAATTGCATGTTTAGACCTGGGTACCATCTCTCTGAGATATCTCATTATGTACATATATGTAAATACAGGTATTTCCAAATCTGAAATTCAAAGCACGTTTGGTTCCAAGATAAGGGATGTTTAACCTATATATGTACAGTAATTTATTCCTTTAAATTATTTACATACTATTTTCTCAAGCTGTATTTTGTTTTGTCCACTCTGGATGAGAAAATACTGAAGATTTTTATTTTAAAAATCAGTTTACAGATATTATTATTATTATTATTATTATTATTATTGACAAATATATCTATGTAAAGTCTAGGGAATGCAAATAATGTTCCTACGATACCGGTAGTCAGCAATTACTGAACTTGTATCTGATTCACAGGGCACTGTAACAGCATTGATTTTGCAGCATTCTAGGCCACTTCCATTGCAACTAGTTTAAATTGAAAACACTCCACTTTTTGTCTGTCTCCTCCTACATACAAAATTTCGAACACTGTCCTTTCACATGGAGACCCTCCCATGTCAGTCCCATCCTCTAACTCTGGTAAACTGTATCCCTCCGAATGTTGTTGAAACCTAATTGCCTAACCACTATACCTATGGTGAAAAATCCTAGATATTGCAGTTCAGAGCCATCTGGGGGAAGACACACTTTGTTCACCCCTGTTCCCGCTGGATAACTTTACAAAATATATGTTATTTGAGCCAAGCCCCAAGCTAAATTGCAGAAATAACAACCAATCATTCTTGATATCTAGCAATCACTCAGGTTCAAAAGAAGTAATTTTCCAGATAAAGTACGATCTTTAGAACTGGGTCATAAATTGTGTCCCAAATGTAAAATGGGAAACTAGAGCCTACTGTCTTCTGTCTTTGGAAAAATGGCAAGACTCAAACACAACTGACAGCAATAATTCACGTGATAGTTAATATGAAGACTATCACGGAGCATGTACAATTAGGAATAACAATTTGGTGTAATATACATGGCTATTCAAAAAAGCTTTTTGTGCAACAGTCACGCAGGCTTGCACTTTATCCCATGCCCTCTCCCCATTGCTACAGCTCTGCACGATCCCATTCCCTTGTCCTTTGTTTACAGCCTGGCTATGTTTACAGCAGCTTACCGCCAATGGTTGATGAACACATTTTTACTGAGTTTTAGTTGATATTTTATATGCGTATGCATTTTATTTATATTGTACTGTGTTTATGTTATGTTTTGTTCTTAGCACCTTGTGCCGTGTGTATGCCGCCCCAAGTTCCTTTGGGAAGATGGTGGCAGGATACAAGGATAAAGTTGTTGTTGTTGTTATCATAGAGACTATCCCAAGAAAACACATGCATACAATATTTGAACTTATAATCACAAAACTCTACGAACTATACATCAACTTCCTAATATTTTAGACTCAGGTCCAA
This sequence comes from Anolis sagrei, assembly GCF_037176765.1. NCBI lineage: Eukaryota > Metazoa > Chordata > Lepidosauria > Squamata > Anolidae > Anolis > Anolis sagrei. The sequence continues at coordinate 64,300,657 of NC_090022.1, read as the reverse complement.
AGATTTCTCACATGTTATCTGAAGCTAATGAGAACTGCAGTGCCAAACATTTGATTGATGGCATCTGTTCCAAAATAAGTCTATATAGGATTGCAAATTCATTCTATAATCCATTACACACCCTCATAGCAGACAGTCCATTTGAATCTTCTGGGTCTTACCTCTTAATAAGCATTAATAGGATCAAGATGCAGATCAAGCAAATGTGTTCTGTTCCATTGGCATATGGTAAGTATAACACCTCTAAACTCCCAAATGTTAGACTAGGATTACAATTTGTATACTTAAGTTGCTGAATTCAAAACTTTCTGTTATATATTGTCCTAATTCATGTCTGGATGTAGCGTTCCAATAAACCTGCTCTGGTGTAAGGCAACACATTCAACATCTTCAGAACTCTGAAGCTGTTGTGGGGGAACATTATTTACAAAAGATAATATAAATTCTATGCAAGGATTTTTATCACTACCAAAGCATTATTTCAGTCCTTGCCTGTGCAAGGCCTCCCAAACTGTGTGAGAGTTCCCATGGACCTGTGCCAAGCTGCTCCACGAAGCTCCAGCCTGCCACATCAGCTCATCTCTCCATCTGGCTCATGGCCATCCAAGTGTTTCGCTTCCAGCTCTCTCAGATCTTCCCCTCCACAGTATTGACTTTTCTATCTAAGTATGAAGTTTGTCTGCTCCACAGAGTCTGCTTCAGTCACTGTGCCTTTTTCTTTGCTCTATGAATATCTGCCTAGAATAAGTTTTAATCGCTACCTTCAGCCACACTTTTGTTAGTTTTATGTTATCCATTCACTCCGTAACATAGCTCTCATGAGACTCTCTGGATCAGTACTAGCATTTGGGGCTGGGGTTGGAACACTTTACAGTTTACATTTAAAATATTTTCCTTGCTGAAAATGTCCACTACTTTGCCTCATGAGTGTTTATATAACTAGATTCTTCCAGGAAGGCTAGGCTATTTGTAATCCTATTAACTGACAGACTGTGCAACAATATTGTGTTTTTCTTTGTTCTAAAAAGCACATGACACAGATAAGTCATCATCATCCAGAATTTGTATTCCCTATATTATTTGATCCTGTATTGATTAGTAACTTTGAAATTTTATTTCCCCCCCTTTAAATTGATAAATGACATGCACCTTTTTAGCTTATGCCAAGTACTTTTATATACTGGCAAGCTGACCCAGTCAATGTTAATACTTTATCTATTGTACACATGTATTTACCTTATTTATACCCTGCCTTTCTCAACCCCAGAGGGGGACGCAAGGCAGGTTACACATGGCACCTAGACAGTGCCTTAAGACATCCACCTCAACAGAATTTATGTATACAAACATGCAAAGGACTTGCACAGAGTTTTGTGGAATAGAGAGCTGCTTCATGGTAAAGCTTGATAAAGTCACATTTCTGGAGCTGTAGTCTGAGAAAAAAAGGTTTCCAAGCTTTGCCAAAGATATGCATCCAAGATTAATCTCATGTTCCTCTGTAATTCTTCCCTCTGCAAGTTGTACAAAGACACAAACACACACAAACATGCAGTGGGCTTCCTCACCAAAGGACCCTGGTGTTCTTTTATCTTAGCTCTTCTTGGAGGGTCTATTACAGTTTTCTTATGGAAAGATCTCTTATGAGAGTGCCTGAAATATTCTCTTGAATATAGTAGCAACACAGTAGTTCATGCTCATAGCTCGGGGGCTTTTTCCTTAACTTTAAACTAGGGCGCCATTCCTTGGCGCTGCAGCAATTAAGGGTAATTAAATTTAGAAATCAGGCTCCCTTTTCCCTTGCAAACCACCCTGTTTACCTGGAAGGCCTTTGGAACCCATATATATCTACAAAGTATACAAAGTATTTGGACAGGAAAATATTGTTCATTCTCCTTGATACTCAGCAATTTTTCTGCCCTACTCTACACAGTGGTAAGCCATGAGGCCGGTGTATTTCATGCTGCCAAGTCCCTGTGTCTGTCCAACTGTGTCTGTTCCAGAGGGCACATTTTCCAGACAGCTCATGTGTGTGGTCCAACAAACATATGCACAACTTTCACACAGTGTACATGCAAGACTTGTGACAGCCAGCATGGTATAGTGGTCAAAGTGTTGACAAGGATTCTGGGAGACCAGGGTTCAAATCCCAGCTCTGCCATGGAAACTCACAGGGTGAGCTTGAGCAAGTCACACTCACACAGCCTAGTAGGAAGACAATGACAAACCCCCTCTGAATAAATCTTGCCAAGAAAACCACATGATATGATCTTCCTCAGTCAGAAAGGACTTAAAGGCACATAATAACAAATTCAAGTTTTCTCACAGCAAACCTTTATGGTGGGAAAAAGCAAGAAGCTCCTACAGCACCATTAAAGGCTGCTTGTTGTTGCTTTCTGACCATACCTGTTCAACTTGTATAATTTTCTACACAAACATGTAGCACGTGTGAAAGGTACTAGGGTTGTTGCTTCAGTTCCCTGTTGAAGGAGATGACAGATAGATTTGAAGCAATTTGTAAGCTGTCTGTTTATTTCATACCCTCCAACAATTCATAGATGAAAATTGGGACACAAATAGCTGAACTACTTCAGTGTGAAGTCTAAAAAATGTGCTGGCGCAAAAAGGGGGCAAATAAGAAATCCATAACACTAACACTTTTAGCAGGGAAAAAATGAATTTATTACCTGAGTTCAGGAAAATCTGGAAAGTGGGGGTGGGTCTTAATATGTCTACTGGGAAGGCAAGAGTTTCTCTCCTCCTCTCACTACCAAATGAGTTGAAAATATATTTGCAGCCTGGACTCAGTTTACAGCAGTTAGAGGAAGCTGGGGACAAAGAAAAATGTGGGAGGGAAGGAGAAAATGGGACATTGGTAAAGTAGGACAGCAGAGGATGAACAAGGATTGTCCTTCCTAAACTGGTACTTTGCTTAAAAAGACTCCTGAATTAGAGTGTATCTTATTTACAAATATACACACATTAAGTATTAGTGTCTAAAAGAGAGCCAAAATACACTGGTCTCATGATAGATCTCCAAGAAGACAGTGGTCGGCCAAAGATGCAGTTTAGATTTTCAGAGCCCCAAAATTCAACTATGTTGCTCTGGGGGATTCTACGTGGCTAGCTCAGGCCCCTTCTACACTGCCATATAATCCAGATTATCAAAGCAGATAATCCACATTATCTTCTTTAAATCAGATTATGTAAGTCTACACTGTCATATCATCCAGTTCAAAGCAGATAATCTGGATTTTATATGGAAGTGTAGAAGGGGCCTCATACTGTTGATAAGACTCCTATTCCAGCTTAATAGATTTGTTTTGTCGTTCCTCCCCTGCATACCCCTCAAAATGAAAAAATGAAAGATGTAAGTGAGGAAAATGAAGTGGGGTAAAAAACAAGTCACGTTGATGCCTGGACCCTCTCCAAACAAAGATATGTGAAAACAATTATACAATAAGAATCTGATCTGGAAGCACCCTCTGATCTAACTGCAATCTTCTTGCACATTCTTCTTTTGGGCCAAAACACTTCTAATTTGCCCCACCCTGATCTCCATCATGTACCATAGACACGGGAGCAGGAAACATCTAGTCTCGGTCCTCAATCTGGTCAACCAATGATAGAGATCCTAGAGAGGATTTACATTCAATATTCACACGGTAGAAGGGTACATGGCATCACATCCCCCAAACTGGGCCCAATTCCAACTGCAATTCCAACTGATTTTTTTTTGGCTGATTTTTTTTCCAAGTCAGGAGGAACTTGAGAAACTGCAAGTGGCTTCTGGTGAGAGAATTGGCCATCTGCAAGGATGTTGCTCAGGGGATGCCCATATGTTTTACCATTCTGTGGGAGGCTTCTCTTATGTCCCTACATGAGAAGCTGGAGCTGACAGACAGGAGCTCACCCCGCTCCCTGGATTCAATCCACTAACATTTCCGTCAGCAGTCCTGCTGGCACAAGGGTTTAATCCATTGCTCCACTGGGTTGTCCATTTGGCTGATCATATATCCTTATATTAGCTGGCCTGGAGTCTGAGATCTACAAGAGAGGCTGCTCCCTCAGTCCCCCCACCATCATACTTTTAACTTGAAATGTGAAATACTTTAATGCTGTAAATAATTATATATTAATGTTCACTTTTGGTATGTTTTAATCATATTGGTTCTGTTAAATAGTGAACCATTTGAGTCCACATTTTAGAGGGTGAGATGAGAAAGCATATATAAGGATAGTATATAGTACATATATAAGGATATAAATAAATAAAGGAAGTAGCAGCAGCAGCTGTTCCCCTCTGATGCCAAGGAGGACAGAAGGGTATCATCCATTTTCCCAGCCCACACAAAAATAGTTCCTAACCTGTGACCTGAGCCATTTTTGGCCATCTTAATGCCCTTGGTAATAGTGCACCAGATTATTTATCTAACAAAAGTATAGGCCTGATTAGGACTATAAAAGTCCTCTCCTATCCCAGTTTCAAAATCACAGAGGTGGGAGTGACACCAAAAGTTGTCTCCAGTACAAACATTAGAACACTGGAACATTCCCTCTGATAATACATTTAATAGTTTGATTTGTTAGAAATTGGAAGAGTAATTCGCTACAATAGAGACCAGTTACTGTTGGTTAAAAAATCATAAAGGGCATGAAAAGTGATGGCACTGGGTAACATGCCTACATTTTATATCAGACATTGTTTCGGCTCTTGTTCAGTTAGTCTCTGGAGGGATCTCAGTGAAACCAAACAACACTCATTTTTGGCCATTTGTCACCCATCTGTCTCTCTTTTATTTCACACACGCACACACCGATTATCTATATATCTCCCTCTGCAAATGTATTTCCTGTTAAAGGCTGATAAGGAATTAATTTACTTCTGTTAGAGGGCTATAAAATATGTAAGTGAAATGCAGAAAATTCTTAGTTTGAAATTTTCTAGAGTCTCTTAGCATATGCAGAACATTTTGCAGCATCCTTTCTGCCAGTCCATTACTAATTAAGACATGTGATCTGCAAAGATTAGTGGCAGAACACATGTTTTGCATGTAGGACCCAGAATTCAGTTTGTGGCATCTTTATTCAGGGGTTTAACAATCTTTTTGTTTTCTGTATTCATTTTACATTAAATATATAATGAAAAGGGGACGGATAACAAGAAAGAGAAGAAATCAGTAAGTGACCTACAGAATGGGGACCCTACCACACAGCCAGGACCATAGGCAGAAATTTTTTTTGGAAGGGGGGTGTGTGAAATTTTTTTAGCGAATCATGAGAAGTAGTTCCATACCACAAAATAATTTAAATAGTATGATTCATTCTATTTTTATATAGACTTAATTAATTCAATTTTCTGGTCTCCTTCATGGGGGGCTTCAAATCCCTCCCATGCCTTAGCTTTGCCTACCAGTTGTGTGTGGGCCAACTTGGTTGCTTCCACTATATCAGCTATAGTGGAATATAGTGAATAAATTGTCAAAATTTGGTTGAGATCGTGCTTGCAGCTCTGAAGGGATTTGTTTATTTTTTGCTTCTTATAGACTTAGCAGACTTGGCTAACCAGTTAAAATCCATGAGTAAACTAGATTTTTTAAACCTGAAAATGGGGGGGAGGTTTGAACCCCTACCCCCCCCCCCCCCCCCCGGCTACAGCCCTGCACACAGCCACATAACCCTGAATATCAAGGCAGAAAATCACACAATATCTGCTTTGAACTGGGTTATCTGAGTCCACACTGCCATATAATCCAGTTCAAAGCAGACAATGTGGGATTTTATTCAGCTGTGTGGAAGGGTGGAGTGGGAAAAAAGAGAGTGAAGAAAAGAGAAAAAGAAATGAGAAATACATTTGAAGAAAGGTTGTCACCTTTCTTGTAATTATCCAAGTGCCTAGTACTGTGCAAACAAAATTACAAAGGAATTCACTGTGAGTGCACCACAGATAATACTATATGTTATACAATAATATCCAGTAGAATCCAGTCAAGACTGTAGTCAGGAAAGGGAGTTACAAAGGATATCCATCATGCTTCAAACCTCTTCGCTCCATATAGGAAGCCCAGGGAATTCTGCCTTTCAGTCCTAAAATGCCTGGTGTTCTGAAAGGACCTTGACTGCTTGAAGCCCTTGGTCTCCTAAGAAAAGAAATAATTCCCCCAATTCCATTCCAAGACTTTTTCTTCTTTTGCCTTCCTCTTTTTTCCCTCTTTGCCTAACACAGCTCTTCTTTTGGTCCACAAACCCAACTCTTGTGCTCTGACCTGGGCTCAGAAAGTTTCCTCTCTCCTCCCTGCAGCTGTCCTGCCCAAAGAAATCAAACATATTAGCTTGCATAACAACAAAGCCAGCTAATACATTTCCTCGAGTTCCAATATTTCTTCTCCTCAAACAGAACACTTGCTTCTTTTTTTGAATGTGACCAATGGAGACCTACCTCAATGAATTCTTGCAACCTAGTTCACTAACTTATACTCTCAACTTCAACATTAATTGAATAATCTACTGAACTGAAATAACTAGTGAGTTAATTACTGAAAGAGTTAATTAGTTAAAGACAATGCCAATCTACATTTTTTTAAAAAACCAGTAGTCTTGGAAATGCGAGAATAAGCTCTGTACAAATGAAAATTGATTTAAATATTAAATGACCCAGGTTAGTAGCACAATATTCCAGAAACACGCTGTGCTCTTCTGCAGCACACAGACCTTAGGCAATACACCCACAGCAATAAACTAATATTCCTGGTGACCTTTCATACGTTTGTGTAATGTGGAACAGCTGCATATTAGCCCTCACCAAAAATATGTATTCGGATTAGTTGTGGGAAAGTCATTGGAGATGAATGATAACCTATTTTTAAACCTAAATGGCTGTAAATTATGTAAACTAAATTTAAGTAGGCTCAGTTGAGAAAGAAAAGATTGATACATTGTAGTCCTAGGTGGATGGGTTCCAAGCATGGTGGCATCTTAGTGGGAGGCTTGTAATTATCTAAGGTAGCATCAAGGGGCCATAATGAAGGGGAAAGAGGTGTCACACAGAGCTTGCTGAAGTTCAACTCAAGGTCTTACCTACAGATTAACCACAAATGAAACAACCCACTGCTTCATAGAACTATGCAGAAATTACACAAAACAAAGAATTACCAATTGATCCTCCCCTGTGCAACCAGTTGCCTTTCCTTCTGAAAACAGGAAAACTGATGTGTCTACTGCAGAGACAGTGAATAATAATAATAATAATAATAATACTTTATTTGTACTCCACCACCATCTCCCCAAGGGGACTCGGGGCAGCTTACATGAGGCCAAGCCCAACAATTACATCAAAGCAAATATACAATATAAAACAATACATCAATATAATTGTGCTGGTACAGCTGTACCAGAAGCTCCAACTTTATTTGCTTTGTATTAAGTGTTTGCTTGCAGCCCAAGGTTTGGGATTCTGCAACAGGGTGGCTTCCTGTTAAAGTTTGCAGTTATAGGGCAGGCCACCTATCCATCATCATTAGGTTCTCTAGTCCCGCCCCCTTTTGGATTTAGAGAAGGGAAGGGAGCCATTTTTCAGTCGGTATCAGCAAGGAAAGTCAATGTGCAGGACGTGTACAGACTTTCTCCTGTACAAAGGCTTCAACCCTTAAGACCTCCCGGGGGAGAACAGTCTTAAGAGCAAAAGGATTCCCAAAGGTTCCCAGGGAAACAGCCTTACAGCCCCGAGGAATTTCGGAGGGAATAACAGCTTTAAACATCAAGAACTCCAGCTAAGTGACTACAGGCCTACTGGTAGGTCCACTCAGTGCTTTGAGATGCAGATCAGCCCGGTAGTGGAGCCCACATCAGTTAGATTTAGGATCACAGTTAGCCTGGGGGAAGTTTGGAAGGGGATTTTCCTTTAGAGTAAAAGTAACAGTTAGAAGCCACCAGTTGCACAAAAGCCTGGAAGCATTTGTTTAACCTTTTGAGGACAAAAGAAGTTTCTATTGATTGTTCACCAATAAAAGACTTTGTTATATTTTACAAGCCCTCTAGAGACTGTTTATGGTGAAAATCCTTAAGAATTTCTCTCCGGGCCCCCTGGCTTCCCGCTGGGCTAAAGTTGCATGTCCTGTTTTAAAGGCAGTTTGTTTCAAGTCCAGCGTGCAACAGAACAATAATATAATAAAGATAAAAAATAAAATAAAAAGTGATAAGCACACAATGCAAAATAAAATCAGAATAGTCCATCACAATAGGCAGGGACAGTTGCAAAGATTAAAATGTTTAAAAACTCTAGGTGAGATAAGCAGTGTAATGTATCCAGGAGGTTCAGGTGGGATGAAACAATAGGGTTTAATTGCAGTAGAGGGTGAGATAAAGTGCATCTTAGGCTCTTCCTGAAGACTGCCAAAGTGGGCGCTCCCCTAATTTCTCCGTGGAGTGAGTTCCAGAGCCGAGGGGACCTTCCACTCCGTGGAGTGAGTTCCAGAGCCGATGGCCTTCCAGAGAAGGCCATCTCCCTCGTCCCCACAAGTCACACTTGCAATGGGGGCGGGAGTGAGAGAAGGGCCTCTCCGGAAGATTGAAGGGATCGTGTAGGTTTGTAGAAGGAAATGCGGTCACGAAGGTAGGCAGGTCCCAAACCATTCCGGGCTTTGTAGGTAAGAACCTGCACCTTGAATTGGGACCGGAAAATGCATGGCAGCCAATGGAGCTCCTTAAACAGGGGGTAGGCTTCACCTGTAATTTTTTCCAGTTAGTAGTCTGGCTGCTGATCGTTGGACCAATTGAAGTTTCTGGGCTGTCTTCAAGGGCAGCCCCACGTAGAGTAAATTGCAATAGTCCAATCTAGAGGTAACTAAGGCATGGATCACCATTGCCAAGTCAGACTTCACAAGCTACGGTCACAGCAAAGGCCCTCCCAGCCACTGGCGACACCTGAGCATCAAGCGTTAGCGCTGAGTCTAAGAGGAATACCTGGTCATCTAGATGCCACTGAACAGCTGATCCCAAAAGGCTTCACTAGCATAGTAGACAGTGATTAAAGATCCTCAAAGTGTTATCCAACATCTGGCAAGCTACTCATTGTCTATTTCTGGTCTGTAGGGATGATCTTTTCCTCTTTGTGTGCTTTCATCCCATCACTTCTCCTATCAGCAGTTTCTTCTCAGGTTACAAGAGTTCTTCTCAATTGCCATGGCTTATGTTTATCCCCAACCTATAGTCTTCATCTCCTTCAATTTATCATCTGCCTATTAAATCATGCTTTGTATTGACCAAGCCAGAATCTACTATTTACACTTTGAACATTGTAGGTCTAAAAATGTGAGTCATTCTGCCACTGCTTGGTCCTCTGACCTTGATTCTGGTATTACATCTCTACTTGTTGACTTTGCATCCCAATGTGGATGAAGCTCTGTTATAGGTAATCTTGCTCCTGCCCAGTTGCCTATGCACTCCTTCACTCATAGAGAGTGCAAAGCAGAAGGTTGGAGTTCATCTGGTAATACTGGAAGATGGCACTTCATCCCACTACCCCAAAAGATGGTAATCACCATATAGGAGACAGTCTCAGATATCAGCTCAAGACATTTGCTGACTAAAGCAAAGCATCAAACTTTGACCCCCATGAGCCTACCTTAGGCAGCATTTGAAAACCTTGTACTGTACCATTCAGACATTAAAATTCCTGTCTTTATTTATCTCCTAAAACCTGCTGCCTGGTAGGGCTTTCCCTATATCATAAATGGTATGGTAATATGCATCCCACGAACAGACATCATTTCAGTCATAAAATATGTATATTCCTTCTGTCTGAATTGCCGATGTCACCACACCCTTCTTTCTTATGTACACCAAAGGTATTTAGTTGCTGGGTTTACTGCTGCACTGAACTGCTATTTGAGAGGCCATATGAAAACGAACCCAGGAAGAAAAAAATGAAATTGTAGCAGAGTCCATGTATCAGAATAAAGAAATAACAGTGGAAACACAGAAGCATATTTTCAGCAAAGTCCATCTAATTGCCCTACAAATCCACCCTCAAGCTGTTTTATTCTGAGATGTGTTACAAGGCTTATGTATTACTCTCTCTTTTTGGCACAGTTCTGGTATGCCAGAGGCCTGGAATCTAGTCTCGCTGTGATGTAATCATTCTGGAAGCTTATAAATAACACGAGGTAGGAGTACATTGTATTCTATTGTTGTTGTCTCTGGGGTTTTGTATGATTTAGTGTCCAAAGCAAAGATCCTTAATCATGAAGAAACTGTGTGTTTTCAGAGATCTTCTACCACGATAATGCTTTAAAATGGCATGTAGGTGTCTGGCCAACCCAACCTCTCCAGAAAGACATCAAGGGCCAGACACTGAAAGTTTAATAGAAAAGGAATGCTAACCAATTATGAAAGCACACATTCCGATGTCCTTTATTTTTTAAAAAAATAATAATAAGTAGACATAATTTCTTTTGAGCAATAAGGATAGGTTCAATAACACCACTGTGTCAGAATCTATGCTATAGTGGAGCTTTATCCAGGATTTTTTAAAAATAGAGATAATACTGTCGAAGGCTTTCATGGCCGGAATCACTCAGTTCTTGTGGGTTTTTTCGGGCTATATGGCCATGTTCTAGAGGCATTTCTCCTGACGTTTCGCCTGCATCTATGGCAGGCGACCTCTGAGGAAGCCTGCCATAGATGCAGGCGAAACGTCAGGAGAAATGCCTCTAGAACATGGCCATATAGCCCAAAAAAACCCACAAGAACTGAGAGATAATACTCATTGTATCAGTCCTACAACTTAGGAACATGCATGGCCTGAAATTGCCATTTTGATTTAATAAAGATATAAGTAGTAACTGTTTCTGCTTCACTGATTTTATAAAGAATGATTCCATGCAGATAGCAAAATTAGTCTGTATCAAGGCTTGAAAAAAATAATTTTTGGACTACAGCTTCCAGAATCTCAGCACGCCTAGTCACCGTCTCCCACAAGTAATTTTTCCAATTTCTATTCATAGTGATCACTTTCACCAGAGACAGCCCTTCTATGAGATGAAGAGAGACAAAGTCTTCAGGCAGAAGATTGACAAAGATATCACATTTCCCACTCCCACTCCTATAAATATATGAGAGGAAGTCATAGGGAGGAGGGAGCAAGCTTGTTTTTTGCTGCCCTGGAGACTAGGATGAGGAACAATGGCTTCAAACTAGAAGAAAGGAGATTCCACCTGAACATTAGGAAGAATTTCCTGACTCTGAGAGCTGTTCAGCAGTGGAACTCTCTGCCCCGGAGTGTGGTAGAGTCTCCTTCTTTGGAAACTTTTAAACAGAGGCTGTCGATGGTGCTTTGAGTGCAATTTCCCTGCTTCTTGGCAGGGGTTAGACTGGATGGCTCATGAGGTCTCTTCCAACTCTATGATTCTATGATTCCCTTTGAGAGAGCCCTTGTCCTTGTCCTCAGTGGTCCCTATACAGCTGGGTGTCCTCAGTAGCCTTATATAGCTAGCTGTCCTCAGAGCAGCCACTATATAGCTGGTTGTCCTCAGAGTGGTCACCATATAGCTAGTTGTCCTCAGAGTGATCATTATACAGCTGCCTGTCCTCAGCATAGTCACTTAGAGGTAACCTGGACCACAGTGCATGCCTGTGAGGACTCCTAAGAGCCATACATTTAGAAAACAGCTGGCTTGGTGTAAAGATGTGCCATTTACTTTTGTGGAGGTAGCTCAACACACAATTCTTTTAAAATCTGTCATGTGGGCTGAGGAGCAGTGTTTGGTCTCCTACCTCAAAAGATATTTACCCTTCAATAGTTTAATTGACACAGACCCTGCAAGTCAGATAACTTTACCACAGATTCCATGTAGTAAAATTGTCATCTCCGAACAGCCAAGGCTATTTAAACAGTCAAGCCCTAAGAATTCTGTTCATGCAACTTCTTTACTTTCATGAAGAAAGGCAGATGGTTGCAAAAGTGCACAGAACACTAAGGACTTTATCACACAAAGCCGGTATAGTACAAGTGCAGTCAATTAATAGCATTCTATCATTGTGGCACACCTTTTCATTAACAGGGAAAACTCATCAATTGCTTCCAATATCACTGCTTTTCCACTACTACCCCTGATGTAATAGGTTCTTTCCATTGCAGTTCAGATATTGCAGCATCCACATGTTCTTAGTGGGCGTTACTTCTCCCAACCTGCACTACTTCAGGCAACATTAATAGATTAAAAAAAAAATCTTGGCACACTTGAAAATAACCTTCCATTGTGCTCCATTCACAGACCCTGCAAGTCAGATAACTTCACTGGTATATTTTAAGTAGGTAAAAGTAAAGGTCCCTGACATTGAGTCCAGTCATGTCCGACTCTGGAGGTAGGTGCTCATCTTCATTTCTAAGCCGAAGAGCCAGCATTTCCGTAGACACCTCCAAGGTTGTTTAGCCGGCATGACTGTATGGAGCACCGTTACCTTTTCGAACTGCTAGGTTGGTAGAAGCTGAGGCTAACAGCAGGAACTCATGCCGCTCCCCAGATTCGAACCTGCAACCTTTCGTAAGCAAGTTCAGCAGCTCAGCGGTTTAACCCACTGCGCCACCGGTACGGCATATAAATATTTAAAATATTAAAATACAGAGTGGATAATTCATGCAACAACAGAAAAGCCCTGTAATTACACAATTATATTAAAAGGTGCATACGTTGGGAAAAACAAATAGGGGTACGAAGGAGTGATCAATGATACAATGCCGAAGTTTCATAACCAAAGCGGCAGTACAGTGCTATTACAGAGAGGGTGCAAAAGAAAGAAATGCCCTGCCAGTATATTTCCATTTGCATTAAGTAAATTATTGCTATACTAAAAGAGCTTGGTGTGATAAATTCCTATGGATGCCTTTACAAAAATAGTGGGTGCCATTAGATCTGATTAACTTTTATGATTTTAAACTAATTTATTAACTAATTAGTTCTCTGTTAATCCAATTGATGCTTTCAAAGACTTAAGGGGATTTGCTTAAGACTTAGGATGTCCTTCAGTGGCACATTGTAAGTAATCTGTTTTTATTAAGCTTTAAAACCGACAAGTTAAAACAGACCAGTATTTTGTGTGGCCCAATAATTTAAAAGCAATTCCTCATATGATAAATTGCTTCACATATATCAATGGCCTAAAGATGACTATACATTACTGGTTCAGAGACAAAACAAAATAATTACACAACAACTCTCAAATACAAAGAGTTCTTTTTTTTCTTTAAAAAAAGCTCTTTGTTATATATGCAAATATATTTATCGTCATTCCAACTATGGGAGTCTTATGGATCAAGTCCTGTGGATACTGCAAAACTGTGAAGTAAGAATGTTCCAAATCAAGTGGCTGCCATCTGCTTCCGGGAAAGGAATATCGTAATATTTGGGTCCTATAGATCTATATAGCGTAAATACCCTGAAAGCACTAGATCCTAACTGCTCTCAAAATATAAGCAGAGTCAGGGCTGGTTAGCACTTTAAAGGGAGACCACCTGGGAATACGAGGTGCTATAGGCTATATTCAAGGGAAGCAGCAGAAAACCAGTTCTAAATAAATCTTGCCAATAAAATGCTATGATAGGGATTGAGTAAAGTCATCTGGAAAGCATATTAGGACAACAATAACAATTGAATATATATAAATTCAGTATCCCTTAGAAAATTATATGTGGGTTATATATTTTCATACCTAACATTGCTCAAATTAATGAAATCTTACTTGTACTGATGTTGGGACTATAACTGTATTCACCTTGTTATGTCTGGCTGTATTCATCATTGTTGTTGGGTGCTTTCAAGCCATTTCTGACTTATGATGACCCTAAGGACACTTCCAGATTGGGGTTAAACCCACAACGAAGCGGGTTTAAGAAACCCGCTTCGCCATAGGTTTAAACCCCCACGCCTGAACAAAAACCCAGGCATTTCCCAACTCCGCCCCCTCAGACCCTAAAATCAATAAAATCCTTAGCGGGTCGCCATGATGCTGCTCCAGCAGCCCTCCTGGCATGTAAAAATGATGTGACGGGGGCAGAGCTGTGCCATGGCAACCCAGTATGGATTTTTTTAAGTTAATGCTTTTTGGGGGGAAGGGGGTGGGGACCATCTTGCATCTTTGGGCTCCAGAAACCCAAAAGGTGCAAGATGGGTATGGGGATTAATCCCTGGGAGTACCAGGGGTAAGTCGCCACAGGCCCAATACCCCATTAGACCCAGGGCTTTCAGGAAGGCCTGGATTTAATGGGGTATCTAATTAATGTGGGGAAAAAGCAGGGCTTGCTTGCTTTGTCCCTAATGAATTCTCTTTCACTGGAGGCATTGTTTGGACACCTCCGGTAAAAGTCCAAAAGGGTCCGCATTTTGGGCCCTGTCTGGAAGGGTCCTAAGACAAAACTATAACAGGGTTTTCTTGGCAAGTTTCATTCGGAGGAAGTTTGCCTTTGCCTTACTCTGAGGCTGAGAGAGTGTGGCTTGCCCAAAATCACCCAGTGGGTTTCCATGGCCAAGGAGGAATTTATGCCATGGTATCCAGAGTTACAGCCCAATGCTCAAATCATTACACCACGTTTGCTGTCTTTGCTCACAGTAATATACTGTACTCTTAGCATATGGTGATAAAAAACTTTCAAAGTTTCTATTTCTCAGCTTTTTAAAACATAAGCTCAATCCTTCCTGATTAAAGCCCACATTGCTAACTACAGACATAACTGCCCCCGCCCCCCAATATTTCCCACTACACATTTTTGTTTTCCTTTTGCACATTAGGAAATATCTGAATCCAGCCTTGTGCTCAACTGACCAAACCTCTTGAGAGAAAGAGGATGTGCATCCCACAGAAAACTTCTCTACTGCAGAAAGCCTGGAACTCATGGAAAGCCTGGAATTCCATGACATAGTACCTCACCTAGGTCTTCCAGTCACCCAAGGCTATCATGATAAGCTTTGCATTGTTCCCAACAATCCTCCTTCTCAACTGCAATGCTCCAGAACACATACATATGCTAACAAATCCAGTTAGAGATTCAGAGTCCTCGGTGCTAAGAACCTTCTCATGCCTACATTCAGTGGTTGATATTGTGCATATCCCTGTAAGAAACATAGGTTTAAGCATAGCATGTGTTCGTGTATCTTGTTGGTTGGCTTTAGGCACATCCTGTTCTTCTTGCATGTTAGTCCTTTGTTTTGTGGTCTGCAGTTCTACCTCCTTGCTGATTATTTGAAGAGCACATGTTACTCAGTTTCTCACCATGAGATGGTGTGATCTATAGTATTTCTAAGTAAATATATTAGCAATGGTTTTACTAAAGAGGACTAAGCTTGCTTTATGTCTGTGCTAGACCTTGTGTGTGAGTGTTAGTAGTGTTTGCTCATTTCTGCATGTCAATGCAGATTATACTGCTTGTGAAATACACTACTGTTTTTAACAATGTTCAACACAGAATACCTACTTACTCTACTTTTACTCAGAGACAGCTCAAAAGGATATAGTTAGGAAGAGGAGAAAGACCTGAATGTATACAGTAAAGGATCAGCTTCAACTATAACTACAAGTTACTGAACGAAGAAGCTAGTAGCTGATATATAAGCTTCTCCAGACCATGCTGAGTTATTATGTTCCAAGCAAGAGATTTTTTTCCTTCTGTTTGATTTAGATTACATCATAGAAACTCGCAAAGGGTGGCAGTGCTTTCCCTTCTAACAATGGAATCAGCCACTTATCAGGTTGAAGATAAGGAGTGAATTTTCCTTTACTTTGTGAATGGAAAACTTACATGTGTGGATTTTGTTTAAAAAATCCAAAGAAGCTACTTTACTTTCTATGTGGAATGTTGTTGGGGTTTTTTTTTTAGGAAGTTAAGAACCCTTTAAAGAAAAAGTTTGTTTTGTATAATGGCTATGGGAAGAATTTTAAACGAAGTCCAGCTATGCTACTGCTGAGAACTGACATGGAACAATAAATATGAAGGGTCAAAAAGCCACCAATAATTGTACATTGGTAATCTTGATGATTGTCAACTAACAAAGCATTACTGTAATCTTAGGTTTGTAAACCTTCGGCAATCCTGTTAACAGCAGCTCGAAGAAAGCTGTTACAGCACAATTAACCAACTGTTGCTATCTGGCTCAGGCTTTATAGTCCTAAGTGTTATCATTCTATAGTGTCATAAAATACGGTGCCCATACATTACCTTTACATAAAGTCACTCTGCACACTTTATACAAAATCAAGTCCTAGACCGAAGGGTTACAATTCTAGACCAAACCATTTCAGACTTCAGGAGGAGTATGAATCAGACATGTAGCCAGGGGTAGGGGGGCTTGAGGGGCTTCAGCCCCCCCCCCCAAATTCTCAGGGTGGTCCGCGAGAAGGCCTTACTGGTACATTATTTAAACTGTTATGTTTATTCATATCATGATCTGATCACCATGCTCAATATATCCCACATGCATGGGGGTATTGGGATAACGATACAAAAGATTTGCTAGGGTAGATCCTCAGCCCCCCCCCCCTTTGAATCAAACTCACCCCCCCCCCCCCAAATCAAACTCAGCACCCCCCGAATCAAAATCCTGGCTACCGGCCTGGTATGAATGTTACTCTTATTATAAAGATAATAATAAAACTTTATTTATATATATCTCTATCTCCCCAAGGAGACTCAGAGCAGTTTCCATGTAACATCATCATACATACAGAGTAAATAACATAACCATAAGACTAACAAAACAATATAAGCATTAAATTGTCACCATCCTGGATGAATGCAATATGTGAAAGGGTTGTGTTAAACCTCTTTCCTCCATATGCCAGTTATCCCATAAGCAACCACAGAATGTAAACTTTAAAACCAACGTCCTTGCAGATGGCCAATTCTCTCACACCAGAAGCGACGTTCAGTTTCTCAAGTCACTCCTCACACACACACACACACACACACACACACACACACAATTAGGACTTACTCAAACATCACAAAACAGTGAGGAAGTTTTGGGGCTCTCTGAAACATTTCGTCAGATTAAGTAAAGTAGAAGTGGTAAACATTTTTATTTTAAAATTTGACTGGAATTCCACTAATATAATTCAAAGTCAACCATCCATAGTAGTGGGTGGTACTTTTCACCTTTCACAGTCTTTTCTAAATTTCTACTATGGGTTTCTACATTGTATTGCCTACATGCACAAAATCAAAACTTGTCTGGAACAAGCCTGAAACATTTATCACTAAATGACCTTGCACTTATCTTTTAAATTTGGTAGTTAATTCTGCACCATTTGTGAAATGAGTGGTCTTATGTTGAGCAACTGCACTTGGTGAGATTTACAATGGCTCATCGTTGGATGTTAGTTGGATTATTATTTTTCTTTCCTTCACTTAATCAGTCATGTTTATTGACTGGGTTTAAATTCCCTGAAGCAGTTTGCTTTTCCAGTAAGAACCACATAGATTCTGGTTCCACGTGACTATTAACAAACATTGTGTCCAAGGCCAAGTCAAGCTACAAAGAAAGGAATCTATGGGTCATTTTTTCTGCAAGTGTGGTTTTAGCGACAAACATGCCAAAATCATTTAAATGTCATTAACACAGAAGTACAGTATGATGAAAGTGCAAAACGAAGGAATTTCACCAGCTGGATTACAAATTACACAATCAGCCTCACTTCACAAATCCTCGGAATAGGTGTTTCCTTGCCTTCGTTGCCATTAAACCTGGTGGTTCAGCCTAAAAAAGTTTCACAATGGTGAATGTGTCTTAAATTGATCTGTGTTGTTTCTTGTAAGCTGCACTGAGCCCAAAATGGGGGAATGGGGGAGGGAGGAGGAGGAGGAGAAACAACACTAGTAAAAGTCTAGGTGTCACATCTTTATATGAAAAGATAAACAATTTTTATATCACTTTGCACACAAAATGCCATTCCAAAATAATGCAAAATGCAAGCCACATTATAAATACACTTTATAATGGGGCTGAAAACAGAATAAAGAAATTAATACAGCTACCTTTTTAAAAAGTAGAAGATCAGGATCACACCTTGTACTTATAAAATGCCAGACAACAACCAAGTATTTCTCCTGGGGAAGGACTTCTAAAAATCAGGTGACAATAAAGGAAACATTCAGTTCCAAGTATCCACCAACCTGACCTCTTTTAAAGGCAAAAACTGGCTGCTGTTGTTCTCTTCACCACATAAGAGCAGTTCCTAGCATAGACATTGGGACATGCTGAAGAACGTAAGAGTGTGGCCAGAAGGGTGTGGCTAAGCAAAAAGAGGACAAAAGGTATGAATGAGGAAGAACATGCCAAATGACAATTCTGACATAACCTCCAGATACCCCAATTTGGCAGGGATCGTCCTGATTAGCTCTTCATCATTCCACTTTTTCACCTGCTTTTAAATGTCCCAGCTTCTCTATTCTCCTCACACTTTTCCTCTTTGTGCTCAGCACAATCGTTATATGGAGCAAAAATATGGGGACAGGGTAACACAAAGCTGATTGAACGTATCCAGAATAAATTTGTAAGAGCTCTTTTAGCCCTTCCCCCTGGGACACCATCTGCCTTATTAAGGCTTGAATTGGATCTTCCCTCACTTAAGGCTAGAATTGATAAGCTTAACATTTCATATGGGAAGAGACTTCTGGAAATGGAAGATGAGGGTGTAACAAAGCAATGCTTGATGGAGCAATATAAGCGGGGAGGTTGAGCTCAACACCAGTTAGCTCTGCTCCATCAGTATTTTGATGGGTCAACAACAACCCTAATGCAGTTGAACAAGAAGGCGATTAGAGACAAAATCTTTGAGATGGATGCAATTGACAACTTGCAAACTAGTAAACAGCAGGGTGTCACCACTTGGTATCCTCTAATAAAGATTGACCAACACTGTCAAAATAGGTTCTTGTGGGTTTTTTCGGGCTATATGGCCATGTTCTAGAGGCATTTTTCCTGACGTTTCGCCTGCATCTATGGCAAGCATCCTCAGAGGTAGTGAGCGTTGTTTGGAAGTGCAGGGCAGTAAATGCTTTTCTAAGGGCTACAGACGTTAAGTCTTGAAGATATTTTGACAGTGTATTGTCGAAGGCTTTCATGGCTGGAATCACTAGGTTCTTGTGGGTTTTTAGCATTTGAAGGCCTGGCTGAGCCTGGGAAAATGTTTTGTTGAGAGGTGTTAAGATGTGCCTGGTGGAAAGGAAGAGAGGAAACAACCAGGCACATCTTAACACCTCTCAACAAAACATTTTCCCAGGCTCAGCCAGGCCTTCAAATGCTAATGAAGGTGGTCAGCTGAAACATTCACACCTAGCTTCAGCAGAGAAGAGCTCTGTGCCCCACCCCAGTCATTCCACAGATATATAAACCCATTTTCCTATTTCCAACAGACCTCACTACCTCTGAGGATGCTTGCCATAGATGCAGGCGAAACGTCAGGAAAAATGCCTCTAGAGCATGGCCATATAGCCCGAAAAAAACCCACAAGAACCTAGTGATTCCAGCCATGAAAGCCTTCGACAATACACTGTCAAAATATCTCCAAGACTTAACGTCTGTAGCCCTTAGAAAAGCATTTACTGCCCTGCACTTCCAAACAACGCCATCAGGCTGGTTAGAAGGAAGATATAGAGGGATCCCTCATGCTCAACATCTTTGTATTTGTGGGTCCGGGGAAAGAGTGGATTTAATACACTATCTGTTACATTGCCCTTTGTATAATGACCCTCAAAACAATATTCTGGGAGCCCTTTGGGAAGAAAGGGCAGCATGGCAACAGTTAGTAGTTATCTGTGACTTGTTAGCAGATCATTCCAAAAATATAACATTAAAGGTAGCCACATTTGCAGTCACAGCCCAAAAAATCCGAGCTAAATTAGTAAAGTCCACAGCAGAGGCTAGAAATGGAAATGGAGATAGTTTGGGATGATACAAATAAGACATTTGTGATTGTTCTCATGTCACTGCTACTATAATTTTAAAGAGACAGTATATGGAATAAGTTCTAATGTTTATATTGGAAAGTGCTTATTGTACTTTTAAAGGTTGTATATTATGTCATGTCATGGCCTATGGCTGGTACAATAAACAATTCATTCAGTTCCTTTGTGCTCAGCCTACTTCAGTTGATGCAAAGTGTATTCAACGTGCAAAACCAGATTGAGCTCAACTCAGGAAAGGGGAGAGACCAGGCAAAACCTTCCTTACAGGTTCGGCCAAAAGCAAAGTGCTTCAGCTTCTCCCACTTTGCATGTTCTTCTGATTATTAAGGACCTCATCAGAAAGCCCTGGCAAACCTTCCCACTTCACCGGGCTTTTGCAAGGAAAGAGGAAGCAGTGGGGCGAATCTGTCACCCCGCGCACAGCTCCCTCTCAGTGAAGATTTCCCCATCACATGGAGAAGGAGTCACCATTGCTGGGAGACCTCATGCTGGCTCCACTGGAATCAGTACAACACGGGAAGCCTCCCATGTTGGGCTGGAAACATCCGGCAACATTTTCACCCTGGGGTTGGGGTGTGGACTATGCTGAATGTCATACAATATCATGTGATGTGCATTGTCAGTCTCTGTCCCTCAGACACCATGAAAGCATCCTGGGATGCTAAAATCACCCAGTCTGATGAGGCTGCAACATTTGCCATCTTGACTACACTCTGATGTTGCTTGGGTACATATGTCCCAGTATTATCTATGAAATACTCCATAGTATATGATGTCCTAAGCTGGTCCCATAGAGAGAGGCCTTGAGTTAACTCTCAAAAAGTATTATCTAGGGCCGCTGGATGAAGTCTCTACCTTTCATACAGTCTCTACCAACTCAGGGAGGGAAGCTATTGGGTCATGGGGATTAATATTATATCAGGAAGGTACTCATCACCTGGTGATTGTCTACCAAGACACTTAGAATCTATGTGATCTTACAATAGATCTGAGCCTGTCTCCATATTGTTTTGAAAATTGAGGAAATATATACCTATTCTTTCCATTTTCAAAATAATATGGAACAGACACCAATATATACTAAGATCACATAGATTCTATCTAAGTGTCCTGAACACAGGATTATAATTGTGCATGTAGGAATAAGAAGGCCATAAAATGGTTATGTGCATGAAACAGGCAGGTGCATTGCAGAGTTTAAAGCATTCAAAACAATCTTTGTATATCAACTCTTAACATCTTTCAGTTGTTCAAGCTATGGATTGTTAGATCGGTGGGCATCATAAAGATATGTGTATCACTGTCAGAACAGCAAGTAAACTGGTATTCTGTCATGTGCCATAGTAACAAAACAAATACAGACTATTTCTTCTCCCTAAGTTAGGTCACTGCCTCAAATAAGAACTATTTGTTTTCAGTTCAGCCAGGTCACTCCCTTTCATACATGATACAAAAACAAAGTGGTGTGTGTGTGTGTGTTGAAGGCATTTTTCCTATCATGTTCACTAAAGTAATTTTGGTGCTGTTTCTCTCAGGCTACGAAAGTTTCCAACATTTGTTCTGGCATGTGTGGGCAATTGAGCAATAGAATAAGTACGAAAAGATCTCTCTCTTACTGAAGCTAAAAGACTCCTGCAATCAAGGACAAGGTTGTATTGACCTTATTTTGAACAATCACAGACCCTTCCCTGATATAATTGTAATGCTGATTTCACTGGTTTTACCTTATGATTTGCACTTTTGTATAGATATCCATTGAATGGCAATTGCACAGGCACATCCCTAAATTAATCTACATGCAACCTTATGTCTAATCCCTAGTTTTTTGTTGTGTCAAGAGTGACTTGAGAAACTGCAAGTCATTTCTGGTATGAGAGAATTGGCTATTTGCAAGGATGTTGCCCAGGGGACGCCTGGATGTTTTGATGTTTGACCATCCTTGTGGGAGGCTTCTCTCATGTCCCTGCATGGGGAGCTGGAGCTGACAAAGGGAGCTCATCCACGCTCTCCCCGGATTCGAACCTGCAACCTGTAAGTCTTCAGACCTGCGGGGACAAGGGTTTAACCCATTGTGCCACCGGCGGATTCAATCTCTAGGTAAACTGAACATTAATATTTGCCATGTGAGCTTCTTGCCATCTAGAGGTCTTCTAAAACCTATGTAACGGAACATGTGAAATGACCACCAGTAAAACTTTCTGCCCCAGAGTGTGGTGGAGGCTCCTTCTTTGGAGGCTTTTAAACAGAGGCTGGATGGCCAGGAGGTTGGAGTGGGTGGCCATGAGGTCTCTTCCAACCAAAGAGCTTTCTAACCCATCGCTCTTATTTCACAATCTAGGTTTTTTTTCTGGTGATGTAAAGCCTGCTAATAATAATAATAATAATAATAATAATAATATTTATATTCCACCCTCTCTCACCGAGTGACTTAAATATAAATTCATTTTCATAACTTTGACAGATATACTGCCATACTGAGCATGCTATCTTTTCCTGACTGGTAGATATTACAGATATTTAACAGGACTTCACAATGTCTCGATAGCACTGAGAAAGATGAAAACCACAACTACAGGGAATTAGCTGCTCTGAACAGCAAGCGTGCCACTTCCTTATCTCTTTGGCTTTCCCCATATCACAGGATGTTGCATGGAGTGGGAGATGCATTTCTTTTTGCCTTGTATTATTTTAATGAGAGGAGGGGGAACAACTATGGGTAAGTAAATCTGTAGGTATCCTTAATAAAACAAAGAAGGAAACTTCACGAACTATTATTAATTTAGAAAGCCAGACAATTTGTTAGTCATTATCGGTGGCATCATAGTCATAAATCAAGATATCTTTGCAGCAGATACACAGGCATTTCTTAGAACAGTGATGACTATGTTACAAGGAACGATTTTCAGAATTTTTCCCCTTTTGGGTTTTACTTAAAGGAATGGCTTCTAAATTGTTTTGTGTGTCTCTTCCCTTCCACCATGGGACAGGGAAGGATAATACAGAATTAACTTATAGAGGGAGCAAACTGAAAACTTGCAAGGAAGTGTAACCAGGAAGAACTCGGTTTTGTCCCAAGCCAAGGTGTTTTGGTTTGGTGGAATGATCCCTAGCAGAGTACTCTAGATAAATGCATATTGAGCCAGATGTGGGAAACCAGAAGGGTTCACCCCCCCCCCCCCCTTTTACAGGGGTTATGAACCATCACCATATTTGTGCTCATTGGCTACAGCTGCTATTTTTCCTGGACACTTGCCATGTGCTGGCAGACAATGCCTCCTGGGTCAGCACTAGTCCATGAACCACTACTGGTCCAAGTGACTGGTGTTGAATCTGGGGCAGTTGGCAACATTCTCCTAGCCCATACCAATGACCTTAATCCAGATACCCGCCCTGCTGCTCTGTAGGAGGGACAATTTGCTCAGGTATTTTAGGAGAAGTGGCAAAGAGCATCTACCCCTCAGATCCCTCTGATATACCCTGAAAAAATAGTCAGCAAAAGAAGTCAGTTTCTGCTTGTGGAAGCCACTAGGAGTGGCAGTTTTGTGATAAAATGGTGTGCAGAGCTCCTTCCTCCCCAAAATAAAATAAGTAGACCCCTGACCAATTTCGTTAATTTTGTTTTGTTTTGTTTTTGGTCATTTGGGGAGTATTGCAGTCTCTTCCAGTTTAGCATAATATCCAAGGTTTTTAACTGCAGCCCTTTGTTAATGCCACAGATCTTCAGCTAGAACTGTACATGAGAACATCTACATGCTGTCTTGTGGTAGAGCTGATGGTTGGTGTGTCAAGAGTGACTTGAGAAACTGCAAGTCATTTCTGGTATGAGAGAAACAAAGTAAATCAATTCAGACACAAAGTAAATCAATTCAGAAGGGCATCTTTAAGAAGCTATATAAAGACACATTCATCTGAGACTCTAGTTAGATAAGAGACATATTTACAATGTATTGTCAAAGGTTTTCATGGCTGGACTCACTGGGTTGTTGTAGGTTTTTTGGGCTATTTGGCCATGTTCTAGAAGCATTCTCTCCTGACGTTTTACCTGCATCTAGGCAAGCATCCTCAGAGGTTGTGAGGTCTGTCCCGCTCAAAGTGTCACTACAAGAGAGGAGATTCCATCTGAACATTAGGAAGAACTTCCTGACTGTGAGAGCCGTTCAGCAGTGGAACTCTCTGCCCCGGAGTGTGGTGGAGGCTCCTTCTTTGGAAGCTTTTAAGCAGAGGCTGGATGGCCATTTGTCAGGGGTGATTTGAATGCAATATTCCTGCTTCTTGGCAGGGGGTTGGACTGGATGGCCCATGAGGTCTCTTCCAACTCTTTGATTCTATGATTCTAAGAGCACTACACAACCTTCTTTTCCCAGTAATTGAACCAGTTCTGTGCACTTGACCTCCCTGGACATTAGTTCCATCAGCATAGCTTTGGTTCGCTTGGGGAGAAGAGATGACTGCAGTATGAAGGCTTTTCTATAATATTCAAGATTTTAAGATATAAAAATTAAGTATAGGTGGAGCCACCCAGTTTAAGATTCACAATCCATTGCCCAATATGAGATTATGGGCAGGCCAAGAATAAGATGAGCCTTTAGGCTCAAATGTCCTAAGTGCACCAGATCCCATCTGATCCTAGAAACTAAGTAGGATCAAGTCTACCACTTGCATGGGAGATTTCTGATGAATTTCAGAGGAAGGAACTGATAAAGCCACCTCTGAGAACTCCTTGCCTAAGAAAACTCTATGAAATCCATAGAGTCAACATATGTTGACAGAAAACTTGAAGACCTGTGCCTTTACCAGTATCCTATCCTGTCTTTACCAGTATCCTGTCTCCTCAGTGACCTATCCATTTCTTACAAGCTGGGCATGAGGAAAACAGCTTTTTCTCACTGTTAGTCCTCAATGACTGGTGTTCAGTGGAATGCTACTGCTCCACCAGGAAGTACTTTGCAGCCAGCATACAGGTATATAGGGCAGTGTAGGTCTAGCCTTAGTGTATTGTAATTTCTTCCTTATGAGCCATACTGTAGGGTCTGTCATATTTTCTTCCTTTTTAATTTTTTCACTATTTTTTTGCACTTTTTGCATACTGAATCAACATCTTCATTGAGCTACGAACCGTGATCTCAGATGGAAAGTTACCATCACCGCCTCAGACCCTATCAGCATATAGGTGAAGTTAGGGGTTTTTTTGTCCCAGAGTCAGTATGATGCAGCAGTTTGAGTGCTGGAATCCAGGAGACCAGGGTTCAAATCACCACTCAGTCATGGAAACTACTAAATGACCTGGAGCAAGTCATGCTCAGCAATGTTAAACCCTTTCTGAACAAACTTTACCAAGAAAACAAGGCAGAGAGAGTTCCCCTCAGTCTCTACCTGAATCCTGTGTCATATGAGAATGTCTTCTTTGTTCCTTTCTATACACACACATACATACACACCACTGGATTACATCATCCTTGTTCAGAAGCCACACAGAACATTGTGCTATTTTCTGGCTATTGAGAAAACATCCATTAGTCGGGTTCAGCCCATCAGCCAAGCCATTTGCCTGACAAAGGATCAGGCCATTGCACATCACCACTGTCCATTAAGACAGCAAGGCAATAATTTCGGACCCCATTAACCCCCCACTTTTTTGTTCAACCCAGACTCCCTCAGAGCAATCAGATAGTAATTCTGTAATAAGTGTTGCTAGGAAAAATAACCCTTTCCTCTATTGGCAAAGCTGTTCTGATTTGAAACACAGTCCTGGATGGTAAATGGATGAATATTAATGGGACACAATCTGAGTCCCCTTTGGAGTGAGAAGGGTGGCATAAAAATGTCAATCATAAATAAATAAATAAATAGCCCGTCAATGACTAATGGCACAACTGTCCTACTGTGTTCTATTATGATGCAATCTCAGTGCCAGCATTTAAGTATACCAGCAAGAGTTGCTTGTGACTAGGTTTAAGGCCATGTTGTTCCTACAGTCACAACAGAAGGACATGATCATTATTGTTGTTGTTATCACTATTAATAATATTCCACCATCTCCACTGTTTAGATCTGAAAGGACCTTCAATAGTTAGAGTAGATACAGTTATTATGGTTGCTGCTGCTGTTGTTTACTTATATATCACCATCAAATGTACATTGCACTTTACAGTAAAGCAGGCAAAAACAACTGGTCCTGCCAGGCATAGTCTAATATGTGAGTGTGTAGACATACCGTATCAAAATCTGTAAAGTATTTCTTAAGCCTCTGCAGCTACATTTTAAAGTTAGCGAGACCCTTTCTTCCAATTACTCCAGGATGAAAGTGCTTAGAGAAATACTGATTTGCAGCCTATGCTGTACAATACACAAATGAGCAGGCATTCTTAACCGTCCATATTCTCCTATGACCTGAATAGCCTTGTTTAACCTAAATATGAAACCTCGTCTCAGCCTCTGGTCCTCGTTTTAGATGATGTCAGCTCCCCAATCTAGTCTACAGTGGTAGGTTAGGAATTCTTTGGGTGTATCAGTCACTTCATTTAGCTTTGGGCATATGAGATGAAGAATTATAGGTTAGTTAAGGAGTTCAAAAGGGAAAGAAATGCAGCATAATTGGATTAGAACACTATGATCAGAGGCAGCGAAACCAGCTGAACAGCATTCTGGGAACTTCGGCTCTGTTCCAAATTCCAAGGGAAGCAATAGGAGGGGCGGTGAGAACTGGAAACGCGTTCGTGGCAAGGTTTTGGTTTTGAAATGGCAGAAAACAATTCTTTATTCAAATGAGAAGACGGACTAGGAGTTGCTCCTGCAACTACGCAAGGGAAAATGCAGTTCAGCTTTGCTCTCTCTCTCTTTTTTTCCTTGAGTCAGCATAATAAACTAGGCTACATTTGAAAAACAGCTATAAGATTGAGAAATGTCACATTAGGAGGTGGCCCGACATGACTTGTAGTGGCAAAACTTTTACAGCCACTACAGGTTTTCTGGAATGTGCCTGTGGTTTCTTTGTAAAGCTGTGGTATGTGCAGGTCTCTCTATCTGAGAATGGTTATGCATACTACCTCTTACAGGGCAAACAATCTATTTTATATTTAATTAATGCAGCAGCATGACAGAAAGATGGCCATTTAGGTTATATGAGCCCAGATTTTTTCTTCTTCCAGCTCTGTGCAGTATACTCTGCAAAACTGTTTTTGATTAAGTGTATTCTAAGTTTCCTGCTGTATAATTGTTAAAAATATTCCCAGAAGTACAACAGAACCAACATAAGTATGTTCAGACACAAGCAAATATATATAATATAAACATATAAAAATAACAGCCTGATTAAATGTATCATTGAAGAAGGTGATGGAGAAAAGGCTGTACATGTTAGAAGTCTCTGCTTTAAACTTCTGCTTTAAAAACATAGACAAAAACACATGTGCAGAGCCAAACAAAATTAGCAATTTTACTTAATAGTTGTTCTATGAACTATGAAAGCAAGTTAATATAATGAGGATATTTAAGAGGTCCTTAAACTTAACACTGACAAGATTCTCTTTCTCAGTAACAATTCATTGGTGCTGACATTTTATACTGAGGTTAAGAGCAGAGGACTCCCTTAAAAGTGAAAAACCATTAATAAAGAAATTACTAATTTTTTTTGATTTCTCAACAATATGTCTTTCAGTTTATAGGTCCTCCAGGTCTGTTGTAAACACAGCACTGAAGGACCTGGATCAGTGGTTCCCAAGTTGCGGTCCATGGACCACCAGTGGTTCATAAGAACGAAAATATACCCCACAGCTTCACCATTACTACACTGTTGCCTCGAAAGCACATGAGAACGAGAGTGACTGGTTTCATAAAACCCTCTTATAGTGCCGAGGGAATGGGGATGTTGGGAGGAGAGAAGCTGATTACCCATGAAAGATTACTACTACCACATCAGCTCTAGATTATTAAATAAGGTTTTCTGTGGGATAACAAATGGCGACTACTGGATGGCATATGTTCTGTATCAGAAACTAGAGCTGATATGAGCTATCCAATGCAATTTTCTAAATCAGCACCCCAAATAACTAAACCGAATCTAAAGTTGATCGAAAACCAATTAGTAACCCTTTTGGCACTAATGTTGGAGGGTGGTCCCTGCTCAAAGTGGCCCCTGGTCAAGTGGTTCTTGGTCAAAAAAAGGTGGAAACCACTGACCTACATATTCCTAAAGTGAACATTTTACTCAAATCCTCAGATGTCA
Source organism: Anolis sagrei (assembly GCF_037176765.1). Classification (NCBI taxonomy): domain Eukaryota; kingdom Metazoa; phylum Chordata; class Lepidosauria; order Squamata; family Anolidae; genus Anolis; species Anolis sagrei. The sequence continues at coordinate 64,272,482 of NC_090022.1, read as the reverse complement.
AACTATCAAATGGGTAGGGCTAAATGTAATCCTGATATTATATCTGTCTGAATAATCTGAACTCTTCACATTCACTACTTTGCACAGTCTAGGTTTGTTGACTACTTAAAAGTCAACAACAGTCATACTACCATGCATTTAATAGTTGTCTGACCTGTATAAATCAGCTGCCAAAACTCACAATATGAAGAAAATATTATCAGATGCCTGTATCTACAGATTGAACAGCTTTTAAAGGAACCATTGATAATTGCGCAATTGAAAACCCTGCAATAATGCCAGTTTTTGCATGATCCCAACTCAGCCTGTCTCACATTGCTCTGCTCATATTGTAGCAAAGAAAGTATCCTAATTAATGATAACTGGAGTAAAAAAAACCTGGATTCTCCAACAACAAAATAAGTCTGCATGCTTATTGCTGAAAAACAAAAACAAACACGGATCCAGTAACACTTAAGCTATATATTACTCATAAAGATCTGTCTTCTAACTCCAGCTGCTATTACCTTTGAGAAACAATTAGGTTCATCTGAGGACAGTGTTCACCGAGGAGCAACGCTTAACCTTTACGTCACCTGCTGCTTTGTCATCACAACTCTCACCCCAGTTGTTGGCATTCATGGACTTTTCAGATGCAAGTTTATTTCTTGCAGTCATGTGTTCTCCCATGTGCGAGAGAGACCGATGGGAAAGAACTGCAGTGAAAAAGCAGTAGACAAGGAAGGGCTAGGTAGCATCTCATTTGCTTTTATATACCAAATTGGACAACCTTTTCCCTTTTCCCCAGTAACAAAAAAGGCTTGTTAGGTTATGAAAAGCATTTCTCAGGAGCATCTCAACAAATTTCTTTTCACATACTAATGACCTCATCACATGGATGTTTCCCTAAAAAAATTTTCTCAGTTTTCTCATGCTGGCAAAACAGAGTCCCAAGGAGGCCATACTATGATGGAAATCTATCTTGCCAGCATTCTGCAAGGGAGAGAAGACTCCGTTACAGCTTTACAGAGCATACTGCTCAGAGCTGGAACATGTTTACATGTTCAGTTGACTCTCCACATCCACATCCACTATCCATAATATTCAACATCCAAAATATTCCACAATAAAAAAATCAAATAATCAAACCTTAACTTTGCCATATATCTGTATATATAAAAATGTTCTGTGCATAATGAGTACCCTAAAAACAAAACAACCATGAACGAAATCACACCAAATTTGGCAACAAAACGTCTCACAACACAAGGAGTGACCATCACTAAAAATTATTATTTTGTCATTTGGGAGTTGTAGTTGCTGGGATTTAAAGTTCACCCACCATCAATGGAATTGAACCAAACTTGGCACACAGTTCTCCCATGACCAACAGAAAATACTAGAAATGTTTGGTGGGCGGTGTCCTTTGGTTTTGGAGTTGTAGTTTACCTACATCCAGAGAGCAGTGTGGATTCAAACAATGATGGATCTGGACCAAACTCTACATGAATACTCAATATGCCTAAATGTGAACACTGGTAGAGTTTGGGGAAAATAGAATCTTGACATTTGGGAGTTGTAGTTGCTGGGATTTATAGTTCACCTACAATCACAGAGCATTCTGAATCCACCCAACGATAGAATTGGGCCAAACCACCCACACAGAACCCCCATGTGAGCCACAGCAACGCGTGGCAGGGGACAGCTAGTTTTATATAAGGGACTCCATTTTACTATACAATTGTATATAACACTATTTAACAAAAAAAAAATTAAAATGTGTTCCTGAAAGTGTTATTTCCTATTTAATTGTGTGGTACTTGCTTTGAAAGTAGTGGTTATGCTCCAGAAACTTTGTGTGTGTGTGTGTGTGTGTGTGTGGCTGCCACAAACTATGATGAATTGGGTGACAGACTATGAGATATTCATTGAAAAACTATAGCATAGGAGACAAGGATTTGAATCCCTACTCATCCATGGAAATCCATTGATTCTAGGAAGTCACATTCTCTCAGCCTAACAAGGCAATGTCAAGCCCATCTGAATAAATCTTGCCAGAAGTTGGAATCAACTTGAAAACACATAATCAACAAGAGATGTTTAGTGAAAATTCATGAGAAGTAGCTGGAGGCAGGGTGAATGATGTATGCGTTGAAAATAATCTGCCCCACATGTTTACTCTTGTCTGCTCTCCATCCACAGAAAACGTGTTCTGCATTGTATTTTTTTTCATGCTAGTGGATTTTCAGTGGAAAATAATATGCAAACTAATGCACAGTTTTTATGCGGCATGCTAATGCAATGTCACTGAAACACATTTACATTTGGAAAATTAGCTTCTTTCTTTTTTATATTTGCATCTCTTTCATCCTCATCCATCACTTCCAAAAGTAATAAAATATTTTCCACAGACCTATAAGTAAATATCTCCATAAGTTTTAGTAATATTTATTTAAGTTTCAAGTTTCAAATATGGACAAATAACAGAAAGGGAAAAAGAAATAATATGCAAACAAGATCAGGATGTAGAGAAGTCACAAGAAACACTTAACAAACTGTTCCATTAAACAGTGTTGGGTGTTACTGGTCAAGATGAGCACATAATTCTCTAAAAGTGGTCCGGTTTTCAAAGACAACTTTCCATAGACTATGAATGCCTCCATACATTTTGAAGCATTCATGGGCAGATCCTTCCCACACAGCCACAGAATCCATTGAGACAAATCAGTCTGCTGTCCCTTCGGAACAGGAAAAAATTACTACCAGAAAAACCCACTATTGGCTGTGTTTGTGGCATCTCAAAGCATAATAAATGGCTTTCGGGAGCCTGATTCCCAAAGTATATGCAGTTTAAATTAAGATGCAGTTGAATGTGAACGTATGATTTAATTGGATGGGAAAATAAATTTAATATACCAAAGACCTTGGGCAGTGAAATTCAGGATAGCAATATGGGAATTGGGAGGAGGGGACGGTTTACACCCTGCCACTGCTTTTATCTTGCTTAAATGTGTGTAAACTACTTTTGTACTTTGAATTCAGTTTGCAGCAATAGAAAGAAGCTGGGGAAAGGGGGGGGGGGGAAGAGAAGATAATTCTGACATTTTAAAAGTAGTTGTAAACATGGGACTGTCCCTGCCAAACTTGTAGTTTTCTTGCAAGGAACCAGGCAAATATCGCCTATATATACTGGCCCTAAAGCTGGGGTTGTGAAGGCAGAGTTTGGAAGCATTCTCCTTTTTGGAAGACAACTTCCAGAATCTCCCAGCTTGTGTGGCTGCTGTTTGCTGCTAACTCAGAATCACATATCCTTGAAGGCCAGAAGCTCAATCGTCAATTTGAGAGGCCCCTAGAGAGCCCCCTGCTTTTTCCCCATTTGTACGGAACAATGTGGTTCATGTGAAAGATCTTGATGAAATTAATTCAAATTTGTTTTTGAATTTTTGTCACAACTACATAAATCAAAGTCTGTTGGTCTGTCTCCCTCGTCATAGGGTTTTCTTACAAGGTGCATAATGCATTAGGCATCAGTCATTATTGTACAGGATGGAAATTTTAAAAATCCAACAAATGGGAGAAATGTGCATGCACACACATCTTTCAAGGCAACACTCTCACCTTGAGAGTCTTCCTACTAACCCTGTGGATCAGAGAAGAGGGCCCAAACCTTGAAACTTTGTAACTCTAACTGAGGCAGACACAATGTGTGGAGCTCTTGAGAACCCAAAGAGATAGTTGTTCGCTTTCCAAAGCAGTTTAAACTGAAAAATCATGCATTAGAGCTAAGGAGTCTCCCAAGCTCCTGATTACTGCAGCCAGAGTATGAGTGAATCTGTTCCAATCTTGTCTTGACTGCAAATGTAATGCAGGTACTCCAGCATACATATGTCTGAGAGGCCACCTATGGGTGTTGATTGTAAATCTCGCATTACAATTGTATGCATTACAATGCAGACAAGCCTTGAAAGAGTGTCATGAGACCTGGAGCTTAGGTGAAATGATTAAATGCAGACATGATCCAGTCTTAAAACTTTCTCCAGAATTGGCCGATTAATGTTCAGGCATGTTAATGCTGCATTTTGCAAGATCTATTGTGATGATATAAGGCAGCATTTTAAGGACGAGGCCAGCCAGTTCTGTTTTCTGCCAAGGTCCTCATTTTCTTAATAGGAATGCAAAAAACAAAATGCAGAAATCCCCTAGTATTAGCTTCCCAGCTTCCCACATCTTTATAACTGCAGGTTTGGAAATGCTTTGCCTGATGAATTTGCACTCCTTGTGGAGCTCTTCACAATTCTAGAATCATGGCAGAAAAATAACTGATACTCTATTAGGTCTAAAACATCCAAAGACTAATCATTACAATTGCTTAAGACTGGGCTGCCTAGCACTGAAGCTGAACAGACGCAAGACATTTTGGTGTTTCAGGTGTTTTGAACTGAAACTCCTGTGATGCATCAGTTGCATTGGGCAGATAAAATAGGTCTTCTGGCAAGTGTAGTTCAAAGATTTAGTAGTCCAAAGTTATGCTTTCTGACACAACAGAAGTATAATGTTAACTGTTTGTTCTGTAGGAAGGATAATTCCCACCTGCTGATTTAAAGGATCAGTGCCTCTTTTGTGCCATGCTCCAAGCAGTAGCGAAAACAGATTTTCAATTTCTATTTATGTTACACAGAGTGTCATTGCAAAATGCAGAGGAACACTCACATGAAATTAATATTTCTCAACATAAACAGTTAATCCAAAGAGATATATGTTGTGCCTCTAATCTATGTATCTTTTTGTTTGTTTGCAAACTAATTTCTATGTCTAAAGCAAAAGCAGAAATCATGCAGACTTCAAGTGTTGTTATTATTCCAACATTTCTCCACTGGCTAGGACTGCTGTAATCCAACATCATCTCAAACTACATGATTTCCACCTCAGTCTAGAATTAGTTTAGTGCAAAGCCATAGGAGGACCTTGGCTGAGATAAACCAAGAGAGGCCTCTTGTTTAAAGTGTTACTTCAGCTAAAATCAGCATCCCTTCACGATGTATTATTTCGTCAACCCTTTCTGCTCATCTGCAATATGGAGATGATAGTAATTTTGGACTGGTATCAGAACATAAGATGATTATTTATTTTATTTATTTATATTCTGCCAAAAGGGACTCGAGACTAACAAGATATTTTAAACAACACAAGCTATGTTATAGTGCACCAGACCCTTGCTTCATGTAACCAAAACCCATCCATTTTGAGTGGCAGCTGCTCTCCAGAATTTTATGCAGATTTTCCCCTAGTTCTACTTGGTGTTGCGAGAGAAGGAAACTTGGAGCTCCTGAATACAAAACATCAATTACTAAGTTGTAACTCTGTGCATTAGAAAACACCGGGGGACCTGTGGACCTCTATAGCTTTCTAGACTCGCATTCCCATCAGCCACAGTCAGCCTGACATGAATTGAACTATGACGGAAGCAGTCGTTGATTAAGTACTGGAAACTCCCAAGTTCCTCATTCTAGCTGTAAAGTTTTGTTATAAGGATTCATTAGATGTATGTGAAATGTATGTGAAATATGTGAAAATCTCACATATATTTGGGAGATCAGTATTTGAATTCCAACTCAGTGATAGAATCCCACTACGAAGCACTGAAGTCTGTGCTGAGTTGTGGCCTTTGTAAGGGTCATTGATCACATCTGGGGTTTGGTTCCAGAGCCACTTGTAGAGACTGGTCACCAAAATCTGTAGATGCTCAAGTTCCGTTACATACAATGGTGTAGTGAAATGGCATCATTTATATAAAATGTCAAAATCAATTTGTGGAAACTGGGAGGTAACTGTACTGTTTACAGAAATGCAACTTCCAGGTACTAAATGCAAAGTAACAACAAAGACTAATATGGTGGTCTCTTGAGCTGTAGAAAGCATCTGCCATGAACTTCAATTTAAATAAGAAAATATGAATCTGTTGTATACCGAGAACCAATTTCAGGATAGATGGGATTATGGTAGATCCAGAAATTGAAACCCCTGTTTATCCCAAACACCTTGAATTCATGCTAAGGTTCGAGATAGTCATGGGGATTATGATTATGGAATGGTCCCACTTTGTCATCTTTCTGCTCCAGCTCAGGTCCATGACTCAACACTTGGCCAGATGACAGAAAATCACTTTGTGGAAAGATGGCAATGAAGGAGCTACATCTCACATCCACAAAGAGTCCGTGTCTCATGTTTGTTCTTCAAGTTAGATTCTCTGTGTTTAAATGGGCATCACCTATTTAGCATAGAGTTTGGAACACTATCTTTAAAAAAATTAAGTAAAACTAATCCATTAAAAGTAATGGTGTTTCAAATCCTTTCATTTGTCCTGGACACACCAGCAAGACTGGCCACCTGAAAAAGAGGACAATAGTTGTATGGAAGAATGAGTTTTGTCAAGTGGTATCTACTGAAATGGTATCTTCCACATAACATGGGGCATTTTTTTTAATGTGGCTACCGTGACTCTATTTCATAGTTTTAGAGCCCCCCCCTCCCCCCCAAAGCTTATGCACTTTGTATATGGTCAGGTAAACTCAGTACTGCTAAGCTTGACCACATGTGACAAAGGGCAATTTTGGCACAGAGCAAGTGATATCTAGGGCTGTTTTTAGTCTGCTTTTTATAAAATAGCATTTTAATGTGTTTTTAAGCATTTTATCCTTGCATTGTTTTAATTGATTTTATTCACCCCTTGTAAGCTGGGAGGTGATACAGAAATACTTGTTTAATAGATGAATATGTTTCTAGGTTCTCATACTCTTTGCAAAAGTAATTTCTAGAGACGTATTGTAACTCCAGCCTCTTTCCCCTCAGTTTAATGTACTGGCCTAAAAATTAAATTTGATGCCTCAATTACAAATACAGGCATTACATGTAAACACTGTCTAATTACCATGTGTGAAAATGATTACTTCTCTCTATAGACAGCTCTGGGATTTTCTCAGACAGAAGCCAAGTCTCCCAGACTTAATTAGATTTTTTTTTAAAAAAACTTCAATAAAAATATGTCAGTGACAAAATAAGTTACTCCAATGAAGAGCAAATACCAGTTTTAATAATTATAGTAATCTAAAGGCATAATTGGGGAACACAATGTAAAGATCCACAACCACTTAATATGTACTAATTTCTTCTCAGGAATGAATCAGATCAATAAATAATCACAAAACATATTACAATCACCACAAAGTTGTAATTCCTTGCCGGTTTGAGAACTCATTATTTATCTAGTAGAGACTTTTTGCCTTTTGCTCTGACAAAGTGTAAACAGAGCTATCATCCCACTTTCAAGACTTAACAAGAAAATATACCCCAGACTGGAAAGACTGTGAGAATTATTGTTTACTACACAGTAGTCTTCAGCCAAATTTTCACTTACCTATTGAAGTTTTGAAAGCATGAACTTTTCAAAGGCCGATTAAAAGTTAATTGGAAAGGCTGCATACAGGGCCATCCAGTTTGCTTCAAGGATTAATAAGCAGCAAAAGAGCCTAGGCAGAACCGAAAAGAAGGTGCAGTGGATGTTGACTCCAAGGAGGCAGATGGGAGGAAGAGCCCGATTGAGATGGACAGCTCAGTTTCCCACCCCCAGATTCCCATGCAGATTAGCCAGGCACTCTGGTAGATCACATGGCTGCAACAGCCTAAAAAAAGACCACCCACCTACCCCCCAACAGCCAAATAACCTCCAGTCTATTCACGTTTTCTTTGGAGGAGCTACATGCCACAGAGCCCTCCCTTGAAACACTCCCTTCTCTTGTCCCCTCTCTGGCTCCATTTTAATAGCATGTTTTGCTTGCTTTGGCTTTCTGCTTTTCTCACTCTTTTATTTTTAGATTGTCAATATAATACAGTGGCTTTCAGAGGTTGCATGACACCATCCATGTAACAGGATCTCAGGCTTCTGAGTGCCAGGAATTACGGGCCTCCATCAGCATACTGCTGAGGGCATCAGCTTTACTATGCTGGGTGAAACAAAAGTATCTGAAAACTCCACTTGAAATGAAGACTTAAAGAAGGGAATAGTAATTCAGTCAATGGCACTATAGCACTCTAGCTATTTGATATTTCTCCATTAACTGCAAATCCCAAGATTCCAGAAGATAGAGCCATGAAAAATTAAAGTACAATCATGGTGCTATATTTGTACTGAGCGAAGGGGCCATGGAGAAATAAATTGTGACTATGTGGTTCATTGGTGCAAGGGAGAGCAAGAGTTCCAGTAAAGCAGTTTTCCGAAACTTGGCATGAATTGGACCACAATTCATATCATCCTCTTCCTGTGAATGAGATTAGGTAGGACCGGGCTGCTGCAATACAGCAATATGCAGTCAGGAAAGTAAGTGTTGAAGTGTGGACACAGCATGGCATAGGGTGCTATCCCACTGAAGAGGCCAGAATAGCCATCCTGTCTCATTCAGTGTTAATATCATTCTGTAATCAGATGCTTGGATTACTCACACATTCACACTTGTCCATTCCTTCCCCGTCTGTAAATTACTAGCACATGTTTCCCAGTATCGCACAGTCCATCACTGTACTATATGTTTCCAATGGCCATGTCCCCTTGCTGCCATCCCCCTTTTTTCCCTTTTGCTGCAAGTTGTGCAAGAGCAAAACGGTGGGTTTTTGAATTTTATGAATGATCCCATTATTATTAATTATTATTAAGTTTATTTACACTCTACTTGCTCTCTTCACAAAGAACACTCAGGACCTCATCACACTAGAGAATGAATCCACTTTAAATCCGGTTTCTGCCTCCTGCAGAATTCTAGGGTTTGTAGTTTTGGGAGAAGCCTCACAAAACTACAAATTCCAAAATTTTGCATGAGGCAGAAACTGGATTTAAAGTGGATTCATTTTCCAGTGTGATGAGGACTCAAAGTGGCTAGAATGTAGGATACACATTGGTCTTTGGATGTGGGTGTATTACAACTTCCATCATCTGCCCTCAGTTCCCCCAAACCCCTACCAGTATTTTAAGATGTCCATAATGGGTATGAGGCAACTTTGGTCCAGATGCATAGTTGCTGTGTTTCACAGGGTTCCTTATTTATTTATTTATTTATTTATTTACTATATTTATATACTGCCCCTCTCAGCCCAGAGGTGACTCAGGGCGGTTTACAGTCAGTACTAAAATCATAAAATGCAATTAAAAACATCCAGATAGCATAACGCCATAGAAAAGTTAACAAAAGCATGTGTCATTGGAGTCTCCTAGTTAAAAACATTATCCAATCACATCATCCAGTCATTCATTTTCCTATGTCTGTTACACTGTGTTTGCAAATGCTTGCTCAAAAAGCCACGTCTTGACTTTTTTCTGGAATGTTAAAAGGGAAGGGGCCGATCTGATCTCGCTAGGGAGGGTGTTCCATAGCCGAGGGGTCACCACTGAGAAGGCCCTGTCTCTCGTCCCCGCCAGCCGCACTTGTGACGAATGCAGGATCAAGAGCAGGGCATCCCCAGACAATCTTAAAGTCCTGGAAGGTTTGTAAGGGGAGATGCGTCCGGACAGGTAAGTTGGGCCAGAACCGTGGTGGATTGTGGTGGACTACAACTCCTGACATCATATGTTATATCCCCCCCCCCCCCAAACCCTGCCAGTATTTTAAAATGGTTACAATGATGGCTTTGTGTGCCAGCTTTGGTCCTAATCCATCACTGGCATGCTTCACAGGGCTCCCTGGATGTGAAAGCCATCATAGAAAATACATACAAACATTCATCCATACAAGCATACATATATACGAAAACATGTCAGCTTCTACTCCTAACAGACTATCAGCTGGAAGTTTGGTCCGCCCATGACACGCCTCCACAGACATCATTGGCTAAAGGGACGAATTGAAGACGAGAGAAACGAATAGAACCCGTCACAATACAAAGGAGGACGGTTTGGGTGCAGTCCATAGCAATAAAGCCAATTGCAGCAGATGAGTTTCAAACAGGATCAGACGGGGTGCCTACAAGAAAGGAGCCAATGCTACCATATGATTCCATGTGAAAGAACCCAAATTAGTACTTTTTAAAGCCACTGGATAATATACATACTGATATGTCCTTCTATCCCAACCCACCAGGAAGAGTCCAAAAATGCAGCTCTATTAATCCGCACCAACAAAAGTATTTTAAAATATATATCTTGATCAGTACTATTGAAGCAAAACAAAAAAGTTTAGATTGATTTTTAGATGTGTTCTAAATCTTTGCAGTGACACTGAAAAAGAGATCAAAATATGAAATTTTAAAATTAGATTTAAAAAATAAACCATTTTAAAAAACATAAACACAAGGCATCCTTGAGCAGATTGCCATTTGCTCACCCACTAAAACCAATGGAAAAGAAAGAGATGTGCTTGCAACACAGAGAAAAAGAATGATACATCTCAAAATATTGGGAGTCATTTTTAGTCTAGATTTGGCTTACGGCATAAGAGCAAAAACATGGTAAGGCTAAACACCACCCACCTGGCACTATGCATGTAGAGCACTGTAGAAAGTTTGTTTTCATCTGGCTGCTGAGATAGATGCAAAGTGGTAAGGACAAGTTGTCTTCAAACTGTTTTCCAATACAAACTGAAGAGCAATCTTTCCATGAAAGAACACATTCACAGAAGCACTTTCTTACATGAACTCTCTGAACTGAATCCAGTGGAGGATGTTAGTCATGCTTTACTCAACTTTTCAAGATGCAGGGACATCCAGATGGGCTGGATTACACCTCCCATCACTCCAATTATTGCCTCCAATTATTGCTGGCTGAGGGTAATGGACAGTTGTAGTCCAACCATCCGGAGGGCCTTGGGTTGGGAAAATCACGCTGAAGTAAATACAATTAAAGTAGTCATCATGACATCTTTTGTTCCACTGAAATCCATGTGAGGAACAGGTAACTACTTCTGTATTCTATAATTTTCCACAGTTGTAATAGTTTTTTGTTTTGTTTTTTTTTTTGTCGTGTCAGAAGCAACCGCTCTGACATGACATGACGTTGCCCAGGGGACGCCTGGATGATTTTTTGATGTTTTATCATCCTTGTGGGAAGTTTCTCTCATGTCCCCACATGAGGAGCTGGAGCTGATAGAGGGAGCTCATCCGCCTCTCCCCGGATTCGAACCTGCGACCTGTCGGTCTTCAGTCCTGTTGGCACGGGGCTTTAACCCACTGCGCCACCGGGGGCTCCATGTTGTAATAGTAATTCATGCTCTTGGAAAATAACTGCTCTGAATGGTTCACAAGAAGCAACATTAGAGTGATGCTCATCTGCCACAAAACCTGTATCTCTAGACAGAAGGTGGAGGCTTCCTCTTTGAAGGCTTTTAAGCAGAGGCTTTGAATGTGATTTTCCCGATTCTTGGCAGGAGGTTGGACTACATGGCCCACGAGGTCTCTTCCGACTCTATGATCCTACAATAAGGGTGAAGCGACCAAAACTACATACCTTACTTAAGGTAAATGGTTCACATTACTGCAGCAAAAGGAAAAGGCATGAACTGCTCTTCATTTTTGGAACTACAACTCCTAGATGTCCCATCCTTAGGCATTACAAGCTAGTTGTCAAATGTGCAGCTGGATGAAGATTTTAAAAGCTGTGATCTCTACTGTTAACCCTATCAAATTGTAGTCATTAACATTGCAAATTGTAGTCATTAACATGACAAACATGGAGAAAACATGGAGGCAGTGACATACTTTGTATTTCTAGGTGCAAAGATTACTGCAGGCACAGACTTCAGCCAGGAAATCAGAAGACGTTTACTTTTTGGGAGGAGAGAAATGACCAATCTCGATAAAATAGTGAAGAGTAGAGACATCACACTGGCAATGAAGATCCATATAGTTTAAGCAATGGTATACCCCGTAGCAACCTACGGATGTGAGAGCTAGACCATAAAGAAGGCTGAACAAAGGAAGATAGATGTTTTTGAACTGTGTTGTTGGAGGAAAATTCTGAGAATGCCTTGGACTGGCAGAAGGTCCAACCAGTCCATACTTCAGGAAATAAAACCTGACTGCTCACTGGAGGAAAGGATATTAGAGTCAAAGATGAAGTACTTTGGCCACATCCTGAGAAGACAGGAAAGCTTGGAGAAGACAATTATGCTGGGGAAAATGGAAGGAAAAAGGAAGAGGGCAAGATGGATGGATGGAATCCTTGAAGTGACTGGCTTGACTCTGAAGGAGCTGGGGGTGGTGATGGTCAGCAGGGAGATCTGGTGTGGGCTGGTCCATGAGGTCACGAAGAGTTGGAAGCAACTGAATGAATAAACAACAACAACAACAACAACAACATTTTGACTGACAGGATTTCCCCCTTTTTGAAATGATCTGACTGAAGTAGTCTATTTTGCCTGATAATCTAATTTTGGGTCAATACTTTCTAAAACAGAAATTAATTTTTGATGATGATGCTACCAGTCGTACATGGCACTCTACAAGTCTAAGAACAGAAAACAGTTCCCTGCCCATGGGCTTATACTCTAATTAAGATGTGACACAAAAGGAAATAGGGATTAAGCCCAGCACAAAGCAGCTCTTCTTTCCCTCCACAGCCAAGGCAGTGGCAACAGGGATGGAGGGTCTTTCATCAGCTTCTGGTCCTAGGCATAGTGGAGTCATGCCTGTTTATTCTTCTCTTCCTTTGAGGCCAAAACAATGGCAGTTGTGATGGGGGGGGGGGGAGGGCATTTCATTTGCCCTTTGGCTCAAAATATGGTTGTGTAAGTAAGTCTGCTTCCCTGGGCATCCCTCAACATCTTGAGGCAGAGTTCAATGCACCAAGGCCATTAATTCAGAACCTTTTCTTCTCTGCCAATTTCATGAAAAGGGGCCGACCTACAAGTGCTTTCTCTTGCAGATCAAGAAAGTACTGAGGTGTATGGATTTTTGGATCCAGACACTCAAATCCATTTCTTAAAAAGAACCCTTCACAGCCTGCTAGCTTATTAAGATCAGAGTGTGTCAGTTTATGTGAGAGATGGACACCCACAAAGCCTATAAACACTGAGCATGTAAATATTTATAATAAAAATGCATCCCGCACACTAGTGTAAACACTACTCCTCTTCTATACAGCAAAATGCCAGGGTGTTTTATTAGGACTTATGTCTTCATGTGCTATGCTATCTTTGCCAATAAACAGTATCTTGCAGCAACTAATCTCTGTGAAAGACTGCTTTCCCACACTGTCATCCCTCCTGTATTTGTAAACAGACATAAAGTTCTCCCAGAGTGACCTTCCTTCTCTGTAGGCAAGGAGGAAAGCAAAAAACCAGGAATTAGATATGTTGAGGTGGAAGTGATCTCACTATAATTGTGGCAAGAGTGATTGGCGAACCTTTCTCAGTGGAAAAAAGAGATAGGAAATGATGACCTAGATAACCTTTGACTAGGCTGACAGTAAATGGCATAAGGTGGGCTGCCAGGCTGAAATGTTAGCTTGTATTTCAAATGGCTCTAATCTAAGATATTTTATCCCTTCTGTTTCATGTCTAGACTCTGTGGCTGTGATCCAGATATGGTTTCACACCACAGCATTGAGTACCATCTGAGAAAATGGTTAAGATATTATTTATTCATGCAATGTACAGTATGACCCCATATCTGCAGGGGATACATTTCTGGATTTCGTGTGGATACACAAAGCCATGGAAAATAGCAAACCTTATTAAATGAAGAACTTCTAGCCCAGGAATAGCATACAGTCATCCTAGAAGATCTAGAAAACACCTAAAGAAAAATTATTTTGTTGAATGTTGCCGAATGAAACCCTGGATATTGGTCCTGTGAATTCAGCGTTTGTACAGTATTGATAATATGTATGTTCTGTCTTTCTGTGGCACAGAAATCCAATCACATCTGAAACTAGATGAAGGTAAAAAGCAATAAAATGTTAAAATAAATGGAAAATCCAGCAGTCAGTATAGTTTAGTGGTTTGAGGGTTCAAATCCCTGCTTGACCATGGAAACCCAATGGATGGCCTTGGGCAAGTCATGTTCTCTCAGCCTCATAGGGAGGAAGGCGAATCTTCTGAGCCTATTAACAACAACAACAACAACAACAACAACAACAACAACTTTATTTATATTCCGCCTTATCTCCCCAAAGGGACTCAGGGCGGATTATAGATTTGCTTGTTGTGTACTTTCAAGTCACTTCTATTATTTTGTTGATCATAAGGTAAACCTGTCAAGGGGCTTTATTGGTAAGATTTGTTCAGAAACTATTTGCTCTTGCTTTCTTCTGAGGCTAGGAGAGTGTGATTTATCCAAGACCACACTGTGTATTTTGTTGGCTGAGGGGGGATTCAAACCCTGGTTTCCAGAATTGTAGTCCAATACCCAGACCACTAGACCATCTAGGCTCAGACAGATTTGTCTTAGGGCCATAAAGTTATAAAGTTGGAAGGAACCACAGGGAGCCATTCAGTCAAGTAAAATACAATCAAAGCATTCTACATTTGTGGCCAATCTAGAGTGGGAGTACTGTACAGGACAATCTGGCTCTCTGATGTCACTTTTGTGGCAGTATGCTAGCACAGAAGTGGATCCTGACTCCTTACAGATGGATTTGTTGCAGGAAGGTAGAAAATTAATATGTGGAAAGCATCCTACATATTAATGACAGTCCTGCTTCAATGCCGGTTTGCAACCTTCATGTCATAGAAGAAAATTAAAAGGATAGAAAGTGTTTTCAGAGAAGGCAGAAGGACATAAAACCAAAGCATAGCAAACCACACTAGAGCTATGTAGGAAGGATAAGAGGGGAAAGGCACCAAAGCTATATATCTTTCTACCTACCTACCTACCTACTATGCCCCTTCTGTTTCAAGGTGCTGCTGACTGTTCATTCTTCTCTGACAGGTCTTCTTTCACAGTAAGGTTGTGAAAGACTGGCTCTCATACAATGTCAGCTGAATATAACCTCCCAACCAATGAGTTGATTCAATAGCGCAACGGGCGAATTGCTTCACCAGATAATTGATCTGATGACCTTGCTTGCCATCTGTTGCTTCTTCACTGATGTCTCTATGACTCTGAGCTGCCAAATTGGCTCCTTAAATGGTTGTCCTGTCTTTCTCCAAGAGTATAGCCACACTGCACCGTTATAGCACTTTAATATCACTTTAATGCCCTGATATCCGCCTAAAGAATTATGTGATGTGTAATCTGGCAAAGGACTTAGAATTTTTCTATGCACTACATGGAGCTGTTGCACTATAACTTTTTCGCAGAAACTGTGAAGAGCCTCACAATACTGGAAATTCCAAGTTTCCACAACCAGAATAATGACAGTCAAAATAGTATCAAAGTATTATAATTGTATGATGTGGATATGCCCCCCACTTTCTCAATCTGTGATTTCTAGAATAGGGATGACTTTTCTCTTTCTTTTTAAATTACATCTCAACTCATACATGGGAAAGTATGTGATCCACCCAGGGTGGCCACTGATGTATCAAAAGAGAGGGCAAAAGAGGACACTGATTAGCATATAAGTCAACACCTGCTAATGAATATGTATAAATGCAAATACAGAATGAATTACTATAATTTCAGTAGAAATACAATACATCATACATCATGAATGTGGTGAAGACTATGAGCAGGCAATCTGTATGCTCAGTCAGTTATCTACCTGCTCACTAGCTGCAAGGTCACGGTTTACTCTCCTTTCTTCTTCTTCTGAATCCTTAAAATGGTTGGAAGGAACCACAGGGAGCCACCCAGTCAGGTAAAATACAATCAAAGCATTCTACACTTATGGCCAATCTAGAGTGGGAGTACTGTACAGGACAATCTGGCTCTCTGTTGTCACTTTTGTGGCAGTATGCTAGCACAGAAGTGGATCCTGACTCCTTACAGATGGATTTGTTGCAGGAAGGTAGAAAATTAATATGTGGAAAGCATCCTACATATTAATGACAGTCCTGTTTCAATGCCGGTTTGCAACCTTCATGTCATAGTCATAGAAGAAAATTAAAAGAATAGAAAGCCTTCAAACAGAGAAAGCCTTTAAATAGAGGGTTGTTCTCTACAGAGGGGATCACTCTTGTTGTGATTTCCCCATTCCCCTCCTTGCAAAAAATTCAAAACAAACCCAAACAAATGTGGGAGGTCAAAGAAGTTGTAGGACAAGGCGTACTTAATACTTTCCCCACTATTGAGCTTCCTGTAAAAAATGAATTCACCCCTCATTCTAAGGATGATCTAGAAAACAGAGGCTATAGGTGCAGAAGGATTCAGCTTCCCATTCCCCCGCCAACTTGTCCCTTTTGCTTTGCTCCCTTCCCAGATCTTGAAAACATAACTAGGTTGGATTACAAGTACTCAAATCCTCAAAGTAGCACGATTATGACATTGCTGGTAAGGGATTCTGGGACTAGTAATTCAACAAAGTCATTTTTTCAAGGTCTGCCCAGGCCACCCAGGGTCACATAGTTTCCCATGTACCAAGTGCTATTTGAAAAGGAAGAGGGGTTTATCTAAAATGTATTATTATGTGGGGAAAACCATTAGATTTGAAAGGAGGCTATTCAGGGTGAACTATTTGCTGAGCTTTCAAAGCAAGCAAAACTAGGTGTTTTTGCATATGCTTGCAGTCACCCCTTGTTAACCCTCCCTCCCAAAATAAATAATTTGATCCTTGGGGCATGCCGGGGACTTGTCTTTGGCATACATGTATACAGAAGATACAGAGATAAATAGTCCATTATAATATGCTCTTTTGTTAATCAAGCACAGCAGCTGAATCATAGCACTGCTTGATTAACTTAAATCGTTTTGTCACAACGGAAAAGATACGGCTGCTTCTGAATAAAGCATGGGCCAAGCTACTAAAAATTTAACTGATCAAATAATAAACCTTTGCCTATTTCAATGTCCTTGTTGCCTTACTTTAAAGCTATGTCAATCCTCTGTGGTCATTGTTTTTGTTTTCTTAACATTCAGCTGTAAGTCTGCTTTGGCACTTTCTTCCTGAGCTTTCATCAGCAGTCATTTCAAGTCTTTCTTATTTTCTATGAGAAATATTTGCACAGCTTAGGTGAAAGAAAATCTGATTGATGATTTTTAATGCTCCATATACAATTTATGCAAAACTAGAATTATGACTTAATTAGGATTAGGCCATAAAGTTACTATGGACTCCTTGCTGGTATAAAATTGTTGAATAAGTTTGAGCCTTGAGGAACAAGGATTACTTTCTTGTTTTTTTCCCTCCTTGAGAAATATTTCATCATAAACATTTTGATAATCAAGCAGAACATTTATCACAATCAGTCCTTGTCAGCTGCTGACAGGGTTTTGCTCATATGCCACAGGTACACTTTGTACTTCCTTATAAGCAATCACACATGTGAAAGAAAATTACCAGCAACTGTTAAAACAATTCCAACTGGTTTGGTGACTAGTAAGATCACTGCTTTGTGAAGAAATTCTTATGACAAACAGTGCCAATGACTGAATGACGCTATGCTAAAGCATTCCCAATCCATAATCATCTGCTTAGCTATCCCCCCCCCCCCCAAACCCAATTTCCATTACAAGATCACTTTTCTAGTTACCCACTCTGATTTGGCATGTAGAAAGCTAGTACAAGTTGGGTATCCCTTTTCTGAAATGCCTGGAGCCTGAAGTGTTTTGAATTTTTTTTTGTTTTTTGTTTTGGATTTTGGAATACAGTGTTCCCTCGCTACTTCATGGTTCGCTTTCCACAGACTCGTGGGGAAAAGGAGGAGAAGGAGAACAGCTTGCTTCCTTTCCTTCCTTCCCCGAGCAAGCGGGGAAGTGGGAGGGGAGGGGGAAAGAGGAGCATCCCTACTTTGCTGATTTTCACTTCTCGCGGGTGGTCCTGGAATGTAACACCCATGATAAGTGAGGGAACACTGTACTTGCATTTACATTAAGAGATACTTTTGAGATAGGACCCAAGTCTAAACACAAAATTCATTCATATTTAATATGCACCTAAGATACACAATCTGAAGATAATTGTATACAATATTTTCATCATTTTATGCTTGGAATAAAGTTTGTATAAAGTGAACAAACAGAAAACAAAAGTATCACAATCTCAGCCACCCATATAGACAACTTCAGACTTTGGAGTATTTTGTATTTTGGAATGACAGATCTGGGATGTTCAACCTATTTAAGTGAGTTTGTCTGCTTGGGACAGAGACGAGCATCGGTTGGAGTATTACCCAGCACAAAACAAAAGTTTAATTTGAGCATCAGCTGTTTTAATAGGAATATTTACTTTTGTGTAGAACTAGTTTATGATTTTGCTAACAATTTAAATGAAAAAATTAACTAGCCTATCTAGTTAATAAACCATAAGATAGATCAGCATGGAAACTTGCTTCTAGTTACATCAGAACATTGAAAACCAATGTCAGGGCTCCTGACTCTTTGGTGAGAATGACTCAAAAAGGTATTACCCTGTCTGGGTCAATATATAAAATGTACAGCTCTGTCAGTGTCAGGCAATCTGCAAATGCTCCACTTTCCTTAAAGCAGGGGTTGCGGTTGGAATATCAATAGTTGCAAATCTATAAGCATGAATAATTTTTTATCCCTTTTCTAGGTTTTTCTCTGTTTAATATGTGGGATCCAATTTCCATTCTTTCTGTGGAAATACCTTTCATTTCCAGAATATGCATGTAGTTCTGGGCATTGTTTCCTACACAAAATTGGCAGTGTAAATACCCACATAAATTGCAGCAAATGAAACCACAAATGATTATTCATCTTTCCATAATGAATATCTGTGAAGTTCATATATAAATTATGAATTATAATAGGCTTCAATTATTTGTCCTTACTAGAGTAGGCACACTGAATTCATAAAACTTGCCTGTCTCCTCCTTGCACCTCTGTAGAATGCTTCCAGCACAGTTCGGGGATGCATCCCCACCAGATGTAGGTGTGGGCTCCATCCCCAAATTGTGCTGGGGGCATCTTACGACAATAAGAAAATCTGTGTGATGAAGTCATAAGTGGGAGTAACAATTACTTTTAGGCCAGGAGTGAGAATCATACAGCCCTGTTGTTGGAATGCAATTCCCAGCATTCCTCGCCATTTGGCTGCAATGTATAGAGCTGTTTGGAGTTGCTTTTTAACAATGTCTGGAAGAATTTATAAACCTGATTTAAGATTATTAGTGAAACAGAGGGCCCTTTTACACTGCCATATAGTCCAGATTGTCAAAGCAGATAATTCACATTATGATGCTGAACAGACTGCGTTTTGACACCACGAGATGCAGAGCCAACCTTAAGAAATGGGTCCACAAAGTGGAGTCCACAACATGCAAGTGTGGAGAAGAGCAAACCACAGATCTCCTACTACAATGCAGTCTGAGCTCTGCCACTCCATTGGCACTCCAAGTGGACAGGTTCTGGTCAAAGGACATTTAATATATTGCAAAGTTTTTAAACTTTGTGTTTTTTAAATACATTTTCAACTGTACCCTTGGTTTGCTTCTGGTATTATAAATAAATAAATCCACATTATCTGCTTTGAACTGGATTATATTAGTTTACACTGTTATTCAATCCAGTTTAAAGCAGATAATCTGGATTTTATATGACAGTGTAGAAGGGACCAGAATTTCTTACTCTTACCTATCTAGTAGATTAGCTGAATAACCATTAATTACTTAGCTAGTTCCTGAGCTCCTGATCATAGAATACAGTCATAAGTAAGCAAAAGACCATGCATTGTATTGTTCAAACATTACAGTTTCTGGAGCTATATTCCCTACTCCGTAACGCTTAGGCTCCTTACACACAGCTGTATAAAATCCACATTGAACTGGATTATATGGCAGTGTGGACTCAGATAACCCAGTTCAAAGCAGATATTGTGGATTATCTGTCTTGATATTCAGGATTATATGGCTGTGTGGAAGGGTCTTAAGACTGTTTCCTTCACTCATTATTTATAGCACTACAAATACCATGTGTGTTCTTCCAAGAGTGATAGCAACATAAAGCATATATTAATTATAGGGTATTTATTACATCTGAAACCCCAGAGGATTATAGGGATTGGATGTAATGCTTATGGCTATTTTTAAATAGTCTATTTTAAACAGTGTATTAAATACTAGACTTAATGGTTTTCTGTAACTGCCTCAGACAACAATCTTGCTCACAGTTATGGCATGCAAGGACACTTCAGATATTATAAGCATGTGTTGACCTGGGTATCTACCCTGCAATATAATAAAGAATTACAGATACATATACATTGCCGCTCCATGCAGTCATGTTGGCCACATGACCTTGGAGGTATCTACGGACAATACTGGCTTTTCGGCTTAGAAATGGAGATGAGCACCAACCCACAGAGTCAGACACGCTACTGGGCTTAATGTCAGGGGAAAACCTTTACCTTACATACTGGAAAACAGTGGCCAAACTGGTAGTATAGCAACCCTATCCTAGAGATACTGAAGAAAGTAACTGAGACTTTCCAAAGGCAAGGCATGTGCTATAGCCCTGAGACATCTATCTTGACATAGAGAAAATATTCAAGATGCCACAATGGACATTACTGTAAAAATGACAGTCATTCACCTCTTCTGTGGCCAGTATATCATTGGCCCTTGTGATCTGCTAGAGTTTGGTCCCAGAACCCGTCATAGATACCAAAATTCATGAATGCTCAAGTTTCTAATACACAATGGCACAACAGACCCCCAGATAATTTGGTGTGTAATTTGAGGCCCTTTTCCTATGTAAAAAAAAAGCTCATTAGTCAATTATGAGCACTGATGGAGCCTGCTCTTCATGCTGTCACCAGATCAAAAAAGATGGGTTTAGACAAAAATCCATAAGGTCCCAGTAATACATAATGATTTCTCTCTCTCTTACCACCTCATCACATGGGCTGATTTGCCCATCATACCCTGCTTCCCTCCACTTTCAGCACGGAGGCCTTCCCACGATGCACAGGCACTTCTGGCCGGGCTTTGTTCCGAAAGAGGAGAGGACACACCACTGCTGCTGCAATACGGGAGCCTTACTATGTTGCCTTGCTAGCAATGGAGGGAAACCAGCCAGCAATGCTTCCCCCGATGGGATGGGGGCATGGTAACGTGAGCAATGCAGGGCATGGAGCAATGAGTTCTCCGTGCCCCCCACTGGAAGCCTATGGATTTGTCAGAATACAGGGCGAATCCATGGGACTTTATGATGAGGTCCTTACACATACATATGTACACACAACCACTGCTTTAGATTACCAATCTAAAGGTGTTTTGCAACTCTTCTGACTTTTCTTCCCTAACCATTTTTTAAATAAAGGATTAGGGAAGATTCAGGAAATATTAGAAAGGTAACAAGTATGAAACAATGTCCTCAGGAGCCCTAGTAAACTTACTAGAACAAAAAAGGATCAGGGGAAGAAAACCAGAGTGTTTGTGACACCAGTGGTCCTTTAATACTACAGAATTACACCCCAATGAGTCAATTTTAACTGCCATGGCTACGTCCTCATACCTTTCCACCATTCCAAGCTGGCATGGCAGACCCAATTAATCCTGTTACCCCACCTTTTCGGCTGCTTTTAAAATGTCTTAATTTCTCTCACCTCTTTTGTCTTTGTCCTTGGCTTACCTCCATTGGTGTCAACTAAGTTCAAACAGCAAAAGACGATTGTACTTGCTAAAACTCAGCAAGGAGGAGAAGAGTAGAAGAGTCAAATCTTGTCCTATTCAGTGGGGTTAGGTAAAAGCAAACCATGGTAGCTTCTCCTAATTTGTCTTTTCCCCCCCTGATTTATTATTTTTGCCTTCTCAGCTACACTCTGATGTTGCAATCCACATGTGTTCCTAGTTTTCATCAGTTAAATGTTTGTGTGTGTGTGTGTGTCAGGAGCAACTTGAAAAACTGCAAGTCGCTTCTGGTGTGAGAGAATTGGCCGTCTGCAAGGACACTGCCCAGGGGTCACCCGGATGTTTTGATATTTTACCATCTTGTGGGAGGCTTCTCTCATATCCCCGTATGGGGAGCTGGAACTGACAGAGGGAGCTCATCCACATTCTCTTTGGAATTGAACCTCTGACCTGTTGGTCTTCAGTCCTGCTGGCATATAGGTTTTACCCACTGTGCCACCGGGGGCTCTTGTTAAATATTGCAGGATATGCATCCTATGAAATCCTGGAATTTATGGTCTAGTGAGTCACATGAACTCTCTGGCTGAGAACTGTAAATAGCCCTCCTTAAACTACATTTCTCATGATTTCATAGGACAGGGCCATGACAGTTGAAAAGGAAGCCTAGCACCATCACTGTTGGACCCTCACCATAATCACCCGTGTTTGAAGTAAGGCCATTACCTGATAAAAGCCATTTGCAATCCTCCTGTGTTCTCCCACTGCTTCTTCTGTATTCTGACTATTCTTCTTACCACACACACACATACAGAGTACATTTAGGAGGGAAAGACAAATAACTGTAAGTCCTTAGCTTATTATTACTGACTCCCCTTGGTCTTCCCGGGAAGTACAGTTGTGCAGTTGTGCAAGGGATCGATTGCTGAAGGTACAGAGTTCTCCTTTTTTGGCACCTTTTTTTGGCACCCTTTAGTTCTTATTTTCAGCAAAGGGTGGGGAGCCTCCTTCAGCCCTGGGGGCTGAACTCAATTTGAGAGAGGTTCTCATGGGCTACATTCCAGGGCTGGGTGGGGCAGAGGTTGGGACCAAAAACACCAGCATATTTTAATTTAGTCTTCCTGCCAGTATCTAAACCCTAGGAGAGGTGTATCAATCTCTTAGAATGGAAGGGGGTCACATAAAAGCTAAGAAATTATCAAGCAACGGAGTCATGAGGAACTGGGAGTGTCAACCTAGGGAAACAAAGAGGTCCAGCCCGAAATATTTATTTGAATCTAATGCTCACATTTTTTTTTGGCTAAATTACCTTGCCAAAATTAGGGTTCACATGAGATTTGCGTAATACAGTAATCTTAGTGCTGAGCCAAAGCAAAAAAGGAAGCTGCTTCAGGGGCACTTGGAGCTTAAATTTGAAGGCTGTCATGTCTAATTTAATTGCCATGTCTCAATGCTATGCAATCCAGGGATTTGTAGTTTGATGAGGCAACAGCATTCTTTGGCAGAGAAGGCCCAAAGATCTTGTAAAATTGCATTGAGTTAAAATGGATTTGTTCTACAGCATAGAGGTGCCCCAAGATTTTCTTTTCAATTGCTGGAAGCTTTAGTGTTCTACACTTTTGTTTTTACAGAAGGAATTCTTAGCAGGCAACAACTGTAATGCACATCTTTTTAAAGCCAAATTACGAAGAGTGTACTTTTTGCTGCTGCACATTCCATTCCATAGCAAATACTCTTTTGGTTTCATGGTTTTGAAAATAGAGGAGCGCATTAGATTTGATGGCGCATTAAACTCGAGTAAATACGGCTAATACTTTTGCAATGCTCTGCAGCAATATTGAATTCTTTACACTGTCCAGTACTATCCAGCACCCTTCTTCTCAAGGAAATCACTTACTGGGTTTCCAGAGTCCTCGTCCAACACTCACAGCATGACACCATACTGCCTCTTAGTGTAAACAATACCAGGCTGGAAATACCAATAGTATGATTTGGAAGAACAGAGCTGGAGTCCAACAATGTTTGGGTCTCCAAGAGAAATGTTGGAAGGCACAAGACTGGTTTTGGGCCCTGGAGAGGAGCACTTCTCAGAATTAAGGACTTTAAATCTTTAATTAAGGGTTCTGGGGCTGTCAGAAATTCACAAGCTCACCAAGTCCCAGGCCAGTGTATCTATTGGATCCTGCCACCGCCACCACCCTTATAGGCCCTGGAGGTTCACACATTGTTCACTCCTGGCCTAAACCAGGTAGGGGTTTGTTTTATAAAGCTTGAAGAGAAATCCATTTTAGATTTCGAATTGCATTATCTACTGTGCGGCACAGTATCTGACATTGCATTCCACGGAGGTTAAGTGAATGTCAGTTTTCTTTACGGGCACAGTCTGCCTTTTTGAAAAATACAAGCTATTAATTGAGTCTACCCAGAAAGCTAAACTAGGTGATTTGGTGGCTTTTTCCAAGAACAAATATAAATGATTCATTGATGTTGCCTTCATATTTTTGGCTGCTTCCAGGAAGAATCTAAATTCTCTGTGACAGTGCTTTTCTTCTCTCTTTCTCTCCTTACGCAACTAAACACCAGCATACAAAGTAAAACAAGCCAGGGTATTTTGCATACTTTCCTCCTCCTTTAGCTTGCCTAAAAGAGAGCCAAATGCACTCTGCTGACTCAGGGCTGGTGCAGCTGCAGCACATAAGCCACTGTTTGCATGTGCTCCCATTTCAGAGCCCCAGCCCTCTCTCTTTTCCTGCGCTAGAAGATTTCTGAGCTAGCAAGATGGCAAAAAGGGCTGGAGAATCTCCAGGATACTAAAATGGATTGCAGTTTTTTGTGCAACCACAAAAAGGAAAGGAAGGGCTGTGATGTGAGGGGAAAATTTAAAATAGTCCCATTTGGTAAGATGGCATTGTAAGCCAGGCAACACAGTTGATTTGCAACACATGCACATCTTGTTCATGCCCACAATGTCAAGAGAGCAGCTCAGTCAAAATGTGGTCAGCTACAGAAAACATTTTCAAAATAAGAAAACCTTGTGCTGTGCATTTGTATCATGTGTATTTTCAGAGTGCTTTTTTTGGACAGAGAGGATCTATATGGGAATTTTGTCACTTTAGCCAAGGACTCTAGAGCAGTGGTTCACAACCTGTGGGTCCCCAGATGTTTTGACCTTCAACTCCCAGAAATCCCAATAGCTGGTAAACTGGCTGGGATTTCTGGGAGTTGTAGGCCAAAACATCTGAGGACCCACAGGTTGAGAACTGCTCTAGAGCCTCGACCCAATTGCTATTCCCAACTAAAATAGATGCACTGAATAAGTGAGATTTTTGTTCTTGTTGTTGGTTTGTTCTTCTGTGACTTCATGTTGGCTCCAGTTTATGGAAACACTATCCGGTAGTTTTCTTGACAAGATGTGTTCAGAGGAGGCTTACTATTGTTTTCATCTCAGGCTGAGAAATTGTGACCTTCCTAAATTTACCCAAGTTCCCAAGGCTGTCCAGGGAGTTAATTCCTGGTCTCTGAATCCCATTTCAACATTCAAAGTGCAATACCATGCTGACTGTAAAGAGGAACTTACTAAGGGTGAACTTATCATTCAACAATTATTGCACTAGGATGTCTACAGTTAAAACTAACAATTGTACTTAAACCCAGCTTCACATCTTTGGCAACAGCTGTGTAAGAAAAGTTGCAGCCAAGTTCTTGTGTTACTTCCAGGCCAGCATAACCTCTCAGCCATTCCTGGCAGCCAGTTTTACTGAGCGAGAGGTTCTAGAATGCAGCCTATGGATTTAGCAGCAAAAGAGATGCGAGTCTATTTTGGCTCAGTCTCAACTCAGCAAACTAATGGGCAGGAATGTTTGCTTTTAGAAACTGGTTTCTCATCTTGCTGCAGATAGAAGAACCTAACTATATATAACCCAAATATTATCGCTGACATTTCCTGAAGCCAAGGTTATTTTACCTACTTTGGATATATGTTGCTCAGAGTTACTTCAGTTCACAGGCATTCACTGCGTCACTTTATATGTATTAAATAAAGCAGATGCCATAAGAAATATGAGAAACTGATGCTGGCTATAAATCAGACCTATTCTAATATTTCTAATGCCTAAAAATATTGGCATGTGAATGGTCTATTCATGTTAATATACACTTCATCGGTTCTATTTTTATAATGTTTATCTCACTCTTCCCCCTGTCTTTACAGTTTTGTGACTATCTAGTTTTAGCTAACATTTGAAGTGACAGATAGACAAAATAGCTTTTTGAAGTGCATCAGTTAAAATTCAGTGAAGTTTCAGTGGTTTCAGTTAGAATATAAAACAATAGTAGCACATTTTTATTTTATCTCTATCTTGTGCCTCCTTTTCTTTTGTCATGATGTTACTCAGTAATGTTTACTAACGGCATAATAACAATAACTATTGTTAAAGTAAAAGTATTTATAAATGGTAAATGTGAAATTATATAAGATAGTTAGGGTTTCCAAAAGGGGAACATCCAAGATCTCTAGCCAGGCAATTAAGACTAACCAAAATGTTATAAACACATTAAAGCATTCAAGTTAGCCAGACTTCTTCATCAGGGTAAATAGTTGTGACTTAGCCGAAGCAAAAAAGTCCAATAATGTATCACATGTTGTAGCCATGAAGCCAAATTTGGAGTATTTGGGGTTTGTTTAGATCAGTGGTTCCTATGATGGCACACCAGGAAGATCTAATGAGAAACTAAATGTGTCTGGCTATTTTCCCAGTGACCATCGGTATGCCCTAAATTACTTTAATACCTCAAAATAAAACACTAAAGACAAGACTAAATTCAACAATTGTTTACTAAATAATCAAGCTATAAAAGTGCAGTTTGAATAGTGAAATATAAACTCTGAGGTAACAACTGTAATTTCTATGAGGTAAATACTCTATAAACTCTGGGGCATGTACTATCTATTCTATATAACATTTACTATATATCATTTACTATAATCTATAATCTATAATCTATGGGGCATGTATATCTGAACTATCTATAAGGCAAATATATTCTAATCTATAATCTATAAACTTTGGCAAATATGTGATAAGGATGGTCTGTTCAAATTGCTAGGCCAGACCAGACCAGACAACTGAGCTCGGCCTCTAGGGGGATCCTAAGCTCCTATTCTAAAACTTGGCAGAATGGAACAGTCCAACTCCAGGGAAATAAACAGGCCGAGACTTCACAGTTCCCAACCCATGGGCTGCGGCCCACCAGTGGGCCACGAGACCTAAAATAAGGTCTGTAGTTCTAGATTATTAAATATGGTTTTCTGTGGGTGATCAGATGGTGACTACTGGATGGCATATGTTCTGTATCAAAAACTAGAGCTGATGTTGTCTATCAAATGCAATTTTCTGAATCAGCGCCTCAACCAAACTGAATGTAAAATTGACCAAAAACCGATTCATAACTGTTTTGTTACCAATGTTGGAGAATGGTCCCTGGTCAAGAATTCCCTGGTCTAAAAAAGATTAGGAACCACTGGTTTAGGTGCTAATGTTTATATAATAGTGGGTGTGTGCATGTGTACATCTTTCTCTACTCCAAGACTGTATAATCCAAACTGCTGATACTTAGATTTTAAGGATGTGCACTTTTCATTGTTTTGTTTTTCAAATGGATTAACCAATTCTAAAATAACTAAAATATGCCTGTGGCTTGCACTACCATCTTCAGTCATTAGGTGACATGCTTTTCCTAACCATCAAAGTAGAAGCACAATACAGGCAGTCTCTGACCTATAAATATCCTACATAGAAATGATTCATAGTTAAGAACAGGGGTGAGACACAGGAAATGACAGAAATTTACCCCGGGAAGGGACATTCACCCCTGAAAGAGTTATCATGGGGAAAAGATGTCTCCACTGAACTTTTATTGCCAATCCTTGTTTCCACAACATGTCATATTTTTTCAAGTTTCAAAATGCAATTGTCACAGGGACAGAAAGGGAGGTGAAATCTTCTGAACAGGAGCACAAACAGCCAAACAAACACCACAGGGGTGTTAACCCCCCCCCCCCCAATATATATATATGGCTGGAGTTACACTTCAAATATACCTGTTCTGACTTAAATATAAATTCAACTTAATAACAAACCTACATAACCTATCTTGTTTGTAACATGAGGACCTCCTGTATGGGCCTAGAAACTTTCATTTTTCCACAAGGCCACTCTACTGCTTCATACTTTGCAAGGCACAACTCTTCAAAACCTTTGAGGGAGGAAGAAAGCGGAGCAGGAGACAGTATCAAAAGGTGACTGGTGGTCAGTTACCATCTCTTCGGAATGATACATTTATCTTATGAATTTGTACCTTTTTGTTCTAAACATAGGATGTGCTAAGCTAACACTCCGAATACTAGCTATCATGATCCCTAAAAGCATTTTTTCTTCATTTTTTTATTTTTTCACCCCTCTCCAAATTCTTTATTAGTTCACTGCTTTTAAACCAACATTTGGAGTTGTTAAAGGAAATCTAGCAAGTGATACAACATACCAGTAGCTCCCCCTTGTGGCTTAAAATATATGCCCAGATTTTAACAATAAGATTGCAGATATATTTATGACTTTTCATTGTGAGACTACGTTTCTATTCCAGGAAACATTCCAGGAAACATTCTTTCTGAAACATTTTATGTTAGGTGACTGTGCTACTAAGACATCAGCATGAAGCCTCTTTGTTAACCTGTACATTTGGCTGAGAAAGAATGGTCTTTCCAAATCCACCTAGGCTGAATGTCATACATACCTACCAGGGGGCAAGACCTATTTAACTCAGCAGGACTTTTTTGGGAGCAAATGTATACAGGATTGATTGGGGAGATATTAATCACAGAGCAAGGATTCTGAATTGTGATCACTTACGTTTGTCCCCAAGTATCCACTCGGCCAAACTGATTCTTAGAATAGCACTTCTTGCATCAGAGAAGACCATGTGTGCAAACCAAATATAGCCTTATATCTGATCCATCGTTACCAGGAAATGAATGTGATATGCTGCATCCATTCAAGTTCATATCTGGGACCCACTCCTAACCAACTATGTTTTGGCTTCCATTTTTCTGTCATCCTGTTGCCAGACAGGTGAGGGAACCTTGTGATTTATTTTCCCATTTTCTCTCCTGGTTAAGGATGGCAGGTAGTGAAGCATAGCCGCAGAATACTAGATAACCGAAAGCATTTTTAATGCAGAGACTGGAAGTGTCGCTTCCTAACATCACAACCCCTGTTAGTAGGAGTGCACTATGGGCACAAGGATGAAATGGAAGTACTTCCTCCAAAAAGAATTCTACCCTCCAAATAAAATGTTTCTTCTCTCCCCAAATTTCTAACATTGAAGTAATTTAACACTTCAGTTGAGCTTTTAGAAACAATGTTTACGCAGGCAAAAACAAGACATGGGAGCATGCAAATATACCATGGGAATGCAAGCACAGCAAATACAGTATGACCTGCATATCCACAGAACTGTCATACATATATTGTTTTATTTTTTTCCAGTTACTCACTTAGGGCTTTCTGTATAAGCTACAACCTCTTCTTGGTACCTGTGTCACTCATCCAATTGAAAATAATACAGTTTTGTGTTATCTATAGTTTCCCATAACCTTGCAAAGTCCAGGAATATATCCCCTGCATTAAAGACTTCTAGGTGTCATCACTTTGCATTCCTCACTCTTTTTGATGCTAGAAATTTGGAGACAGAAGGAACATTTCAGGAGGTCAGAATGTTCATTTGAGGGAGAAGTGCATCCTGGTAGCAATATCCCTTGCTATTAGCCATGTTGACTGAAGGATTTTGGAAGTTGTGGTCTAAAAGCAGCTTTTCCAATCACAACTATATTGATTAATAAGACCAAGGATCTGTCTTAGAAGTGTTGTGTGAAGAACAGCAACATGTCCAAGTGTTCATCTACACATCTTAAATGCAGCACTTCCTGTGTTAAAAAAAAAGGGTGCTATTAGTGCTAAATGCACACTGATTCGCTGCAATGGCAAAAAAAATGGGATAAAAGGTTCCCCTTTTATACCGATTCTGGACAAAAAATGTGCATATTCGCATTATTGTATATCCCTTCACTCACCTAAACACAAGGGGTAGTACAACTGGGGAAAGGGAAAAAAGTAATTATATGAATTATAGAGATTGTTTTTGTAATGAAGGGAATATAAATGTAATAAAATTATTAGGTGTTTAGAAAAAAAAGAGGAGAACAAGTTGAATCGCTGGCTTAAAGAAAAGAATGAAGTAGTTTTTGTTAAGACTTATACATCTTTATTTCCTACTTTTCTTTCACTATATTGTTCCACCTCTTTTTATGTATATAGCATTTATTTTGTGGTTAATAAAAAAATTAATTTAAAAACACACACGTGATTTCCTTCCCTCTCCACTGTGGAGACTGCTCCAGCACATGTCATACTTTTAAAAAGCCCAAAACTGCTCATCAGCTGATTGGGCTGTGAACCGGACACACAGCTGATTTAAAGGAAGCATGAATGGAGAGCAATTAGAACTCTCCAAAACTCATTATTTTAAACTGTACAATATTAAACAAAGATTGAACAAACAATTAGGGGAAAGGAGAAAATTCACTCTATTGTGTGCTGAACCTCATATGTGTACATGTGAATCTACTTATATTTATATTAAGCTATTTGCATTTGTACGTATATGGAACAGTGCATAACGGGGTGATATTCTTTTTTAAAAACTTCAGCTGGATGTCCCTCATTCGCCCTCCTTCTTGTTCTAAGGCAGGGGAAACTTGTGAGGATGGCAGGGGAAGAAATCCTGGGGCCCACAGGTCTGTGTGGGGACGTGTTCTCAGATCCCCCCCCCTTTCTTTTGTCTTCCCTCTTAAACCCATGTTTTTGGGCTGTCTGTAATTGTCCTAAATGTTATCATGGAGCCAAGAACGATAATGCTGTTTTCCCGTGTTTTCCTGAGAGTCATGTCTCTTGAATAAATCCACAGTTAGGGAATGAAGACAAGTAATTTCTTTCTTACTTTCTTATTTTGAAAAAGAAATGCTGACCAATCAAACACAACCTACCCATACATTTCTCCTCTGATATTCCACTATCCTCTTTTAAAATTTTGGAGACTGTGCTGTCTCTGCGTAGAGATTAATGCAAAGCACAGCAAGTCGAACCAAGGTTTGTAAAAATAATTCTAAGCATGGCTACAAAATATCTTGTTGCCATCGTGCCTAGACAAAATTCTAAAGCATACAATACACTAACCATAAATGGCTGCAAGCTGTAAAATGACAGAGAAAGATGATGAGGAAAAGCTATCAAGCCTGCATTGCAGGGTGTTCCTGATTTTGCTTAAAGATAAGGCGGCATTAGATCTGCACCAAGCCCAGGCTGCAGCTCATCTGGATTCTACTTGTTTATTTTTTATTTTTTGCATTCATTGTTTTTCTGCTCACTGGGGTTCAGAAAGCAACATGTGCATTAAAAACACCAGTTTTAAAGTTATGTATGAGAGAGTAAATCACAGTAGCTGTTTCAAGAAAGTATAATATTGGAATCAATAGATAGTGGGTCTTATAAAATATAATATAA
This sequence comes from Anolis sagrei, assembly GCF_037176765.1. NCBI lineage: Eukaryota > Metazoa > Chordata > Lepidosauria > Squamata > Anolidae > Anolis > Anolis sagrei. The sequence goes on along the minus strand of NC_090022.1, from coordinate 64,241,221 downwards.
TATTTTAATTAGTTAATTAATTAATATATACCCCACCTCTCTCCTAGGATGTGATCCAAGGCAACTTAAAGAAATTTAAAACAAGATTAAATTAAAATCTGTGTGAATATAAAGATCTTCACCCACTAGCATTAAAAAACAGGAAGGGGGCTAGCTGGGCTTTCTGTTTCACAGCTTTTGAGCAGTCACAGGGAAGGCTTTTCTGCACATTCCCACCAAAGGCTACCAATTCATTTCTGGACAGAATGTAAAGTTCTGGACATGACTGATAAAGCCCAATACAACTTGGATCTAAATTGTCTGAAAAACTGTATTTCCTTGTACAAACCTGTCATGGCATTAAGATGATCACAGGAAGGCTTTCTCTTGGTCCTGCTGGAGTGATTTCAGCTTGGACTGTGGATAAAGGGATCTGTGCCTGGTGAGCTTCCACTGAACCAGATCAGCCAGAACAGAGAACAAGCACTCCAGATTGAAGGCAAACTACAGAGGTTTATTACAGTTTGGCTAAAAGGGATAAGCGGACCAGCCAATGCTGAAACGTACAAGCATAACTCCATAGAAAAATGAATGATATTTTATGCAATTCTGACAGCTATTCTGACTTCCTGCTCTCCCCCCCCCCCCAAAATTGACTGAGAAACTGGGCTGGCTAGGATCCATGTAGGGATTGGCCGAAGTTTCCCTGACATCACTGACAGAAGGAGTAGATCCCCATGGTGGGAAGAAGAACAGCCAATCATTGAAAGGTTTAAAGGTCCAGTCCACTGCAGAGACATCCCTTGGGCATGAAAGTGAGGGGATGATGAGATGGGTATACAGCTGAGGTCCAAGCTATTTGGCAAATTGCACCTCTCTGCATGAACCTGCCTGGGTTCTGAGATTCTCAGAAGAGCTGTATAGGGTTTTATAGGTCATAACTAGCTCTTTGAATTCTGCCCAGAATCAAACTGGCAGCCAGTGGAGCAGTTGCAACAGTGGAATTGATCGCCCCCTGTAGCCAACCCATTTAGCAACCTGGCTACAGCTTTTGGACCAGCTAAAGTTTCTGAGTACTTTTCATGGAACACATTACAGTAATCCAACCGGTATGTAATTAAGGCATATACCACCATGGCCAGATCCAGCATCTCAAGGAACAGGCCCAGTTGGCACACAAGTTTTATATGTGCAAAGGCAGTTCCTGGACCCCCCAGGAAAAAATGGAGCCACTGTAAAGCAGGGCCTCTGAGTCATCCCAGAGACACAGACCACAAGGATACCATGCTTGATGGGATAGAAAGCTGCTGAGTGGGTCCAGAAAAACTAACAGGGACACACTCCTCCTGTCTAGTTCTCAATGTACGTCATCAAGACAACATATGTGTATGTATGTGCATAGAATCTTTAGACTTGGAAGAGGCCATAAAGGCCATCCATTCCAACCCCTGTAATTAAGAAATACACAATCAAAGCACTCACAAAAGATGGCCAACTATCCATATATAATAAAACTCAAGGTTATAATAAGGATTTAATGAGAGCTATAAATTCCATCTAAAATTGCAATTTTATTTAAAGTTCAAATTGCATTAGTCGCAATGTTAAAGCAGAGCTGCAAACCTCACTTAAAATTTCTCTGCTTGTTTTACACTTTTCTACTATTGGAAACTATAATCTTCTTAAGGGCGCATATATTTTGGGGAGAAAATGCAAAAATAAAAAATCCAGAATTATAAGCTACTAAGGATCCACATACATATTTTAAAACTCTGTTGTAATTTCTGGGCCAAAGTATGGGTAGATGCAGGCTGGGTGTAGCAGAGACCCACTGTAGTGCAAGAGAAGACGAACTCTCGAAGCAGAAACAGGATTAACTTGTAACCAGATCGGCTGAAATGCCACCCATCCTATCCCACATGCCAGGGAAGACTTCTGAGGCAGCCCTTGTGCCTGCTGTGTTTCATTCTGTCCTCAGCCACAATCATGTCATGCCCATGAGCTCAGCCTTGTAATTGTTCAAATATAGAACAGCTGCAGCTATCTGAGCTTCTGGCCTTGAGAACATTACAACCAAAAGTTCCTCAGCCTAAAACCTGAAACTTTTTAGCAACTCAGAGAAAAGTTGATTCTGAGTGCACCAAGAGTCTCGAAATGGTTGCCTGTGATCATTTACTCTGCTTTCAAGATGCATGTCTAAAGTTTGCACTGGATTTAGAGATTAGAAAGAAGCTTAATGTGTTGTCCTTTTTCTTACGATGACTTCTCAAATTACAGTTTACAGTCAAATTAAACTCTCCCTCATCTTTTAATAGGAAGTTCAAAATGTCCTGGAAGAACCAGCAATAGTACATGTAAGTAAACTAAGAACACACAGGCTGAATAGCTCAGCTGTCCCAGGGAAGCAAATACATCTTACTATAAGCCTCTGATACATATACTGGAGATATAGGTATATTTTTGGCATAAATCCAGAGATCTTAATCCAAAGGTGGGAACCACTTGATCCTCCAGAAGCTGCTAAACTGCAACTTTCAGCAGAATTTTCCAGATAACTAATGGTGAGTAATAATGGGAATTGCAGTCCAACAACATCTGGAAAACAATTCCCATCCCTACTTTCACCTCACCTAGAGGAGATCCCTTGAATCAACTGCTGAATGCAAAGTCAGCAATGATTAATGTGTCAATTCTAGATGGAACTAACATTTGAATGTAAGCCAAAGGTCAGGGAGAGAAAGGAAGAGAGAGAGAAAATGACTCACTGCTCTTGATAAGGGTTTTCTCTATCCTAATGAAAGACTATTATTTGTCAATGGAGAAGAACTATGTAAGCAAGCAAGGATGTGATACTGTTCTCTGCAGCTGTGCTTTGGCCACTGTCTATGCTTTGCTGGCAAGAGAATGAAAAACAGCCCCTGGGAAAAGAGCTTCATGTTTTACCAAGTCAGTGAGCTGACCATCTTGCTTTTAGCTCTTCTGGGCTTGGCAACTTGGCAACTGTGATTTGACAGTCTTTCCTGTATGAATGTGAACACCACTTCTTTTCACATCTGCCATCCAGTTCAACAATTCAGAGAGGCAGTGGTACGGGGAATTAATTTTAGCCTAGGGCTTGGAAGCAGTGGTGTACCTAATGTATTTGACACCTGGGATGGATAACATCCCCTGAAGAGTTTCAGGGTCCTTCTACAATGCCTGATATCCTGTGACCCATCATGGGATGTCCAAACGATACCCAGATAATGTGGAATAAAATGATATTTTTGCAGGTGCCGGGACTGCTTCTGCAGTCCCGGGGTCAATCCCCACAGCCATTCTGGTTCCTCCTGTGATTTTTGGCAATGTAGAAGAGCCCTCAGGTTCCCATGCTTAGTACATCACTACTTGGAAGGCAAATTTTACAAGTAATATTATTACATACAACATAAAAGCGTTTTTTTAGAGCAATGAGGGTATGCAGATATTATTTTTGTGAATAGGGCAAAAGGGATAACTGTTACTTTTTCTGTATGAAACATTCAAAATTATTCATTAGTTTCTCTTGTTACTGTTACCTAGGGAGACGTAGCCTCTTCCCTATAGAATGCAACAGCTGTAGACATATAGGATACCTAGCGAGATGCTTTTTCTCAGTTTTATAATTTAAACTGTGCACATGATTGTTTTAATCATGCCTTCCTTTGGGACACAGGCAGCTAAAGATATGAGAACCTACTGGGCCTCCAGTTGTGCTGCAGTTCTACTCCTAGGAACCCTCTACCAGCATGGCTGATAGTAATGCATTGTGGGATCTGAAATCTGATATTACTATGTAGCACAATTTTTGTTCCTGGATTCTAAATATAATTTCCTAATTGGTTCTATCATAAAAACATGGAAAATGATTGTTAAACTGCAAAACCTTCGTTTTTGCAGGACGTCCTGTATATAGTACATTTTGCTATAGATTTTCAATGAATATCTCATCGAGTCATAGCCAATTTTCTACAAAAGCAACGTTTCTGGAGTATAACAACTACTTTTAAGGTAAGTACTGCACAGTTAAACAGGAAATAACACTTTCAAACCAAGAACAGATCCCCCCCCCCCCCCAAATTTTGCTACATGGTATATTTGAGATAACTAAGTGTTCTCCAGGCTATCTGTAAAGCCTGTGTTTATGGTTCCCGAATTGGGCCCTCTTCTCCAGTCCTCACAAAAGCCAGGAAAAATACCAGGACAAGAACATTGCCTTGAAAGATATACATCACATATTTTCTTCAGTTGATTACTTGATGTTTCATTTGACTCTGTGCAGTTATGATTGATGTTTCATTTATTGTGTCTAGTGACATCACCAGGCCCCACCTGCTGTGACATCATCGGTTTTGGCTCAAATCAGTAGACTCAAATCAAGGAAAAGCTTTATGAGAACTACCACTCCTCTTGGCATCCCCCCAGCAACAACAAAAGTATCCCTCGGGGCAGCTAAATCAGGAAATCCCAACTGGATGGCCCCCCGTGAGGGTCTTCCTCCAGGGGCAAACCAAGAATGGGCAACCTGGAAGTCCCTGAATAGACTCTGAAGCGGAGTGGGCAGATCAAAAGACAACCTGGCAAAATGGCACTACCTAATAGAATCCCATATCTTGTGTGACTGTGGAGCTGAACAGACAACTCTGCATCTGTATGCTTGTCCATTGTGCCCTGCCTCATGTACAGAGGAGGAATTGTTGGAGGCCACAGACAATGCCATTCCCGTTGCCCGTTTTTGGTCGAAAGATATTTAGCCGCCTGCACACCTTCTATTTTTTATCAGTTTTATACTAATTTATGCAATGCTTTTGATATGAAATAAATAAATAAATTGGTTTTGGCACTGAAATCTCAAAATCTGAGTTAATTTTGATCTGGCAAACCTACCATACCACTCATGGTAAGTTCCTTAATAATGGGTACAGCCACTGGGCTGTGAACCTGGCAGAAACTCCCCGGGCTTTCAAACTAGATTTTTCATACTGGGATTCTCTGGTGTTGTCCCATCCAAGTATCAACAGACTCAATATTGCTTCCAAATTAAGATAGAACAGTGGGCTCTGGGTGATACTGTATAGTGATATCTGAGGTTGTGTTCTATTGCAATGTTTGAACAACAATATATTGTAAGATCACTGTAACTGAGGAACCCATATCTGAGGTTCCAATGACCCATGCCCAAGGAAAATTATTTCCCTAGGTCTTTTCTAGGTCTTCCAGGTGATTCTATGGCAGTGGTTCTCAACCTGGGGTCCCCAGATGTTTTTGGCCTCCAACTCCCAGAAATCCTAACAGCTGGTAAACTGGCTAGGATTTCTAGGAGTTGTAGGCCAAAAACATCTGGGGACCCCAGGTTGAGAACCACTGTTCTATGGTATGCTTCCCCCAAATATTATCATACAGTTGTGTTAGAAGACCTTGAAAACTCCCAGAGAGCATACTTCTCTAGGAATCTTTAGGTTCTCCAACATAATTTATGGTATGCTGGGACTGGTAATGAGGTAATTTAATGCTGTGATGACCAAGTGAAAGCTCAATTAGCGCAAAATCCATGGACCTCATTGCCAGGATATGTACTTCCTGTGGATAAGAAGAGGCATCTAAGTTTTCAACCCAAATGGTTCAACAGATTTTCCCAGGCAGAAGATCAGGGTACAAATTCTCCAGTTTTGTGGGCGCAGTTTGAGACAAGAGAAAAGGAATGTGCAACTCTCCAATTCTCCTAGCAGTGGAGCAGCTTGCTACAACTTGCAAGGTTTAATCAATTTGTTGTTAAAGCTTACAATGACTTTGCATGAGAGTCTACCTAGTTATTAAGTTAAGTTCCTCCTTTCTTCTCAGTTGTTGTGATGCTAGGGCTCACTCTCTGCTCTGTACCCACCTTCTAGCTAGAAGCAAATAGTCTAGATTAAATGTTCCTTATCCTGTCTCTATATGAATGAATAATACTCTCATTTCACCTTGATCTATGAGCATCTCTTTAGCTAAGAGTTCTGCTTTAATTTTGAAACGGGAAAATATTTCTCTGTGCATGTGTAACTGAATGGCAAGCTGTAAGCATATCGAGTTAGTGCTTACTGACATCATCGGGGGCTGTCCCTAGGTCTCTCTTTTTTTTGTCTAAGAGCCTGGGATAAGCCTGAACTAATTGATAGGTATCTGTATAGCCCAGTAGGTCCTTATTTTGTAGAAGCAGAACATTTGTAGAGAGCCAGCATTGTGTAATGGTTTGAGTGTTGGACTAAGGCCCTGGGTCTCCTGTGGATTGAATCCCTGATTGGTAATGAAAACTCAGTGGCTGACACTACTTTTGGAAAATAAAAGTTGTATTGGGAGTGGAGTGTTTTGAACATAAAGGAATAAAAGGAAGCTGGCTTCAAATGATCCCTGCTGTCATCTTCTCTCTTCCAAATCACCATTGTTAACCACTTCCTTGAAAATGCATGATGGCAGAGGAAGCCTGTGGATGGAGGATAATGGTAAGGGAACAAGAACCACAGGAAGACAATGGTCAGGGCAAAATTTACCAAACATGCCTTGCCATTGCCACTCCTTAGTCTATACTCCCAACCCATTAAATATGAAAAAGAAGAGACTTTAGGGGGTTTGTTTACTTGCATGCCAGTATAAAGGCCCATTTTAACACATACATACTAATTTTCTGCATTACTCGTTTGTCAGTTTTGGTTCAACATTAATGATTCTGACCTAGAACTACTTTGACTGAAGGTGTGGCCCTTGATTTCATAATCCTGACTCCACAGGGTTAGTGACCTATTTATGGGATTACTCCCGAAATTCCTGTCTCTCTGACCTAATAATACCAGCATTCCTTGGGAAGATTGTTGCTGAGACTGGTTGATCTGCTTTAGCCATCTTTTCTAAAAAAAAATTTCAAATATCTCAGCCACAATTAAATAACTTCTTGGTTGATGTGGGAAACATGCTCTTCTGAAATTGCCATAGTTCATCAAAACAGAAAGAAAAGGTAATTATTTTGTTGCAACTATAGTTCTGGATGCCATCTCATACTCAGCTGGTTTGTGCTGTCTGAGAGACTTATTGTTTCCTACATTTCTTTTTTTAATCTGCTTTGGAAATTAACATTGAGACCTGCACTGGGGAGTTATAGCCCAAGTCAAGTTGCAGCACTTCACCCACCATTTGGGGGGTCAGGTCCTCTCTCGTACTTGAGTCAGAGTCTGTCCCTGAAATAAATCGGGGAATGGAGGAATAGCTTCTCCTTCTGACAACCTTGCAACACCATCTGTAATAATATTTTCTCTTGTTGACCAATACCATACCTTTCTTTTTTATATGCCCATCTCCCATAGGTTAGATCATTTCTGGACAGCATGTGCTTCTGTGTTCAAAGAAGCCAGGAAGGAGGATTGAGTGGTGGGGCAAACTATTTTTGTAGAAACTGCTTGAAATTTAATTTTTGAGGAAGGGACAATCAGGAACTTTCCACAAAAGTCTAGCTTCAAAATTCAGGTATCAAACTGAAAAGCATTTGGAGATATCTATGTAAACGTGGTCACTATAAACAGTGAATTTATGTTTTCTACATCTTTCCTTCTCCTGTGGGAATGCATGGTAATTCCTGGAATTTCACAGATGTTTCAGATGGGGAAAAGCGTACAGGATAGTTTTTGTTGTTGTCAGCTTTGTCATGAGAGATGGATTTAATTGCAGGGTGGAGACGCTTGAGTTATCTTCCCAAAGGTGTGTAACAAGATCAGTTGTATCAGTAGCTGTGTGATGCTTGGAAAAATATGCTACTTCCCATTTCATTTAAATTGCACTTTGAACTTGGATCATATATTTATGATAAAGAATTATGAGTCATACATTTCTTAAAGCCCACTGTTACTCACTTTCCATTATCTCAAAGAGATGATAAAAATTTAAATTTGGATCACACCATGGCCTAAGACATTATGCAAGCAAATTTTGGAAATCATCTGCCTGTCTCTGGAGAATGCTGCCTTGGATTTGTTTTCGGCATAAACATAAACCGAGAAGCCCGATTCACTTCAACAGGTGGACATAAAGGGGAGCATTGATCTGATAGCTTTATCAGGTATATGTCAGTCATACTCAATAATCATTCAGTGGCACAGATTCAAAATTTGTTTTTAAACCATAATTTCAATAAGATCTTCATTCTCTGGCATGGATTAAAAATATTATTCACAAAACCCTTGAGTTTTGCAGAGAACAGTTTGGGAACTACTGGCCTAAGGGTCCCATTCCAGCTGTATGACGTCAGGTGTTTTTCTCACAGCACTGAAAATAAAAAGGTGGCTAGAACACATAATTAAATACAAATTAAAGCAATACAATCATAAAATTAATCAGGATACAGTTGGAATCATAAAAAAATTTTAGGCAAACAGTTCTGTTTTAATAGATATATCCAAATGTCTCTTTAAAAGCAGTAAGAGTGGGAATTGATGGCATTTCTGAGAGGAGTGCCTTCCAGTTTTGGGAGCAACATGGGAGGCAACAATCCTTTGTCGCAAAGCCTATCATGCTGGACTTGGAGAGTGATTGTGGCTTGAAGAGGGCCTCCCGGGAAGCTCTTAAAATCAAAACAGGTTTGTAAAGAGACAGTCAGTCCTTTAAATAACCAAGCCCTAAATTGTTGATCGTAACCAAACTAACAACCATTCATCCCTAAACTTTAACACAGTATCAATCCAAACAAAAGATTTATTCTGTTAAGCTTGTACTTTGTACATACATACAACTGGCCCTTCGTATCCACGGATTCAACCATCCACAGCTTGAAAATATCCCTCCCACATTCCAAAAAGGAAATCTTCACTTTGCCATTTTATGAAAGGGACACCACTTTAGTGCATAATTGTATATAACACTATGTAACAAAAATTGAAAAAATCTGTACATGGTTTGAAAGTGTTATTCCTTCTTAATTGTGCGGTACTTACTTTGAAAGTAGTTGTTATACTCCAGAAACCTCGTTTTGTGGCTGCCACAACTATGTTGAATTGAATGAGATTCAATAAGATATTCGTGAAAAACTATACCAAAATGTGCTGCAGGGTGTCCCGCAAAAACAAAGTTTTTGTAGTTTAATAAAAAAAATTCCATGTTTTTATGACAGAACCAATTAGGAAATGATGACATTTATACCCCAGGAACAAATATTGTGTTACACAGTGTAATGGGATTTGAGCATCTATGGATTTTTGTATCCTCTGGATTCCTCAACCAAACTTCAGCAGCTACCAAGGGCCCGTTGTACCTTATTTCATGCAACAACATGGTGGTTAATTACTGACCTCTTTTGCAAGGTAAGAACTCCATGGGTGCATTTACACTGTAGAATTAATGCAGTTTAACACCACTTTAATCATTATGGTTCAATGGTATGGAATCATGGGAGCTATCGTTTGATGAGGTGCCAGCAATCTTCGGCATAGAAGACTAAAGGTCATGTTAAGCTACAACTCCCGTGATTCCATTGCATTGAGCCCTGGCAGTTCAAGTGGTGTCAAACTGCATTGATTCTAGAGTGTAGATGCACCCCACACTGCATCCACAGTTGTGATATGCAACATACAACTCACTCAAAAGTTGCACACCTCCAGCTCTGCATGTACTGTATGTATGTCACTATACTGACAGATGTTACTACAATAGTCCTAGACCCTAGAAGAAGGCTTTCTTTTTCAGCAGCAGCCATACTATTGTGATGCAAAACAAATCAGATCTATCCCTTGACTGTGTAGTTAGTACAATTCCAGTTTTGTTTCATGCATGGGGCTGCTCCTTGAATACTGACCTTGTTTGCTCAGAATGACATTCTTTGACAGTTGACAGGCTTGAGTTTCTTACACAGGCAAATGACTTCCAAGCCCAGTTCAACTTGCTGGTTTTGTTCTTTAAAGTCCCAAGTAGAGTCTGGATTATCTGGGGAACCATTTCCTACTGTAGGAATCCACCTCTGCCTTGCCCACAGTAAGATCCATCAACCAAGCCTTCACAAAGGTTGCTTTTTAGTTTTGGCCTCACTGCTTTGCAATGCTCCACTTTCACATGTACAACTCCCCCCACAACACTTATCTTTTGAACCCTTTTCCCTCAGAACTGTCAGATTGACCAAAATATGATTAATTTTGTTGTCAGTAGAATTTAAATGTTAATTTGATTTCCCCCCTATTTTATGGCTACTTGAAAAATTACTTGAATAAACTGCAGCTACATATGAAAGAAATACTGCTGAATTAAAAAGTCATTCTGCTAATCCAAATTACTCATAATGTTTGACATGATCATAACTTTTAAACCCTCGGCTCTCTACTAAGAGCTCTTCTTTTTGAAACCTCCTTGCTATGCCCCTTTTCATGACTCCGCCGCCAGCCCTCTGCTTGTGGTTTCTCGTACTACTAAAATGAGACCATAGCTATTTTTAGTGTATAAAAGTATGCAAAGCACTACGGCCCTCCTTGACGGAATCGATAGAGCTGAATTGTCCCTGTATTTTTATTTGAACGAATGTGAAACTTTAGTAACACAGGGCTTATTGATAATCTGAGCAAACATTTTAATAATTTCCCTGTGCTATCCAAATATTACCTACATGACTCACACCCTAAATTTGCTGGCTGCCTTCATCTCAGTGGGCTGTTAATAAAAATGAATAAAGGTGTATGCAAGGGAGGGTTGGCCTTTGGGGATCTGCTGCTTGTGGTCTCTCATGGGGGTCACAGGGACCCTTTGGGTAGAGGGGGAGAGGGAATTGTTTCATTTGGTTTTGTGCAGCCATACTTGATGCACTACAAACCTCTGGCGTGGGGGGGGGGTACCTTTTCCAGACTTATATAATGCATATTGGACTCAACTGAACCAAATTATTGTTTATTTATTTATAGGATTTATATTTCGCCCTTCTCATCCTGCAGGGGACTCAGGGTGGATCACAATGCACATATACATGGCAAACATTCAATGCCATAGACACACAACATATAGAGACAGACACAGAGGATATTTAACTTTCCAGCTTCATGAGGGTATGCTTTTTGAATTCTGGCCACCGGGGGAGCTGTCGCTTTACCATCTACTTGTGACACTGATGGAGTACTTTCTCATTCTTTTGCACACTAGAGAGTTTTTATGGCGTTGTAAATTAGTTAGATTAGCCTCTCCGCATAAGCAGTACCTAAATTTCCTACTTGCAACTGTCTTTCGGGCTGCAAAGGTTGACAGCAAGCTAGACAAATGGCCAGAAGCTCACTCCGCCCCGGGCTGGCTTTGAACTCATGACCTCTCGGTCAGTAGTGATTTTAATGCAGCTGAATCTCAACCAGCTGCACCACAACTTTGTTCCCAAGTTACAAACAAAATATGTTCTGTAGGTTTGTTCTTACACTGAATTTATATTTAAGTCGGAATAAGTATATTTTAAAAGTGTAACTCCAGCCAAAAATATGTATGTTTAAACTTTGGATAGCAAAAGGAAGAATTGGAAACCCTGTGGTGTCTGTTTTGCTGCCTGTGCCCCAGTTCAGAACATGTAGACTTGTCCAGCTGTGGACAAGTCTACATAGGGACCACCAAACACAGCACCCAAACATGAATAAAAAAACATGAAAGTCACTGCAGACAACCTCAACCAGAGAAGTCAGCCATAGCAGAGCACCTGATGAACCAACACAGCATATTATCTGAGAACACAGAAATGCTGGACCACTCTAACAACCTTTACGTCAGACTACACAGAGAAGCCACTGAAATCCACAAGCAGGTGGACAATTTCAACAGAAAGGAGGAAACCATGAAAATGATCACATCCGAAACAAGTTGAGAGGACAGTTAAAATGCATTTAAAAACACAAAGCTTAAAAAAGAACTTGCTCTTATGCTAAATGTCCTTTGACCAGAATCTGGCAACTTGGAATGCCTCTGGTGTCACTGTCAGAAGGTCCCCCACTGTGCATGTGGCAGGGCTCAAGCTGCATTGTGGTAGATGGTCTGTGGTTTTCTCTTCTCCACATTCGTATGTCATGGACTCCATTTTGTAGCCCCATTTCTTAATGTTAGCTATTTATTTATTTAGAACTTTTATTTCCCATTCTTCTCTACCTCTGTGGAAGGACTCAGAACAGTTAACAGCAAAAATTCAATGCTACACAATAAATAACATCGTAAAACACATACGCAATAAATATGTTCTAAAATACATACAAATGACAATTCATCTAGTTAAAAACATCATCCAACTTAATCTGATAGTTGTAGTTCATAAAAGCCAGGAAACAGTTTTGGAATATTGCCATACATCAAGGGAACCACTGACCACATAGGAAAACTGATGAGGAAACACAACATACAAACCACTTACAGACCCACCAAGAAAATCCAACAAATGCTACGTTCAGCAAAGGACAAGAGGGATCCTTTCACTTCTGCAGGAGTCTACCGTGTACCATGTAGCTGTGGACAAGTCTACATAGGGACCACCAAACGCAGCGCCCAGACACGCATCAAGGAACATGAAAGGCACTGCAGACTCCTTCAACCAGAGAAGTCAGCCATAACAGAGCACTTGATGAACCAAACTGGGCACAGCATATTATCTAAGAACACAGAAATGCTGGACCACTCTAACAACCTTTATGTCAGACTACACAGAAAAGCCACTGAAATCCACAAGCACATGGACAATTTCAATATAAAGGAGGAAACCATGAAAATGAAAATGATCACGTTAGAAACAAGCTTAGAGTACAGTTAAAATGCATTTAAATCACAAAGCTTTAAAAAAAAGAACTTGGCCTTATGCTAAATGTCCTTTGACCAGAAGCTGTCTACTTCGAGTGCCTCTGGTGTCACTGTCAGAAGGTCCTCCATTGTGCATGTAGCAGGGCTCAAGTTGCATTGTAGTAGGTGGTCTGTGGTTTGTCCTTCTCCACATTCGTATGACGTGGACTCCATTTTGTAGCCCCATTTCTTAACGTTAGCTATTTATTTATTTAGAACTTTTATATCCCGTTCTTCTCTACCTCCGTGGAAGGACTCAGAACGGTTAACAGCAAAAATTCAATGCTATACAATAAATAACATCATAAAACACATATGCAATAAATAAGTTCTAAAATACATATGAAAGACAATTCATCTAGTTAAAAACATCATCCAATTTAATCAGAATGTTGTGGTCAAATAACTGTCAATACCGGATCATCCATCAATCTGCGAATGCCTGATTCCAAAGCCACAATTCTAGCTGCTTCCTGAAGGACAGGAGGGAGGGGCAGACCTAATCTCGCTGGGGAGAGAGTTCTATAGCCGGGGGGGGGGGCACCACAGAGAAGGCCCTGTCTCTCAAGAGCTGTCTCATCTCATGCTGTTCAGTGCCTTCCAGGTCATCCAGTCTTCTGTGTGCCCAGGAAGGAGTTTCTCATCTAGTCTTAGCCACTGATTGAGGTGCTGGGTTTTTGCCTGCTGCTTTTGGACTCTCGCTTGCTGAGGTGCTCCTGCGAGTATCTCTGTAGATCTTAAATTGTTTCTTGATTTAAGAAGTTGTAGTTAATCCAATACAAAGCCTTTAATCTGCTTTCTGAAACTGGATTATATAGCTGTGTAGATGATGCCCGAGCCACCCACTGACTTCCAATGGGATTCTTATTGGTGGGAGGGTTGGAGCCTGAAGAAGATGCTCATTGTATGGGAATGTCAGGGGGGTATAGTAATTTGTATTTATTTATTTGTCGTGTCAGGGAAACCAGTCAATTATATTACATTTCTAACAGAACAAAACAAACAAACAAACAGACAAAACTCAAAATCTGCAAGTTTGGTAGTTGATTAAATGTCCTTTGACCAGTATCAGCAAACCACTGACCACCTGCTGCAATGCAACCTGAGCCCTGCCATATGCACAATGGAGGACCTTCTTGCGGCAACACCAGAGGCACTCCAAGTGGCCAGATACTGGTCAAAGGACATTTAATCAGCTATCAAGTTTGCAAAATTTGTGGTTTTTTTTCTCTTTTTATCTGTTTGTTTGTTTTGTTCTGTTAGAAATGTAATACAATGTTCTGGTTGCGGATGACACGATAAACAAATAAAATAGTACCTAGCCACTCGGAGTTCTTCTGGTGTTGCTGCAAGAAGGTCCTCCATTGTGCATGTGGCAGGGCTCAGGGTGCATTGCAGAAGGTGGTCAGTGGTTTGCTCTTCTCCACACTCGCATGTTGTGGATTCCACTTTGTGTCCCCATTTCTTGAGGTTGGCTCTGCATCTCGTGGTGCCAGAGCGCAGTCTGTTCAGTGCCTTCCAAGTCGCCCAGTCTTCTGTGTGCCCAGGAGGGAATCTCTCATTTGGTATCAGCCATTGGTTGAGGTTCTGGGTTTGAGCCTGCCACTTTTGGACTCTCGCTTGCTGAGGTGATCCAGCGAGTGTCTCTGTAGATCTTAGAAAACTATTTCTAGATTTAAGTAATTTGTAAATAGTAATTTGTAAAGGAACTTAGAGCAGGGAAGCCATAAAGGCGACTACATGGCGTCGGGGCTACTTTTTAGCGTGTTTTTGTCTCAACAGCTTTGTGGTGTTCTGGAAAGCGTTCCTGCCCGAGATCACCTGACCCGACGCTCTCATGACTCAAGCCTGGAAGGCGCCGCCTCGGCTAGGCCAGCCCCGGAAACCGCCAACAGAGAATGTGTGCCTGTGTGCGCGCGCACCACACCCCCCCCTCCTCCTCCTCCTCCTCCTCCTGAGCGCGCCACAACGTGCGCGGGAAAGGCGGTTGATAGCCCTCGCGCCTTCTCCCTCCTTCAATCCTTACCCCCCCCCTTTTTTTTTCTTTTAAAGTTCAAGCCCTAAAAGAATGAACCCGGGAGAATCCAGTAGGCGGACGACTCCCCCCTTTCCACCGCGCTGATTGGCTCTTTCCACCCTCTTCGTCAGCGGGCCACGCGGAAGGAGCCGCGGCCTGCGATTGGCTCCGCCGCCGGGGGGGGGGGGTTAGGGAGCCGTGCGCAAAGAGGCGAGGGAGGGTGCGCGAGGGGCCGTGTGCAAACCGCGTGTGGCGCAGCCAGCAGGGACTCAACGGCAGCGGGCGGAAAGAAGAGGGTATATATAGATATTTATATATACAAGGCCCGAATCAAGCCGTTCGTTCTTTCGCTCGTTCTCTCCCGCGTGAAGGGAAGGAGAAGAAGCGCGAGGGGAAAAGAAAAGGCCCCGTTTGGAGGCGACGTCAGAACCGCCAAAGGCTGAGGAAGGTAAGCGGCCTGCGAGGAGGGGATCCCTGGGCGGGAAGCGGGGCCCAGGGAGAGAGAAGGGCGCGGGAAGGCTGCCTGGCTGGGCCTCCTGCGCGGGGAGTGAGGGGACTGTGACGACGACAACGGCGAACTTTGCCGCCTCGTGAGCATTCGCCTCCGGGAGGGAGAGGCCTCTCAGCCCAGGCCCGTCTCCGAGAGGGAGGGAGGGAGGAAGGGGCCGCGGGATAGTGAGGCCTTCCCCGCGCTCGGAGGGAGAAGAGGCGCCGTTTCCCCTGCCTGCCTCCCTCCCTCCTTCGAGGGCCTTTTTGGCCGCGCTTGTGCTGGGTGAGGGCGACGGCGAGTGGAGTTTGGTACGGGCCTAGCGCGCATGCGTGCAAGGAGAGTCATTTCGCTCCCCCCTCCCTTTTCCGCCCTGAAAGCCCGCGAGTCGCGTGTCCTTAGCAGCGCAGGGAGGGGAGACCGCTCCAGATGGGGTGGGCTTCTCTGGTCCCTTAGGGCCACTCGCCTTCCCCACGTGTTTCGAAGAGGCCCCGTCTTTACGCAGCCTCAAACTGCCGCAGCCAGACCACAAACTCCCACGAAAGCGCGCGAAAAAAAGCCCTTGATGCGCACCAGTGTTCTGTGGTTTGTGTCATCGCCATCCGGGCCTCCAAATGGCCCCAGAATTTACTGTCGAAATGAGTAGGAATACTACTTCCTTCAATAACGGTTCGAAGCTGCATTTCAGGATTGGTGTCTCGAGATAAGCTTCGAATTGGCGATTGGCGCCGATTTTCATGCAAGAGTGAAGAATCATAAAAGTTGAAAGAGACCCTCAAGGGCCATCCAGCCCAACCCTCTTTTGTCATGCAAGAAAACACTATCAAAACAGTCCCAACAGATAGCCATCCAGCCTCTGTTTAGAACAGTGGTTCTCAATCTGTGGGTCCCCAGGTGTTTTGGCCTACAACTCCCAGAAATCGCAGCCAGTTTACCAACTGTTAGGATTTCCTGGAATTGAAGGCCAAACCATCTGGGGATCCACAGGTTTAGAACCTCGTCCTTTCTGCTGACAAAAGGTGATAGATACCAATAGGGACACATTTCAATTGGATTTTTGAACTTGACACCGTTTCCCCATCTCCCAGATGTTTTGGATTTTGGCTCCCATAATTACTGGCTGTTGGTCAAGTTAGCTGCGGCTTCTGGGAGTTGGGAGTCCAACACAGCTGGAGGACCAATGTAGAAAAATAGAGGACAATTTTTTGGGGGGGGGGGGATTAACAGACAAGGAGTGTGAGGATTGTAAAATGGTTTCTGTGGTTGTATGTTTAGTATGCATACATTCATATAGATATGTTAATGCATTTGGTTTAGATTTAGTTTTGTGAGATACCATAGTGGCTAGTCAGTTAGTTTTAGTAAAAATCTATAGTAATTTTTTTGTCTTAATCATTTTTTCTTCTGAAAACTAGTTTCAAAAAAGGAAAGGGGTAGATTCCAACAGGTGGTCGCTGTAATGTTTGGCTTGATCAGAGCCTCTCTCCAAAAAAGCACAAGATCTGCGATTTAAAGATTTTAATAGATTCAGTGCTTTCGAGAATTTGGAAGGGTACAAGTGAGGGCCAGCCAAGAACTTTATAGAATACTCATTTCAGGAGATGGGGGCTTTTAAAATGAGTAGTCTAAGAAATGCTTGTGAGTTTGTAGTATGCTGTAATCAATAATAATGGATGTTCAAAAGAGAAGTAGGCCATTGTATTGTTGTATAGCTGCTTGGAGCCTCTCATAAGATGGAGTTAATGGCCTGGTTAAAAATACTGAATATAAAATATCCAATTGAATCTTGGCTGAAGGGTTTTTGTTTTGTTTTGTGTTGACTAATAAAAATAAGTGTGTGTTATCTATTCTGTGGTAATGAAAGACTTTCTGAAACTAAGACAAATACATGTCCACTTATATACATGGAACAAGTACACAATAACTGGAGGATAGCTGAAGTGATCATGCATTATGTTGCAGTGGTCAGTGACCAGATAACAGTGGTTATTTGAAGTTGACTGTGTATCAGCAGAGTAAAATGTAAATACAAAATGTTGCCTAACAACTTTAGCAGATTAAATTGGGCTAAAGCAGAATTTATTACTTCCAGTTATGAATCCACACAGTCTTCCCAGGTGTCCTAGTAACGTTTGGAAAAAAATACAGTGCTTCCTAGATTGATCATGTCTATAGTTCTGTGGTAGTAATGTAGCAGCAAATGCTCTCAGACAATTCACAATTATATTTGGGCACCATCAACTAAACACCTGGAACTTAAGTGAATAAATAGTTTAGCATTTCAGATCTTGCTGCTTCCACCTAGATTTGGATTTGTTCTTTTTAATTGTAGATTTAAATTGACAGAATAGTTAACAATTTGTATAAAATTGGCTGTATTCCATGTAGGAAAAATATTTCTTGTACTTCGGTAGGCGTACAGTGGGACCTTGGTATCCACTGGGGGCTGGTTCTAGGACCCCACCATGCCCTTATGGCAAAATCAAGGTTTGCTGTTTGGTTTGCTGTGTTGTGTGTGTGTTTTAAACTATTTTATAGCTGCTGATAGTTTAATTTGTGGATCTGGAGGTTGCACTGTTCATAGAACTCTTGTATGAAGCTTTAATATATCGATGTCAATGTGATTGACAGATACTATATTTTGCTGTATTTGGGAAAGGGAGTTTCAGGAGGTGCAAATGCATTTGCCTTGATGTGAGTAATTCCAAACTCTTCAATGGCCTTCACATTCTGAAGCATATTGAGATGTCTCTGTAGCTGATTATTTTTAATGTAGACCCTAACAACACTCGCTGTAACCATTTCCATCTAGTATGGAGATGATTGTCTGCAAAATGGGCATGAGATGTCAAAAGATGACAAGCTCCTTGTGTGGGCAAGATATAAAGTGAGACCAACTACTTAAACAGATTTTAATTCCTTTGACACCATTGGTGGAAAACCAAATGGTTCCCTTGATCCACAGCTGTTTTCAGTGTTAGCACATCCAGCTCCCCTGACTGGCAGATGCTTAAACTTTTCAGGCTGACAGTGTAAATATTTTCCTAGCATCTCAACTGTCCTAATTTTGTACAAAGGAGTGAGTAGAGTGGTCTGGGCAAGAGATTAGTAGTACTGTATGTAACTGTTCTGGAAATAAATGGTCAGGAATATAGTAAACAGAACAGCTACTTCATGGATACAGGAGCTTCATAACAGCACTGAATATGTGAATCTGATATTAAAATATTTTAGCCATGTTATACATTCACATGAGAATGTATGAGATGAAATAGGATTTTACTATAGTTGAGTGGGTCTCGAGAAGAATGGGAGAAACTGGGTGAAGAGACATAATAACCTAAGGTTTATGGGAAATAAATAAGGTGCAGATGTGGAATGTGTAGTTCCCCAGATGTTTTTGGAGAACCACACATTTTGGGGTGCATTTCACATGCTGGGTAGGGCTGTTGGGAGTTGCAGTCAAACAACACCTGAAAGACTTCCTGTTCCCCATCTCTGATGTACAGGGATAGGAACCTGATAAGAGTACTGGAGGAGTTAGGAACCATAGAGAAGGGAGATGTGGTGGAGCCAGTAGGACAGGGAAGAGAAGCTACTGAGAAGCTTTTGTGAATCTTGATTGTCCTGTTTCCATACACCCTTGCAGCCGAGCACCTAACAAATGGGGAATACATGAAATCCAGACTTCTAGTAAGAATGCACCAGGCCACACAAGCAGCCTTTTCTGTGCTGTATATATAACTCAAGTTACTTAATTTTTTTCAAAACCATGGAGCACAGAGATAACCATTACCAGCACTTGGTTCTTCTGAACATTTAGTGCCTCTTACTTTTGTCAGCTGATCAGTAGTAGCAGTAGTAAGATCTTAGCTGCAACAGTTGAGGTCTAAAAATGCATGAACTTAGCATGTGCCTAAAGCTTCCTGTTTTGAGTAATTGTTTAGAGAAGATATACAGCTGGATTCATCAACCATTTTGTAAGACTGAAAGTATGTAAATCATTTGAACAAGAGTGTTTCACAGTTGTTACTGAGATTTCCGATTTTCTGATAAACAAACCATATACATATTTGCTTTTCCAAAATGGCTTGAGTTTTAGATAGAGAATTGTATCTGCTAGGATTTGTTAAGAGTATCACTGAGCTTGTAGCTCACCAGCTGCAGAAGTGGAAACCTGAATCAGAATAGGTTTAAGCATGCATGGGTGATGTAATTCATTTTGTCTATCTGTCCTTGAGATATGTATCAGATTTCTGATCAGTTTTGTCCACATGTAAAACAAGAAAGTGATACACTTAGATTTAAACAATTATTATATGTAATAGGGCCTCTGACTTTTGCAGCAAAAGATGTATATGTGTGATGGGAGGGGGCCTAAGAAGAGAAAATCACCTGGGTGTAAGGCACATTGCAGGGAGTCAAATTGCATGCACAGGAAGAATTTAGGATCTTAAACTTTTACGCCTTTTTAAAAGCAGGTGCTCACTTCTGCTTTGTATATATAAGTGCTCAATTTCAGTGTAGATTAATATAGTCCTTGTTGCTGCACAGTAAGCCTAAGATGCACTTTGGGGTCCTTCTGGGGTCCTTAGACAATAATTGATAGATTAAAGGATCATAAACACTACAGTTGCTTTGGTAATTGTGAGACATGCCAAAGATAATATAATCAGTCTAACATCTTTGAATAGAAATTTTTCTTCTCTGAAATGTGAGACTGGAATGTATTGTTCAAACTCCCACAGTCCTACTAGCATGTGTTATATTTGTAAATGAAAAGATTATGAAAACTGAATGAAAGGATATGTAAAGTCCACACCTATATTCCTGAAATTCAGTATTAATTGCAATGGCATAATGTTGCAGATGATCACACCGTGTTCTCCATAGAGAACACCTCTGACATTGAAAGGAAGAAACCATCATAGGCTGTAAGGCTATTTTTCCCCATCTGATAACTGCAGAGCACTTGCAATAACTGTAATCCCTTACATTCTATATATGAATGGGCCTTTGTTCAGAGTGGAATTTTAGATAACTATTTCATAGAAATTAAAGCAAAATAAGTCCTAATGGCAGAAACAGAAATCCAAATGCAGTCAACAGGGTGACACTGCCTAATTTGTAAACATGTTTACATGAATACTCCTGTGTATGATTGTAATCATTGTTTTTCTCGCATCTAGGAAACCTACCTGCAGTGATGAGCAGTAACGAGTGCTTCAAATGTGGCCGTACTGGCCATTGGGCCCGGGAGTGCCCTACTGGAATGGGCCGTGGTCGTGGAATGCGAAGCCGTGGCAGAGGTAGCTTCTCCCCATTTCCAATAATTTTCTGTGAAAGTTTATTACATTGTATATTCCTTTAATTCTCTTCCTATGTACAGCACTACTGATTGAGAAAAAAAAATTTCTACTATATTTTGGTCTCATTTTATGGCGTTAAAACTCGATTTCTTAAAGAGCTCTGTATTTCTTAATAGGTTTCCAGTTTATGTCTTCATCACTCCCGGACATTTGTTACCGCTGTGGTGAATCTGGTCATCTTGCCAAGGATTGTGATCTTCAGGAGGATGGTAAATATTAATAAAGTTTTGAAACTATAGATGAGAATGAAATTATTGATACTGAATTGTGAAATACACCTACATTACATACACGTCCTGTAATGATTACAAGGTTTTATAGTCTTGTTTTGTTTCCTTTTTCTTATTGTGGAAGCCTGCTATAACTGCGGTAGAGGTGGCCATATTGCTAAGGACTGCAAGGAGCCCAGGAGAGAGAGAGAGCAGTGCTGCTACAACTGTGGTAAACCTGGCCACCTGGCTCGTGATTGTGACCATGCAGATGAGCAAAAGTGCTATTCTTGCGGGGAATTTGGACACATTCAAAAGGACTGCACCAAAGTGAAATGCTATAGGTAAAAGCTTGGCTTAATGCATTTGGCAGTTAGTTCCATTATGATAACTCAGTTTTACACATCAATTTCTGCTATGTTATAGTGAGTTGTCTCTGCCAATGTTTCATTACATTATTTTGAGGAGTGATCCTTGTATCTTTAGTAGTTGTTAATCTAGTGATCCTTGTATCTTTAGTAGTTGTTAATAGTTGTAGTTCCAGAGTTCATGTGTTGTACTGTAGATTTCAGTATGTGTATGGCCTGAAAGCAGCACAGGACAGGTTTATTCTGTAACTGGTAATCTGTAGAATCCCAAATACTCAGCTTGTCCATATATTTCAAGTGGGGCTAAAGTTCTGTTTTGTCTGATTTTAGGTGTGGTGAAACTGGCCATGTAGCCATCAACTGCAGCAAGACTAGTGAAGTCAACTGCTATCGTTGTGGCGAGTCAGGACACCTTGCACGGGAATGCACAATTGAGGCTACAGCTTAACTGTTATCCTTTGTCGCCCCTCCTTTTTCTGATTGATGGTTGTATTATTTTTCTCTAAATCCTCTTCACTGGCCAAAGGTTGGCAGATAGAGGCTATTCCCGGGCCAGTGAGCTTTACTTGCCGTGTAAAAGGAGGAAAGGGGTGGAAAAATCGACTTTCTGCATTTAACTACAAAAAATGTTTATGTTTAGTTTGGTAGAGGTGTTATGTATAATGCTTTGTTAAAGAACCCCCTTTCCGTGCCACTGGTGAATAGGGATGGATAAGTGGAAAGAGTTAAGCCAGACCAGCAAAGCCTTCCTGGGTCCCATGGAAGTGATGATCATATGCAGGAGGAAAACAAACTGGAAGTGTCTGACACTTCCGCCATAACTAATTTTATTACAATAATGGCCTTGGATTGTCTGACCTCAGTAAAAGTTGTAACACCAAGTATCTGCATCAGGCCTTACCTAGAGCATATAGCTAAGTGGGATGAACGAAACAATGCACATGCCTGTTAATGGCCATGAGAGTGAGGAAGAAATCGAGAATTGAAGTAACAGTAATACAATAAATGAATGTCTAATAAGAGATCACAAGGTAATGGGAAACATTAAATATTTCAAACTAAATCAAACCCAGAACATCAATGCTTACAGCATATACAATTTGGAGCTATTCAGGACTTGCAAAGAAATGCATTTTCACAGAAATCAAGATGTTATTTTTGTATACTATATCACTTAGACAACTGTTGAGTTTCATTTGCTTGTAATCAGTTTTTAAAGTCAGATGGTAAAAGCAATTGAAGTCCTAGAATATAGAAATGTAATTTTAAACTATCAATAAAGCTGGAGGAGGAAGGGGAGTTTGGCTGAAGTTCTTTGTTTGAGGTTTATTTTTCAAGTACATAATGCAAAACAAGCAAGAAGGCAAATATGGAAGAATAAAAGCTGAACATTGACTATTGTACCACAAATGTATTATACAAAGTTAATTCCTGTATCATTTAAACTGTAGACTTGTCAAATACATCACTTCAGCAGCATTATTTGCATTTGTTTTTCTCTGTATAGATTTCACAACTTGCAGTATTATAGTTAAGGAAGCTTTTGGTTTTTCTTAAGACACTGCCAGTTAAGCTATAGGCCAAAATTCTGAGAAAGATTACATTAAATAGGTAAGATACAGCTTCTAATTTTAAATATTGTAGTCGTCTCCATGGTGGAATCAGAAAAAAATACTGGAGTCATGGAAAAAGTGGGTAGGGTGGGGCCCGTGTGCAAAGTACCATTCCTTCAAATAATCACTGGGATCCAACAAAGGAGCAGCAATTGGGTAAGTTCATTGAAAGGCACTATCTCTTTCTAGTCTTTGATAGTAGGTTAGTTTAAATAAAAGAACTGCTTGCCACTTAAAAGTTCTTCAAATTAGCCAAAATTCTTTTAACAGGGAGACAGGAAGACTATCATTTTTACTCTGTCCATCCCATACATTATTTCATATACTTACCATACCCCAAATGATCTTACCTTGTGATAATTTTGTGTTTTCGTCGTCCGTCCCCCCCCCCCCCCCAAATAGGCAAGTTTTATTACATGCTTTTGTGTAGCTGAGTAGCTGGTTAGAGCTAACAGATCAGCTGTTCCAAAATCATGCAAGGCTTTCAGTACAGACCTGGAACTGAAAGGATAAGTTCACTGAAATAATTGAGATCTGACATGCACTGCTAGGGAATGGCATAAATGTTTCCAGTAAGAGGCTTGTGTGGTTTTAATTACTATCATAATACCAAGGCATGAATGAAAGCAGTTATTAAGATTGGATGATTATCAAATTAGAAACAGATTTTAATTCTTGCCTCCATGGTGAGGATATACAACTATTCAACATAATACTTGCTAGTTGGAGAAAACATGAGCCATCTGCCACTCAAGCACACTAATACAACATGACAATAAACTGATCTTTTGACAGCTTCCAATTTGCTGCTTCTGGATAGGATGGTAATAGGATAGCAAACATAGAAGCATCCCCAGGCAAGAAAACTGCAGTTTCAGAAGCAGGTGAAGGGAACAGATTTATTTTGCTGAACAACCATTTTAAGACTTTAAATTGTGGTGGAATCAAAAGAGCAGCTATTTTATGATTCAGCCTCTCATGCCCTGCCTGTGGTTTGACACAACACCAATCCTGCAAGAGAAGAACTAGCAAGTTCTATGTTGCTACATGCAGTAGCTATGCAAAATGGTATATATGGAAGTTTATAATTTATATTCTAAAGCATTACATTTTGTTTACAATGCAGTAAGTTGAGGAGAGTCCTGCAAGAATAACAATGAGAAAAGACACTGATAAGAACTAGGGAAATCAACTGAGTTATGAATTAAAATGAGAATTTACTAGTGGCTTTAGTCAGTTTATTTTTTTAAAAAAGTATTTGAAATCTAAACTTTATTATTCATACTTCATCACAATCAAGCTATTAGAGCAGTGGTTCCCAAACTTATTTGGCCTACCCCCTGGAAATATTTTTTTCTAAATCTTTTATGCTTTCACCACCCCCTTACAGTTATTCATTGCCCCCAAATGCACCTGTAGCCATTACCGCCCCGCCCTCTGATCAGTGCAGTGCCCACCAGAGGGTGGTAACACCCACGTTGGGAATCACTGTATTAGAGTGCTCAGAAATGAGATTTTCGACCATTCATAGCTTGTTCTCTCAGAGATCAAAGATGAGGGGTAAAATGATGGGCATCTTTTGAAGGTTGCATTATGTTAAAAAGGTGGTGTATATCGTACATAAAATATAAATACCACTTGGAAACAAAGTAACACACTTAAGATAAAAGTAATACAAAAATCAGGATCATCCATGTCACCATATTTTTGATGAGAGTAATTGAAATGTGGTTGTAGAGACTTCAGGTACCATTGAATAACAAGATGGCTAATAAATCAACTCTTCCCTAGAAGCCAAAATGACCAGATCACATTGCAGCTGTTGTACTTGGCCCATGCCATGAAATGTCAAGATTCATTAAAAAAGATAATGCTTGGTGAAGTCGGGGGCAGCAGGAAAAGTGGAAGACATTACAGTTGGATAGAATCAATGAAAAAAGCCACAGCAGGATCTGAGCGAACTATTGAGTCTAATGCATAGGAATACTAAAGGTATCTGCACCATTTATTGTTCCACAATAGTGATCTTGTCCTTGGGTTCTACTTATTTTTTCTAGGAATAGAAAGGAAAAGATGGACAGGACCACATGGCACACTTCCTTGATAGTACCACTTACTGATGTGCAAATCAAAAGTGGTCCAGTAAGACATCTGAAATCACTAGCTTATTGCTGGAACTGACTGCAGAGTCCTGCAGTGAACACTCTCATGGCCCAGTGATGAAGTAAGAGGCCAAGCAAAAAAATTAGTATAGGGCTGAGAACTAGGATAAGTCAGATGCCATATTCCTTGCATCTTTGTGAGCTGCTCCCTGACTCCTATACAGACTTCCCGAGTTACAAACATCCAACTTGCAAATTACTCATAGGTAAGAATGGAGGTGAGACAACATGACGTGAGAGAAACCTACTCAGAAATGAAATTCACTCCTGAAAGAGTTATCATGGGGAAATGGTGTCTCCACTGGAGCTTTCTCACCAATCCTTGTTTCCACAGCAAGTCACATTTTTCAAGTTCCAATTATCACAGGGACAGAAAGTGGGATGAAATCTTCTGAACTGGCACAGGCAGCAAAACAAAACAAGGGTGTTCATCATTCCCTATACTATCAAAAGCTTAAAAATTATGTTTGGCTCATAGACAAATTCAACTTATGAACAAACCTACAGAACCTATCTTCATAACTTGGGGACTGCCTGCCTGTACCAGGAAGAAAAGTCCCTGAGCTGGCAAATAACACCCCCATATCCTTGGGTGTATGTGAGTTTAACTAAATGTTACTTCCCCCATATACCCGTCTTTCTTTTAATTGACCAAAAAGAAGTACTTTTAAAGAGAAGTTGACTAACTGGACAATTTGCATGGTTCATTTAAACCTCTGGCAAAAAAAAAAAAATCCCAAGAGGATTTCTTTTAGAGGGGAAATAACTGCCTTAAGACTTTTGATGACCAGATTTGCCATTTGGGACACAAAAAACTATGTGGGAATAAGCCCCCCCACCCCAGAACAGTTGCCACGGGTAAAATGGTAACTACAGTGTTCTGACACTAGCGTATTTATTCATCTCTAAATAAATATAAAACTTACTGCAGAGAGAACAGCATTGATAATATTTTAAAACAGTAATAATGTTATCCTTCAGGCTTAGTTGCCTTGCTGAAAAAGTTATTTTGCCTAACAAAGTTCAAGATTCATTGTACAATACTGCTAGACCAACATGCTGTTCCCTAAAACAGGTTTTTCCTGTCATTTGTGAAATGGTTTCCCCAGATACAGATGGTATGCTAAATGTCATGGTAAATAGTTATTTCCTGCTCCGTTCTAATTGAAAAATGAACTTCACAGCAGTTGAAACACAATATGTGTTCTTTATCATTATTTGTCACTTAGTAAATAAAAAGTATATATTTGACTAAATTGTTCAATGTACTTTCTAGTCGCCATGATAAATTGGAAATATCAGCTCAAACCTAATATTTTTAGAATGACAGGCTGACCAGAACTTTCTGTTGACAAAAAGTTGTCGATTATTCCTAGTTTTAAACTAGTTGTTATGGCGTTTGCTCCATCCATCAACCTCAAATATTTACAAATGTTCATGTTGCAGACCTCCCATATATGTCATTTCACACAGTATCATTCTTAAGCTGTATGGCTTCTGCTTGACTAATGGTTGGGGGTCAGATTATTTCTGAAATCTCAACACAATTTTAGTTTATGCTTCAAAGAGAGTGTAGATTATTCGTGGAAGGATTCCTGTCCTTGGGGGAAAGCACAGAATCATTATCACTTCCCTGATACTTTAGGGTATGGAGTGCTGTCCATTGGTTAAAAAAGGAAACCCAGATTATTTTTGCTTGCAAATACATTTCAGCGGTAATACACTACACACCACTTAAACACGTGATAAAGTAATTTTACTAGCATTCAAAACTGATTCGCTAAGAAGTTTGCTTCTGTAAGCAAGCCTTGGAGCCACACGTATGCACACAAGCAGTCCCAGGTGGGCTTCATACACGGGAAAAGCTGGTAAAAAAGTGGATACTGTGCCAAAATCAAGGATTCACCTGTAATTTCTACTGTAGTCTGTACTTGGATGCTGTAGCCAATATAGCGTATTGGTTTGAGCACTGGACGACAACTTGAGATCAAGATTTGAATCCCAAGGCAAGTTACACTCCGTCTTAGACAAAAGCAACCAAACACAACCACCCCAAATAAATTGTGCCAAGAAACCCCAATTATTGGCTCACCTTAAGGGTGCCACAAATAAGAAACAATGTGAAGACACATAACGAGAAACTGAAGTTGCCAGGTTTGTCTTCCTGCATTGTAAGGTAAGAGGGGGATTGTGGGAGGCAAGTAAGACACTGCATGGGGAAAAACTGGTAGTATATTTATTTATTTGTCGTGTCAGGGCAACCAGTATATTAATGATAAAGGATAACGTACATCCATATGTATGTTACCTGTTGATTTACAGTGAGAGGGTTTCCTTAGGCAAGGTAAGTTTTGCAAGTTTTTTTCATCTGAAATATAGCCTATAGCACCAGGTATTTGCTGGTGTTCTCCCATATCCAAGTATTAACCAATTGTATCCTTGTCTTCCAAGATCAGACAGGATTTGGTGCCTTTGGGGTATTGGGTCACCCTAAACAGTAAGGAATAATTAAGTTAGATATCATAAATAGTTCCTAATACAATTATATTGGTTATTAATCTGATTCATGCCTCCCACCTGATGATGAGAAGCCAGTAATAACAAGGTAGAGCCAAGATGTCTATGAGAACAGCCCTTATACAAACACAATACTATCACTGGATCTACTACAAATCCTTGTGGCAGCATTACCTTAGGAGTAGGGTAGATGTTTACCTTTCTAACTGTGGGGGCAAGGTGCTGTGAGTCAATTTGGGATTGCTACAAGTATCAGTGCATATGTTTGGTTTTTTTGTCACTTAAAGAAAAAGCAGAGGGGCCACAGCTTAAAACCATGCTCTTGAAATTGTTTCTGTTTAAATGCAGAAATATACCCGATGTCTAATGCTAGTAGTTACAGGTAATACAGCAATAGCTGTTCCTGCATAAACATGTTGTTTTAAGTTTGTGGTGCAATAGGATTAAAGAAGAGATGGAAAAGGTATGCCCCACAGTCCTCATGTGATTCCTGGAACATTTTTGGGATAGTTGGGTGCTCATTAAAAAACTTCCCAAATGGATGTGAAAGCCTTCTAGGATAATTTCAGTATGTGTTTTGCATGCATACTCAGAAGAAGTCTTTGTTGACTGAATGGCCCCAAAGAAACAAAAAATATATGGTTAATTGCCCCCCCCCCCCAAAGAGAGTGTTGGGGCAATAAAGGGAGATATGAGACAGTGGTGCTAAAGTATATTGTAATAAAGCGAAAATAATCTGTTGGTATCTTTCATATGTCATAATTAGTACACCCATTGGAGCTTTGAGAGGATACCATAGATCCTCCATTAACCAGCACTCATGGGGATTCGTAGACGCCGGTTAAATGTAGTTGCTGGTTGACTGAGACTTGCTATTAAAAATAGGCCAAACTAATACTATACCTCATATTATACCATACCATAAACTCTGTATTGGCTTGATACTAATATTGAAATAGTGTAATTAAAAGCAAGATGGAAAAAGAAAAAGAAAAAGAAAGGGAAAAGGAAAAGGAAAAGGATAAGGAAGTTGAGAAAAAAACTCCACTCACCACTAGGAAAGGCTCGCTACCCGAGGAGCCTACAATAAGAGACCTCATGAAAGAATTACTGAAGATACAAACAGAAATAAAGACAATCCAAAACAACCAAGAGGCACAAAGTAAAGCCAGTAAAAATGAGACTGAAGCAATGAAGAAAGACATGAAGGATCTGAAAGAGGAGATGCAATCATTGCAATCGCTAATGAAGGAAGAGATGACTACCGTAAAAAATGAAGTAACAAAACTAAAGCAAGATAATATAGACCTAATTAAAGATAACATCTTAATCAAGAATCACCAAGAAATAGTTAAGAAAAAAGTGAGAAATGTGGAGGAGACGTTAGACAAAGTCCAGATCCAGCAGGAAATGATGGAACTCAGAGAGAAAGAGACCCAGCTCAGATTTAGAAACGTGATAGAAGAAGAAGAGGAAAGCGTAAGAGAAGTAGTAGTGGACATGATTTCACACCTAATCAAAAAGACAAAACCAGAGGCGGAAGCGGAGGTAGCCAGAGTCTTCAGGATACAAACATCCCACTCCAGGAAATTCAAAACTCCGAAAGACATCATTGTGCAACTAATAAACAAAAACACCCGGGATGAAATACTTAAAGAACACTCGAGGTCGCCAATACAATATAAAGGGAACAAAGTTGCAATCCTGAAAGAGATACCAATATCAATACTTGAAAGAAGACGTAAATATTACTTCCTAACCGACGAACTGAAGCGAAGGAATGTAAAATTCAAATGGGAAAAGAGGGAAGGTCTAACAACAACATGGAACGAAAACAAGTTTTGGCTAACATCCGAAGCAAAAGCAAGAGCCTTCTGGGAGAAGTACATTAAAAAGAAAAATGGAAATAAAAAGGAGAACGAAGAAGAAGGAAGATGGAAAGATACACCCCAACATAGCGACTATACCGACATTGCAGCAAAGAGACTCGACCTTCTGGACGAAGAAGACTACGAAAAAGGAAGAAAGAGACCAAGAGAAATATCTCCAAGGGACTACACTCTTCAGAAAGAAACAACAAAAATAGATATAGATTCATTATTTAAGAAAAATGACAATGATGGCAAGTAAAATCAGAATTTACTCAAATAATGTTAATGGATTAAATGGCCCATGTAAAAGAAAGAAAGTTTGGCACCACCTAAAAAAATGTAATTATGATTTAACCCTCCTACAAGAAACCCACATTTCCAATAAACACATATCTCACTTACAATGCAAAGCGTTGGGAAAAAGTTATTATGCGTCCGGACTAGAAAAGAAAAGAGGTGTAGTAACGTATGTAAAAGATAACATCCCCTCTGAACTGGCGTTTAGAGACACAGACGGTAGACTCCTAGGAGTTTTGATAAAAATTGAGGATAAAAAGGTCTTGGTTTGTAACATATACGCCCCCAATGAGGCGAAAAGTAACTTTATAAAAACTCTAAAAAGACACATCTTTGAAACAGAGTACGATGATCTGATACTTATGGGTGATTTTAACGGGGTGGTGGATACAACCAAAGATAAGTCAACTAATAGATTAAAAATAAAACCAAAACAATCAGGAACCCTCCCCAAAACCTTTCTAGAATTAAAAGAAGAACTTGACCTGATAGATATATGGAGATATCACCACGAGGAGGAAATCGATTACACATTCTTCTCTAACAGGCACTCAACATGGTCACGCATTGACATGGCCTGGGTAACAAGCACCATTGTACCAGATATAACTAAATCCGCAATACTGCCCATGATCAACTCCGACCATTCACCCATAGAACTACAAATTTCAAACCAAAAAGAAAAAAAGATCATTTTCAGATGGCGCCTGAACGACAAAATATTCTCAACACCCAATGCAGTGGAAAGAAACAAAAAATTACTAGACGAATACTTCACCATAAACACAGAGAAAGACACACCCACTAAAATAATATGGGATGCCCACAAAGCATTCATAAGGGGTCATCTGATCGAACAAGCTGCAAGGATCAAAAAGGCCAGAAAAAAGGAACAGGAAAAACTAGAAAAAGAACTTATCAGACTCGAAGGAAAGCTTAAAGCAAACCCGAACGATGCCAAAACTTGTTACCAACTGAAACTAGTAAGGAAAAATATAGACACATTTCAATTGGAAGAGATAGAGAGGAAGCTGAAATATACCAAACAATACTATTTCGAAAACGCAAATAAAATAGGGAAAGCACTCGCCAGGAAAATTGCAGCAAAAAAACAGAGCAGACAAATAACAAAGATAATGAAAGGTGACAAACCCTTGTACAAGACAAGTGAAATCATAAACCAGTTCACAGATTTCTATAGAAACTTATACAAAGATGAAAACATCCCCAAAGAAAAAATAATGCAATACCTAGCAAAACAAACTATTCAAAGAATTTCAGATACACAACGAGAAAAACTTAACAAACCAATATCCTTAGAAGAAGTCCTAACAACAATCAAGAAATTACCAACTGACAAGGCCCCAGGACCGGACGGTCTCACGACAAGGTACTACAAAACCTTTAAAGACACACTAGCCCCCCATCTAAAGAATGTAATGAACAAAGCTATGGAGGAAGGGGAGCTTCCCGACACATGGAAACAGGCCACAATCTCTCTAATCCACAAGAACAATACAGACAGCACTTCAGTAAAGAACTACCGCCCTATCTCGCTCCTCAACACGGACTATAAAATATTCACGGCAATATTAGCATCTAGATTAACCATGACATTAGCAGAAAGAATAGATGAAGACCAGGTTGGCTTTTTGCCTGGAAGACAACTGAGCGACAACATAAGAACAGTAGTCAACATCATCGATTACTACGAAAAGAACATCCAAAAAGAAGCTGCTCTTATGTTCTTAGACGCTGAAAAGGCATTCGACCGAGTCAACTGGGACTTCATCATATGCCTTCTCAGAGAGATGGATATAGGGTACCATTATTTAAACGCCATTACCTCCATATACACTTTACAGCAGACCAAACTAACTATCAATGGGCAATACTCAGACACCATAGAAATCCAAAAGGGTACCAGACAGGGGTGCCCTTTATCCCCTATACTCTTCATAATAGTCTTAGAGGTGCTTCTTCAAAGAATTTCCGGAAACAAGGAGTTGAAAGGACCAAAAATCAAAAATCATACATTTAAGACAAGGGCATTTGCAGACGATGTTGTCTGTTTTATAGAAAATCCACTAGAGAACATCAACAAATGGCTGAAAGAAATAACAGATTTCGGTGAAGTCGCGGGCTTCAAAATAAATAAAGATAAAACCCAAATTATAACTAAGAATATGAATAAAAATAACAAAGAAAAACTACAGAATATTTCAGGAATCAAAACAACAGGCGAAACCAAATATCTGGGAATAACAATAGCGACAAACAATGCCCACTTAATAAAAAATAATTACGAAAAAAAATGGAAGGAAATAAAGAAAAAAATCAACTCCTGGAACTCCCTAAATCTTTCCCTATTTGGAAGAATAGACACAATAAAAATGAATGTTCTACCAGAGGTTCTGTTTTTGTTCCAATCTTTGCCAGTCCTAAAATCAAAAACTCTCCTCAACAGCTGGCAGAAAGAAATCTCCAAATTCATTTGGAAGGGCAAAAAACAAAGAATAAGTTACAGAAACATGACCGATGACAAGAAAAGGGGAGGCCTATCCCTCCCCGATTTACAATTATACTATGAAGCTGCCGTTCTAAGATGGGTAAAAGATTGGGTGACTCTAAATAAACGCAAAATCTTAGCACTAGAGGGTTTCGATCTACATCAAGGGTGGCATGGTTACTTATGGAGAGGCAAAGCTGAAAAAGAGAAGTGTTTCAGAAACCACCCAACTAGAGCTTCACTTCTCAAAGTCTGGGACAGATACAAAGACAGGTTCTATAGAAAAACACCCCTATGGTTTTCTCCTAACGAAGCTCAACACCTGAGGGACCTACCTAGAGAAAAATGGCTTACCTATGCCCAGCTTCTGAAAAAGGACTCGCGAGAAACCATATTAAAATCCCAGGAAGAACTTAAACAGCTTGACAAATCCATCTCCTGGTTCCAATATCAACAAATATCAGAAAACTACAGAATTGATGTTAAAAATGGATTCCAGACCCAAGAAACCTTCTGGGACAAAACAACAAGAACCGAAACCAAATTCATCAAGAGAACATATCAACAATTGCTGGCATGGGCAACGGAGACAGAACAAGTTAAACAGAACATGATCCAGTGGTCCAAAGATGTAGGCAGGCCAATAAAAATGTCGGAATGGGAGGAGGTCTGGCGCCATAAAATTAAGTATACATATTCGACCAATATGAAAGAAAACTGGTATAAATCATTTTACAGATGGTACCATACTCCTGAAAAGATATCCAAATTTAGCAGAGGGAAAACTAAAAACACATGCTGGAAATGTGAAAAACATAAAGGAAGTTATATCCACACATGGTGGAAATGTAAAAAAATTAAAAATTTCTGGCAACAAATACATAAAACAATACAGACAATACTAGGAGAAAAAATAACATATAGACCAGAAACCATGTTGTTGGGAATCACAGACCCTCTACAAAATAAAAATTCGGATAAACTACTCTTCTACTTCACAACTGCTGCCAGAACAGTTATAGCCAAGATTTGGAAATCCCCAGAAATCCCAACAATAGATCAGTGGATGCTAAAAGTATGGGATATAATGAACATGGATATCCTAACTCATAAAATATCCCAAAGCGTACCTAAACCTCCAAAAACTAATTGGGAAAGTTTCATAGACCACGTTAAAAGATGCAATAACGAAATTGATATCAGTATGGAATAACGAAAGCTCTCTAGGGAATGCTGTTAACATCCGACGTATAATAAATAAACAAATTAGATGGGTAATAGTGCCCACCATTATATTATCTATCCAGAACTACCTTGGAAGTGTTTTTAATGTCACTAGGGGTATTTTAGGTGGTGGGATTTGATATAACAAGAACACACAATCTGCCCCCCCCCCTCTCGCCCCCCTTCCCGAGGGCATTCAACCCCAAGATCTGAAACGCTACACTGCTTTTCTCTTTCGAACCTCTCTGCGTATTTCGACTTCCCCATCTCCGATCCATTATCCCCACCCTACAATTTCTCAATAGTGTTACCAAAGAGGAAAGAGAGAGGAGAGAACGGTCTGAAACGCTACACTGCTTTTCCCTTTCGAACCTCTCTGCGTATTTCGACTTCCCCATCTCCGATCCATTATCCCCACCCTACAATTTCTCAATAGTGTTACCAAAGAGGAAAGAGAGAGGAGAGAACGGAAAGAAGGAAAAGGAGAAAAGAAATAAGGATACCGTACATGGCGCTATGTAATAAGTACAATTATCTGAGGGGGGGAGAAAGAGGGAGATATTTCAGAATAAGAATAAATAAATATATCTATGTGATAACTAGGAAATTTGCTCAAAACCTATGTACTATTTTGTTTGTATTGTTCGTTATATGCACATGTATGTCGTGTTATTGTTATATGTCTATTATAGATATAAAATCAATAAAACTCATTTAAAAAAAAAAAAAGCAAATTAAGACACAATTAACTTACTGTAATATTTCTGCTAAATATTATTTGTTTCAAGTATTATTTCTTTGAAAGAATACCTTGAAGAAGTTGGGGGTGGCGACAGCTGACAGGAAGCTCTGGTGTGGGCTGCTCCATGAGGTCACAGAGTCAGAAATGACTGCACCAATAAACAATATATTTGATTATTTTGCTGCTTGTTTGAGAATTCTGATTGCTTGAGAATTGATTGGCTAAATGAAAATTTACTGTACGGTGTTTATTTAATGGTATTTTGATCACCCCCACAAATCAAACAAGGACCTGCAAAGAGATAATTATTAGCCAAGGAAAAAGTTAAAGCTGTTGATTTGTTTTGTTGTTGAAAAAAGTGCTGAGAGATATAGGGTTAAATGGAAAGTAAGCTGCCAGAGCCACATCTTTTACTGGAGGGAGAACAGAGAAGGTTAAATGGTTTAAATGTCAGGATGACAGGACTCCAAAGAGCAGCTGAACTGTCACTTCGTAATTTATAGTAAGCAAACACCTGGCTGTGGAAGAGAAAGGTTTTCGATTGATGAAGGAGAGGAACGAATATGTCGGGTTAAATTCAGATCAGAAAGAAAAGGTACTAAATCCTGATTGCTTACGTTTCATAGTTTGAAACTAATAGAATGAAATTCTATTCGAGCCAGGATTTGAATGTGGGATGGACCTACACTAAGGAACTAATGCAGTTTGACTCCACTTTAACTACTATGAGTCAATGCACGGGAGTTGTAGGTTTACAAGACCTTTAGCCTTCTCTCCCAATGGGTGCCGGTGCCCCACCAAACTACAAATCCCAGTACTCCACTGCGTTGAGCCAGGGCAGTTAAAGTGGTGTCAAACTGCATTAATTCCAGTGTAGATCAAATATGGGCGAATTTGGGCCCTCCATGTGTTTTGGACTCCAACTCCCACCATTCCTAACAGCCTCAGGCCCCTTCCTTTTCCCCCTCGGCCGGTGGGAGTTGGAGTCCAAAACACATGGAGGCTGAGAAAAAGAATTATGCCAGTAACACACAAACCGGGTCGGATTAAAAACGAGGAAGCTGGCCCCGTTACCATTTTCTATTTAACAGGCAATTAAATCCTCCCCCAATTGATTATTGTGATTATATTTCTATAATAAGGCCTTGACGCTCATTCAGGCCTCCCTTCCTTCCACGCTGACGTAATCCCTACACACTTCCAGCGCCTGAAATGGGAGGCAACGAGGAACCGGAAGTTGATACTACTAAGAAGCATGAAGACCGCAACTCTTGGATTCCTGCCCGTGTGGCTTGTAGGAGATTTACTTCCGGGGTAGGCTCCTGCAGGGGAATGTTTCCGGTTCGGCGGCGGGATTCAGAGCGTCGTGTTCCGCGGAGTCTATCGCGATGGTGAGTCCAGGCTGGCCGGAGGGAGGGAGAGATAGATAATAATAGTGGGATATGTGTTGTCGAAGGCACCAATTCTGGACACCACAATTGAAGGGAGGTATTGACACGCTGGAAAGTGTCCAGAGGAGAGCGACTAAAATGATCAAGGTCCTGAAGAACAAGCCCTATGAGGAGCGGCTTAAAGAGCTGGGCATCTTTAGCCTGAAGACGAGAAGGCTGAGAGGAGACATGATAGTCATGTATACATACGTGAGAGGAAGTCATAGGGAGGAGGAAGCAAGCTTGTTTTCTGCTTCCCTGGAGACTAGGACGCAATGGAACAATGGCTCCAAACTACAAGAAAGGAGATTCCATCGGAACATTAGGAAGAACTGTGAGAGCCGTTCAGCAGTGGAACTCTCTGCCCTGGAGTGTGGTGGAGGCTCCTTTGGAAGGTTTTAAACAGAGGCTGGATGGCCATCTGTCGGGGGTGCTTTGAATGCAATTTTCCTGCATGGCAGGGGGTTGGACTGGATGGCCCATGAGTTGGAAGAGACCTCATGGGCCATCCAGTCCAACCCCCTGCCAAGAAGCAGGAATATTGCATTCAAATCACCCCTGACAGATGGCCATCCAGCCTCTGTTCAAAAGCTTCCAAAGAAGGAGGACTCTTCTGATTCTATGAAGGCTTTAATGGCCAGAATCACTGGGTTGCTGTGAGTTTTCCGGGCTGTATGGCCATGTTCCAGAAGTATTGTCTTCTTACATTTCTCCCACATCTATGGCAGGCACCCTCAGATGTTGTGAGGTCTGCTGGAAACGTAAGCATATATCTGTTAAATGTCCAGGGTGGGAAAAAGGACATTCCACAGATATATTATAAACCCCACTTGCCT
The DNA here is from genome assembly GCF_037176765.1 of Anolis sagrei. Taxonomy (NCBI): domain Eukaryota; kingdom Metazoa; phylum Chordata; class Lepidosauria; order Squamata; family Anolidae; genus Anolis; species Anolis sagrei. Next base: position 64,204,781 of record NC_090022.1, on the reverse strand, counting down.
AGTTTCCAACAGACCTCACAACCTCTGAGGATGCCTGCCATAGATGTGGGAGTAACATCAGAAGAAAATGCTTCTGGAGCATGACCAAACCACCTGGAAAACTCATGGCAACCCAATATGGAATAGGCTGTGACCTTAAACAAATGTTCTTCCACATTTAGTCATATTTTTGTGTGCTAAGTATGTGCTATTCACTTTTAACAGATATTCCAATAAAGCAATTTCCATCCAGAACTCTTAATTTTAATTGAATAAAATATCTAAATCAACCCTCCTAATCATAACAGGACAGTGGGAAATGTTCTAAAACCCTTTTCCATGTTGCTTTTTGCTCTCTCTCTCTCTCTTTGGTTTTTCTGAATAGCTGTGTCATTGCAACAAAGTTCTCTTCATATCCAGAAAATATGTTCATGGATTTCTGTCATCCAGCAAAATTCAAAATAAGATTACTTACTTTAAAACATTTAACATATTACCTTGTTACATCATCTGTTCCAAGATCTATACATACCCCCCAACATGATTCACATACTAATAAAAATACAGCTCTGTCAGTTCAATTACTTCTACTTATTCTAATTTCACCCATTACATATTATTATGTAATAAAAAGGTAATAATAAAAGGTAAAGGTTTCATAACCCCCATGAACCGCCTCATGCCCTGGTACAGTTTGAGGAGGATGGACCATGGACGATGGGATTTGCAGTACTTTCACTCACTTCCTGAGACCACTGCGACCCTCATCCAATGACTAATCAAGACCAAACTTGGGAAACAGAGCCCCCATGATGCACTCTACATCCTATTGTGGTTTGAAGGAGGATTCACCATGGATGCTGGGACTTGCAGTACCTTCACACTTGAAGGTATTGCGTGGTCTATCACTGGCCAAACCACACCAGGACATAAAGTGGGTCATGAGAGGGCTATGTGCCAAGTTTGGTCCTGCTGTGTGATTTGTGGGGGCCGCAGTGTTCCGTGGGAAGTTTCCCCTGACATTAAATCTAGTCGAGTCTGATTCTGGGGGGTGGTGCTCATCTCCATTTCTAAGCCAAAGAAACGACGTTGTCTGTAGACGCCTCCAAGGTCATGTGGCCAGCATGACTGCATGGAGTGCTGTTACCTTCCTGCAGAAGCAGTACCCATTGATCTACTCACATTTGCATGTTTTCGAACTGCTAGGTTGGCAGAAGCTGGGACTAACAGCGGGAGCTTACCCTTCTCCTCGGATTCAAACTGCCGACACTATATTGCACTATATTTTCTAATTGTTCATCCACAATCTTTGATGTTTGGTTTGAATTTAACATTACAGGCAGTCCCTGAGTTACAAACATCCAACTTACAAACAACTCATAGTTAAGAACAGGGGTGAGACAACAGGAAGTGAAGGAAATCTACCCCTCAGAAGGGAAATTCACTGTTGAAAGAGTTATCATGGAAAAAAGATGTTGCCACTGGAGCTTTCTCACCAATCCTTGTTTCCACAACAAGCCATTTTTTTCAAAATCTAATTATCACAGGGACAGAAAGAGAGGTGATGTCTTCTGAACAGGGGCAGCGGCAGCAAAAAAAGCACCACATGGGTTTAAAGCCTTCCCTTTCCTATCCAAATATATCCCTTTGCTATCCAAATATCACACACACATACACATGTCTATAGTTACACTTTAAAAATGTACCTGTTCTGACTTACATACAAATTCATCTTTAAGAACAAACCTACAGAACCTATATTTTTGTAACTTTGGGACTGTCTGTACTTTTTCACATGTAGCTAATAAATTACTTCCATGCATTATGAAATAGATCTTCTTTTATTTATCCCTTTGTTCATCTTAATTTATAGATTAATTTTTTTCCAATAGGGCTATAACCCATATCTTGTTTAACAAATTCTTTATTGATAAATTCTCTACCTTTTTCCAGGTTCTGACAAATTTGTGTCTTGCTGCACAAGAGATTTCCACTTACCAAATACTTATTCTTACTTACTTTCAAATATAACAGAAACAGTGGGACTTGGAAAACCCAAGCGTATAAATCAATTTAAGCACAACTGAGAGAAAATACTTGGAAAATTCTGCATAGATGGTACTGTATCCACTCAAACTTCATACATAAGCTACATAGAATTAAGAATGGGACCCCAAAATTATGTTGGAGAAAGTGTGGTGAAATAGGGGAATGGAATCACATGTGGCTAACGTGCCCAAAAGTATGGAGATTCTGGGATGAAGGCCTATCATGGATAAAGCAAGTAGTAGGGGAAACAACACATTTCAGTGGGGCTCTACTAAAAATTCAAATGGGACTTAGAGCAATGGGTTTAAATTACAAGAAAGGAAATTCCACCTGAACATTAGAAAGAAACCCCTGACTGTAAGAGCTGTTCAGCAGTGGAACACCCTGCCTTGGCGTGTGGTGGAGGCTCCTTCCTTGGAGACTTAAGCAGAGGCTGGATGGCCATCTGTTGGGGGTGCTTTCATTGTGTTTTTCCTGCATGGCAGGGGTTGGACAAGATGGCCTGTTGGCTCTCCCAACTTTATAATTCTATGAAATGCACATCACAGTTATAACTTTAAAAGGCCAACCAAAAGGTGCAAAATATGTTATGCTATCACTGGTACTGCAATCCCAATCCATGTACATAGATCTGTGATGATTATTCTCAATAATTTATTCTCAACAATCTATCATTGGTTTTTGGCATGGCATTTTGCCTCACTGCTTCTCTGGTACACAGATAAATGATGCTATTGCCGCTTATACTCTGGGTCCTGCTCCCAAGACCACAAGGGAGCAGTATTCAGCCACTCATGATCTCTTAATTGCAGAATTGCTGCAACACATATCCCCATATCATGTCAGTCCCAACTATAGTTCCGTCTTCATGATGCACTTTCCCTCTTCTTTAATGAAGCCTCAATCCCATTGTTCGCCCCTTCTGAGCTCCCCTACAGACACATACTTCTCCATTTATTTATCTCACCCAGGGTTTTTTCAATCTTATTCTGTGCGTTTGGCCCGCCCACCATGCTTTTATTTTATTTCTTCATCACATTATTTTGCATCTGTTTATTTCATTTTCTGTATTTTATTTTGATGTTATAATTTGCTGTTTGTATTTTATTTTATTTTGTTGTACTGGCCTCATGTTAGCCGCCCTGAGTCCCCTTTGGGGAGATGGTGGTGGGGTATAAATAAAGTTTTTTATTATTATTATTTATTCACTGGGCCTCCAATATATTACATTCCTAGAATTTTAAAACATGTTCTGTATGCTAGGCTGTACTTTACCCCTCATCGTTTCTATTTACCTGTAGCTTTTATTTCCTATTCTCAGTTTAACAGACATGATTCTATTGATTTTATCATGTGTTTTGGTGGAGTACTGAATATGATGAAAGTAACAGTATTTAACTGGCTTCCGTGGTGCTGGTTCAGCTTGCTGTAAAGTTCGGAGAGGCGACTTTTAGAAATTTATACCATTATTTAAAGGTGATAATACTTTGAAGTGTAATAAACTTCAAAAGGTGTGTTATTTGTTGGACTGTTTGTGCTCAGTTCATAAACATCCAATGTATGAGCTAGCAAAATGTTCAATAAAAATAAAAGATAAACTTGGATTTTATATAAATGCTTCAGATATAGTCAAATGCATTCCTCAGGAAAGATCATGTCAGTCCCAACTATAGTTCCCTTCTTCATGATGCACTTTCCCTCTTCTTTAATGAAGCCTCAATCCCATTGTTCGCCCCTATGGTGTTCAAGTTGTCAGGTATATATGTGACTTTTAACCTTTCTAGCTGTGAAATACATTGTGCTAAAGTGTACCTCCTCTAAAACTGCTGAATTTTTGGCAACCTGGTGATACTGGGACTGATAAATGAAACCTATTTTGATTTGATTTAATAAATGTAAATCTAGAATTGCCTGAACAGCCAGGCCTCTGTGGTTATCTATGCAGAAGTATTCACATTACAATTTATAGGTATATTTTAAAAAACAAAATCGTTCTCTCTTCTATTTCTTTAGGCTCGAAATGCGGAAAAAGCCATGTAAGTACCATATGAATCTTGGATTTCTGTCAGAATAGGTTGTCTGCCTTTTAACAGCTGAGCTACCTGCTGTTTTAAATCCACACAAAGGAGCTCTTTTATTATTAAAATGTCTATATTTTCTCTATATATTCATCTTTTCCTGTACTTACTAATTATATTTTGTGCACAGAGCGTGACATTCAGCTGTTGTTTGCTGAAACTGATTAATTTAATCTCTTCTGGTGCCTCTGTAGCAAAGTGTCAAAGCTATGTGATACATTATGATTATTATAGTTGCAGGTTTTTGGCAAGAGTGCATCCATTTCCATATACAGAATACTCAACATTTTAGCTGAGGCCTAGTTGCTCTGAGTTCTCTGTAAAATAAACCACAGAAACTAATAGATGTTGAATTAAATGTTCTTCCTTGTAGGACGGCCTTGGCCAGATTTCGGCAGGCTCAACTGGAAGAAGGAAAAGTTAAGGTAACTACCGCAATGTGTTTATTTGGAAGTTGCACAAGACCCTTTGGAGATACACACACACACACACACACACACACACACACACACATTTAAATGTTTTCCCTAGAATTAAGCTGAAGTGTCTCTTGCCTCATCATTTATCTTTACAACACAGAGCCCAAAACTGTATAATAATGGTAAAAAAACGAATGATTAATCTAGGAACTGTATTTATTTATTTGCTGCATTTGTTGACCGCCGTTCTCAGCCCTAGGGCATGTATGCATTCTTGTATCATTTGTGTTTGTAGGGTGCCATAATTTAGAAAGGGCTTAATTTGAAATAGTTTTGTGAATGTGTTGAGTAGCCAGTGCACAAATTTAGAAGTAAAAGATGTAAACGGACTGATGTGGATGAAAATAATACAGCGAAGATGTTAGAAATAGCTTTGCAATCATCTTGTTGGCTCTTTTTGTGACCATACACATAGAAGCCTTTTACTTACACAATTTCTCAGAGCAAAATTTGAGAAGGCCAAAGTCATATGCCTCTATAGTAAGAACATTCTTCTAAACATTTGTGCACGGAGATGGCTGTCTTTCATTGAAGTGATTTGATTTAATCATATGCTCTTGCATGCCATCTTCCATGTTTATACAAATAAATCTGGAAGAGAATCTTTTTACTTTTGGTCATTGTCTTATTGGAGAATCAATCATTGAGCATTTTTTGTCCTTGGAACAACTCGAGTTTTGCACATGATAACCATGCTGTACTACTGCTGGGCAGGCATGTGATTCCTCATTACAGCTTGGATGCATCAAAGTTAGCTTGTAAGAACATGAGAAGAGCCGTACTGGATCAGTCCAGAGGCCTATTTAGTCCTGTATTCAGTTCACACAGAGGACAACCAGATTTCCGTAAGGAACCCAGAAGCAAGAGATGAATTTTCTCTCATCTCCCTTTCATATATTCCAGCAGTTGATATACAGAGGTATCCTGCCTCCAATGCCAAAAAGACTATAAACCCACCATGGCAAGTAGCAACTGATAATCCTATAGAAATCTTTCCAGTCTCCTTTTAAGGTTATCCAGTTGATAATACCATATTTTGTTATAGCAAATCCATAATGCAAACAGTGTAAGACAATATTGCTGTTAATTTTGTTTTTATGTTGGCTTTTGAGATTTTCTAGGTATTCAGTATAGGTTGACTTGATTACATATTCAGCCTGAGTGACTATAAGTTGTACATGAAGAGAGAGTGATAGTATCACATTTCTTTCAAACAGGAGCGAAGGCCCTTCCTTGCATCAGAATGTAATGAGCTGCCTAAAGCTGAGAAATGGAGGCGACAGGTATTTGCTGATGGTTGTGGTGTGGCAAATTTTAAATAATATTGTTAATATGTAAATCAATGTTTGCTAGGATAGTTTTAGCTTCTGTTCAGTAGTATTTCTTAAAGTAATGTTCACGTGTCTTGTGACCCTGATATATAATGGGAAGGTTTCTGAATTATTAAGAGGATAGTAGTAGTAGTAGTAGTAGTAGTAGTAATAAATCTTTATTTGTATCCCACCTTTCTCCCACAAAGGGACCCAAAGCTGCTTACATCATATTAAAAACAATACAAGTCCAACAATCATCATATATAACACATACAACTGTTTATAAACTAAAACATAAATAGCATTTAAAATACAATCTTGTATAGTCTCATCGAATCGTATTGCACTTCACTCACCTTGAAAAACGTTGGCCTTCCTATCCCTCAGACTATTTTGCATCTCTGAAGGCTTGCTTAAACAGAAAGGTTTTGAGCTATTTTTTATAAAAAATGACAAGGAAGGGGCTGTTTTAATTTCCTTGGGGAGGGAGTTCCAAGGGGTCGAGGTGGCAACCAAGAGGGCCCTCTCTCTCGTTGCCATCACTTGCATTTGTGATGGTGGTGGCAGCAAGAGTAGGGCTTCTCCTGATGATCTTAGTGATCAGACAGGTTGCTATGAGGAGATGAGAAGGAGATTTTTATATTTCAAATTAAAAGAGAAGAGCATGACCAAGGAAGCTTTTATTTTGGAAGGTATACCTAAACCAAAACACTTCAGAGTCTATATTAAAATGCTGAACTCATTTATAAACAAAGAAGAAATTAAAATCTTGTCATTAAGATGAGTCTACAGTTCTATCCAGTGATGCTGTCCCCTAAAGACATTAAACCTGCAGGGAAAAATTAGGAATATAGGCATTCTTTGAAATGAAAACAATCTAGATTTCAGTTTGGCTTGGCATATTATAATAGGAGCCCCTAGCAGTGTAGTGGGTTAAACCACTTAGCTGCTGAACTTGCAGACTGAAAGGTTGGCGGTTCGAATCCAGGGAGTGGTGCGAGCTCCCAATGTTAGCCCCAGCTTCTGCCAACCTAGCAGTTCAAAATATATGCAAATGTGAGTCAATCAATAGGTACTGCTCTGGCGGGAAGGTAATGGCCCTTCCTGTCAGCCACATGACTTTGGAGGTGTCTACGGACAACGCTGGCTCTTCGACTTAGAAATGGAAATGAGCACCAATCCCCAGAGTCATACACGACTGGACAATGTCAGGGGAAAACCGTTTTAATGGCTTGATCCCAAGTAGAGTATAAGGGTCAGGCTGAAATGGTGAGAATCCATTGTTTCATATGGGATGCATCATCATACAACAGGGCAGTGGGGATATTGCTGTTGAGATGATGGGATTCCCATCTATTCACCCATGTCAAGAGTAGTAGTGTTGCCTCCCCATCCTATGTCTTATAGTTCTGGATTTCATATTATTTATCATGACCACCATCTGCCAGAAGATTTCCGATGCACGGCATAAGGCAGAGTTACATAGCTTGTAACATTAGCATCTCTTGTTTGTGGCCCCTGAAGCTTGAGGGAACACAGGAACATCCTAGCCACTTCAGTGTCTTCTGAGATCTCTGTAAGATTGTGTGGGATTAACCCTTTTCTGGTGAACTCCAGTGAAGAGGATGTGATGCTTTTTGGAAACTGAACGGTTTTTCCTGTGAGTTAGAAGAATTTTATAGGAGTGATAGATTCTTATGAAAGCTTAAGCTATAAGTTATGCAACAAGTCCTGTTGTAGAATAGGTATTAACAAGCAGCAAACACATCTAATGGCATTTTTTTCTGGGCTAAAACCTGTAGGATATGAATTAGAACATGGTAGAGATACTCTTTATTAAAAGTTGACAGAGCAGAAATTTTAAGATAATAACATGAGACCTATCTTCTTTCATTTGACTTGGGAGGATGATTTTTGCCAACTTGCCTCTCCATCTATAGCTCTCTTCATATTCTGCACCATAACACACGCCATTCCTAAAGGAGTCGCAACTCTGAGGAGCAGGTTTTCAAGGAGGGCAGGAACTAATGCAAAGGAAAGAAAGAAGTGGAAAACCCTCATTCCTTTAATTTCTTCCTCTTCCATAATTCTTTAACACAGTGGACTGGGTTTTAACAAAAATTAATTTGTTTCTATAGAATCCTGTGATACATTTCTAAAATGGTTATTGCTAGTCATTGAAAGTAAAAACATTTTATAATGCATCTCTCACTCTCTCTGTTTCTCAAGATTATTGGTGAAATATCCAAGAAGGTGGCACAAATTCAAAATGGTGAGTTCTTAGTAAGAGGAAATACCAATACATAAATAGTGTGCTTTTCATCTAGATGGCTTAAGGCTGTACAGTGTTCCCTCACTTATCACGGGGGTTCCATTCCAGGACCTCCCGCGATAAGTGAAAATCCGTGAAGTAGGCACATTAATATGCATTTTAAATATATATTTTATATGTTGTTTTAATATCAGAAATGCTTTGCCCAACTTACCGGGCAAGGGCCGTTGCGGTGGTGGGTGCCCTCTTGCCGGCCATGCTGTTTTCAGGGGGCTTTTTCTTCCCAGAAGCCCCCTCCATGGTGGGAAGTTTCCCACTGCTTGGCCAGCTGGCCAACCAGTGGCAGGCCCCACCCCGCCCCTGGGTTGGTCGGGGCCGGCTTCCCTTTGCAGGGCAACCGTGGGGCTCTGCAGCAGCCAGAGCCGGCTTCCCCACCTTGCCCCGGCAGCCCTGCAGAGCAAGGTGATGCAGCCAGCCCTAGCCAACCAGCGGCAGGCCCCACCTCGCCATTGGATTGGCTAGGGCCGGCTTCCCCACCTTGCCCTGGCAGCTTTTGCAGGGCTGCCCTGGGCCTCTGCAGGGCTCTGTGACCTCCGCAGGGCTGCCGGGGCGAGGTGGGGAAGCTGTCCCTAGCCAATCCAGGGGCGGGGCCTGCCGCTGGTTGGCCAGCCAGCCAAGTGGCGGGAAACTTTCCTACGGACAGGGGGCTTCTGGGAAGAAGAAACCCCCTGCAAGCAGCGGTTCACTTTCCGCAGACTCTTTGTTTAGCGGATAAGGTTGAGAATTAATATTTTAAATATATTTTTTACATTTTGTGATTTTAAAACCACAAAATGTGTAAAAATGTATTAAAAATATTCTCAAACCTAACTGTGAAACAGTGAGTCCACGGGAAGCAAACCACGAAACAGCGAGGGAGCACTGTACTTTATTTTTCTTTTGCCTCCTCATATTGTATTGATGAAGGAACTGTTACTGTAGAGCACCTAGAATTAAGCTGCTGATGGAAAGGGGTGCTGGATTCTTTGAATAGCTGTCATCCTGGTAGTAAAAGCTTCCTTAAAAAAAAACACACCCTAGTCATGGATTGCATAATGTGCAGATTTTTTGCTGCTGCGGTGTGTGCTTCAATTTAAGGCATATCCAAGTCTTCAGTAATTGTTTTCAATCAACATGTGAGAGCACAGAAATCCTGTGATATTCCATCATTTCTACTACATTCTATATGTGGAGGGATAACAGTCTGAAATAGAAGGCCTCCATTAACCGTGGAAGCTTTTCATGTAATTTGATACCTGATTTTCCAGGGTTCCATATCATATGGCGTTCCTACTTAGATACAGGAAGTATTTGGGTCAGAAAGCAATACTTTGTGCAGACAGGGTGGAAAGCATCTAGCACATCTCCTCCTCTTTGCATGTTTATTCATCATGCTTAGTTAATGTATAAAGTAGGCTATGGTTGAGCTGTGGCTCTTTGATTTCTTAGCAGAATGTATTAGAATGCAACTCTCAACATCACCCTAAGTAGCATTTACCTAGAAGCAAAGAGACACTGTAGAATTTCAGAACCGGGCATGTTGTTTTTTAAAATCTTAAATCTTTACCCTTTCTTCCTTAAACTAGCTGGTTTAGGTGAATTCAGAATCCGTGACTTGAATGATGAAATTAACAAACTCCTAAGAGAGAAGGGACATTGGGAAGTCCGAATAAAGGAGTTGGGAGGACCTGATTATGCAGTAAGTTTGCAACAATAATCAGAATGCTTGTAGAAAAGTACAAATGTCTGTCGTAAATAGCTAGTGAACTAAATCTTGAGGGTTGCATAAATGGCTGCCCATATAAGTAGAGTATTAAATCAGTGACTGTCATATGGTCAGCAGTTCATATGATTATTTCTTTGTAAAATTGGACTGATTTTGACCATGCTATTGGGGTTACACACTGCCCTAGTCTTGTAATGTTCTGATTGCAGATTATGGCTGGAATCCTGTTGGTGACATATATAATTAGCATAATTTTTGTTAAAATAGTGGAGACAGACAGATGACAGAGGTAGCTGTCCTGCCATCTCCCAGGCTGCTCTGGAGCCAGCAAGACAGCTTTCCCATCTGAGAGAGATGGCTTTTGCTGTTGTTCCTTTTTGCCACATCACTTGCTTCCATTTTATCCCTCTGCTACACTTCTGCTCATAGTTATTCTGGCCAACAACATCACAGCCCCTATTGAGTAATGGATTATAACTATGGGTTTACTCTCTTTTTTCTTATTTTTGAAGAGAGTGGGTCCCAAAATGCTTGATCATGAAGGAAAAGAAGTTCCAGGAAACAGAGGCTACAAATACTTTGGAGCTGCTAAAGACTTACCTGGTGTCCGAGAGCTTTTTGAAAAAGAACGTAAGTGCTTGAGTGTGTGCATATGAATAAATGCAATTCAATAAGAAGTATAAACAAGTATCATGTCACTTATCAATATTAAGTACATAGTGTCTTAATCTCATGTTCAGAACTATCTTCAGTGAATAAATTATAAATTCTTATTCCATCTGATAGTGACAGCAGTATACATGCAAAGTTTGTCTTTTCTAGAGAAAAATGTATGAAAAAATTATGAATATGAAAATGAAACTCAGGACTTAATTGTGTATTTGGAAGAAGAGGAAAATAGACACATAGTCTATGGATCCCTTTCCACAGGCCGTGACTACTAAATGCTAGGAGAGTAGCATTTAGTAGCATCTGTTCTTCAGTTTGATAATTTTGGTTTATTCCTTTAGCTCTCCCGCCTCCAAGGAAGACACGAGCTGAACTAATGAAAGCTATTGATGCAGAATACTATGGATACAGAGATGAGGATGATGGTGTTCTAGAGCCATTGGAACAGGAACATGAAAGGAAAGGTATATATAAGTTAACTCTAAGTCATTAACTTTAATGCCATTTACAAGTGTCCCAAACTTGTTACTTGTAATATAAATATAAAGATTAGTTGTTTCCAAAGGGTTCATGATAATTAATGTTGGGTATTGCTTACATATGATGTTAGCCAGAATATCCTTACAAGTGATGTCTGCCAGGCATGAGGCATTTTCTGTTTTTGATTGATGCTACTCATTAGGCACCCCAGCAGTTCTGTTTGCTTTTGCTCTGTTATGAGCCATGTATCACAGCAAACTGTATGATAGCAGGTAAGATCATTTGTGTATTTTGCCCCGTATTTTCTGTTCTGGAAGTCAGTGGCTAAGCATAAATCTTTCCTTTTGCATGCTGCCTGGTCTCTTCCTAACTCCAGGTTTGAAATGCCAGGGTTGAACCTCAAGCCTTTTGCTTGCAAAGCATTTATTCAATCACTGATTATGTCCTCTTCCTACAAATCAAGTTCTTGCTGAGATTTATGGGCCTAAAACTTTTTTTGAAATAAAATAAAAGCCTGTTCACACCGCCCTTGCTTACACTTAATAAAATAAGTAAGCACCAATATCTTGGAGCAAAGGCTTTAATTTCTGTGCCATAGGCTATGAAATTTACAAAACTAAATACATATTTCTGTTTTTGCTTTTTTAAGTGTGTGCAAACTTCTTTTTTTTATAAGATGAGATTTTGATATTATACCTGGTTTTTTGAGTAGTTCAGAAAATGTATGATAATTTGTCAGTGTACTTGTCTGAATCTACGTCTCTGACAATACGCTGCAATGCATTGATGTTTTTTATGCTGCTGGGGATCACATGGGTGTGTAGGAAATTAGTTTATGTCTTTTAGAAATGAAAATTAGATGAGTTATGCAGAGGAAATAAATAAGCTGCTGCTATTGATTATGTCGAAGCATGTAAGTCAGTGAATACTGTACTTTCAAAGAGTTTTGTTCTTGCCGTCATTCCAGGACTTTTAATTAATGTACTCCTCTTCAATTTTGCCTATTATAAACAGACACACTCGTAATCAGTAACTAGATCCTGTTCAAAACAATTTGTCCATTCATTTTACTGGCAGACTGTATTACATGGTGCATGGGATTTGCAGGATGTACCTAATGAGACTTTAGTTGACTTTTTGTCCTCAGAGACCTAATTTAAAAGAAAAGGTTGATAAAGCACTAATTTGTAAGGGCTTCCTGGGTCATGATTGCTTATACATTTGTATAAAATATATCCCTCTATTGGCCAACATTAGACAGGTATATCGGCGGGATATGGTTTTGAAGGACTGACAGGACAAGCTAAAACAGGGGTCCTCAAACTAAGGCCCGGGGGCCGGATGTGGCCCTCCAAGGTCATTTACCCGGCCCTCCCTCAGGGTCAATCTAGGTCTGAAATGACTTGAAAGAACACAACAATCCTATCTCATCAGCCAAAAGTAGGCCCACACTTCCCATTGAAATATTAATAATTTTATATTTGTTGAAATTGTTCTTCATTTTAATTATTGTATTGTTTTAAGTGTTTTTGCACTACAAATAAGATATATGCAGTGTACATAGGAATTTATTCATTTTTTTGCAAATTATAATCTGGCCCTCCAACAGTTTGAGGGACTGTGACCTGGTCCTCTGTTTAAAAAGTTTGTGGACCCCTGAGCTAAAGCATGGTCACCACTTTCCCCAGTGTTTGTTCCCATCACACGAAAGGTTGATGATATAGGCATTGATCCCAGACCATGACTATATCAGACTTCCTTCATGTCCTAGGAAGATGTTCTAGAAAGAGTCACCCAGCTGTGAACCTCTTTTCAAACTTTGTTCAGTTTTGTCATGTAGGACTGGGTCTAATCTTATATATCTCAGCTGTGTTTATTTTGCTTAAGCCTCTTTGTAAAACAAAAGACAATTCAAACAGCCTGAATTTAGACATTCTATTGATCCCAATTGCTCTTGCTTCCAGGTTAAATTGGATTGGATTGTGGTCTGATTTAACAAGCCATGACTCTCCTTTCAATTGCTAATTGGAGTACATAAAGATGACAGGCATTTGTATTGGGACAGATGGCAACTCAAGACAGTGTTTCTAATGTTGCTTCATATTTTTCCCATTTTATCTTGACTTAGATTTTGAAATAATAGAGCATAATTTCTCTAGGAAGAAAAAAATTCCCAAAGCCAGATTAATTTCCTGGAGAAACGAGTAATGGGTAGTGCAGATATTAAACATACATATATCTAAGTGCAAAAGGGACTATATGTGTGTCCATGGTTCATGAAACTGAGCAGTCTTCCTCCATCTTACATACAAAGACCACTGGATTAAAAATAAATCAAGAAAATAATGCTTTTGAAGATAATACCAACAACTAGTGCCTTAGTGTCTGCATGTTGTATATGCCTATGTTTAATGCTTTTAATGATTTAAATTTATAACTATATGTCAGTATTTAGTTATTGTGATTTTATTTTATTATATGTATGTTGGCATTGAATTATTGCCATTAATATGTTGTAAACCACCTTGAGTCCCCCCAGGGGTGAGAAAGACAGTATATAAATATACTAAATAAATAAATAAACTAGCTATCTTTAAAAATTATTTCCAGCTTTTACTATTGCTGCACTACTTGAATTTGTTAAATTTAGATTTTCTATGTAAGAGGGAGGTTGCATTGTCCAAATATCAGAACTGATTTTTAAAGAGGGAAGGGACTCCCTAAGATATTTAAAGTACCATTCAATGAGATAAAGAAACCATTTGAAAAGACGGTATTTGTATCTCAGCATGACTGACTTCAGGTCGAAGAAAGCGACAGAACCTCTGTTGTTCATACTCAGATAAAATGTATCTTTAAAAATCTATGCTCCTAAACGTTAGAATTATAATTATGTTGGAACATTTTGCTGGTATAATTATGCCAGAATAGAAGATCACAGCAGGAGTAAAGAGACTGAGGGTGCAGGGACCATAAAGGAATAATAACATTGCAAAAGTAGGTGCTTGGGGCCAGCAGGATGTCTGATGCCTTTTGTCTCCAATATATGATGCTGGGAAAAGGGGGGAAATGAACAGCATTCTAGATTATTTTTCTCATGTGGAGATTTTGGATGGTAGGGTTACAGCTTCACAATAAATTGAGATCATGTCATCCAATTTCCTGTTTAACCCTCTAACAAGATAGGTGAAATAAAATGGGCTTTGCATAAGAGGGGCTATGGTGGTGCAATGGGTTAAACCATTGAGCTGCAGAACTCGTTGACCAGAATCCATGGGATGGGACGAACTCCCACTGTTAGCCCCAGCTCCTGCAAACCTAGCAGTTCAAAAACATGCAAATGTGAGAAGAACAATAGATACTGCCTCAGCGGGAAGGTAAACAGCTCTCCATGCAGTCATGCCGGGCACATGACCTAGGAGGTGTCTACAGACAACGTAGGCTCTTTGGCTTAGAAATGGAGATGAGCACCACCCCCAGAGCCGGGAATGAAGGAGAAGCCTTTACCTTTATCTATGTATCAGTGTTTCATTATTTCAAGGCATTGAATGTTTTCCTTGTGTCTGTTTATGCCTGTATATTCTGTTTATGCCTGTATATCCAATCTCTCCCTGCATTCTCTTGGAGAGATTGGACAGAATACAAATAAACTATTATTATTATTATTATTATTATTATTATTATTATTATAAGAGGGTAATGACATATGTCATTAAGAAATGATATAATTGTTTACAAGTCACAGAAAATTGCATATTTTCAGTTCCTAGCTGGGGGTCCTGAGAAAATGGCCTCTTGCAGTTTGTCTATTATTGAGTTTCATTGTTTTTAAAACTTGTTTCTTGTGAGATATAAATTCACCATGTTTTGTGGACACTTCACAATCTGTTAAGTGAACTCCAGCCTACGGAAGATATCTTTTGTTTTATATACATTGCCTTGTATAGTCACAGGTACTTGTTGGTTCATCGCTTTACACAGCTGGAAGGGAGCAACTTCTTCTAAACTTCAGCAATGACCCAAAAGAATTAAAGATTTAACGACTCTTAAATAAAAAGGAAAGATAATAATTTTAAAGCTAAGTCACTGAGCACAAACAAATATAATCAAGCAATAAAGAATTGGGCATTTATGAATAGAGGTCACAGTTCATAACCTTGTGCAGTTGTTTAAGTAGCACTAAAGGTGAAATATTAATAATGTTTTCTAAAACTAAAACCCTTTAGAACTTAGCATATCACTTGTTATCAGTGTAATCATGTTATGGTTAAATACTGTCAACTCAACTTTGACTTAACATGATCCTATAAATGAGAGACCTCCAAAATTGCTCAGTCATCAACTGCTCTGATCAGGTCTTGGAGAATCAAGGCCATAACTTCAATCTACTTGTAATGTGGACTTGCTCTTTTTTTCTATTGCCTTTGACCTTTCAATTGTTTTTCCTATTGAGTCATCTTGACTTCTCAGGAGAGTTCAGGCTTCTCATGCTCCAGGGACCATTGTATTTGATTTTTTAGCCGTCATTGATATAAAAGCCAAAGAAGTGTTAGCAAAAATGGTTACCTGAAGAAAACAAAGCTATATGTTTACACAACTTGGATCAAAATGTACTAAATGACACTGTACTAAATAACCAGCCAAATTGCTGGTGATTAACTGAGAGAGTGAATATAATATAATCAAATTTCCTGATTGGATCGAGTTGCAGAATTTGATCATTCAGAGCTTAGTGATCAGTCCCAAAAAATACAATCTAACGAATAAGCAAAAACACAATTTTTATTTAAAACCCCATAAAATTGCATACTTAAAAATTCTTAGTCTGTCTCTTATTTTTTGCTTTTATATGAAAACAGCCGATATGTTGGAACAGATTTTTCAGCATTTGACTTGGATCAAGTAGCCTTAGCTTGAAATCCTCACTGCAATGTACCTATTCTCTTTAGCCTTAAAGGTGGCTCTTGATTTAGAACTGTGTATTTCCTAGAGCTTTTTGTAGATTTATTATAAGGTTTCCCTAGTTGTATTCTTCAGGATGCCTTCTATATTATTATTATTATTATTATTATTATTATTATTATTATTTACTTATGCCCCACTTTATCTCTCCTGCAGGAGACTCAAAGCAGCTTAACATAAAAGCATCAACATACAATTTAAAATATGCAAATATGCAAACATTAAAACAGTCTTTAAAAATCCCCAGTTAAAAATCATTAAAACGTATTCAAAGTTAAAAACCACAGTCATCTATAGACGTAATATAGTGTTCCCAGGAGAAGCAGTACAAGTAAGGACATATATTCAAGAGATGCCAACATTGTAACTTCTTGATTCTTTCTATCATTTGATCCAAGCCATTTGGAAGTTCTAGTTTTCATTCTGGTTCAAAAATAATTTAAAATGTATAGCTGAAAACCTATCACATCAAGTTTTAGGAGCTTAGATTATTTGACACAGTTCTTGAAAACTGTTATTTTTAACTGTTCCAGTTATTGCGGAAGCAATGGAGAAGTGGAAAGTAGAGAAAGAGGCACGACTTGCAGGAGGTGACAAGGAAGAAGAAGAGGAGGAAGTAAACATATATGCAGTCAATGATGATGAGGTATAGTATTTTTCAGTTCATATTAGTGACACACCTAGAACTCCTATCAATAATAGTGTATCATGAACTTTAAAGAATTCACTAATAGTAAAATCTAGAGTCATATATCTCCTTGCACACTTTGATAGACCTGGATATCCCAGTGTTTTCGCATAAGTCATAGATGGGGGAGCAAATGATTTTTTGGAATGGTAGAACTACTGTACATCTTCCATCAACTCTTACCATTGTCTATGTTAGATTTACAATCTAACAGTGTCTGAGAGTCATACACTTAATACACTTGGTGTATACAATTTTGTTCTCCCTCTTCTGCCTGCACAAACCATAGTTGGATAATGTAATAGAGGATGCTCATTCTATAGGGAAGAGTGGAAGTCACACCACTTGCAGACTGCACAAGGCCCCCAAGGGGTACTTTTGCAACTTCTGCTTCCCTCTCAGGACACTGTGCTATATATTTGGGTTGGGGAGATAAGGATTCCCACTCCTTGAGCACTCTGTGAGTATTGGTTTGCCTTTTAAACAAGGGGGAGCTTTCTTCTTGCTGTTGTGTTGTTCTTCCCTGCACAGTGTGTGTTTGCACTTTCAAGTTTGCACTTTTACCAACATACGGCAACCCTATGAATTTCATAGGGTTTATTTAGGCAAGGAATACGCAGAGGTGGCTTTGCCAGTTTCTACAACATCTGTCCTTATTCTATTTTTTAAAAAACGGAGGCATAAAAGCAAAAATGAATTGCTGTCTAATTCAGTTTTGGTTTTTTGTAGCAGAGATCCCTGACCTCTTATAAGGGGACAGTTTAGCCACCAAATAAAAATTGCTACTTCTTACATTGGAGTAAATTAGTGAGACATGTTTTCTTTTCTGTTTCAATTCTGGGTTTTTTTAAAAATAGTGTTTTAATTTTTACTCAACACCTTGCTTTTTAGTGGGCTACATCTTAACTTCATCCTACTTTATGTTCTATGAAATTGTTGAACTCCACAAAGCTATTATCTGAATGCACTCCATGCTGTGTGGATAAACTAGAAATGTGAATATTGAATGAGGGAAATATTTCATGTGTGACAGAATTGTGTGCCGATTTGTCAGACTGTAAGAAGAGCCCTGGGTCAAACTGCAGGATTTTTGTAGACATGCTGTGTTCACTGCTTCTCTTGCAGTTGCTCGGACGTCAGTGATAAGGCCCCCATATGTCATAGGCCTTAAGGTTGTTCCTAGAAAGGAATGTCACCAAGCTTGTTTTCAAAATGGAGGTGATATGCCCTGTACAATAACGTAGGAGTGTATGTAATCATGTTACTTACTTCCTGGGATGTATTGAAGCAAGCATGGCAGTGAATCAATATGTTCTGAATGTCTTGTAGTCTGATGAAGAGAGTGGAAAGGAAAAAGAAGGCGAAGATAGCCAGCAGAAATTTATTGCACATGTCCCAGTGCCATCACAACAGGAGGTAAGAAATAAACTAAAAACACAAGTTGTACAGTTACTTTATTCTGCTGTGTCAAAATCAGGAAGCTTATATTAAAGGTATCAGATTTATTGCAGGGTGTACACTTTAGGCTAGAGCAGGCATGGGCAAACTTTGTCCCTCTGGGTGTTTTGAACTTCAACTCCCACCATTCCTAACAGCCTCAGGCCCCTCAGGCTTAAGCAGCTGAGAGGGAAAAGGAAAGGGCCTGAGGCTGTTAGGAATGGTGGGAGTTGAAATCCAAAACATCCAGAGAGACGAAGTTTGCCCATACCTGGGCTAGAGCCTTCACTTGCAGATTTGTTTCAAAAAGAGAAAATGGGAGCCAAAAGTGGGAATTTTCTTCTGGCCACAAAGTGAAATTTGATTTTGGAGAGACAATTGAGGGTTGTATTCCAAGATGTAGCAAAAATACCAGCCTATGTTCGCTCATAAGTGACAAAATCTAGGAGAGATACTCCAGAATGTAAGAATGTAGGAAAAAGTTAATGAAAAATATGGCCATGAAGGGTGGGTCACAGGTGAAGGATTATAGTCATCTGGGGAGCCCTGAAACCAGGAAAATAAAAGGTTCAGATTTGGTCATTGGGCCTGATATTCCTTGCTCTTGTTGTGAGCCGTGAAACCAGACGGGCATGTGCGCTTCAGCTTAATTCATGCCAAGTAAGGAAAAGAAAGCACTGTCAAACGATTTGAAGACTAGAAAGCACTTGACAACAGCTGCTAAACTACTACTAAAGAACTGAAGCAGAGAAAGAGCTAAAGCAAATGTTTCTTGTGTATCTGAACTGAAACTGCAGTTCCAAAAAACAAAAAAACAAAACGCTTTCAATGCACTTTCAAAGTCACCCAGTACTCTGGCAATTGAAAGTTCTAGTTCTGGTTTGTGGCACATTGATGTTTGCTGTTGGGAAAACAAGTTACAGTTTCCCACTAACCAGAATTGGATATCCAGTGTGAAAGCAGGCAGAGGGATGCATACAAGCCGAAGTCAATGATCTCATTCTTAGAATGCCAACATATGGCTCGCGCATAATTATCCTTAACCACTATTTAGCATCATGAGGGAAAACCTTGGGTTTGTATACCTCCCTGACCACTGCAGCCACATGGAACAGATCAAAAGCATCCATTTAGATTAACCACATCTTGGTTTATCTTAGCTATAATTTGTTCATACAGGCATGTTTCATAGTTTGTGTGTTTCAGGGAAACTATAATTAAGATCAGTGGTGAGAATTAAATGTCCTTCTACATGTAGTCGAATTGCAGCCCCCAGCATTCCTCACCATTGGTTATTTGGGGTGTTTGCTGAGACTGAACACATATATGTAGATCGTTATGAATTACTGTGTATCTTGAATTTTGGGGCTCAAGTTCACTACTTTATGTCAATTCAGGATATTTACAAAGAGGGATGACATTTCCTAACAGCACTGCATATAACGTGTTTGTTCACAGGCCAAATTTGCTCCTGACAATGTTTAATAATTAATGTATTGGTTTCCGAAAATTGTGACAGTGCCATGCTGACCAAAAAGGCAGTAACTTTTAAAAACAGTAATGATCAGGACATCAGCAGTAATTTTTGACACCTTGTTATAGTAGATAGTTCATTCTTTGGCATTTCTGATAGTAGATCAAGAAACAAAAAGAGTTTCAGCATTTCTCAAAACCGTATGTTCTTTATGTCCAGATCGAGGAAGCTCTGGTCCGAAGGAAGAAGATGGAACTGCTTCAGAAATATGCCAGCGAAGCTCTTATGGCTCAGAGCGAAGAGGCTAAAAGGCTTCTTGGGTTGTAGTACATCTTGGGTTACTTTGGTTTTTATAATCCATCCAAAGGCAATAAATGAAAGTCTGAGGACGTCATCACCCTAGAGCAGTGGTTCTTAACCTGTGGGTCCCCAGGTGTTTTGGCCTACAACTCCCAGAAATCCCAGCCAGTTTACCAGCTGTTAGGATTTCTGAGAGTTGAAGGCCAAAACATCTGGGGACCCACAGGTTGAGAACCACTGCCCTAGAGAATGAATCCACTTTAAATCTGGTTGCTGCCTTATGCAGAATTCTGGGGTTTGTAGTTTAACAGCCTCACTAAACTACAAACCCCAGAACTCTGCAGGAAGCAAAAACTGAATTGAAGGTGGATTCATTCTCTAGTGTGATGAAGTAGCGAGAGAAGCTTCTTAAAGTACTTTGGCAACACAGAAATTGTATACTTTTTGCAAACGATGAACAAGAAGGGTTATTTTTTTTCTTCCTAAGCATATATTACTATCCTAATCCATGACTTTGTCTCCTGTTTTCAGTTTCTGTACCTAAGTAATCCATAGTGACTGGCTGGTTTGTTTTTGAGCCCTCTTTCTCTCATTACTTCTCCTTTTACATAATTTCTGTCATATAGCAATGTCTACAGTGATGCCTTCCGCTAAATTAAAAAGTAAAAGTTTCACATACTCCTTCCGTCAGTCATGTTTTAGCTGAAGCCTTGTTTAACCCTGCCTCCTTCTTAAACATTCGGAAGGAAATTGGAAGGCAATTGTTATAGCTGTGTGTCCTTGCAAAAACTCAAAATGCCCTGTATTACTGAAGTACTTTTAAGTAGTATTCTCTGTATATGTCAATGATGATTTGGTTGGATTTGTGAATGCTGGATATTTCAGCAAGTAATATTGTAAATACTGAGGTGGGATTGCTTTTGTAATATCATCTGAATTTTCAGTAAAACCTTTTTTATGTAAATATTTGTTCATGGTATTTTTCTTTAGTCAAAAGATTTCTGCTTCCTCAGCTTCCTGTATCACATGAATGGCAGGAGTAAAGGAAGAAAAAGTCCTGTGGAGTTGAACATGTAAAAAATGAACTTTGTAATTAATAGCAGAAAGGAGAGGAGAGGAGAAAATGTGGGCAGAGAAAGCTGGCCCACATTTTCTGGGCCATTTCCCATATGTAACCTTATATTAGTCTGATTCATAAATAAGTCATGCTGTAACCTAGTTTTCTGGTGTTGCTTAACCCAAGCACAAACAAGCTTAAGCAAGTTATGCAGCAACTAGTAAAAGTTCCCTGGTTATCGTAATAGAGAACAAAGATTTAAAGCACATAACATTTGTAAAATGCAAATAAAATCAGCCTTTGTGCCAAATCAAAAAACAAATGGAAAACAGTGATAACATGCAATTATTTGTTGGATAAAATTGAAACAAAAGCAAGAAGTGAATAAGAGAGAAGAGAAGGTTGAGAGGACACATGATTGCCAAGTATAAATATGTGAAAGGGTGTCAAGGATGAGGGAGCAGGCTTGTTTTCTACTGCTCTTGAAACTAGGACTTGGAGCACTGGGCACAAATTACAAGTAAGGGGATTCCACCTAACATTAGAAAGAACTTCCTGACCGTACATGCTGCTCAACAGTGGAACTCTCTGCCACGCAGTGTGGTGGAAGCTCCTTCCTTGGAAACTTTGAAACAGAGGATGGATGAAGGGAGTTGGACAAGATGGCCCACGTGGTCCCTTCCAACTTTATGATTCTATAATTTGGAGTTAAGGTATCTCGGAAAAATGGGTTTTATCCAAGAATGTCAACTTGCCAGTGGCATGGGCATCTCTTCAGGCAGCGTTCCTTCCTCCCATTGCAAATAATAATAATCATCATCATCATCATGTAAGATAAAGGTTTCCCCTGACATTAAGTCTAGTCATGTCGAACTCTGGGGGGTGGTGCTCATTTCCATTTCTAAGCCGAAGAGCCGGTGTTTTCCCCCTAGGTCATGTGGCTGGCATGACTACATGGAGCACTGTTACCTTCCCACTGGAGTGATATCTACTGATTTTTTTGAACTGCTAGGTTGGCAGAAGCTGGGGCTAACAACAGGAGCTTACCCCATCTGCGGATTCAAATCGCCAACCTTCCAATCAGCAAGTTCTGCAGCTTAGCAGTTTAACCCGCAGTGCCACTGTGGCCCCTAATAATAATAATAATAATAATGTCATTTATTACCTGCCTCTTCTGATTGCAAGAATTAAAAAACAAAGCCATGTTACTCTGGAATATCAGTATGGAAAGGGGTCTTATTCATTTATTTACAATATTTATATTCTGCCCTTCTCACCCTGAAGGGGACTCTGGGTGGATCACAATGCACACATACACGGCTAACATTCAATGCTGTTTTTAGACATACAAGACACAGAGGTGTTTTGGCATTTCCAACTCCGGTGCCTGGAGGTTATGCTCAATTCCCGCCACAGGGGGTGCTGTCGTTTCATCTACTATGACACCCTTTCGATCATATTTCCTCCTTTGACCACCGCTTTTTTATGGTGTCGTAAAATACCTCCCAGCTTTAAGGTAAAGGTAAACGTTTTCCCCTGACATGAAGTCCAGTCGTGTCCGACTGGGGTGTGGTGCTCTTCATTTCTAAGCCGAAGAGCTGGCATTGTCCGTAGACACCTCTAAGGTCATGTGGCCAGCATGACTGCATGGAGCACCGTTACCTTCCCGCCGGAGTGGTACCTATTGATCTAATCACATTTTGCATGTTTTCGAACTGCTAGGTTGGCAGAAGCTGGGGCTGACAGCAGAAGCTCACGCCGCTCCCCGGATTCGAACCTGCGACCTTTCAATCAACAAGCTCAGCAACTCAGCGCTTTAACCCACTGCGCCACCAGCTTTAAGTGGTGCCTAATTTCTCTACTCTAGCTCAGCTTTTTTCAAACTGCTTAGGTGGACAATAAGCTAGGTTCAACAGTCAGGTGCTCAATCCAACTTGGGCTTTGAACTTGCCACCTTCTGGTTGGCAGTGATCTATTGCTGCTGGTGATTAACCAGCTGTGCGACAGCCTGGCCCTTGCACATCGGAGACTGAGGATGTATCTACTACACTATGGAATTAACGCAGTTTGACCTCACTTGAACTGCCAGGGCTAGATACTATAGGATGTAGTAGTTTTGCAAGGACTTTAGCCTTTCTCTGCCAGAGAGTGTGGTTGCCTCACCAAACTACAACTCCTAGGATTCCCTAGTATTGAGCCCTGGCAGTCTAAATGGTGTCAAAGTGTTTTAATTTAGTGTAAATCAGATATCAGATTAAGGAGCCCCCGGTGGCGCAGTGGGTTAAAGCACTGAGCTGCTGAGCTTGTTGATCGAAAGGTCACAGGTTCAATTCCGGGGAGCGGCGTGAGCTTCCGCTGTCAGCCCTAGCTTCTGCCAACCTAGCAGTTCGAAAACATGCAAATGTGAGTAGATCAATAGGTACCGCTCCGGCGGGAAGGTAACGGCGCTCCATGCAGTCATGCTGGCCACCATGACCTTGGAGGTGTCTACGGACAACGCTGGCTCTTTGGCTTAGAAATGGAGATGAGCACCACACCCCAGAGTCAGACATGACTGGACTTAATGTCAGGGGACTACCTTTACCTTTAAATCAGATATGGGCCAACTTGGGCCCTCTGGGTGTTTTGGACTTCGACTCCCTCCATTCCTAACAGCCTCAGGCCCCTTCCTTTTCCCCCTCAGCCGCTTAAGCGGCTGAGGGGGAAAAGGAAAGGGCCTGAGGCTGTTAGGAATGGTGGGAGTCGAAGTCCAAAACACCCGGAGGGCCCAAGTTGGCCCAGGCCTGGTATGCTTGGTGTCTATCAATCAGGAGGGGGCTCCCCTCTTGCGCAAAGGGCGGAAGCGGGGTTGCCAAGGCGATGCTCGCACGCGAGAGCGAATGTGGGCGGGGCGGCAATGCCCGGCAGGCCCCGCCCACCGGAGAGCGTCACCAAGTGGGCGTGGCCAGACAGGGCTTAGGAGAAGCCGGCAGCGGCTGGGGCTGATGCTTCCAAAGGGCCCGCCATGCGGTCCCTGCTGCCGCGCCTCGGGAGGGCGCTCCGCTCGGCCGCAGGGCAGTCAAGGCTCTGCAGTAGCACCAGCAGCAACAGCGCCGCCGCTTCAGGGAAGGATGCAGACGCCGTAGCCGCCGCGCAGGTGAGGAGGAGGACGGGGATGGAAGGAGGGATAGAGGGATGGATGGATGGGAAGGCTTGAAGGTCTCCCTCTCTCCTAGGAGGCGGAGCAGCGCAAACTTGGGAGAAGTTCCTTTCCTGTCTCTCTCCCTCCTTTCCTTCCTTTCCTCTGCCACACTTTCGCTCTCTCTTTCTTCCCTCTTCTTTTCCCTCCTTTCTTCTCCTCTATTCTCTCTTCCTTTTATGTCCCCACACTGTCCTCTCCTTCCTTCCTTCCTTCCTTCCTTCCTTACTTACTTACTTACTTTCTCTCACATCATTCTTTCCTTACTCTCCCTCTTTCTTTTCTACCTTTCTCTCTCTTCTTTCTTCTCTCTCCCACGTTCTTTCCCTCTTTCTCTCACACCTACCTTTCCTTCCTTCCTTCCTTCCTTCCTTCCTCTCCCTCTTTTTCTCTTCCCTCACACTTTCCTTCCTCTCTCTCTCCATCTTTCTTCTCTCGCCCACGTCCTTTCCTTCCTTCCTTTCCTCACACCTTTCTTTTCTTCCCCCACACTTTCCTTCCCCAATCCCCCTCCCTCCCTCCCTCCCTCCCTTTCTTCTCTGTCTCACCTTCTTCCTCTCGTTCTTTCCCTCAGACCTACCTACCTTTCCTTCCTTCCTTCCTCTCCCTCTTTTCTACACTCACACTTTCCTTCCTCTCTCTCTCCCTCTTCTTTCTTCTCTCTCCCACTCCTTTCCTTCCTTCTTTCCCTCATGCTTACTTTTATTTCTTTCCTCTCCCTCCCACGTTCTTTCCCTCTTTCTTTTCCTCACACCTACCTTTCCTTCCTTCCTCTCCCTCTTTTTTCTTCCTTCACACTTTCCTTCCTCTCTTCTTTCTTTCTTCTTTCTCCCACATCCTTTCCTTCCTTCTTTTCCTCACACCTTTCTTTCCTCTCCTTTCTTTTCTTTCCTCTCACTTTCCTTCCCCACTCTCTCTTCTTTCTTTCTTCTCTCTCTCACCTTCTTCCTCTTTCTTTCCCTCACACCTTTCTTCCTTCTTCTCCCTCTTTCTTTCCTTCTTTTCCTCCCTCACACTTGCCTTCCTCTCCCCCCCCTCTTCTTCTTTCTTTCTTCTGTCCTAAGTTCTTTCACTCACACCTAGCTTTCCTTCCTTCCTCTCCCTCTTTCTTTTCTTCACTCACACTTTCCTTCCTCTCTCCCTCCTCTTATTTCTTTCTTTTCTCTCCCATGTCCTTTCCTTCCTCCTTTCCCTCACACTTACTTTTATTTCCTTCTTCTCCCTCTTTCTTTTCTTCTTTTCTTCCTTTACACTTTCCTTCTTTTCTCTCTCCCTCTTCATTATTCTTCTCTCATGTTCTTTCCCTCACACCTACCTTTCTTCCCTTCCTCCCCCTCATTCTTTACTTTCCCTCGCACTTTCCTCTCACTCTCTCTCTCTCGCTCTTTCTTTCTTCTCTCTCCCATGTACTTTTCTTACTTCTCTCCCTCACTTACATTTATTTCCTTCCTCTCCCTCTTTCTTTTCTTCTTTTCTTGTCTTACACTTTCCTTCCTTTTTCTCTGCCTCTTCTTTTTTTCTTCTCTCTCTCATGTTCTTTCCCTCACACCTAACTTTTTTCCTTCCTTCCTCCCCCTTATTCTTTTCTTTCCCTCACAATTTCCTTCTTCTCCCCCTCTTCTTTCTTTCTTCCCCCATACCTTTCTTTCTTTTCTTCCTTTCTTCTTTCTCTCTTTCCTTCCTTCCTTTCACTCTTTTTCTTCTTTTATTCTCCCACACTTTCTGCCTGTCTGTCTGTGTTTCTTCTCTCTCCCTCTTTCTTTCCCTCAGACTTCATTCCTTGCTGTCCCTCCTTCCCTCTTTCTTTCCTTTCTTTATATTTCTTTTCTTTCTTCTTTACTTCCTTTCTCTTTCTTTTCTTCCCTCACACATTCCTTCCTCTCCCTTCCTTCCCTCCCTCCACACCTTTCCTTCCTTCCTCTTTCCCTCTTTCTTCTTTTATTCCTCCGCACTTTCTCTCTTTCTGTCTTTCTTTCCCCTCTTTCCCTCTTTCTTACCCTCACACTTCTTTCCCTCTCCCTCCCTCTTTCTTTCCTTTTTTTAACCTCGTATTTCATTCCTTTCTTCTTTCCTTCCTCTACTACTTTTTTTTCCAGTCATGCCTTTCCTTCCATCCTACCCTTCCTTCCTTTCCCATTCTCATTCTTCCCTTTTCCCCCTCCCCTAACTCTTTCTTACTTTAGAAGAGATGAGCAGGGGAAGTGTGATAACTTTCCTGCAAACCTCAGAGTGCTGCTCTAAAAGTCTACTCCTCACTTGTTTTGATCCGTGTATTTGTATTTTTCCTAAGTTCCCTGGGAATTCTAGCCATTAAAGGGAGGAGTATTAAATTCAGGAAGAAGTAGGACTGTCAGGCCCCCTCCCTAGTACATCCCAGGCAGCAAGAGATTGGAGCACATGGGAGCAGTGCTATGCTGCTGTGCACAGTGTGCACCTTCCAATGAATGTCACAGGGTGTTCTTAGGCAAGGAATACCCAGAAGCAGTTTTGCCAGCTCCTTCCTCTGACATTCAGTGACGTAGGTCCTTAGTATCTGTTGTAGTTTAGTCCCAGGATTCTCGTGGATGCTCAAGTCCCATAAATAAGAAAACCAGGGTTTGCTTCTTGGGGTTTTTGTTTAGGGGTGAGGATATTTTCAAGCCATAGATGGTGGAATCCATGGATGCAGAATTGGAGGATATGGAGGACTGACTGTACAACTCCTTTATTTGCAAATACATGTAGCCTAATTTATCCATTTCCAGAAACAATAATATCTAGGCATTTTCTAAGCCCTCCAGCACAATTTTGTGATACTCTTGGGTAAGAAATCCTTAAATTCAATAGGGTTTGGTATTATCTTCAGCAGAGCTTTCATGTTGGTGTCACACTTTTTTAGAAATACTGTATTTCTTCACTTCTAAAATGCACTTTTTCCAGTATAAACATCTCTAAAAATGGGGTACATCTTAAAGTCACAGGTATATTTCGTGGAGGAGGAGGAACTGAGATTAGGGTGAGTCTTTCAGTCAGTGCCCTCTTACAATTGAAGAAATATGCGATGCATCATTTTGTGACACAAGCATTTAATTTTACTCACAAAGTGGAGGTTAACCCAACTCCTTATAAGAGATACGGACACGTACTTAAATTGTAATAGCAAAATGTATGGGGACACAACATATTGCATGAAAACTTTCATTTATATTTAAATGTCTTGGAGGCAAGACATTTTTATTTTGAAAAAGAACCACAGAAACCAGAAAATAAAGGCAGATTTTTTTCCTCGCACAATAGTCACATGCCCTCTTTTTTTAAAAAAGGGGAAAGTGTGACTATTATGTGATTTATTTATCATGTCAGGAGCAACCAGACATTTGTATTACATTTTTAACAAAACAAACAAACAGACAAAACACAAAGTTTGCAAGCTTGGCATTCTATTAAATGTCCTTTGACCAGTATCTGGCCACTTGGAGTGCCTCTGGTGTTGCTGCAAGGAGGTCCTCCATTGTGCATGTAGCAGGACTCAGGTTGCATTGCAGCAGGTGGTCTGTGGTTTGCTCTTCTCCACACTCACATGTCGTGGATTCCACTTTGTAGCCCCATTTCTGGAGGTTGGCTCTGCATCTCGTGGTGCCAAAGCGCAGTCTGTTCAGCGCCTTCCAGTTTTCTGTGTGCCCAGGGGGGAGTCTCTCATTTGGTATCAGCCATTGATTGAAGTTCTAGGTTATGTGATGAAATATGGTATATAATTTATTGCTTATTTCACATAGACTTAAGAGATTCCTCACTACACCTGCATGACACACCTACACCCTTCAGCCGGCACACTAATGGGTTACAACACATAGTTTGGAAAGCTCTGATCTAACATATCTCCTGTGGATAAAGGCCATATTGTATAGCATACAGCTCCTGGGATTGGTTGATAGTCCCATCCAAGTACCAATGAGGACTGACTGTGTAGCTTCCAAAGTCAAGGCAGGTTCTAGTACTTTAGAGCTATATCTGGTCCTTTCATTATTGGCTGCTACTTCCTGAAAGCCACTAATGATGGATGGTAAGCTGTTCAGTAAAGTCTCTGAGTAAGCATATGTAGGGTTGTACATTGTTGATGTGCCTTCAGGACTGTTCTGACTTAGGGTCACTAAGTTAGATTTGTCAAGATTTGCTCAGAGGGGGTTGCCTTTGCTTTCTTCTGAGATGGAGAGAATGTGACTTGCCCAAGGTCACCCAGTGGGTTTCCATGGTGAGCAGAGACTTGAACCCTTGTTTCTAGAGTTCTTCTTGTCCAACGCGCAAACAACTACCCCAAAATGTCCAGAAGCCAGAATTTTGCATCTGAGTAGCATTACTTTTTCATATGAAGTAGGCTTCAACCTTGTTAGATTATTATTGTCCTGTATTTGGCTACTACGCTGAATAAAGACCCGCTGGCAACTCAGGGTGGAGCCTCCCTCCAGCTCTACCTTGTGATTATATTATGCATACAGAATACATGTTCTTCCACTGAGCTGCAACCTTTCATCAAGGGCCCATTCTTTGTCCTGAATGACAAGGAAAATTAATACCCATGGTATGTGGGACGTACTCTTAAATATCACATGCACAACCATAGGCTGCTTGACCTAATTATAATTTTTATAAGACCTGACCTGAAAACCAACACATTTTGTCCCCGTTTGTTGTTTTATGTTAGATAAGCAAGCCATCTGTTTGCTGGGGAGTATAGGGTTCAGATTTTTTTAAATGAATATTTTAATATATTTTTATTACAATCAAGTATTAAGTATTCTTTTTACCTAGTGAAGACCATTTTATTCAAAAGATTAATTAAAAACTACTTACTGTTTAAGTGCCTGCTTCCTTTGCATTAGTGCTGAGTTGAACAAGTTCAACCCAGGCTTCCTGTTGCTATCTTGAAGGCAAAAATTTATGAACTGGAAGATAGCTTTATGCCAGTCTTCAGCTACTCATTTTTGAGGTTTAAGAAATGCAGTGATGACACTGGCAACCCAGTTGAACTAGTGACATTTCTAGTCTCATTTTGGTGTAAATCCTTTAAAGTTTATTTATGGTGTCATCAGCAACCATACCATTGTTTTACATTTCTAACAGAACAAAACAAACAAACAGATAAAAAAACACAGATTTTGCAAACTTGGTAGTTGATTAAATGTCCTTTGACCATTATCTGGCCACTTGGAGTGCCTCTGGTGTTGCCGCAAGAAGGTCCTCCATTGTGCATGTAGCAGGGCTCAGGTTGCATTGCAGCAGGTGGTCAGTGGTTTGCTCTTCTCCGCACTCGCATGTCGTGGATTCAACTTTGTAGCCTCATTTCTTAAGATTTGCTCTGCAACTCGTGGTGCCAGAGCGCAGTCTGTTCAGTGCCTTCCAAGTCGCCCAGTCTACTGTGTGCTCAGGAGGGAGTCTCTCATCTGGTATCACCCACGGATTGAGGTGCTGGGTTTGAGCCTGCCACTTTTGGACTCTCGCAGTGGGGAATGTGCAGTGGGCTTTCTGTAGGGCAGTGGTTCCCAACCCAACCTTTTTTTGACCAGGGATCACTTTGACCAGGGACCGATGACCAACATTCGAAAGGGTTATGAATCAGTTTTTGGTCAACTTAGATTTTGTTTGGTTATTTGGGGTGCTTATTCAGAAAATGGCATTGGATAGACCACATCAACTCTAGTTTCTGATACAGAACATATGCCATCCAGTAGTCACCGTCTGCTCGCCCAGAGAAAACCATATTTAATAAGCCTCGGCATTATAGGAGGGTTTCGCGAGACCAGTTGCTCTCGTTGCAACGGTGTAGTAACAGTAAGGCTACAGACCATATTTTAGTTCTTGCGGACCACAGGTTGTGAACCACCGATGTAAGGCGAGCAAGGCACATCAAATCAACAAACAGTCGTATTTTTAAGTGTTTGAAAATCAAGTCTGATGCTAATGAAATAGACAGAAAGAACATTTAGAAAAGAACTAAAACTCCACAAACTACTGAAGCTGGAAACTGTCACTATCAGCTGAGCAAAAGTCAGGAAAGAAGACTCTTCAATCTGAAAATGTGCTACCAAGAAAAATAGGAACAAGAAAATAAAGCTTCTGATAATAACCTAAATCTAAGTCATATGTAGGCATAATATTAACCTAGTTTCTTGATGAAACAGGATAAAGGCTTTCATATGCAATGTGGTGAGAATGTTATGCTTTGAAGAAGTTTTCAGTATAATTTTCAGTATAATTTCCATTCCTTTTTGCTTTCAAGACATAACATAATAGTAATTCTGATGGCAGAGGTTGACCTGCAAAAGGTTGGCTGTCCTTGTTTGTTCCCCACTGAGAAAACAACAATCTTGATGCTGGGTGCCTTTGTATGGAATGAGAATCCAAGATAAATGTACAATTCATGAACCTTTCAGCCTTACTCTAAACATATTTACCACAAAGTAAATCTTTGTGAACACAGTGGGACGTGTTTCAGGATAAGCAAAATAGGATTACGTTGTCAGTGTCTTTCAAATGGCTTATTTATTTAAAGCTTGTATGTATCTCCTCTCAGCCCACCAAGGTCCTCAAGGCATGGTAGACTAGACCAAAGCAATTATCCCCTCTTTAATCCAGGTGTCTTCAGTATCATGGGTTTGCTTCTGTGAGGAATGCTGGTTTCACAAGTGTTGCAACACAGGAGAAAAGAAACCTGCCTTCATCTGAGTCAGACCACTGATCCATGTTGCTAAGTATTGTTAATGCTGATGAGTAGATACCAGGCAGGAGTCTTCACATTAAAGGAAAGAAGCAGAAGGAACTGGAAACATCTAGTCAATGAGATGTAGAAGAGAGGAAAACATCTCAGGATGTATCGTGGAAGGCTTTCGTGGCTGGAATCGTATTGTTGTGAGTTTTCCAGACTGTGTGGCCATGTTCCAGAAGCATTCTCTCCTGATGTTTCACCTGCATCTATGGCAGGCATCCTCAGAGGTTGTGAGGTCTGTTGGAAACTAGGAATATTGGGTTTATGTATCTGTGGAATGTCCAAGGTTGGCAAAAGAACTCTTGTCTGTTGGAGCAAATGCTTCATTTGGCCACCTTGATTAGCATTTAATGGTCTAGCAGTTTCAAGGTGGGCTTCTTACTGCCTGGGGGAATCCTTTGTTGAAAGGTGATTAGCTGTCCCTGTTTGTTTCTTGTCTGGAGTTCCACTGTTTTTGAGTGTTGTTATTTATTTACTGTTATGATTTTAGAGTTTTTTTAATACTGGTAGCCTGATTTTGTTCATTTTCATGGTTTCTTCCTTTCTGTTAAAATTGTCCACATGCTTGTGGATTTCAATGGCTTCTCTGTGTAGTGTGACATGGTAGTTGTTGGAATGGTCCAATATATAGGTAAAGGTTTTCCCCTGACATTAAGTCCAGTCGTGTCCGACTCTAGGGGTTGGTGCTCATCTCCATTTCTAAGCTAAAGAGCCAACGTTGTCCATAGACACCACCAAGGCCACATGGCTGGCATGACTGCATGGAGCGCTGTTCCCTTCCTGCCGGAGTGGTACCTATTGATCGACTCACATTTGCATGATTTCGAACTGCTTGATTGGCAGAAGCTGGGGCTAACAGCAGTAACTCACCTCACTCCCTGGATTCAAACAACCAGCCTTTTGTTCTGCAAGTTCAGCAGCTCAGCGGTGTATCCCACTGTGCCACTGGGGGCTTCTATTATAATATACCAAGCCAAACTGAAATCTTGATTGTTTTCATTTCAAAGAATGCCTATATTTCTGATTTTCCCCTGCAGGTTTAATGGGCTTAGGTGACAGAATCACTGGATAAACAGAAACTGCATTTGCATGTTTTCGAACTTCTAGGTTGGCAGAAGCTGGGGTTGACAGCGGAAGCTCATGCTGCTCCTCGGATTCGAACCTACGACCTTTCGGTCAACAAGCTCAGCAGATCAGTGGTTTAACCCACTGCACCACCAGGAGTTCCCTGGTCCAGTATATATAAATACCACTTGCCTAGTTTCCACAGATCTCACAACCTCTGAGGAAGCCTGCCATAGATGCAGGTGAAACATCAGGAGAGAATGCTTCTGGGAACATGGCCATACAGCCCAGAAAACTCACAACAACCCAGACTCTGGATGTATTTTAAACTGTTTAATTTGGACTAATGTGAGGAATAAAGCCTTTTAAAATACATCCCAAGTATTTGTCAGTAGAGCTACTTGGAAATTCCCAATATTGTAGTACAGGTGGGTTGCAATTTATGTCAGGATAAAATTCCTGGACTTGCTATCTAAATTGTGACCAATGTAAATGGGAGCAGACAGTTTCACAGGGAGCCATTGGAGACCAAAGGGTAATGTTCCAAAGCAGCTGAAGTAGCCACGAGATTAAGAATTTCACTCTGCCCACCATCCGTTTTAAAACACTTCTTGCAGGCTAAAGAAATGTGTAGATGTTCTCAAGTGGTACCAGAAGACTGTTGAGCCCACGGGGGCATGGCTGGGTGACATGGCTTTAACAGTTTGTTTCCAGAGGAGCAGACAGACTGGGAGCAACTGGTCAGAACTCTGTTCTTCTGCTGTCCCTTCTTCTGCAGGCTTCCCATGTGAAGCAATCACAGCAGGAGATACAGGAGTCGGATGTCTTCTCTTGGGCCCTCTCCCAGTAGGGCCCTCTCCCAGTAGTCAAGTGAAGAAAGAAGACTCCAGTTGCACACCTAATAATTAGTTTCTTCATCCTTCTCATACCCCCTTCCAAGCAAAACAAGGAAATAACTTCCTCAAAACAAGCAAAATTTGCATGTCTTCCTCTCACTTATGCTTCTCGTCTAAGGAGACAGAAGACCCCCACACCCCCACCCCAAAGCAACATCAATATTTAACTTGTTTTATCTTCTTCCTCCAATCTGGGAAGGTAAAATGAAACCAGTGCAGACACTTTTTTTACTGTTATGAGAGCAGCCTTACTGTCATTTCTCACCTTTGTGGTTCTCCCACTTCTTCCTTCTTGCTTTCCTGTCTTGCTCAACTGTACACACGTGCTGGGAGAGCTGTGCGTTGTGGGTGAAATGTTCATTTATTTATTTCTGGAGACAAATATATCTGAAATCCTTCAAATTGGGACAATACAAATTGATAATTATCTGTACTTATGAGAGCCGACACTGGTTGGTACTTGGATGAGATCAAGTGTGATGATGCTGTAGATAAAAAATGCAGAATCAAGGTGCATGCAAGTACAGGCAGTCCCTGAGTTACAAACATTCAACTTATAAACAACTCATAGTTAAGAACAGGGGTTGAGACAACAGGAAGTGAAAGAAATCTACCTCTCGGAAGGGAAAGTCACCCTTGAAAGAGTTATCATGGGAAAGGGTGTCTCCACTGAAGATTTTTCACAATATTTCCGCAACAGGCCATTTTTTTCCAAAATCCAGTTATCACAGGAACATAAAGTGAGGTGAAATCTTCTGAACAGCAGTACAGACAGCAAAACAAACAGCACAGGGGTGTTAACCCTTTCCTATGCCATCCAAAGCGCTCTCTCTCTCTATATATATATATCTGTTCTGACTTACATTTTAATGCTGTTATCATGTCTAATTTCAGTGACACTATCTGATTTCAATGCTGTCTAATTCCAGTGATACTATCTCATTGATTTTGCCATTTCAATAATGAAAACCAGCATGCCTAGTAAGCATATAGACCTATTGTAGATTCTGTGTAGATCTATAAGATACTGGCTGATCATGTTTTCAGACATAGTAAGTGTGATACTGATAGATATCGGGAGAATTCTTGTTATTACTTGGTTGAAAGGACAGCCTTATCTAAAGATGAATGGCATCCACTCATTACAACTACCAATCGGGGAGTGGAGAATTACATGGTACTGTTTCTATTTCAACAGATTGCTTTGAAATTGGGCAGTTTAGAAAAAGTAAGTTTGAATATGGTCTTTGGGTATAGAAAAAGATATGTCTGGTTTTGACAGATGTTAAGATGCAGTTTGACATTTTTTATTCAACTTTTTTCACAAAAAACTTCACTGGGAGTGGGTCTTACTCACTAGTTTGCCCATTTGTAATGTATAGTTCAGAAAAGTTATTCCTGCCACTTTAGATCAAGAGAAATACATATTGTGCGTTGCTCTAATGGATAGGGTAACATGTACTGTATATAGTTTTTTAAAGACCTTATCTTTGCTTATAGTTGTTATTTGAGACAACTATAAGCAAATGTCTTTAAAAAGGTAAAATAAGGCCTAAAAATGTTTCAGTTTCATTACTCTGTGTACATTGCATTAGTTGCCATTTTGGTACTTGAAATGCAGAAGTGTAAATTCAGTTAAATAGATTTAATTTGAAGGGAGATGTTGACAAGCTGGAATGTATCCAGAGGAGGGCAACTAAAATGATTAAGGGTCTGGAGAATAAGCCCTATGAGGAGCTGCTTAAAGAGCTGGGCCTGTTTAACCTGCAGAAGAGAAAGCAGAGAGGAGACATGATGAGGGCCATGTATCAAGATGTGAGATGAAGTCATAGGGAGGAGGGAGCAAACTTGTTCTTCTACCCTGAAGACTAGGATGTGGAACAATGGCTTCAAACTACAGGAAAGGAGATTCCACCTGAATATTAGGAAGAACTTCCAGACTGTGAGAGCTGTTCAGCAGTGGAACTCTCTGCCCCAGAGTGTGGTGGAGGCTCCTTCTTTGGAGGCTTTTAAGCAGAGGCTGGATGGGCATCTGTCAGGGGTGCTTTGAATGTGATTTTCCTGCTTCTTGGCAGGGGGTTGGACTGGATGGCCCATGAGGTCTCTTCCAGCTCTATGATTCTATGACTCTAATTTACTTGTTCTAGTGTGCAGAGATATATGGGACTTAGATCTACTGCTGTATCACTAATAACCATCTAATTTGAAACGAGGAAGCTGGAACTGTCCACAACATAATAGGATACTGTACACATATTGCCGAAATCAGTGCTTCCAGGACTTTCTGTTGTGGGGAAAATCAGCATCCCCAGTCCACCACAAGTGTACCAGAAACTGGCACCATATTCATGTTTTTTCACTACTGGGTGTTGTTTCTGGAAATATGCCATGGACTTGCCGTTGATGGCTTGTGGACAGGCACTGGTCCAGGGATCATTGCTTTGAGCACCACCAGCCTAAATAAGTTGCCTTTTGTAGGTGTGGTCTCAACTGCTATAATTTTCTATCGCTGTAGAGCTTGAATGAACATTGAAAGCCCTTAGTGTGTTAAACCACCTATTAATAGAATCTCTTACACACATGATGGCTCATGGCCCTTGGGAATTTTTCAATGTTATTTTTTTATTAAATACAGTAAAAACTTGCAAGTAACTGGAAAATACTAAGTGACTACACTTACGCAAATATTATTCCTCCTTCCTTGGTTGGGTCGCAGTTTAAAAGCATACATAAATACACAATGTATTAAAACTTTACAAGAGTTGAAAGCAGTCCAGGTTTCTTAACTGAAACTTTCTTTCCTTTGTGTCACGCTTCAGGGATAACATGAACTTTTGTGCTGCTTCGGCAAGATATAACTAGGGGCAACATACACTGCATATGATTTTCCTTGTGCTAGCATTTGTTCTGTGGACGTGACAAAAACATTAACCCTTAGCAGTAAGCAGAGTTCTGAAAATATTATTTTATGCTTTGAGACTCTTAATGAGGTTTTGAGATTCCTCCGGGACCAGATTTAATCTACCCAAGAGACTAGAGTGGCAATTGCCCGTGTAAAGCTGTGATGTAATATCTGTTGGCATGTTTCAAACATAAACATGCTCTCTTGCCAAGTCTTTCAAAACACTCAAATGCTAATTAGAAGGCTGCTTTGATCAAATCTTTTCAGTGAAGTATTAATATGCAGACTGCTTACCAGTGTTTTTACTTGTCTAGTTTTGCTGAAATTTGAGGATTGTGTCATCTTAAGGTATTTGTGGTGAGAACAATCAGTTTATGTTGCCAGAGAAGTTTGGTTTAATTTCTTTCCGTTTTGAATACACTATTCTTAGTAAACAGAACCTAAATCCACAAGATCTGGCCAATTCCAATGCTGGTTGCCTACATCTCCAGAGAAAAATTAATCCAGCCTCCAATCTTGTTGGCTCTTTTATAAGACATCTTAAAGTGGCTTAAACAGTGTTAGGATCATAGAAAATATGTTTTCCCTATACCTTAAAAAAGGAATTCTTACAATCACTAGCCAAAAGAGATTTGATAGACAACAAATCCCTTTGAATTTAGCTGCTTGGGATGCAGTTACAAGGCAATCTTATGCATGATCAATTCCATTGGGATTTGTTGTCTGTTAAATTAGCTTTGTATTCCCACCTCCCAAGCTCTCTGGCATTCCACTTCATCTGGACAGCCACCTAATGTTTGGTTGCCATCTGCCTGAGAAAGGAGACATTTGAGTGCTTCAGTTTAGGACGCTAACAGCCAACCCAGTTCATGTTTTGAAAGGCACCCACACTCAGGTAGGAGGCCACTCCACACTGAACAGTCTCCTGTTCCATAAAGAAGTTCTGGTTTGCCAAGGAACAAAGGAGAGGTGAAGCAGACAGAAAACAAACAGCCATTAACACTTTCTCCTTCCTGACCACTTCAGAGAATATATGTGTGCAGTGTGAATCCCCTTCTTTAAAGGAGCTTTTGTGACTTTATTGTCCTGTTTTCCTTGAGGTTTTTCTGTATCATTCCTAAGGAAAGGGAGGTTATCATTGTCTAAGTAAAGCATCTTGTTTCTATTATTATTGTTGTTTGTAATACAAGATGAGTCCACAGCAGACACTCTATTGGATCATACGTCGGACACTTCCAAGTGTCTAGGATTGTGTGATGTATCGGTGAATAATGCATGCAGATCCCAGTAAGGTGGCCTTCTGCACCTGGCAGATGGTAATTTTGTCAGCGCCGATTGTGTTTAAGTGCAGGCCAAGATCTTTAGGTACTGCACCCAGTGTGCCGATCACCACTGGGACGACCTTGACTGGCTTGTGCCAGAGTCTTTGCAGCTCAATCCTCAAATTATTATTGTTATTATTGTTGTTGTTGTTGTTGTAAAGGTAAAGGTTTCCCTTGACATTAAGTCTAGTCGTATCCGACTCTGGGGGTTAGTGCTCATCTCCATTTCTAAGCCGAAGAGCCTGCGTTGTCTGTAGACACCTCCAAGGTCATGTGGCCGACATGACTGCATGGAGGGTTGTTAGCTTCCCGCAGAAGCTGTACCTAGTGATCTACTCACATTTGCATGTTTTCGAACTGCTAGGTAGGCAGAAGTTGGGCTTAACACCCGGAGCTCACTCCCCTCCCCAGATTTGAATCGTCAACCTTTCAGTCAGCAAGTTCAGCAGCTCAGTGGTTTAACCCGCTGCACCACCTGGGTTTCCTTTTTCGTTTTCTTCTTTGCTTTTTCTTATATTTATTTATACCCTGCTTTGTCTTTCCCAGAGGAGATTCAAAGCATCTTAACATAAAAACATTTGCATAAATTTAAAATACACACACATACAAACATTGAAGCAGAATTAAATATAAACAGCATTAAAAATTCAACAGTTAAAAAACCATTAAAACATATTCAGAGTTCAATACCACAGCACCCGCTGAATTGATCTTAAACACCTTCATATTTAAAAGGCTGTCTGAATAAAAAGGTTTCTACAAGGAAACTCCAAAGAAGGATGATATTTCTGACCCAAAGGCGTCCTTTCTGGTGTTTTAGTTTGCACATTGGACCTGGACTGTAGGGAACCAGAGTTCAAATGTCCGCTCAGTGAGTAACCTTGGGCAGGCCAATCTTGCCAAGAAAACCCCATGATCACTTCACATAAGTGAGAAATAACTTGAAGGCACACAGCACTACCAGCAACATCTTCTATGCATCTATGAGTGTGCAATCAGCAGAGTGTGTACTATCTATTCCCAAAGAATTGGAACCAGAGCTTGGATGAGTCTTTTGTTTGGACTACACTTCTCAGAATCCTTGACTAGCAGAGCAATTGGTGAATTCTAGAAGTTATCATCTGAAAAAGTAATTATTTTGAAAGTATTTATTTATTTACTACATGTATATATCGCCCCTCTCAGCCCGTAGGTGACTCAGGGCAGTACTGTTTAGATTTAAGGGAATCTATACTAGACAAACAGTGCTCCATCCAGTCATGCTGGCCACATGACCTTGGAGGTGTCTCTGGGCAATGCTGGCTTTTTGGCTTAGAAATGGAGATGAGCACCACCCTGTAGAGTCGGACATAAGTAGACTCAATATCAAGGGGAAACTTTTACTTTACTGGATTACTGTACTACAACGTGAGGCAATTCTAACCATTAACATGAACTTCAAGTGATGAATATTTGCAGAGTACAATAGTGAAGTAAGTCAGTGTTTGTACATGCTTGAAATTTGTGTGGGTGGCTTTCCTTAAGTCTCAATGTTGGGTGATTTCTTAGTCATGTAATCCATTAGTGGAAAATCTGCTGATTGACCTAAATACTTGTTTTTGTTAATTTCTTGCCAACTGTGTCTATTCAAACAGTACAAATTGGCTTTAGAAGGAATAAAACATTATTTGAGTGCATGCTGAGATGAAGCAAAGGTTACATAATTAATTAATGTGGAAATATTTATAGCTCATGCAGTGTTTAAAAGCAACCCAGAGTGTGAGCCCCTGTTATTAAGACCCCAGCAATACTCTTTATTGAACTTTATCTGGCATAGATCTTTTCCAGTGTTGAAATGTGTCTTGATGCATGTCTAATTGACATCCTTTAGTTTCAAATATTATTGTCAAACATTAATCTTTATGGCATGTGAACCTTTTGGATTTTTAATAGTTGAGGGTTCCAGTAGAACTATGTATTTTGGTGGTTAATAAAGAGTACTAGACTTGGACCAGTTCAAGCCTCCATTCCCTTATAAAAGTTCACTGTATCACTGTCAGTCTTATATGACCTCAGCATGATTGATCTCATAAGATAACTGGGAGAATGAAATGGGATAACCTCAAATCTGCTATTTTTAAGTCTTTGGAGGAAATATAGTGTCTCTAGAACAGCCTCTTGCAATTTCTTGATTTCCAATGTCTAGGACTGCATTTCTCATCATTTCTAGCCAGAATGCCCATTGAACACTTTGGGAGTCGGAGTGGATTGTGACCAGATTGGGGAGGCCTGGTTTAAAGTCTTGGATTAGGACCAGTGTGGTGATGTGAGGTTCAGATTGCCACGTAGCCATGACTCT
This sequence comes from Anolis sagrei, assembly GCF_037176765.1. NCBI lineage: Eukaryota > Metazoa > Chordata > Lepidosauria > Squamata > Anolidae > Anolis > Anolis sagrei. The sequence continues at coordinate 64,165,336 of NC_090022.1, read as the reverse complement.
CCCTGGGTGAATTGCTGTTTGACAGGGTTGTAACAAGTACAGTAGAGTCTCGCTTATCCAACCTTTGCCCATCCAACATTCTGTATTATCCAACACAGTCTGCCTCCTGCCTGGATCCACAGCTGTTTCAATACATTGCGATGTTTTGGTGCTAAATTCAGAAATATAGTAATTATTACATAATGTTACAGAGTATTAAACTGCTTTTTCTGTTGATTTGTTGTAAAACATGATGTTTTGGTGCTTAATTTGTAAAATCATAACATAATTTGACATCTAATAGGCTTTTTCTAAATCCCTCCTTATTATCCAACATTTTCACTTATCCAGTGTTCTGCTGGCCCATTTATGTTGGATAAGCGAGACTCTATACTGTATTAAAAAGGGGAAGGAAAACTTCGGAAGAAAGGCAAGTGTCTAGGTTACATAAAGCAAAAGAATAATGCTATGAGTGTAAGTTTTAGTAGAAATGAACTGATGGTGAAATATTAAACACTTGCTTTCTCATTCCTGACTTCAGCTCAACATACAACAACCTACCTTTGGCTTCCTGTTTGACATCGATGGAGTATTGGTGCGAGGGAAGACGCCAATTCCTGCAGCAAGAAAAGCCTTTCAAAAACTTCTTAACTCTCAGGGAGAATTTTTGGTGCCTGTAGTCTTTGTCACTAATGCAGGAAACTGTCTTCGTCAGAAGAAAGCAGACCAGCTGTCCCATATCCTTGGCATTCCCGTGAGTAACTTCAGCGTCTCCTGACTATGTTTGGATTATAATCCACGACAATAAAATCCAATATATATGTATATATAGCTAGTCTGTTTTATATTTTGTATAACATTCATCAAGGCAGTCTCCTAACCCTTTCTTACAGTTCTCTTTTCACAAAGATGCAGTACCTTTCCAAGTCATTTTTAGAATTTATCATTTGAAAGGGATTCATCAACTATTTACTATCTACATGATTTCAGGGCTAATTTTGTGTAGTTCTATATAAGAACAGTAACCCCTTTAAAAGTAAGATTTCTGTGTCCTCAGTACTGTGTTGGATGTCATATTAATATTTGTCATATTAATGGTTTGAGGCTTAGGCCCCTTCATTGCCCTATATCCCAGGATCTGGTCCTAGATTATCTTCTTATCCCAAATTATATGGCAGTGGAGACATACATAATCCAATTCCATGTAGATAATCTGGGATCAGATCTTAGGATATATGGTCGTATAGGTCCAGCCTTAGTTGTAGGGGGAGGGAGGAACATGTGCATCAGCTGTCTGCTTTGGAAAAACAAATCCTTAGTATTATCTTCATGAAGAAGGTTGCCTAGGATAAAAGAAAAAATATAAATGATTACAGCTGTCTTTTCCCCCCTCTACTAGATTTCCCAAGACCAAGTCATGATGTCCCACAGTCCTTTGCGAATGTTCAGACGTTACCATGACAAATGTGTTCTTGTATCAGGTCAAGGTCCACTTCTTGACATTGCTAAGCAGTATCCTTTCAAAAATAGTGGTCTCTCATTGAGCACAGACCTCAGAAAAGTTGGGAGGCCAAGAGAACTAAACACCCAGAGCCAAGATCCCAAGAGATAACGTTTCCAAGCTCTAGTTATTTGGGAGAGATTTGGGATTTGTGCAGAACTCTGGTAGGTTTGGATTATTTCATTCTGCATTAGGTCAGCCTGAAGGACACAAAAACACGTGTAAGCTGTCAAGATCTCCAGATCTCTTGAGAAAGTAGTTTGAAACAAAATGTGTCTGTGTGCAGGGTCCTGTCAAACTCAGTGCCTACATTGACAAGTTCCTGGTCCCAATTCAAAGTGCAGGTCATTACCTACAAAGCCCTACACAGTTCAGGTCCTTCCTATCTTCGTAACCCCCTATGAACCAGCTTGGCCTCTAAGATCTGCCGGGGAGGTCCTCTCTGTCCCACCTCGGTTTTAGCAGTGCTTGGTGGCGCAAGGGAGAGGGCGTTCTGGGTGGTAGCCCCTTTGCTTTGGAATGCTCTCCCCAGAGAAATTAGGCTAGCCCCCACACTCCAAGGTTTTCGGAAAAAACTTGAAATCATGGCTTTTTAAGCAGAGCTTCAAAGAGGGCTAACATTAGTTTATACCTGAGGATCAAGCACTTGTTTGATTCGGGCACTTAACGTGACTGAAATTGATACAACTATTTTATCCACAACTATTGCCGCATTTTATTTAGTATTTTAATTAATGGGGGTTTTAACGCTATCAACACTGTTATTGTTTACAATTGGTATGTATTTTACTGTATTTGTGTGATGTGTTTTACTGTATTTGTATATTCCACTGCTCTACCATGTGCTTTGTAAGCAACTTTTGGGAGATGGTGGTGGGATATAAATAACATTATTATTAGTATTACATATCCACTTGAGGTTTCGGTAGATGATGTGATAAATTTAGGTTTTTTCTGTGGGACTGCAAAGATTGGAGCCAAGGTAGACCACAAAAACAAAAACAAAAAAAGATAATCCATTTTTGAAAGCTTAAAATTCTGAATTTTTTTACTTAGTTTTCATCTTGCTTAATGGGTGTTCTTTGTGGACAGTGAGGTGAGGAGTTTAAAAAAAGTATGCATGTTTCCCCCAAAATTGTTGGTTTGAAAGACTCTTGTGGGCACTTATCTTTGGTTGAGAGCATGAATACAACAAAATGCATTCTTTTACCATGCAGCTTTAAATAATGTTCCTATAGATATTCTTGAAACCAGTAAGACCTGTTGCTAATTACATTTTTCAGGACCAAGTATAAGTAGCTAAAGAGTTAATATGAACTTGTTCTAACAATGCTACTCAGGAAAAAATGACATCAGCTTCCAACTGTAGGGGCCACAGTGAGCAAAGAAAAGTGGTGCTTAAATATTATTCAAGGCCAGAGTTCTTTCTTACTGTTCTTTTACATGTTTGTCAAAGAGTGGTAAAGTTTTAACTTAAGACTATCACAGTCAAATCAAATGAATTGCTTATGATGTTTTCGCAAGGTAAAGTTGTGCATTTCTATAGAATACCGATTGTTATCCATAACTAGCAACATCAATTAGTCTTGGATTTTTTCACCCAATTACAATTGACAAACTACGAGAGACGTATCCATTATTGGATATGGTGGACCATGACCGAAGACCTAAAGTTTTGGTAAGTATTTGTGTTATTTTTCAACACCCTCTCATGAAAGTGGTCTGTTCTGTAACTGAAACAAGAAAACATGGATACTACAACACAAATCTTGTAGTGTACACATAAATAAGCAAAAAATGGCAGTTTCCTATGGTTTCTGATGACGAACAAGGTTTATACTTTCCTCACTTGGAATCCAGTTTAGCTGTGATATTCCTGCTATCAGTTTAACTCAGAGTTTCCCTGCTCTTTAGGGCACATGGGCTTTGTTTTTTAGTATGTGATGATTGCTGTGAGATTATTGAGATTGCTATCTACTCACGTGGAAGTTTATTGTTATTCTCACAGATTATCTTTCTCCTCTTCACCTCCCAATTCTGCCCTCACCAGTACAACACTGAGGAAAAGATACACAAGACTCACAAAAGCTTGTTTGTCACAGAGCCATGTAGCTAATTAAACACACCAGTGCCAACAATCCTCGCAGTTACCCTGCTTTCTTTCAGCATTCACGATCTCCATAATCCATGGTCAGTTGTAGGCTACCTTCTTGCCCATTTCCTGTAGTGCTTCAGCAGACAGCAGATGCCCAAAGATGATGCCCCACCACCAAGTATCAAGCTGTGCCCCTCATTCGTCCCTCTCCCGTTATGTGCCTAGTTTATGAAATTATAGGAAATGAGGCCACATACGTCATGAGTTCACCAGGTTATTCAGCCAACATCACAGTGTTTTCTGGATATTAACAGCATGGATTTTGCCCCACTGCCACCACAAAATCAGATATGTTCGTTGAGCTTTTGCACTTACAAACTTTCAAGATTATTCATTGTCAGATCATATCTGATCCAGGTCTAGATGAAGTCAGGCAGTTTTGGCCCATGTGCATATATGTGTTTTAAATTTACTAGTGTTTTTATGGAGTTTAGTTTGGAGTTTAGCATTGGAAACTTTCCCTCCCAGTGGACATAGTAATTTGACTGAGAACAGGGAGTGAATCCTGTCTGCTGATAAAAACAAATGAATGAAAAACACCAATAATACCAGGGGTATTCAACTTAGCATTGGAGTTTGGCCCTAAAATTAGTCTGTTGTTGAAATGATCTTATTGTGTCTTGGATTTAAGGTACACTACTAGCTTAAGTGCCAAAAACATATTTGTTGTGTAGACTAAAGGAAGGCACATGTAATTGTCTTTTGTTTTATCTTGCCTGCATCATTTAAAAGGTTGTACAGTTTGTCCTTAGGTTTACTCAGTATTGACTGATCTTGGAAGAGATTAGGCAGCAGCTGAGAGAACAGGGCACAAACATCAGGAAACGCTTCCAAGAACCAGCAGTTCAATTCAGCTTAACGCATTTTATCCTATCGTTAGGAAGGGTTTAAGGAGACTTGGTAGATCAAAACTTAACCCTCTAAAAACTTACATTGTTTATGCATTTTGTAAATGTAGCTATATATTTTTTTTGTGAAAGGACTTTTTGTTTGTTTCCCTTCTGTTTCCTTGGTGCATTTTGAATTTTAAATTGTCTCCTTGTGGAGAGAAAAAGTGGAGTATAAATAAACATTATTATTATTATTATTTCTTCCCCTGTGCTGAAGTGTATCTAGTGAATTTCAAAGAAAGGCAAGGAAACAAAACTTATTTGAAGTTTTTGTGAGATATTCTGGCTTGATTGGATCTGGCTAAGTGTAATTTGATGGCAGTTAGCTGTGTGTAGTATAACTGCTTTCTCAATAATGTTGTGTAAATTGTGGAAATTAACTGTGAAGAGAATTTTTGTGATTAATATAACTAATATACAGCAGTCACCAAATTACAAACATCCGACTTACAATTAATAGTTAAGAAAAGGAGTTATCATGGGGAAAAGATGTCTCCACTCCAATCCTTGTTTCTACAACAAAGGCCATTTTTTCTCAAAATCCAATGATCACAGGGACAGAAAGTGAGATGAAATCTTCTGAACAGGAGCAATAGACAGCAAAGCAAACACCATGGGGTGTTCACCCTTCCTTATGCTATCCAAAGCTTGCATAGATAGATAGATAGATAGATAGATAGATAGATAGATAGATAGATAGGGCTCATGTTACACTTTAAAATGTACATGTTCTGACTGACGTACAAATTCAACTTAAAAACAAACCTACAGAATCTATCTTGCTTGTTGTGAGTTTTCCTGGCTGTATGGCTATGTTCCTGAAGCATTGTCTCCTGACGTTTTGCCTGCATTTATGGCAGGCATCCTCAGACCTCACAACCTCTGAGGATGCCTGCCATAGATGCAGGCAAAACGTCAGGAGAGAATGCTTCTGAAACATGGCCATACAGCCCAGAAAACTCACAACAACCCAGTGATTCCAGCCATGAAAGCCTTCGACAATACATGTTCGTAACTTGGGGACTGCCTGTATTTGTATTTTATGAATGCGTGAAGACATACACTGTAGAGAATAAATGAAATTAAATGCAAGAAGACTATATTTTTACTATTCATCTCCACACCTTGTGAAATACTGAAGCTGGATTATATAGAAATACCCAGAGCCTAATGGTAAAATAAAGTAGGCAAGATTATTTACTCTGGCTGAACTAGAGATTTGAAACTTGTCTGAGGAAATTCTGGTCCTTAAAAATATAGTACTGGCATATCTGAGTAAGTGAAACGAGTTTCGCAAGAATACAGACTAGTGTAAGGCTGCTTTTTTTTTCTTTGCAGCATCCGCCTGCAGTTGAGCTTCCCAAGATCGAGGGTCAGTATGTCTCATATTCTAATTGTGTTCTAACTTATTCTTACAAAAAGTAGAATGGATAGTAGCCATTGTTTAAAAATAGTGTGTTGTTACATGTTTATAAATCAGGTTTATGGCTGTTATGAGCAGTGTACATTCCTTGTTTAATACAAGTTATTTCACAAGAATATTGCTACTCATTTAGCCTGGATATTGCTTTCTATCTTTGTATTTTCTACACTCTTCTAAATCTGCTACCTGGAGCTGCACTATGATGATTTCAGTCTCAGCTATACAATCTCTATACTGTATACGATTTTAAAAATACTAAAGCATTGTGCTAAATCTGTCAGTAATAACTAAACATCAGCCTAGTTCATATTGGAAAACAGACTGTTACTGAAATTTGCAGCACAAAATAACATATATACACAATTAACACCAAACTATTCTGTGACACTTTCTGCCAAACAAATCATATTACAGAGGCCTTATCATTTTTCAGTATTAATAGATTATTTGGGAAGACAGACTCAGCCATGGTGGGCCATGCTCTCGTTAAGTCTCATAAAGACTATTGCAACACGCTCTACATAGGGTTGCCGTTAGGAAGCTTCAAGTAGTCCAACAGGCAGCAGCCAGGTTTCTAACTGGAGCGACTTACAGAAGGAATACTACCCCCCTTTTGAGCCAGCTCCACTGGCTGCTGGTTTACTACGAGCACAAATCAAAGTGTTAGCCTATAAAGACCCAAATGGTTCCGGTCCAGCTGACCTATCCAAACGTATCTCTCTTTATGAGCCAACTAGAGCATTAAGGTCATCTGAGGATGTCTTGCTCTCAGTCCCACCGTCCTTGCTGGCACAATTGGTGGGGACAAGAGACAGGGCCTTCTCAGTGGTGGCACCTTGTCTGTGGAACTCTCTCTCCAGCGAGATCAGATTATCTTTCTCCCTCCTACCATTTAGGAAACTACTTAAAACGTGGCTTTTAAAGCAAGCATTTGGAAAGTGAGGTGAAGCAGCCATGATAACTTTGGCATTGGCGCTGTTTTATATTGCCAGTGTTTGAGGTTTTATAGTCTACTGGTTTTAATTTATTGTTATATGCTATGTGTTTTTATCTTTTGTAAAGCATTGAATTTAGCCATTATGCACAGTTGTGAACTTCTTTGAGTCCCGTCCCCCTCATGGGTAGGGAAAAGCAGCATATAAATAAATAGGTTGGTATCAAAAGTGTAAGCCTTTCAAAGCCTGTGCAAAATAAGATTTTACTACCCAAGATGACGATTCCAGGAACCCTTAACCGTTTTAATTTCTGAAGAAAACCATTTGACAGTAGCATAAATATGTTATTATGAACCATAGATTTATTTCCCCCACTGGAATTATTCAAGGTTCTGTAAACTAGAAATATTATTATTATTATTATTATTAACTTTATTTGTACCCCGCTAGCATCTCCCGAAGGACTCGATGCGGCTTACACAGGCCGAAGCCACTAACACAATACAAAGAAAACATATCACAGCAGTAAACAAGCAAATCAAAACAATTAAGCAAAATAAACAGCAAATGACATACATCAAGACACTATTAAAAACTGGTTCGGCCGGCGCAAAGGGGTACAGGGTTAAAAGTGCTGATATGGCAGGAGGAACGTAGGATTAAAGTGTGATGTGCAGCAACATTTGTTGTACTAAAGTGCTTCCAGGACTTGGGATGGGGATTCCTAGTTTGGGAAGGCACAACGGAACAGCCAAGTTTTTAAATTCCTTTTGAAAACGGCTAGAGTGGGGGCCTGTCTGAGATCTTTTGGGAGGGCGTTCCAAAGTCTGGGGGCCGCCACGGAAAAGGCCCTGTCACGCGTCCCCACCAAGCGCGCTTGCGACGTGGGTGGGATCACGAGCAGGGCCTCTCCGGATGACCGTAACACGCGTGTGGGTTCGTAGATGGAGATGCGGTCACACAGGTAGGGTGGTCCCAAACCGTTCAGGGCTTTATAGGTGAGCACCTGCACCTTGAATTGGGCCCGGAAGATGAATGGCAGCCAGTGGAGCTCCTTAAACAGAGGGGTAGACCTCTCTTGATAATGGGCTCCGGTTAGCATCCTGGCTGCTGCACGTTGGACCAGTTGCAGTTTCCGGGCCGTCTTCAAGGGTAGCCCCACGTAGAGCGCATTGCAGTAATCCATTCTAGAGGTGACCAAGGCGTGGACCACCCCGGCCAGATCAGCCTTCACGAGGTATGGTCGCAGTTGGCGCACAAGTCTCAGTTGCGCAAAGGCCCTCCCGGATACCGCCGACACCTGAGCTTCAAGTGTAAGCGAAGAATCCAAGAGGACGCCCAAACTGCGGACCTGTGGCTTCAGGGGGAGTGTAACCCCGTCCAACACAGGTAACCACCCTATACCCCGATTCGGTTTACGATCGACCAGGAGGACCTCTGTCTTGTCGGGATTGATCTTCAGCTTGTTCTTCCTCATCCAGATCGACACAGCGGCCAGGCACTCACCTAGCACCTGAGAAGCCTCCTTGGAATTAGGTGGAAAGGAGTAGTAGAGTTGTGTGTCATCTGCGTAGAGATGGCACCCAACTCCAAAACCCCGGATGACCTCTCCCAGCGGTTTCATGTAGATGTTAAAAAGCATGGGAGACAAAATAGAGCCTTGCGGGACCCCACAGGTCAAAGGCCAGGGGTCAGAGCAGGCCTCTCCCAGCTTCACCATCTGGGTTCGTCCCTCCAGGAAGGACTGGAGCCACGACAGAACCGTGCCCCCAAGGCCCATCCCGGAGAGACGACCCAGAAGGATACCATGATCGATGGTATCGAAAGCCGCTGAGATGTCCAGGAGAACCAGCAGAGTCACACTCCCCCTGTCTAGCTCTCTGCGGAGGTCATCCACCAAGGCGACCAAGGCTGTCTCGGTGCCATGGCCAGGCCTGAAACCAGACTGTGAAATATTACATTGTGATATGCAGTAAAAAGATAAAACCTCATATGTGTGTGTATGCGTCTTTGTGTGTGTCTTGCAGCAATTATTTTGTTTGGTGAGCCAGTGAGATGGGAAACTAACCTCCAGTTGATAATAGATGTCCTTTTGACAAGTGGCTATCCTGGAAATCCATATCCTCAGGGAACAAACACCCACATTCCTGTATTGGCTTGTAATATGGATCTGATGTGGGCAGCTGAAGCTCAGTCTCCAAGGTAGGACTCAAATTTCCAATTGTGAGTGCTAAAGCCCCTGATGTTTTGAGCATATGATCAGAAGGGGGATGAAAACTTCATTCTACTGTGTCTTGGTTGCCAGCTGAAGAGCTGCTCCATTACTCAGAACAGCTGCTGTTTCATAATAATAATAATAATAATAATAATAATAATAATAATAATAATGTTTATTTATATCCCGCCCCTTTTTCCCAGGGGACTCGGTGTGGCTTACAACATAGATAATACAATAAATACATAAAGTGGAAACAAACAATTAATAACATATCCAATCAATATATAACACAAAATACAGTACAATCAAATAACAAAACTGCCAATAACATTCTGAACATTTGATTAAAACACAGTCATTCCTTTGAGCTAAAAGGGCTTGCTATCCCATCAAGATAAGTCCATATTCTAGAGATTGACTAATCACTGTCAAAACCATATTTAAATAACCAGGTTTTCTGAAGATTTTTTTTTGGGGGGGGGGGGAGTTGGATATGAGACATTGTGTAGTTCCACATTCATAACTAAGTAAGCAATGTGGTATCTTGACATACAAATTTCGACTAACAAATGACCTGTTTGGTCTTTTCATATGTGATTTATTTTTTTACTGTGGTTATTTCTCATTGACAAAACCATTTATATATTTTAGGTTTGGACATGGAACGTTCATGGTTTGTCTGGAAAATATTTACAAAAAGATTACTGGCAAGGAGCTGAAATATGAAGCTTTGATGGGGAAGCCTAGTGCACTGACGTATCACTATGCAGAGTACTTGATCAGAACACAAGCAGCAGCAAAAGATTGGAAGAAACCCATTAAAACTCTCTATGCAATTGGGTAAGAGATTTTTCAGCAGAACATTCTTATTGTAGATAGTAGCAAATTAACACACTTTGTAAAAAAAAAAAAGTAAGCCAAAGTTTACTGCCATCTCATTTCCCATTCACTTAAGAGAAAAGAGATATTTCAAGTTAAGCATTGTTACAGGATTAAAGGAGGATATGGTACAGAAATGTAAGGAATATTGTAATCATTAACTTAAAGGTGGATAGAACAGGTAGTTGATTAAAACTATATACAAGCTATATACAAAGATAAGCCCCCATTTACAGATCCTATTCATAAGTGGTTATTAATAGTAAGTTTCACAAAGTACAAGTGGAAGGGAACCGAAGTAACACTATGAGCATGTCTTTTAGTTCAGTTAGTACAGGCATGGGCAAACTTTCTAACTTGGGGGCCGCATGGTAGGCTGTAGTGGGGTGGGCAGGCCCGGGAGGGAGGGGTTCTCCCCTAGCCCCCTCCCTGCCCTTTCTTCCCCTTTCTCTTCTCTTTTGGAGACAGAAATTGAAGGAAAGACAGGAAACGTTTGGATCCCAAAAGAGTTGGTCTTGGTCAGGATGAGATGGTGGATGGGAGAGAAAAAGTGTATCCATTAGACCCCTCCCTTATTTCCTACTCCTGGTATACAATCCTAGAGTCGGAAGAGATCCCCAAGGGCCATCCAGTCCAACCCCCTGCCATGCAGGAAGGCACAATCCAATAGATAGCCTCTGCAGAAAAGCCTCCAGAAGAGGAGACTCCACTACACTCCAAGGCAGCCTGTGTCACTCTCCAACAGCTCTTACTCTCAGGAAATTCTTCCTAATCTTTTCAGTGGAACCTTTTCCCCTGCCATTTGAAACCATTGCTCCCTTGTGCCCTGGTCTCTAGAGTAGCAGAAAGTCAGTTTTCCCCCTCCTTCTTCCTCAATGGGACACCCTTTTAAATCTTGAAACATGATTCTCATGTTCCCTCTCTAACTCCTCTTCCCCCAGCTAAACATCCCCCAGGAAGAAAGGAGGAAGAAAGGGAGGAAGAGAAGGTTGGAAGGAAGGAAAGGAGGGAGAGAGGGAGGAAAAAGAGAGTGTGAAGGAGGGAGGAAAGAGGGAAGGAAGGACATAAGGGTAGAAGGGATAGAAGGAGGAAGGGAGAATGAGAGAGGTAAGGAAGGAAGGGTTGAAGAGAAGGGAGGGGAGGGAGGAAAGAGAAGGAAGGAAGGAGAAAGGGAGGGGAGGGAGGAAAGAGAAAAGCAAGGGAGAACAAAAAGGTGGGAGGGAAAGAAGGATGGAAGGAGAAAGAGGGAGGTAAGAAAAAGAGGGAAGGAAAGAGAGAAGCAAGGATAGGGTGGTGAGCAAGAGGAGGGCCTGAGAAAAGAGCCCAAGGGGGCGTATCTGGTCCCCGGGCCTGCGTTTGCCCATACCTGAGTTAGTGTGTTATTACTTGGTTCACTCCTGTAATAAGAATATAAAAATGCACCTCAAAATAAATGTAGAGGTCCTAAGATGACAAGTTCTTTGAATCTTCAAAGTTCACACTTAGCTATTTTGGCGTCTTACTGATATGTGTTTGAAAAATCCAGCTAGTCATGAAGTGCTAACCGTTGTGAACTTATAATACAGGGTTAGTCAAAATGCATAGGCCAATAAGCCATTCAATTGAATGGCTTATTGGCCTATGCATTTTGACTAACCCTGTATATACACACACTCCAATACTGTGGCGTTGTACACTTTTTATATCAGATCTATTCACGAGTCTTTCTAAAGAACATGCCACAGTTCCATGAAATAGGTTGAGGTTTATTTCTCTAAAAGTACAGAGACTTTTTTTTCACTTTGTTGGGTTTTTGGTTCCACTGAGCTATGATTAAGAAAAATATATTTACCTAAAGATTGCAGATATGCATGTCTCAAGCCCATAGGCTGCTATATGGGATGTGTGTCATTCAAAGCATTGCACCAAACTTTAATACAGTTTGACTTTCCCTTATCCAAAATACTTGGGACCAGAAGTATTTTTGATTTAAGATTTTTTTTTTGAAATCCCTGTATTTGCTTTGGAAATATCTTGGGATTCAAATATATACATATTTATTTGTGTTTCATATACATTGTGCATGAAACAAAGTGTGGGAACATAGAACATTATAAAACAAACGTGCCACTATCTGAACCACTCGTATGGACAATTTTGGAATATTTTGGGTACTTGAATTCCAGAGAAGGGATGCTCAGACTTGTAAACCAAATCAAAATTGAAATAGCAAACTGTTTTAACTCTTTAACAAAAGCTGTATCCGTACACTTCCATTATATTAATCCCAATATAACTCTCCTGGCTTTCTAGGGATAACTTAATGACAGATATTTATGGTGCTAACCTTTACAACCGCTACCTTGAAGAGAACAATTCCAGAAGAGGCTCCAAGGCCCGTGTCCAGGCCCAAGCAGCTGGAGGCACAAGGTCCACCACAGTCTCTCAGGAAGAAGAACTGGACAACAGCTGGGAGAGTGAATTGGCATCTGCTTCAGCCACAAGCTGCCACTCTGTCCTTGTTTGCACTGGGGTTTACAACCCTCACACAGAAGTCCCCTCTGACACAAGGGAGAGCATCACTGAGACTGTGTTTCATGGGCACAGAGATTTCAGATTTGATCCAGCTTTAGTAGAACCAGACCACATTGTGCCAGATGTTGATGCTGCTGTTGATTTAATCTTCCAACTGGAGAACTTTGCACCAAATGAAAATTTCAGGACTTCTTAACAGCCTCTTAATGGTTATACTCCTTTCTGTTTTGAAAAACAAGTGGGGGCACTTACTAAGAATTCACTAACATGTTTTTGTTTATATGTGTTAACACTTCTAATGTATTACTCCTATTTGTTCTAACCTCATTTATTTTGAAATTTTAGTTTATGTGTCACTTATTTCTTTTAGTTGTCAGTGCCGCAATATGAATTTTGATTTCTGAGTGTTAACTTCCTTGCTTAGCCCAAAAGCTTGAACCTACTGTTCTGAATGCTGAGGAGGAACATCTCATACATTGAGGTAGAAATACAATAAATAAACTCCTTGGCTTCAATACGGTATCTCTACAGGGTAACATTACTACAAAGCCCCTGAAGGTATGCCATGTAGCCATGCCATGCTTCATGGTAAGCAGGTGGGCTGGATGACCATTGCATATATTGGCAGTAATGTCATGATTTCATGTCTGGTCTCAGGAATGTGGCCAGCTGCTTCTTTGAGCCTGTCCGCCTGCCATAAAGCACAGAATGGCCATGTTAGAGAGGAAGCTTTGCATTTGTGGAGGTGGGATGGGAATGCCAACCTCTGCGGCATCAGAAATAAGAGAGTATTCTTGAAGGGCCATGTCAAGTGTTCCCCTATGGTCGCTCTTTGGTGTTTCCATCCATAATCCTCTTGATTCTGTGCTCTTCCTGTGGAACTTTTCAGTTCTTGAAGATGGAATTCACTTGAGTTTGTAATGACTGAATACAAACCATCAGGCATAAATATGTACAAATGCCGTCAAATGGGATTGTATTCAAGTCTAACTCGTGTTCAGTAACTTCCTGTAAGAGCTCCCAATTGACTTTGCCCTTTGGCTGCCTGGCTTACTAGCTAAGCTTTAGTTACACTGAAGTTTTATTATTAATCATGATGGTGCACTGTGGCAGAATGCCAGACAGCTGCTTTGGCCTCTGGTTTTAACTTTAAACTCCAAACCATCATGCCTATACTACACATTTGCTTAAATATATACTAGTGAAGTTCCCCTTCCCGTCTGTTGCTTATTAAGATAATGTATCTCGGTGATGTATATGCTTCAATAGTAACTTATTTCATGCCATACCTGTTTTTGAAATGTTTTAACTAACAGATTTGTCTAGTAAAGTATTTTCTTTTAAAAAATGAATACAGAGCCTTAATTCACGTGCTTTTCATTTCTTACACCCAACTTTGTTGATTTTTAGACAGAGGTTAGATAGTCATCTCTCAGTCATGCTTTTAACAATGGATTTCTGCATTGCTAGCATGTTGAAAAGGACTTCGGGGGACATCCAGCCCAATCCTGTGATTCTATATGAATGTTAGTTAATATTACTAGCCACACTTGCAAATATTAGATTAGTACAGAAGGCTTCCAATGATCTGTTGTATCTAACAAATTCTGATGTAGACCTTTGATTTTTAAAAATCTGTTGTGCTGTTTTTTGGGGTTTTGTTATTTTTTTGCAGTAGTGGTCACTTTTTTCTTTAAAGATAAGAACACTAGTCACTTGTGCGGTATACTTGTGCACTTGTGAAAATAGACTAAAGCCTATTTCTGGTGTATATTTTCCATTATCAGCTGCATTGACTCTCTTTGTTTCTGGACCTAATAGAAGATGCTAGTTCTTACCAGGAAACTTTACTGTTTTGTCCTATGCAAAGTTGTCTTTGGAAGATCTGAGATAGGAGCTACAATACAATAATATGTTGGAGTAGAAGAGAAAATAGAAGCCCCTTCAGTATTTTTTAATAGGGTGTGAGAAAATGAGGCAAACAACAGTGACCAGAGCTAAAGTTCCAAGCCTCACCATGTTAAAATTGACAAATTACAGGCAGTCCCCAAGTTATGAACAAGATAGGTTCTGTGGATTTGTTTCTTAAGTTGAATTTGTATGTTTGTTGGAACAGGTACATTTTAGTGTAATTCTTGCAAAATATTGTATTTTAGCTTTGGATAGCATAGAGAAGGGTTAACACCCCTGTGGTGTTTGTTTTGCTGCCTTTGCCCCTGTTCAAAAGATTTCACCTCATTTTGTCTCTGTGATCACTGGATTTGGAAAAATAAAATGGCTTGTTGTAGAAACAAGAATTGGTAAGAAAAGCTTCAGTGAATACACCTTTTCCTCGTGATAATTTTTCCAGGAGTGAATTTCCCTTCCTAGGGGTGTTTTATCCCTGTTCTTAACTATGAGTCATGAGTAAGTGGGATGTTTGTAACTCACAGACTGCATGTCTATGTTCTTGGGGAACTCAGTATGGAACTATTGATTTATGGACCTTGTCCCTAACCCAGTCGTCATCTAAGGTTGAGCTTTTCCAAACTCAGTGTTGTGATATGTTCATGTATCAGCTGCAGTGTGTAGGTGTGCCACACGAACATAACAAGATACCTCTGAGTCTATGTGCCATAAGCAATAAATCACACATTTAAAAAAATATAAATGCAAGGTTTGCATGAGCTTTTTTGTGTACTCATGCATTTTACTATTACAATTTATGCACATGCCTGTATCTCTTTTAAGGAGTTGGTTTAACTTGTGGTTTTGCTAGTAAAACTGAATTTCCGTGTTAAAAACTGATTTGTGTATCAAAATGGAGTGATACCAACATGATGTGTTTGGAAATCTCTGATCTAAGAACTTAAGAGTGATCATTGAAACATCAGTATATTTTAAAAGTCACTTGCAAGCCAATTAATGTATGTTCTAGATAAACTAGAACTAGAATCCTAGTCTTAGGTGAATGAATTCTGGGGAAAATACATGAGTTATTTTGGATTAAGTAGTGAAAAACACACTGAAGAAATCTTGCTGAATAAAAGATACAACTCCAGCAGCATAGGTTCTGTCACTCATTAACCATGTAGGCAGAAGTAACCCTAAAGTCACATAGAAATAACTGAACTGTGTAACTGCACACATATTCGTTGCTGTGGAAGTGTGTTGACCTGCTTGTGAGTTTCCCATTGAAATCTTTCCACTAGTGAAAAGGCAATGCTGGTTTAAAGAAATCTAGCTACTGCATTTTACATCAGTTGCAGTTTCGCAATACTCTTCAAGGACTGCACCACACAGAGCATGGTGCAGCAATCAAACTAGGAAAAGCTACATACTGGCAGGTTTGTATCACTGTGAACAAATCCGCTTCTCTAGGAAGGGATGCATCTTGGGTGGGAGAGATTATTTGGTGTCTAAAATTCATGACTAAAAGTTAGCTGATGAACTGTGATGGTTATGTATCACCATTAATAAATCACACATATGCAATGTAATAGCCAAATGCTCATTTTAATTATACACAGTACAACAGATTTGCTACAGTTTTGCTAAAATTTACAAAAAAAGCAGGTTTCATGGTTTTTAAAAATAAACTTTTTCCTTATAAATTCATAAATAGGTGACAGTAAATTGTCAAAATCAACTACTGTATGCAAACTTTGTTCCCTTGTCATCTTGCATTCCACCTCACCTGGTGAACACCATGCTAAGGAAAAGCAAGATAGTTGCCGGTGAACAGAAAGGTAGGCCCTGTGATTCATCCCAGAAGCCTTGATTATAACAAGCAATAAAACTGTTCTAAAACTGCAGAACACTTCAGTAACACCGGAGTTCTTAAAACCTTTTGGAATGATGTGAGCAAATTCAATATGAATCAGAGCTTTCTCCCCACTAAGTATGTGAGCCAGGCCTTCTCTTACACGCCGAGTGGAAGCTCTATGTCCCTAGGACATGAGGGGTTTTCTCTTTTTTAAAAACCACCTGATATCATCAAGCGAGGCACTATTACAGAGTAGGAAATGTCACTGAAAATACAGAGCACATGAGGAACCTCCAGAGACTGTCAGTATTTATCACTAGATATAACTAAAAATAACTTCACTGCTCAAAAAAGGGGTAGTACTCTATCAGATCCCACTCTGTGCAAACACCATACACAAAATACCTGAATCTATTATTTTGTTTTACTTTATGTAGGTTCTACCACCAGGTGACATGAGAGGCAGAATAAAATCTAAGACTCAAGACTAAAATTAAGATCAATGGGTAATACGCTCATACTTGAACATGAGTCACACTTGGGTCAGTGTGTCCCTATATCTTTTCCCCAAAAATGGGAAAGTAACTGCAGAAGGGGACAATATTTTCAACAGGCAAACGGGAAGGGAATAATTCCGGCATCATAGTCCTGAGCTGAACATCAGAAGCAAGGTTAGGCAATGTAACAGCCAAGCTAGGAATGCTGGTTGTACTGACCATCATACATCCAAGAATTGGTTCTATGTTTACAAAATATATATGCAATCTCGAGAAACCTTTATCTAAATTATATTATTTTTAGCAGAATGCGGACAGTTGCAAATAATCACATTTATTTTAAGTATGCCATTAAGCTACTGTCCTAATGTACAGGCGTATGTTTTCACTAAATCAGTGAGTCTTACTATCAAGCACATGTACACTTGTTTGCAACTTTAGGCACTGCTAATCTTCTCCTGATTAGGGCCAGTATATTTCCCTATTGTGTTTCCAGTACTTAAGACTATTACATTGCTTTCCCAAAAGACAGACAAAAACCAAAACAGGAAGCCTATGCCTGTTTCGCCAATGCCTTTCATATCCAAAATGCTGGCTCTTGTTTTATAAAATCTAGTTCATTACCGGACACAGAATTCCGGTTATATTACAAAAAGAAGGAGTGACACCCTCTGCAATCTACTCAGATTAAACAGGTTATTCAGTAAGATGAACAATACCACAATGAGAAAGGCATCTCACTGCACTGCAGTGAAGGTAAGAAACAACTTTCACAAGAATATACCTGAAGAGTGCACCATATTACAGGAGGGCATCATGAAGTGATCTCTCCATGTGGTTCCTAATCTTGTGAAATAATGTATGTATTAAAGTCTGGTCTTTCACATGGAGATCCCTCTTGCAAGATTTGTGTGAGGAGGGTTCTCAAAGAAGGAAACACTGCTCACTAGCAGCACAAGGAATCTAAAATCCTAAATAACAGGCATCAAAACAGATTGCCCTCAAATGTCTGGGAACCACTTAGAGGAAGAAAAAAAACCTCCCCTACTGTTTCTTACCACAATACAAATAAAAGGCCCTTGATTATTATCTATATATTAAGGGCATGCATGTGAATCACTCATACATTTTTATTTATTCAAGATGCAAAACAGCAAATAGAACGATATAAGCACTGTATATAATGCCAAATCATTCCAGATTCTCTCAGTATTTACCCTGTAACTTACTTACGAGCTATGCAAATTAATGTGGATTCTGAACTGTATTTAAGTGAGGCAGACACTCTAATCCTAAACATATGTTTGTAGAAGTCCCATGATCTCAGTGGAACTTACCCGCTGGTGCTCTAGTTTGGAAGAAAGACAAAATGTACTGCATCTATATTTAGATTTAATTCCTTACATTTCTTCCTTCTTCAAATCCTGACAGTTCAAGAAATTCATTAAAGTTGGGGGGTTTTTTTGGCTTTTACTTTTTTAATTACTGGAAAAGTTAGGAATAACAGTGCAGATCAGCAGCAGCATCCCAGGAAAGCCAAAACAAAAAAAGAGTCAGGTTGGACTAGGGAGAAAGAAAAGTAAACAGAGGAACATGGGCAACTAACAAGTTGGAAATCTAGTATGACATCTGTGGGTGGACAAGACAATAGATTGTGACAGCACTGTCCAAAACCCTATAGATTCCCTCGGATTTACATTTCTCAGTTTCACATAGGAAAAAGAGAAATGAGATTTTTTTTTCCCCCTGACAAACTCATGCTTTATGGAATGTACACAGTCACCCACAAGATTAACTGAGAATCAACTATATGTCTATTAACGTGGTTGGTTTTTGTTTCCATTTACACCCCATTCTTATTGTCGCAAAAATAGCTAGGTGTGCAAATCTACCAACTTCCAGCATTGACTCCTTTAAGGTATTTTGTAAAACATTAAAGGAAAGGCACTATACTAATATACATTAACAAGTATTTGCATAGACTCTGCATTAAATGAACTTTGTCAAAAGTTTCCTAAGACAGCTATCTTAAAAAACACTGTGCTGTCTGCAAAAATACTATTTATTTGGACAACCACAGTCTCAGGAACTGCATTTTGCTTGCTGTGGAGCAAAAACTTGATTTTAGCCTATAAAGTCATTAAGGAAATAGCTTAGGTAATTTATGTCATACACCTTATAATGGAAATGTTCAAATTATTACATGGTTTTAAGGCTGACAGCTACCTACTACAAGCAGACCACTTTCAAAAACTCTGATTTTTTTTAGAAGAATTCAGACAGGAAATCAATTTCTAATATTTATGCCACAGCTATCTTACTTCATTAATAATTTATTGTGCTCACTGCACAATTATACTATTGGACTGCCAAATTATTTTAGATACAAATACATCCCAATCTTGACCCAATTTGTACTGTAAAACATAGTATAGTATATATCTTACGAACAGTGCTTAAATATTAAATGTTTTTCAACAAGGAACAATTTATATGTCACAGATTATTGCATTCTATGATAGAATGGTAGAATACTTGAAGCACTCATTCGTCTAGGTAAACAACTGCTGACAGTGTAAATCAGTGGTCCTCAAACTTTTTAAACAGAGGGCCAGGCCACAGTCCCTCAAACTGTTGGAGGGCCAAATTATAATTTGAAAAAACTACATGAATTCCTATGCACACTGCACATATCTCATTTGTAGTGCAAAAAAACCACTTTAAAACAATACAATAATTAAAATGAAGAACAATTTAAACAAATATAAACTTATTAATATTTCAGTGGGAAGTGTGGGCCTGCTTTTGTCTGATAAGATAGGATTGTTGTTGTGTGCTTTCAAGTCGTTACAGACTTAGCTTGGGCCTCAGCGAGGGCCGGGTAAATGACCATGGAGGGCCGTATCTGGCCCCCGGGCCTTAGTTTGAGGACCCCTGGTATAATCACCCAGTTCTTGTGTGTTCTATAACTTCCCACTGATAATTCAAAAGTTTGCTTATGGGCCTAATTCTGTACTAGATTCATTCTGGCGAAGCCAGTCGTTTTCTTGATTTATAACATGTGTTGGGGGGAAGGGGGGGGGTAGAAGGTATCTTTGGTTTGGTAAAATGTTGTGTCCTGATCCAACAATAAAAAAATGTTGGTAATGTAAAGTTTCATAATAACTTGATTTAAGCAAGGAAACAATGTCTCTACAACACATGACTGAACTATACAAATTGTATGTACTGTGGTTGCCAGCCAATACCTATGAACACAATGATCTGACCAATCAGGTGTCTACTTCATCAGACAAGTATCTACAACCAACTTCATTATTATAAATCAATCAATGTTGTTTATCCATTAAGGCAGGGGTAAACAAAGCAATTATTATTATTATTATTATTATTATTATTATTATTATTATTTATAACCTGAATTTTCTCTCCACAAGCAGACTCAAAGCATAGCCCTTGAGACTATTTTCCACTGTAAGCTCCCCATATCAACACTAACATCACATATTTTTATGGCAGGGAGGCAAAAAAAAAAAAGGCAAAATAGCCAATTGTTATCCTGAAGGTTTCAGGCAGTATTGGCCATTCTGGGTGTCAACATAATGAGAGGGGGTGTAAGAGAGCAAAAATTGTGTGGGGTGACCATGTAGTTTTCCAGGGCTGGGGAGGGGGCAGATGGGCTATCCATTTCCATCCTACAATAGGCACCTATGGAATTTTTTCTACACTATGAATGAAATGTCTGTCTAATTTTCTTTAAAAAGGACAAAGTGCTTAATTTATTTTTACTGATAATGAGCTCTCCAAACCTGCCCTTTACAAGCTTTCATTTTAGAGGCAAATCACAGTCTAAGTGCCAGGGGATACAGACTCAGATTCTACAGCACTGTCTTCTATAGAGGATGTCTACAGGGGTTGCGTGGCACAAGACAACTGCACACTCTTTAAATAAAACTATTATAACTCCATCCTCATATCTACTTAACCCAAAATGATCACAGGCATAATGGCATTGGTTCTTCACATAGTTAACAGGAGAAGAGCCAGACAGCCCTCAGTTTAGTTTTCTTTTAGTTCACAGATAGTGTTTAGTTAACTGCTGGGAAATCAGCACATTTACAATCTGGATCCAACAGTGCTGGAAAATCTTGGAATAAAATACTATTTATGAGCAAAACCTCTCAGTCACACATCACCCTGCATTTTGTGACACTCACCCCAATAACTAGGTTAAGGCCCCTGTATTTGTTTATATCTACAAACACTTGAAATTAAAACCACTCTTTGACATTACAAATAAGAATGCAATAAACAATGCCCAATTTGGGTACTTCTTTCATAGAAAAGGTTAGAATGCGACAATTTCATTATACAGTCATCTGAAATTTGGTTTAAAAATCAAAATAGATAGCAACTTTTCATGTTTTGTGTAGAATAAATCTGATGAACCATACAGCCTTTAAAAAAAGATCTCTGACATCCTATCAGCATTATCATGATTGTCTGTTTTGTGCTAATGGAAATCGTCACAAATATTTTGATATTTCCAACAATAATGACCTGGATGAATGCTGCTCTTCTCAATCTGCATTTTTTAAACATTTTTCTGACATGATCAAGTTTTTTGCTTTGAAATATAGCCATTTTAGGGATATTAACTAAGCTCTAAAAATTAGTTTTAAAACATTGCAGACACATTGTTAATTCATCATATCTCAATGTTAAGGTGCTCCAAAAAGGAATCTGATTGTTGCTAATATTTGCACTTCAGAACTGCAGGCATATATTTAATCTGACATAAAATTCACCAAAAATATTAAAATTAAATATTCTGAACTTAAATAGTGATGCAGGTTTTGATTAACAGATTGTAGATTTTGTAGTAAAACTAAAAAAACTTCCATCAGCAGGGAGGAGATAAACCACTTGCAATTCAATTGCACAAAAGGACTAAATGTACAAATCATATAAAAGGAGTAATGTACAAATCATAAAATGTTGCATGTATTTGGAGCAAAATTATTATGAAAGAAAGCAGTTGTTATGTGATTTGTAGGGAGTTCATACCATGGGTGGTTGGTCGTTCTAGAAAATTCATCAGATATGAATTCAACATAACAACACACATAGTAATAAATATTTTTACATAATACTGGCTGGGAGAAATTTCAGAAGATGCAAATTCTGTGGTATCTGGAAAAGATGTTATTCTAGTCAGAATATCATCCTATGTATATATATAAAAAAGAAAAATGCTCCGACAACATTATTATTATTCATCAGCATGAGCAATAGGACTAACCTTCAATTGTTTTAGGTATTTTATAATAATTTAAAAAGCAGATGGCTAAGAAAGCAGTAGTCACAATATATCCTTTCCTCTAATGACATTGAATGTACATTTTGAAATTAATATACTAGAGGACTAAAAATCCACAATATTACATTCAACAAATAAACTATTCAGAAGGTACAAAATAGAAGATTAACATATCTATCTTAATATTGCAATCTTAAACCTTTTTGTTTGAAAATGAGCATTTACTTCCAATAATATTCCACTGAAATCAGTGAGTCCTACATCCAATGACTATGACAAGTTTCTTGCGGTGGATATTAAGGTAAATTATTGACTCTTACATCACATAGATGTACAGTACTGCTCATGCTGGTTTCTCTAGTTGTCTGAAAAACACCAAAGGGGGAAATCTGTGCAAGCCTATCCTCTCCCTTCACATAGGGTATAATTTCAGTGTCTAGGGAAACTTAACTTCTATGGAGGTTCCTCAGTCTGGACAAATGCCAGTTGCTTTGTCCTATGAGAAAATGACTCAAGTATTTCTTATCTGTAACACTCATTCAGAAAAACAGTGTAGCCCTATTGGAATTCTAATACTTGGTGGAATGTTAAGTGTTTAACGAGGCCTTGCTCACTTAAAAGTAGAAGTGTTGTTTCACTGAGGAGGTCCCACACACAAGGATTTACAACTGACACTGCAGCATTTCCCTGTCCATGCCCTTTCTGTACAGAAAGATTTCAGTAAGTTCTCTCTGTGCAACTCATTTTCAAACTGCTCTGCTTCCTGTTAGGAGAACCTGGCAGACACTACTGCCACGGACTTCTAGCTTTACGTAACAGTCCTTTCAGAATTAAGAACAACCCACAAACATTAATATCTAACCCACAAATGCACTGGGCTGGCAGAAAGTTGACACCAGATTCAGAGAGTGGCAGCTGGAGAACTGGGAAGGGAAGGTACACTAGATTCCAGTCACAATGAAAGAGATTTTTCATAAACTGTATCAGCAACCACACCCCCATCCTTCTACTACATCCTTGCTGTCAAGTTTGATGCTGTCTGTGTTTGGCTCACTGAACATGGGGCCTCCATGCCTCATCATGAGCTCTGTTGCCATCTTTACAAAAGCCTCCTCCACATTGCTGGAGTCCTTCGCAGATGTCTCTATGGCACAGGTGATATCATAGCGTTCAGCCAGACTCTGAGCCTCCTCTAGCTGAACCTCCCGAAGGTCACTTAGGTCAGACTTGTTTCCTGGCAGGAGAAAGTGGAATTGTTGACAGATTAACAATTTTTTAAACATGTAACTCCTGAGGTCAGTGTTCAACAAGAAGAGTCTAAGGGGAAAAAAGAGACAACAGCAGGGTCGCATGGAGAGCAGTAGGACACCAAAGGTGAAGCATATAGAAGGTTGGAGATGAGATGCCACTGTTATCTTGGAGGTGAGAAAGAGCAGAAGAAAGTGGAAGTTGAGAGAAAGTCTGTGGAAGAAGGATGAAGAAATCTGAGCCACTGCATATTATAAGATTTGCCCTCTGGATTCTGAATTGATATACAAATCACATCCAGGATTCAAATTCTGTGTATAATCGTATTCTAATGATAACAAAGCATACATCTTCAACACTGAAATTCTATGTCATAATAGCTCTATGCATTCCATCCATCTATCAGTTCTGTAACAATTGATCTTAATCTATATTTTAAACTATGAAGACTAACAAGTTTGATTTGCATAACCTTTCATGTTGGATCTGATGAAGTGGGCTGCTAAATAAACCTTTCTAGTCTTTAAGGTGCCATGAGACACATTATTGTCTTTGCTGCAGCATATGCAATATGCATACAGCAGGTATGGAAAAACTTCGGCCATCCAGCTGTTTTGGACTACAACTCCCAGAACTCCTAGCCAGCTTACTGGCTGTTAGGAATTATGAGAGTTGAAGTCAAAAACACCCGGAGAGCCAAAGTTTGCCCATGCTTGGCATACAGTCTCCCATCCTTATCTTTTATTGCATTTGTTTCAGGAACTAATATTACTGTCGTCATCTTGAAAACCTTTTTCATACTCTGCCTTCTTCCCAAAATTTAAACTCAAGGCAGGTGAGAGAATGACAATGAATATCTACAAGCTTTCTACTTCCAGCCTCAGAAAAATACTTGATACTGAGTTACTTACTTGACCAAATGGACAGTACAGTCTACCATTGCGATTATATCTGAATTCATAAATAGCCCTTGCTATTTAAAAGCTTGACAAGTCTATTGGAATTGAACATATTTGCATAATTTTTAACTACCACATCCCAGGATGAGAGATTAAAGCACAATAATAGAATCATGAAATCACAGTGTTGGAAGCAACCACAATGACCATTTAGTTCAACTTCTTGCCAGTCAGGAATATATAACAAAACCATTTCCAAAAGATGACCACCCACAGTGTATTGTTGAAGGCTTTCATGGCCGGAATCACTGGGTTGTTGTTGGTTTTTCTGGCTGTATGGCCATGTTCTAGAAGCATTCTCTCCTGATGTTTCGCCTGCATCCCCAGTGTGTTTTTAAATACAAAATTTGGGAAAGACATGGACAGCTATAGCAATCTCAACCAACTACTAGAAGTATCAAAAATGAAACTCACTAGATGACCTTAATTTAGTCATTCCCTTTGAGCCTAACCTACCCCACAGGGCTGTCATGAGATCAAATAGGAGGAAAGAAAACCACAAGCTCACTGAAAGAAAGGCAGGAAATCAAAGTAACTGATACTTTTTAAAAAAGACACATTATGAATTTTGACAATTTCTCTTAGTGACCAGGACAGCAATTTAATCTGCTAAAATAAGTGTGAAAAATTTATTCATCATCAAGATGTATTGGAAACAGAAATATAACTCTGCTTGATCACCTACAATTAAGAGAGCCAGCAACAAACTGGTGTAGTGATGGGTTAGGGACTTTGGGAGATCAGCCATGGAAATCCACTGGGTAACTTACACAAGGGCAATAGAAAATTTACACAAGGGCAATAGAAAATTTTCTCTGAATGAACCATGGCAAGAAAATGCTAGGATAGTCAGCTTACATTTGACCCAAGTAAAAAAGAAGTTGAAGGCACACAACAACTATAATTTGCTAGTGTCTCTGAAACTATTTCTATTATAATTTCTACTCCCCATGCATTGAAATAACCTACCACACTCACCAATAAGCAACTGTACTATGTTGGAGCCTGCATACTTCCTCACATCCTCGATCCAGCGAGGAATCGACTGGAAAGAGCTCCTCTTGCTGATGTCATAGGCCAGGATAGCTCCATTGGCGCTTCGGTAATAACTCTGAGTAATGGTCCGAAACCTTTCCTGACCAGCTGTGTCCCAGATCTGCAACTAAAAAAATCAAAAAGAAGTTGACCTCTTCACCTTTACCTGCACCTCTTGGGATTTTTTTTTTTTTTGCTGTGGATGACAAGCATAAGACAGGTTCATTTTGAATTTAGTCTTCCAAAAAATAAAAATTCATTCAAAGGAAAATGACTGAACACAAGTGTACTTTTGTTGCTGCTTAAAATGTCCTTCAAAAGATTACAGTGCTTTTGTATGGGGGTGGGAACGCTGGCATCTGGGTATGCAAGACATGCAGGGACTAATGTAACTCTCATCTAGCAGCCCCAGTAGTCATGCAGAGAGATACCTCTGAGAGGTAGCTTGATCTCTTGCAGACTGGTTTTAGGCCTGGTCATGGAATGGAGACAGCTTTGGTCGCCTTGGTGGATGACCTCTGCAGAGAGCTAGTTGGAGAAGAGTACCAGTTCACACACATTGCAAATATTTAAGAGTTTTATCAGTCATTCAAAGAGGTTCTTCTTTCTTTATGACTACCAATAGTCTTTTTGCATTCTTTCCTGATGTTATCTATGATATTGGTCCACAGTTCTTCTGGTTCACGATCAATTATTTAGTTGTGCAAATTTGTTTTTAAATAACATAAAATAAATTGTAGAAGTTACTCAGTCTACAAAGTTATTAATAATGCTTTCCACACTTGCCCTTCTTACTGAAATGTTACCTCTATCCTGCAGCTCTAATACAACCTATGAGAATTCATCCTGCAGGTTTAATGCAGCCTCTGGGAATTCACAATTTAGCTGTAAACTTCTTTCACATGGCCTTCTCACTCCCTTCAAAAGATTATATATTTGATTCTCTCTTTCTATTCTCTAAATGCATCACAAGGAAATGTATTATCTCCAATTGCTGACTGCTGACAATGGAATTTTTTTTTTCAGGGGTGGAAGATGAACAACCCTTTTCAGCCTATGCTGTGAAATTCCACCTCTCTAAACTGACTCCCTGTATTCAGCCTTTTAGAAAATCTCAGCTGGTAAAAATTGCTTTTAAAAGTCTATACTGCACAACATGGGGATTGTATGGTGGTGGTGGTGGGGGGGGGGGGGATAGTTGCCGATGGAGGCAGAAGGACTAATCTCTGGTGCTGTGAGCTCCTGTTGAACTTCTTGTCCACTGCCTTTTTGACAACAAAGCTTTTTCAAAAACCACACTGCAGTGTCGGGGAGCAGTGAGTTTGAAAGAGAAGAGAGAAGGATGGATCTGAAGATTTATGTCTGAGTACATGCCCACTTTGTGATGACCCAGTTCCCTGCTATTCCCTTACTTGAATCTATATGAGAAAGTGGTCACTATTCAGCTTAATAGTGAACTTAAAAGCTGTAAAGGTGTCTTCTGTTCAAGAAAACTACTATGCCTTATTTTAGCTGAGTATTCCTTATCTGAAATGCCTGAAACCATAAGTGTTTTCAATTTGGATTTTTTTCTTATGGATTTTGGAATACCTGTATTTGTATATATATATACAGAATGAGGTATCTTGGAGATGAGACCCAAGTCCAAATACAAAATTCATTTTGTTTCACTTAGCCTGCCGATCATTTTATACAGTTTTAAATAATTATATGAATAAAACTAACTTTATTTTCTGTGTATTTCAGATTTTGAAACTCCAGATAAGAGATGTTCAATTTATAATCTACTGCCTTTTGCAACCAAATATATGGCAATTATGTATCCCTTATAAAGAATCCCTTAATTTTTACTCAATAAAAATGTCTATCTGAGCTAGAAGAAAATACGTACAGTAGGCAGAATACAAACTTCAAGTATGTGATACAGAGAGAAGGAAACTCATAAAATGGCAAATTCATTGCCAGTTTAGCAAGATAACACAGATAACACATCTGCCACATTTTATCTTCTAGTATGCATGTTGTCAAAATCTTGCGTATGAGAAACTTTTCAACCAAGACACTGGACACCACTAAGGTGAAACTGTTTTTTAATTTCATAATCCACCCAGAAATAGCTGCGATCCTAGGTTATTCTACTAGTGTGATCTAAATGGAATATGTGTACACCTGTTTTTTCTACAGTTGATGCATGCCATTGCCAATCATAGGCCATTTATTTTTACTTTCTGCCACGTATAAGGAAGCTTCTTTAATTTTTTAGCTGGAGTTGCTTTAGTTGGCAGAAACACCTGGTACTAGGTGGAGTCCCAGGAAGGAAATGACTTGTAATCTATTTGTCTAAACTCAGCTGCACTCTCACAAGCAAAAAACTCTGGCAACTGAAGAGAAAAAGAAGGAAAAATATCATAGATGAAGGGCATAAGCAGCAAACAGTTATAAAAATCCAACTTTTAATTGTTAATCAAATAAAATATCTTCTAATACATTACATACCCAGGGGAAGAAATATCAGTTCATTTATTATACTTATTTTTGTTGTCTATGCACTGGTTGTCACAGAATGTCCAGTCTTAAATTATTTGCTATCCTAAACTTGGCATATATCCATAAGAGGTAAATTAAACTGTATGTAATATTTATTTGGCATTTTCCCAAAGAAAAAACAGCTATTGTAAATTTATGTTGCTTATATTGAAGACCACATCTATTGTAGTTGGAACAACACTGTCTCCATCCTCCCTGCTCTTTCTGACATACTATACCTTGGATGACAACACTACCAGTTAATGTGAATGATCTACCTAAATATTGTTTATTTAATATATGTATATATCCCATCTTTCTTCCAATTTATACATTTATTTATATCCTTCCTTTCTTACAAACAGAGGTATGAGTGAATATTACTATGAAAAGGGAAATTTTAATTTGTCCAAGCAGGATCTTTAGGTCTACTCCAGCTGTGCGTATCTACCATTACATTCTTGGTTTGTGAAACTTATGCAAACTCACAGAAAATACAAAGTGACTGGTTTCAGTACTCTGGCTAGCTGTCCTAGTGTTCTGGTCATAACACCTGGTCTCCTGACTCAAGCCAAACAGCAGTATAGAAAGACACAAGCAAGCCTACAGAATGAAAATCTTATGATACTGCAAAAAATTAAAAGAAGAAATTCTGCATTCCTACTAGCACCTGTTTCCTTTTGATCTGTTTGCATGCCATATTCCCAAACCAGTTTCTGAACTTGGGGGAATGTCAAGGGTAGACTCTGTGGGGACACTCTCCAAGAAGGAAAAGGAAAACAAAGCAACTGGGGCGAATATATCATGTTCTTCTGAAAACAGATGAGATTTCTGCCTCCTTTTATAATGGACATAATTTCTCTTATTTAAAAAAACTATTAGACATACAGAAATGGAAATCAATTACAGGCCATAGTAAATGACTAAGGCTTGTATCAGTTGACACAACCACAAAGCGGTCCATCCCAAAGTATAGTGGCCCCTCCACAGATGGGGTTAGAGGTGAAGGACCCCCGCAAAAGTGTGTGTGTGTGTGTGTGTGTATGTATGTATGTGTATGTGTGTGTGTGTGTGTGTATATATATATATATATATATATTCTGGTGAAGATGACCTTACATCTGTAGAACCTAGAGATTTCTAGAAAGACCATATCAATCATATCTGTGAATAATCAAATTCACAAAAGTCAAACCTTCAAATGTGGAGGACTGACTGTACAATTTTTACTTGCACACAGAGAATATTCAAGTATAATCTTATTTTCTGAGTAATTCAGGGAATCAATATCTGGAATATTTTAGCCATAAGAGTATTATAAATATAACCCAGTATCTTTGGGAGTCATAGTTAAAAGAAATTCAACTGGATCAAGAATTAAGTACAGGCAGTTGCTGGGCAGAGAATTTCTCTCAAACGAGCTCCCAATGACAACCCTAATGACATTGCGAAATTGTGACTGATAGGGTAAAGGATGGTCTTAAATGGGGAAAATGTGGTACAGGAGGAATTCCACAAAATCAAATGACTATGCTATTTATCAGTGAAAAACAACTCTTGGGGCCAACCCATTTTTTCTTTTAACAACACAGCCCAATGGAAAAAAAATATTCTTGGTACCTTGGTTTTTATACCTGGGTTATTTGGAGTGCTGATTCAGAACACTGTATTGGATAGATTGCATCAATTCTAGTTTCTTGCGTATGGTTATCATTATTTTCTATGTGTGAGCAGATGGTGACTGGTAGATGGCATATGTTCTATGTCTCAAAAACTAGAGCTGACAGAGGAAAACTAGTGACATTTTTGGAATTGGCAGGTCAAATATACCCAAAAACAAGTCTAACATTTGAGGAACCAAAATGTGTGTTCAATATTTTCTTTTTCTTTCTACTGCACTGTGAATGGGGTCATGAGCTGAGATTACTTTGCTTGAACAGCTTGGGTTCAAATCCTGCTATGAACTCGCTCTAAACAACAAGTCCTAAGAATGGCTCTAAGGTAATGAGCTCAGCATTTATTCTGGAAAAACAACATTGTTTTCCTACTTGTTCCATTTCCAAGTTGAGATCTGGAAAAATTGTCTATTTACTTTCCCAGTACTTTGAACAGTTTTCTAGGCCACTTTGGAAAGCTATGTCAGATGACAAAGCAGTTGCACAACAAACTCAACTACAATTTTTTTTCAGAAATCTGTTCAGCACTATTGGAAGCAGTTTTCCAAATCTGTTTAGAAAATCCTGTTATAATATTCAGATAATTTCATACAAAACCAAGTGTGTTTTAGCCCCTCTTTGTCTCATTATTTATCTGCACTTGGCAAAATACATGTTAATACAGGACAGGTAGTATTGTGAGTACTAATGGGAAGTACACTGTATAAATTATAAATTTATGCAGCAGAAATGAAGTGAGATGTTTTAATTAGCAAACAGCCTTCATTTTCAGTATCTTAGTATGAAAGACGGGTTAATATGATGTTTACTATATAACCTAATCTTTTACCATCAGGAACATATAAGTAGTCAATAGAGCTAGAGGCCCACTACTTCTATATGTTAAGTGTCTCTAGAAAAGAATGAAACACTGATTTGTAGATAGGCACTGTGTTAACTTGCTTTCAAAATGCTAAGTGTGTTTTTTTTTAAAAAAAAGAAAAAAAGAATTAGTTTACTCAAGTAAGCTTTTACAGAATTGATATCATGCCCTGCATACATGTATAAGTTTAGCACAAAAGAATGCCATGCATGCAAGGAAATGCTGCACATACAAGAGCTGACGTGTAACTAATATATAATGGCATTAGTATGAAAGTGAGTGCAGAAGTTGAGAGCAGCAAACAAACAAAGTAATTTGGAGCTCCCAGGGAGAAGTGAGTTCACCTTTCGTGGTGCAAATACAAGCTCTTGTAGTTAACAGCACTCAATAGATACACAATACAGATTGGAAAAGAAGTCTATAAATATTTATATATATCACACAGAGATTGAAAAACGAGTTAGCTGGATGACAACAGAAGGTTCTGATTACTGGCTCACTCAGTAGTATGAAAGTAAGCCCTGCTAGCACAGTGACGTTTCAGTGACCTGATCTGTTAGTGATCTGTTACTTTAAAGTTGTTGCACCCTTTTGGGAGCCTAATTTGGAGGAAGCCTGAAAGATCCTCCAGCAAGTTGTTCCCGTACAGTCAACCTTGGAAGCTTTTCCATAATTCATGTGCGCTTCCAGATAAGCAGGCAATACTCTTCCAGGTTCTTCTGCACAGGGTGCACCGCACCTGAGGCTCTTTATCTTTCTGGCCCTGAGGGCAGGCGGAGGGACATAGTTCTACTTTGGAACAGTAAGTTCTGTAACGTATTTCAGCACAAAGAATTGGAAACTCTAGTTTCTAGATTGCATCTCCTCCTATGAAACCACACAAGCCCTGAGGTCCTCTGGAGAGGCCCTGCTCTCGGTCCTGCGATCGTCTCAAGTGCAACTGGTGGGAATGTGAGCGAGGGCCTTTTCAGTGGTAGCCCCACGACTCTGGAACTCCCTTCCTAAAGCGGTTAGAACAGCTCCCTCCTTGCTTTCATTGAGAAACCAAGTAAAAACCTTTCTATGGATAATAGTAATATTGCAAATACCAATGGATACATTTTAATGGACTTGACTACGGCCTAGGAACTGATTATTAGTTCAGATTTTTAAAACTTTATTGAATGTTTAAACTGTGTTGGGTAATCTATTATGTCGTCACCAATTTTATAATTTTACATTACATATGTCTGTGGTGTGATTATTATGCTCCTTTTTGATAATAATAATAATGCTCTCTAATGTCTGTTGTTATACGTTTGTTCGACGCTTTGAGTCCCAATTGGGAGAAAAGCAGGATAGAAATAAATAAATAAATAGTTGCGCAAGCACAACTTTTTCGGCAACAAACCCCCTCCATTGAGTAAAACCAGCAAACCCTTTCACAGGTTGCCGATGCCAATCCGACATCACACCAGCTGCTCAGCTCAATGCTCTGGAATTGTAGTTTGGTGAGGAAGGAGGAAGAGACTTTGTGGAACTACATCAACCACGATTCCATGGAATTGAGCCTTGGCAGTTTAAAGTGGTATCAAACTGTGTTACATCTATGGAGTAGATACACTACTGGCATCATTACTAATATCAATGTTATATACTTGCAGAGCATTGAGCCATGGCAGTTAAAAATGGGGCCAAACTGCATTGATATTATAGTGTAGGCAAACTTGGGCCCTTTGGGTGTTTTGGACTTCAACTCCCACCATTCCTAACAGCCTCAGGCCCTTTCCTTTTCAGCTTAAGCGGCTGAGGGGGAAAAGGAAGGGGCCTGAGGCTGTTAGGAATGGTGGGAGTTGAAGTCCAAAACACCCAAAGGGCCCAAGTTTGCCCAGGCCTAGTTTAGACACTTTACTTTTCCCTGCTTCTCTCTCAGGTGGCGCTGCTTTAAGGCCCCACACCCGCACAGACCTTGACCCGCTTGCCCTGGATCTCGAGGCTCTTCATGGTGAAGTCCACGCCGATGGTGTTGCCCTGGCGCTCGGCGAAGGCCCCGGTCTTGAAGCGCTGGACCAGGCACGTCTTGCCCACGCTGGCGTCGCCGATCAGCACCAGCTTGAAGAGGAAGTCGTAGCGCTCCTCCGGGTCCGGCCCGGCGGAGAATGGCGACGCCACTGACGACGACGACGAAGAGGAGGAGGCCGAGGGGAGGCCCGGCATCACGACGGCGAGGGAGGGAGGCCTAGCCCGCGCGCCTCCAACCGCCGCCTCAGCAGCAGCAGCAGCATCTTCCCCGGCCGGGCCGGACTGGGGGACAGAGTGCGCATGCGCAAACCCTCCCTCGCGCGCTCCCTCCCTCCCTCCCTCCCTCCCTCCCTCCCTCGCGCGCTCTGAGGAGAGAAGCGTCGCCTGAGGCAGACAGGCCCGCCTTGTCTGTGAGGGCAGGTTGGGCCTACTGCTCTCGCCAAAGAGTCACCCAACAAAGATCCACCTAGTCAAAGCCATGGTATTCCCTGTAGTAACCTACGGATGTGAGAGCTGGACCTTAGGGAAGGCTGAGCGAAGGAAGATCGATGCTTTTGAGCTGTGGTGTTGGAGGAAAGTTCTGAGAGTGCCTTGGACTGCGAGAAGATGCAACCAGTCCATCCTCCAGGAAATAAAGCCCGACTGCTCACTGGAGGGAAGGATACTAGAGACAAAGTTGAAGTACTTTGGCCACATCATGAGGAGACAGCAAAGCCTAGAGAAGACAATTATGCTGGGGAAAGTGAAAGGCAAAAGGAAGAGGGGCCAACCAAGGGCAAGATGGATGGATGGCATCCTTGAAGTGACTGGACTGACCTTGAAGGAGCTGGGGGTGGTGATGGCTGACAGGGAGCTCTGGCGTGGACTGGTCCATGAGGTCACAAAGAGTTGGAGACGACTGAACAACAACAACAACAATTGTTAACAACGCACGCAGTCGCACGTTAGGGATCCTGTCAATGGGAAACGAGCCTCCTCGCACCTCTGAGAGAAAGAAGTTGGCACCATCAGCTTCCAGACCTAAGCTTGAGCCTGCTGCCCTCTCAATCTAAAGCAAACTTGGGCCTTCCAGGTATTTTGGACTCCTAAGTCAAACAATTGCTGTTAGGAATTGTAGGAGTTGAAATCCAAAACACCTAGAGCAGTGGTTCTCAACCCTGTGGGGGTCGTGAGGGGGTGTTAGAGGGGTCACCAAAGACCATCAGAAAACACAATATTTTCTGTTGGTCATGGGGGTTCTGTGTGGGAAGTTTGGGCCAATTCAATCGTTGTTGGGGTTCAGAATGTTCTTTGTAGGTGAACTATAAATCCCAGCAATTACAACTCGCAAGTGTCAAGGTCTATTTCCCCCAAACACCACTTGTGTTCACGTTTGGGCATATTGAGTATCCGTGCCAAGTTTGGTCCAGATCCATTATTGTTTGAGTCCACAGTGCTCTCTGGATGTAGGTGAACTACAACTCCCAAACTCACAGTCAATGCCCACCAAACCCTTCCAGTATTTTCTGTTGGTCATGGGAGTTCCATGTGCCAGGTTTGCTTCAATTCCATCATTGGTGGAGTTTGAAATGCTCTTTTTAGGTGAACTATAAATCACAGCAACTACAACTCCCAATTGACAAAATCAACCCCCCGTCAGATCCATTACTGTTTGAGTCCACAGTGCTCTCTGGATGTAGGTGAACTACAACTCCCAAACTCACGGTCAATGCCCACCAAACCCTTCCAGTATTTTCTGTTGGTCATGGGAGTTCCATGTGCCAGTTTTGCTTCAATTCCATCATTGGTGGAGTTTGAAATGCTCTTTGTAGGTGAACTATAAATCACAGCAACTACAACTCCCAATTGACAAAATCAACCCCCCGTCAGATCCATTACTGTTTGAGTCCACAGTGCTCTCTGGATGTAGGTGAACTACAACTCCCAAACTCACGGTCAATGCCCACCAAACCCTTCCAGTATTTTCTGTTGGTCATGGGAGTTCCATGTGCCAGGTTTGCTTCAATTCCATCATTGGTGGAGTTTGAAATGCTCTTTGTAGGTGAACTATAAATCACAGCAACTACAACTCCCAATTGACAAAATCAACCCCCCGTCAGATCCATTACTGTTTGAGTCCACAGTGCTCTCTGGATGTAGGTGAACTACAACTCCCAAACTCACAGTCAATGCCCACCAAACCCTTCCAGTATTTTCTGTTGGTCATGGGAGTTCCATGTGCCAGGTTTGCTTCAATTCCATCATTGGTGGAGTTTGAAATGCTCTTTGTAGGTGAACTATAAATCACAGCAACTACAACTCCCAATTGACAAAATCAACCCCCCGTCAGATCCATTACTGTTTGAGTCCACAGTGCTCTCTGGATGTAGGTGAACTACAACTCCCAAACTCACGGTCAATGCCCACCAAACCCTTCCAGTATTTTCTGTTGGTCATGGGAGTTCCATGTGCCAAGTTTGCTTCAATTCCATCATTGGTGGAGTTCGGAATGCTCTTTGATTTTAGGTGAACTATAAATCATAGCAACTACAACTCCCAATTGACAAAATCAACCCCCTGCCCAACCCACCAGTATTCAAATTTGGGCATATCGGGTATTTGTGCCAAAGTTGGTCCAGTGAATGGAAATACATCCTGCATATTAGGTATTTACATTACAATTCATAACAGTAGCAAAATTACAGTTATGAAGCAACAACGAAAATAATGTTGTGGTTGGGGGTCATCACAACATGAGGATCTGTATTAAGGGCTCACGGCATTAAGAAGGTTGAGAAACACTGACCTAGAGGATACCCCCTAACTATTTTAATGTACTACTGTGGACAAAACACTACCAATGTGCATAGATAACATTTACTGTGGCCAGAAGAAACATCTGCATGCCTCTGCCCTGCTCCCACTGATGAGTGTACAAGAGCTGCTCCTATTACGTCAGGGACCCAGCCTTTTCTGGGCTTCCTTTTGGATTAACCATTTCACATCTGATTTCTTTAAGAAAGGTTGTATAAGTACCATCTGCACCCAGTGATTTGTCTGTTTTCAGGCTTGTGACAAGAGCATCACCTCTTGTTACTATGCTTTGCCTTATTTCCGTTTCCTTCCAGGAAATATCTGTCTAAGCACTTCAGGACATCTGTCTGAGTTCTCTCCTGAAGACACACAAATAATCCAGCTTTTATGAAATGTCCTTGTCCTCCTTTACTACTCCTTTATATCCTTGGCTAAACAGCACAATTACCTTTTTAGCTGATTTTGTGTTTCTGGTGCATTTCAAGTTTTTAAATTTAAAGACCTCACTGCCTCTGATGATGCTTGCCATAGATGCAGGCGAAACGTCAGGAGAGAATGCCTCTAGACCAGGAGTCCACAAACTTTTTAATCAGAGGGCCAGGTTACAGTCCCTCAGAGGGCCGGATTATAATTTGAAAAAACATGTATGAATTCCTATGCACACTGCACATATCTTATTTACAGTGCTAAAACACTTTAAAACCATGCAATTATTAAAATGAAGAACAATTTTAACAAATATAAACTTATTAGTATTTCAATGGGAAGTGTAGGCCTGCTTTTGGCTGATGAGATAGGATTGTTGTTGTTGTTGTGTGCTTTCAAGTCATTTCAGACTTAAGTTGACCCTGAGTGAGGGCCGGATAAATGACCTTGGAGGGCTGTATCTGGCCCCCGGGCCTTAGTTTGAGGACCCCTGCTCTAGACCATGGCCATATAGCCTGAAAAAACCTACAACAACCCATTGTTTTTAATGTTAATAAAGTGCTCTTAAAATGCCTATTTTCATCCTTACCATCTTTTCTTTCCTTACCCTTTTCTCTCATGCAGAATTGTTTTTCCATTTTGTTATTTGCATTTAGCCAAGATTTCCATTTTCTGAAGAAAACATTTTTCTCCAATAGCTTCCTTGATGCTATTCCTATGCTAGTGCCTCCAGTAATTGGTTCCATACCCAATTGTTCTAGGGTATGTTTGTGTAGGATATAATAATAATAATAATAATAATAATACTTTATTTATACCCCGCTACCATCTCCCAAGGGACTCGGTGCGGCTTACATGAGGCCGAGCCCACAATACGTCAATAATAAAGCAATAACAACAAATAATACAAAACAATAAAATAAAACTCATATCAAAAATAAGCAATAAACATTAACAGTAACACAACAACAGTTAAAACCTATGGCTGGGCCAGATGTAATAATTAAAATTTAAAGATAATGTTGAGCATGAACAGATGAAATATGAACTAGGATAGAGTTTTCAGAGAGGGATGGGGCATGCAGACATTCCTAGATCCATAGTAAAGTGCATTTAGAGGACATATTGCTGGGGGTTTCCTTATTCTGGGAAGGCACACTGGAACAACCACGTTTTCAGGCTCCTCCTAAAAACTGCCAAAGTTGGGGCATGCCTGATGTCCTTGAGGAATGAGTTCCAGAGTCGAGGGGCCACCACCTAGAATGCCCTCTCTCTCTCGTCTCCACCAATCACGCCTTCGATGGAGGTGGGAGCGTGAGCAGGACCTCTCCAGATGATTGAAGGGGTCATGTGGGTTCGTACACAGAAATGCGGTCACACAGGTAGGAGGGTCCCAAACCGTTCAGGGCTTTGTAGGTAAGAACCTGCACCTTGAATTGGGACCGGAAAATGAACGGCAGCCAGTGGAGCTCCTTAAACAGAAGGGTTGACCGCTCCCTGTAAGGAGCACCAGTTAACAACCTGGCCGCCGCCCGCTGAACCAATTGGAATTTCCGGGCCGTTTTCAAGGGTTGCCCCACGTAGAGTGCATTACAGTAATCCAATCTGGAGGTGACTAAGGCATGGACCATCCTGGCCAGATCCGCCTTCACAAGGTACGGTCGGAGTTGGCGCAAGAGTCTTAGTTGTGCAAAGGCCCTCCCTGCCACCGCCGACGCCTGAGCCTCAAGCGTAAGTGATGAGTCCAGGAGGATGCCCAGACTGCGTACCTGTGATTTCAGGGGGAGTGCAACCCCGTCCAACACAGGATATCTAGAACTTTTTTCACTTTTGATAAGAATATACATTTATCCGATTTATGTAAGCAAAATTAATATACCCCTTTAACTGATTTACTTAAACCATATTTACTTAAACCAAAAGCAATTACTCTTAACTCCCTGATATAGAGTATGCCATGCATGCATAATACTCCTTACAAGCCCCAAATGCATAATTTAGTTCTAATATATAAGCTCTGCTGCTACAACACATCAGCTTCATGCAGCAGATCATCCAACTTGTTTTAAAAGCCAGTTTCAAAATAATTTGCTATTCAGGAAATCACATTTGTTAATGAGGAAATAAAATATTGGAATCATCATGCAGTAAATTGTGCTTTCAGTTATTTTGCATTTTGCTGATGAAGTGATGAATATCTATAGCAAAGCTCTAATAGATCTCTCAGGAAGAAATGCTATTAGAATTGCGAGAGGTTGTTTTTTTTAAAGTCTTACAACATGATGTAGCTTTATTGGAAAACTGGATGTGTTGCCTTTTAGTTGGTGATTATAAAATTGCATAACACATTAATCACCATCCACAGATCAAAACAAAGGTTGGTAATTTTCCCTGGCATAAACAGTTGCCAGTGCTGCTTAGGTAAATGTTCTGAAGTTCATTCTAAAAGTACACAGCCAAGGTACAGTAATACATGCTAAGACAATACTAAGAACAGAATCCAGTTGTTAGATTTGGCTTGCAGTAGGACTTGCTTGTTAGCAGTTACGTGTAAGGTTACAAATGTTCTTAATAAAATGTCCTTCTTTCTCACACTTCAAATAGGACTACTTAAATGCTTATTTATTTATTTTGTATCAAAAGCAATGCATAAACAAGTATAAAACTGATAAAAATAGAAGGAGCACAAGTGGCTCAATGTTTTTTGACCAAAAATGGGCAACAGCAACCTCCATTGTCTGTAGCGTTAAACAATTATTCCTCTGTACATAAGGCAGGACTTTGTGGACAAGCATACAGATGCGGAGTTGTTTGTTCTGTTCCAAAGTCACACAATTTAAATGTAATTAAGTGTAAAAACAACAACGGCAATATGAGATTTATTTAAATTTAAAGTGCAGGATGAAGACATCTAAATCACTAACAGTTTTCTATATTTTGTTCATTCATTGATCAGAATAGAGACTGAAGTCAAAAGAAGATTTTGGGTGCATCTACACTGTAGAATTAATGCGGTTTGATATCACTTTAACTGATATGGCTCAGACCTATGGAATTATAGGAGTTGTAGTTTTACATGGCCTTTAGCTTTCTCTGTCAAAGAGTGCTGGTGTTTTCCCAAAATATAAATCTCAGGATTCCATAGCATTGAGTCATGGCAGTTCATGTGGTGTCAAACTGCATTAATTCTACAGTGTAGATGCACCATAAGACTTGGAAGGGTAGCTATGAAGAAATCCTTAAGTACAAAGATATATGGATACCAAAGTAAGGATTGCCCATTCTAGAGTTATTCTTGTTTCTACGTATGACTGTAAAAGCAGGGTGGAGACAAATGCTGAGTGGAAATAAATCAAGTCATATGAAATGTGAAGCTGGATGAGAGTTCTATAAATTCTGTGTGCTGGCAAAGAGACAATTAAATAAGCAAAACAAAGCAGAACTCACACTAGAAATCAAAATAACTGAATTGAAGTAGTTATACCTTGGCTATGTCATGAGATGCCATGATTAATTAGAAATATAATTCTAGATAAAGTGGGAAACGAAAGAAAAAGAGGAAGACCACATTACAGATCCATTGATTGAAGAAAGCCATAGTCCTGAGTTTGTAAGACGTGAGCAGTAGTGTTGATTATCAGGTTTCTTATCCATAGGGGTTCCCTAAGTCAAAGCCCTTAATGGGATATAGGAACTATAGCAGCATCAACAATAACATCCAAATCTAATTAACATGACAAGTTCTATATAATTAGCCATTATATGGAACTCGTACCAATCTCCCTGTTGTGCCACCTCTACAAAGTTCTGGAGAGACTTATTTTGCATAGAATTATGGAAAATATAGACCCCTGTCTGATCCCACAGCAAGCTGGCTTCAGAAAAGGCAAAAGCTGCACATCGCAAGTGCTGAACCTGACTCAGCACATAGAAGATGGCTTTGAAAAGCAGCAGATCACAGGAGCTGTCTTCATAGACTTGTCAGCAGCCTATGATACTGTGAACCACCGCCTCCTCCTGAGAAAAATGTATAATATCGAAAAGGACTACCACCTCACCCGCCTCATAGGAAACCTGCTACAAAACAGGAGCTTCTTTGTTGAGTTTCAGGGCCAGAGAAGCAGATGGCGGAAACAGAAGAACGGCTTGCCTCAGGGGAGCGTGTTTGCTCCATCCATGTTCAACATCTATACAAATTACCAGCCACTGTGAGAAGGGACAGAGAGTTTAATCTATGCTGATGATCGTGCCATTACCACTCAAGCAGGGAGCTTTGAGATGGTAGAACAGAAGCTCTCCGAAGCTCTAGGTGCTCTTACTGCCTATTACAGGGAAAACCAACGGATCCCTAATCCATCTAAAACACAGACATGCGCCTTTCACCTTAAGAACAGACAAGCATCCCGAGCTCTGAGGATTACCTGGGAAGGAATCCCATTGGAGCATTGCAACACACCCAAATACCTGGGAGTCACTCTGGACCGTGCTCTGACCTACAAGAAGCACTGCCTGAACATCAAGCAAAAAGTGGGCACTAGAAACAACATCATACGAAAGCTGACTGGCACAACCTGGGGATCACAACCAGACACAGTGAAGACATCTGCCCTTGCGCTATGCTACTCTGCTGCTGAGTATGCATGCCCAGTGTGGAACACATCTCACCACACTAAAACAGTAGATGTGACTCTTAATGATACATGCTGCATTATCACAGGGTGTCTGTGCCCCACACCACTGGAGAAATTACACTGCTTAGCCGGTATTGCACCACCTGACATCCGCCGGGAAGTAGCAGCCAATAGTGAAAGGACCAAGGCAGAGACATCTCCAGCTCATCCCCTGTTTGGGTATCAACCAGCACGTCAACGACTTAAATCAAGACATAGTTTTCTTAGATCTACAGAGACACTCGCTGGAACACCCCAGCAAGCGAGAGTCCAAAAGTGGCAGGCCCAAACCCAGCACCTCAATCCATGGGTGATACCAGATGAGAGACTCCCCCCTGGGCACATAGAAGACTGGGCGACTTGGAAGGCGCTGAACAGACTGCGCTCTGGCACCACGAGATGCAGAGCCAATTTTAAGAAATGGGGCTACAGGGTGGAATCCACGACATGCGAGTGCGGAGAAGAACAAACCACTGACCACCTGCTGCAATGCACCCTGAGCCCTGCCACATGCACAATGGAGGACCTCCTTGCGGCAACACCAGAGGCACTCCAAGTGGCCAGATACTGGCCAAAGGACATTTAACCAACTACCAAGTTTGCAAAATCTGTGTGTTTTTTTTCTTTCTTTTTTCTTTTTCTTTTTAATCTCTGTGTTTGTTTTGCTCTGTTAGAATTGTAATACAATGGTATGGTTGCTGATGACATGATAAATAAATAAAATAAAATAAAATATGGAACTCGTTAAGTAGGTAAATATATCTGAATGCCTATAGTGACTATTCTTTTAAAAATAGGGTGGAAACTATTTTATTTGTGTGTTTTTCTGTAATATACCAAGGATGTAGAAGCAGTTGTAAAGCATGAAATTGGAAGGTCTAAGTCTAAGAGAAATATTGCATGTTGTTGTTGTTGATCATTCGTTCAGTAGTCTCCGGCTCTTCGTGACTTCATGACTTCATGGACCAGTCCACGCCAGAGCTCCCTGTCGGCCGTCACCACCCCCAGCTCCTTCAAGGTCAGTCCAGTCACTTCAAGGATGCCATCCATCCATCTTGTCCTTGGTCGGCCCCTCTTCCTTTTGCCTTCCACTTTCCCCAGCATAATTGTCTTCTCTAGGCTTTGCTGTCTCCTCATGATGTGACCAAAGTACTTCAACTTTGTCTCTAGTATCCTTCCCTCCAGTGAGCAGCCGGGCTTTATTTCCTGGAGGATGGACTGGTTGGATCTTCTCGCAGTCCAAGGCATTCTCAGCACTTTCCTCCAGCACCACAGCTCAAAAGCATCGATCTTCCTTCGCTCAGCCTTCCCTAAGGTCCAGCTCTCACATCCGTAGGTTACTACAGGGAATACCATGGCTTTGACTAGGCGGATCTTTGTTGCCAGTCTGATGTCTCTACTCTTTATTATTTTATCGAGACTGGACATTGCTCTCCTCCCAAGAAGTAAGCGTCTTCTGATTTCCTGGCCACAGTCTGCATCTGCAGTAATCTTTGCGCCTAGAAATACAAAGTCTGTCACGGCCTCCACGTTTTCTCCCTCTATTTCCCAGTTGTCAATCATTCTTGTTGCCATGATCTTGGTTTTTTTGATGTTTAGCTGCAACCCAGCTTTTGCGCTTTCTTCTTTCACCTTGATTAGAAGGCTCCTCAGCTCCTCCTCGCTTTCGGCCATCAGAGTGGTGTCATCTGCATATCTGAGGTTGTTAATGTTTCTTCCAGCAATTTTTACCTCAGCTTGGCATTCATCAAGCCCCGCACATTGCATGATGTGTTCTGCATACAAGTTAAAAAGGTTGGGTGAGAGGATGCAACCTTGCCGTACGCCTTTCCCAATCTTGAACCAGTCTGTTGTTCCGTGGTCAGTTCTTACTGTTGCTACTTGGTCCTTGTACAGATTCCTCAGGAGAGAGACAAGGTGGTTTGGTATGCCCATCCCACCAAGAACTTGCCACAGTTTATTATGATCCACATAGTCAAAGGCTTTAGAATAGTCAATGAAGCAAAAATAGATGTTTTTCTAAAACTCCCTGCCTTTCTCCATTATCCAGCGGATATTGGCAATCTGGTCTCTTGTTCCTCTGCCTTTTCTAAACCCAGCTTGAACATCTGGCAACTCTCGCTCCATGTATTGCTGGAGTCTTCCTTGCAGGATCTTGAGCATTACCTTACTGGCATGAGAAATAAGGGCCACTGTACGGAAGTTGGAGCAGTTTTTCGCATTTCCCTTTTTTCGTATGGGGATATAAGTTGATTTTTTCCAGTCTGATGGCCATTCTTGTGTTTTCCATATTTGCTGGCAAATGGCATGCATCACCTTGACAGCATCATCTTTTAAGATTTTAAACAGTTCAGCTGGGATCTCGTCGTCTCCTGCTGCCTTGTTGTTAGCAATGCTTCTTAAGGCCCATTCAACCTCACTCCTCAGGATGTCTGGTTCTAATTCATTCACCACACCGTCAAAGCTATCCTCGATATTATTATCCTTCCTATACAGATCTTCTGTATAGTCTCACCACCTTCTCTTGATCTCTTCAGCTTCTGTTAAGTCCCTGCCACCTTTGTTTCTTATCATACCATTTTTTGCCTGAAATTTACCTCCAATGTTTCCAATTTTCTGGAAGAGGTCTCTTGTCCTTCCTATTCTGTTGTCTTCTTCCACTTCCATGCATTGCTTGTTTAAAAATAGTTCCTTATCTCTTCTGGCTAACCTCTGGAATTGCATATGCTAGTGGATAAATCAACCTCATATATGCAGGTTTTGGGGCCAATATTATATATATTTATGTGCTGCATGGATAAGATGGGGGTCATTCTGTGGAGAGGGGAAAGTGCCAATGCCATCTCAGAGGTCCAATAACTCCTGGCTGCCACTTGCCATTTGCATTCAAAACTCTACTCAGAGAAGGAGATTGTTTCTTTTTTATATATAAAAAAGTATAATATTAACTGTAATCAAAATAAGAACAATTCCTATCTCTAAATAGAGTTGTGAAAGGTGAGAACTTAGTCAATTCTGGGAGAAAATAAAAGACCTCATAACTTCTGAGGATGGCTGCCATAGT
The DNA here is from genome assembly GCF_037176765.1 of Anolis sagrei. Lineage (NCBI taxonomy): Eukaryota > Metazoa > Chordata > Lepidosauria > Squamata > Anolidae > Anolis > Anolis sagrei. The sequence continues at coordinate 64,122,020 of NC_090022.1, read as the reverse complement.
AGATACAGGCAAAACGTCAGGAAAGAATGCATCTAGAACATGTTCATACAGTCTGAAAAACCTACAACAACCTATACAGTAATAGTTATGTGTTTCAAAACTGAAGAAGGAAGGGAGAAGCCAGATATGAGCCTGGTTTCTTCCAGCTAACCATAGCTCAATGAGTATTATGAAGGGGGCCTACAGGGGAGAAAAGATATAAAATTGAGGGTTGTCTTTGACAGCAAGCATATAGCACAGAGAGAGAGGAAATGGCATAGAGATAGGAAAAAGCTGTAATAGAGAAAGGAGAGCCAGCCAGCCGGAAAGAATGAATAGGGTTTTGGGAAGCTGTGAATTATTGTCCTGCCAAAATAGCCTTAGATTTTTTCTTATTCAGATCATCAGTTTAGCACATAGTGAGTATTTTTTGATGTTTTGCATAATAGATAATATTTAATGCATTACTTGTGTGATCTCCAATCACATAAATCCATCACAATCCTCTTTTACTAACTTGGGCATACATTGATTATAAATTTTACATAGCCAGCAGTGTGACGCTGCACCAAAGAAGGCAAATGCTGTCTTAGCCAGCATTAATGTTTCCAAGTTGAGGGGACTAATAATTCCAATATATTCTGTGCTGGTCAGGTCTCACCTGGAGTACTGTTAACGTCACTTTATGAAGGATATAGACAAGTTGGTGTGAGTTAAGCAGCTTGGGGTCTCTTTTTGAAGGAGAGATAAAGCGAGATTTAATGATGATGATGATTCATTGGAACTTGTGCCACAAATACCATCTGCCTGTGACAAAGAACTGGTGGGATCACAAGCCGGAAAGAGTTACAGAGAATGAACATGCCAAACTCCTCTGGGACTTCTGGATTCAGACTGACAGAGTTTTGGAGCATAATACTCCTGACCTCACAATCATGTTAAAAAACAAAGTATGCATCGTTGATGTCGCAATCCCAGGTGACAGCAGGATTGCGGAGAAACAACTGGAAAAGCTGACACAATATGAGAATTTAACAATTGAACTGCAAACACTCTGGCACAAGCTAGTAAAGGTGGTCCCAGTAGTGATCGGCACACTGGGTGCAGTGCCTAAAGACCTTGGCCTGCACTTAAACACAATCGGCGCTGACAAAATTACCATCTGCCAGCTGCAGAAGGCTACCTTACTGGGATCTGCACGCATCATTTGCCGATACATCACACAGTCCTAGACACTTGGGAAGTGTCCGACATATGATCCAATTCAACAGCCAGCAGAGTGTCTGCTGTGGGCTCATCTTGTTGTGTTTCTAATAATAATAATAATAATAATAATAATAATAATAATAATAATTGTACAGAACAGTAGTAATTCACTGAAATTAATGTGTCTTACAGGTACCTGACTGACTAGTTTTCCACCTTGTTTTTTCTGTGGTCAGACTAGAAAGTGGAGGCATTTTCTGAAAGTATCATAAAGTAAGCCAGTCCATTAATAGATAATCTTTAGCTTAGGTTTTATGGATTCTAAACAAAGATTTTAAAGCAATGTAAAGACCAGTATTCACTAAAATTATTTTATTTCCGAATATTTTCACACATCACCTGAATTGCAGTTTGTTAACCTAAATGCTGTATGGAGTGTAAGCATGCTTTTGATTACCATCAGGAAAAGCCTTTCAGCTTCATTGATATTCCTGATCACATTCACACATATTATTTTAGTTATTTTATTATAAAGTGTGTCTAAATGTTTGTCAGAATACTTGACATGTTTATTACTCATGACATCCTGCCTTTGATTTTTGCTCTGTACAATGTTCAAAAGAACTCTCTTCTTTAGAAGTAGTTTTGCCCATAAATAGAGCTTGCATACTCTTGGAAATATACAGGGTGAAAAACAATTGCCCACATTTCTAGAATGACTTCATTTCCAAGCATCAACAGTTCTGACCCCGTCATGTAGGAACTACTCAAAAGACCAGAGAAGATATCACTCATTTAAATGAATTTGGGCTTTCAGCTGAAAAACACTATCAAAAGGCAATATATAATTCATCTTGCCTGTCCAGGCAAACCAATAGGGGTATATAAATTTCTATGACCTCATCATAAAAGTTGATGGGCCTGCAGATATAGCACCAGCAACGGGGGTGATGTATGATTCAACCAACAAACTCCTTGCTTATAAGCAGTTCTATCCCTGATGCCTATATTTTTTTTCTTTCAAAAGTGAATGCAAAGGCAATATAAAATGCCTCATAATTTCCCTGTTTATTATTGCCCCAAAATGTTATGGACAGTGTAAAATGTGGAGTGCTTAAGCAGTCATTGCAAGAGCATTTAAAAATCTGAATTTTCAACAAACCTTTGGCAAAATAATTTGGCTTGCTATCCCACTTCTCTACACTGTCTCTGATACTCCCCGACAATGGCAACGCCTAAATTTTATTTGACATTTAAATTCCAACATAAAATAAATGGTTGGATCTTTTGCTATGATTGGCCCAGTATTAGGCTTTCCTCAGTGTCTGTCCTTTATAGTTGCCTTGTTCATTGGTTGTAATTTATGGTAATCAGTACAAATGGCTTTTTGAGAGAAACCAAACGCTTAAACAATTCCTCTGAAGGTGGAACATGGGAGCATAGATGTAACAAAATAGAGCCAAGAAGATCGGACAAATCCTTGGCACATCTATACTGACCACTTAGGTCACATTGGAGCCCCCAGTGACACAATGGCTTAAACCCTTGTGCCGGGAGGACTGAAAACAGGTTGGATGTTCGAATTCGGGGAGAGTGCGGATGAGCTCCCTCTGTCAGCTCCAGTTCCCCATGCGGGGACATGGGAGAACCCCCCCACAAGGATGGTAAAACATCAAAATATCTGGGCATCCCCTGTGCAATGTCTTTGTAGACAGCCAATTCTCTCACACCAGAGGCGACTGCAAGTTGCTCCTGACATGAAAATAAATAATAAAATAAATAAATAGAACAGACTGAGCCCAAATCAGCTTCATAGTGGCCTTTCCCTGCATTAATCAGAGTCATGGGATGCTCCTAACTCTGGCCCAGTTCCAAAGTGACAGCAAGTTCTCACCTGCAGTGACGTCAGCCGGGATGATGAACAATCCGGAATGGGAGTGGGGAGGAGTGAGGATTCCTCTTTGGCCTCCTCCCTCATTGCCCTAGCCAATGTTACTGCAGGTAACAGCAATATTGTGGCTGGAGACTCGCATGACATGGAGGATAGGAAGGGACAGGAAGGGTGGGTGTTCAGCAGCACTGAATCATGTAGTTGGGACACTATACACCATGTTGGCTCGTGTCAGTATAGATCTGCATTCTGCCAAATTTACTCTACATAAGGTAGACTCACAAGGGTTCATGGGGGAGACATTCCAAGAACTTCTAGAAGGCCACATAATTCTTATCCCTCAGAATCTCTTTCCACATATTCATATATCTGACACATTGTATATTTTAGGATTATTTGTTCATTGTGATTTCAGTTACAGCTCAGGAAATTTGCTTATTTGAACTACAATTTTCAGAATCTACAAGCTATCCTAAATATTAGCCATTCTGGCTAGAACATTCCAAGAATTCACAGAACCATAGACAACCTGGTGCACCTCATTTTTTTTTTAAAAAAACTTTTGCATACCCCTGCTATAAGTCATGTGTAACTTGTAAAAACAGGGAGTGGAACATTTACATTCTTTGTCTTACACACATATACACACAAAACAGCTGGGTATCATTACACAGGGATAAAAAATACATTCAGCATCTGTTAGGACAGTCTTCCCATGATCTTTATATTATTTCACATATTCCCAAAACTCCCTGGCAGTAAGAGCTGTTCAGTAGTGGAAAACATTGCCATGGAGCCAGGTGGAGTCTCCTTCTCTGGAGGTGTTTAAGCAGAGGATGGATGGCCATCTGTTGGAGATGCTTTTATTGTGTGCTCATGCATGGCCAAACTGTGTTGGACAGGACGGCCCTGATCGTACCTTCCAATTCTATGATCCTTTGATTCTATGTGTGTGATGAAGGTATGATGAGAATACATAATATATATATTGGAAAATATATATTGAATGGAAACTGTAACCATATTAGAATTAGGAATTAGAAAATATATAAGAAAGCACAAAGGAATATGTATGCATGAACTTCACTTGGGAAAATATGCTCTTCCTAAAAGCTGAAAATTAGATGCCACAAAGAGGCCAGGGTCTATAGAAGGAATGTGCAGGCATCTGGCAAATGTCAAGAGACCCTCCGTAACAAGGGGAGCTTATTGTAAGATTAATGATGTCACCTTGCTATCAAGAAGCCCCCGTACCAGGAAGGACTTATCTTAAGATGGAAGGAAGTTCTTGCTATCAGTAGCTGGTGGTAGATGCATTGTATGGTTTGTATTTTTGTATATGAACACATGTTGTGAACCGGATCTGAGTCCCTCTTGTAGGTGAGAAGATCGGTATAGAAAACTTTTAAATAAAATAAATAGACACGCTGACACTATAGGGTACAGGATGGTCCTGTAATAGGAACTCTTTAGAAAGGTGCTTAATGGAAGGTCAAAGGTATTGAAGACAATGTAAAAGTGGAATTTTGTGATGCACATTGTGATGCTTGTATGATATATGCATATTATTATAAAGGGTATATAAACCAAGGCAATTCCTTTGTTCAGCACTCTGTTTCCTGGAATACCAGCAGGGTCTATATCCGGTTGGCGCTAACCGAGAATAAACCGTACTTTTGCAGACCTCAGGAACTCTCTTTTGTTTCTTTTCCTCAAGCCTTCTCCTTGTCCCCTTCTGGATTGAGCCTCCTTTCACATCATACTATTATAGCATCATGTTAACTAACATAGCATCGTCCTATGGGACTTTGGGATGTGCAGTTTATGATTTCTTATCCAAAGCGTTCTTCTACCTCATCAACTACAAATTCAGATTCGATAGGACACATGGCGGTAGTTGAAGTGAGATCATAGTATTATGATTCTGTGATATGAAAGAGGCCATGTTCTTTCCACACTGACATGAATGGGAGTCTGCCATCCATTGCAAATAGCAATCATGGGGGCCCAGTCCAAAGGGGAACCACATTGAGATGACAGGCAAAAGAGAAAAGCCTTGACTTTCCCATTGGCATCTCAGTCTAGATCAGGTTCCCATACTCGCATGTTACTTCTTAGAAGCGATTCAGGCCATTGCTATCTGCATGAACAATGTCCCAGGTAGTTTGTCCCTAAATGTCAGACAATGGCTGTGATTTGTTCTCAGTGGCACTGATGCATGATAATCCATTGAAAATGGATGCTATACTTAAAACGGAGCACATTCTTTAATGTTCTGCTTTGGTAAAGGCCTGAGAAAGTATCTTTTGTATTTAGTTTTACATATCTAAGATGGTTTCATAACTTTGAAGTGGAACAGTTGTATTTTTCATCTTCTACATATTTCAATTGGAATAAATTAAATGCTTTTGTAGACTTTCCAAATCACTTTATAGATAAAATCTGGCAAACTAACCATCCATATGATAGTAGCTTTTCCATCATATAAACGCAGCATATTGTGCAAAGCTGTTGATTATGTATTTATGCTCTCCTTGTGGTATAGCATAAAAGCTGGCTTTCAACCAAAATGTATATTATGAATATTAAACCACTTGATTTCAGGAAAGATTTTAGAAAATGTACAGACTGGAATAGTGCTAATATTGTGCACTTTATTTGTACTCTTAACACCCAACTATCCTGATTCGGCCAGGAAAGTTCTAATTAATCTTCTGTGGCCCCATTTTTCTACTTTTAAAACCTCCCAAATTCATTCTATTTCTCTAATTTTCCCAACTTATTTTTGGCTTACTTCTATTCTGCAACCTGAGTTAAAAGTGTAAATTGCACTCAATTAACTCAGGGTTAGGAGGAGAGGAGAGGACAGGGAATCATGACCTTCCTAGTAGGCTTGAGCAAAAGCAAACCATGGAAGCCTCTCCTAGTTTGTTTATTCTTCCCATTCATAACTTTTGCTGTCCTAGTCTTCATGTCTGAAGTGTTGGAGGGTATGTTTATATAGAATCATAGGATCATAGAGTTGGAAGAGACCTCATGGGCCATCTAGTCCAACCTCCTGCCAAGAAGCAGGACAATCACATTCAAATCACTCCTGAGAGATGGCCCTCCAGCCTCTGTTTAAAAGCCTCTAAAGAAGGAGCCTCCACCAGACTCCAGGGCAGAGAGTTCCACTGCTAAACAGCACTCACAGTCAGGAAGTTCTTCTTAATGTTCATATGGAATCTCCTTTGATGTAGTTTGAAGCTATTGTTCCACATCCTAGTCTCCAGGGCAGCAGAAAACAAGCTTGCTCCCCCCCCCCCCCATGACTTCCCCTCACATATTTATACATGGCCCGCATCATGTCTCCTCTCAGCCTTCTCTTCTGCAGGCTAAACATGTCCAGCTCTTTAAGCTGCTCCTCATAGGGCTTGTTCTCCAGACTTGCTCTCCTCTGGGCACATTCAATTTTGTCAACATCTCCCTTCAATTGTGGACACAATATTCCAGAATTGGACACAATATTCCAGGTGTGGTCAGATAAAGGCAGAATAGAGGGGTAGCCTGACTTCCCTGGGTCTAGCCATTAGACTCCTATTTATGCAGGCCAAAATCCCATTGACTTTTTTTGCTGCCACATCACATTGCTGGCTCATGTTTAACTTGTTCTCCACAAGGACTTTAAGATCTTTTTCACATGTACTTCTGTCCAGCCAGGCATCGTCCCCCATTCTGTATCCTTGCATTTCATTTTTTTCTGCCTAAGTGGAGTGCCTTGCATTTGTCCCTCTTGAACTTCATTTTGTTAGTTTTAGCCCATCTCTCTAATCTGTTAGGTAGAAGAATCATTCTGCAAATAATACATCCCCTAGGATGAGCTTGGTAGTATTACTACCAGTAATTCAAATGCACTTTCAAACCAAGGATCATTTCTTCACTGCAACACTGAAATGTTGAATAGCTCGAGGAATGGCTTTGTAGTTCTTGCAGTGATTATACACTATGTTCAGTGATGTTGATAACCTTAAGCAAGAAGAGGAATACATTTTGGCTTGATAAACTGAAGAATGCTTGGAACAACCTCCACATGAGATGCTTCTAACTGAGGCTTGTTACATGCAGTCACCTTGCTTCATTTTCAGAATCTTAATAGAAGCCCAAACAGCATTTTCTTCTATTTGTAACCATTCCGTGTTTACCTACCACGTCAACATGTGTCACATATAATCAGATAGCTAAATTTATTTATTTATTTATTTATTTATTTACTTACTTACTATATTGACTGCCTATCAGTTTCCATGTGTTTCCATTATGACTGTTCAGTTGCCCTTTAATGACACGTTGAAATAAAAGACCTAGAAGCCAGATAATGGGTATTCATCTTTTCAGTTGGGAATTTTGATTGCCATGATATGGATTTTATATAGAAACTTTACAATCTTGTTTGTTTGTTTCTCATTATCACCCCTGGACCTTGTTCTTCCTTTGGGAAGTTCTGAATGATCTATAAGGAATTCCTCAGCTGACTCACTGTGAAGTTTTGGCATATTCATTATATTTAAATGCTGACCAAACCAAAAGTGCTTAGCTTTATCAGTGCAACACCTTCACTTTCTTTTCAGCCATATATAGCCCACAGATTATGTATACCTTCACATTTCCTGTTAAATAAAAAGCTAACAACATTTAAAAGGTATGACACAAGTTCAAAGGAAGTCTCGATGAAGATCTCAGAGGAAAAAGCTTAGTACTAATTAGAACCTGTAAAGTTCAGCTAAATCAAGGCACCTCGTTTTGACAGCCTTATAATTCATCTGAATTAGTTGCACTCTCTTTTCTTTCAAGCTGTTCTTGATCTGATAAAGAGAAACTTTAAGCATTGTCTAAGCTTCCTCAAATGCTCCAAATTTTCTTTATCAGATCAAGAACAGCTTGAAAGAGAAGAAAGAGAGTGCAACTAATTCAGATGAGTTATAAGGCTGTCTTATAATGAATTAAACATTGTCCAAGCTTCTTCAGATTTATTAGGTCCTGTTTGATTTCGGAAACTAAGCAGGGTTGACTTGGATGGACTTGGATAGGAGACAACCAAGAAATCCCAGATGCCGTAGGCTACATTTCAGAATTAGGAACTGGTATTGCTGATCATTACTTTTCTAAAAAAAAACTATGAAATTAATGAGGTTGCCAGAAATTGATGGGCATGCACGCACATGGTTCCTCAAAATGATTTGGACAAATAATCCAATTTCTCAATATTTCCTGCAAAGAAAGACAAATTTCCCAGCGGATTCCCATTAATTTCTCACTGGCCTTGGCAAACCATAACTCAGAGTGAAAAATTAAGTACATCCTTTGTGCATAAATAGTAAATACTATTTCCAATGCAGACTAATTTATTAGTTTTCTGCTTATAAAGCAAAGCAAGGATCAGTTCCTTACAACTACTGAGGAACTTACAAATGAAATCTCTATTGAAGTAAAGCCCCCAAACACATTTGGTTAGAAGCATATTATAATATTATCAGAGAGATAGTACTCCTCATATGTAAAGTGTGATTAAATTCAAAGAAGGATGGAGAAGGCCAATAATTTAAAATATGCAGTTGACACCATACTACTAGCAGAAAAAAAAACAAAGACATGGAATAACTACTGATGACAATCAAGGAAGAAGATGGAAAAGCAGGGTTCCAGTTGAATAGTAAGAGTAGTAAAGAAAACAAAAATAATGACCACAGATAATTTACACAATTTAAAAATAGATTATGGAAAGATATCAAAATAGTTAAGGATTGGTTGTACTTTAGATTATTGGTCAGCCATAAATCAAAATATATTTGAGAAGGATGAGACTTGGAAATGCAGCAATGAAAGAACTGTTCTTTTTGGCATGAGCTGCTGTACTACTTTACAGCAATCAATCATTTTATTTATACTTCATCTTTTCTACAAGATTCATAATAAAAAGAAATAAAATGAATTTTACACAAATTGTCAAAGATAGATGGTACAAGACCAAGTGCTCTGAAATAATGATTTGTACTATCCAAGAATGCATCACTACCTACAACATCTTTCCTAACTGATACTCCACTTGTGTGCTTGCTGATCCACAATCTCCATTGTTTGTGGATACAAATACACTTCCGGATGCACGAGGAATGCTTTTATATTCCCACAACAATCAAGAGAAAACAAGGAATACTTGAGCTTTTGTGGGAGATATGGAAAACACTATAAGTTATCTGCTTCTCGAGGAGTGCCAGGGCTGAACATATGAAACCAGGTGCGAAATTACACAATATATTTGAAACATTTCATCAAAATGGTAAATTATATAGACTTAATGTTTTTCTCATATTTTGTTTTTAGGAAATTCCTGTTCTGAATTATTGTTATAAGACTGGGCATCAGAGTTAATATTAATTCAGTGATTCCAATTTTTTTAAAATTCTCAATGTTATGATTTCTTGTTTCTGAAATTTTCTCTAAGTGTAGGTTACCTGGTCATCGTTGTTGTTCATTTGTTCAGTCGCTTCCGATTCTTCGTGACCTCATGGACCAGCCCATGCCAGAGTTCCCTGTCGGCCGTCACCACCCCCAGCTCCTTCAAAGTCAAGCCAGTCACTTCAAGGATGCCATCCATCCATCTTGCCCTTGGTTGGCCCCTCTTCCTTTCCCCTTCCATTCTCCCCAGCATCATTGTCTTCTCTAAGTTTTCCTGTCTCCTCATGATGTGGCCGAAGTACTTCAACTTTGTCTCTATTATCCTTCCCTCCAATGAGCAGTCGGGCTTTATTTGCTGAAGTATGGACTGGTTGGATCTTCTGGCAGTCCAAGGCACTCTCAGAACTTTCCTCCAACACCACAGTTGAAAAGCATCTATCTTCCTTCACTCAGCCTTCCCTATGGTCCAGCTCTCACATCTCTAGGTGACTGTGGGGAATATCATTACTCTAACTATGCAGATCTTTGTTGCCAGTGTGATGTCTCTACTCTTCACTATTTTATTGAGATTGGTCATTGCTCTCCTCCCAAGAAGTAGGCGTCTCCTGATTTCCTGGCTGCAATCCTCATCTGCAGTGATCTTTGCACCTAGAAATACAAAGTTTGTCACAGCCTCCACATTTTCTCCCTCTATTTGCCAGTTATCAATCAGTCTGGTTGTCATAATCTTGGTTTTTTTGATGTTTAGCTGCAACCCAGCTTTTGCACTTTCTTCTTTCACCTTGATTAGAAGGCTCCTCAGCTCCTCCTCACTTTCGGCCACCAAAGTGGTATCATCTGCATATCTAAGGTTGTTAATGTTTCTTCCAGCAATTTTTACCCTAGCTTTGCATTTATCAAGCCCCGCACATAGCACAGTGTGTTCTGCATACAGGTTGAATAGGTTGGGTGAGTATACAATCCTGCCTTATGCCTTTCCCAATCTTGAACCAGTCTGTTGTTCCATGGCCAGTTCTTAGTGTTGCTACTTGGTCCTTATACAGATCCCGCAGGAGAGAGACAAGGTGATTTGGTATGCCCATGCCACCAAGAACTTGCCACAGTTTATTATGATCCACATAGTCAAAGGCTTTAGAATAATCAATAAAACAGAAACAGATGTTTTTCTGAAGCTCCCTGCCTTTCTCCATTATCCAGCGGATATTGGCAGTTTGGTCTCTCATTCCTCTGCCTTTTCTGAACATCTGGCAACTCTCTCTCCATGTATTGCTGGAGTATTCCTTGCAAGATCTTGAGCTTTACCTTACTAACATGAGAAATAAATGCCACTGTACGGAAGTTTGAGCATTCTTTAGCATTTCCTTTTTTTGGTATGGGGATGTAAGTTAATTTTTTTCCAATCTGAAGGCCATTCTTGTGTTTTCCATATTTCCTGGCATATGGCATACATATGGTCATATGGTTACCAGGTCAGAGCCTAGGAAATCCCTTGCAAAATTGCAAATCGTGGTTAGGGCCTTTGACATTTTGGGATGGGGATATTGGTGGGAGGAAGGATTCTACAATTTCTTACTTTGGAGAGGATACAGAAAGTGAACAGAATTGAGCTTGTACATCTCTAGAGTTCTTGTAAATATCTAACCAGAGCTCAGAAATAATGTTGCCTTGGGGATCCTGTGATTTTTTAAAATGAACATTTCCTATCTTCAACTCTGACAAAACATTAACTACCTTCCACTTTCCATATTTGATCTATCTCTCCAGGGTTTCATTCTAGAGTCAGGAGAACCCACAGAGATAAATGAAGAAAAAGCATTGCTAAAATAACCATACTTTTCTTTGCCAAATTAAAGCCTTTCACAGCTAGAGTACAGTAAAATGATAGTGTTTTATAACATCTTATCTCAAGCCTAACCTAGATTGAATTATTTCTGTGCAAAACATGTGCCTCAACCACTGAGTCTGTTTTTCTCTTGTGTCCTGGGAAGAGAGATGAAGGGGAATAATTGCTCCAGGCTAATTAAGCTGAGATAACGAATTTCCCCAGATGTGCCAGGTTACCATAGAACTGGTCAACACTTTAATTTCTGATGGTGCCTAATTCTGGGCTCTGCATGAAGTACATAAGAATCAAAGGTGGGAGATTCAGGTTAGACAAAAGGAAATTACACAGTTTATTACTGGAGTGTAGAATCATCAGTCACAAGATGTAATGATGAGCACCAGCATGGACAGTTGAAAGAAGATTAGACAAATTTGTTGTAGACTAGTGACCATATGGTTGGCATCCTGTTAGCTTCGATAGTGTAAATCCAATTTACAGCATCATAATTCACTTTTTTGGTCAGAATTCTGCATCAACCCTGCAATAACCAAAATCTTCCTGCTAACTACCAGAGGCTCCTGAGGATGATGCCATTGTTGGGTGTCCAGCTTCCTATTTCTGCTCGTCATATTATAAGTTAAAAGCAAACACAATGTTGCCTTGCTGTAACTGTGCTTTGCCTGCCTCGTGTGATGAACTCCTAATTAATAAATATAACACGTGCACATATCTAGAAAGAAAAGGAAATTCTGTAATATTTTGACACAGATTAAAATTCTAAGCAAAGACTGAGCCTGAGAATCCAGCATTAAAAATAAAGGAAGTGCCCGAGGGAAAACAGGAAGATTTGAAATATAGCACATCAGCGACTGCAGTATTAGGCACAGCATTAGTAATTTACCACTGCACTGCTGCAAAAACCTTTTGTGGAGTTTGTTAATTTCTTCCCATTGGAGGACTTCACTGGCCACTAGGTGACAATGTTGATCCAGTTTAAGAGCTACCTTTTGCTGGCAGAACAGGTCCTAAAGTTGGCAAAATATTTTGAGGTTTCCCTGTTATCTATGTTTTGTCTATTCTAAGAAATTCCATCTGCCAATACCACCCAGCATTTTCTAAAGAAAGTACTGGCTTTCTAATAAATCAGCATTACATACATTTACAGTAGGCCAATACGTTTTTGTGTCTGTTTTGAAAAGATTGAACATATTCAGCCATCCTATTCAGTAGTTTGATTGACTAATTGTTCATTAGTAGCAACATTATAAACTGGACCTAGGCATTATGATTATATGAATCCCCCTTTACAATGATTAAAAGCCCCCCCCCCCCATACTGACTCCTCAGAAAACAGTGGGTTGAATCCATTTTGCACACCCAACCTTCTCCTGGTAGGAGGATGCAATGTGACAGGCAGCTGGGACTGGACTACTAGGAGAAGGTGCTGCATGTATCATCACTCATTGCCTCACTCTCTTGTACCTTCAATATTCCTGTTTAGCAGGTTTTTTCAGGGAGAAAATAATTATGTCAGGAGACATAGCTGCATCATTGTAGCTAGGCCTGTAGCCAGGATTTCATTTCGGGGGGGGGGGGGGGTGAATTTTTTTCAGGGGGGTTTCGGGGGGCTGAGTTTCGGGGGGGGGGTGTAAGTCTGAGTGAAAGAGGGTCTAGCCTAGCAAACCTTTTGTATCATTACCCCAATACCCCCATGCATATGGGATATATTGAGTATGGTGATCAGATCATGATATTAATAAACATAACAGTTTAAATAATGCACCAGTAAGGCCTTTTCGCGAACCACCATGAGAATTTCGGGGGGGGGGCTGAAGCCCCTCAAGTCCCCCTCCCCCCCAGCTACATGCTTGATTGTAGCTACATCTTCTGAATCCCATCCATACGTCTCCAGCAACATGTCTCTTCTTCAAATGTCTGCTGCCAGAAGAAGGTCTTGACCTGCCTGTGGAAGGCCAGCAAGGATGGGACCCTCCTGGTCTCTCTTTGGAAGGAGTTCCACAGTCTGGGAGCAGCCATCAAAAAGGCCCTCTCCTGTGTTCCCACCAAATGGACTTCAGCGGGTGGTGGACAGAGAGAAGGCCCTCTTCAGTAGATCGCAGATGTCTACCGGGTTCATAGAAAGAGATACTGTCCTTCAGATAACCTGGACCAGAGCCATGTAAGGCTTTGTAAGTCAAACCCAGCACTTTGAATTGTGCCCAGAAATGTGTTGGCGGCTAGTGGAGCTGTTGCAACAGAGGAGTTGTACACTCCCTGTAGGCAGCCGCTGTTAGTATTTTACCTCTGAAGGGAAAAAAAACCCTGGAAAACTGAGCTTAGGACAGGAAGCAAAAAAAATAATAATCTTTTTTTCTGTCTAAAGCTTCCAGTATACTTTCCCAAGCACAATTTCGTTTCTTATAAACGTTGCTCCAGTAACAAATAGTCAGTGATAGTGGTAGACAAAGAACAAGTTAAAATGTGAGGATCTTTCAAGTAGGTAGATGAAACTATTCAAGTTTCATTTTGGTAAATGAGATTTAAATTAAAGATAGAAGCTGAAATGTTCAGCGATTGCAGTTTGGAATATAATTCATTTGCCTGAAGGCTAAGAAATAATCTAATGTAACATTCCTACTCACTTTTAACAGCAGGAGGAAGCCCCAGGGCCCGCAAATGTTTTGAACAATAAAATGCCATCAGATGTGGCCTCATAACCATCTTGCATCAGAATCATCTTGATTTTTCCAGGAGCCTCAGGGTAAAAATCTGTTGTTTAATTAGGAATGTCTCAAAAACTGGAGATTCACTCCATGCTTGAAATTAAGAGGCATATTTTATATTCTCAATACAGTACGACCCCATGCACTACAGACACAATAACCAGTGCAACTAGGGGCAGCATAGGTTACTTAATATGGGAAATAGGACCACACTGAGAGGAGGAGGTTAATATTTGCAGATTTGTATAAACAGGCAACAGTAGCTGTGCCTAAGCAGCCTTCAGCAATAAGAAACCAAGAAGACAGAAATGTGTGTAACTTTATAGGACCTTAACCTGATTCCTGTCCTCAATGCAGCTCTGACCAATGTGCTTGCAATGTTAATTTATAACTGAACCTGTGCACAAACAATGGTAATCCACTGAGTGACCTCTTGGCTTCTGAGAAAGGCAAACACCACTCTGAACAAATCTTGCCAAGAAAATCCTGGGCAAAAGTATTAGAGCTGGGACCCAAAGCCAGGACAGTGCAGTGAGTGAGGGATGCAAATGGGACTCTTATGAATTATATATAACTATCCGATACAGCCAAATTTGAATACTGGTGGGGTTGCGGGGGGAGGGGGGGAAGATTGATTTTATCATTTGGGAGTTGTAGTTTACTGGGATTTATAGTTCACTTACAATCAAAGAGCATTCTGAACTCCACCAATGATGGAATTGAACCAAACATGGTACATAGAACACCCATGACCAACACTGGAAGGGTTTAGTGGACATTGACCTTGAGTTTTGGAGTTTTAATTGCTTTTAACCTTGTTTAGATTTTTAACTAAATGTTATTTAATTGTTGAATTGTTTAAGGCATTGAATTTTCCCTCTGCTGTAAGCTGCCTTGAGTCCTCTTTGGGGTCAAGAAGGGCAGGTATAAATATAGTAAAAAAATAAATAAATAATTGTTCTCCCACATCCACATCCAAACAATGATGGATCTGGACCAAACTTGGCATGAATCCTCAATATGCCCAAATGTTAACATTGATGGAGTTTGGGGGAAAATAGAACTTGACTTTTGGGAGTTGTAACTGCTGGGATTTATAGTTCACCTATAATCAAACAGCATTCTGAACCCCACCAACAATATAATTGGGCCAAACTTCCCACACAGAACCCCCATAACCAACAGAAAATATTGTGTTTTCTGATGGTCTTGGTGACCCTTCTGACACTCCCTCGCGACCCCTCCTGGTTGAGAAACATTGCTATAGTCTATCTTGGTTTTTGCTTTTTTCTTCTATCTATGTACTCCTAGAAATTGAAGTGCCATTAAAATTCTTCCATTTACTACTCTTCTCCCTTCTCTTCCTCCTCCTCTGATATTTTCTGGGAGACCAATTAAAACAGACATATGCTTTCATTCCCACTTATTCTAGTAAAGAGGGAATGATAGTGCAGGGCTTTGTGTATAACGTGACTTCCAAGTGGCAGTCTAATCTACTCAAAATTAGAACAAGGGCACTATTAGAAATGTAAGGGCACATTACTCAGTCTGAATAACTGAATAATGTCACAGTTTGATTCCATTAATGCCCCAGAAGTCTTACACTTGACAAATAATGTTTAGCCTAACCAGGCAGTGATGAGAAATACAGGTGACCTGTGATTTTTTAAGGAAACAAGTTTTCCCTTCATCAACATTTAAATTATATAGCTCTTGAGCTGGCTACTAAAGCTTTAACTAGGTCTTCTAGTGTGGGAAGTACAGGATAGGTTGCCTAGGCTATGAAGAACAGTATAATAATATAGCATGATTGTATGAGTTATGGTAGCCATGCTGCCTGGAAGATTCTGGGAGCGAGTACATAACAACAAGAAATACTCCATATTATACGTGGAAAACAGCTCTTTAAATGTGGATGCTTATGTAGCCTTCCCCAAATGAGAAGTGCTAAGAGACTTCGTAGAACCACAAAGCCTACACCTGCAGAGAAAGTGTTTGAAAGAAGCAGCAACAACAACCATAAAGCAGGAGTTACTTTGGGGAAACAGCAACAGCAACCTCTAAAGGAAAGAGTAATACTGGAAGGCTAGGAGACTTTAGATGGTCACATTCTACCCCATGGGAAGTGGGGAGGTTGTGTAGGTTCTGGGTGTGGGGGGTATTTTTGCCATGGTTCTTGCCAAGCACCTCCTGAACCTAAAATGGCACAGAGGAGTAAAAATGTGATAGAAAATGTTCCCTGAAGTCACACACACAAAATGTTCCCAGGGAGCCTATGCTTTGCCACCTCTACCCAACAGAGGAAAAAACATAACCAGTGGGCATTGAATGCTGGCTATTGACAGGTGAGATGTATGGAGCTGGTGGAAAACTAGCATTGGATATTGTAGTAGTTTGTGCCACTTGTAGTCTCTTACCATCTCTGTCCCACCATTGTCACAGGCACAATTGGTGGGGAACGAGAGAGAGGGCCTTCTCGGTGATTGCTCCCGGGCTATGGAATTTCCTTCCTTGTGGGAACAGATCGACCCAGCTCCCTCCTGTCCTTCAGAAGGATGGTAAAAACTTGGCTGTGGGACCATGTTTTCGGGACAGTGCAATAAAGCAGCGATAGGAAACCATACTAGGCCAATTAGATTTGATGTGGATGATCGAGACGGTTTTAAACAGTGTATTTTAATGCTGAGGTAAATGTTCTTAATGTTTATGTATGCATATAATGAATTCTTGTCCCAGCATTGAATGTTTGCCGTATATATGCTGTGCTCTGCCCTGAGTCCCTTTCAGGGTGAGAAGGGCAGAATATAAATGTTTTAAGTAAATAAATAATTAATGCAGGGCTTCCATCCACTGAGTTTGTTGATTGAAGTTTATTAGTGAGTCAATTCTAGGTAAAGGTAAAGATTTCCCCCTGACATTAAGTTCAGTCGTGTCCGACTCTGGGGCATGGTGCTCATCTTTATTTCTAAGCCGAAGAGCCGGTGTTGTCCATAGAGACCTCCAAGGTCATGTGGCCGGCATGACTGCATGGAGCTTCGCTACCTTCCCACTGGAGCGGTACCTATTGATCTACTCACATTTGCATGTTTTCAAACTGCTAGGTTGACAGAATCTGGGGCTAACAGCAGGAGCTCACCCCACTCTCCGGATTTGAATTGGCGACCTTTCGGTCAACAAGTTCAGGAGCTCAGCGGTTTAACCCACTGAACCACCAAGGGCTCCTAGAGTCAACTCTAGAGATGTATAAAAGAGGCCGATGGGAATTTACTGTCTCATGACTGTTTATAGTGAAGTTGGCTATGTTTGGTTCCTCTTCAGTTCATAGCACTTCACATCTGGTCTGCAGTAGAACCGTTTTGCATCTCCAGTATCTTTTAATTTTAATAACAGTTCAGTTCTGTCTCAGCATTTTAATTTTGAAAGGCTTCTTTCTGTTTTAAGTAGCTGTCCATGCAAGCAATTCTACAGAGAGGAATATTTAAGGAACAAAGACAAAATTGACAGATAACAGGCACACAGTTAAATTGACTGGACAGATTGAATCAATTGTGTTTTTAAAAAGGACCTTTAGCTAAATGTGATTAAAATCCAACTGCTTTTTAATGCATCATAGAATTGTTTTCACCTATAATAATCCCATTAGAAAAAATTGTTTGACGTGCAAAATATTCCCAGAACCATTTTGAGACTGTCTCATTCGGGTAGTTACTGATGGAATGGACAAATTTCAATGTTAGATGTAATAGCAGTAAAGGTCAGAATTGCTTTAGGGCAGAAATTATCAAGTCTTTTTCTTGTCAATTTCTGTAGGTCAAGAAAAAATATCCTGAAAGGCTGCAGTCCTATCCCATTCTCACTTCACAAGAAATGCCAGCTTTCACATCTGGGCAGATACTGGGCACTAGCATCCTTGTCATTTTGTCCTAGACTGGCCATTGCAGATGCCTTGGAACTCAGTTCAAACAACCACCTGGGCATTTGTGTGTATAGGCATCTGATTTTACTTCATCAGAAAAATAGGTGGGAAAAGAAACTCATTAACATTTGCTGTATAGATGAAAACTCCTTGGGACCTAATCACATTTGGAAACACTCCATTTTAATCAGTATGTATCCCATATTTTTAGAACTGGTGCAATATGCATACTGTCCCCATCACACCCGATTACTACGATTCTTATGTTTAGAAATAATGCGTGTTGACTCATGACGCTATGTAAAGCTGGCTCCTCCTAATCCATTCAAATGCCTCCCTACATCACCCCACCCCCACCCCCACCCCCAAATATTGTGCAGTGATGTAGCCTGGAAATCTCAAAATACTTCAGCAATATATAAAACCATAATAAAAAAACACAATTAGAATCCTGTGCGTAGTTACTCCTTTTCTGCAACGTTTGCAGATGCATTCCAACAGATTACTGATGAAATGGGGCAAATGTCATGTGATGTGACCCATCTGGAATTGTTTTCAGAGAGTCTCAGAAACAGAGGATTTCACAGTGTGATAAGGTCCCTAGTCCATCTGTTTATTTGCTCTATTGTCAAACCAACTTGGCATATTCCATGTCATGTGGACCACTGGTGCAATTGTCACATCTTCAAGACCATGTGAAGTTCCCACATGGATGTAATAACACACCCTTCAATATTTCACAGATGGAAATAGGTACATGAGTGGACAAACAATAGAAGCATCAGGACAATGTGACTGAAGTATTTAGTGAGAAAGAACATTTAAGCTAGGAGAAGCTGCAGCAGTTTATTTTGCCTAGCCCTCCTGGAAAGGACAGGATTCTGTCACTCTGTTGAATCAATTTAATGCAAACCAGATTTGCATTTTGAATTTAGTTTGCAGCAAGTGAAGTAAGACAAAGCAATGAAGGAAAGTGGGATGAGGAAAGAGAATCTGGGATATTTTAAAAGTTGTTAAAATAATGGGGTGAAAAAACATTAATCAGAACTATCACAACAAAATAAGGATAGTTGAAGCATATATCGTGATTGAACAAGGTATAATGTTTGTAGCAGACCTATTCCTTGATCTGATTCATCTTTAGTGGAATGTCCTGTACAGAATAATTTACTCCAGGCTTTCAGTTGTGTGTCTAGAAAACTAGAAGAGTTAGCCTATGGCTTTAAACAGGAACCACATAACACTAAAACTTACACCTTTAAATATTAGAGGAGCTTATAGTCTTTTGAGAGCTCTCAAAACACAATAAGAGCATAAATAGATAAATGTTATGCAAAAAGGCCTAAACAATGTGGCAAATCTCCCAGAAACAATTCAGGAACCAGCCATATGGTATAAATTCACACTAAATTTGAGTAAGAAAGACCCTTGTTTCAAAAAATAAAGATGCAATCCAAAGTTCAGCAATATAAACCTTTCAGTCTGGTGGGTGCTTATATTTATCCATTTGAAATCTGTGGATCCCAGCAGGGCTTGTCTATTGGCCCTATATCCCACCATCAGGACAGAACTCACTCCTGGATTTCCACATAATGTCCAGAGACATCCAGTTCATAATCCGGGATTAATCCAGTTTTAGCCTGTGTTAGGAGAAAGCTAGGGAATGAATTGGAATGTCATTGAAACTTAAGAGCAGCTCTGCACCCTGGCGTTAGTGTGGACAGGTGGACCTGCTATAATTCAAACTAGTCCATTGTCCACACAGCCAGATGCTGCCATCTTATTTTCCCTGTGCTCCCTGTTGCACTGAAAAGGGGATGGTTTAGGACCATGTCACCCTTTCATTGCTATGCAGATTTCCATAGAGCTCTGGAGAACTTGTGGTCATCTTTGGGTGCCTTTGGTGACTTCAGCAAAGGGCAGTGTGGCCATGGAGAGAGGATTGCTCCCCTTGACCTCCCTAATTGTGCTGGAACAATTTCAGAAGTCATCAAAGATGCCCAGTGGCAGCCAGGAGATCTCTGAGGCTCTGGGAGCAGCGATACAAGGTAAAGTGACTGTCCAGAGGGGCCAAATTGATTTTGGCCCAGCCGGACAGTCTGGACTCCATCCCACCACTGCTGTAGCTGCCCCCAGGGCCAGGATGGGTTATTGCTACTATAGACCAGTTTCGGATTAAGTGACTAATGTGGATTAGCCTTTAAAATGGCTGAACTTTCTAGCCCTTAAATGTTAAAGGCTAGAAAAATATCTTCTTTATAATATACTTCTTGTTAACTACATAATGGCTTAAATATGGGCTAGCCACACAACCTGTGGTTGAATAAAGACAAAGATGCATGCACAAGTATCAGTGTTTCTGAAAGAAAGGATAAACAATGCAACCCAGAATGTGAAGTGCTATTTAATTTGTTTGCGGCTGAAAAAGAGTTAAATGTTTAAAATAGCTATTTGTACTTTGCATGCAGAGATGTATGTCTGTTATTATCTTGACATATTTGATAGCGTTTGATGGATTTTTCTAAGATTCTCATTAAGATTTGTTTCTAAAAACATTAGCAGCTTAAACATATGAACATCCTGGGGCAGTGTGAGTGTGTTCATCTTTCCTTTTGACTGTTTCTGGAACTTGTATTGTTGAAGGCTTCCATGGCCGGAATCACTGGGTTGCAGGTTTTTTCGGGCTATATGGCCATGTTGTAGAGTTTCTGGAACCTGCTTTTTAGCATTTGGCTGCCAGTAGTGGAGTGGGTAGTGGAGTGGTTACAGTGTTGTACTGGGATTTCTAGAGAACTTATCGAAGGAAAAGTGGTGTATAAATGTAATTCACATTTTTTTTTAAAATGTAATAGGACAAAAACATATAGTAATATAATTTTTGTAACAAATTTTAAACCCAATCTTGGAAAAGTTATCCTTTGGATGATAGTTCTCAGAGGCCAAGCTAGTTGGGGATTTTTTGTAATCCACAAAATACAACTTTTCCAATTTTAGAAGAAAGGTGGAATATAAAATCAAATCAATCAATAGTGCCCTAAAAGTGTCACACTATTCTTATTAGTTCTTCTTGTTAACTTATGTCAGATTGGCTCATGTTAACCTTATGAATGCGAGACCTCCAAGACACTTTGTCATCAAAATTTCTACTCAGGTCTTGCAGACTCAGGGCCCTTCTACACTGAATGCTTAAGAACACTGAAGTAACCGAGACAAAAGGGGGAAGGTGGCTAAACAACATTTAGCAAAAGTGCAGGCAGAATTGGGTTAACACCTGAAAAGCACATGTTGAAAAAGTGTGCTTAAAACCCAATTTTGCTCCAAAATGTGCACCTTCACATTATTGTATATCCCTGCAGTCATGCAAACCACGTGATTTCCTTTCCTTGCACTGGAAGGGTCCTCCCCCCCCCCCCCCCGATATTTGAAATGCTTTGAGGCTTGTTATATGAGCCCTGGGGGCCACATGAAGTGTGCAGATCATACCATATCCATTGCTCTTTACATTAATTTAAAATAACACAAATCAAGGCACACTATAAACATGATACAACAATTAAAAAAACCCCTTCTCCCTAGGTGAGTTGCTCTTGGAAATAGATATTTATGGTTTGACTCAGTTCCATGGAGGCCATAATGTCTACAGCACTAGGTCAGACAGAACGTCCAAATTCAATATAGTGATCATCTAGTGTGCTACTGTATCTATGTGCCTGAGTTTTGAATGGAGAAGCAATTGTGCTTCCCAGTGATGTATTTACCAGGAAAATTAAAGCACCATAAAATCAAAATATAATGATCAAAAGAAGCATGATGAGGTAGTTTGGCTTTAACTGTACAGATGCACATTTTGGTTTTGCTCATAGAGCACGTCTTTGATGAGTTCCCTTTCCTTAACATGAAAAGTAAATAATAGCCACTATTTTCAGCTTTCTACTTCACTTTTAATGATCAACAGAAATAATATGTTTGCCTTTCTTCATGTTTGGCAGTCTACGGCACAATCGTCACTAGCAATGATGAATTGCTTGATACTCTTCTCGTTCTTCTTTTCAACTGATAAGAAGTTGAAGGTAATATTCTTGGGATGTTTGTGCGGGTGTCACAAACCTCCACTTTAAATTTAGTCCTTCTTGTTATTAGGAAACCACAAATCAGGAGAGTAATGAATACTAAAATGAAGATTGGTGCATCAAAGAATAAGAGATCTGAACAACGTCTTTGGGATGTGGAACAAGAAAGAAGTTCATTTCTTTTTAGTTCAGATATAGGTCTTTTGTGAAGTGAAGAAGGAGTAAAGCAAGTCACACCACCAGTGTGCGTGCTTTCCACTTGGTCTTCTAACCAGTTTCTCAGATACAGAATTCCACAGTCACAGTGCCATGGATTACTTGATAAATTGATGACTTGCAGCATCTGAAGGTTATCAAATGCACCTGGCTGTATTGTTTCCAATTTGTTTTCCTGGAGGTACAGTTCTTGTGTTGAGCTGGGTAGGTGGGGAAGTGTCATCAGTTCTCTGAAGCTGCAGTCCACTTTTAGTGGGTTCTGATCTGATGGTGAACAAGTACAACGGTCAGGACAGGAACTTGCTGAGGCAGTCTCAAGGAACAGAAAAATCAGCAGTCCTTGACATGTGACCATTCTGAAATTAAAACCATGGCATCAGTTCAAAGAAACTAAATGAATTTTTATTTAGTTTTGGGTCCCATTTCCAAGATATCTCCTCATCTATATATATGCAAATATAAATATTACAAACCGCCCCAAAGTCCCAAATCCAAAACATTTCTAATCCCGAGCATTTTGGATAAAGGATATTCAGCCTGTATTTTGTCTGACCAAACATTTCAAATATCTTAATTTCAAGTATTATCTCCATTTTGTATTTTCCCAGACAAATCATTTTTCTTTCTCGTTGAAAGCAGGGATGGAAATCGCATGGTCCTCCAGATGTGCAACACCCAGCATTCCTCACTGTTAGCTATGTTGGCTGTTGCAATCCAACATCTGCAGGGTCACATTTTTTTGAGTTCTGCCTTAAAGCAAGGAGAGCCCAGGGTTCAAATAACTGTTCAGCCACAGAAACACACTGGGTAACCTTCAGCAAGTCATTCTCTCCCAGCCTCAGTATACGGCAGTGACAAGCATCCTTTGAATGAATCTTGCCAATAAAACCCTAGTAGAGGGTTACCATAATTTATATTTGAAGGCATAAACAGTTTAAAGCAAAGGTTCAGTTGTGACTTTGTTTGCACTGCAGGCAGAACAAAACTTGTCTTTGACTCATGTAATTTCATGATCACACATACGTGAACTGTTCTTGTTGCATATGTATCTTCTACACATAGGTTACATACTCCACAGTGTTCCCTGGACTCACACCATGCTTTTCCTGTTTGGACAGTGGTTCATCAGTGCACACAAGTGTATT
This sequence comes from Anolis sagrei, assembly GCF_037176765.1. Taxonomy (NCBI): domain Eukaryota; kingdom Metazoa; phylum Chordata; class Lepidosauria; order Squamata; family Anolidae; genus Anolis; species Anolis sagrei. The sequence continues at coordinate 64,098,614 of NC_090022.1, read as the reverse complement.
GTAGGAAGCGTATTTGTGTTCACAGGGAATAAAATATGCCGGAGCTGTTAATTTATTTGATGTTTCAAAAGACCAACACTGAAGTACCAAGTGAATGATCAGTTTAGTTTTCAATAAACAATTTTCCTTCCTAGCAGTACTATGGTATGGTGTACCGTACCATAGACGGGTTCTTCTGTTCTAAAATTCAAGTCCAAATATAAAGCCAATTCGAAAGTGACCTTGCTTTATTATGTCAAGTCTGGCATATTAGAAATAGTGGAGACTTCTATTAATGTTTGGCAGCTAAACTTGTAAGCCTAGGCCTTGTGAACTGCTGTATTTTATTAGGGAAGTCTGTTTATAAACCAAGCACCCATGATTTGTAGGGCACTTGCTGATTTGAGATTTAAAGTTTTCCCTGTAGAAAATAATGGTTCTCCAGCAATATGGCCAACTTCTGCAGGAGCTGGCAGTAGAATCGTGCTAGAGGACCTATAAAAGTCCAGAGAAATGTTTCATCTGAAATCTCTAGGTCCTCCAGTGAGACTCTATGGTCAGCCTCTGGCAGAGATTCTCGGAAAGAACATGTTAATCAAATCCATTAATAGTCACATTTAAGAAAACTAAACCTGGACAACTGCATATAATTTCACAGAGGCTTCATTGCTTTCTCTTCCCAATAGTCACAAACTGTTCTCAATTCTGGAGTGGGTGGATGGCAGAAGAGGGTTCAACTCTTTGCTAATGGCTTGTGCTTTCACCCACCATTTACCTCATCATTGGCCAATGTATCTGAAGGGTAATAGTCGCTTACCCAAAAATACCCTATGTACTTACGAAATTTTAGTTCAAAATCAACCCCCAAAAACTAGATCAACTTATCAACATCCCCTTCTCTAGTTTCAAAAAGCAAGAGCTTAACCTGTCCTGAGAGAACCTAACAGTGACACCAACTCCTTCTGGCCTTTTTGAATGCCTGCATGGAGAAATGGTGGAGGCAGTCAGGAGCAGCTGACCCCTTGGGGTAACACTGGCGCTTTCCCCTCCCCATAGAATGACACTCAACCTATCTATGGGTCACATCAAAATCCAGATAGATAGATAGATAGATAGATAGATAGATAGATCAAAAGACAACTTGGCAAACTGGCACTACCTAAAAGAATCCCACACCTTGTGTGACTGTGGAGCAGAACAGACAACTCTGCATCTGTATGCGTGTCCACTATTCCCTGCCTCATGTACAGAGGAAGAATTGTTGGAGGCTACAGACAATGCCATTGCTGTTGCCCTTTTTTGATCAAAAGATATTTAGCTGCCTGCACTCCTATTTCTATCAGTTTTATACTAATTTATACAATGCTTTTGATATGAAATAAATAAATCAAAATCCATAATTTTGGGCCCTAAATCTGCCCTTCAATTACACATGAGTTTGACTTGCACATGAATATATGGAGTATGTGTTAAGATTTAAGGATATTCTAAATGTGTTCATTTGTATGAGAATATTTTGGGGGAGAATTATTTATTAAAATATGTATACCCCACCCTTTATCTGAATATCACAGGAAAATAAAACCAATCTAATGAAATTCAAAATAGCATATATAATTAAAATAACTTTAAAAGGCTAATTAAAAGCATTAACATAGTTTAAAATGAATTGAAACCATGTGTATGGGAAAATCTTGTAAAATAAATTAGACTCCAAAAGATTTTATAACTAACTGTGTTGTTACTTGGTATCAAAACAACAGCAATGTTGACTCCAATAGGGCTTCCAAAAGAAAATGTTTCAGAACATCAACAAAAGAAAATGTTTCAGAAAACTACATTTACTTTATCAAATGGTGGGGGTGGGAAGGGGATCCTTATATCACACACAGGAATTTTAATGATCAGTTAATCCACACGTACCTTAAAACATATAGGTTTATGAGAGAGTTGCAGTATGGAGTTCCAAAATTTCAGCTGCCCCACTCTCATCTCCTTCCCCTTGTCCATGTTTTTCCTGTTTAGCTTTTAGTAAGGTTCCTGTGATCATGGACAAAACTGTGTGATAATGTTTTGAAAATGCATTATCACATTGCAGTGTTATAGGACTATTTTTGCTGTTTATCAGCCTTGGCTGCATCCTATGGAATCCAGCTGTTTGTGGATTAGTGAGGCCCAAGAGCTCTCTGGCTGAGAATCCTAAATGTGCTTCCTTAAACTCCAAATCCCATAGGAATCCCTAGGATGTTGTCATGGCAGTTAGAGTAGAATAAAAGCACTATTACAGTATAGTGTGATAAATATGTCTTCATATAGTGTTATTGGCATTCCTTCCAAAGTGCTTTTCTCAGCTACCAAACTATGTTTGCACTTCTGTCAACCTTGGGATGTCCGCAAGACTTCCCTTCTCACCCTATTACATATTGACAATCTTAACATATTGCAATAGGATAAAACACATTGAATTGAGGGTAAAATTGTCAATTCTAGTGCATTGCAGAGTAATAACATGGCTGCTTTTCAAAACAGTGGTTGTGCAGAGTAAAGTGTGTCCCATCACACTCCTACAACCCCCCCCCCCCCAAAAAAAACCCCCATCAGAAGGTGGAATAAAAGTAAGATAAATGAAAATTTACACTTTTTGTGTTTGGAAGCAAGTTATAATGCAGACTAGATAGATGTTGAAGAATCATAGAATCATAGAGTTGGAAGAGACCCTGTGGGCCATCCAAACCAACCCCCTGCCAAGAAGCAGGAAGATCTCATTCAAAGCATCCCAACAGATGGCCATCCAGCCTCTGCTTAAAAGCCTCCAATGAAGGAGCCTCTACACTCCAGGAAAGAGAGTTCCACTGCTGAACAGCTCTCACAGTTAGGAAGTTCTTCCTAATGTTCAGGTGGCATTTATTATTGTGTGGTTTCTTGTGTAGCATTTATTATTGTGTGATTTCTCTGTTATCTCTCATAAACATTGCAATATGGCAGTGAATTCTGCACCCTCTCGATGAAGAATTTTTCATTTTCCCTTTATGGATTATTTTAATGATAGTCCACAATGTTGGATTGTTGCTCACAAAAACAAACACCAAACACAATATATATTGTCCCACTTTGTTGCAATGGTTGGGACAAAAAATAAAAACCAGGGCTGGTTAACTGATGTGTCTGGGGTCCGTCCCTGAACTCTTCTGCATGAACTACTATACGTAATAATAGATCAGATCAATAAATTGGTTTGTACATGTTTTCGTCGTGGCTAACTTTTTCAATATATAGAAAAACTAAAAGGTGCTTAGCTGAAATTTATTTATTTATTTTTTTAAAAAAGTATGTTAGGTGCAAACTTCACAGAATGCTTGGGTGGCAGGTTGGTGTCTTTGTGGATATTGTGACAAAGCATGACTACAAAATGTCTCATTGCAGTGAAAGAGGATTAAAATACTCAGTTTATGCCCTTATTGTGTGGTGTCTGTATGTGTCTTCAAGTTGCCTGTTGACTTATGGTGATGCCATTGGGTTTTCTTAGGAAAGGTATACTCTGAAGTGCCTTCCTCTGAAAAATGACATATAACTCTTAGCATTCATTAGCATTCTCCCATTGAAGTACTGGCAAGTTTTTCCAAGATTTCATGCATTTAGGGTATTTAGATGTTTTTCTGACTTCAGTGTTATAGGTTGACTTTTTTCTACTTTTTCCTACACTCCCTTTATAGTAATATGGAAACAACATACATTTGAAAACAGCTTAGTCACCAAATGTAACACTTACTTCAAGTCCAAAACACATGGAGGGACCACCTTGTTTGTAGCTTTGCATTCTTTTATTTTCATTTAAGGATATTTATGCCGATTTTCAGGATTCTCTGTATTTTCTTCATTGCATGAAAAAGCAGAACAGGTTAGCCAGTGCATCGGGGCCCTTTCTCGAACTCCTCTGGAACGCCTTTTCTGTGTGGCTCATTTTAGATCGGTGACATACTAATTTCTTGCTTCTGTGGCTTGTGACAAGCAGACCTGTCATCGTCAGCATACGGCAAGCAGCTCCACTTGATTGGCTGCGCGGGAAGTGGGCAAACACTCATGAAGGAAGTGGCTAGCAGAGATAAGCTGGGGCTGCACTTTCTATCCCCTCTGTAAGCTTGTTAACTCACTCTCTGGAAGGATTCTCTTAGATAAAGGCATACTGGTTTCCACCTGATAAGCAGAACTCTGCTTATTGGAAATACCCCGGATCCTCACTGGCTTCTTTAAGACCTCTAAGAAAATGAGTTCTCAAAGCAACGCCTCAGAAGTCTTTGGTATATGCTGCATTCATTTCTAGTTTTTCAGATTCCTTTTGTGTGCCGTGCTTAGGCTGGTACTATTCTGGTTTTTTATTCTATTTAATTGGCCAGGCTTGTTTTAAATCGTAGCTTCTATTTTCTATACCTGCTGCTCTGAGATCTTCAGATATAGTGGAAGGAAATACCACCTGAATGTCCTGGTAATAGACTTCTCGTGTTAATTTTAAAAAAATTAATATTAGGTTATTTGTTCTCATTTTAGCAAAATAGCTGGGCTTCTTTGACTTTTGAGCTTCTTATGTTTTCAGATATTTATTTTAAAAATAAAACTGAATGCTATGGAATCATGGGATTCATAGTTTGGGGTTTTTTTATCATGTCAGAAGCAACTTGAGAAACTGGAAGTTGCTTCTGGTATAAGAGACGTTGCCCAGGGGACATCCGAATGTGTTACCATCCTGTGGGAGGCTTCTCTCGTGTCCCCGCATGGGAATCTGGAGCTGATAGATGAGAGCTCACACCATCTCGTAGTTTGAATTACCGACCTTCAGGTCAGCAGTTCAGCCAGCAGGATTTAACCCATTGCACCACCGTGGTGAAGCACCTGGACTCTGACCAGAAAAACAAACATTCTTGTAAAACTACGTCTCTCATGAATCCATAGGATGGTCAAAAGTGATGTCAAACTTCATCCTCAGTTGCATTGCTGAGATTGCTACCTTGGGGCTGCTGCAAAATGTTTCCATGTTCCCTGTAGAATGATCATGATCTGTTGGCTCATGACCTTGGACTGTATTTTGTCTGCCTGTTGTTTTGCTTGTTTGTTGTTTCAAAATAGAGTAGTTAGACCCTGCTTGTTTAGTGGCAGTGGATCACCCACTTGGCTTACCTGTGGTGCTACCCTTGGATATATCAACATTACATAACACTTCAGCAACCTTTTATTTGTCATTGCTCCACTCCATGGAGCTCTGCAATTTGTGGTTTGGTGATATACTTTGGATTCTCATATTACATCATTACAGTAGAACAATTCTGCTTTTATTCGCCATGGTTCTGTCAGATGGGGTCCTGGGATTTCTAGTTTAGGGAGGAGTGTTTCGTATTCTCAGCTAGAAAGCTCTAGGGCCCCATCAAACTACAAACCCTGGGATTGCATAGGATGCAGCCATGGCAGATAAAGTAGGATTATAATGGTGTAATTGTGTTGGAAATGGACTCTGCCGCCGGACTACCAATTGTGAAGGCCTTCACTAATGTCCATAGACTCTGGATTGTTAGATCATGTAATTTGCCCACATGGAAACAGGACATCAACTCCCTTTTGCTGTTTTATTGTTGATTCTAACCAATGTTTTTCCATAGTCTCTTTACGATAGTCTCTTTGGATGGACACTTGATTCTTTTCGAAATACAGACATTTTGACATCTTGGCAATAATTGCTGACAAACAGTACAGATTGCTGCCATAATATCCTGTGAAATGCATCTGGTGTAAGTGAAAAATTGGCAATCATGTGAGAAAGGGTGAATGAAATGGAAGGAATCTTAAAAGAGAAAAATAAACAGCTTTGGAACTCTGCCAAGCACAGGTATACTTTATTTAAACCAACAAATCCCCTGAACAATTTTAATGGCATATAGCCTGTTAAATAACAAATGGCTTTCTGGTATAACCTAATAAAGTATTGGGGAGGAGAAAGGATGCTAGATTGAATCGGGGATATATCAGTGCAGTTGCAACCGTATGTTCAGAGCAAAAGTTATTGCCAGCAGAACTGTTATTGGTCTTAAAAACAAGTAATAAGGACTGTAGACTCTGCTGGAAGTAGTACTAAAGATTCAGTGTTGCAGCTGAGAAATTCAGTCATGCAGTTGTTGGAGACAGATATGCACATATTCTTAAAAGAACCAGGAGAAAATATGAGACTGACTCTATTCACAGGAATATAATGTTGTATAGTGCTGCACAATGGAGGCCATATTTCCTACTCTATCAATTGGTTTCTTGACTTATTTATTTACAGCATTTTTATCCCACTCTTTTCAGCCCAAAGTCAACTCAGGACGGCATACAGATTGGCAACAGATGCCATAAACATACACATACATATCAATTAAAAACATTTCGTATCACATAATAAAAATCCATATAAAACCATTTAAATCTATAATAATTAATGTCTACCAGTTCAACTCCTTATCCATTTGCATCGTCTAAGCAGTTCCATGTTTGTTATTTCATCAAACTGCATTTATCCAATTGGCAAGTTTTCATTGAGTGATACAAAACTGCTTCAATAAATTCATTTATTATGCAGTATAATGCTAACCAAGCACTCCAGTCCACATCAATTAAGGTGACAGTATGTATGTTTAGTTTTCTTTAGTCTGGTATTTAGATTTATTTGAAGTAAACTTGTTTCAAATATACCACCATGTTTTAATACTTAATTTGAGAGCAGGATTTGCATAACATTAGCATTATTGATTTGCTTTGGGAATGCTTATGCAGCTGAATGCCATGATGGCAGAAACTATTGTGGTCATTTACATGGCACTATGGTGTACCATTAACCAATGTAGCTGCAATTTGCTACAAGATAATTTACACAGCCATACCTCCTTCTCTTTATTGACTTTTATTCTAATGGTAGTTATTACCAGTTTGAAAAATATGGAATGGCTACTAAAACAACAAAGCAGAACCGATACTATGACTTTAGATTCAGCAGCTGTAATGCAGGGGTAACCAAGCCGATGGGAATACAAATTCCAAAGTTTCTTGTGATCATATTTTTATCAGACCAACCGAAATAGGTCAAAAATATATCTGCAAGCTTTTGAAGAGTGCTTCTTCAGACAAATGTGTTTTCAGAAAGCATGAAGGGGAAAGGAGAAGGTGAGTGACAGTGTTAGGAATCACACAGTGATGCCTGCATGCTCCCTCAGTTTGTACAATGCTGACCTTCACAGATAACTTTTGTGTTCTTGTTGAAAGGCTTTTAGCCGCTATAACACCTCATTTTGACTTTTGGTTCTTGAGGTCATGATCCTGCAATAGTGGGACTTCAAAGGAGTGTGGTTTTCTGGCTGCCTTAGAGGCTAATTTCTTTGCCCGTTGCAAAATGAATAATGTTAAAATGAAAGCAATGACAGCCATACAAATCAGAGCAATGTCCCTCCAAAAGAAATCGAGGCATTGGATTGGAAGAGGCTTCCGACAGCCTTCCAGTTCATTCCCATTCAGTTGACTCAAGGCTTTTCCCTTTACAGAAACTGGCATGGCACACGTGACCTTGGCCAGAGCAGCTGGGCTGAAGTCTTCCAGCCACTTTTTGAGATATAAAATAGAGCAGTCGCAGTGCCAAGGGTTGTTGGAGAAATCAACTTCCCTCAGGTTTAAGTGGTCCAGTGCACCAGGAGGGAGAGTGGTTAAACTGTTGTTTTGCAGATAAAGGTTCTTGGTATTAGGAATCAAGGGAGGAATGTCTTTCAGTCCTAAAGAGCGGCAGTCCATTGTCCATCCACCCCACACATTTGCAAGAGGCTCACATGAACAGGGCGAGCAGCGTGTCGCTTGGGTTGCGCTTAACAGCATGAACAGGAGCAGTCCTTCAGCTGTGGAGATCTTCACTCTATCCATGCTTGCAGCTGTGGAGCAACAATAGGAACAACACAATGTGTTATTCTGTCTCACAATGCAAAACGTACTTGTTTTATTCTTCCAGAAGAAGTCCTGGGGCTTCAAAGGCATTTACTGCTGTGAATTCTTTATAAACAATATGTCATTGAGCACCCTACAATTTTGCAGAGAAGTAGAAGAAAATTTGCAGGAAACTTGTGCTGCTTCTGTGTAAACACTCATCACCAGTACTGTACCACAGTCATTGTCTAACCCCATCCCATCTTTCCTTTCAAAGAAAATGGAATTGCCCATGTTGATTAGTTTACAATGGTCATGGAAGACTACAAAGGGTTGGACTACATTCCCATGTTTGTAAGGAGCTTGATTTGTCACTTTGAGATTTGGAATATAAGCCTCTGGTACATGCATTAGCAAATGTCCAAAGGTCAATTCTTTGTGTTTTGAGATCCCTCATTTGGACCTGTTAGGCCACTGAACAGCCAAAAAGTATAATGTTTTCACCTGTGTACTTTTATTTAATTCAAGGAACATGCTCACTGTGACCTAGAGTGTTTTTTTTGGGGTGTGCAGGAGGCAATTTTCTGGCCTAATGGCTCAAAGCTAAATTGCAAAATGTAGCAGTTGCCGCCCACACACCTAAAACGTGCTTTAAAATGTGTATCTAATCTCCAAATCATCTGATAAACACATGAAAAAGCAGTAATTCCATGATAGAGCACTTGGAGTATATGGTGAGTGGAAAAAAACACTCCTCCATAGTTGCATACTCCTCCTTTAATGGGACATGAAAAGGAGTATCAAAACTATAATAATTTAGTAGGTTTAGTTCAGCTGATTTAGTCCTTTACATTTTGAATTAAAACTCAAAATTGAATCACCTTTTTAACATGGATGTTACTGGCAGCAGTTGAATGTAACTTTAGAAGCTTTTCAATTAAGTCATTGTACACATTCAGCTAGTCACCAAGGGTGCATCTGCACTGTAAAATTCATGCAGGTTGATACCACTTTAGCTGCCATAGCCAAAAGCTATGGAATCCTGGGAGTTGTCATTTGTTGCTACACTATCACACATTGGCAGAAAAGGATAAAGACCTTTCAAAACTACAACTCCCATGATTCCCTAGCATTGATCCATAGTTGTTAAAGCTGTGTCAAACTGCTTTAATTCTACAGTGTGTAGATGTACTCTCAAGTGATGTAGATTAAATCTTTTCTATATAAAAAAGAACACTGAAAGTCTTGGGAGAGAAAGTTCATTTGGCTTCTTCCCTTCAATCAATGTGATGTAATAGTCGGAGTGTTAACTGAGACTCAGGAAATACAGGCTCATTCAAGTCTTTATGCCACCAAGAGGATACATAGTAACTTTGGGCCTCTTATTGACTCAGCCTAAGCTTCTTCACAGTGAGAATCAACTGGGGTGGGGGAGTAGTGTATAAACTTCTTTGGATTGCCCTTTGACGGAAAATGGAGGAATATAAATAATTAAATATTGCAACAAAAAAAAATCTGAGTATGGTTGGACCTGGTTGGCGCCATTGGCTCTGCTTTTTGGCTGCATCCATGTTATTCATGCTGTCATGACAGAAGGGCGAGGCCAGCCATCGTGTGTTTTGTAGTTTTTCCCTCATTAGGTTTCAGTTGGTGGAATTGTGAAATAAATGAGTTGGCAACAATGTAGCAATACGGATGATGATATGGCCTTGCACAGCTGAGCCTATGCGTCCCTTGATGTAGGACCATGTGTGGTAAACAACTCTGACTGCTCTGCCACTTCTCTTTTATCAATTCATATTAATCAGTTGCGTTCTGCATACCCTGCCTTATGTTTTCAAAAGATGTTTACTCATTTTGCCAAAATGAAGATAGCCAACCCATTGAGAGCACTGCACACAGATGGCATTATATTTTCATTTCACAAAATATGGGCCTGTCTAAATGTGCTGTTTAGATGTGGGTCAGATATACACATTTCCTATCTACCAGTTGATACATTTCCCAGAATTCTGCAGGAGGCAACCACAGGATAGAGAAATAGGCACCTCCACTTTATAACACTAATCTGGTATTGTCCTTAACCTACAGGTCCTAACCCTGCAAAAGTTGACCATAGTTTATACCACTTTAAGTTAAAAAGACAGTACATTTGTAGTTGGACTTTTGGGAATTTGATTATTCAGAGGCTTGATTAAATATGTTCTTTCTAGGAATCTCTTGAAATCTACTTCATGTCACTGAACATGTTAAATATTTGGAAGAGTAGGTTTACCATACAGCTCAGGCATACTCCGTTTTTAAATTAAATGGATTATTTTCCTACCTCCATCACACACCAGCAAACTATCTGTTTTATTCAGGAGTTCTCTGTTGATTTGCCATCACATTGTAGAGAGTTGTTACCTCCCACTGTCCCTCCCTCATTTTCTTTGTGAAAAGAAACACCTCCTCTTTTGGACTATTCTTTTTGTTCCCGGGTTATAAATGTCATTTCCTAATTCGTTTGATCATAAACTCATGGAAAAACTATATTAAATTGCAAGAACTTTGTCTTTGCAGGAGGGACATCTTGTAGCCCATTTTGCTCCAGTTTCTCAAAGGTCTTCTTCTCTCTCTCTCCTTCATGTTGGAAGAAGGAAGTAAGAAGGGAAAGGAGGAGAGGAGGAGGTAACTCATGGCACACACAACACACAGAAGGAAGCCCCCAGAAAATGCATGAGACAGAAAGGAACACAACGTACTTCTGATCTTCCCTCTTCTGTGAGCAAAAGGTAATGGTAGAGCTTTTTCTCAAAGGGGCATTTTGGCTCCTGCCACAAATTGCATAACCATATCATTTTAAAGCTGAGAACTACGAATGCCATCACATGACAGAATTGACCCTTTTGCCCATCTCTGTCCAAATAATTTGCAAAAAAAAGCCACTTGCCAACCAGCTTAGAAAGTGTCTGGAAAGATAATCCTTCACAACCCCTTTTAAATACCAAGAAATGTGTACCCTACACTTGAAGCCTACGTCATGTGATGAACACAGTAGGTTGCCATTTCTTAAATGGGTGACTCAAAAGTATTTAAAGAATGTGATGAAGTGGCAGGTCCTCCAGTGTGACCCAGTCCAATTCCTTCAGTCATGCTGGGGGACCTAGAGGTTTCTGGGAATCTCTAGGTTCTACACTGATATTTTATGGTCAGCTTTTAGCAGAAGCTGGTGAAAGAGTCATACTGGAACATTTAGAAAGTCCTAGATAGGTGTTATTTCAATTTTTAAAAAGGGTACTGTTCCATTAACTGGGCAGACTCCAAAAGGGGACCTAGACAGAGATGGATCATCCATTTTATGTTGGGGGGGGGGGGGGGGGCGAGTTGAAGGAGGAAAACAATTTTCCCCATTTTCATTTGTTATTTCCCTTTCCCTCTTCCCACATCATACACAACAACAGGGGTTGTTTCCACAAAAGGGACAGGGGTGGGAGGAATAACACGAAAACAGGGAAATGGTTTTGCTCTTTTAACCCACTCTCCACCCTGATAAAATGGATTATCCTTCTCTCTCTAGCTCCCGCTGGTAGCCTCTGTTGGGATAATGAAACAGCATTTATTTATTTATTTATTTACTTACTTACTTGTGACATTTATATGCTGCCCTTCTCACCCCAAAGGGGACTCAGAGCAGCTTGCAAGTTATACTATATGCATACAATATATTATATTACTAGCATAGTACAATATCAGTATTATATATTACTATATTGTACTGTACCATTATATTGTAATATAATATTGTTTTACTGTTTTATTGTTTTGCTTGATGTTTTATTATTTACTTATGAGTTTTACTGTGTATTGTATGTTGTTGTTGTCGGTGGCCTCGGCTTTTGTAAGCCGCATTGAGTCCTTCAGGAGATTTTGCGGGGTATAAATAAAGTTAATAATAATAATAATAAATGTAATATAAAATATATAATTATCATATTGTATTATGAGTTGTATTATATTGCATTGCGTTATAAATATTATATGTATATACAATATATTATATTATTACAAAAAAAGCAATTTGCCCTAACCCCAGTGAATGTGGAGGTCTGATTCCTCATGCATGGACTACAGAACTTTAGAAATTATTAAACCTATTTTAAAATTTAGCTAAATGAGTTCACCAACTTAACTGTCTAATATGTTTTTAGAAGAGTTGTACTGAAAATTCAGATAAAATGTTAAAAGTATGGATTATTTTTAAAATAATATAGTATACATGCTATTGCAATAAAGGAAATATAAATTATATAACTATTAATAATAAATATCTCCCATTTATGTTAAGTCAAGTAATATAGTGGTGTTTTATGGTCATCTTTTCAAAATATCTTGAATAATATGCTGCAGAGGTATAAAATGAAAACAATCCACTTTGTTATAAAAGGTTCTTTAAAAGTTCATCTTTGCCATATGAGCTATTGACCCCGAGCCACAGGTTTGTTTATTGCCTTTATTAAGGCATAGGCTTAAGCCGAGGAAAAAGAATTTTAGATTTCTGAATTGAAATTTTTGAATGTTTGTTTGGCACTCATGGAAGAAAATTACTCCCGTCTTCCTCTGTAAGGAGACAGTCTGCCAAAGCTTGAGTCAGTATTGCTGTATTTACACCAGTTTTGCAACAATGGCCAAGAGTTATAAACAGGAATATTCAAATGTTCTTTTCACCACAGTAAAGCCAATAAAGCCTATTTGCAGCAGAGTAAGGGGCAAAGGAAACACTGAATACCATTCTCCACCACCACCACCACCACCACCTCCACCACCACCACCACCACCTCTTGCTGGGGAAGCAACTAGGACAAATGTGGAGAAGAACACCTGGCTGCGAAATATGAGACAAGATGGAACCAAAAAGGGCAATATCGTTCTGATCTGCCTCTGAGGTTATTGTCTGGAAGAGAGAGGGTAGGACATAACTTGGTAGCAATATTCATAGCTGAAAAAAGTGCTTTATGTTCAAAATTGCCCCAGTCTTTATTTAATAACATACTCTAATTGCTCCACCACTGGCAGCTTTAGAATAAAATGTTTGGAGGTTTGTTGTTGTGTGCCTTCGAGTTATTTCTGACTTATGACAATCCTAAGACAACCCTATTACAGAGTTTGCTTGGCAAGATTTGTTCAGAAGGAGGTTAACTTGCCCAGTGGGTTCCCACAACCACGTGGAAATTTGAACCCTGGACTCCAGAGTTGTAGACCAACTTGGTAGTCAAATCACTACACCACACTGGATTTCATGGTGACTATATGCATTTATCCAAGGTAATGCTGTTATATGAAATCTATTAGAAACTGGTAACAGAATGCTAGTTGCCTAAAGACAGATGAGCAAATATTATCCTGGAAAAATATCCTGTGTAGTTAAACAAATTAGCTAAATGATGCAAAACCATATGAAATGTTCTTAGAATTACAGCCCAAAAGATTGTCAAATGCACCTCTTACCTTGTTTTAATTTGTATAAATAAGTGCTAGCTTTTTCTCAGTGAAGCTTCTAAGTCCTCCAGGAATGGACCAAACAGAAGAACTCCAGGAAGGAAATGAGTTTATATAGAACTCACCACAGAAGCCAGGGCTCCTCTATTATCTGACTGAACACAGTTGCTTTTGCAAATGCGCCATGCCAGCTTCTTATAATGAGCTATTGTTCTTATATGCTTTAAAATTACTTTCATTAGGCAAGGCAAAATAATTCCAAAAGCTTGTTGAGCGGCCTTTTTTACTCCTTAAAATGTGGTAAAACGATTTAGCAAGATGAAATGGCTTCTTTCTAACTCTTCGTTTATGGGCTATTCACCAGCACAGCAATATGTTCTTCCATCCTATCGCTCTGTGTGCACTCACGTGCACATATGCAAGCATCAATATAAACACATAAAACATTATTCAGTTGGGACTATACCCTTCAGGAATATATATATATATATATATATATATATATATATATATATATATATATGCTTTGGGAACAAGCCCCACTGAGGACTTACTTTAGAGTAAATAGGTAATGTTTAGATATCCTAGTCCAGTTCAGTATTTCTTAAACTCTGATTCACCAGGTATTTTGGATTTCAGCTTTCAGAATGTGTGATCATAATCCAAGCCATCTGAGACTTTTGGAAGATGAAATCCCAAATGCCTGGAAGACTAAAATTTGGGAACCACTGGTCTAGTGACTTCTCAACTTATCCTATACAGGACAAGTTGTATCTAGACACTCCCCCCCCCCCCCCCCCCAAAAGGGCAGGTTTTTCAAGCTGGTGTGTTGACAGAAGTCGGAATGGACTTTTCCCCTGTGTGGAACTGACTCCATTTATACATGGCTATTATGTTTCCTTTCAACCTTCTGTTCTGCAGGGTAAACATACCCAGTTCTTTGAGGTGCCCCTCATACAGCATGGTCTCCAAACTTTTGATCATTTTAGTTGTCCTCCTCTTAAACTGTGGTGCCCAGAGTAGTAGAGAAATAACAATCTCATAAATATACAGTATTAGGATCAGAGGTCTGTTTAATGTGGTGGAAGTTAAAACATTGGACCAGCAGATAAGAACTATTTAAACTATTAAGATCTCTCGGCTAGAGTCTACCATATGTGTGGTGGAAGCTCCTTCCTTGGAAGCTTTTAAACAGAGGCTGGATGGCTATCTGTCAGGGGTACTTTTATTGTGCTTTTTCTGAATGGCAGGGGGTTGGACTAGATGGCCCACGTGGTCTCTTCAAACACTATGATTCTATATTATATAGTATGACTTAAAATGTGAAAATCTCCTCCCACTGTAACAAAATATAAAATGATACATAATATTCATAAATCAATATCCAAAGGCCTTGTATCTGGACTCTACAATAAACTAAGGCTATTAGCTTATTGTAGAGTCCACGGTGGAGTATAAGACTATATCATAGTCCACAAATATTGAAAGCCAAATTGTTTTGTAGTTGTTAAAACTTTAAATAGCAATTGTCATCCTTCCCTTTGTTTTCTAATTGCACTCCTTCCTCTTAATTTAGCCACCCATATTGCAAAGTCTGTTTGGTCACATCCAGTTTGTTCCTCCTCTATCCTATGTGGAATAATTTATGGTGATATCCTAGGTGCACTAGTTCCAGCTGCTTCCGTGTGTGCATGGGGACAGGCTTGGCAAATGTCACCTCTTTGCAGAATACTATGAGTTTTCCCTTCAGGCTATAGAAGAGCGACAATGTTGCAGATGCAAGCACATTTTTCACCCTCTTGTGTCCTCAAAGCTTCTTTCTAAGGGAGTGTTTTCTTCAGGGGATTGATTATTCCATCCGTTGTGTGAGCACAGCTTGCATTCACCTGCGGAGAGACTCATGCATACAAATGATGGCGTGATTGAGCTCCTGCTGTTGTTCTGGGCAGAGCTGGGCTTCAGGACATTCAGCTTAAAGTGAAATGTTTAGATGAAGGATATGGCCTGACTGCCAGGGTCAAGCAGCCCAAGTAAAACCCTCTACATTATCTTTTTTGCAATTACTTCTGACTTGAAGGCAAATGCCCCCTTTGCTCCTTGTAGTAAAGGAGTTTCCTATAAACCAATTCTAATGATGTAGGTGTTTGCACATTACAACCTTCTTACCTGATTCTTTTCATTCAGTGAAGTTTAATGTTCTGGTTTAAGTTACCTGGTCACCTAGTGATTTTTGTATAGGGCTTTAGTCAGAGATTGACAACTTGGATTTTTGATTCCCCCAATGAGCAATCAGTTGAAACTTAGGAGTATATCGCATGTTGCCGTTATTACGCAGCATTTGTGCAATCGGAATTAACAGCAATTTACTGCCATGGTAATTGTCAATATCAAATCTCTATTTCATTGCACGGCTGCAACACTTCAGCTGTGAAAAATTTGGTTGTGTTTACACAGGTCACCAAGTGCAAACATTTTAGCTGGCCATGTAACTGGTTTGAAGACTGGGAAAGCAATGCTGTGAAACATTGTTTAATAATTTCTTCCCTTGCCTTTTTTGTGAAAGCATGAAATGGATGATGCAGTTCACAAAATCAGCAACATCAGTATCATCTAAAATAATTTTAATTTATTGTTGAAGGCTTTACCATGCAGCTGTGGACAAGTCTACATAGGGACCACCAAATGCAGCGTTGCCCAAACACAAATCAAGGAACATGAAAGGAACTGCAGAGTAACTCATTCAGACAAGTCAGCCTTAGCAGAGCACCTGATGAACCAACCTGGACACAGCATATTATTTGAGAACACAGAAATGCTGGACCACTCCAACAACCACCATGTCAGGCTACACAGAGAAGCCATTGCAATCCACAGGCATGTGGACAATTTCAACAGAAAGGAAGAAACCACAAAAATGAGCAAAATCTGGCTACCAGTTCTAAAAAATCTCTAAAGTCATAACAGTAAATAAAGAAAAAACACTCAAAAATAGGGGAATTCCAGACAAGAAACAATCAGGGACATCACCTCCCCAGGCAGTAAGAAGCCAGACCTTTAAACTGCTAGGCATTAAATGCTAATCAAGGTGGCCAATAGAAACATTCCCACCTACCTCAAACAGACAAGAGTTCTTTCTCCCACCCACAAATATATAAACCCATTTTCCTAGTTTACAACAGACCTCACAACCTCTGAGGGTGCCCGCCATATATGCAGGTGAAACATCAGGAGAGAATGCTTCTGGAACATGGCCATACAGCCCAGAAAGCACACAACAACCCAGTTTTCAATTCTTTATCATTTCATTAACTCAGGAGTGGGCCACGGTAGCAAAGCGAGTTAAACTTCTAGCTGCAGGAAAGCTGCTGACTGAAAGGTTGGCAGTTCAAAGCCGCGTGTTGGGGTGAGCTCTCGACTGTCAGACCTAGCTCTTGCCAACCTAGCAGTTCAAAAGCATGCAATACGAGTAGATCAATAGATACCGCCTCAACGGGAAGGTAAAAAGTGTGCCCCATGCAGATATGCAGACATACTGCCAACACAATTGGAGATGTCAATGGACAACAGGCTCCTTGGCATGGAAAAATGGAACAATGGCACCTCCCCATGGCTGGAGTTGAGCATTGCCACCAGACACCAGAGATGAAAAAAGGAGAAGCTCTTTGTCTGTGTTGTATGTTGTTGTTCACTATGTGTGTAAAAAGACAGATGTTTACCTCATATGTATATTGTAATCCGCTCTGAGTCCCTGAGGTGAGATAATTTTATTTATTTATTTATTTATTTATTTATTTATTTATTTATGGTATTTCTATCCTGTTCCTTCTCAACCCCTGAAGGGGGACTCAGGACGGCTTACATTTAGCAGCAATTGGATGGCACTACATATAACACAGCAATATAATAACAAAACAATAAGTAAAGCATTCATTAAAACAGCAAAAAAAAAAACCCCAGTATTAAAGCAGAATATAAAGCAGAATATAAAGTGCATTATTATTATTATTATTATTATTATTCCTCACCATTGCTCATGGTGGCAATGGCAAATGGAAGTTGCAGTCTAACAATGGCTGAAAGGCTTCATGATCTCTTCATTAACTATTTTAGGTTGCAGTCCCCTGCCCAGTGTCCTAGAGTTTCTGTATAGTTTGCTATTACCTGCTTTTTAATACATACATATCGGTTTGTACAATTAACTAAGATAATTGAATTGGATAGTCAGTCTCATTGAAAAACCTTTTGGAAAAATAAAACCAAATTAGACTCAACTAAATTAAATCAAAACATTATGATAATCAATAAACACTTTGAATTTCTGTGTTAAGTTAAAATGCAGGTACTCTTCGTAATAATATGATAAAATGATAGTTACAAAACTTAAAAGAGATTTCAAGTACTCTTACCAATCTGTCATCTCTATCTGACGCTTTTGTATAAGACATTCTTCCAGAAGGGGGCAATGAAGTCTTTTTGTTCACAGAGAATCAAAATGAGGATTTGCAAAGAATGTGTTACTTTGTAGGCCAGGAGTCCCCAAACATTTGGAGTCGGTGGACATCTTTTAAATACTTTTGAGAGAAGTCATAAACATGCTTAGAAAGCATGCTTCCCATAGCCAATAACAGGAAATACGTTTTTCTGAAGGAAAACTATTGAGTAACTTGCCAAAGATTGGAAAATAAGTTTATTTTCCTGCAAAACACTAAACCACTTTGTGGATCCCACAAGGCTGAAGAGACATGGGGGTGGCAGTGGAGAGAAAGTCCCCAAGCCCCAATGCTCTTGTGCGTCCATACAATGAAATACAAAAAACAAAGAATAGCTTACAAAATAATACTCCAACAGAAGCCCAGTTTTTTGTTCCAACATATATATTATAGAGGAGACAAAACAATGCAGCTCAAAAATGAGGAAACCTGGCCAAAAATGGGACACAAAGTAGAGGTGGCATTTGAGGTCTAAATGCCACATATTTGCATGCAACAAAATAATTCGAGTAAAATAAAAAATAAAAACAGCAAAAAATACATATTACACAGAAGGCAAATAGGTAATGCTCAGGGCCCTTCCACACAGCCATATAATCCAGAATATCAATGCAGAATAACCCACAATATCCACTTTGAACTGGATTATCTGAGCCCATACTGCCATATATCCTAGTTCAAAGCAGACAATGTGGGATTTTCTTCAGCTGTGTGGAAGAGACCTCAGAGAACTACATAGAGGCAAAAAAGGGAAACACACACACCCTAACACACAAAAAAGCAAATAAATAGACCACACACACAGAAACAAGCATACACAAAACCTAGCCAAACAAAGCAGAACAAAATAGTCACTAGACATCCAGTGTATTCTATATCACACCCTCCTTGCTTTTTTCTGTTGATTTTCTGGGTGATCAGTCATTTTTTTGACATGCTGGGCTGCAGCTGTCATTTGAGATCCAGAGTCAGACTTGGATGTAGAAATGGTTCTGGTTCAACATTTCACTTTGCAGCACAGAACAGCTTCCCAGGACCCATCCCAAACCAGGAAATCCCTGGTTTGTAGAGAATTAATTAGATAGTGGGTTTATTCTGCGCCTTCATGGAAGGTGCGGGATAAACCCACTATTTCCAGTTCTGGACTGCAGAATACTGCAGCCCAGACAGTATTCCCACAGTTTAATGAGCTAAATAAGCCCGGTAAACTGTGGGAATACCCACCCCCCTGCCCCAAAGCCCCCAGGCCCCTTAGAAAAGCAATGAAAACTTACCCAGCCTCCATTACAAGCTTCGGCCAGCTCTCCTGGCATGTAGAAATGATGCACCAGGAGAGCGGGGTGGGGGGGAAAGGAGGGAGGAAAATCAGTCTCCTCCCGCTTTCCTGGTGTGTCATTTCTACGGATAAGTTTTCATTACTTTTCTAAGGGGTCTGGGGGCTTTGGGGGAGGGGGAGAGGGCCTCCAGACGTTCTCTCAGGCTAGTCCCAAGAGAACGTCTGGACACCCACCTCAGAAAGCACATATTTTCTAGGGTGGATGTGGACAGGCCCCTAGGAAAATCTGCATTTTTAAAATGCGGATTCTCCTGGGATAAACATCTGTCTGGATCCACTCTGAGATTTTATCTACCATTAAAAAGAAACCTCTGAAGAAGGTCCAGCTGGTAGCAAGAAAAGTGCCTGTAAGTGCAGTCATAGACATGGTTAGGGAGTCCATCCTAAGGTTAGCTTTCTATTACAGGAGAGCAATTCTCCGTAAGAAAAGGGTACAGAACATTTACAATTTCTTACGTGGCACCACCACATCCATCTTCTTGTGGCATATACATGCAAGGAAGCTCTTCTAAATCCATTGAAAAAGATGTGCAAAATCACATATGTGATGCTTTTGAGACCCGCCACCAACTTGTCAGTCTATTGAGAAAGACTAATTTAGTAGAGAGCAATGATCACCTGGCAACATGTGGCTTTTTTTAAACTGCCCTGTTTCCTAACAACAGATCCACAGACTTGCTGTATCTATTTGATACAGGGCCATACACTGTACATACATTTACATCCTTTTCTATTTCTCTTCCTTTTTTTGATAGTGTGATCTCAGTCCAAACCTGCAGGTCATGTTACATTTTTATGGAGGTACAGTCGTTCTTTTATAGATGTGAAGTAACCACATATGAGTTATCTCTAAACAGGGACATAATATAGGCCGGGTTGTCAGATGCTGTCTCGAAGATCATGAATGTATACATATATATTCTGTGTTATTTCCATGACTTGTAATGAAGAAACAAAAATCAGAAATTAACATTATTTTTTATATTAAAATTTTTATTGCGTATATATCCTTATACATAAAATTTGGGGTTTTGTAAGGGTATGGAAGACAGGGAGGATTGGGTAGTGCTTATTTCTTGGGGGGGGGGGGTAGCAGAGTCCTAGGTAAGATCGTAGGGAAGTATGGGGAAATAGATAAAGGTGGGTGGTGGTGGTTTGGGGGTAGTTGTTGACTTCCAAATTTCCTTCACTGTCATTTCCAGTCTCTAATACTCACTGAAGTCTTCTTCTCCTCCTCCTCCTCATTCTGCAGCTCTTTCATCTCTCAAATTCAGTCATATATTCATCAAAAAGTTTCCAGTCAGTTTTCTTTATAGGTCTTCCATATGAGTCTTTCAATGCAAATGTCAGTTTATCCATGTCTCTTATTTCCTTGATTTTATTTAGCCATTCTTCTTTTGTTGCTAGTTCATTTTGTTTCCATTTCTTTGCATGTACCATTTTGGTGGCAATGGTGAGATAAGTAAATAGAATATCCTTATTTTGATCATTACTGTTTCTTCTAGATTCTATTATTCTATTATTATTATTACTATTATATTTATTATATTTATTATATGTATTTAATATATTTATTATATGTATTTATACCCTGCTTTATCTCTCCCAAAGGGGACTCAGTGCCTTATATATATATGAGGTGGACAGCACTTGGGCTGTGGGCTGCATGAAGAACTTGAACCATTTTTGTGACCCCCTTTGACTATTTCTAGTGAGAAATCAGCCTGTCTTGTAAGGTGTAGTAGCCAAATCATTATTAAAATTGCACTAGCCCTTTCCATCTTTGTTTCACATATTAAATTCTGTGTGCCACTTTGTTCTGTGGTCTCCCAGGGTTTTATAATGCAGAAAGATGTTCTGCCATGCTCCTGCACCTCAAAGAAGAGCTTAGAAGTCACAGCTAAAAAGAAGATAAAAGTAGTTAGACAAGAAAACAATCTGAAAGCGTCATACTTACACATATGCTACTTTATCAAGGGTTGAACAAAATTTGCATTTCAAAAGTAACCCAACAAGTAGAGATGAAGTTCCTTTACAGGTGTAACAAGTGGTTTTTGTTACTTTTAGCTGACATTTTAAAGAGGATTTTTGACAAATATTGTTCAGATTTTATAACATTCTCTTACACATGCATATTCTTAAATGTAGTGAAAAGTACAAAAAGTGGTGTGATATTGTGTGTGTACCAAGCGAATGAGTGAGCCGTTTTTTCAACAAAGAACAGTCTTGAGAAGTTGCTTTCAAAAACCTTCCCAAGATAAGTCTTAGTTCTATGGCATTTGCCCCTGAATTTATGAGGCAACTGGAATAATAGTGGGAATGGCAGTAACAGTAAAACATTGTGGTTTCAAAGCTTTGAGGGGGGCAGTTGGGCCCTCAACATCACAGAGTTGCCCACCTCGCTTTTCATCTTTGTTGGAGGTGGGCAATTGCCTTGTAAGCATGAAAGTTCTGTCCTCCTTTCCAAAAAGGCTTTCGGCTTCGTGTCATCATATCTCCTGGAAGACAAAGTGCTTCCACCCAAATATAATGAGTTTTCTCTTAGCCAATTTGAGGCAATATTTTGTCTACTCCTTGTTCACAGCATGAGGCTTAATGCAAACTTTCCTTTTTCATTTTGTCTGTAACCATTTATCCTTGAAGAATGGTCAAGGAGTTGACCTCTAGGTTTGAACCCAAGTATGCCATTTTTTCTCCTCAAGCTAACAAGCACTTGCCTCCTTTTGTCCTGGTGCCCCCTTTAGAGTTAATCAGATTCAGCTTTCACAGCTTTTGGATAGCAATCGATAATCCTGAGGGAAGCAGTCAATAATTTTAATGCTCCTGCCATGTGTTTCTGTAGCTGAGAGGGTTGTCAGTCAGTGTCCTGCTGAGGAGTATTGATGCGCTGTGTTGAAAGGAGCTGCTAGTCCCATTTTGCTTCTTTCCAATAACAGATTCTGAGATGGTTCCTGAGGGTTCGTGCTGGTGTTTATATAAGCGTAACTGACTTGTGGAGTGGGATATCTCAATAGAAGTCTTAACTGCATACTGCAGCATTCATAAGATTGTTCTCTCTGCCCAAAACCCCTATAAAGGGAATGTGTGGTGTTTTTAAAAATAAAAGAAATCCAAACCAGGGAGGCATCCAATGTAATCCACAAAAGAAACTGGAGATAAACTTCAAAATGCACAAAAGATGATTGTGTAATTCATTTTAAAAAACTAGTACTTTAAAGCCTGTGTACACCCCCAGGGCATTCCTCGGGGTCTATATAGTGCTATAAAATGTAAACACATGGTATCACATTACATAAAAGCATAGTTATGTTGGTATACTGTACACCTATTTCAACTCAAAGCTCAGGATCTCCCCCCCCCCCCCCCCCAGCCCCAGAAACTCTATAAAACAATTGCTGGGAAATTGAAAATGTATGGGCAAAAATTGCCATATGATGCTTGAAGGATCAAATGATAGCAATATGTTGGCAAATGCATAATGGCTAGTATTAGCAACAGTTAAAATGCAAGCAGACATTTCTCAGCCTGGAAAACTCACAGCAACCTATTCCTCTAGCTTTTATGTATGGTTGCAAAAATTGGACAGTGAATAAAGTGACAGGAAGAAAATCATCACATTTGAAATGTGGGGCTGGAGGAAGAGTTCTACATATGATGTGAACTGCTAAAAAGACAAATAAATGAATCTCAGAGAAAATCAAGCCTTAATGGATAATATGGACTGCTGAAAAGATAAATGGGTTTTAAAGAAATTCCAATCTGAACTCTCTCTAAAAGCAAAAATGACTACATTGAGGCTGTTGTACTTAAGACATATAATGAGAAAACATGACCCACCGTAAATTATGGTAAAGCTTGGTAGTAGAAAAAGTGTGGGACTGTATTACAGGTAGATTGATTCAGTCCAGGAAGCCACAACCCTAAGTTTGTAAAACGAGGATGGCTGCTGATGAGCTTGGAGGTCTCTCATGCAGAGTCACCACCATCACCAACACCAACAAAACTACAAAGGAAGACTGGCAAAAGAAACAGTGGAACTGAAATCCATCCACAAACTCCAGTCCATTGACAGTGGCATGAACAGACACAGTGGTCTCCAAGCACACTACACATAGCACTTGTTAGGACCCAAGCCCCTTGAAGGCTTTCTTGCCCAGTTTATCACATATCCTTTCTAGTTCCTATCTAGCATCACACTACATTCCAATAACTCTCTCCACCATTTATATAGTTGTCTACTCACCCCGGCATTAGGCAATATGCCTTTGTCCACAACAATTGTAGATAAAATTGAACTTGTCACCTCATCACTATTCCCATAAGTTTTGCATTTCTATGGCTATGCACACATACAGTCTGCTTATAAAGGTGTGTAGCTAGGCACTTTACTCTGTATCTGAGTAAATAGTCTATAAAAGCTTATGCTAGCACCTTATTTATGTCAATTAGTTTCTAAAGTGTTGCAAGTGTTGCATACTCATAAGGTCAGCAGTAGGGTATAATGATTTTATCTTTGGACTGCAATTCTGGATAATAAGGTTCAAATCCCCTAAGGCATTGAAAACCCTCTGGGTGACTCTGGTATGTTATATATTCTTAGGCTCCTTCCACACAGCTGAGTAAAATCCCACATTTTCTGCTTTGAACTGGGATATATGGCAGTGTGGATTTTCTGCCTTGATATTCTGGGTTATATGGCTCTGTGGATGGACCCTTAGCTTCCGAAAACCCCATGATAGGTTCACCTTATGGTTGCCATAAATCAGAAATGACTTAAAGGTACAATACAACAACGACAAGCACTCACCAAAAGTCAAAGTCGAATTGACCACAAACAACAAGGCATTCCTTTATTTGACCTCTAACAGAGCCTATATTTAATGTCACTGGCAATCTCTGGGGTTGACAGGTTGTTCAGTTTTGTGTATTGGAGTCAAACTCTGTCTCTTGGAGAAGGGGGAGGGGAATATATATATATATCCCCACCGAATGAAGATTTTCTGAGGCAGTCTGTGGGTCCGTTGTCCTGGCCTGCTCCTCTGTATCTTCTGCTCTGCAAAGCTCCAGATTATCCTCAAAAGATGATTCCCACTGCAAGGTTTATGACACAGCCCAAGGCATTTTGGTTCCTGAAGCAAAGAAGAATAGATCTTTATAACACAGATCTTCATACCCTATGACATGAATAGAGTCTGAACACACTGACAGTATATCCTTATTCTAAGTTCAACATGGATGATGGGACAGAGATCTTTATCACACCTGAGTGCAGCAGGTTAGTTTTGCAGTGGGCACAAGGCAAGCTGTGTTGCTTACCTAGTTCTGTCCTCCCAGAAGACCACCAGCCTCTAGTACATAAGGTGGTCATCCTACTGGCCTTATGATGTACCTCTGCAGTGTCCAGAATTCTTGAGGGATACAGACCTGGTCTACACATGCTGTCTTCCTCAGTGAAGAGCATTTTCCTGTTAAGTACCAAATGTTCAGACTGGACATCCTCCCAAAATGTTAATTAAAGTCAATTCAGTTTCAAATGTTAGTGTAGAAACTCAGCGCTATGGTGTTTGTGTTTTGTGTCTCTGGGTAGTTTATGGGTAGTTTTTTATTATGTGGGAATAGGGGGAAGTAAATACCATTAATATCATTTCAATTAACATGTAAGCCTCCCCTCAAGCCAGTCAGTATCTTTTTTAACAGAGAAGAGTAGCAGTGCCAAAGATGTGTAATTGGCTTTTCCCACCCACTGACAGGATCATAAAAGATGCAATAAGATTAAAGAGCACTTGGAACAATTTGCTATTGTTTTCCCTTAAATGAACCTGGAATGAATAGAGGCTTTGCCCCTGCACCACGTGAGTGCTGACATTTTCTGCCCGATGAGCAATAAGTGCAAGGGCTGCGTGTTAAGCGCCACTGTCACCCTGACAGTTTGTTTTCCTCAGCAGCAATTAGCAACGAATTTGTGGTTGAGGCAAATGACCTAGAGTAGGAAAAGCCAACTGGTGTGGCCTCCTCCTTAGACCTTTGCAAGGTTTCTGTGATTAGTGGGTCGTTTTTAAAAACCACTCTGCTTTTCCTTCCATATCAGCTATGTCATACACACTGTCCCGCCTTCAAAAGAGCCAAGTAACCATACCTGCACATCTAAAAATCTGGAATTTCTTTTCCTTTGATTTTAAAGGAACCTGAAAACTGCCCATCTGAAGGAAAGTTACATATATATTCTAATGGTAAACATATCTTTCACTGGCTTCTTGTGGTTATGGCCTGATGTATTGTGAAGATGGAAAACCGCATCACACACACATTCACATTGCATTATTTCCTGAAAAATGAACACAACAAGCTCAACATCCTAACCATAAAAACATTTTTCCTGGTGCCTTGTGGAAGGATCTATGAGTGGGCTTTCTTCTAAGCACTTCCAACATATATTTTTTGAAAAACTGGGAAATTGTTAGGCAGGAGAAGAACTTATAGAATGCCTCCCATTCTGCATTTGGACTTTCTTCCAGGAAGAATGAAAACAGGTCTTTTGCATAAGCATTTGATATAGTATTATGTTTTCCCACAGCACCTTCCACTATGACCAAGAAAATATTATGATGTTTACTTGCTGTTCTGAAAAGTTCCCAAAAAACATTAGTTCTTTTCTCTTTAATTGTACTTCATTTTATTGTTACCAGATAAGCATGAGATGTGTGTGTGTGTGTGTGTGTGTGTGAATGAGTGCATTTTAAAAACTATCCCAGGAACATTTTCTTAATTGTCCCAAGATCAATTTCTGTTCCTACACTGATATGAGGATGTTTTGTTTAAAATGCTGAAAGAAAACAATGTGTAATTATATATCTTTAACCAGGGGGACCGAAATCTGCACAACAGCAGATTTTAGAGGGCTACTAAAAGACAGTTTGAGATTTCTCATCACTAACTGTGCATCCATGCTCAACCAAGAAGCAATAAACAGTAATAGGCTGAACCTGTCAGAGAAAGTATTTAATTAAAGTCACAAGGGCCCTTAACAGCTTGTTTGTGAAGTCTGATACACAGAAGTAAAATCCATGGCTTCAATATGACTTATTCTGGGGAAACAGCAACATCCTTCAATCCATTGTGTCATACTACATCATCACCCACAAATAGAGTTCAATACCTCTCAAAAGCACAAGAAAAGGAAAGGCTTTCATATAGGTTTACATCTTGTGGCATAATGTAAAAATCACGCATAGTTCACGTTTGGTCAGTCCACACACTGTCTTGTCAGAGAAAAAAATATGCCACAGAGATGATCACTACAGAACAAGTAGTTTACTGTTTGAAATACAGAACAACATATATACAATTATGTGATCAGTTGCATTAAGTCACATAATGTCCTTTTAGAGAAATTTAAAATGGTCTTTCTTTGTACATGTGGAGAACATCCTTCCAGCAGCTCATGAAGAAAGAGCACACTCCAAACTGTCTCTCTGTGTCATTCTCTGCAAGCACCTACAGAGCTCAAGCCTGAATAATGTAACAGCAACCAAAACTCCCAGGCTCAACTAGCTCCCTGGGTTTGGCGCAACCAATCAGCTTTATGCATCTTATTTTACAGCTAACGTGTACACACACACCAACTGATTTATTACATGCCCTAACACACCTGACCTTAGTGCTTTGCTTATATGCATTAGGTAGAATGATGTTTCCGTTGTTGGTGGATACTGTCTTTCAAAAGTGTGAAAGTATTTCCCTGAATACAATGTCACTGCTGTGTTGCAGTGATAAAGTAAGGTTTGTTGTTTTTTCTGAGAAGGCCTTTTAAACTCATTAAATATGCTGTAGGAGTCTGCTTCAGCTTTCAACATGCCTGCTTTTGTCCTTCCTCTTGTCCAAATGAAATGATGCTGGTTAGAACTCAGTGAAAGTGGCTTTCTCATTTGGAGGTTATTTATGATAGTAGCCATGTCAGTGTTGATAACTTGAGATTGCTGGAGGCTGCCCTGTGATGTCATTTGTCATGTCCCCGTCTCTTGACTGTCTGACAGATGCCAAACCCCCAATAGTAACTAGCTCTCCAATAAAAAAAGAAAATAGGCTTTTGGAACTGAAGGAGAGTGCTCTGTTCCCTTCAGTCAATGCCATGCCCCCTGAAGGAGTCTGAAATCAATCAGTGTTAGTCCTGTGTGTCTGCTGCTGGTCCCACCATAGGAGCATCCATTACAAAAGCTCAAAGGACATCTGCGAACAGTTTTTCAAGGTGCTTTATTTAGCTATCTGCTGTTGTTCTCTGCAAGGACATTGTGGATGCTTCCAGAGAGCAACTTGAGGTGTTGGATTGCTGCGCCTAAGATTCTAAAGGAAGGCAGAAAGCTGTGGGGAAACACATGAACTTTACACATTTCTGATGATATTGCCCCCCCCCCCCCCCCATCACACCACCCTTCCACTCAGTGCAATTCAGTGAAGGAAGCATCAAGATTCTTTGATAAAACCCTCTGTTAGAAATAAAATGAAATTTTATTTCTAACAGGGTTTTATTAAAGAATCTTGACATAAATCAAAGCAGGTTTTACACTGACAACCTTCTTTTCTAATTGCCAGTCCGTGATTATGCCAGTCAACTTCCTATAAGAGCTGTTTTTAGTAAACTCCAAAATTAAATATTTGAGAGGGAAATAGTAACCTTCATGTTCATTTGTTGGATGGTGGTTGGAATGTAGCAAGGAAGGCATAAAAGCATTGATGCTCCACTTGTGCTAAGAATTCTACCCACAAAATCCCAAATCCTCCTGAACCTTATGACTTATCTCCCTGGGGCAGCCCCACGTGTAACTCATTACAGTAATCCAACAGATGTTGACTAGAGCTTGAATACAATAACCAGACTTCAGTATTAGCTCGGAACACCACAGTCAGGCACAACTTTCCATTGTGTTATTTTTGAAATCCAAATTCATTACACCCAGAAAATGTGGCTAGTGCATTAAAGGTAATACCAATTCTATAGAAGTCTCAGGGCCCTTCCACACAGCCCTATATCCCAGAATATCAAGGCAGAAAATCCCACAATATCTGCTTTAAACTGGGTTATCTGACTCCACACTCAGATAACGTGGGATTTCCTGCCTTGATATTTTGGGATATAGGGCTATGTGGAAGGGTCCTTAGATTTGTAGTTTTGTAAGATATATAGCTTTCTCTGTTAGAGAGTTCTGGTGCCCCAACAAACTGCAAAGCCCAGAATTCTATAGCATTGGGCCATGGCATTGAAAGTAGTGTCAAGCTGCTTTAATTCTGCAGCATATGAAAGCTTATGCTACCATCTTTCTTCTCTCAGTCTCTAGGGGCTGAGAGAAGGGCCTTTCCACACAGCCCTATATCCCAGAATATCAAGGCAGGAAATCCCACATTATCTGAAAGTGGATTCAGATAACCCAGTTTAAAGCAGATATTGTGGGATTTTCTGCCTTGATATTCTGAGATATAGGGCTGTGTGGAAGGGCCCTAAGATGCTACAAGATGCTTTTCCATATTGATACTCAGAAGGAAGGCAAACCTAGGGGGTAGGATGATCAAAAGGGTTTTGAAATGCATTAAAAACCAAGTTTTGGGCCAGTGTTTACAAATGACTCATAGTGGTTCATTGCAAAAGGAGAATGTCCCAAGAAACAACTCCATCAGTTGACTGGGATGGTAATAAAAATAGAAGAGATTGAGGTGATTATAAAGCGCAATATTAGAGGAAATATCTTTGTCAAAATCACTCAGAATGCAGCACTTTAAAGACAGCTGTATAGATTCTCTCTCAGACTGATCTCATGGCTTAGCACACAATCCTTGCCTTCCAGTCGATTCCAGTTTTATGATTCTAATAAAATGCTCATCTTTTACGTGAGGGCACATTCTCTGCAAAGAGTTCTGAGATAGCTTTTATTCCACCTTTGTTGATATTTCATCTGACTGATATTTTGAAATAACAACACCAGGTCAAAATCAGAATTCATATTATAATCTGCTAGGTAAGGAAATTGCAAAATGAAATTTCTTCTGCAGTTGGTGGGTTTAGCAAACACCTGTGACAGCTAATGCATTGGAACACAAATATTGGACTGGGCGTTTTGCATGACATCCTTGACAATGGAGCAAGAAAGCAAATTGTAAGCAATGTTGACCCAAGTAGCTCAAATTTACTCTTGAAAACCTAGACTCACTTCTCTCTCTCTCACTCTCACTCTCTGCTTTATATTGGTGATATAAAATTGTTTCAGCCGAGAGATGGTTTCCATTTAAACACAGGTTAGTTTTGCAAGAATAAAACTAAAAATAGGAATTTGAATTTTTTTTCTTGTTGGAATAGTATGGTAGAAGGAAATCAATAAACTCAATTTTTAGCGGGACATCAGAGGAAGATAATGACAAAACTTCTTCTTGTCAAGAAACCCCTGTGATAGAGTTGCCTTTCGGTAGCCATGGGTTGGAATTATTTAGCATCCAACAATAGAAGAGGGACATGGCACAGGGAAACAAACAAGAAGTAGCAGAAGGGAGATGATAAGAAATAGTGAACTGTACATATCATGATAGTGGCTAAGTGAGTTATCATTAGAGTACAGAAAGTTCAAAACTTGCCTCATAATGAAATCCTAGACAGAAATTCTGGACCTGACAAAAGTGGGAAAGAGGACCATAATAGGCAAAATGGGCCTTAAAAGTACATTTTTAAAAGCCTTTGGGCCTCCTTTTCTGATGTCTGAGCCAAATGACGTGCATCTAATATATGATTGCCTCGCTAATTGGATTCCACCTACGCCCTCCTCTCCAGCATTCTTTGTGCACTTAGTTTTACGGTGTCTGCCTTTTACTTTCTGTTCCCTTTGGGAGGCTTCAGATGTGTTCACTCAGCATGAGAGAGGCTCTAAACTGACTTTAATATCATGAGATCAGATCCAGCACGCTTTGGTGACAAAATCTATCTAGCACTGCAAGCTTCTGCTTCATGGGTCAAATTTAAAGGTAGGACAATTAAGGACTGGAAACGATGTCAGAGGATAGGGCTGGGGGAGAGAGATGAAGGAAGAGAAGGTGATTATCTTCCTTTCCTTATTCTGTGCTTTCTAGGTCCATGAGGGCACCTGAAGGAGACAGCTACTATCCCTGTAGCCTAGTTTTAACAGATTGTTGCTGCTTTAGCTTTGACGTATGACCTTGCAGCGCCCACAGCAACCGTAGCACCACCTTCCCCATTCCATGGGGAAAAACAGCCCCCCCCCCGCGTTTGCCCCATTGCTGGCAAAGAGAACATGCTCTCATTGCTTTGACCTATGACACTTTCATCACAGTTTGGGGATGGAGCCCCGCCATCCCCAAACTGAAGTGGCTCTACTTGTTTGATGGGATCTGATGAGCTCCATCCTCAAATTGCAGTGAAAGTGTCATAGGACTGGTAAATTTGCTCATGTGATGAAGTCCTTAACCCTGTCAAGGAACAGCAACTCAGGGTTTGTTCTAGCCAGGGGAATCCTAGAGGGGGCAAGGAGCAGAGAAGAGGTGGGCCTAGTAGCAAGGGCAGGAGGCCAAACTAGGCATGGCTCAAGGGGTAAAGGGTTCCTTTATGCCCAGTAGAGAGGGAAATGCTACAGTAAGAAAACCCTGTGATAGGGTCACTTTAAGAATGCTGTAAATCAGAAAGACTTGAAGCCACACCACAACAACAAACAATGCACTGGGGTGGGGGCGGGAGTATTGAAGTAATCTTGAAGTGGGGAGAAGACAGCAGTAGGCGAAGTTGGAGAAGTGGCAGAGTGCAGTAGGCCTAGAAGTAATGAGAAAGGCTGCTGAGGACATCAAAACAGTTGTAAAAATCTGAGCTTTCAGTCAATCATGGCAGCTTGTCATAAACGAGGGAGTGCTTATAATTTCTGAATAAATAGGTATGTTGTGAGGTCATGTTCATTATCAGTCTAGAGATAGGATAAAACTGAGCTGATTTTTGTTAGATTTTCTAACAAAAGGATTAACACACAAGTAGTACCTAAAGGCAAAGGAGACCATTACTTTTCAACTTGTTCTTAATTCTTGTTGGTTTACTATAGTTAACAGAGTGGTTTGTATTCTGTGGCCTAAACAATGTAATTTCCCAACCCTGAGTGGATCACAAAAGAACATGTGGTAGTTTTGCAAAACTCTAAAAGACGGTGGGGCTAGTTTCTTGTGAATTGGAAATGATGGGGCGGGATAGGCAAACAGAATTAGGGCCAAGGGAAGGTTGCAGAATTGGGGCCAAGGAATGCCCCCCTACCATGCTCCCGGTGGTGTAATGGGTTAAACCCTTGTGCCGACAGGACTGCTGACCGAAAAGTCCAAATCCAGGGAGTGGGGTGAGCTCCCATCTGTCAGCTCCAGCTTCTCATACAGGGACATGAGAGAAGCCTTCCACAGGATGGTAAAACATCTGGGCATCATCTGAGCAATGTCCTTGCAGATGGCCAATTGACTCACACCAGAAGCGACTTGCAGTTTCTCATGTCGCTCCTGACACACACACACACAAACAAGGCACTCCTGTTTCCAAACCCCGCCATCCATGGCCACCTTCCATATTGAATCCACTGGACTAGTGTACAGGAGGCACTCTGAATGTGTAGAATTCTTGACTGATGCAGATGACATTTTGTCTTCACAGAAATGTTGCTATGTGCAGCCAGGTCTGTGGGGAAAAGAATGTTCATAGAATCATAGAATCATAGAATCAAAGAGTTGGAAGAGACCTCATGGGCCATCCAGTCCAACCCCCTGCCAAGAAGCAGGAATATTGCATTCAAATCACCCCTGACAGATGGCCATCCAGCCTCTGCTTAAAAGCTTCCAAAGAAGGAGCCTCCACCACACTCCGGGGCAGAGAGTTCCACTGCTGAACGGCTCTCACAGTCAGGAAGTTCTTCCTAATGTTCAGATGGAATCTCCTCTCTTGTAGTTTGAAGCCATTGTTCCGCGTCCTAGTCTCCAAGGAAGCAGAAAACAAGCTTGCTCCCTCCTCCCTGTGGCTTCCTCTCACATATTTATACATGGCTATCATATCTCCTCTCAGCCTTCTCTTCTTCAGGCTAAACATGCCCAGTTCCCTAAGCCACTCCTCATAGGGCTTGTTCTCCAGACCCTTGATCATTTTAGTCGCCCTCCTCTGGACACATTCCAGCTTGTCAATATCTCTCTTGAATTGTGGTGCCCAGAATTGGACACAATATTCCAGATGTGGTCTAACCAAAGCAGAATAGAGGGGTAGCATTACTTCCTTAGATCTAGACACTATGCTCCTATTGATGCAGACCAAAATCCCATTGGCTTTTTTTGCCGCCACATCACATTGTTGGCTCATGTTTAACTTGTTGTCCACAAGGACTCCAAGATCTTTTTCAGCTTGAAACAAATAAGAATAATCTCTCCAATTGCAACTGTGTACGGTGGTGTCCTTGGGATGCTATAGTATTGCCATTTTAATTTACTAAAAAAAGCCCCTCTCTAACATTTCTGTCTGATAGCAAATGGCCTATATAAAAGCTCCGATGGTAAACACTAAAAGGAGTGAATTCACTTAAAAATGAATTAGATATATGAATATGGTTGAAAGAAACTTGACATTTTTAGTAGCAAAAATAACTTTTAAAATCATAAAATGTTTAAAATTGTACTGTTTTGCAGAGGCTGTGCACCTCCTTTCTTAATGGGAGAAATACAGGATATAAAACAAATAAATATTTTAAAAACATCCCCTGACACATACACATACTCAGGGGGAAAACAATGTGAAGACCGATCATGCTCAGTAACCAATGTGAAGTGTCCTTGGAAAAGTCAAATGGCAGCTGCAGAGGGTAAAGTGAAATACCTTTGTATATCTGCTTATAGTGTCCTTGAGGGCATGAGTGGGGGGCTGCTTGGTTGGATGGATCCCTAAATGGGA
This sequence comes from Anolis sagrei, assembly GCF_037176765.1. NCBI lineage: Eukaryota > Metazoa > Chordata > Lepidosauria > Squamata > Anolidae > Anolis > Anolis sagrei. The sequence continues at coordinate 64,065,454 of NC_090022.1, read as the reverse complement.
ATACCCCTCTGTAAAGAAGCAGCCCTAATCTCACTAGATGCCACCAAATTATGTAAAGAAGCACTAATCCCACCGCTTGTCAACAAAATTATGTGAGGAAGTATTAATCTTCTTTATAGCCACTAATATTCTGTGAGGAACCTTCTTTTAGATATCAATTAAGCTGCCACCAATATGTTTAGAGACGCTGGTTTAGGTCTCTGTTTATCTTTAGTTGTGTTGTGAGGTGACTTTGGTAGTGTGGAATGCACCAAGCATGACAGCAATCGAGGAGGCAGGTTTGAAATATAAAGAGAACAAGTTTTATTGTTAACAGAACGTAATTGTTGCAGTTTTGAGAATTTGAACTTGGCACAAGGCTTGATGTTACAAAATGGCTGGTTTGAGATACATGCTTCTGATGATACAATTCTACAAACTTCTTCTTAGTGAAGTGCTTATACTACTTCAGAGTTCCCTATTGTGAATGTCCACACTGTTTGCCCTATACTCGGAACAAACCACTGATCACCAGTCTTTCCTTACTGGCAATCCTGAAAACCCCCTCTGTTAGATTCCTTTAACCTAAGCAATCTAACAAGGTAACACCTTCAGCTCTCTTGCTGAAGAAATATTCACAAATTCTAGGAACTACTGAATTCTCACAGCTTCACAACAGAGCCCTAACTGGCTATCCTCTTCCCCGGGTCTCTTCCACCGGACTGGAGCTTAACTGCCACTTTCAAACCTTTTCCTCCTTAAGCTCCGCCCACCTCCTCTGAGGCTTTGTCTTGTCACCATGGCAACCTATCCCTCACAGCTAGGCCATGGCAATAAATGTAATACATAAATACAGTTTAATAAACACTCTATAATAAACATTTCTCTACACCTTCCCCCCCAGAAAAATATTTTTGCACATTTCTTAATCCTAGAATAGCAAAAATAATCCTACATAACATTTAACAATAAATATACATATATCAATTCTGAAAGGGAAACGCATCATAGTTAGGTACATTTCAACTATACATATATACAAACCTTTAACCTATGGAATCCTTGATAAGGCGTCCGCAACTACATTTTGTTTACCTGAAACATGTTTTATGTCAAATATGAAATCTTTTAAACCCAAACTCCATCTTAACAGTTTGTTATTGGTACCTTTTACATTATCTAGCCATCGTAAGGGAGCATGGTCTGTTTGCAAAGTAAATTTCCTACCCCACAAATACGGTTTCAGTTTCTTGACTGACCAGATAATGGCATAGCATTCTTTCTCAATTGTTGACATACTATACTCATTAGAATGCCATTTTTTACTTAAGAACAATAGGGGTCTGTCTTCTCTTTCTACATCCAATTGGCTTAGGACAGCTCCAAGCCCAGTATCTGAAGCATCACACGTCAAAATAAAGGGCTTGTCAAAATCTGGTGCCATTAGGACAGAATCTGAAGTAATGGATTTCTTCAATTGATCCATGGCAGTCTGACAATTTGGAGTCCAAATTACCTGGTTCGGGTTCTTCTTTTTAGTAAGATCCGAAAGAGGGGCTGCCAGATTACTAAAGGATGGGATAAATTTTCGATAGTAACCCGCCAATCCAAGGAATGCCCTAACCTGTTTTTTCGTTTTGGGCACTGGCCACTGGTGTATAACTGCCACTTTAGTAGGATCAGGTCGAATATGACCTCCTCCCACTAAATGTCCTAAATATTTGGTAACCTTATATCCTATCCTACACTTGGAAGCTTTAACGGTTAACCCTGCTTCCCTCAACCTGTTTAGCACCAGATCTAAATGATTAAGGTGATCTCTCCATGAATTACTAAAAATCCCTATATCATCAATATAGGCTACACAGAAAGACCCCAGTCCACTCAAAACACTGTCCACTAATCTTTGAAATGTGGCCGGGCTATTTTTTAGGCCAAAAGGAAGGACATAAAATTCAAATAATCGATTTTGGGTCCGGAAAGCGGTCTTGTGACGGTCTTGTGGTGCCATGGGCACTTGCCAAAACCCCTTGGTCAAATCAATGCTACTAATAAAGTTGGCCTTCCCCATCCTTTCCAGTAGATCGTCTAAACGTGGCATAGGATAGGTGTCCGTCTGGGTCACTTTATTTAACCTCCTATAGTCTACACAAAACCTAATTGTTTTGTCAGGCTTCTGCACTAAAACTATAGGTGAAGCCCAAGAGCTAACCGATGGAGCAATAATCCCTAGGTCCAACATTTCCCTAATTTCTTTTTCAATACATTCATTAATTCTCCCCGTAACCCTGTAGGGTGGAGATACAATAGGAGTAGCATCACCGGTGTTTATTCGATGCTGGACTCCTTGGACCTTTCCTGGCAAGTCCGAAAATATGTCCCTATATTTATTTAAAACCTCTACAACCTCTCTTTTCTGAGGTAGGGACAATTCTACATTCATATCTACCCGATCTACATTCCTGAACTGTTCACGATCACCCTCCCAAAAAGAAAAGGGACCGGATTCCTCTTCTGAAACAACAAAACATACATTTGCAGATCTTACAACATAAGGCTTCAACATATTTACATGGACTCTTCTCTCTACATTGGATTGTTCATCAAAAATATCATAGTTTATGTGGTTGTGTCTTCTGATGACCTTCCATGGTCCAGACCAATCCAATTGAAGCTTGTTGGCCTTGTTGGGAGATAAAAATAAAACTTCATCTCCGATGTCGAAGACCTTTGGCTTAGCAGTAGAGTCATAATAGTCTTTCTGTTTCTGCTGAGCCGCAAGCAAATGTTCTTGAGCAACGTCTCTAGCCAGCTGCATTGTTGCTTGAAGATCTCTTAAATACTCCGTCACTGGAACAGGATCCTTCGCCGGACTTTCTTCCCAATATTCTCTCAACAGATCTAACGGACCACGAGCTTTCCTTCCATACAGCAATTCAAATGGACTGTAGCCGGTGCTGTCATGAGGGACGGTCCTGTAGGCGAACAGCAGTTGTTGTAACTTGACGTCCCAGTCATAAGGCCTTTCCTGACTGTAAGACTTTATCATTTTGACTAAAGTCTTGTTCATATTCTCAACCAGTCCATTTGTCTGCGGATGATATGCTGTGGAAGTCAGGTGTCTAATTCCACATAACTCCAGCAACTTCGACAGAAGCTTGGAAGTAAACTGGGTTCCCAAGTCCGAGACCAGTTCTCTGGGATATCCAGTTCTTCCCCAAATGGACAGCAGGGCATTTGCAATTGTAGTTGTTTCGATGTTAGTCAGAGCTACAGCCTCTGGATATCTTGTGGCGTAGTCAATCATGGTTAAAATGTAACGGTAACCACGTCTGCTTGGTTTACAGAGAGGACCTACAATGTCAATGCCTACTCTGTAAAATGGTTCCCCAATTATTGGCATAGGGATCAATGGAGCTTTAACTTTATCCCTTCCAGTGCTCAATCTCTGGCAGATGTCACAGGATTGGCAAAACTCTTTGATCCTCTGGAACATGCCAGGCCAATAAAAGTTTTTAGTGATCCTTTTCGTGGTTTTTCTTATGCCCAAATGTCCACCTTGAGGGTTTTCGTGTGCCACCCTCATCAGCTGTTCTCTAAAACCTTGAGGCACTACAATTTGACTACATGTCACTGATCTTTCTGTCGAGTTTACACTTTTGGATTCCCTATATAGGACACCATTCTTCAGTATAAACTCGGAGGGCTGTTCTTCTGGCAATACTGTGGGGTTTTGAGCTAAAGCAAATAGAGGCTTCAGAGATCCATCGGCTCTCTGTTCCTGCCGAATCTCCTCAACTCCTCCCGTCTTCTTAACAAGCTCAGCCACTGTAGCGCTGGTTTCTGGACTCTCGTCCCCATCTTGTTGTATGGCAAAACACAGGGCTTTCTGTTCAGGGCTTTCATTGTTACATTCTTTCTCCCCACACGCCATCTTACAGAATTTAATCTCCTCAGCCAAATCATTTCCAATTAAACATTGATATGGTATGTCAGGACTGACTGCAAAATCCCACATACCCTTCCATCCTTTATATTCTATTGGCAAGGTCACCACGGGTGTCGGGATCACGGGACCTAAACCTTTTAATTTTATTTCAGAGGTTGGCTGTTGAAATTTCTGAGGTATTATTTTAGGGTGCGCGATGCATACTTCGGAACCTGTATCTCTGAGTCCTTTCCTGTCTTTGTGATCAATAGAAATGGTTTCTAAGTAGTCCTTAGATGGGCTGCCTGACAGGATAAACAGACATTGTTTCTCTTGAGGCTCTGAGCTTGAACTCTCCTTTGAAACAGTATCTGCTTCTGCCCTTGGTGTTTCTTTCATTTTATTCACAAAGAGGGTTGTTTTCTCTTTCCTTAACAAGGGACATTGATATTTTAAATGATTCCATTCTCCACATTGAAAGCACCGTCGTTTTACCTCAGGAGCAGTTGGTCTTATTACACTCTGCCTCCTATAGGGGGTGTCTTCTATGTCAGCACCCTTTTCTTGCTGTGGGCGCTTTTGTTGTGAATAAAATGGCTGCCTGTTTGTTCTTTTGTCCCCTGGCAGATCTTCTCTTTTAAATCCTTCTTTCAAGGTTGTTATTTGATCTGCCATACCCGCTGCCTCTACAATCGTGGATGGCTTGCGATCTTGAATCACCCAACGAATTTCATAAGGAACTAATTGGAAAAATTGTTCCAATTTCAAAAGTTCCCTCAGCTGTTGATAATCTTCTACCTCAGACGTCTTTATCCAACTATCGAACAGTTGAGACAATCTAGAGGCCACCTGAGCAAAACTTTGAGTTTTATCTTTCTTTAAGGATCTGAACTTAAATCTATAATATTCCGGAGTCAATCTAAACTCTTGTTGAATCTGTTTCTTAAACAGATCATAGTCTCTATAAGATTCTTCAGGCAACTGTCCATAAATCTGCAAAAGTTTCCCACTTATCTGTGGCCTAAGGTATGTCATCCATTTTTCCTTGGCCACTCCAAAATCACGACAACATCTTTCAAAAGATATTAGGAATTTCTCTGGACAATCCTCCTTGGTATATTTTGGGAATTTCTTCATCAAATCTGGGGTATCCCCTCCAGATCTCCCTTCCTGAACATCACTGGATGTTTGAGACAAAGCCAATCTTTGTTTCTCTAGCTCAAACTCCATTCTCTTCAATTCTAACTCCCGTTCAAATTCTCTCTCTTTGTCTTTCTTCAAACTCTCTTTGTTTAGCCTCTCTCTCCATCTCCAATTGTTTTTCCTCCATCTCCAATCGTCTCATCTCTAATCGTTTTTCCTCCATCTCCAGTTTGTATTTATAAGCCATTTCTGACATAGGCACTAACTCTGTCTCTGACCCAGAGCTCGAACTTTCTCCTTGGTCTCCCTCTCTTTCTTCAGCCAGCTTTCTCTGTCGCCTGGTAGCCATTTTTCAGCAACTTTTACCTCACAACTTATTTTAAAATTAAACTTAAGGCACTCGATTAGTTGTTACACGAATCCCGTCGTCTGCCACCAAAAAATGTAAAGAAGCAGCCCTAATCTCACTAGATGCCACCAAATTATGTAAAGAAGCACTAATCCCACCGCTTGTCAACAAAATTATGTGAGGAAGTATTAATCTTCTTTATAGCCACTAATATTCTGTGAGGAACCTTCTTTTAGATATCAATTAAGCTGCCACCAATATGTTTAGAGACGCTGGTTTAGGTCTCTGTTTATCTTTAGTTGTGTTGTGAGGTGACTTTGGTAGTGTGGAATGCACCAAGCATGACAGCAATCGAGGAGGCAGGTTTGAAATATAAAGAGAACAAGTTTTATTGTTAACAGAACGTAATTGTTGCAGTTTTGAGAATTTGAACTTGGCACAAGGCTTGATGTTACAAAATGGCTGGTTTGAGATACATGCTTCTGATGATACAATTCTACAAACTTCTTCTTAGTGAAGTGCTTATACTACTTCAGAGTTCCCTATTGTGAATGTCCACACTGTTTGCCCTATACTCGGAACAAACCACTGATCACCAGTCTTTCCTTACTGGCAATCCTGAAAACCCCCTCTGTTAGATTCCTTTAACCTAAGCAATCTAACAAGGTAACACCTTCAGCTCTCTTGCTGAAGAAATATTCACAAATTCTAGGAACTACTGAATTCTCACAGCTTCACAACAGAGCCCTAACTGGCTATCCTCTTCCCCGGGTCTCTTCCACCGGACTGGAGCTTAACTGCCACTTTCAAACCTTTTCCTCCTTAAGCTCCGCCCACCTCCTCTGAGGCTTTGTCTTGTCACCATGGCAACCTATCCCTCACAGCTAGGCCATGGCAATAAATGTAATACATAAATACAGTTTAATAAACACTCTATAATAAACATTTCTCTACACCCTCTTAGGAGAAAAAGAGGGGAGAACAAACTGGCATCGTTGCAGGTTGTATTTGTCATGTCAGCTTCTAGCTCTGAAGTGGTAAATGTTCATATTTTAGACAAGAGGAATTTCTGTATTATGCATCTGCAACTGTTTGGGCTCATAAACTGTGGTGCCAAATGCTGAAAATCTACGTTTCTTCATCTTGGGTAGCTGATTTTGTTGAAGCACACAGAGGAAGAAAGACAAGAGGAAGCCATGTGATGAAACTATTACGGTTTTCTAAATGGCTCTGCTCATATCCTATTGAATATGCCATTTTTCAGCCGAGTGGTTTCTTTCACTCCTGATTTTATGACGCAAATCCATGGCTCAGCCAGTTCTATTTATTCTGAATTGAAGTCAGCTATGAAAAAGCATCTCCAGCTGTGTTTTTCTTTCTGTGGAAAGGATAGCAGCCTCCATCCAATGTCTAATTATACTTGCTAAAATCTTCTTTTGACCCAAACAGCTATATTGCTTGAATCTCACACACTAACACACAATATGTACAGAAGGCGAAGAAGTTCTTTGAATGCTCACAAACTGTTACAGGCATTGTTTGATGATGGCCAGCATAAGAGATGGAATATAGTTCGAAATATTGGTGGAAGATGGATTTTGCCCCTTCTGCTGCCTTCTTGACCATAAGCTGAACTTCTTACTCTGAAAGGATGCATTTGAGGGAGATACAGTGAGGGATTTAAAAGTGGGTGGGCTTTTACAGTAGTACGGGGAGCGGTACGGAGAGAAAAAGACAATAAATATAGTTAATTAATAAGTATAGTTAAGTGTGTGGAAGTATACCAAAGCAGGCATGGGAACTTCTGACTCAAATTTTCAATGTCAAACTATTTGTTCAGTCTGAAGGACCAAAGCATCATATTTTGGAGAGCCATAGAGTCTACTTTGAATGTCCAAAATTTTCTTACAAGCACCAGACTACAGGAGGTGGGCAATCTGGTAAAAGAGCTCTGAAGTGGAGGAAAAGAGACAGGCTTGGTTAAAACAGATGCCATACAATAAAATCCCACATACAGCCAACCTGAACCTCATGGGGTTCCCAAGTGATTCACAGGCTTCCAGCTGAGTGACTCTTACAGTCCTTAGAAGAGACAAGGAAGGGGGAAAAGGAAGGTTCTGTCCTGGCCAAGCCTACCTTCGGACTTCGCCTTGACTGACCTGAAGGGTTTTGCTTACTGATTCTGCACTACACAGTGGTTGAACAAGGTAAGATCTACAGAGAAATAATGCTTGGACTAGTCAGCATTAGAAGGAGGAATAAAGTGCATGAAAAGAGACAAGCCACATGGTAAGTACAGGCAGACCCATGTTACGAACAAAATAGGTTCTGTAGGCTTGTATAGCAAAGGGAAGGGCTAACACGCCAGTGCCCCTGTTCAGAAGATTTCAGCTCGTCTTCTGTCCCTGTGATAATTGGATTTTGAAAAAAAAACCCGACTTGTTGAAACAAGGATTGGTGATAAAGCTTCAGTGGAGACACCTTTTCCCTGGATGACTCTTCTAGGAGTGAATCTCCCTTCCTAGGAGTAGATTTCTCTCACTTCATGTTGGCTCACCAGTGTTCTTAGCTATGAGTCGTTTCTAAGTCAGATGTTTGTAATTTGAGCTTGTCTATATTATGTTTGTGTACTAGTGCAGGAGTTTCAGCAATCAAAGAATCATAGAGCTGGAAGAAACAAAAGCCATCCAGTCCAACCACCTACCAACCTAGAACACACAATCAAAACATTCCCAACAGATGGCAACTCAGCCTCTATTAGCCCACCTCCCTGCCCCAATCGCAGTCTAAGGGCCCTTTTAGACAAGCCCTATATCCAGCATCTGATCCTAGGTTTTCTGCTTTAAACTGGATTGTATGAGTCTGCCCTGCCAGATAATCTGGGATAAACAGGAAACCTGGGATTAGATCTTGGAATATAGGGCCTGTCTAGAAGTGCGCTAAGGCAGCAATCTGCACTGTCAAGGAATTCTTGAGTAGTACAAACAGAGTGGGAGTATGACTTCCCTAGATCTAGACACAATATTTCTATTTATGCCGCCTAGAATTTCTTTGGCTTCTTTAGCTGTCGTATCACATTGTTGACTTATGTTCCGTTTATAGTCTACTAAGGCACATGTACTTTTTTCAAGCCAGGTGTCATTCATCTGATATCTGGGTTGTTGTAGGTTTTTTTGGGCTATGTGGCCATGTTCTAGAAGCATTCTCTCCTGACATGTCACCTACATCTATGGCAAGCATTCTGAGGATGCTTACCATAGATGCAGGTGAAATGCCAGCAGAGAATGCTTCTAGAATATGGCCATATAGCCCAAAAAACCTACAACAACCTAGTGATTCCAGCCATGAAAGCCTTTGACAATACATCTGATATTGGTGCATTTCATTTTTATTGCTAAAGTGTAACACTATCTATTTCTCCCTGTTGAAATGTATTTTTTTAGTTTAGGCCCAACTCTCTAATCTGTTAATGTCATTTTAGATTCTGATCTAGGGGATATTAGCTTCCCTCCCAATTTGGTATCATCTGCAAATTTGATAAGCATGCAGTCTATTCCATTGCTCAGTCACTGATAAAGACGTTGAATAGCACTAGGCCCAGGACAGAACCTTGTGACACCTCACTGGTCACTTCTCTGCAGGATGAAGAGGCGCCATTGGTATGTTTGCACCCTTTGGATTTGGCCAGGCAACCAATTACAAATCTGTGTAACAGTAGCACTATCTAGCCCACATGTTATTAGATTCTTTTTGAGAATGAATACTGTATGTCTGTTTGGCACTTTGAAGGTCTAGAGGAGACTAAAAATTGTAACTACAATTCTTAGTCAATATTTTGCTATCCACAGCATTTCCTTCATCTACCAAACAAGTGTACTAACATGGGTTGCTTTGAGTTACTAACACTCACTAACATGTTTTCTAGTGCATTATTTGTGATAATTAAGCATATTGCATTTTCTAATAGGTATTGAAAACTCAGTTGTAACAAAAATGGTCTGTTTTGTATTCAAGAGCATGTTTGGCCTGAAGAAGAGAAGGCTGAGAGGAAACATGAGGGCCATGTATAAATATGTGAAGGGAAGTCATAGTGAGGAGGGAGCAAGCTTGTTTCCTGCTTCCCTGGAGTCTAGGATGCGGAACAATGGCTTCAAACAACAGGAAAGGAGACTTGATCTGAACATTAGGAAGAACTTCCTAACTGTGAGAGCTGTTCAGCAGTGGAACTCTCTGCTCCAGAATGTGTTGGAGGATCCTTCTTTGGAGACTTTTAAACAGAGGCTGGATGGGCATCTGTCAGGGGTTCTTTGAATGTGATTTTCCTTCTTTTTGGCTGGAGGTTGGACTGGATGGCCCACGAGGACTCTTCTGACTCTGTGATTCTATAAGATCAATTCTGGATACAATTATCCCTCTATGCCGCACTTTAGTGAATGCTGAGAACCAGTTTCAGGTACCTATTGCACTTTAGATCTTGCACTTTATGTATGTGCCCAACGGCACGCAATGTGTTGTTAACTGAGTGGTATTACTGACTGTGTTGCACTAAAGACTCTCGCACTCTCGCACTTTAAGAACTATCTAACTGGTGTGGCTGGAACGCCTTCCACCATCTGAAGCTATTGTTATCCATGTGGTCCCCCATCCCCCTATTTGTACTGTCCCTGTTACTACTGACTAGCGGAAAGGACAGGGGAGGAGGTGGGCTGGAGCCTGTGGACAAAAACGGGGCGGGGAGGGGGGAGGAAGGGGAGCAAGGGTGTTGGCAGGGGCCAACAAATCAAACAACTGATGAAGCAGTAATTAAGACCTTGATATTAGATCGCGGCATGGAGGGGGGGAGGTGTTCCACTAGCCGAGGGGCCCCCATAGAGGTCGTGGTGGGGAGGAGGAGATGCGGAAAAAGGAGACCTCGAATTTGGCCTAATTCGGACCGTTTATCTACATTAACAATCCCCAACCGGTCTCCTAAGGTAAATTGGTGTAACCAGGTGAGCGGGCCCTCGGGATTGAAGGTGGTGCTGCTGAACGCCAGATCTGTCAACGGAAAAACGACCTGGATCCAGGACCTAATCCTGGAGGAGCGGGCAGATCTGGCGTGCATTACGGAGACCTGGTTGGATGAAGCTGGAGGCGTAAATCTGACCCAGCTTTGTCCTCCAGGCTTCTCCGTACAGCACCAACCGAGATCCGGAGGACGGGGAGGCGGGGTTGCAGTGGTCTACAGAGATTCCATCCATCTGATCAGGAGTCCCATCCCGCAGACCACAAATTTTGAATGCGTCCACCTGAGGGTGGGTGACCGGAACAGAATAGGGATTCTGTTAGTGTACCGTCCACCTCGCTGCACTACAGTCTCCCTACCTGAGCTAGCGGGGGTGGTCTCGAGCCTGGCGTTGGAGTCTCAACGGCTTCTCGTGCTGGGGGACTTCAACATCCATGCCGAGGCGACCCTCACAGGAGCGGCTCAGGACTTCATGTCCGCCATGGCAACCATGGGGCTGTCCCAACGAATAACTGGCCCCACCCACTGTGCTGGACATACATTGGACTTGGTTTTCTGCCAGGGATGGGAGCAGGGTGGCGGTGTGGAGGAGTTGTCCATCTCTCCGTTGCCATGGACCGACCACTTCCTGATCAGATTTAGGCTCACTGCGCCCCCTAACCTCCGCAAAGGTGGAGGACCCATTAAGATGGTCCGCCCCAGGAGGCTTATGGATCCGAATGGATTCCTGACGGCTCTTGGGGATTTTCCCGCCACCTCGGCAGGTGACCATGTCGAGGCCTTGGTCGCTCTCTGGAATGGGGAGATGACCAGGGCAATTGACATGATCGCTCCGGAACGTCCCCTCTCAAGTAACCGAGCTAAACCAGCTCCTTGGTTCACTGAGGAGCTGGCAGCGATGAAGCGAAGGAAGAGGGAACTAGAGAGCGTGTGGCGCTCGGACCCAAGCGAGCCAAATCGAGCACGGTTTGTGTCCTTTTTAAGGGCATATGCCGCGGCAATAAAAGCCGCAAAGAAAACTTTCTTTGCGGCCACTATTGCGTCTGCAAAAAACCGTCCGGCGGAGTTGTTTCGGATTGTCAGAGGTCTTTTGACTCCCGCCACCTCAGGCGGGAGCCCTGACAATTCGGCCACGCGCTGTGAAGCATTTGCTCGGTTCTTTGCAGACAAAGTCGCTTTGATCCGTTCTGGGCTGGACACCATATTAAATGCAGTCTCTGTGGATGTGACACGAGCACCTGCTTGTCCTATTTTGATGGATTCTTTTCAGTTTGTGAAGCCCGAGGATGTGGACAAGATACTTGGAGGAATGAGGCCCACCACGTCCATCCTAGACCCCTGCCCATCCTGGCTTCTGAAGGAGGCCAGAGGGGGATTGGCTGAGTGGGTAACGGTGGTGGTTAATGCCTCCCTTCGGGAAGGCAAGATTCCAGCGAGCCTAAAACAGGCTATTATAAAACCGCTGTTGAAGAAACCATCACTGGACCCCACTAAATTCGACAACTTTCGGCCTGTTTCCAATCTTCCCTTCTTGGGCAAAGTCATGGAAAGCGTGGTGGCCTCACAACTCCAGGTATTCTTGAGAGACACGGATTATCTGGATCCGGCACAGTCTGGTTTCAGACCGGGACATGGTACCGAGACGGTCTTGGTCGCCTTAGTGGATGATCTGCACCGGGAGCTAGACAGGGGGAGTGTGTCCCTGTTGGTGCTCCTGGACCTCTCAGCGGCCTTCGATACCGTCGACCACGGTATCCTTCTGGGGCGTCTTGCAGAAATGGGTCTTGGGGGCACTGCCTTGCAGTGGCTCCAGTCATTTCTGGAGGGTCGTACCCAGAAGGTGTTATTGGGGAACTCCTGTTCAACTCCACAGCCTTTGACCTGTGGGGTTCCACAGGGCTCTATATTGTCCCCCAGGCTGTTTAATATCTACATGAAGCCGCTGGGTGAGATCATCCGGAGTTTCGGGGTGCGGTGTCATCTGTACGCAGATGATGTCCAACTCTGTCACTCCTTCCCACCTGCTACTAAGGAGGCTGTCGAAGTCCTGAACCGGTGCCTGGCCGCTGTAATGGTCTGGATGAGGGCGAACAAACTGAAATTAAATCCAGACAAGACAGAGGTACTCCTGGTCAGTCGCAAGGCCGAGCAGGGTATAGGGTTACAGCCTGTGCTGGATGGGGTCGCACTCCCCTTGAAGGCGCAGGTTCGCAGCTTGGGTGTGATCCTGGATTCATCGTTGAGCCTGGACCCCCAGGTTTCAGCGGTGACCAGGGGAGCATTTGCACAGCTTCGGCTTGTGCGCCAGCTGCGCCCGTACCTTGGGAAGTCTGACTTGGCCACGGTGGTACACGCTCTGGTCACATCCCGCCTTGACTACTGCAACGCTCTCTACGTGGGGCTGCCCTTAAACACGGCCCGGAAGCTTCAGCTAGTCCAGCGCGCGGCAGCCATGTTGTTAACAGGAGCAGGACGCAGGGAGCATACAACGCCCTTGTTGTTCCAGCTCCATTGGCTGCCGATTTGCTACCGGGCCCAATTTAAGGTGCTGGTGTTATCCTACAAAGCCCTAAACGGTTCCGGCCCAAAATACCTTGCGGACCGCATCTCGGCCTATGAGCCCACGAGGAGCTTGAGATCATCTGGGGAGGCCCTTCTCTCGATCCCGCCTGCCTCACAGGCACGTCTGGCGGGGACGAGAGAGAGGGCCTTCTCGGTGGTGGCCCCCCGGCTGTGGAACTCCCTCCCTGCTGACATCAGACAGGTGCCCTCCCTCATGGCCTTTCGTAAGGGCCTGAAGACGTGGCTCTTCGAGCAGGCATTCAACTGAGTGCTATGTTACTGGAAATGACAACCGGAATGAATTACGACTACGAGATTGATTATGATTCCACGATATGACGGAGCGGATTATTTTAGTGTAATTTAGATGTTGGGTATTAGTGATGTTAGTTTGCTGTCCTGATTTCTCTGTAAAGTGTCTTTTATGTACTGTACACCGCCACGAGTCACCCTAGGGCTGAGAGCGGCGGTTAATAAATGCAATAAATAAATAAATAAATAAATAATAAATTAAACAATGGTAAATAACCAATAAACATTTTGATGTTTAAATCCAGTGAAGATTACTAGTATTACTGGTAGCAGTTAACAGTGATTATATTGTAAAATTATTTAAAGTAAGAATCATCATAGCAATTGATGGCTTGCAGTAGCTAAATGTGTCATCTTTATGCTCTTCAAAATATGGTACATTTACATTTGACATTTTTACATTAATCAACCTATAATACAGATTATTGTGGCCAGATTTTTTTTAAGCCAAAGGGCACAGCATTAAAGTTGGTAGAAAGAAAACACTCTGGCCTCAGCTACAACATTTAGACATTAATGGCCTATTTTGCAGTTCTGCATTCAAGAATTAAATATTGTGACCGTATTTCTGGGATAATTGTCATTATTGTCTTATCTTGTCACTACTTTGCCCCATTGACACAATAAATGTTTGAACTCTCCATAAGCAGACAGCTTGCAAGATGGCCACTCAAAAAGGGACTTTATACATCTTGAACAGTGCTGCTCAGACACAAGTATTAAAACCAGTTTTCCTTCCTTCTCCTTAACAGAAGCAGTAAAATAACTCTACGCTGTAGTTTATTTTGTATTGTGATCTTTGATCTCCATTTCCCTAGAAGTGCTTCATCCATGATTACTGATTTGTTTTTCAAAACTGTTTCCTTTAATTAATGGTACTGATTTATTTATTTTTAATGCTAATTATCATCTTGTCAAATGAGACTATTCCTCTTCTGAATTTAAAACTGTGAATATATAAAACAGCTAGCATAATGTGAAATTAAAATCCTGCTAATTTAAAATGTGTTCAGTTTGTTGCTCTCTTGGGCTGTTAGAAAAACCTTTGAAGATTAAATTGCTATCTGTGGTGGTTTGTGCTTGACAGGTTTCACAAAGTTGTCTTCTGTTTTGTTAGCTGCTTAAATAGTCATTTGTCTGCATACTCTGACAGCTTGCCCATCCCACTGCAAATTCTGTAGACTAAAAAAAAACAGCTTTTCTTCATGCTAGCAGGAAACAAACTGAGCATGCTGTGAATTTTATTTCTAACTTAGCTGGTTATGTATAAATGCCAGCTATGATACTGGGAAGTTGCCCCAGGGTACTTTCTCTAGTTTCTCTTCTTCTAATGGAAAAATACTGTTTCAGTGATATTTTTTAACACTGAAAGGCTTTCCTTTGAGAGGCAGGATTCATGTAAATGTTCCCGTTTTAACTTATTTGTCTTCAAAATATGAAAGTGCCAGTGAGTATATATCACCTGTGTTTTTGGGCTGGCATGTTTTTCTGGGTAATCTCACAGTTTCAAAGATGTTTTCTTATTATGAGATATAAAATATAGTTCTAATTTCCATATCTTAATTCCAGTGGGGATGAATAGTCTGCCAGCATTACTTTTTAAACTTGACATGGAGCCACCAAAAGTCAATAATCCAGTCCCAAACTGTATTTTAGGAGATTATCACACTACACTGTTAAAAGAGCTGTTATTCACTGTCTGTTGCCACAACATTTGCCAATTTCTGGTGAGTATTGCAGGGATTTTAGGATTAAACTGATTTTGCTCCACTTTGCAAAGTCACTTTATACTCCGAAGTGTCTCCCAGCATTGGGGTAGTCTGGAGAGCAGGATGGGACCCAATTCCAGATGGGATACTGGTCCCTCAGATGAGGTAAGAGAAATGATGAATCATGCCAGGGTCACTACTTTCTCTTCCAGCTGGTCACAGAGCTCTTTTCAAGCTCCTGTTCTGACATCAGTAGAGGGGCCCACATGACCCCAAAGATCAAGCTCTGATGCTGCTGGGAGCAGTGGCTGTGATAGAGAGTGTGAGGTGATGGTCTAGTGGGACCAATGAGTCTCTGTCCAGATGGACAATGTGGACATCAACATGATGCCACAGAAGATTTGGCCAGGTGTGTCTAGTCACCTCCAGGGCCAGTGTAGATTCACCATTTATGAACAAAACTTTAAAAGGAGGAAAGGAGATGGAGAAAAAGGAATATTAAGATTAACAGGTTTTTATATTAGCATAAGTTTTTTGTGGGTATAAACCCACCTCTTTGGATGCATAACAGAGTGATATCCAAGCATATATACGCAGAGTGGGGCGGAATGTAATAGGATCCAAAAAGAAACAAATCATGACACTCGCAGTAAAAGTTGAAAGAGCTGGGCAAGCTGATCCATGTCTTCAAGATCTTTGCAGTTGCCATTTAGTCTTGATATGCTAGAGTAGTAAATTTGCTTGCCAAGCACAGTTTTCTTGAGTTCAGAACTTTATCGGAGAAGATTCTTTTTGTTACACATACAGTAGGGAAGACTCTTGCATTAATGGGTGTGGTGTGCCATTGTTATGCTGCAAGAGACTAACATAGCTACTTTGAAAACTAAACTAAAGACGTTTCACTACCAAAACCAGATCAAATATAGACTGAAAATAGACAGACCCATATAATCAGTACCACACAAGGCTATCTGATCTGCACCCACCTTATGAAGCAACTTGTATATTTGCTCCTAGTTAATAGTTAGAATACACATCTAGTCGAGTGTCATATCATTAAAAAAAATAGTATCCTTGGAGCCCTTGCATGCTACACAATTATGACATAGACTTCATAGGATGTTGAAGTGAAATATTCGTGTTAGAATTACATTGTATAAATGGGCCCAAGATGCCTGCCTCTTTCAAGTTGGTTATAGCGTACGGCCATAGAACTCTCAACACGCCCAACCTTGTTTGATCTCTGAAGTTGGTTATAACCAGATTCTCTCTCCTAAGATATACAGACTCCTAGCTTCATTTGTGATCCAGCTTCTAAATTCAGCTGGCCAGCCCAGTTCTTAAAAATGTCTTGTTCCTTTTACAAAGATATATAAGATACCTTACACAAATATACATAGAGTGCAACCTCTGTATCTATGGGGATACATATCTATAGTATGCATAGACATGCAAAATTGTGGATAATAACAAACCCTATTGAAATGATGGACTTCTGCCCCAAGAATACCTAAAAATGCCTAGAGTGGACATGTTCTGTCAAACATGCTTAAATGAAATGTACGGTAGAAGTCCTGGGGGTTGTATTGTACAGCAAAAGTGAAGATACAATTTCACATTAAACAAAACCAAAGAATTGAACAAAAGCCATGCAAGGTTTGGTTGGTTCTCTACATCTAGCTAGATTATTAATAATTTTGAATTATTTTTACTGTCGAAAACATGTTTTTCTTTTTTTCACATGGAAAAATGTATTTCAAACAGCTCTTCTAGTTTTTTCTTTGGAATATCTCGCCTTGTTCCACTTCATTCTTTTCCTCCTTTCTTATTTTTGCTCTGGGCTACTGTATATTCTTCAGCACTCCTTCCCACCATTGTCTTAAGGCCCCTGCTTTTTGGTTTGCTTTTCCTTTCATCCATGTTGACCTTTTTCCTGTATTTCTTCTCAAAGGCAGAAGAATTAATCATGTCCTCAAAAAGAGACTTGTTCTTTAGGCTCATATGCCATGCTGGCTATGCAGAAAATGAAGAAATATGGTTTTATGTGAGAGATGGAGCAACGATTTGGAGCCAAAAAGGTGGAAAAGCCATCTGTGTAAATCCAAATGATTCAGAGAGAAAGATGGTGTTCAATTAAATTTCACATTAAGACTCTGCTTATAATAATCTTGCATTATGCAGAATTATTGGTAGCTTATTCAGCAAATATGCTGAGGTAAAAAGTTAAGGGTTATATATTAAACCTCCATGAAATTTCTCCTCATCTTAAAGAAAACCCTTTAGATGCTAATGTGATTTGTCACATCAGCATGCTGGGAGCCTTTGTGTGTTGTGGATCTGCAAAGGAATTCTATTTCATGCAACATTATTGTAAAATAAAACTTCCCCCGCAAAGACAAAGACAGAATGTGCACTAGCAAAGCAATTTTCATAAACTAATGACACTGTGCAATGGATCGAGCTAAGTATGGGTTGGTTTTAGGAGAAATAAATCGTAAAATAATTGATTTAAATGAAGCTTCCCAACTGCTATTGCATTGCTTGAACTGGCTGCCATTTTGTTTGTTCCTAATTCTACAAAATGGAAAAAAGGTCATGTATAACCTTAAATTTAAAGGACAGAACTTAAATACCTGTCAGTAATAAAAGTACAAGTTCTTAACGTTGATCTGGAGTCAACCAAGGAGGTCATGTCTATTATTCACAAGTTACATATTTCCTGTAAGAAACACCAATGCATTACGTGGGAGGAAATAATTACCACATCAGGTGGAACTGTTTTCAGTTTTGGCTATTTCAGCAGAACCTATTTCCAAAGTATAACTATGTGTAGAGATCAGTTCACAGGGTGATTCTGGGAATGGAAAGGCATCAGGTTTGGAAAGGCCAAAGATGAAGAAAAACAACAATAGACAGTAAATTCACTGGCATCTTATTTGGGAGGTACATTATCATATTTCAACTTACAATCACGTAAAGTTGAATTGCATCATCACTCAATGCGCTTCTATCCTCAGGAGAGGAGCAGAAACACCTCTGGGACCATTAAGCCATAGCGCCAAGCAGGGCCGTAGCCCTTCAAGACCTTTCTACCCCCCCCCCCGAAAGGGTTCTCCCCCCCCCCCCCGAAACCTGGTTTACTCAATAATTTTAACTGGTTAACCAAGTTATAGGTAAACCAGGTTTCTTTTTTAACCTGACACATTTCAGGGCACGGTTGAACTTTTAACACCCCCCCCCCACTCCTCTAGCTACAGCCCTGGTGCCAAGTTCCTATTGGGCAACAGATACCCCTTATTGTCCATCTACTTTCCTCATCACAGATGGGATGTTGCTGGATTGATCCCCACATCTGCCTCCATTTACCCACCATACAGAATACAAATAATTCAGTTCCACAATACGCTGACTAATGAGTAGCCATGTCTCTTAATTTCTATTGACATTGATATCATCTAACTAGGAGTGCAATGTGCCCTTTTCTGCGTATTATTCCTTCATTTTGGACTATTCCTCCCTCCGGATTTCCCTACAATTCTCTTTGTAGTGCCAAATTGTGAATAAAGTTCTATGGATGAACATTCAGTGCCTGAAATGATGTGCTACTTTGCAACTTTTGTCGTTAAGACTACTTTTATAAGTGGCATGGATGTACTGTCTGGTCAAAGCAAGCGTATTGTCTCTTGTGTTGGGCTTTGTTCTACTGAGAACAAAACATTTGGATTAGCCAATTTATCCTCGATGAAAAACTCAATAGATTCAACATTTAAGCAAGTGTAGGAGTGTGATCTCCTGTGTCATATCTAGTTTGGGCTTTTGTGACTGTTTTCACATAAGAAGGGAGATGCCATGGCATCCTGCTTAGAGCTTATTCCCCTACAGTTTCTTGTTGAAGTCTTCTGTCAGCACCTGTTCATTACTTTGCTTTTCACAGCAGCAGCCACCTGTGTGCAATGACAGTTTTCCCTTTCTCTAGTTACACCTTAATTGCTGCTTCGTTTGACTGCAGAATACCTGAATTACACATAGCTCCCCAGCTTCTCATTAGGAGAGACGGTGACTTAATATATTAGATATCTCAAGGAGAAGACAAAGTACATCAAGAATGTGTATGTAATGAGTTGAAGACAAACCATCCTTTGGGCAGTTGTATTCTCACAGGTATGTCACATCCGGCCTACCTTCCTATTATCTTTATCCTTCTGTTTTCATCATCACATTGTGGACTCAACATGGGCTGTTCTGGGAAGGCTTGCACAGGAGATATTTATGAATGTCACAGCAAGGCAGACGCAAGACAATGAATTTGGCCACTTGCAGTTAGTTGCCTGAGGAGTTTTCTGCTTTTTCTAAGTATGGGTACTGGCTTGGTGATTTGGCTTTCGGAAGGAATATCACAACATACTAAGGGAAATGCATTTCCTTTTTTCATTTTGTTTCACATATTTGTATTTCTCTTTGTTAGGAAATGTACTTTGTTCCTTTAAAGACAAATCTAATTCTGAGGCTTCCTGTTTAGTTCTAGATATTAATGAGCAGGCTGGATAGGCCATTGGCCTTTTTATATAAGGACTAACTGTAGACGCCATCGTGAAAATATATTCAGGGTATGACCTTGCATTTGTTACCTGCATACAAGCTTCCTATTGTTGTCACTAGCACACTGCATAGTTTTACATAATATTTTGCTCCTCAGGATATATTTATACAGTAATTGCTCTGTGGCCGGAAAACAAAAACTTTGCTAATTTATGGGGAAAATGCACATTTTAAATGAGCCTGTGGCTTCAGCCATTTTCTGAGAGGGAGGGTTTGGTTTACATTTTCATTGTGTGCTCTCTTTCTGCTCCCTGTTGTTTTAGACAAATCCAGAGCTTTCCTGATTTCCATAAAGTCTGGGGAAATAAAATGTCAAAAGTGTGTATAATAGCAACATTGGGCCTTCTGTTTTTGCTCAAAAGCAACAAGATGGCAATGTTTTGTAATATCTTACACCAGAGGTAGGCAACCTATAGTTCTCCAGACACTAAACTATGCTATACATCCCCTGTGACCTTTGTCATGTTGTCTGGTGCTGAACAGAGTCATAAGTTTGCAGTTTCCTGGTTTGTGCCCAAGGTGGTTGTAGAGGAGGCAAGAAGGATCCAGACATCAGACACTGATGGCTTTAAAAGCTTTTCAGAGTCTTGAGGAACTTTATTTATTACAGTGACTCATGAAAAATCCTGTGCAACATATATATTTGCAGTATCATTTGGGAAGGTCAAAAATTACAAATGGGGGTTGGTATTCTATTTAATACTATTTAATACTAATGGGATTGTGAACTGGACTTACTATCCCATTACTTTTGGGATTTGTATATACAATTCTTAATGCCCCAACCTGCATATTCTGCCAGGCAGTGCCCCAGTTCAACACTTTTTGAGGTTCTGCTCATTCTAGTGGTGCAAAATTATGTCAGTGGCACTCTCCTAATCACCGACAGCATGAGAGGAATCCAAGGCAAGCCCTGCATATGCCTGTTCTCAGTGTGCCTCCTGACTAGGATAGTACTGCAGTAGTCATTTCCTAGCACCCCAATCTGCAACTTCTCAGAAACATTTCCTTTGGAGTGCTACCTGGTTGAAAAGGGAGGTTCATTGGCATGGTGTTGTCAGATATAGCAACAACAGAGCTCTGTCATCAGTTTCATCTGGTGAGATGTATTTATCTAATGATGGGTATTTTTATCTCAGATTCTGGTAGCATCTTTTCTGTTCTATTCTTTTCACTGAGGCTTTTACATTTTAAACTTATTCTGCTGTAGGCCAACCTCTGGGCTCTTAGTCCAACTCCAATACGATGCCATAGGCATACAAGTCACCACAGTGCTAGTGGTTGGCAGGTGTCCCTTCTTAAAGCTGACACTATCAAAGTGGGAGAGAGGCAGCGGATGTTTCAAAATAGAAATCTAGCACTCCAAAAGGCTCTCTTGCCCTGTTTTCTTTTTTTATATAGCTGTAACCTGCAAGTAGAATTACAAAAGACCATCCCCACTAGAGGACATTCTTTTCAGTGTGGGAGAATTTTGCTATACTCCATTCAATGATCAACATTGCCATCTCTCCTTTTCCTATTCTTTGGAGTTGCAAAGCTCTCCTTTTGGCTGCAATTCTACCATTTGGAACATCTTTATGGTCTAGTCATTCTCCTGTCACAAAGGTTGATGTGATGGTACACTCAAGCCTTTGGGAAAACTATAGTATCTGGCTTTACTTGAGGGCTATCTATATACCTTCTGTTAAGATTAAGATCCCTAGCAGACAGAGGCACTTTAGGCAAGGTGAAAAGATAAGCAAATTGAGTTTACTGCAAACAAGATGAATAAAGGGTTAACTTCACCTGGGATTATCATAAGGTAAGTTAACACAGTACATTACAAAAGGAGCCTTTGCTGGCTGCAGTCATCTCTCTGGGATCTTTGAAAGCTTCCTGACTCTGGTGCAAAGCAATGGTTATAAACTGTCTCAATCTTCTTTTTTGTGAAGCATAAGCTGGTCATAAGCTTCTGTTGTCCTTTGGACTGATGGTATTAAAATACTGCTGTATGCAGGTATTAAGGATGCCTGTTTGAATTGCTTGGGCCTGGGATTACCAGACAATCCCAAGCCTAAGTCATAGTAGCTCTGCTATAAAAAAGAGGAAGGACTCCAGTAAAGAGCTCTATTCAGGGAAATGGAATAAACCAACTAAGGCTGGCCTCTGAGGGGTGTTATGCTCCACCCAAAAACTAATACAAAGGAAGGTATCTACAATGCTGGGAAAATGTATGAACAGGGAGAACTAAAGCAGAGGAGAGGAAAAGACAGAGCCAAAACTTCACAGTTGAAGACAGACAGTGTGCCTTTCTTGTGTGGACTGAATGGAAACTCTGAGAAAGAGAACCTGCTTGCATAAAACCTGAAAAGATATATTTTTATCTTTCCTGCCATTTGTGCCTTCCAGTAAAAATGAAAATCCACTTAAATGGTTTTATCTGTTAATTTAATTACTGCATTATAAAAATGTTATAATTCAAATTTTTTTTGCAAATGCTTAAAACAAAAATAGCCCGCAGCACAGGGATAAAAGATTGCATTCTAGTTTACTTGGATGTAAGCATGGTGACAAAATCATGCTGTAATTCTCATTGATTTCCCCAGAGAATTCCCAGTTTGATGTCTGGACAGTTTCACAACCTGTTTTAGCTTCATAATTCTACCTAGTCACAATGTGGCTAGAAATACTTGCTACGTTGATTTCCCTTGCTTGTTAGTTGGTCCTGAGCCCAAGGTTTCAGTCATTTCCAGGAGGTTGTTGCATTAAGTGTTTTGCAGCAAAGACAAACATGACACAAGGGATGCAAGTCTTCACATAATTCTTTCTTGCATACAAAAATAAAGGAACCGAGAAGCTCTCTCTCTCTACTGGCATGAGATTGTGAAAATTAGTGTACATTTTATTTTTTTCCCATTTGGTATACTGTTTGCAAAAATATGGCAAAAA
Organism: Anolis sagrei; assembly: GCF_037176765.1. Taxonomy (NCBI): domain Eukaryota; kingdom Metazoa; phylum Chordata; class Lepidosauria; order Squamata; family Anolidae; genus Anolis; species Anolis sagrei. Next base: position 64,042,940 of record NC_090022.1, on the reverse strand, counting down.
TACATTTTTGTACAAAATTACATGCATGAAAACAATCTAATTTGTGCAAAAACCAGTTTTCTTCACAAAATGGAGTGGGTATACAATTTATTTTCAAAAATGCATTTTTCACGAATGATGGAAAACTTTTGGTAGTGGACCATTTTCTTGACGGGGTACATCAGTGTTTCAAGACATCCTTTCTCATGAATGAGAACATTTCTAAGGGTTGTTCCCACATCCTTCTGTCACATCTTCAACCAGTTTTTTTATTTAATGGATTGCAGTCCACTTTATTAGATGCAACAGGTATAGTGACACAATAATAGTGCTATGATTCCACATGAGCTGCCATCGTAGCATTCTGTGGAATCCTGGGGTTTGTCATCTTGTCAGGCACAAATCAAGAGCCAGTGTGTAGGTGATGATCAGAGCATTGGACTGTGATGCTAGAGATCAGGGTCTGAATCTCTGTTTTACATGGAAAGCGTTTGGGTGACCTTTAGCAAGTCAGAGACAACTCCCCCCCCCCCCCGACCAAATATTGCCAATAAACCATGTGATAGGTTCACTTTAGGGTTGCCATAAATTGCAAATGACCAGAAGGCACACAACAGCAAGGTACTACTATAGGAGCTCTCTGGTTCAGAATTGCAAATATCCCACCGTAAACTGCAAATCCCAGGTTTCAATAGCAGGTGTTCATGGCAGTTAAAACTGAATAATCATATATACAGGGTTAATGAGAAAGGAATCTGGAACTACTGTCCATAAACCTTATTCAGTTACAACTGGTTAATTTGTGTTTTAGGCTGGATCTACACTGCCAAGTAATATAGACCCAAATAATGCAGTTCAATGTAGTTAAACTGCATTATATGGGCCTACACTGCCCATATAAATTAGTTGAAACTGCATTATTTTGAATCCGTCGCAAAAAGCTTTAATAGTGAGGACTAAATAAAGACACTTTCAAAAGGAATGTGAGTGGGAGTCTTACTTTATTGGTGTGTTGCACAATGTTTTAAAATATACTTTTAAAGGGCATTTTGACAGATATTGTCAAACTTTATACCACTCAATTTTCAGTACTCTATTTTTTTAAAAGTAGCAAAGGCTAATAGAAAAACAATGAATAATGCAACAAATTAGTTATAATCTTGGTAAAGAATTACTTTTAAAAAGCAACTTTTCAAGGTTTGAACAAATTAATATAGCAATCTGAAATATATGGTAATTTAAGACAGCAGTTAGAAGTTACTATGAAACTTAAGTACATTTGGAGAATAACTATGTTTTTAAATAAGATCTTCAATTGGACAGAAATGTGAACATAATTCTAGAGTTAAATAACAAGCACACATACATATAAAGAACCAGTAAGCACAGTGGTTTGAGGGTTGGGCTGTGACTCGAGACCAGATTTCTGGTACCAGCTTGGCCATAGAAACCCACTGGATAACTTTGGGCATGTCACACACACACCCAACCCCAGAAAAATCCCATGAAAGGGTTGTCTTAGGGCCGATATGTCAGAATGACTTGAAGGTACACAGCAATAGCACATACATATACCACACAAACATCTGTAACACACACAATTTTAGGTAGTGAAACTTAACAATTGCTTTAAGACAGTACATCTACTGAAGGACTCCATGGTCTTATGGAAAGAACTTTAGATGGCTATAAACATTCTTTAAGGCAGGTCTACATAACTTGTAGCTCTACAGGTGTTTAACGACAGCCCTCAGAATTCCTGACTATTGGATATGCTGGCTAGGACTTCTGGGAGTTGGAGTCCCAAACACCTGGAGAGCCACATGTTGTAAGGCATTCAGCTAACATTTCTTTTCTCTTTATTCCACCACTCTTCTAAGTTTTAGAATGCTATCTTTCTGATATGTTGGAACAACAAAGGAAATGGTGTCACTTTCCAGGAATGGATGGATGACAGCTTCTCAAAGCTCTAGCTAGTGGTGAGGAATTTTTGGAATTGTGTCTGGAGAGCCACACAATTTTGACTCCTGCTGTAGAGCAAGCCCTGCCCACAGCATTGGCTCTGGCAGGCCCCAGTATGGTGGCCCCAATAATGATGCTGAGCTGTCTGTCAGTCACACGCTGTTATCTTGAACACTGCATATTTGGAGAACCTTAGTTTGTGAAGTATGGGTTTCAGCAAAAGGTAGATTGGGATCTACTGACAGATGTCTGAAATAGCTCAGCAAGGACTTCTCTTGATGTTAAACCGTCACAACAACAACAAGACCATCCTCCCATCCTGTAATAGGGAAGAAAATAAGGGGGATTTATAAACTCATTTACTTACTGAAAAGGAAGACACCCTTGTCCCTTAATTTTATTTGTCTGATCTCCCCTCTATATACTATTTTACACCTGACTTGGTTGGATTTTGGATTTCAAGTAAAGAAGAAAGTACATCCTGCGGGCTTGAAGTATAATTAACCTCAGTATATTTTATTATACATTCATGTTTTTCATTTGTATATCAAAAGCACATTTTTGCCTACCAGTTGGATTCTCAAGGGAAAACAAGCTACTATATTGAAACAAATAATCTGAAAAATGTAAATTAATATCTCCAACTTTAATCAGGGATGCAATGTTCTACAGGATTAGTTGCAAAATATTTTTCATAGAAAGTATTGGGACCTGGTACCAATAAAATGGAGGCCTTGCATATCACTTATTAAATAATTCTCATGGGAGGTGACTGATATTCTGGGTAGGTTTTGCTTAGAATATGCATGTGATTTCAGGATTCAGAATTAGTGTGCTGACAATGTCAAGTTTGAATTCCAAGCATCGTCCATGGAGTAGGGCTCCTGAAGCAGGGATGAGGAAGACCTGCAGCTCTGATTCTAGATGATTTCAAGTTGTGTCGCCAATAGGAACAATCAGTAATGGGCTTCACTGTGGACTTGATTCATCTTATGTAATATAAAATGGGTCCTCATCATTTTTCAGCAGCTTTCACTGTGTCAGCTTTTAAACCTGTCTACTTCCAGCTTACAGGGCATCTTTACTTTTTGTGCTGAACCTTATAGGCACTTAGCTGTAATTGTGATAATGCACTGTAGAAGGCACTGTTGATCAACAGAAAACAACCAAAGGTTAGCCAAAGATTGAGGTCCTGGAGATGTTTTCAAGAGGATAACTTTCAGTGAGTCACAGGTAGTCGGCTCATGCTAGACAGCATCTAAGACTTCAAAGATACGTGGTTTTCCTTTAAAATGAAAGGTAGAAAAGCATTTAGCATTATAGCATCCTAGCAAAATCAAGACCATACAAAACATATTCCAATTATACACATAAACATGCATATTGTGAAACCAGAAGATGTCGTGATATCTGCCAACCTAGATAGTTTTAAGAGGGATTAGATGTATGCATGGAAGATATGGCCATCAATGACTACTCAGAATATTATATAGTCGTTGAATATTAGAAATAATATGCCTCTGTATACCAGTTTTTTGTCAGCACTATGGATTTTACTCGTGTGAAATATAACTTATAGTTTTAAACTGTGTGTGTCCAGTGTAGGACGTAATGCAATGCAAGAGTTAAAGGCATAGAGTGATTTACTGCCTAGAGAGTGAACTGTGGACATTTCCTGTATACGTCACACATTCCAATGACGTGAGCATACGTGTGTGTGTGTGTGTGATTTCTTCTGTACATAGTTATGTTTGTTGTTTTTGTAGGTGTTAGAAAGCAACTAAATAATGCCACTTCAAGGCTTTGAAGTTGATTGAAGACTGCACACTTTGTTTTCATTTCGTGCTTCCTAGCAGTTGCTCTGAGGTCGAATTTTTTACTGACATTTTTGTGGAATGTGAGTGGAAGGCTGCCTCCTATATTCAAATCTGCTGCCGTTTGGTTGGCATTTGTTTGATCACTATCGGAATAAAATGCTGGACTGGTTAGGTATGGAGTCTGAGAACTTGGCTTTTATGTTCACATTTTTGTTCGAATCAACGTGTTGATTCAGAAAGAAGCAACTCTTTGTGACTTGACTGTTCACGGTGCCTCATATCCACTGATTATTAAATCATAATCCTTGAATGAACAAAGCATGGATTCTGAAACATTTCTTTCTAAGCATGCTGAAATGACAGCCAAAGTTAGATAAAATCTTTAGCTGCAAAAGGTCTTATTTTTCAAATGAACTTTTGCTTTCACTACATTGATCTTCTGATGAACAGATGATTAATTTACTATCCATCTAGTAAAACTTGCTTTGATTTCATAATTAAACATTACCTACTGGTATTTGAGAACACAAAGGAAAAGTTGGCAATGAATTAATAACAGCCACAACCTTTATGATTTCAAATATGTAACATGTCTTTATATAACCTTTGGGAAGTCATTACTACAATAAAAAGTATAACCCAGTTAGAAACAGTAAAAATACAGACATAAGTAGAAAATATAAGGGGGTTAATTTCTCTGTATTTGAAACATTTCTCACTGTTGTATGAAATAAAGATGCATTTGGGTTGCTGTGAGTTTTCCGGGCTGTATGGCCATGTTCCAGAAGCATTCTCTCCTGACGTTTCACACACATCTATAGGAGGATGCCTGCCATAGATGTGGGCGAAACATCAGGAGACAATGCTTCTGGAACATGGCCATACAGCCCAGAAAACTCACAGCAACTCAGTGATTCTGGCCATGAAAGCCTTCAACAACACAAAGATTTATTTAGGCATAAATAAAACTTTTTAATGGAAAAATCAAGGAACCAGAATATTACCTGAGCTACATTTCAAGCAGTAGAGTTGTCATTTAGGACTATAGATAAAACAGCATCTACCTGCACAGTCTTTCACCCTCAACCTCACAAAGCTTGATTCCAAATTTTTTGTTGCCTGAATGCTGTTCATTTTCGTGTTCCAGGAAACAATTATGTCCAGTGGGATTTGTAAAATTCCATAAATGTTTTCAAAGCATTTGGGACCTTGCTTCTAGACAGTCATTTTTGGTTATACAAATATAAACTAAAACACCACACACAAATATAACAGTTATATGTACATTTAAACCCATATAAATTAAATTTAAAACACATATCTATATTGAATTTTGAATAATAAACAAACTAGTCTCTTCTTTAATATTATACGATAATATTAAGACAAATATCTAGCACAAAGCAAAAGTGGGTTAGAGAAGAATTCTGGTAATTTGTGTAGTATCCGCAATAAATTCTATGGAGTTCAGTGGTGTGTTATTGTTTACCTTCAAGACATTGTTCACTTACAACAACCATAATGCAAACTCATAACAGGGTGTTCTGGGGCTGAGAATGAGAGACTCAACCAAGGTCACTCAGTGGGTGGGACATGAGAGAATCCTCCCACAGGATGGTAAAATATCCAGGTGTCTCCTGGGCAATGTCCTTGCAGACAGCCAATTCTCTCACACCAGAAGTGATGTGCAGTTTCTCAAGTCACTCCTGATCCACACCCACACAAAACAAAACTCAGTGGGTTTCCATGGCTGCGTAATAAATTGAACCCTGACCTTACTCCTAATTAAATGTACAAATAATTGCAGCCCAATGTTACAGTATTCAAGCATGATTTGAATAATTTAATTCCCCCACCTATTTTCAATAGGGTGAACTTCTACCATTTAATATTCCCATGACAGTTAACCTAGATTTGTTTTTGTCATGTTGAACTGGAATTAGTCACAACTGTTTCAATTCAAAAAAGGTCATATACAGTATGATGCTAAAAAGAGCCAAATTCAGTAAGATGTTAAACCCATCACTTCAAGTGTCATGTCCTTTCTTCTAACTAGTCACAACCACCATGGGATACTGTTGTTCCCCCCTTCCCCCTATACATTTCACCTTCACTTTTCCCACTTGAGCCCCGATTAAGATCTCTCATTCAAAGCTGTACCAACTACACCTCTTCCTAGGGAATATGGTTTGGATACCATAATTCATGTTTTAATTACCTTTGAGTTGAACAACTGTAATGAACATCATATGTGGCTGTTCTTGAAATGTGTTTGGAAGCTATAAGCTAATGTAAAACATGACAGCCAGGCTATTGTCTGGAATGTGATTTAAGAACCATATGCTACTAGTTCTAAATCAACTGCACTGCCTTCCCATTTATTTCAAGATGTTCAGTCTGACATACAAAGTCTTAAATGTCTGGAACCAGGATAACGGGAATACTATTTCCTCCCGTGTGAGTCAGCATGGAGTTTCAGCTTTGGTGTCAGTCCCAGCATTTCAAAAGTTTAGATTAGAGAGTACATGAGATGAGGTATCCTCTTTAACTGCAGTTTAACTGGGGAACTCCTTCCCAAAAGAAACCAGGCTGGTTCCACCCTATAGGCAACCAGAGCTATATTATCCTGTATTTTCTCCTTAAAACTGATTTTAAGATTGGTTTTAATACATTAAAAATGTTTCATGCAATATTATAATCATTGCCCTGGATTACGATTGTGGATGGCATGGATTTAATAATGAATGTAATGTTTTTAAATGTTTTAATGTGTTTTAATTTTAATTTGAATGTTTATTTTAATTGAATGTTGTATTAAGGCATTGAATAGTTGCCTATATGTAAAGCCGCCTTGAGTCCCCTTCAGTGTTGAGAAGGGCAGGGTATAAATATGGTAAATACCGTAAATAGATTAAACACTGTTTTTGGACATTTGGACAATAAAAATGACAAATAGCACCAGAAGGACTGAGTTGTTGTATGTTTTTTAGACTATATGGCTATGTTCTAAAAGCATTCTCTCTTGACGTTTCACCTCATCTATAGCAGGCATCCTCAGAGGTTGTGAGGTCTGTTGGAAATGATGCAAGTGTGTTTTATATATCTGTGAAATGTCCAGGGTGGGAGAATGAACTCTTGTCTGCTGGAGGCAAGTGTAAATGTTGCAATTGGCCACTTTGATTGGCATTTGATGGCCTGACAGTTTTTAGGTGTGGCTTGTTCCTGCCTGAGGGAATCCTTTGTTGAGAGGTGATTAGCTGTTCCTGATTGTTTATTGTCTGGAGTCAATGCTTCTTGAACATGCCCCAAAAGCCCAAAAAACCTATAACAACCCAGCAATTCCAGCCATGAAAGCCTTCAACAATACCAGAAGGATTGCCTGTTGGAAATTGTATTCTTGGTGCACTCTCTAGAATACAAATGTTCATTACTAATTAGCATGAGCAGAGTTACTTGTGCAAAAGAAATGGCACTTTATCTAGGTACTTCTGTTGTAATTGTAACAACCTCCTCCTTCGTTTTCATGAATAAAATATTCTGGAACTTCATAGTTGAAAGAAATTAATACCTTCTGTTCTTCTTTTCTCCTGCTAAAACAGTCAAAATTTGGGCCCTGAGCTGCCACTGTCCAGATGTCCAACATCTGTACAAGTACCTTTACAAAGAATGAAGAGCTAATAGAAACTCAAAGCACTCTGTGCTTCATACCGTCTGATTAGCTTTAGATCTTCAAGAACATTGTATTGTTTTCTACCCATTTCTGCCTATGTAAAACCCTGTCTCCCCACACAAACTGATAAGCTATAATACATCAATTTCCCCTAAAGACAACTGACACAAAAGCTTTACAATTAGGAACAAAGTAATCAAATCAAAGCCTTCAGATCATGAAGGTTCATGTGACAACAGCTTCTACGCAGCGGGCCATTGCCTAGGGAGAGGACTCTGCAAATGTAGGTTTTGTATAAACATGAAAGGTTATTACAAAGGATATGTGACCTACTTCCTTCACTGAAGGGTGCAGCTTTTCTCTGTATTATTTCCTTTATAACAATTGAATGCTTTAGGTAGTGGAGGATCTGATACAAAAATTGTATTCCTATACAAGGCCACAGGAAAAGAGTAAGCAGAAATGGCTGGAATGCTTCAGGCAATGCAGAGTCAGGATTGAGGGGTGCCATTTGACCTGGTTATTTGCCAGTACAAACTATATCAGCCATACTTTAAGGCAGAATTGTATGGCAAACATTTTCCCTTGAAGCCATATCATTTCTGAGCAAGGGAAGCTTAAAATGAAATGTGCTGGAAAGAAAGTCTCTTGACTAAAATTATTGTTTTAGGGAAGCCTCCTATAGATGCCTAGCACCAATCTCTCGATTTTGCTTTCTTACCATATTGTGTGTCACAGCAGGATTCCAAAGGGTTTTCCCCAAGGCACACTTAAATATGTTCTTTAAAACACAAAATAATATTATGAAACATTTAACTTCAATACTGGCATAGAGTGAAGCACATTGATAATCTCTCCCTACACTAAAAGAAAACCCACAATACTGTTTCTGCTGCGTGTCCTGCTGTTTCCTTTGATCAAAGAAATCTGATCAATGATTCTTTTCTCTTTTTACATCTTTCTAAAATACTTTGATCAAAAGATGAATACAAGTCTCTATTTCAAAAAACCCATCTTGTTTCAAAAAGCAGTATCTACACAATGATGTGAATACACACTTGGATGCATACCTGTCTACTGGAGAAAGTAAACAGAAGATGGGGAAAGGGCACTAGGAGGTCATTCATAGAGGCAGTTTTCTAAAGTTATAAAATGGAAAAGGATAGAATATACGTCAGTGAAGAACACAATGTTTACCCACAATAGATGTGGGGAAATGTTCTAGTCTTTACTGTTAAACAATAAGTACCACCAGGTCTTGTCTTCATAGCCAATAGTGAAGCATAATAAGTATTGCAGTTTGACATCGGGAAGGAAACACGTTTTCCATTCCTGATTTATACAAGTTGTGATTCCAGTTATATGTGACTGACTCTTTCAGTATGTATTTTTTTCCAAGGATCAAGGTATGGCTTACATATTGGGTAGAAAAAATGTAAGTCAATGGCCCTAGAAGTTCACTAGGCATGATGAACTTTGGTGTTTCTACACGGAGTTGGGAAGAGAGGGCAAACACTTGCTTTATGCCCATGCATTAGTACAGTTTACATATTGGAATCATGTGTATCTCAAGCCACTAGTTTGTTAAGTTGGGCAAATGTGATTTTAGAGCAGAAAAGATCTTGAATTATCCATATTTAGCTATTGTGCAGTAAACCAACTCATCAGAGAGAGACTTGGCGCTTCAGACATAAGGAGTTATGAGGTTTCTATAGAAATGGGCAAGCCTAGATCCATACAGTACAGATGAAGCTTCCATGGCTTTCCAAATGTTGTTTGATTGCAATTCCCAGCAGTTCTCATTGTTAATGCTCTTCATTTATACTCTGAATTCCCCCACAAAACCGGGTCTCAAGGCAGCTTATCAATTAAAATAAATAATTAAAGTAAAAACAATTTAAAACATTAAATTAAAACATGGCAGCATCTCACACGACCTTTCTTTAAAACCTTCACTTCCAAAAGCCTGTAAGGTTACCACTCTTGGAGGACCATCATCCTCGGACTACGAGGGATCGCCTAAGTAAGTAAGTAAGTAAGTAAGTAAGTAAGTAAGTACTGTGAGGAATGCAGAAGTCATTCAAAATTAGCTTAGATATCCAGGGCAAGATTTCTCAGGCCCTCTTATGTTAACATGTTTCTCTCTCCAAGTGAAAACTAAACAGGCAGTTGGTATTTCTCATGCTGATCAAAGTTCCATTCAGTTCCATGTAGAAAACTTATTTTCCCCAAGATCTTTTGACTCTATTGCCACAGAAGTCCCAAGACCATCAATATATGGAGCATTCTTAACATCTTTCACAGGGTGCTGTAAGTTACTGTATTCATTACCAGACTTTATCACCAATCTTGAAAGCTATGATATATGACAATGTACAAGACTCATAGCACTGTTTCCACAATGAGGCGGCATACAGTTTGATGGATCATCTGCTGAGCTCGGATGATTTCCAATAGAACTGCTGGTCAGTGAGGGACAGGTCGCAATCTTGACACGGAGTGCAGCAATACTTTCCGCCTGTCATAATCCGTCACAGCACTTGAACAGTATATCCCTCATGGGATTGTTATTGATCCCAAGAGCAAGCAGTGCTGCTCTCCTTGAGAACACAAAGGCCCTGCTATGCTGAAAAGCGAGTTAACTTAATAACAAAATGTTAGTTTCCCACTCTCTTTCCTCCAAACCATCAGCCGACTTCAAGCATGTGTTAAGCATAATAGAGAAATCCTCAAATCTATCCATGTAAACAATTCCTCTGAATGTGTTTAGAAACAAAAAAGTAATGAAAACTAGATCCAGTGCAGCTAGATTTGGATATCCATTTGGTTCTTGTTTGTCAGACACTGTAACCTGCCCCCGCCCCCACTAAGAAGCAAACACATAAACGTGTGTGTAACTGATCTTGAGTTTTTGTTGATATTTGTTGGCCATCTCCCATTCACATATTAACAAGGACTCACCTTGCTTAGCTTTCAAGATCAGGCTGGATTTGCTGCCTGTAGGCTATTTAGCCCTTTTACAATTCCATTACTTTAATGGACCTACTCTAACTGGGATTTAGACCCCTGTTTTTCTAAAGATAATATTGACGATTGTTGTATTGCTGATTATGCTGACACTAAAATATTACTGGAATTGTTATCCATTGCTTTGATTATTTCTATTTGGAATCTTCTTATGTTGTAATATTTTAGGCATTTGTTTAAAGATTCATTAAGGGAATCATTTTTTTAAAAAACAAACAAACTAAAAAATGAAGTAAAAGTAACAGTCACAAGCATCTTTTGCAGGGATTCCCAAACTAAGGCCCACGAGCCAAATGCAGCCCTTTATGGTCATTTTCCCACACAAACACACACCCCGCCATAAACTTTAAACTTAGGGTTACCCTAAGTCTGAAACGACTTGAAGGCACACAAGAACAACAACCCACTAAGTAACATGACTATCTTGTCAGCCAAAAGCAGGCCCACACTTCCCATTGAAATTCCAGATATGTTTATGTTGGTTAAAATTGTTCTTCATTATTAATATTATATTCTTTCTTTCTTTCTTTGCTCTACAAACAAGATATGTGCACTGGGCATAGCAGGCCCGTAGCCAGGATTTTGTTTCGGGGGGGGGGGGGCTGAGTTTGGTTGGGGGGGGGCTGAGTCTGAGTGAAAGAGGGTCTACCCTAGCAAACCTTTTGTATCATTACCCCAATACCCCCATGCATATGGGATATATTGAGCATGGTGATCAGATCATGATATGAATAAACATAACAGTTTAAATAATGTACCAGTAAGGCCTTCTCGCGGACCACCATGAGAATTTGGGGGGGGGGGGGGGCTGAAGCCCCCCCAAGCCCCCCCCCCCCCCCCGGCTACATGCCTGGTGCATAGGAATTCCTTCATGTTTTTATTCAAACCATAGTCTAGGCCCCCCACAGTCTAAGGGACCTCTGATCTATTAATTGATGGCACAGATACAGTTGGTAATAAATTATACATCTCCCAATTTCTGTCCTAAAGCAAATGTTATGGTATTCCTGAGTTTTTTAGTGCAGTGAAGAGACTATGTGTATCTGTGTGTGTATCTGTGTGTATCTGTGTGTGTTTTTTAGTGCAGTGAAGAGACTATGTGTATCTGTGTGTATCTAAAGGTAGCATGAACACTCATGCTACCTTTAGAAAAGAAAAGGCTCAGTTCAAATATCAATAGGAACCCCCCCTAAAAATGCATTTTTCTAGCAATATATTGCAATGCCTTTCCTTAGTACACTGAAGAGAAAACAACTTCTCTTTCTCTCCCCCCCATTTCATTCCTTTATTTAAAAATGAAAGTAACAAGAATCAAAGCTGCTTGCAACCTCGTCTAGCCAATTTCGCACTCTATTAAACCTCTATGGGACAAAATAAGGGGAGTCATTAGAAATAGGATAATGGACCAACTTTCCTGCTCTGCAACTAGACTCAACAACCTCCCTGACTATATGCGTATAGTACTGATGCTTGATTCCACTTTGTGAATTAATGGTGAAAGCAGTCCAGCACTTTTCTGTGCTTCTCATGTTGCTGATTTTGAAGCTATCATTCTCTTAAGACTTTTTTTTTTCTACATACATCCAGTTGTATTTTTATTTCCACATGTGTTTGTACTAACTGGAAGAATAGCATCCAGGAGAGCACAGAAAAAGAAGTAAAATGCTAAGACTCTTCCCCCTGAGGCTCGTTTTCCTCTAAACACATTTTCCAACTTCAGTGAACACCTAGTGATCCAGATTTGAATCCTCATTGACAATCTGTCTTGATATCCATTAGAATATTTGTATAATGTTTTCCACCATTATCTAGTTGTAATCACACCACAATTCGGTAAGTTACAATCCATGTTTCAGATGGGGATACTGAGGCTGAGAGAAAGATAGAGCTAGCCATCAAGTTCATAGCAGAGGTTAGTTCTGAATCAGTGACTTTGTGCCAAGGACTTAGGCAGAGATTCTGCACACAAGACAAGGCATATAGGCTTAACATCAAGATATCTGAACTGAGGTACAAGATGCCATTTACTTAGACCAATAGTTCTCAACCTTTGGTCCCCCAGCTGTTTGAGATTCTCAGAATGTACTGGAATACTGACTGAAACTTTGGGAAATAAAAACAATGTGAAATACCAATGGTTAAGAACTACTGCTTTAAAGTAATCTAGTAATCTAAAACTCCTAGTGCTAAACATTTTAAGGAGAGAAGACAGAGCCTGAATATCCTGATGGGAAGTTATTCATCTGGATGTTTTGGTTCACCCCTCCCAAAATAGTCACTGTCATTCAGGCTTTGCTGCATCATCAGATATGTTTTACTTAATGGAGACCTTATCGTTGTCCATTCATCTGCAGGGGCAGTATCAAAACTTGCTGCTTTCTCACACTTCTTCCCCTTGCAATACCACGTCCTTAATTTGCTGAAGAAGCTGTTGTTGTTGTTGTTTATTCATTCAGTCATTTCTGACTCTTCATGATCTCCTGAACCAGCCCACGTCAGAGCTCCCTGTCGGCTGTCACCTCCCTCAGCTCCTTCAAGGTCAAGCCAGTTACTTCAAGGATACCATCCATCCATCTTGCCCTTGGTTGGCCTCTCTTCCTTTTTCCTTCTATTTTCCCCAGCATCATCTTCTCCAAGCTTTCCTGTCTTCTCATTATGTACTTCACATTTGCCTCTAATATCCTTCCCTCCAGTGAGCAATTGGGCATTATTTCCTGGAGTATGGACTGGTTTGATCTTCTTGCAGTCCAAGGCACTTTCAGAATTTTCTTCCAGCACCACATTTCAAAAGTGTCTATCTTCCTTCACTGAGCCTTCGTTATGGTTCATTTCTTGCATCCATGAGTTACTATGGGGTATACCATTGCTTTAACTATGCGGAACTTCATTGCCAGTGTGATGTCTCTACTCTTCACTATATTATCGAGATTGGTCATTGCTCTCCTGCCAAGAAGTAAATATCTTCTGATTTCCTGGCTGCAGTCTGTGTCTGTAGTAATTTTTGCTCCTGGAAGTACATAGTCTGTCACTGCATGAATGATTTCTCCCTCTATTTGCCAGTTATCAATCAGTCTGGCTGTCATAATCTTCCAATAGTTTTTCTTCTACTGGGGACAACTATCTCTGTCTTCTCCATTTTCTGCTACAGTTCCCCTAGCAATGCCCTTTTACCTAGACAGCAAAAGATAATATGAGAAGGACTGTAGTACAAGTAGGAGACATATATCTCTTCCTCTTTTTACCAGTGATAAATGCCCTGGAAATATATTTTGGAAGCAATGTTAATTTTGCTAACCAAACATGGTCAAGTATGTAGTCACTGGGAAGTGTATGCAAAGATATTCTCTTCTGTTTAAGAAGTACATTGTGAATAATTCAGCATACAATTCAAAATAATCTCAGAAGGAGTTCAGATAGGACTACATTATCATCATCATTCCATATCTTCTGTGGCAAAGCTTAAACAGTTTACTTATTTGGACTACAACTTCCAGAATCCATCAGTCAGCAAAACCACTGGCAATACAGACCAAAATTTAAATTTCCTAACTCTGATCTATTGCATATGCATGCTAGGTGAAGCAGTAATAAATCAAGATCTCCCTTGAATTTTCTCATTTTCCTTCAGTTATGATTATTTTGCAAAGCTCTTACCAAAATAACACTTAGCTGCACTCCTGTGAAACACTTTAGATTGCTTTATCCGTATCATTAAGCAGAGAAGAAAATATTGGCATAAACATCCGTTTCATTGGGACTGCCTGCAGGGTGAAGTTAAACATACACTTAAGAGTTGGTCACCTTTTTACTTTATGAATACAGTTGAGAGTTATTGATTGCAAAGTCTCATCAATGCCTACTTCCATCTAGCTGACTTGAAGAAGTGTTCTCTCTCACCAATGTATTAATTCACAAAGGGATCTTATAGCATCTTTGAGACTGACAGAATGAGGTTGGTAGCATATGGTTTTGTAGACCAAGTCTCAGATGTAGGGAGATGCATGCATCTAAAGATGTAAACTTAGTCTATGAAAGCTTACACTACCAACTACTAACTGAAACTTGTTCTTTCAGTTAGTGTCTAAGGTGCTACAAGATTCCTTTGAATACTTGATTCCTTTGATTTGAAGAATTCAATTGCAATTTTCACCTTAAGTTCAATAACTTGCTTTCTAGGCACCACCTCCATTCAGTTTGTTAGGCTCGCCATGTTGCAGTGCTCTGATTTGCAACAACTTGTCAGTACCTTGCCTATTACTGTCCAGTATACACCACGTGGATTCCTTTCTCTTTCCTCTTCTGTACATTTCTGTTTCTTTCAAAAATCCCATAATTTAAAAAAGGGGAACAACTAGCTGTTACTAATACTGGCCTCAGTCACAACCAGGAGTTATAAAGTTAAAATTTAGTCTGAAATCCAATTGATAGTCCTAAACAGAGGAAGCACACTGGATGAATGAGAACTTGGTAAGTCAACATTAAATAAATGTTCCATTGGTTCAATGTGTCTAATGTAGTCATGAGACAGGCCTTTATGGAAGAATGGCAAACATTCATATTAGTTGCTATTTGAGAAGGCAACAGAAGAAATGAAAGAGAACAAACTATTTGATGGTTTTCCCACTTGTGATTCATGAAGTCAAACAAAAATGGAGGCTGGGCATAAGCACTTAATAGATCACTAGTAACAACTATTGTTTTGATTGATAAGTTAGATAAAGTTCAAAGTTCTGCAAAATTCTTAGCAATATTAACATGTATCCTCCTTTTAAATTCAGTTCATTGCCTTCCAATAAATATATGGAATGGAAATGGGTGAGAGAACAGTGATAAATAGTCTACTGATTGCTTCTTAAGGGCTCTACTCTCAGTTTTTGCTTTTATGGAACAAGGAACTTATTCTTTCCAGTCATTTATCTTTTATTTTATTATTTAAAAAATGGCAAAACAGTGGCATTCTGCTATTGAAAAAAGGGAAGAAAAATAAATTACTTCAGGTAATTCGAGCCTGTTGTGGGATCATAATATATTGGGACAATTAGGAGGCACTATTTAAGGGATAATTAAGAGAGTATTAATCACTAGTCCTCCATCTATAATGTAGCATAATACACAAAAGATTGGAATGCAAAGGAAGACACCATCTGAATAATCCACAGAAGGCTGTGAATGAAGGCAGCAGTCCTAGAGAACAAGGCCAATGTGGAAGCAACTCTTGTTGCCCTAGTTCACAGGAAAAAAATGCTAAAATTATAAAATTAAATGATTTGCCTAAAATTTACACTGCATTAGATTAATTTTTTATAAACCAAACCAGATTAAGGCAGCCTTCCAAGATGCTGAATCAGGCTTAATGTGGTATCTTTTATAATGGCTAAAATGAACAGGCATGTATTCTGAAATCTGAAAATAGCACTCAAAATCTTTGACTAAATTACCAATATTGGAAGAGACAAGACACAAATTTATTTTGGAAATTCATGCTGCACAAAATCTCTCTTTTCTGCCAATTCCCCCCCCCCCCTTGTAATCAGATCTATAACCCAGGAGTCTTCTGAATGGCATGTTATGAAGCACCTTTGCCTGTTAAAGGCTAATTTGAAATGTAGACATAATCACAGAGATTAACATACTTGCAAGACCTGAAGGACACTGTGTAAATGGGATTTTCCAGTTTGAAGCCAGAATCAGCCTGTATTAAACTGCTATGTAGACAAGGCATGCTGAACCCAGTTTCTTTTAATGCTCGTCTGTTGCATTAAACAAATGCTGTACTATTTGGAATAGTAGATTATTGTGTTCAACCAATACAATACCTTGGATTAGAGCAAGGAAGAGTAATGTGGAACAGGGATGTGTATTTGGGTGTTTCAACTTAAGTACTTTATTTCTGTCCAGAAACCTTCTTCTCTGCTAAGAATTTAGACCATGTCCCCAGTGTCATTCATTAGGGCAAAAGGAGAATATGCAGCATCCTTGAACATTATCATTCTTTGCAATTGCTTGTTGCAAGCTCAAAGTTTAATACATTTATTTTTATTGCACATTGGAACAACATCCTGTGGGATAAATTTAGTCTTTCCCAGTCCTTGTTAATCCTTTCTTGTCACCATATTTCATCTTTATTGCAGTAACAGTTGCAAGAGGCCCCCTTGGAGATGGAACTGAATTGAAGGGCTGCTGCACAATTTTTGAAGAAGGCAAAGTTTTTTTTTAAAAAAAAATTATTTGCTCGGAAAATATTACCCTAATCAATATTTAGTAACTGAACAACCACTTCAACACTCTGGAGAGCTGTGAGTAAAGAATGAAATAATCTACGATCCATCCAGTGCTCCTCTCAGAAGGTCATCTGAAGAGCTGACAAAGCTGTAATGTATTTTTACTGGCTATTGGGGAGCATCGCTTCAAACCTACTTTCGCTCTATATCCCAATATGAACTCTTCTTTTCTAACTTCTCGGTTAATTGGAAACATGGGCAGATGACATAGTTCATCTTATCTGCCAAACAGTGACTTCTAAATTCCCATTTCAACCTCCATTTCCACAGCAATGAAACACACAAACAAAAGGGTTCCCCATCCTTCATGCCAATGGCAGTGTCATGAACCGATCAGCAGGCAGGCAAAGAAATATCAGTGCTTTCCAAAAACAATATCTGTGGGGTTATTTACACTACATCCTTCTTTCACATGCTCTCTAGCTAGCATGTTTGCATCTGAGAAAAATATAGGAACCTGAAATCTCTATCCAATTTTTCTCCTATATATCAGAATAATGTTGACTGCATGAACAATAAAGCCAATGAAGCAACTGTAAGACTCCTTCTCAGTAGCCCATGTTCTTATCCAGTATACACCCAATATACAAGATACTCCAAAAACAACTCAGACAATGGTTTGCCATAATATTGGATATGTAGCAGATATAGCTGGTTTGCTTATGAATGAACAGTACTAAATGATTCTATGTAATCTTTATACCAGCTGTGCACTCTGCTGACTATTCAAGTTTTCAGTGCTTTGTAATTACCTAGTTTACACAACATCGCATCCCTTAAATGTGGCTGATACTATAGTTTTTGGAAATGCTGGTGGCGGTAGTATGAAGGTGTACCCTCAAGCTGTGATTAGATGCTACTGAAAAATAAGTCTAGCACCCTTACATGTATACATTTTTAGCCAGATCTACTTTCTTTTCATACTAAATGCCAAAAGTAGCACATAAAGTAACAATATAAAATTATTAGAATCAACCACAGCAGACACAGAGAAACATGGCAGATGGACACTTAGTACTTTCCATTGATTCAGAAGATCAGTATGGAACAGATCTTGTATGACTTTTACTGTAATCATTAACAATACATTAGTAGAGAGGTAATGCCAAACAATGGTTGCTATCATACTCGGCAGAGGTAATAGAACTGTGAGAGCTGTATTTTTATAATACTATGTGACTGGTCAGAGGGGTAGGAGGAGTATAGATCTGGGAACAGATAATGTGACAAGACAATTGTGATACGCTGAATGTTTTGAAATAAATAAAATCCCCCCCAAAAGACAACATAAAATTATTCACACAGCATGAAATCCTAATTTTATTATATTCAAACTCAACCTTTTGTGTACATAATTGTTCAGTGTCCATACAGAGGTATATGAAAGAACAGTTTAATGACCCTCTATGTAAAACTTAGTGGCTAACTCCCTATGAAAAGACTTTTAAGTAGATGGAAGTAACTGTACTTTTTGATTAATTTGTCCAGAAAAAGTCATGTGTTAGGCCAAGCTTCACTAGCAACCTTTTATAGATTCAGAGTTGATAAACTATCAACTTAGCTTTAGAATTTAGTAATGTTTTCTTCAATCTATCATTTATGATCTGACACCTTCATTAAGCTTTCTTTGGAAGATGTCCCTCTGAATTTACCGTGGCTACAGACTGGAACACACTAAAAAAGGAATCAAAGTTAACAGTCTTTTTCATCTCCTGGCCTTTGTACTTTTAGATTGGATCAATTATTGATCCATACATGGGGCTATTACTCTTGACCTGCCTGCAGCTGACGCAAGTTCTGTTTTGTTTCTTTTCTCTGTACTGACTTTCAAGATATGATTTTTGGATGTATAAATAACAAGCCCACGCCACCAAGGTGCCATTTCACCAAACCACCCAGTGACAGTCGGCCTGTAATTTCAATACTAACAAAAAATATTGAAGCTGAACATGAATTCAGCTTCAAAACAGCAGTGGGAACAAAAAGGAGGGAATAACAGGTTGCTTGATGTCCTCTTTTAAAACAGCCTAAAAATTAGAATCTGCAGTGAAAGTCAAGATGTTTGCCTTTGTGCATTTTCCACAGAAGCATGAGTCTTCCCCAAAACTTCTAACAGTCCTCAGAGGGAGTGTCTTACAGCATTTCAATAAAAAGGAATGGAGGCTGGAATCCTATTGGGAAGTTATGTATAAGTAATTATTATTACGTTTATTTATACTTTGCTTTTTGTCTCTGCAAGGAGACTCAAAGCTTCTTGCACCTGTTAAAGCACAAACTACCGTACTTTCACAAACTACCGTACTTTCTTGCAGCTTGCACATCCCCCTCTCTGTACAGAAGCACTTTGGAATCCCTTTCTCAGGTGAGGCTCAGCCTCATTAACACTATAGTCACCTCCCTCCCCAAGACATCTCTGGACATTTATGTTGGCAGAGCTTTATGTTCCTCTGTTGCTTAATAGAATTCCTGCCAGAGAAAATATTATCTGCATTCTCAGAATACAAGTCTTCCCCTCCACCACCTTTTTCCCTTATAAACACACACAGAGACATGCTCATCTTTTCATTTATCAGCAGACAGCACAGAGATCTAAGCACTCTCAGCAGCGAGATGTAGAGTATGCAGGAAACTTGTGACCTTCCAAACACTGGATTGCGACTCCCATCATCTCTGAACTTGCTGGCTGAGATTAAAGGAGTTGGAGTCCAGAAATACCTAATGGTCACATGTTTCAAGTCATAAAAGAAGACCTTCTTTATAGTCTTGTTAACAGAGAGGCAGTCAGAAATTTACAAAATCAACAAAAGTATGATTGGAAAGGAAAGCCTGCCAGCCTGAAAAAGCCTATTTCTCAAATGTTTGGCTTCTAAAGGGGTCCTTAGGACCAAGATGTTTGGAGAAGGCTAGCTTGGAAAAATCACATATCCTACGGCTGAGGTGGCTTTACAAGACAGCCTTTGTAACATACCATGGCTTTGAGGAATTGACCAGAATCTAGGCATTGATGGAACAGGCTACTTGGAGATTGGAGCAATTATTTCCCTGTCTTCCCTTGTTACTGCTAAACAATCCTGCAAAAGTACAACCATGGGAATGATGGATCATTATACTAGAACAAGATCCCAACTACCACATATGAGAAGCCTTTTAGATATCAGCCAATCTACAGCAAACTACAAACCTATTTACCTTCTCCGCATTTGTTTCCAGTATTTTTACTTCTTGCCCTTTCATTTCAAGCTGTTCTGTTAACACTGACAACTGCTTGACTAGTTCCACAATGATGTTCTCATGGCCTTCCTTGCTGGTGTTCTCAAAGTGATGTATCAGCCTCTTCATCACTGTGTCATCACATCTGTGGATAGAAAATATTCCTTTGACTGTGTGTCTTTACATTTTGGTGTCATGAAATGATAGACAATAATGTATGGTTTAAAATATCTGAACCAAGCACTCCTGAAACCAAATCCAGTTTCTAAATACTAGCATTTTAAAAAAATCAAGATCATCAACACAACAAAGCAGGACACATTAATTATCTGTACAGAAAAGCCATTTTTGTTGCCTTGTTGAATCTCCTCAACTTGGAGTAAGGAGAAACTGGCCTAGAGCTGGCCCTGAACATTTTGAACCTTGAGATAAAGGGCAAAATGGTATTCATTTTTTGTATAATACGCAATTAAAGTGTCAGTTTAATTTTATTTTAGCACAACCTCCACTGCAAATGAGAGCACAGGGACAGAGTTGTGGGGCAGCACACCCTGTATACTTCTCATCCATCAGCAACTGATATTGAACACAATTGACTCCATTTATCTAATGGCAGGGTTGACCCTGAACAAGTCAGTTATTTTATACTGGGATTTGGAATTGATTTTTAAAAGGCTATTTCTGAAAGGATTCCTCATCTAGGATAAAACCACTAACCTTAGCTTTTAGCAGCAACTTCAGAAAGCTCAGTGAAGACAACCAAGCATGATGCTTCTGGGGTGACACAGAAAACTCTCTTAACAGCTAAAGAAGAAGCTATGTTTTTAGTTGAAAATCCTTCTTTGATGTTGAGCGGCAGCAGCAGAAACTGCAGACTGACTCAGATTTGTGTGCACAGACGTCCATTAGCATGGCAATATGTTCTTTAAGACTATAGCCTTTGGCACTTTTCTCTGGCACTGAGTCACACGAGTTAAATGTACCATCTGAACCTTGTAAATGCCAGAGAAGGCAGTGTAGGAAGCTTCCCTCTCATTCGTAGCATCTCCTTGAATCAGATAGAGTTAATTAACATATGCCTCTCGCTGCAGGGGGAAATTGGGGAAATGTTTAATGGACTACTTGCTCTTTAGGGTGAAAAATGTGTTGCCTCCCAGACTACAACTCCCAGCATTGTTCACGTCTGGCTACATTGGCTAGGATTGCTGGCAGTTATGAATCCACAACTTCAAGAGGTCTACAAAACCTCAACCTCTACCTCACACCTGTAACACATTTTCTGATCAAAAACCTACAATATACAGTATGTCAATTTTTCCAAATGCAAAGGTAGCAATGACCACAAGGCAAATTGCAAAAGCCATAGTATGGTTAGGTCAGGTTGCTAACAGCAGTGAATTATAGGGAGCGGACAACTCCCCTATTGAAACAGGCTGCTGATAAGTTTCTGGTCCTAATTAAAGGTGCAGGTTATTACCTACTAAGCCCTAAATGGTTCAGGTCCAGCCTATCTTCGCAATCACATTTTCCCCTCTGAACCTGCATGAGCTCTAAGATCTGCTGGGGAGGCCCCTTCTCTCACTTCCACATCCGTCACAAGCACAATTGGTGGGGAAAATAGAGAGGGCTTTCTCGGTGGTGGCCCAGCTTTGGAACTCTCTTTTCAGGGAGATTAGATTCACTCCCACCCTGTCCACTTTCCATAAAGACCAAAAAAAGTGGATGTTCCAATGTTCTTTTGATTAATCCGGTTCACTACATGATTTGGCCCCTTCAGCCATAACTTAATACTTGATCCTTGCACTTTATCATTATCCCTCCCCTTGCTGTTGTATTGCACTGATTGATCTAGCCCAAGTTGGCCACTGGCCCTTGCTTGTTACTATCAGCCCGTTCTGGCAGTTGTACTGCACAACTGCCTCTTAGTTCTGAACATGCCTCTTAGTTCTGAACATGTCCACTGTGCTCAGCTACTGTTGTTGATTATTGATGGTATATGTTTTTATGATGTTTTATATGTATTTTATTGTGCTATATTTTAACTGTGTTGACCAGGCTTGGTCCCCATGTATGCTGCCCCAAGTCCCCTCAGAGAGATGATGGCAGGATACAAAAATAAAGTTGTCATCTTCATCATCATAATCATCTTTATTAGGCCAAGTAAAAAAGTACAAAGATTTCTGTGCAAGTTTCTGAAACTGCACATTTTTTAAATCAGGCAAAGAAATGCTTAAAGCAAGCAAGGAAAAGAGGAGTGGAATGATTATTTCAAGTCGTGTTGTCTGCATATTAAAATGACATGCTATGGGGGAAAGGATCACTAGATAGCTCTTTAAAATATTCATGTTGCTGTTGCTGTGTTCCATCAAGTTGTTTTTGACATCTGGTGACTCTGAAGCAAACCTATCACAGGATAATGTATTGTCAAAGGCCTTCACGGCCGGAATCACTGGGTTGTAGTAGGGTTTTTTGGGATATATGGCCATGTTCTAGAAGCACCACTATCACAGGATTTTCAAGCAAGATTTGTCCACAGAGATTTGTCTTTGTATTTCTTGAAAGCTTGGAGAGTGTGACCTGCCCAAGGTCACCTAGTGGGTATCTGTGGCCAAGCAGGGATTCAAACCCTGATCTTCAGAATCTGATGCTCAAATCACTACAAAAATATTTACATCCAGTCTTGTATCCAGTGACCTCAAGATGGCATGCAACGCATCAACTCAGACCATTTAAAATTACTTAAAACAAGAATTTAAAGGCCAAAAGCTTATTAAACTATTTAACATTTAAAAGAGAACAGATAGGGAAGCCATTCAAACATTTTAAACCACACACGTATGCAAATTTGAATGAGATCAAACATACATCTGCATTTTTAATAAACAGTCATATTTGCACTAGAACGGTAAGAGAGTTGGTGCCAGTTGGGCATCTAAGGGGAAAGTATCCCATAACAGGCTTCCTATAACATTTTGAATTGTGGTGTTGGAGGAAAATTCTGAGAGTGCCTTGAACTGCGAGAAGATCCAACCAGTCCATACTTCAGGAAATAATGCCCGGCTGCTCATTGGAGGGAAGGATATTAGAGACAAAGCTGAAGTACTTTGGCCACATCATGAGAAAACAAGAAAGCTTAGAGAAGACAATGATGCTGGGAAAAATGGAGGAAAAAGGAAGAGGGGCTGACCAAGAGCAAGATGGATGGATGGTATCCTTGAAGTGACTGCCTTGACACTGAAGGAGCTGGGGGTGGTGACGTCTGACAGAGAGCACTGGCATGGGCTGGTCCATGAAGTCACAAAGAGTCGGAAGCAACTGAACGAATAAACAACAACAAGTAACATATTGCCCTATCAAATTTAGGATCATTAGGTTACAACCTAAAAAAGTAATTAAAGCAATACATGTTGGTTCTCCATTTTAAAAATGCAGCAATAACTATGAAACCTGAAACTCAGTTATACATAATGTAAAATTCACTCACTTCATTGTAAGTGCAGTTTTCAGAAAGGA
This sequence comes from Anolis sagrei, assembly GCF_037176765.1. Lineage (NCBI taxonomy): Eukaryota > Metazoa > Chordata > Lepidosauria > Squamata > Anolidae > Anolis > Anolis sagrei. The sequence goes on along the minus strand of NC_090022.1, from coordinate 64,019,481 downwards.
TAACCAAATATTGTTTAAAATATGAATAATTTTCTGGCTGAGCCATACCCATTATTGCAACAGGGAAGTCTGGCTAGGAGTTTCTTCACTTCGGCAAGTTGACACTCTTGGTTCCCTGACCATTTCTCTTCCTCTTCATCCGATGCAGCCTGACCTTCCACAGAACGAAACATCTGGTCTTCCACTGAAACAAAATGCAATTTTGCCTTTAAAAAATTCTGTGGCACAGGAGGTAACATCTTAAAATAGCAGAGTTCTGAGCTTGATAAGGTTACAGTATTGGATTACAATTCCCCAAACCCCTTAGCTATCTTAGAGAGTTGTAGTTCTAAAAAAAAAGTAATGTTGGCAAGCTCTGTTTTTAACAGGGGATTCATTTTGAGAATGATTAAATGGCAGTCTCAAATGGGCTGAAATGTTACAGTCATTCAGTACTAATTAAAAGAGAAATGACACAACCTTCCACCATGATTTTGCTGACAAGATTTTTCTGCTACCTTAAAAGCAAGCACTGAAAGCTTCAGTTACTCTCTTAATACAGAACTATTGGCACCATCCACCTAGAATTATATAAGCCTTATTGAAATTAATGAAACAAACACATAAGAATAATGTTCATTCTTCTTGGCGGAGTATACTCAATATGAAATAAAGCTTGAGCCAATTTTTATAGAAGTTGGGAGTAGCTGTAATTGGGAGTTTTTGAATTCAGGAAATGTCCTCATATGAGTTCCTGACTCCCTGATGGCCAAGGCCCTTTCCAGTAGATGTAATTCTATATCCTCCCATCTCTAAACACTCACCTACATGTTGTCAGGCTGGGAAATTTCCCCTTGCTTGCAACCTTTCAGAGGTAAGAGGATGCAGGGGGAACAAGCGGGCAGTAGGCAATGGCATGCTCTTCAACATTACAGAGATGGAAAAACAGGGAAGGGTTTGGATAGCATAGAGAAGGGTTAACCCCTGTGTCCCTGTTCAGAAGATTTTCCCTCAGCTTCTGTCCCTGTGATAACTGGATTTGGGGGGGGGGGGGGTGGCTTGTTGTTGAAACAAGGATTGGCGATAAAGCTTCAGTGGAGACACCTTTTCCCCATAATAACTCTTTCAGAACTGAATTTTCTTTTGATGGGTAGATTTATTTCACTTCCTGTTGTCTAACCTTCATTCTTAACTATGAGTTGTTTGAAAGTCGGATGTTTGTAATTTGGGGACTGTCTATATATGTAAATTTCTTTCTCAGAACTTAAACAACTCAAGATTTGACCACAGAACTGATCTTTCCAATAAGTGTGCAAAGTTAACCAACAATTTATGTAGTTTAATAGACTTAGGTATGTACACACCACAAAACAGAGATCAGTATGTACCAGGATATGAGTGGACAACTGGTTGAGAGGGAAAGGCTAGAGGAGTTCTTAAAGGTCTCTCAACAGATTTTTTAAAAAAACAACAACAACTAGTGATGGGATTGCAGTAGACAAATGTTTTATCAGTATAACAAGAGTCTGATTTTGGCATTACAATGCTGAATGGGGACATGGAAAAATAAGTAAATGGGAATAGAAAAAAAGACAATTACTCTGGATCTGTGGAGTCAATCAACCATGGATCAAAAACAATAATTTAAAAGGGCAGTATTTAAATATTAAAAAATAGAAATATCTTCAAAAATATTTTTAAAGCACATTTTACAAAAGTTATCTCCTATTGCATCCAGTGGCTTTGCAAGAGAACTGTGGCGGAAGCTTGAGCGTGGCACTCCCTTACTGAGGGGAAATAAGCCACTGCACTGTGCCAGGAGAGGGGAGGCCAGGGTCTGTGAGTAGGTGGCGGTGGCTGCTGCCTTCATAGCAAATACAGCAAGTGGTAAGGTAGATCAAGTGGCCAGGGAGAGAATAAGACTAGTTGTTGGGGAGGGAAAGGCAGGCTGGATGAGACATGGCTTGTTGCCACCTTCTGGGTGCACATAGCAGGTGGTGGGGCAGAAGGGATCAAGTGAAGAAAGGGGGGAACTGGTGGGTGGGGTGGGGTGGGGAGCCTGTGGGCTGTGTGTGTGGTACCATCTGCCCTTGTGGGTCCTTGAGATCTCTTTTTATTCCTTTATATTAGGGATGTGAGCATCTGTAGGAGTGGGGGTTGTATGGGGGGGAGTGTTGTGGAACAAATCTCTTGCAGATATGGAGGGTCTGCTGCACATCTGTATGAAAGAGATGACTAGATATGCTGAAGAGACAATGATGAAGGGATCTATTTTTGCAAAGATACAAAGAAGGCAGAAAAGAGAAAAGACTCGAATGGTTAAGTAAAAGCTTTCTTGCTGATTTGAGCTTTGTGGGTGTATTCTACAGGGAGATAAAACTAGGCTGAGGGATATAGATAATTGTCTGCTTTATAGACCTGCATTTCTTTAAAGCCTGGGTTTGGAAGAGGGCTGGTGGCCATTAGTCACAGATTTGTTGCAAATGGCTGTTTTGCAAGCTGAGTTGCCAGGTTTTTCTGTTAATCACTGTGCCAGTCGTTAGGGACATAACAGTCTTCTTAGAGATGAATCTCTGCCACATGTATTAAAAGACATTTCCACCAGCCATTGCCTATATTTGCAACTAGTTAGCATTTGGCTGAGCAAAATGGGACTTCTGGCTTAATTTGCTTGTTTAGTATTTTCTGATTCTTTCCCAGACTGTTTGAAACCTGGCATTTTGCTTTAAATATTACAATGGAGTTAAAACATTTGGCTGAAATACATAGCTGGAACATTCAGAATTCTTTCCTTCATTTCAGGTTCAAAAGGTAGTTCAATCTATCAACCTTTCTCACCAGGATGAGGAGGATGAATATGTAAAAGACATTCTATAGTACTATAATTTAAAAGGATGCTCTACCTGCCAAAGGCGATGGCAGCCCCAGACATAATCAGACTCCCCAATCAGGAAGGCAGATAAAATAGTGACGTAATGAGGCATTCTAAGGAGTGATCCAAAGGGGACTGAGCACAACAACTGCAGCTTCAGAGACTCTGCATCTGGGCTCTTGCTAAGTAGAGGGAAAATAACCAATGGTGGAGTCAAATTTCACCTTTATCCTATCTGTGGGGCATTTTTAACCTAAGGAAGGTACAACTCCCTGCATCTAGGGAAGAAATGTCCCCAAATGTACTATGAGAACAGGAAAATGTGGATAAAACACACTCTACTGAAATGAAAGACTTCTGCTAGAAGTTTGCATAGAGCTACACTGAAGGACTTAGAGAAGTATCCTTTGGAATTTGCTAGGTCCTCCAGCAATTCAATGGTATCTTCCAGCAGAAGCAGAACATTGAATTATCTGGAGGGCATAGAAAAAGTATAGGGTGGGAATTCCTAGGGTAGGAATTGTTGGATAGGTGAAACGACATTTACTGTCTTGCAGGTACCTGGGTTGTCCTGTCCTGTCTGAAGCTATCTGGAAGGAATGGAATTTGACTAGTTGTAGAACTAAGCAGTCCTATATCTTGCTGGGTATAAATGTTCTTCCTCTTTGGGGACATGGTTGAAATCTGCAAAATGTTGGGTAATTTAAGAAAACATTTAAAATGTAAACCAGCAACGACAACAGCAGCAGCAGTTTAGCAGATCAGAACGTTCTAGAGATGTCCCTCACCATGCTCACAGGAGAAGAACAAAATGAAGGGCTCAAGGGCTTGTCATATGGCTGGATACTTTGAATAAAAAGAGGCATGTCCCTAAGAAGTATCAGCTTAACAAACAAGAGAGAGAGGTTGACAGAGAACAATGGCTGAAAGGCTTTCCCTGCTAACTAACTCTGCTGCCCATCTCCTTGTTGAGGATGTAGTTGAGTTCCAACACAAAGTGCCACGACTTTCACATTCATGGACCATAGCACTTGCCAGAATCCACTGAGGCATCAGTTGCTCCTTCTCCCCCAGACTTCACTGGGCTGCACTGACACTGCTTTTGTGCAGCCTAGGAAAAGGCACTGCTCAAGCACGTATTTAACACCTTCTTATGCAACATGCCCAAAGCTACTTGTGCTAATATAGGTTTCTGTTATGCCTGGGAATTACAGTTTGCCAATATCTGGGAAGCCCTATTTTGTGATACCTGAGCCTGTTTTAATTACTCATTCACTGCTTTCACCTTCTGCTCCAATGGTTTTATTTGTTAGTATTGTTGTTGTGGCTGTTGCAATTTCATAGCATTTTGCATTTTACAAATATCCTGTCATGAGACTTTCTAGTGAAAGGGATACAAATATAATAAATGCAAACCTAAGAATAGCCATTCTGAACCATACAAAAAGATAATTTAATAATGTTTTTTTCCCCTGGAAAGAAATCTAGATACCAATTAGAAGCCCACCAGCAAGACATAAAGGCAACAACACTTTCTCACTCATGACTCCTTGCAACTGCTATTCTGAAGTCATTTTTTTTTTTTTTGCCATTTTGGCTTCTAGGAAGAGTTTGGGTTTGATTTGATCTAGGACCATTTATCCACAGAACTTCTCTCCAGCACATTTAAAAAAAGTCATTTTTCTTCCTGACAGCTTTCTTAACTGCCTAGCTTTCACAGCAATACATAGAAATCATAAATACTATGGGATGGATGGTCCTGACTTTGCTCTTCAATGATATATCTTTATACATAACCTTTTTATTTACTTCCTTTATAGTTGTCCTTTCAAGTACAAGTCTTCTTCTGATTTCTTGGCTATAATCTCAATTTTAATTTATAAGAGAAATAATTCACTATTTTTATGTCTGTCATGCACTTTAAAGTTATATAAGTCATGTCTGTGCATTTTGTTTTGTTTTCTAAATGTTTGGCTGCTATCCTTTATTTGTACTTTCTTCCTTGCCTCTTCTCAATAGCTGTTCCATTGTCTGCTAAGGGTACAGTAGTATCTGGTCATCTTGAATTGTTAATGTCTCTTCAACTAATTTTCCTGCCTTGTTCTTCTAAATGTAATTCTGTTTTCCATACAATATATTCTGTACATAAATTAAAAACATAGTGTAATAAAATGCAGCCTTGACATTTTTTCCCCAGTAGAAGAGAGCATGATCTGCCATCTTTGCTGTATCTGCCAAATGGACGCAATTCACTTTCTCCATCTTCGGTCCTAGGTTATGCATCTAGACATTTAAATGTTGTGAAACACTCATTTCTTTTAGGGAGAACCATAATTTTTCATCATTTATACCAGGGGTCCTCAAACTAAGGCCCGAGGGCAGGATACGGCCCTCCAAAATCATTTACCTGGCCCTCGCTCAGGGTCAACCTAAGTCTGCAACAACTTGAAAGCATACAACAACAACAATCCTATCTCATCAGCCAAAAGCAGGCCCAGACATCCCACTGAAATACTAATAAGTTTATATTGGTTAAAATTGTTCTGCATTTTAATTATTGTATTGTTTTTAAGTATTTTGCACTACAAATAAGATATGTCCAGTGTGCATAGGAATTAATTCATGTTTTTTTCAAGTTATAATCTGGCCCTCCAATAGTATGAGGGACTGTGACTTGGCCCTCTGTTTAAAAAGTTTGATCTATACAAAGACTTTGCTATAATCTGTAAAGCACACACTGATTTCCTTCTTGAAGTCTTGCCCATTACAGTATATTTGCAGTATGATATCTAGTGCTTCTCTCTTTTTGAATCCAGCTTGGCAATCTGGTATTTTCTCACCCCATAAATGGTAGGAAGCTTTTTGTGTGTGGAGAATTTTGGGCCACGGTTTTCTTGCATGGAAGATTAGTGCAATGTAATTTCTTGCCTTTTCCCTATCCAAATGGATTGTTTTTCTTTTTCCTAGAAGACTCAAAAGGGTGGCAGCAGCAACATAAGACTGGATGGCAGGGAGATACAGATTTCTGCTTGTCCCACCATCCTTGTTTCCAATCACACTCTTGTCTCCCATGTCTTCACCTTTATGCTTCCTTTTAATGTTTATTTTTATTTTTTTAAACCCTCATGTATCTTAGTGCTAAAGCAGTAGGATCCTCTGTTTGAAAAGATTTGCGCCTAGTAAGCCGAGAATTCAATGGGATGAAACAATGTCATATCCCTCCTCTTTCTTTTCCAGTGTTGAATCTTCAAGCTCAGATGAAATTTCGTTGGAGGTGCAGGGAGAGGTCCTGAGTACAGGGGCCTATTGTTTTAGCACTATAGCCCCAGAGAGAAATTTTTACATTAGCAGGATTAAAAAGTGAAAGACTCTGAAAGAGTAGAAGACATTTTTAGAAATGCCAGGAAAGAACGCTACTAGAACATGGCCATATAGCCTGAAAAACTCACAGCAACCCATTTTTAGAAATGCCAGGAAAGAACGCTACTAGAACATGGCCATATAGCCTGAAAAACTCACAGCAACCCATTTTTAGAAATGTTTGTCCATGTGAATTCTCAGGGGTTGATCTCTGTCTGAATCGAAGAGACTACTGTTTTAGTGCTGCAGCTCTGAGAGTTAATGCAAATTTACAGTGCGGAATGGCTAAAACATCCTGAAAATAGGGAGGAGGCAGGTTACTGAATGAAATCAGTTTGTCACAATCCACAGGATGGCCAAGTGTATGTACTGTGATATTAAAGCCTTCCCTTTTGGATAGGAACAAAATATGTAAGAGTACAGCTGGAAGAGATAAGAAACAAACACTGTATGATTGGCAAAAATGCCATATGGCTCTTTTGAAAAAGAGGAACTAACAACAAAACAAACAACTAACATTCAGGATTTGTTGTAATCCGAAGCATTTTATATTTAATGGTGTGAATTAGTTGGACATTTTTCAGACTACCCGCAGAGGGCACTGTTGTAAAACAGAAAAAAATCCTAAAAATAAAAGCAAAAAGCTAATAATCTAAGTTTAGTAAATAACGAATTTTGTTGGAGATAAAAATTCTCATCTTTCACAGTAACTGGTTTGTGCTGACCACACAAACCAGTACTAGTACATCCGGTTTTTAATTCTACCATTCACCAATCATTTCCTTAAATAACTTTTTGCTTACATATCATGGCCATGAAATACTCTAACTGGCTCCTAGCATTTCTCTTATACATATATATTGGGTAACTCAAATATAACCTTAAGAACTAAAGTCTTTCTCCTCCATTAGGATACTTCTTAAAGTGACTGTTACTGATTTCAATAATCACAGAAACACACCAGGAATGCCAAAAGATGAAACACTGTGGATTTTATACTCTGGTAAAATATATTTTAAATGTGTTTTTCTTCTTTAAAAAGCTTATTGTTGTTTTCAAACATTAGCTAGTTTAAAGCTACATGAAATATTACGTTCACTGCTTGGGAACACTTCAGCAAAGGTTACACAGTGAGTTTCATGGCCCAATGACAAAACTAAGTGCTGTATATTACTGCATTACAAGAGTTGCTATCCCACTTTAAGCGAGGCCCAGGACCTCTCTGACTGAAAATTTTAAACTATAAATTCCAGGATTTTACAGGAGCAGCCACAGGATTTAAGGTGGGACAGCAAGTCTTTAACAGTGTAGTGCAACAACCTTCTAAATCTCCCATATCTCAGTGTTCTCATCACTGCACCATATTGGTCTTTGATAGGAACCCTCTTTGTGTCGATTTTCATTCCAGTTTCTTGCAGCTCATAGCAAGAAATCATCCACCCTTCGTCCTAATTTCTAATTCCAAAAAGAAGAATCAGCTCCAGCAAGGGCAATCTATTTCTTCCCTAGAGAGAAGCAAAAGAGAAAGGCAATCGGGCAAGAGCAAAGGAAGGGTTGCTCTTACTTTTGGCTATGGCCCTGATCAGTGCCAGTATGCGACTCCTGACAATTACCAATGTAATAATGCGGCCCTCAACAGCCACCCCTATCTTTTGGGTATTACTACTGTAATTCTGAGTGCTAGATAGGTAAGGATGTTGGCAACTTCTATCTAGAATCTTCTGAGGGAGGAATCTGTAGGATCTTCCAGTAGAAGACAAGAATAATCAACAATGATAATGAAGATATACAAGGAGATATTCCTCCTTTGTTTGGAGAAAAACAGCAAGGGAAGGAGTCAAGGAATATGCTTAAAAATTCTGGTGCTGGACCAACAGATGCCGCCAGCTAATCACCCTTCAGTCAAGCCTTAAAGAAAGGAGCTACCTGATACTTATAGTAAAAAAAAAACAAACCCTACACTTTTCACTAGGCAGTATGTACAACTCCAAGGAAAGAGGAGAACATTTCCCAATTTTTGGACTTTTGTGAAAGAAACCTTCCACATGTTTTAGTCTGGGGTAGAAGTACTTACTCAGTAAACATACTCTATGAAGAAAAAAATAATCTTATATGAATTTTACCATATTCTGTTATCATAACACACTTCATTTTTAAGTTAATATAAGCAGAAAGACAGGATAAATGAGGTTTCTTTTGGGAACCAGATCTTTGGCCTCTAGTCTCATAAAGATATTATCCCTGAGAAGTTGGAAAGTGTGCAGTCTTATCTCAGGAATATAAATGTACAGGAATATTTTATTATTTATGTCATAAATCCCTCTAGCCATTTTCAGAGCTGACAAAACCGAAACACCATGAGCCATTATCTCTCCAACCCCAAGTTAGCAAGCCGCATATGTAAAACTTGCCACTTAAATGGAAGTCAAGGTTGAAGAACTATAGTCTCAGCTGTGGTTTTTTTTGGATAATTTAATGGATATGAAAGATACAAGGTCTTTGCATTAGTGATCAACGAGGTTTTTTTTCCAAGGTAGATCAATAGTTGCAAATGCTCATACTTTCTTTAGCGGTTGTAGGAGAAAGAGGTGGAAAATAGCTATTGTGCTTCTTCCTCTGTAAAGAAAAGGCATTCATTCCCTCTCTCCTCCACCCACTCCATACATCTCTTGTCCTAGCTTTGCTCTGGAAAACTACAGATCAGAGGAAAGCTTGGGAAACCTTCAGCTTGAGTAGGAGTTCACTCTGCACGCCATCCTATTGCAAAGTACAACCAAACCACTGTGCTTATGGCAGTGGGCGTTGCACCCACCATGTGCTAAATGCTTTAAAAACATTTCAGAGATGGAATCAAGAAGAAGGGAGGAGGGCAAAGTGGTTTCCAGTGAGAAATTTCCATTTGGAAAATTACTTAATGTGATTTCTTAAAGAATACAGAACTTGAAGTACATGGTCTAAAAGCAAGCAGCACTTACTACATCTAGAATACATCTGTGATGTACCTGCCCTGTATTTCTCTTTATAAGCACATCACAGCTCTAAGATCGTCAGGAGAAATCCTTCTCTCTGTCCCACCATCTTAGGGAGATCAGAATAGCTCCATCCTTGCTTTCCTTCTTCCACCAAGTTAAACATTTTACACCATCAGGCTTTAATGTCATGGAATGGTGAGCTGTATATGAGATGTATATCGTTTCTAAAATGAATTTTAATATGTTTAGCTTGATGTATATTAATTGTTTAAAATATTTTATATTTGTGTTTTATAGATGTTTTTATAGTTTTTAATCTGTATTGTTTTAAAATATAATCACTGAGAGAATTATTAAAAGAAAGATGGGTTACCGATAGTATTGGTGATGCTGATGATGATGATAATCCAAATCGATTCTATCTGAAAAGGCCATGGTATCAAGTCTCAGGAAGATGGCTTAAGCCATGAATATTGGTGCCCATATACTAATTGCACACATCTAGCCTTGGTAAGAGCTAGGAAGCATACCTTAAATGGTTCTGCCTCTGTACATGTATCAAGGATAACTTGTAAGTTGCTCCAAGGGAAGGCTGCAGCTTTATGACAAATATACCAATTCATCATATCCACTTTTCACAAAATATCTGTGTAAATTGGATCAGTCTTTGAACTGATGCTTCACGTGAGTAGTTCACCACACTTAGCTGGCTCCACAGACTAGTTTAGAGTAACTTTCATATGATGCCCCCATTATATCTCTTAGAAAATAATTGAAATTATGCAAAACACTTTCAAAACATTTTTCATCTAAAGCGTATGGTGACCATTTGTTATTTGGTGCCTTCTAGTGTTCTTTGTTCAAAATAATCACCCTTGATATTTTGAGGGCTTTTCCTTTCAAACAGTAAAACCTGATGAACCACCACAATTAAAGTGAGTTCCCATACCATTCTCTGACATTCCTGCGCCACCAGTTGGTGAACTTCGATTTTGCTGTACGACTGACAATGCATATTGTCCATCAATTGCTGCACTTGTTTTCTTCTCTGGGCTTCCCCGTGATGGAACCTGGAGCTTTAAGGCCTCCAACCTGGAAAACAAATTAAGGTAGACACACAAAATTAATCAGAGAAAAAAAAATCCAAACACAATTAAACATTTTGCACTGCAGGTTGTTCCATAGCCCTCAAGCAGCTTCACTAAGGATATGTCTTCATAAATAATTTTTTGTGCAATGCAGTACTGTTGCTAGCATCTTGTGCTGTCATCATTTACAACAGCCCAGATATTATGGACATGCTGGTACTGTAATTGGAGTGTAGACACATATTCATACTTCCTGTGTTGCGTTCTTTCCACACTTCTTCTTTTTAGAGAACAGTTTGGTATTACATTCTTAAGTAATCCATAATTTAGAACTGAATTAGAACTGATTTCTGTAGAGAAGAGCGTTCAGTGCTATAACTAGTACATCAGAAATCAGATACCAAGTTCTTATCATTAGCAATGAGAATTTGAGTATTTTTGAGCCTCTCCTTCAACCCCCAGTGTTTTCATGTATCTGTGTATACAAGTCCCCTGTTTACATACTATGAATTTCAGAGGGTTTACTTAGGCAAGAAATACTTAGAGGAGGCAAGTTCCCTCCACTCTAATCTTGGAAGCTAAACAGGTTCAGCTCTGGTAAGTACTTGGATGGGAAACTACGAAGAAATACCAGGAAGCATAGGGTATATTTTAGAAGAATTTGCATACACCAGCAAAATCTGAGAACAGTTATCCTGGAGTAAAAGTAGTGCATCTGTGTTTCATTTTATATTAGGATTTCAAATTTTAAATAAAATAGAGCCTTTTATAACAGCTTCTAAAACCTGGTTTTGCATGGAAAGCACAGATTAACATTGAACATCATATGCCAGTGTGGAAATCTTTCCTGGCAGATATACATGAACATTTCACAGTTTAATGAATCCTGCTTATCATTCTGGTTTTTCACACTGAGGGTTCTGGCTATAATCAAATTTAATGCCCTCCATGCGTTCAAGGTCTTCATGAAAAACATCCCTTCTCAGAAAATGTACTTAATTTTGCAAGCTTTGGCCATTCTATCTACTAGGAATAAACTGGATCAAGCTCAAAAAAGCAAAGTAATGTCATAAACTATTATCTAAGACTTCAAAGAACTGATTCTAGATGATAGCCGCTTCTTCTTCTTTTTTATCAGTGCAGGGGTAACTATGGTATGTTCATTGTATGACTAATTCCATATGATGGCAATACCTTTCTCAGACCATCCAAGAAGGCATAAAAACGCCAGTGCAAGCTTTGAAATCCCTATTTACTTCATCAGACAACAAATAAAGACATAATCACATGAGTCTCCTAAAAAGGCTTGCAACAAAATGACCTCACAACCTTTGAGGCTGCCTGCCATAGATGTAGGTGAAATGTCAGGAGAGAATGCTTCTAGAACATGGCCATACAGCCCAAAAAACCTACAACAACCCAAAAAAATTCAATGTGATCTGGAACTTACAGTAGTCTTCTTAATCAATGTGTGTGTGTTTCTCTTTTCCCAAATTAAAAGAGCCCTGATTGCTCTGGTATGTGTGTTTGTCTTTCTTTCATTTAATTAATGCATTTATCTACTAGTCTTCATATACCAGGGTCCCCTGGAGGAGCGTACTTTGGGAAGAAATTTACATGTGGGCTATATTTGTTAGCCTTAAACCCAAGATAGTAGTACCTAAATATACCAGGTCCATTTGATTTCTAATGATGCATCATGAGCTATGCGGCAAGAGTCCAAAATTCAGTACAGTTGGCCCTTCATATCCATGGATTCAACTATCCATGTCTTGAAATTATTACCAAAAATACAACAAAAAAACCAGAAAGCAAAGATTAATTTTGTTATTTTATATGAGGCACACTAGTTTCTGTTGGGTTTCATCCCTGACTGCACAAGTTTCCAGCTCTCAATGAGTAGTTAGCCTAGATAGACTGAGGGATTCCTCCCCAATTTCCTTTAGCAAGCTTATTTTTAAGAAGGTCTTATCCAGCCAAGATGTAGTAGATATAGCTACTTTTATTATTTTTCCTTTTCCTTAGAAGATAGCTCAGTGAAGCTAGTTAGCTCCAAGAACCTTTCCTAACTAGAATGGATTTCTTTTATCTTTAATAAACATATTATTTTTGATCCTATGAAGTTGTGGATCTGCAATCCTGTTCCATCCTGTTGAATGGAAGCCAATCCTGGCTCACTACATGTAAGTTTTTGCTGCTTATGAACTGTGCATCCAGCACTCTGCTATATTTTTGGTGGAATCACCCCCAGAGAGGGTTATTTTTGAGCCTCCTGATTCCCAACGGTTTCCTGCCCCACTATATATAATGAGAATTGAACATCCACCAATTTGTTACCTACAGGGAGTCCAGGAACCAAACCTATTGCATTGAAATACAGAATATTGCCTATATATCTGCACAGGAACCAATGAGTTTCCACAAGTTAAATGCCTATAGCAGGCCTTGGAAGCAAGTGGTGATGGGTTTTTTATGGGAACTGATGGGATTTGCAGTCCAACAACATCTGAAAGTCCTAATTGTCCACCATTACTTTAGATTTACTTTAAAAATAATAAGAAAATGCCAAGGAAGGTCATACAACATTTCTAAAGGGCCCCTGTCACTGCAGACCTGTATAGGTGGTGCCATGTTATAATTATAATTAATGTTTATTCATACCCCACTTTTTCTCTCCCCAGGAAATCTCAAAGCAGCTATAGGGAAAATGGGGTTTTGAATGCATTTTAAAAACCATTTCTCTGAAGATTTAGCTACAGTAACCTTGCTTCCTTGAACTCCCTCTCTCTGAGAAAGATAACTGAAGAGTTCTTTTTCACTTTTCCTTTTGTGTAACATTAATCTGTAACATTAAATTTAGAATCTTGAGAAAAATGGTTAGATTGTGTGTCAGAGGTCCCCCAGACAGATAAATGAAAAAGAGCCTAAAATTGTAATAGCACAGAATAAAGTACCCTATGCCCAGTCTCTTCAAAAGCATATGCACTTTGTTATACAGCGAGTCTATATAATAAATGGAAGGCTTTGCCAGCACTTTCTTCAGTTGGATACAAAATGGATAAGGATTCCACATATAAATTCTGATGGAGATAAACTACATTTGCAATATATACCTGGCGAGTTTCAGTGTTCTGCTGTGGTGTGTGAGATAGCAATTGTGCTCCCATGGAAAGAAAAGGATATGGTGCATGTTTATCCTACACTTTTGAAATCTCTTGGATAGTGGAACTGGGATTTGGCAACTTAATTTTTAGTGTAAATATGTGATGTGAGATAAATAATAATAATAATAATAATAATAATAATAATAATAATTTATTCTTAACACTGAGACTGTGTGTGTGTGTGTGTGTGTGTGTGTGTGTGTGTGTGTCAGGATCAACTTGAGAAACTGCAAGTCACTTCTGGTATAAGAGAACTGGCTGTCTGCAAGGACGTTGCCCAGGAGATGCCTGGATGTTTTGATGTTTTATCATCATCATCATCACCATCACCACCATCATCATCATGTTTTGATGTTTCACTGAGACTGAGAAGTAACTTTTTTGGTGGGAATGTTCAGATGAATATATCTGCTAGTTTGAAAGGCAATATAATTTTAGCATGGAGGATTTTTTCTCTTTGCCTTAAATGTCTTACTAGTCTTCACCCAGAAGAGAAAGGAACCTGCACTATACTGCACAAGGTACATATTTACCCAGATGAGGTCTTCTATATGCACATGCACACTCAAAAATGCCCACATTGCCAAAATGTATCAAAGCCTAAATAAATTAAAGGCAGGAGATTTTGTCTGATCTTGGAAGCTAAGCAGGGTGAGCCCTGGCTAGTACATGGGCAGGACCCCACCAAGGGATATTGTGTGCTGTATGCTATATTTCAGAGGAAGGCAATGATACAGCACTGAGAATTCCTTGCCTAAGAAAACCCTATGAAATTAATGGAGGCAACGTAAATCAACATGTGACTTGAAGGAAGGTACATACCCTGTTTCCCCAAAAATAAGACATATCCATAAAATCAGCCGTAGCAGGATTTCTAAGCGTTTGCGCAATATAAGCCATACCCTGAAAATAAGGGATAGTGATAGGCATGGCTATGCAGCGTATATGGTTGAGTCCCCCATCAGGTCCCAGTCCTTCTGTGCCTGCCGCAAGCTGAGACATAGGAAGTGAAAGTCTCAGTGAAGTGAGGAGCAGGATGCTCTGCTTTAGGTATTGTGTGTCCTCAGGGGGAAGAAGTAAAGCTGTGGTTGCTGTTTTACCCAGCATTGTGGGTCTCTCCCCCAGCACCAACCAGAAACAGTCTGTGGGTCTCTCTCACCCCCCACAAACACTAGTAAAGCTGCTGCTCCATAGCACTGACTAGCAATAGCCTGCGGGTCTCTCTCACCCACACAAACACCAGGGGATGGGGGGAAAGCTTCAGCAAGCAATCTGCTACTGAGCCCAGAGAGATCATCCCATAAATGCAGATTGTTGTACTATACTCAATAAAAATAAGACATCCCTTGAAAATAAGCCATAGTGTGTCTTCTTGAGGAAAAATAAATATAAGGCAGTATCTTATTTTCGGGGAAACATGGTACACACAGGAAATGTGGTTCCTCAAGGTTTCATTTTGGCCCTCAAAGGACATTATCATCCCTCCCAGCTGTCCCAAGATGACAAGAACAATATTGATTAATCCTGTCTTCCATTTTTTCCAGCTGCTTTTAAAATGTCTCGGTTTCTCTCTCCTCTTCTCACATTCCCCCTTTGTACTCATTTTTCTTCATTTTCTGCAAACCTAGTTCAGAGTACAAAAGTAGTTTGTAATTAATCAACTTATCAAGAGAATAGTGGAGAATCCAGTCCTTCCTAGATGTTTGCAGTCTCTCCCATCTTGTCTGTTCAATGTCATTAATGACTTTGGCCATCTCAACCTCATGTCCCAGTTTTCATCTGTGAAAGGAGGGTAAGTATTGCCACTGGTTTTGATGTCACAAATAAGCCACCATCATATAATTCCAGGACACTGACTGAAGTTATCAACTGAGCAGTATCCTGGCTCAAAAAGACCATTTAATGTATGTGCATATTTGAGCGAACAGCTTTAGCTTTCAGCCTTAGATGAAAACATGGATAAGGCAAATGCCGCAAAGTCTTGTTGAACACTCTTGTCTTGTTCAAACATGGGCTTGGCTCATTTTCATTAGCATTCATAAAACATCACATATGGATGCTGAAAACGAGTGACTGAGCAGCCCATTTGTGTAGAGCAAAGATCACAGGGGAGGAGTGCTCTGAGATAGTCTGGGCAGTGTGTGTTCTGTAGTGTAGGAAGATCTCCATAGAGACAGTCAAACAGACCACATCCATTTTAAGGCTTTTGTACCGAGGATAATGATAAGCTTGAAAGAAAGGAAATCTGAATACATGGAAACTGCATAATGTTGGGCCTCACAATAATGCCCATGAATAATTGGTTTTTAATTGAGGCTATTCTCACTGTCACTGTAACTTTCAACTACATCTCAAGGCAGTTCTTTCTATTACTCAAAACTGTAGTTAATTTGGATTGTTAAGTTTGACTGAAATTTTAAAAAGTGATATTCTAATGGACAAGGCTATCAGGACCACCACATCCTCCCATATGCACCCAGATTTTAAGATTCTTAACAAGAAAACCCTTTCTCTGGTCCATTACTATCAGAGGTACAGTTGGTGAGAATATGCAGTGTGTGTGTGTCTCCCCACAAAGCTTTGGAACTGCTAACAACAACAACAAAAACAATTGTTTGGTCATATCCATGTTTTTGGGTAATGCGGTTGGCCAGGAATGTATCTAACACATATTTGGGGGTCATACTATAGTTATCTTCCAGTGATCAGAACTGAGGAATACTACTCTCTAATAAAATAAAAAAAAATTCCAGCAGAAGGAACTGGTCTGGCCAAGGTAGAGACACTAGAACTTCTCTACAAAGAAACAATATTTTAAAGCTTCCATCTGACTTTCTAGACTGCGTCTATAAAGACTTAAATAGGGCAATTTTAGCAGCAAATCAAGTATATGCCTCTTGAGTCTGATAGATTTATTTAAACTGACTGAAATTACATTGACATCTACAGTAATAATACTCTGAGGCATGCTTCCTACTTGAAAAAGCACTCTCCTTTTTAACAAAAATGATTTTACTGATTTCTGCTTTTCCTAATAATATAATAATCTGTTATATAACCTGCAAATGCCTCCAGAATGCACAAATACTGCAAGGAATTAACCCTACAGACTCTTGTATCATTGAAGATGAAGTAACAAACAACACTATCTCATGCATAAGGTATGTCTTAAACTAATTGGCAGCTTATTATTAGGAAATTATGCATTATTTCAAAGTTGTTCTCAAAAGTTCAATAAATTAAATACGCAACTGATCATTGTTATACCAAATGAGACCCCATTCCTATTTTGTGCATTTATGTTATTTTCAAAGTACCCTTAGGTGACTATTTAGTGGAGTTTTCTTTGTAAGAATTGTTCAGAAGGGATTTGTCATTGTCGGAGAAAGTACAACTTGTCTAAGACCAACTGATAGGATTCCTGGGTGAGTAAGGATTCAAATCCTAGTCTCCCACAGTCTTATTGAAACTCATCATCCTGATTCTAAGAAGAGAGGCAGATCAATTTATATTAGCCAAAGCAAAGGATGGCAGACTTTCCAGGAATCAGAGCCAAAAGAGATATGACATTAATGTATGTGAAACATTGCATATCTGGTTGTTGGGACAACTCTACTGTGTATATTCTGATTCAATCATGTTGATGGTTTGGCATAACTTGGCATTCCAAAGAAAATCAAGAACCTCAACAGAAATGCCAGGTCTGTCCACTGGGAAATACCCTTGAGTAGTAATTCTCATCCTTTAGTCCTCCAGGTGTTTTGAAATTCAGCTCCCACAATTCCTAACAGGTGGTAAACTGACAGGAATTTTTGGGAGTTGAGTCCCAAACAACTGGAGGACCAAAGGTTGGGAACCACTGCGTTTGAGCAATGCTTCTCCAAGTGGTGGTCTACAGACAAATGGCAGACTACAAGCCATTAACTGCTGATACTTGGAGAATTTCCAAGACAGAAAAAAACATGGGCACAAATACAGCATTGGTCCCTGGCACATTTGGGGGGGGGGGGATTCCACAATTGGGGATGTATTTATTGTCATTATTCTCTGAGAATGTTGTCATGTGCCTTCAAGTCATTTCTGACTTATTGTGACCCTAACATGACCCTGAGGAGTTTTCTTAGCAGAATTTATGCAGAAGGGGTTTGCTCTTTCTTTTGAGGCTGAGAGAATGTGATTTGGACAAAGTCACCCAACAGCTTTCCATTGCTTAGAGAGGAATCAAACCCTGGTCTCCCAGTCTTTTGGACCAATGTTCTAACCACAAAACCATGCTGGATCTCTTTTCTCTGGGAACGGGCCATCCAAGTAGGCCTCTCATTTCTGCAGAAACAGCTAGTCATTGTGGAACAAACTTTTATTAGTCAGGAAAATGTCTGACCATACTAAAGGCATTGTAGTATCTTTCACCACCACCACCACCCCTTTCTGAATCAACTCCTTCCCATTTGAAGCAAGGAAGAATTTTCATTAGTATAGTTTATTTCAGACCATAAACAGTAAGAAAAACAGCATTATTTTCAAGAGCTGTTTTGTATTGGATGTATTTGTATGCTTAAATAGGACAAATATACAACTAACCCACAAAGGGAAGTCTTGCCTCATGACAGATGGAATGTTTACCTGACACACTTGGGAAGAAATGAATGTCATGGCTACCTACCACAGTTAACAAGTGTCATTGAAGAAGATAAGATCAGCTAAGCAGAATGTGAGAACCCAGATGTGGGAAGGACATATAACACTGCTTTAGATGTGAACAAAAAGCTTTCCCGATTCTACTATGTTTGTCAAAGACAAACAATAAAAATCAATCTGCACTTTCTCCAGAAGACAATTGATGGAGAAAGAAATATTACAGTCAGGGGAGCTCATGGTTCAAAAGTTTTACACCAGCCTGACTCTGTTGGACAATTTCCAGATGTGTTAGAGATCTGTTCCCTAACATGCAGGTTGAATGAGGATGATGGGAGCCTGAGAAGCTTATGCTGGAGAAAACTGCCATCAGGCTGGGACTGGTAGCATTCAAGCTTGTTGGATCTGCTTTGCTTTTTTCCCACTACAACCCTGAAATCTAATAGATGTAGACCAGATGCAAATTAGTGGTTTGAGTAGATAGACATACACAGGATGTACACAAGGATCTGTGATTAGTCTGGAACTGAACTCTCAAGGCTTCAAATCAACTTCTCTAAATCCCTTCCTTGCAGTTATTTATCTAAGGGCCAAAGCTTTGTAATCATTCTACTGTTGGGCAATTGCGAGTCAGAAAACTTTGTTGATCTCCTGTGACCCAGAAACCTAGAACTAGTTCTGTTAGACAATAACTGTCTTAGACCTTTTCAGCCAGCAGTCCAAAATCAGACCTTCTTTGTATGTTCTATGGATAGGATTTTCTTAAGCATATAAATTGATTAATAATGTACCTCAGAATCCACAGCGTGAAGTGACTGTTTCACATTTCATTCTGTTTAAAAATGGACAAGTTTACTCTTTCCTAAATTTAGGATGCAAATAGGTGTTACCTCTAATTCTACAAACACTGGCACAGGTTTTTCTGAATCAACACATGCATCCCTCTCTCCTGCCATACTACTCCTCTAAGAGCACATCTCTGATGGAATGTAGTGTGGATTCAGGCAGAATTTCAGTTTAGGTTTTCTCCCTAAAACCTCCAAGTTAAATGGCCTTTGGCTTCTTCCTTTTTAAAAAAAATGCCGTATCACAAACTTTTATTCAGTCAGAGAAAGAAGAAGCAGATTAGTACATTTGTAAAGGCCAACCAACCAATACTTTGGTAGGTTGGCCTCCACAAATGTACTAAGTTGGTTGGTGGAAAGCCACCAAGCGTTCAGCCCATCATAGGAATATTTAAAGTTAAAGTGAAAGTTGAAAGTGCAATGACCCAGGACTGTTTACGGACAACGGCTATGACTTTGTATGATATGTGATGGTATTTCATGTGATGTGTTCAATAATAATTAATGTTTTAATTGGGGGAGGGTCAATTTTGGTGCTTTATACTTTTTTTTTAATCAATGGGTTGTTTCTAACACTGAACCACCCTGAGTCCCTTTCGGGTTGAGAAGGGTGGTATACAAATACAGCAAATAAATAAATAAAGCTATTTAGCAGCTAACAAATTTTAAAACATTTAGCCCAATTGAGGAGTCAGACCAAAACACTTTGCTACTGGGTGAAACATAAAACAGTATTCCTATTCTGTGCATAGAATCTACAGCTACATAATTTATTTTGGAGGAATTTGAGGACTATGACATTTCTAGAAACAACTAGAACACAATATACTAGACATTGTGCAGATTGATAACAAGAAAGCTTGGGTTATAAATGAGGTAAGAAAGGAACCCAAGAATACTTCACTGATTCCGAGATTGGACTGAGGGTCCAAAACACTAGTGTCCGGTAGACTCTGAAAAGGATAAGATCATCACAATGGGCTACCATCTATGAAAGTTGTTTTGAAGGCCAAAAACAACTTTCTGAGCTGGCAGCTCATTCTGCATATTGGGCAAGTTGCTCATTGATGCTCCCTATACTCCTTTAACAATAAATCTCAATGGATTTTATGTTATTTACTTCCAGGTAGCTGCACTCAAAATTGGAATATTAAACTACTGGAAAAAGTAAGCAGTTTCTCTGCAGTATAAAGGTACTTGGTGGCATGACTATAAAGTTATCACAAAAAGTGTTTTAGGTTAATGGTATTATCTATTTATTTATTTATTTATTTAGTACACTTGTATACCGCTAATATCTCAGCCTAAAACGGCGACTCATTATCTTAGTCTCTTTTATACCTCACTCAATATTGGTTTGATAAAATGCTTTAAACTTAGACAATATTAAATATCCTGATGAATCTAACTAAAAAGAAAAGCAATAGAAAAACAAAGAAACGTTTTATTGTCAGAAGAGGTCTTTTACTTCACTTCCTCCCTATTATACTAAAGCAGTGGTTCTCAACCTGTGGGTCCCCAGATGTTTTGACCTTCAACTCCCAGAAATCCTAACACCTGGTAAACTGGCTGGGATTCCTGGGAGTTGTAAGCCAAAACACTTGGGGACCCACAGGTTGAGAACCACTGTACCAAAGAATATGTACAACAATACCCCCTCCCCCTCTATGTCTTTGATGATACAACAGATTCAAGTGTAGAAGTATTTAAATAATATGGCTCTGCAACTTACACACTATATTATGTGATGCTTCCCATGTTTCCTTTCTTTCCCCCCTTTTAAAATAATTTATTTGAGAAATTTTTCCTCTTTTTAAAAAACAAAATAAAAACTTACCTGCACCAAGAAGAGGTCTGGGAAATCTGTCTATAGATAACAAATGACCCCTCTATAATCTCAGTCTCAAAGACTTCCAAGAGCAGATGGTTTTTGGGCCACACAATCTAAAACTAATATTTAAATTACAGCATCTCAACTCCAAGCAGAGCTTGCCTGAGTACATCCAAGATGAATGATGCCAAGCTTATTGTTCTGATAAGAATAAAGAATAGCAAAAGAGAAATAAGCATTTTTTTTGGTCCTTAATCTTCAAATAAGATAATTCCATTCTATTTTGTTAAATAACGTCTTCTGTGCACACTCCATTGTAAAAGTATTTGGCTAGATTAATTTTGAGTGAGTGCTTGGTCACATCTGTTATTACTAATGTTCTAATCCGCAAAATCAGTGAATAAAACAAATCTAAGGAAGGTCTTTGGTGCCTAGTGGGTAAACATATGCTTTTGTCAAAACTGGGAGTTTGTTGGGCTATTCTGAGAATTAAAAAGTTAAATGTTTAATATTCAGTGCTCAAATGTTTAAATGATTATGTCTTAGCTAGACTACTAAATGGCTGTGGTCAGCATATATTAGGAACCTCCAGAGCTTGAAACATTATTCAGAAACCCCAATATGTTAATTCCTTTTAAAATCTCCAACATATTGGGGCTAATGTTACACAAAAGTGCTTCAAAGTGAAATGCCTGCCATCACCACATTGCACTTTAAAAAGCGGGAATTTTAGAAACAACAAGTGAACTACACTAATAATAATAATGTTGTGTAAACATTAAGATCAGTGGAAATTAAGGACAATGTATGTTGGGTCTTTATTGCACACATGTAATTATAAGATTCCATCAATTGTAAGATGCATCCTAATTTCAGTATCACCAACAACAACAAAAATACATAAGATACACCTCTGATTCTAAGATGTACCTCATTTTTAGAGATGTTTATCTAGGGGAAAAAGTGAGTCTTAGAATTAATGAAATGCAGTCGTCCAGAAGTTCTAGAAAGACTTTAAATCCTCTCTCTATGGGAGAGTGACCAGTTTCCCTGGAGATGTCCTGGGCAAGGGGAGAAATGAGGAGGAACAGGGTATTAAAACATGAAGATATTAACCACCACAGCCTGCAGTGTTTTGCGTCAGTGCTCCAAAATGAAATGAACTGCAGCAATAAATTGGGTTTGGGATTCATAAAATCCTGAAAAACAGTGAGATGGAGGAAAAAGCTACATTCGCTGCAATATTTGAAATACAGCAGGACAGGAGAAACAGCTTGTAGATTTCAAAAATAAAAGCAGTAAGTGAAGCAATGAAAATCCCCACATCTTGCCACATATGGTCAGTCTAGATAAGCCCTTCGTTTGGACAACTGTTCTTGAAACTTTTAATTACATAGGGATGAAGAAGGTGCAAAATAATCAGATCATTCTTTTCGATCACAGGCTAAGAGGCTGGAGCATCATGAATCCAACTGTAGCTTTAAGCAGTTAAACAGCTGAACAATAGGTTTTATATTGGAAAAATACAGTGCGGGCAAGTGGAGTTATCCAAGGTGTTATACACAAAGTAGCACTTTGGATGGCTCCTTTGAAGTCTAGTGTAAAACATGATGTGGATTCATCAGCCTATTGAAAAGGAAGCCATCATTTACCACTGGAAGAATACCACTGGTCCTGTTTCATTTTGAGTTCTTCGCACTCTTCACTGTGGAGCTATAACTTTGCCTATAATTGCTCTTCTTTCACCAGATTCCAAGAAAATACATCCAATATTCAAGTTTTATAAAGAAATTGTTTCATTTTTGTGTTTCTTCTTCTGCTGGAGGATGAATTCAGAGGCACAGTGATCATGACAAACATATGGAGAGCCATGTTTCAAGACTTGGTGGTGGGGGCTGTCTGTAAGTAACAAATTATACTATTCAAGGGGACACTTCATTAGGGATATTTTCTCTACAAGAGTCGGAGTTACTTTTTCTTTTACAACATTTTTTTCTATTTACATGACTCTCACAGTGGTTTGTGGCCAGAACATGTAAGAACACACACACACGCACATTACATAGTTATCCAAAGCATCTCCCTCTAATAATGAAAACACCTCCCTGCTGCATGAGCCGCTTTGCAGAGAGAGTGCGGTAGCCATTTTAAATAGTGGCAGAGAGGCTTATACAGTAAGCTCCTATTAAAATGGCTTTTATTAAAAATGGCTGATGCCATTCTGCTCCACCTCAAGTGCCCCAGTGGCAGTTGCACCGCATTCTTCAGCCTCCCCCACTTTGCTGCCAAAAAAAGGCGAGGAAAGAAGATGGCCCCCCTTTTTTCTTTAGTTTTGGCAAGGGAAGTATAATGGCTTGGAAGTGCTTTTTATTCTCACCTTCATGTAGAGTCCCTATTCCAGAAGTAACCTGTGTGCAAGCTGACCCAAGTGCTTTGGGTGAATATTTTTGTCAAATTGTTTTTAACTTATACACAGATATATATGGTAAATACTTCAATAACTGCTGCAAATAAGATGTGAAGTCATATTTGTCTTTTTGTTTCTTTTCCTTTTGTTCTTTCTGTGCTTTCTCTTGGTAGATTCTGTTTTTCAGTTTGATTCCCCCCCCCCTTTATATTGTTATTTGCTGGCATTGTTCTATTTTATGTGTTTTTTAAAACTTAATTTTTTAAAATGATCTAATACTATCTTTCATTGCTCCTATACTTTTCCTGTGAAGAATTCTTTGAAGTCCTTATTTCATTTACCTCCCACTCATTTCTATTCATTATTGTGTGTAGGAAGTATCCCCAAGCCTCTATTCTCTAAGACTACAACTAGATAAATATTTGTGGCTGCCTGTTCTGTTTATCCTGCTGCCTACTTTGGAACAGAATATAGATCTGAGATGCGCTTTTCATAAAAAGGAATCAGCGATTTCATCTTTGTTCCTTCTTTGTCCACGAATGAATGTTTGGATATAATATGGTATTGGTAGCACTAATGAGTAATTAATTCAGTCCGCAAATATCAACTGTAAGACTAGACTTACAATGCAATGGCCTCATGGTTGCAACACCTGGTCTAATTTTTGGACTTTTCGCTCCCACCCACACCTTTTCCTATCACCTCACTTGGAGAACTTAGAAGTTTGTTCACTTTTGTAGCCTTTTTAGTTGCTCCCAATAAAGCTATTTCCCAACTAAGGATGTCGGATTAGACATACACACACTCCAGTGGATCAACATGTTTTACCATACATTTTGCATGTAACCGAACTCACATATTTTGATCTGATCTCACATCAAGTATGTCCTTTTGGCACTCAAAACAGACCATCTTAAAATAGATTTCAAAGTGAGAAAGTGATGTATTAATTTGGGAACAGCATGTTGGAAGGAGAGTCAGTAAGATACCACAAATCTACATGTCTAAATATTGCATGATTTTAGGCTGGTTTTCAAGTATTCCTATATCCAGCTAAAAGACAAATCCTTTCAGGAGTAAATTTCATCCAGATTCTGTGGAGCCTAACAGACTGTTAGAAACAGGAAACAGATGGTGAATTATGTCACAATATCTTGTCCCAAGATTCTGTTAGTTGGTTTATTTATTTATTTACATGAGTTGGGAAAGCAGAAAATCAGCTACAAAACTAGGGATCAGTTGAAATTGAAAGGGAAAAATAAATCATAATGATGGAAACCTCCTTCAAGTACATCAACACTTACTTAATACCTAATTGGCAAAAGGACAAGCATTAGAAAGTACAATTGGCTGACAAAAAGTTTAAAACAGAAAGAAAAAATGTATTGAAACTAAAGCAATGTAAAGATAAATGTATTACAAATAGTTGTTAACAATACAATAATACAAATTTAAAAAAAGAAAAGAAATAACATCATCATCATCATCATCATCTAGCATGAACTTTTTAGAAAACCACTTAATTCTGGTGGGGGTGGGGGTGGGGTGGGTGTCATCACATTGGACAGCTCGTTTAAAGGTGACACTAAAATCCAGTGCAGATTAATCATGTTCGTGATACAGAGACCCCCACTAGCTATTGATCCGCCAGTATTCAATGATGTCTAATTAGTGCTTTGAAACCAGCTATAGAGTTTGATGCTTCTCTGTGTACACAGCCTCCTAGTCTCTGCTGACCAGTGGAAGAAAAAGTCTCTCTTAAGTGCTCTGCTATTGTTGCATTGGTAGTGGTAGTGAATGATCATAACCAGAACACTCACAAAAGTCTGCATGTGTCATGTTGTGATAACAAAATAGGTAGTAAACTTAAAGTGGTTATGAGTTAAAGGCATTCAGCAGATAAAGAAAGGTAGACAATATATTAATAAAGGTTAACATTTTGTATATTTCTTCACTGTGACATGAAGAAGTTTTAAATGAGAGCTTGTGCTGGTATGACTGTACCAGGAGCTCCAACTTTATTTTCTTTCTGTTATCTGTTTGCAGTCATAGGGCAGAGCTCCTGTCCATCATGATTAAGCTTTGGTTCCGCCCCTTGTTCAGGCTCTGGGAGGGAAAGGAGCCATTTTTTGGGCAGTCTCACATAAGGAAGCCAAACTATAGGACGGAGACAAGCTCGTCCCGTAGAAAAGCTTCTTTTCCCAGAAACATCCGGGGAAACAGAAACAGAAATTCCATGGAAAAGGTCCCAAGGCTCTGGCTAAGAGCTCACAGCCTCTCAGCCTCATAGCAATCAGAGGGAAAACAGCCCTGAAGTTTCAAAGAATTCTCTGAGGGAGGACAGCACTACAGATCCAGCTGAAATATCTGCAATCCTCGGCTGGTAGGTCTACTCGATACCCAGACAAATTTGGAATCGGTAGTAGGACCCACACCGATGAGGCATAGCTAGTAAGCAGCCTGGGAGAGGCTAAATAGGGTTTTTTTCTTACAGAGAAAGTACAGTTAATCAAAGTCAGGTACCAGTCCATTGAGGACTAGACTAAGAAAGCCTTGAAGTGTTGTTTGAACCATTGAAGATTTGTTGTTTGTTTCATAATAAAGACTTTGTTGTATCAGCTTGGGAGTGATCCTGGATTCATCACTGAGCTTGGAACCCCAGGTCTCAGCGGTGGCCGGGAGAGCTTTTGCACAATTAAAACTTGTGCACCAGTTGCGCCCGTACCTTGGGAAGTCGGATCTGGCCACAGTGGTCCATGCTCTTGTTACATCCTGAATAGATTACTGCAACGCACTCTATGTGGGGTTGCCTTTGAAGGCTGTTCAGAAGCTTCAATTAGTCCAGTGGGCGGCAGCCAGATTAGTCACCAGAGCGTCACACAGGGAGCATACCACCCCTCTTTTATGTCAGCTCCACTGGCTGCCGATCCAGTTCCGAGCACAATTCAAAGTGCTGGTCTTGATCTACAAAACCCTATATGGCTCCGGCCCAGTGTACCTGTCCGAACGCATCTCCCTCTACGTCCCACCTCAGAGTTTGAGATCTTCTGGGGAGGCCCTGCTTTCAACCCCACCTCTATCACAAGTGAGATTGGTGGGGATGAGGAGCAGGGCCTTCTCGGTGGTGGCCCCTCACCTGTGGAATTCACTCCCCGGGGAAATTAGGTCATCGACATCCCTCCTCTCTTTCAGAAGGACATTAAAAACATGGTTGTGGGACCAGGCTTTTGGGCAATCTGGCGGTTAGATAAGGACAACGATGACCAGAATCGATAGTACTTGACAATGTGGAATGAATTTACGGACTCTGAGATGGCGAACGCTGAGCATTAGATTGTTTTTAATGATTTTGATGTATATACTGACTGTCTTAATTGTTATAATTGCTGTTTACATGTTTTATCCATTGTTATGTTTATGCTGGCATCGAATTGTGCCTTTGTAAGCCGCCCTGAGTCCCCCCTCGGGGGTTGAGAAGGGCGGGGTAGAAATGCGTGAAATAAATAATAAATATCATTAAAGACTCTAAAGACCATCACTTCAGAAAAATCCCTAAAAATCTCTCTTTGAGGCACCCCTGGCTTCCCGCTGGGCTTAAAGTATACATCCTATAGAAAAGTACAGCTGTTACAGGCCCGGCGTGCGATAGAACAGAGCTCGTTCCAAGTCAGATTCATTCAGCAGACAGTTTTGGTGAAATGCATATGCATCTTTAAAAGTCTATCATATTAGTCAGATGGTAAGCAGATATGACTATGAATAAGGAAAGCCTGAGTCCCCATGGGAAGATAGGGCATGATACAAATAAAGTTTATTAGGTTTATTATTATTACCTCCTCTGGATTGTAAAACATCTGAGCAAAAGGAAATCAGAAACTAATCTAGAGTATTATTTTGCTTGACCTTGATTTCTTCCAGGGTTTACCTGCCATTACAGTAGGCCTTCCACTTTCACAGATATCTTTATGTATCTAATAAATGCAGATGAAAACTTGCCGAGTTCAGTTTGCGCTATGAATAAGTGAAACTCTAGACATCCATAAATCCATGAAACTATGAAACAGGTTTTTTTTTAACAGCCTTGCAATTTTTCAGAGGCAGTTTCGTCCTGTTTTTAGAAAGTTTTTTCCATGGATATCCACAGGAAAAGGAGGAAATAGAGATGAATACAAAAGAACAACGGTTGGAAAAGAAAAACAACAGAAATGGGGAAGAATCTGGAATAGATACTGTATCACTCAAACTACACATCACTGGTAAAATTTCATCCAGAAAAAAGTCATCTAACTACAACTGCACATTATAATGTAGGAGAAGAGTTGTTGTTTTTTTCCTTTCGAGGAAAATTTATGTTCTATAAACATAAACTAGATTATTTTAATACAGCATATTATTAACTTTTTTAACTGAAGAGAAATTAGTATGGGTGGCATATTTACTCTATGCCTAGTTATAACTGGTTATGTGCCTATAAAAGAAGACAAGAGAATGAAGAAGAAAGGCATGTTTTGCAAGAAGGGAGTTAGGTCTTCATTGTGGAAAAATATACTTTGTGCCTGGCAAAGGATAAAAATACTGTTTTTAAAGTATATGTTAGCAACACCTATGTGGGACCATAGCAACACCTCTTAGTCCCCACTGCCTTACGACTCCTGAGCAGGGTGCCTCCATGCCCCCCACAATCTTGCCACGTTGCCTTGCTGCTCACCGCCAGGCCATAGCAACACCTATGCAGGGCCAATAGCAACACCTCTTTGGCTCCGCTACCTTATGACTCCTTATGACTTCTCCACACTCCCCACTGCCTCACTGCATGAGTACTTCAACAGCCTCGCTGCCTGCTGCCCGACCATAGCAACCCCTGTGTGGGGCCATAACAACATCTCTTCAGCCCCGTTGCCTTACAACTCCTGGGCAGGGCATCTCCATGCCCCCACAGCCTCGGTGCACGAGTACTTCAATGGCCTCATCGCCCACCACCTGGCTATAGCAACACCTGCACGGTGCCATAGCAACAGCTGCACAGAGCGCCTCTACATCCCACTGCCTTGTCGTTCGGTTACTCTATCACACCGACCTGAAGAAGGGGGCCTCCATGCCCTATCACCCTGCTGCCCGGCTAGTTGCTGCCCCGCTGTTGGTGCTTTTGAGTTCAGGTGGGTAACCTCATTATTGGGGTTGCCCCTTCTCGCCTGCTGTCTGCTTTGACTGTTTTTATTCCATCAGCCCACTTTGTTTGGGGTTGAATGTATGCTTTTAAGCTGTTGTATTGTACTTATATTTTATTGTACTATGTAATGTGGTTTTGAATTTGCCATGGTCTGTAAGCTACCCTGAGCCCCCTAGGGGTGAGAATGGTGGGGTATAAATATAGTATAATAATAATGATAATAATAATAGTAATAATGAGTAATTTCACACAATTTTAGATAAATACCTTAAATCTGGGGTCTCCAAACTGAGGCCTGCAGGCCAGATGTGGCCCTCTAAGGTTGTTTACCCACCCCCTGCCTTAAACTTTAGACTTAGGGTCATCCTATGTCTGAAACAACTTGAAGGCACACAACAGCAACAATCCTAATTAACTAGACTATCTCATCAGTGCAAAGCAGGCCCACACTTCCCATTGAAATACTGGCAAGTTGTTGGTGAGATGTTGTGTAGCTGTACTCTGTAATAGGTTCCACTGAATGTAATGGGAATTATTACCAAGAACATACAATAAATTGTCCCTTAAATAAGATATACATGAACAGAGTTATTTTATTTGCCTCCTTAACTTGGGCCTTATGAGTCAACAATGTAACTGTCCCTGTACAAAGAACTTCTCATTTACACTCTATTGTGTAAATGCAAATATGCCACAAATGGCTCCTCTTCAAAAAGCAAAGAAGACAGCAGTACAATTTATCTTCCCCAGGGATGAATGAAGCCAAACCCAAGCATAAAGAAATCTGGTTTCTATCAGAAAGGTTAGAGGAAGCATTTTTATATTGATTCTCTGCCAAAATTAGGAAACTTCAGGATGGATGCAGTCTGTCCAGGACTGATCCCAGTTCATTTCCACTGGCTGACATTTCAACAGCTAACATCCATTCAGAATTGTCTGGAGAATATCACGGATGACAAATGGGTCTAGCTTTTCAAGTGGCCAGTATGAAATGTGCATATGGTTTTTTTTATAGGAAAGAGTTTTGTTTAGATGCAAAATATTCAAGCTCCCCCCCCCCCCAGAACTTCTATATCAAAATCAAAATATTACATTAACAAAAGAAGTAAAGAGTGAAAAGCCACAGTAAATATTGATTCATTTATGTGGACCTCCACATCTGCTTAAAGCCCCTGTTCCCTGCATATATGAATCCTTTGAAACTTTGTGCAGCATCAAAGGTTAGTGCAAAGGGTATCATTATTGTCTGAAACTCTGTCAACAGACCAACTGAAAATTGAATATGAATGGCTGCCCTTCTTGTGAAGTTTGGTCTTTGAAGAAACAAAGGGGTAAAAACTAGGCCACACCCAGTACAACAATAATTTGTACTTCCACAAATTTGGCTAAACATTTGGCGAGTGAAGGAACGTTCATTTGGAGAGGATGGATTATTTGGGGGGAGGCAATACCCTCAATTTACCCCCTCTCCTACAGCTGCACCCTGTTTCATCATACCAATTCCTTACTTCTAGTTACTGTATATATTTTAATAACATGATTTTTCTCTACATTGCTGTTTAGTTTTTAATTTGGGGGGAGGGGAGCATGCCCAACCTGCTCACTGCCTAGAATATTATGGGATGACTTGGACAGAAGTATCATGTATACTCATGTATAAGTTGATGTTATGTGTAAGGGAAGGTTTCAGGACAGCCATTATGGATTTTGATATAAGCTATTGTTAAATCGAAAGTCACTCTGCAGAGAGGTGTAAATAATGCCATATCAGGGGGGCAGCAATTACTGGCTGCTATCATTGATCTATTCAGACATTCAAAAAGGCAGAGAGAATAGAGGTTGTTGTTGTTTCTTTTTAGTTTCTCCAGGGATTGACTAAGCTCTTGCCTTTGACCATTCTACTCAGAGAAGGGGAAGGTTCCCTTTTAAAAATTAGAGTTAAGGTACAGAACTTACACTGGAAATTGTTTTTAGGACTAACATTTCTAGGCTTATACATGAGCTTATAGGATAATAGTACCTCACACACCCTCTGAATGAACTGAAGATCCAGTTATGATAAAAGAAAACACCGTATATGTGGAGTTGTGCTTTTATTTTGTTTTGCATTGAGGTCGTGTCAAAAAGGGATGAATCTGTGGAAACAAGGTGCTGTTATAAGGGAGAAACTGGAGAGGAAATTATAAGAAAGGCAAGGATAATATGACACTAAAATATTTGCTCTGGATTTTTGAGCTTTGTAATGGGTCATGCGATTGCATCGGCACAAATATAGGTACTTCCGATTCTATGCACACAATCTTTCTCGAGCAACCAGTCTGGTGGTGCTCAAGAGAATGTGGTAGAAATAAATTGCTTCAATTTTGTAGAATGGATTTCTAAATATAAGCTGTGTTCCTTATCTTTGGCTGTTGGGAAAATGAATTCAGACTTTCAAAATGTCTCCCTGAAGAACACCTTCAGGGGGAATACATCTGGAGTATGCATAGGTGAAACTATGGATATCATATCTGTAGATAAGGGAGTTGTACCATATAGTTCAGCTATAACCAACAGGGTTGTGATTCTCATGTCTGCTAAAATAAATTAACAGTCAACTTTCTCACTTCTTAAAGTAATGAAATCCAGCCTGGCAAAGATTGTTTGAAAAGTCATTACTGCATGCTGGAGTTTTACTGGATCAACATTTCGAACTCAAAAATGAAGATTGCTGGGTAATCTCTGACAACTCTCAATTTCTTTGAGGATCTCTGGACAAGTAGATCCCTCCCTGAGCCATGTATCTCCTCCATACTCTGATGATATCCTACTAAGTAATGATGGCAAAAGGCTTAAATAGGAAATCACAAGGAATCATGGAGGCTTCTCTAACTCTGAATGCTAAAGGTCAGAAATTCTCAGATGTACTTGGTTTACTGTTGTCTTTTCAGGGGAAAATACTCAGTGCCCCCACCCCCGCCCCGGAAATCTACCTTCTTTAAATGAACAAACAACAAGATGCAGTGACAAATGTGCATTCTTTCATATATCTACATTTCTACCTATGTCCTACAATATAGCAAAGAAAAATTTTGTTGAAAAATTTACAATAGCTTTGTTATTAGAATAGCAACCACATCAGATATACAGCTCAACATTCCAAAAGACAAAAAATTAAAATACTAATTTTTGAATGTTCTGAATGCAATTTTCCTGCTTCTTGGCAGGAGGTTGGACTGGGTGGCCCACCAGGTATCTTCCAACTCTATGATTCTATAATGAAACTAATAAACTGGGTTTTGCTCTTTGTTCTGCATTATATACATGCATATGATATTAAATTAACAATATCAAACTAAATTTATCAAGAAACACCAAATATCATGCACATATTCCTGCTAATTAATGCTGGATGTCCCCATAATGCATGGCATGCTTTCCTTCCAATACTTGCTTGTTGGTGGACTTGACAATTGATTGGTTTTAATTGGCATTTTGTGTGTCTATTTGGAAAATAAAGTAATCACAATGGATTCAACTCTTCACAATAAATATAACATGTGCAAATATTTTTTTCCCAAAATTTTCTTTATCCTTTATGCTTCCACTGTCCCCTTATTTTTATTCAATGCACTCCAATTGCACCCAAGGCGACCACTGCCTTCCTGGATCCATCCACCCCTCACCCATCCTGGGCGCAATATCGCCTACTTTGGGAAGAACTGCTAAAGATGCTACACAACGTTCATTCTTTTCCAAGATCAGACTACATCTGGGTTTACTTCCATGTCTTCTTGGGTTTAACAGACAAATGCCTACCTACATTCATATTTTATTTCTTAACAGCTACTTCTCTCTTTTAAAAAAGTTGATGAAACTAGAGTTCTCTGAATTCATAATTATGAACAGAATTCCTTATCAAGTGGTACAATTATATTTGGCCACAGGAAGCATACCCTCTAAGTTCAGGTTTATGAAATGCTTCATATAAATTTCTCAAGGCAGAATGTATTCAAAGATGGTCTATTGTATCCTAAGAAGTTCAGACAATATGTGGATAGCTATTTCAGAAAATGGGCAACCACTCTTCTAAAATAAAAATAAAGCTGTGAAAAAACAGAGAAGGAAAATCTAACAAAGAATATAAAATCAAAATGAGAGAGGAAATGAACTGCTTCTTCTTCAATATTTGCAACCACACTGCTGAAAGTGTGATTCATTGCCATTTTCCCCTTTGCAAATGGGTTTCCCAGACATCATATATCATTCTGAAGTCATTTATCAGCTTCCATTTGCTAAAGGGCATGTAATGCAGAAAACTACAGCATACATCTAAACCAATTCCCTTTACAATGATAAAAAACAGAATTTCTGTATTTAATGGGAGGCAACTATTTCTTAAGTTCTCAGAATAAGAGTGAGGAAAAGGTTATAGTACTTTACAGAATGCTATTTGGTTACTTTTGCCTTCTCCCTAATTTATAAACTAATCTGTGGTGACAGATATGAATTCACAGTAAAGTATATTTAAACTGAATGAATGTGCAAAGACATTCCATAAAGTATGAGAAGCGTGGGGCTGAAACACATACCTTGTAGAATTCTTCTCTTCTGCCATACCTTTCACACAGGGGTGAACAAACCGAGCTCCTCCAGATATTGTTGGGCAAGATTTTGAGTGGAAAGACAGCTACTCTTGGTAATCCTTTGTGAGGCAACTAGAACTACACCTCCAACGTTGTAATTGTCAATACAACAAAAAAGAACACTCCCAATATTGGCCAACCAAAATGCAGATTTTGTGGACTTTGGATTTTGTTGCATTTTGTTGTTGCATAGCTACCCCTGATAAATGACCAATAGAGGCAGATCCTCGCCAGATCAGGCTCTATAGTAACACCTGCACAAACACTACAAAAGTGCAGATGGATGTGTTGGTCTAGAGAAATTTTTACCAGATTTCATCTCCAGAAACCACTGCTAAGTATCAAGGATCACAAGAAAGATCACTCAAAACAATACAGTCCCTCCAGTTACTGTGGGAAATGCAGTTAAATTATGAAGCACGGGTGGGAACTTACAAAATGGTGGCCCTATGCAGCATGGAAATGGAACAAGCTCTTTTGTTTTGTTTCCAACTTTGTTTGTATCGGGGGACTTTGAGATACCAGACAGCCAGATGTTTGCCATTATTAGCAGAATAGACAGACTACTTCCTCTGTTTACAATGTCATAATTAACCTAGACTGTGATCTTATACATGGGGGTGGAGAGACCCAGAGGCAATTTTAGGTAAGAAGCCAAACACAAAGCTTCCGGGCTATGTCTTTGTTTTCAAAGCCTACAGAATAATAAGCTATATTTTGCACTGTCGATTTTTAAATGTATTGCCAGGGCTGGATACACTAACTCAATGGGATCTCTCATCAGAAATATTATGTTACTAACATTAATGCGTGCTGTAGTTTTGATATATACTGAAAATGTTTAGGATGGTTGCCTATCCGTAAATAGTAACATTTCCCTCTTTTTCTTCTATTTGCCTCTTGAATCATACAGAATGATTTATCACTTTCTCAGATTCAAGTGAACTGTTCAAAAGTGATCTTTAATTCCTCTCTGACATTAGGGGCCAAACTGGCTTTGGGAGCACAGCACAACTGTTACCAGCTTTGCCTAGTATGGCATTACAACAATTTCTGGACCTGAATAGTTTGGCCACAATGTTTCTCCCATTGGTAACCCCAAGACTGGACAACTGTAATGTGCTCTATGTGGAGCTAACTTTGAGTTTTATTTGAAGAGTACAACTAGTGCACAATATGACAACCTAGCTGTGTAGTAGTAGTAGTAGGAGTAGTAGTAGTAATAATAATAATAATAATTTTATTTCTTACCCGCTTCTCATCATGGCTTGAGGTGGGTTACAAAGTAGTTAAAATACATAACCATGGTAAAGATTCTATAAATACACATATTAAAATGTATTTCTATAAAAAGATACATATTAAAATGTATTTCAATAAAATACATATTAAAATGCACAGAACAAACTTTTAAACTCAGGAAGTAGTAAGTAAGAACTGATTCATGGTATGAGCCTCATATCCATTAGATTGGTATTTGTAGTTTCTTTAATCCACTTACAACAATATGTGACCTCTCTGGTCATTTTCCACATCCTACAGCACAACTCTATGATATCACTTAGCCACAAATCCGTTATTTCATTAGTGTTTGCTATTATTCATAGTTTTGCACATCCATCAGGTATTCATCCCACCAAATATGGGCATCATTCTATAAACATTAAAGTAATTGTGTGATATTTCTGATAAAGATACTAGAGTTTAGGATTTAAATCCTCATTATTTGTTCAGAAATAATCCCCTGGAGATTAGTACAGGCAAGATTTGGTACAAATGAGTGTTTTCAATTCACTCCTAACGTGAATAAGATAATACATTACAAAAGTTTGTTCTTTCAGTACAAATCCTGGGGCCTTTAATACATGCAAGAAATGATCTAATGATTGTTTCAAGTTTCCTTTTTCTATCAGATAAAAGCTAAATATAATCTCCTTTTAAGTGGATCTTTAAAAAGATCTGGAAACAAAAAGGAGCAGTTAATACTTGAATCAATGTAGGCTGGTTGTGAACAACAATGATGAAACTTCAAAATACAGAAGTTTGGAAAGTTACTTTAATAAGTGAAATGTTGCAGTTCCAACTCCCCCCCCCCCCAACTAGTCATTATTATAGTTGTTGTTGTTGTTCATTCGTTCAGTTGTTTCCGACTCATTGTGACCTCATGGACCAGCCCACGCCAGAGCTCCCTGTAGGCCATCACCACCCTCAGCTCCTTCAAAGTCAATCCAGTCACTTTAAGGATGCCATCCATCCATCTTGCCCTTGGTCGGCCCCTCTTCCTTTTTCCTTCCATTTTCCCCAGCATAATTGTCTTCTCTAAGCTTTCCTTTCTTCTCATGATGTGGCCAAAGTACTTCATCTTGGCCTCTACTATCCTTCCCTCCAATGAGCAGTCGGGCTTTATTTCCTGAAGTATGGACTGGTTGGATCTTCTGGCGGTCCAAGGCACTCTCAGAACTTTCCTCCAGCACCACAGTTCAAAAGCATCCATCTTCCTTCAGTTAGCCTTCCCTATGATCCAGCTCTCACATCTGTAGGTGACTACATTTTCTCCCTCTTTTTCCCAGTTGTCAATCATTCTTGTTGCCATAATCTTGGTTTTTTGAAATGTTTAACTGCAATCCAGCTTTTGCACTTTCTTCTTTCACCTTGATTAGAAGGCTCCTCAGCTCCTCCTCACTTTTGGCCATCAAAGTGGTATCATCTCCATATCTAAAATTGTTAATGTTTCTTCCAGCAATTTTTACCCCAGCCTTGCATTCGTCAAGCCCTGCACATCGCATGATGTGTTCTGCATACAAGTTGAATAGGTTGGGTGAGAGTATACAACCCTGCCGTACGCCTTTCCCAATCTTGAACCAGTCTGTTGTTCCATGGTCAGTTCTTAGTGTTGCTACTTGGTCCTTATCCAGATCCCTCAGGAGAGAGACAAGGTGATTTGGAATGCCCATACCACCAAGAACTTGCCACAATTTATTATGATCCACACAGTCAAAGGTTTTGAAATAGTCAATAAAACAGAAATAGATATTTTTCTGAAACTCTCTGACTTTCTCCATTATCCTGCGGATACTGGCAATTTGGTCTCCCGTTCATACCTTACTGGCATGAGAAATAAGGGCCACTGTACGAAAGTTTGAGCAGTCTTCAGCATTTCCCTTTTTTGGTATGGGGATATACGTTGATTTTTTCCAGTCTAATGTCCATTCTTGTGTTTTCCATATTTGCTGGCATATGGCATGCAGCACCTTGACAGCATCATCTTTCAAGATTTTAAACAGTTCAGCTGGGATCCCGTTGTCTCCCTCTGCCTTGTTATTAGCAATGCTTCTTAAGGCCCATTCAACCTCACTCCTCACGATGTCTGATTCTAATTCACTCATCACACCATCAAAACTGTCCTCGATATTATTATCCTTCCTATACAGATCTTCTGTATAGTCTCACCACCTTCTGTTAGGTCCCTGCCATCTTTGTTTCTTATCATGCCAATTTTTGCCTGAAATTTACCTCCAATGTTTCTAATTTTCTGGAAGAGGTCTCTTGTCCTTCCTATTCTGTTGTCTTCTTCCACTTCCATTCGTTGCTTGTTTAAAAATAGTTCCTTATCTCTTCTGGCTAACCTCTGGAATTGTGCATTTAATTGGGCATATCTCCCGTATCAGTTTCCTTTTGCTTTCCTCCTTTCTTAGGCTACTTCCAGTGTCTCAGCAGACAACCATTTTGCCTTCTTGGTTTTCTTTTTCTTTGGGACATACTTTGTTGCCACCTCCTGTCCATAGTTCTTCTGGGACTCTGTTTACTAAATCTGGTCCTTTAAATCTGTTCTTCACTTCCACTGCATATTCGCTAGGAATGTTAGTGAGATCATATCTAACTGTGTTTTCTCTGATTCCTTTAGTTTTATTCTAAATTAAGAAGTTTGTGAGCTGAACTACAATCAGCCCCAGGTTTTGTTTTCACCAACTGGATGGATGTCCACCACCTTTGACTGCAAAGGATGTAGTCAATCTGATTTTGGTGTTCACCATCTGGTGAAGTCCATCATTATTATAGTAACAACTTCAAAAAGTACAATTTTTTTCTTATGCAATGGCAACTAAAATAATTTTAAAGCTACTTTTGAATACATTTTTTTGTGTCAGGAGCGACTTGAGAAACTGCAAGTCGCTTCTGGTGTGAGAGATTGGCTGTTCACAAGGACATTGCCCAGGGGACGCCCAAATGTTTTGATGTTTTACCATCCTTGTGGGAGGCTTCTCTCATGTCCCCCACATGGGGAGCTGGAGTTGACAGAGGGAGCTCATCCGCGCTCTCCTCGGATTTGAACTTCCAACCTGTCAGTCTTCAGTCCTGCCGGTCAGGGCCGTAGCCAGAAAAAAAATTCGGGAGGGGTTGAAATGGGGGGGGGTGTTAAAATTTCACGGGGGGGGGATTGAAACCTGCCTCCTAGCTCACGCTGAAGCAAAGAGCACAGCAGGGGGCAGAGCAGCCTTCAATAGCCTGCAGCTCCGCCCTTGTCAACCACTTCTACCAAGTCTGGCCTCCTTAATGAGAGCATTCAACATCCCCCCCACCCCAACTTGGTTGCTTCACTACTGTTCTGTCTGCTCGCTGGGCCTGTAAATAATTGTCTTTAGAACAGGATGGGCCTAAAGAGAAGTTCTCAGAGGTTTCCACCACAAACAGTCTTTAGATGGCTTGAGAAGTACAACAAAGTCTTTTATTAATGAATAATCAAAGAGAAACTTCTCTTGTCTTCAGTAAAGTTAAGCAAATGATTCCAAGCTTTTAGGCAACTGGTGGCTTCCTAATCTTGCCCACGAAGGACAGGCAACTGTCTTCAATAACTTCTTCTTTACTTTAAAGGAAAGTCCCCTTTTTAACTTCTCCCAGGCTGACTGTAATCTAACCCTTACTGAAGTGGGCTCCACTACCGGGTCAAACTGCGTCTCCAACGCCGAGTGGACCTACCAGCAAGGCAGTAGATGTTCTTCAGCTGGAGTTCTTTGGTCTTTAGGGCTGTTTTCCTGGAAATTCTTTGGAGTCTCTTAAGACCTTTTCCCCAGAAGGTCTTAAGGGTTGAAGCTTTTGTACAGGGGAAGCTTGCACACATCCTATACGTACGTAAGCTTACCTTGCTGAGACTAACTAAAAATGGCTCCCTTCCCTTCCCAATTGCCCTGAGCAAGGGGCGGGACCAAAACTTAACAATGATGGACAGGTGACTTGCCCTATGACTGCAACCAAAGAAGCCACCTATCTGCAGAGTCCCTGAAACCTAGGACTGCAAGCAAACATTTAATACAAAGCAAATAAAGTTGGAGCTCCTGGTACAGCTGTACCAAAACAACTACATCGGCTATTGCTGCAAATAATGACAGTGTGAATAAATTGCTAATATTTGCTTGAGATAGTGCTTGCAGTTCTGGAGGGACTCTTGATTTTTTGCATCTCATAGACTTAGCACGGGGATTTGTTAACTAGTTAAAATTCATGAGTAAACCAGGTTTTTTTTAAAAAAATCTGAAACATTTCGGGGGGGGGGTTGAACCACTAAACCCCCCCCCCTTGCTACAGGCCTGCTGCCAGCACAAGGGTTTAAACCACCTGGGGGGCTCCTTGAATACATATTATACTACTAGCAGCCTCTGATCTTAAGTAAGAAAAAAAACACCTCAAGTTAATTTAAAAGTAATTTTAAAGCTCCAGTTATACAGGAAAGGGAGTAAAGATCCAATAAAATGCTGTTTAATTGCCCCTCCACCCCAAAACTACCTTTGAATCCTGACAGCCCACCCCCACCACCCAACAAAAGGATTTCCAAAGTGCTGGGAATTATGGTGTTTCTGCTGGAGACTCTGGGCCAAGGCTTGAGATCTAGCAACCCTATGAAGTCCTTCACAGGGGTGGACTGAAAGTGTAGAACCCTTGAATGGTTGGGCATCACTTAGTAGTGCTGTAAAAGGGGGGAAAGAAACATGGAGTAGGACATAAAAGAGAGAGATCGAGGAAGGGGAGGCAGAAAGGGGGAGAAAGAGATACTTTGTTTTACTGAGGAACAGTATCTTTAGGCTAAGCTCATATGAAATAAATGGATCTATCTGCACATGGTCATAAAGCAATGGAAGAGAAACCATTGTTGTGTGTCTGCGGTTATTTTGGACATCTGTTGTACAAGCAGTTTATACCTTCCCTGTTTCTGCTGTCCCTTGAATCTGAAACTACACTTCTTCATAAGAAAATAAATGTTGAAGTTCCTGCACTTGGGTTGATTAGAAATGGTTGTCTACGGTGTTTACAAGCAAGAATGGCTATTCTCTTCAGATTTAGATGGCTTACCAACTGTTCTTGTGCTTTAAATTAACTGTAGGTAATAACGGCATTGTTCAGTACAACTATGGTTCCAATTAAAGATATTTTGCTTATTTCACATCTTAGCAAGGGTTAGTCCTGTCACACTGGCAGGGATTACACAAAACGAGCACAGCCCATTTAAAAATAGACAGCATTTTCCCACTGAGCCAGAAGTTGGATACACAATGCCAATTATTTGCTTCTCTGGTTTTACTGTTCTCCCATCTTACCATAAAATTGGGATCTATGTTTCAGAGATGCAGGGCTTTACAAGTCCTGGCTAGAGAGACAGGGAAATCCTTCCTCACCAAGGCCTTTCAAGTCCCAGACTCTGCCCTAGTGAAAGAGAAGGAAACAAACAGCTGAGTGTTCCCTACTGCTTCCAGATGGTACCCCAAACCCAGCCCCATTGCCTCTTGTGTGCCCTCTTTTTTGTTTCACACACTCTGTATTGCTTTATCATTCATTCTGACTGTTTGATTTAAGTCTCTCTTCCTTGGATCAAGAAAGGGCAAGGGAGGGAGAGAGGATGAAAGAAGGTGACACTTTGACAGTCTCTTTTTCACAGTAATGAACCAAATTGTACTCTCTTTTCCTTGCCTGCCCTTAACTATTCTCTTTTTCCTCTAAAAAGTAACACAGTGGGATGGAAGGGTGGGGAAGAGGAATGAGAGTTATCTCACAATATTGTATATGCCTTCACCGGAGGGCTTTGTATATAGAGCTACTACTGTACCAAAGGGTTATTTTTAGCTTGTTTGTTTCCTGTATATAATAATAAAGGATATCTGCTGATGAATGCTGCCAAGTTTCTTCACAATTACTTGCACAGAATGTCACTGACTCATGACCACTGAAAGTATTCCTAATGGCTTTTGTCAATCACCAGAAATCAAGTTTCATCACACTAGCAAACATTACATTTCAAAGAGTTTACTGTTAGCAGTAAGCTTCTCTTCAGGAGAAGAATATGTGTAAAGGTTAATATTATTTCTTCAGAATCAGATGAATCAAATAAAAAATAAATAAAATGTATGAATCCATTTCAAAAGTGCATGCAAGCAATGGAAATAGAAAGCAATCTTGTAGCTTATTGTATCACAAACAGTTAATTTTGTTTTGTTTTAGATATTTTAGATAGTAACTAAAGACTCATAACAGGCATTGCTATGTAATGGAACAAAAAAAACACAACAACACAATTTCAAAATCTCAGAATTCTGAATCCCCAGATTTATCAATTCCTGGCTTGATATTTTCTGAAACAAAAATAAATTGCAATCCGAAAACATTTTATTATTTTCACTATAAAGGCCATCATTTTATTATGCCTTTGTGTCTATTGGGACTTCAGCATCCATGGATTTTGGCATCCAGATGGTATCCTGAAACCAGATCCCAGTAGATATCAAGGGCCCAGTGCATTCTCAGTTGAGATGTTTTGCTCTTGCAGAAAGCTTTTGAAGGTTTAGAAGGAAGCAGGCTGGTCTACAACATTTTTCTATTTAAGACAAAACACGTAATGGCATCCCCACCAAAGTAAAGGTCTGTAGTATCCACCAGACCCGGTCAGTTTATTTTGACACCTGGGACATAAGGTTCGATAAGCACCTTTCCCAGGGAGTAAAGATTAATCAATAGTTTAAGTTAACAACCTTGTTGTTATTTGAGATGTCATCTCATTCTGTCTCACAGTAGGGCCATCCCAGGGAGGTCTTGGCTGATACTCAATGGGCATGTTTTCAATTCCCTTCATTATAAATTGTTTATTGAAGATTGTTTACAACTCCCAAATGACAAAATCAATTTTTTTGAGTCATGGTCTGATAGGCGTATTGTGTCCAAATTTGGTGTCAATTCGCCCAGTGGTTTTTGAGATGTTAATCCCACAAACGAACATTACATTTTTATTTATATAGATAAGTCACTTTGAAACGCAAGCAAAGCAAAAAAAATCATTGAAAATAACTCATTCTTGAATTTCCCTCATTGAAAATCAAATTACCCCCCTAAGAGGGTAATTCCCATGTTGGGAAACAGGAAGCTAGTAGAAAGGACACTATTTCCCCCTTCCTATTTCAACTCCTGAATTAAGTAAGTAACCTCAGTATAAAAATCGAAAGGTGTGGGGTGGGGAGACTAGCTGAAAGAGGGGATTAATATGACTGTTACATCCTAATTGGGACAGCTGTAAAGTATGAAACAAACACCTAAGGACTGTAATATAGGTTGTGTTATTGCTATTCCAGCTACATTACTACTCCCCCACAATGATTTCAGTCCTGCTAGATCCACATGCATGAGAGCCAGGCATATAGCCGGGGGGGGGGGGGGAGCTTTGGGGGCTTCAGCCCCCCCCCCCCGAAATTCTCGTGGTGGTCAGCAAAAAGGCCTTGCTGGTACATTATTTAAACTGTTATGTTTATTCATATCATGATCTGATCACCATGCTCAGTATATCTCATATGCATGGGGGTATTGGGGTAACGATACAAAAGGTTTGCTAGGGTAGACCCTCTTTCACTCAGACTCAGCCCCCCCCTCCCGAATCAAACTCAGCCCCTCCCCCCGAATCAAAATCCTGGCTACGGGCCTGATGAGAGCCAACATGATATGATGTATTTCACTCCAAACAGCAGAGTGCTATATCTATTTTGTTTTTGGCCCTGCTTGGAGCCAACCAATGTGCCCTGTGGTATAACTGAAAAAGGTGGCTGAAGCAAGACTTTGCAGCAGCCTGGCATCGGCACTGATAGGAGTATTGGCCTGTCAAAAGTTGGCAACATTGCTTTCTTGGACTGAAATGGTCATGCTGCCTAGGGGATTCTGCTAGGTGCAGTCCCAACAAACCTTTTCCAAGCCATAGGGTCAACACTGTTATTGTGGCCAACATTTACAGTTTGCACAATTCTGGCACACCATGTATGTGTTCCAGACACTGGAACACAGGGAAACTCAAATGCTACATGTGTCAGCATTAATTGTAATATTCTGCACACCAGGCCAGTGTTAGCAAAGAAAATATACAAACATTAGAGAATAAAAATGAGAAAATGGTAAATATATCTCTCTTGTTACCTATATAATTCTGCCATGTATCATCTTTATCTGTTTCCATTAATCATCGTTTTTCTGATAGGAATCCTTTCATGTGGCTTCATAGCAGTGATTTGTTCACATGTGTCCACTCAAGAACATTTTGCCAGTGATTAATAATATCCTACTTCCTGGGAGATTTGAGCTCCTGCACCATAAATCTTCCTACAAAAACAGTGTTCCATTTATATACAATGCCAAACCATCTATTCTTTTAACAGATGCTGCCCTGTTTTGTTTTGTTTTGAAATTTCTTCATTTTCTAAAATATATATATATGTTAACAGGTCAGAGAGTGCAAAGGATGTAGTGTATTATTTTATTAATTTATATATTAGTTTATTAATTCAAATATTAATTAAAACAAAGGCAAAGAAACACAATAACATAAACACTTAAGAGCATTCTTATTGCACTAAAGGAAAAAAACTATGGAAGAACCAGAATATAAGCAACTAGTATAAAATATATATTTTGAGTAAAGAACAGAACAATTTGACTTGATTCATGGGAAAATGAAAGTATCAGCTACTGTAAATCTGTCTGAAGAAACACCACCAGCAATCCAACATGCTGTCAACTCTTCACTTGTTTCAAATGAAATCAGGAAAGTGGGATGGGGTGAGAATGAAGGAGAATGGGGAAAATGACTTTGCTTAAGTGACATGCAAGGACAGGCTATCAATCTTATTTTAAAAGTGGGTGAAATTGCACATTCCAGACCTGGTTGTCCAGGAGTTGAGGAGAAGAAAGACAACTTTGGCTTCAATCCCTTCTACAGCAATTTATTACTCCCTCATTAAAGTAATTCTTTATAACTCTCTCTCTCTCTGTGTAACAGAGAAGGGGTCTAGACAGACATAGGGAGTATAAGATTTTGGAGCATTATTCTTTGGGCCTTTTAAGTAGGCTTTGCCAAGGTCACAAGCCAGACTGTTACTATTACAACTCTTATTATCACAGTGCTTTTATATGTCTCGCCAAAATAAATGGAATGTGCACATCCTACGCTTCATGAATTTACTATTAGGGTTTGGTATTCCAGCACTTTATCCTCCAACACTTTTGATGGATCCAGAAGTAGACTGAAAACTAATGCAAGGGGATTTCAAGAAAGGTGCCAAAAGTTGTTAGGAAGCAGAGGAGGTCAATGTTGGCTCCATACTACATTGGAACCTCTACTTAAGAGTCTCCCAACTTAAAAGCATTTTGAGTTTAGAGCTGTTGCTTGGCCCGGATTTTGTTTTAGCATATGAACAGCATTTTGCTTTAAGAGCCAGCGCCAGAAGGACCGCTGGCATGAGAGAACACGCTTGCACAAGAGTAGAGGGCTTTAGGGCTTAAAGGGAGCAGCCTCCGTGCCTCATGCTCTTCTCCGCTTTAGGAGACTGCTGTCTGCTTTGCTCTTGTCCACTTTGTGGAACTTTGGGTTAGTTGGTTTTGTTTGGTTTTTATTCTTGGTATGTTTGGCTTTATTTTAAGAGAAAGAGGGAGCGAGAGAAAGAGAGGGAGGGAGGGTTGGATTAGATAAAAGTTAGATAAAAGTAAAGTACAAGACAAATGTAGGTCTTCTATGATTCACAACTGAAAACGGATTGATAACTCTGCTTTACATACAGCTGGAAGATCTCAATTTAGTACAATGTTATTTAGACTTACAATTTACTATTATAAACCTTTGAGTATTTTTACCAAATTAAACCAGTAGCAAAATTCAAATCTTTCAAAACTCTATCTTAACTCTTGCTGTTTATGATTTAGAGCAGTATTTAGTACCAAGCTTTACTAAATACCACCAATGTGCTAGTGAACTTTTGCCAAATTTAATGGGATCTGGGGCAAGTCAAGTGCAGAGAACAAAAGCAGAACAGATGTGGATTTTATACCAGCTTCTCAGTGTTATGACTATGTGACATCATGAGCCTTCACTTAATCATTGTGCTTTGAAAACAGAAACTCCAATGGGAAAAAAGCAGTTGATTTTAAACTTGTTCTGTGACAAACCTGAAACTTTGAGAGATTCCCAGCATCACCTGCTTCCTATAATGTAGTGGCTCAACCATTTCTGTCAAAGATATCTGAGGCTTTATTAATACTGGGGATGATTCTTTACATAGAATCATAGAATGGTGCGACATTTCATTTCTCTGTAATAAGACCATCAGCAAACGAACATTATTTCACACAAAATTTCAGAGGGAGTATGCATATGAATGAAAATAGCGTATGAACTGCTTGAAGGAAGACTATTTCACTGATGACACTTGTGAAATGTCACTCAGTTTGGCCTGATGGAGGGCCCGTCCAAACAGTACCTTTATGCGGGAATATCACGGTTTTGTGTCAAATATGCGGATCTTTGCATGTCTGTATGTTCCTGCAATCGGAAATCACGGGATTTTTTATCTGGGTTTGTTCCAGGGTTTTAAATGTTTGTTCCTGATTGATCAACTCCTAAAAAGAAGGTGACACTTAAGTAGAAGACA
Source organism: Anolis sagrei (assembly GCF_037176765.1). Lineage (NCBI taxonomy): Eukaryota > Metazoa > Chordata > Lepidosauria > Squamata > Anolidae > Anolis > Anolis sagrei. Next base: position 63,974,591 of record NC_090022.1, on the reverse strand, counting down.
AAAACTTTGTGTGCCAGAAACTTCATGAAATGTGTGGAGGGCACATTTTCTATGGCCGGGACAAAGAACAGAACGTTTGCTGTGATTCATTGCAGTGATTCTCCGCATATCTGCATCTTGTAGGTTTCCGGTGGAAGTCCCACAGCAGCGATCTTGGGAGCCTCTAAATCTCACAAGAAAGCATCAAGTCTGGACAACAGAGGCAGAAATCCTGGGATCAACAGGTCTGTATGTGGACTTCTTCTGAAGTCCTAGGACTTTTTAAAACCCCTGTTTAAAACTTGTGATTTAGTGCTGTCTAGAAGTGCCCGGAGACAACTATCTGCCCAAGTTCCCTGCTCCACAACAGGTAGATATATAAACAACATGGCACAACAAGTGGCCATACTTTCATCAAAATTGATATTAAAATGTGATTGCAGCAAACTCTTAAAGAATTCTGGAGATTTCAGAGCAGACACATACAAAGTTCCATATTGTAATATACTACACTATGTAATACAGTCAGTCTTCCATTTTTGTGAGAATCAGTTGAACAGCATTGTTGTGAAAGTGAAAATACCAAAAAATATAAATAAAACCAGCAAACCTTGGGGAGTTTTAACCTGAGAAAGCACCTATTTAAGCATCTCTTGGTCATCCAGCACCATTTGTGATTGACTTCTCAGGTAAAAAAAAAATAACATTCTCAATTTTTATTTATATACTACAGTAATCCATGGAAAACAAATCTGTAAAAGTTAAACCTGCAAATGTGGAGGCCCAATTCTATTACGTTTCCTATATTATTCTATACTGTACTAAGTTGTCTATCACACAAACATTGAGATCCACTTTGAGGCAAACTACAGGAAGTGCTGACACATACTTTAAGTGAATAAGGAGCTTTCATGAGATTTAATTACCATGCAGACAACATAAAGAGAGAGAGACATCTTTATTTACGCAAGTACTGACTGATTTCTATACTGTTTTGCAGAACGGGTCACATGAATTACAATGCTGCAATTGCTCTGTACATTTGCAATGAACTGTTGCCATGTGTTTGCTGCATGGTAATTAAATACATATTGCATGAAGCTGAATCTTATGAAAATGCTCAAAGGCTGAAAAGATAATAAGTTCTGTTTTGTTTTAGTCTGACTCTCCAAGAGTTGCAAATCAGAGCTGAAGTCTAGTTCTAGACTATTTACATTTGTAAATGCATTATTTACACTGTTACAATAATGGAAACTGGATATTTTTCATAGCAGTGAAGTATGCAAATGTTTGCTCCATGCCATAAACATGGAACATTAAGTTCATGATGCTTAATCACTTTTATTTCCAGTTTGGTGTGGGTCCCACATAGTAATGCCTGATAAATTATTGCAACTGCATCAATGAAATCACTCCTTACAGACATATACAAGTCACACAACAAACTGAAACTTGAACTTTAAGGTATTCTACCCCCAGAGCACATTAAAAATATTCATCTGAAAAATTGATTTTAAATAGATTCAGTTAACAAAGGAAACAAAATTCAATAGTCAAAACAGTTTGAGTAAACAAATGAAAAATAGAGATGTGGTGTGCCATGATATTCCTTTTTTTTAAAAGGAGAAAGCTGTGAAGTTCTTTGTTGGTAATATGGATTGCCTCACACAGGCTGTGACAAATTCCTCTTGGCCTTTCTGACTGCAATATGTTTTGTCCCTCTTTTCCACTCCACTGTTCATAGGCCTCATGAAGGTGTGCATCACAATGTAGGTTGCTAAGAGATAGTTACAATATGCACAACAAACCGCTCTCACGCAGACTGTGGAATCTCAGAGTGTGCAAATGTTAGCCTGGTTGGATGAACAGCAAGAACTCTGGGTGAGTGACACTATATTGTATTTTGCTGAATTGCTTCAATTCTCTGAATGTCAATGATTTCTCTTCCCCTCCCCCTCCCCACTTTAAACAATCAAATTAGAAAGAGGAGGATTTAATGAGAAGCCTGCCAATCTTTCTTCAAAATACATGCTGTGGAACTAAAAACAACTTCCGCAAATTATTGAAAACTGAAAAGCCCATGAAGGAAAGATTTAGTTGTTCACTTATCCGTTAAACAGATAAACAGAAGGCATCTGATTCATGTACTCAAATATTTACAGCACCCCTGAAAATATATTTTAAACCCCTCTTAATCTGAAATATTATTCCTATTCAAAAATAGCATCGCTCTTTATAGCTTGGGATGCCCTTTGCATTTGACAGCACAAGTCAACTGAATGTTACCATATTACCAGGTATGTTAATGTTTCACTGAATAAATGATACTTGCAATTCTTTTTTTCCAATTTGAAGCTTGCTATTTGACATGTAACTAATTAACTATATTCAAACTATGGGAACAACGGCAGTAAGTAAAGTGGCAAGAAAAAGAATGGCAGCATGATCATTTAGAAAGACTGTTTACAGCTGAAATGTAATAAACATGAATAATGACTGCTCGCTCCAAACCCCATTCAATGAGCTTTTCCTATTAACTCTGAAAGTGACCCTATTTATAGTAGCTGTTTCAGCTGTGCTTTGTTTAACTATTGGCATGTTCAGCTCTGCACTTCTTTTTCAGTATTAAATGCTTCCAAGTTAAATGATCATGCCTGCAGCCATACTGGTAGTGATCAGGACTCCGTATATCCTAAAAGCAACCTCATTCTCCTGTTGTGACTCCTCAAAATCACACCATTTGAGGACAAGAGGGAATCTCCCGAAAGATATAAAAATATTAAGCAGAGAAAAAGTAAAACGGAACTAATACCATGGAACGGGAAAATAATGGGGAAATAAGAGTAGAGAAATTTGAAAGAAATACCCTGGAAAAGACATGGATCCCTAGCGCCGATTCTGGAGAGCAGATTCCACACTGCAACACCTTGGAGGAGGTTCCACTTTTGTAAAAGAAAGTATGTACATAATCCTTCTAATAAGGAAGCATGAGTTGACTTTTTTTACTGTATGTGTGTGTGTATGAGTCAATGTATGTTTGTTTGTCTGTCTGTACCACAAAGGCTGTTGCTAGATGAATTGGCCCTCTGCGATGTTATTGAAAAAGAAAGGTGACATGTATAAGAGGAAGGGAGGAAGAAAGGAAAGAGCCACAAGGAGAGAGACAGCATGCAGACACATGAGACAGGTCCTCTCAGAGCTGGAGAAGGGGGAAAGGGGAGGGGAAGGAAGGAAGGAAGGAAAAATGAAGAGAAAGAAAGGAAATGAGAAGGAAGGGAATGAGGGGGAGAAATAAAAAGGAAAGGAAAGGGAAAAAGGTATGAGAGGAGGGAAGGAAAGAAAGCAGTAAACAACCAGGTATATAAACTCGTATTTGTTATTACAGTAGTAACAATCTGCCATTTTCTTGACCAGGTTGGGATTCATGTAGCCCTCCAGATGTTTTTTGGGTTGTAATATCCAGCAGTCTCCACCATAGGCTCTTCAAGCTGGGCTCAATTGTCATTTTAGTTATATCGCTTAACATTTTATTAGATGATGTTGTCTGTAGAAGTAACATAGCAATGGCCTTCCTGGGCCCTTATACCGTGTTTATGTGAATCTAATGCACACCTTTTCTTTGGATAAATGACATTGCCAAAATTTGGGTGCACATTACATTCGCATAATATGATAAAACTAGGAGAAGGCTTGCAGCATGGGTATGCAGGTGTGCGCGCACACAGGAGAGCCAACAGGAGTGTGCACTGGCCACCCTGCCTGCCCCAAGCTGCTGCTGCCTTCGCCTCATCCTCCACTCCTGGGGCCCACCCCCTTCACCTCTGCTGCCTGGGCCTGCTACCTGCCAGAGCTAGGGCTGCCCTACCAGCTGTGTGCTGCCTTGACCTCATGGGGCGTTATGGGTGGGGAGGGGATGGTGCAGCCCAGGTTCATGCCTCATCTTCTTCCATCTATGAGCAGATGGAGGGCCTCTGTCTGAGGAAGATGGAAAGGATGATGGAGGTGGCAGTGAGTTCCTCTTGATGCCTCTGGAACACCTTTGAGGGCCATGTTTGCAGTTCAGGGCTAGTGCTTCCAGGGAGTGGCACCCATCAGGACCCAGTTGAGGTAGGCACAATGTGCAAGCAGGGGGCCTCACCAGTGGCAGGAGGCAGCCCTCTGGTTATGAATTATGGATTGTTAATTATATTAAATGTCAAGAGTATTCTGTTGTAGGTATTATTTTTTTATAACTGGCACTTCCTTCTAAGAACAAATGACAGTTAGCAATGTTTAAAAAGATAGGCAATGATGGTAGAAGAAAAGCTTGATGATGTATTATGAGATCACTTCCCAAAAAATACTAAAAATGCACATGGGAAAAGAGATATGGGACAAAAGGGAAAGGAAGGGTGAGAAGTCAATGGAAATTATAGCATGGACCTTCTTTGGAGAAGGAATGAACAATTAAACAAACATTCTGATAATATTTTTAAACCTTTGAATTAGGGAGAGATTCTTTATAGATCAAAATAATTTTAAGATGAGCTGTATGTACATCTCTTGGATGGAGATCCCCAATTTTGATTATTGGGAATATTAATGAGCATTGGGAGTGTTCACTGTTTTAGTGTTTTTCTAATGTTGTGGTTCCAGAGGAGATTGAAGATGTGCTTTAGATACCTTGACTCAGTTATGAACTGGGCAAAGAACGAAGCATTTTAAGGAAGGTAGCTTAAAGTGGAAGCAAGGCTCAGGTCCTTAGTAATAATATTATTCTTGACATAATTCATTTTGAAGTTTTTCCAAGGCCTTCCAGTCCTAAAGCTAATTAGATCTGTCTTTTGAATGTTAAAACACATTAGGTGCAGGAGCTTTTTATCAATGTGTCACAAACATATATCATTCCTACCAGCTAGAGCAAGCCTTCTCTGTGATTTAAGGAGATGAGACCTCATAAAATGCCAGGACAGATTCAGAAACAGGACCCAAAAAGAGTAAAACTTAAAGGTAGAAATCTAGAATTCTACACCTAGTTTCTTCATGTAACATACCACTCTAGCACCAGAGAAAAATAAACTATTTGAGAAGGTTTAACAGCTGAAATAAGCCAAAACATGTGTGTTATCTGGATATTACAGTTCCCAGCAGACTGATGTGAAACCACGCTGCATCTGTTCTCCTCCTGACTCTATCCTCTAGTCTTTTGATGTAATATGGACCTGACAAGTGATTTCAGCATGAAAGAACGCTAGTGATACTGCCCATTTTGCTCCTGTACAAGAAAAAAAATAATAGAATGCCTACAGATCCCAGCAACAATGAAAACATTTTACTGTAACTGACAAAAGCGCAGTCCATGGTGGTTAGAGAGACAGCCCCCATTTCACACCAGTTTCTCAGCACTGTAGCCAATAAGCCAGGGGCCTTTATAATATTGCTGGACTTATCCGTTACAATTAGTTACACTGGTTAGTGTAGTTTCAGTCCAGCATCTTCCCCCAAATTGTCCTATTCAGCAGTTCAACCATAGGAACCTCTGGGTTTATTTTACATGGCTTTCAGACCCTACGTTGACAGGCCCCTCATATGTCCAGCAATAATGAATTTGATTGCTGACTGAGAGTAACTCTAGGTAGAATTTTTTAGGGGGCACAATTTTACAATTGGCTGAAAGAGGACACTAGACCCCATCGTCAAAAGAGCAGGAATCAGTGGTGTCATTCAAATAATTAGCAACCAGTCTTATTCTCTGTGGCTCCAGAGGATACTTCCCCTTTTCTGACCCTCTCATCTTTCTGCCCTTCCCTTCTTCTCCAGTCTCTAACTACCCCTTGGCTACTCATATTTCTTCTGCACATTAACAATTTTAACAACCAACTCCAGTGAGCCAGTGTGACATGACTGGATGACACCATTGGCTGGAATGTTCCTCCTTTGTCCACCAACTGCTCCATCACTTAGTTTGTTTTAGGCCCCTTCCACACTGCCTCTATATCCCAGGATCTGATCCCAGATTATCTTCTTATCCCAGATTATCTGGCCATGGAGACTCATATAATCTAGTATAAAGCAGATAATCTGGAATCAGATCCTGGGATATAGGGCAGTGTAGAGGGGGTTCGAGACTCTAAATTCTGAACTTCCCAAATCTTAATGCATTCAAATACTCTTCTAAGCAGAAACGACATGGAATATATAAATGAGTCATTGCAAGGATCAGGTTTTCATTCAAATACTGTGCACATGAGATAGTCATGAACTGTCATGATGCTGTAGTTTTAGAAAATTCTTCTTAGCCTCTTCTTCTCCATTGATTTTAAATTACAGCATGACTCCCATATCTGCAGGGGATATGTTCTAGACTTCATCCCCTGTGGATACCTGAAACTATGTATAATAGTGAATCCTATAATTTATTTCACTATACTTGCGCTGGAATAATACCACAGAATTGCACCAGATGACCAAAAGAGGTCCACAAACACTTCTGGGAAGGATTATTTTTCGAGTGTAGGAAAATGAAATTGTGGATATTTAATCTGTGGATAAGGGTGGGGAGGGCGTACTGTAATCTCCATTTTCATAAAGACATACTTCATGCACTATTGAAGTGTGGAAAAAAACAACTTGGTAAGACTATTGGCCTGAACTTGATACTGGAATATCAAGACCAGAAGATGCTTGCAAGTTGTGCTCTCCCAGCAGGGCCATACAGGCAGTTCATTTTGATCAACCCCATTGGTAACAAAGGCAAAGTGACCCAATTTCATAGGAATTGAGTTTCAAATGAATAGGATTAATTCTCAAGAAATAAACTCAGAATTCGGATAGAAGTCACAAGACTTTTCATGCTGTTGATGAATACTCCTACAAGCAAAACATTTCAAAAACATTTCAAAGACCATTCCATTTCTGTAAACCCCTAGATAAGGGCATATACAATGCTTATAAAATGGCAGTGGTCAGCATTACTATATTAGAACCATTATTCTACTTCAAACCAAAGGGGACAATACTTTCAATATCACAAATAGCTCAGACTGAACTATTAAAAGCCAACTAAGAGGAAATAGCATGTTAAGAAGAGAAATCATTATTTTAGTCAATGAATATTTTAAAACTCAGGGTTTTTTTTAAGGAACATTACTAATAGGAGGGCTATTAACTTTTAAAATGTTTAGTGTTGATAATAATTATTAGTTTTGCAGTTTACTTAATGAGACAAATTGGATTTTGAACTCTCGAGGATTGAGATTTTATTCATCAGATATTCATCAGATATTGTCAGAAAATGTAGTATGTTCAAAATAGTGTCACTTTTTGTAATTGTGCTATTGTGATTCATTCTATAGCTATTTCATTTAGCTTTTCCAGCAGTGTGCTTGGAATTACTTCCAGGGCCTCTATCTGTATTAGACCCATGGTTATTTCATTTTCCCAGAGGTGCTGAGTCTCTATTTGTATGTTGAGGAGTGGTAGTTGTACATGAGGAGGAGTGGTGGTTGTACATTTAGAATGATATATTGTTTTTAGAACTTTGCCTATATTTGGTTTAGTTTTGGTACAATGATTCCACTTTAAAGATCTGTGCTTCACAATCTTCCCTGTCTTCTGTACATCACAGCTATGTATATACTGCTAGATGAGATTTCAATCCATCTGCCTGATCAGAATATTGCTTACTGCACCCCATGCAGTGATTTGAATGCAATATTCCTGCTTCTTGGCAGGGGGTTGGACTGGATGGCCCATGAGGTCTCTTCCAACTCTTTGATTCTATGATTCTATGATTCTATGCAAGTTTAACACTGTAATTGTTTGCCTTAGCTTAAAAATAAAAAAGTAAAGTGAGCTTCTAAGAACATTAAAAACTGCAATGCTATCAATTTGCCTGTGTAATCATAGGGTTGGCTTTGGTTTCTACTTCTCCACTACTTAGTGGCCACCGTGAGTATGAAACTGTTATTATCCACCACTAGTTCTGCTTTTAAATTGGATTGAGATCCACATATACTGTATCAGCAATTATAAAAGATATAATCTTCATGACAGCTAAATCTTGGACAGACAGCATATAGAGCATAACACAGAGAGCAAAAAGATAAACATAAACATAAAAGCAATGGTCATGGGGCATGGTCTGAAGACCATGCCCTATGAGGAGCAGCTTAAAGAGCTGGGGATGTTTAGCGTGCAGAAAAGAAAGCTGAGACATGATAGCCATGTATAAATAGGTGAATGGATGTCATGAGGGTGTACAGGCTTGTTTTCTGCTGCCCTGGACATTAAGACTTGGGGCAATTGGTTTAAGGAGATTCTATTAGGAAGAACGTCCTGACTGTAAGAGCTGTTCAATGGTGGAACTCACTGCCTCGGAGTGTGATGGAAGTTTTGGTGGCTTTTAAGGAGAGGCTGAATGGCTATCTGTTGAGGGTACTTTGTACTTTTCTGCATGGCAGGGGGTTGGACTAAATGGCCCATGTGGTCTCTTCCAACTCTATGATTCGGTAAAGATCCTCCTTTCTATTATTCCAGGTTGGTTTACACATATTTGTTCGTACTTATCTCATTGAAATATATGGAGTTCAGCAAAGGTCATCTACATACTCATTTGATGTTGGGCATTGCATTAACCACACAAATCTTTCCTTCAATGGCTAATCCCATAAATAGAAGCAGACTAGTTCAGGATGCTGTCTTACACTTAAGTACTTTTGAAAAGCGCTGCTCCTAGTTAATAAATACACTAAGGCGAGGTGTGACAACTGCAGACACACTTATGTGCCTAAAATAAGATGTTTCTGTTTTGATATAAATGTCACCCACAATCTGACAGCCTGGATGTGACAACTGTGTAAAAAGTTTCTAATATCAAAAGGCAGTCACAGAACTAAAAAAAGAGACACATCTCAAAATGCACAAAAGATAGTGCTTTATTAATAGAAAAGCCTGAGGCATTTTGGCTCACATGTACTTTTAAGACTTCTTCAGGGAGCTATATAAAATCATAAAACTGACAACACATAAAATACATATTGAATAAAATCATAATAACTTTGGACATTGCCTATAGCCTGCACATTCCAAACTCAAAAAATCTGAACCAGGGACAATTTAACTAGTTATTAGACAAATGAACAAGTGTAAGCAGAGGCTTTTTTTAAATATCCTGCAAGCTGATGGTTATATGTGTGTGTGTGTGTGTGTGTGTATGAGAATATGAATATGAATATGAATATGAATATATATATATATATATATATATATATATATATATGAATGATGGATGTGTCTTGGCTAAATGTATGCAGAGGCTGTAGGGAATATAGAAATGCCTTTATGTAATGAAATTGTAAGTATTGTTGATCTTTTACAATTTAATACGCCCTCATTGAAGAAGGCCTAAAGAGTAGACTTGGATTGAATTGGGCTTTCCTAACAGTAAACAAATATCTTTTGAGCATCTTAAGATATATTTGTTTCTTATTTGAATTTCTCTGGAGGCAATCTAATTTTTATTTCTAATATCTAATAGGTTTTACTTACTTAGTCAGATCCATTTTTCTGTCAAGAACATCAGTATTTTGGAGGCAATCATTATTAGCCCTCATTGACTTTGACTTATGGCAACCCTATAAATGATAGACTTCCAAGTCATCCTATCATCAACAGCCCTGCTCAGGTCTCACAGACTCAGGGACATGACTTCCTTGACTGAGTCTATTCATCTCTACTGTGATCTTCTTCATTTCCAATTATTTATTGTCTTCTCTAATAAAGTCATGTCATCACATGATATGTTGAACATATGACAGCCTCAGTTTAGTGATTTTTTTGCTTCGAGGGAGAATTCAAGATTGGTTGACTTATGGATACATTTATAGTATGACCTTGGTATTCATGGGGGATATGTTCCAAAAACACACAGATAGTTGCAAACCTTATATTTTTATTATACTTGGGTTGGAAGCATACCAAAGAATAGTATCTTCTCTTACGTTCAAAGTATGAGTATCTCTCTTTAGCAATCTCGGCTTCTAGGGAGAGTCGAGGCTTATTTATTCTATGATCCATTTATTTGTCTAATTAACAGTCCACATAGAATTCTTCTTTAGTACCATGTTTCAAATTAGTTTACTTTCTTTCTATTAACTTTCCTCCCTATCCAGCTTTCCCAATCATGTATAGAAAAGAACAATGCAATGATGTGGACAATCCTTTACACTCAGGATCTTGTCTAGTTCTTCCATAACTGTCGTTCCAGAGGGCATTGTTACTATGGTCTTTCTATTTATCTTTGTCCATGTAATATGCTGCTCTACTGTTGCTAAGCACCCTAGTTCTTGTTGTAAATTTCAACTTGACTTCTCAGATTTAGTGGAAGAGGTCTCTTGTTCTTCCTCATTCATTGTTGCCCCTGACAATGGCCCTGGCTTCAGTTCAGAGTTTGTCTAGCTCCTGGTCAATTAGATTCAATAGTACAAATCTATTTTATATTATCTTTAAATTATACAGGGATCGTTTTTAGTTGTTCTAATGTTTTGATTTTATATTGTTTTGCTGCTTATTGACATTGGTTTTGTGTTTTATGTTATTTTATTTTCTCATTTTCTGTTGTGTTTCTGTGTTATATTGTGCTTACTGTATTGATGGGCATGGCCTTATGTAAGCCGCCCCAAGTCCCCTTGGGGAGATAGTGGCGGGGTATAAAGTTATTATTATTATTATTATTATTGTTATTGTTATTATATTCTTCAGGTTGTATTTTGGCAAAATTATTGATTTAGTGTTCTTTAGCTTTACATTAATTTCTGATATAAGCAATTCATGGTTTGTGTACGATCTGCTTCTGGTTTTGTTTTTGCCAAGACAACTGAGTTTCTCCATCTTATTGGTTATCAAGTGATGTCCACATATAGTCTCCTCTTCAGTGACTTGAAGATGGTGCTTGCAAGGAACAAAGTGTTGGCCTCACAAAATTCTGTCAGTTGCTCTTCTGCTTCATTTCTTGATCTTAGGCCAATTTTTTCTACAATACTGGATTCTGCTCTGTTTCCTAGCTGTTTGCCACATTTAGTCTGGCTCTTCAATAAAAAAACATGCCTGCCAAGGAAGACCCCATCAGCATCACTGCTATCATCAGCATAACCCCTTGTCTCATAGAAGCACACAATTCCACCATTGTAGAAGGGCACTGGCATTGGTAGGCCTGAGGCAGGACTAAAGCCAATGAGAAATGGGACTATAGCCAAAGGTAGGCAGGGCTATCTCTCTTTGGACACACATTGCTACAAGTCTGAACACTTCAGAAATTAGGTCTCATAAGAACAGAGTGGGATATGCAAGTTTGGTTCCCCATCTGAATCTTAGACATAACTTACTTCTTTGTGTTCCTTCCAATTTCTAGTTAGTGTGTTTGTCTCTGGTGTGTTTATCTGATGAAGGTATTCATTTTCTTCACCCACCTTCCAGAAGAAATTGCTCAAACTCCCTAAATTTCATCACAGATTAAAACACGTTTATTTCAAATAGCATTGCTACATTTTTCCAAGCCTAAGCAGGAAAGGGAAATAATTACTCATACCTACAAATTATATTGTTAACACACATCAGGGTACTGACCATTAGTATAGTGGTAAATTCTAAAGTGCAGGCCCTTCCCAATATAGTCCTTATGACAATAGCCCCTGTGGAGGGTCCAAAATGTGTTCTAAACAAATTGCTCTAAAGCTATATCTAGGTGTTTCTATTAGGCCTGTCGGTTTTGTTTCGTTAATTCGTTTTTCGTTTTTTATTCGTTATTTTTTAAATATCCGACGCGATATCAAAACATATTTTTAAACCCGGAAGGGTTTAAAAATATCGAAGCAGCAGCCCCATGTATTTTACGAGCTTCAGCTCGTGTCGTTAATGGCATGGAGGCTGCTGCTGAGTGGTGCTGCAGTGCTGGAGCCTGGGAGCCAATCCGGCGCTCCCAAGGACCCCAGCAGTGCACCGTGGCAGAAGCCGGATGGCGCGCGGAGGCCGCTTGTGAGCGCGCGCGCGCCATCCAATGGGCTCCGGCTCCTGCGCCCCCCTCCTCCTCCTCCTCCTTCTCCCAGCTGTGTTGCAGGAAGTGCAGCTGGGAGGAGGAGGAGGAGGAGGAGGAGGGGGGCGCAGAAGCCGGAGGCCGCTTGGATGGCGCGCGCGCCATCCAAGCGGCCTCCGCGCGCCATCGGGCTCCGGTTCCTGCGCCCCCCCTCCTCCTCCTCCTCCTCCCAGGAGGAGGAGGAGGGGGGGCGCAGGAACCGGAGCCGGATGGCGCGCGGAGGCCGCTTGTGAGCGCGCGCGCGCCAGCTGGGAGAAGGAGGAGGAGGAGGAGGAGGGGGGCGCAGGAGCCGGAGCCCATTGGATGGCGCGCGCGCGCTCACAAGCGGCCTCCGCGCGCCATCCGGCTTGTGTGACTTTTCAGGGCTGTATATGACCATGTTCCAGAAGCATTCTCTCCTGACATTTTGCCCACATCTATGGCAGGCATCCTCAGAGGTCTGTTGGAAACTAGGCAAATGGTGAGTTATCATCTCTAATACTATGGAATGTCCAGGGTGGGAGAAAGCCATTGGTGACCATTACTGCAACATTCACACTTAGCCTGTTTGATCAAGAAAATTTTTTTTCTAAAATGTTTTGTAAATATTTACGAAAATTCGTAAATAACAAAACATTTTTTTGGTAAGTTTTGTAAATATTTTTAATATCGAAACAAAAAAACACCCCAATTAAGAATCGAATTTAGAAACAAATTTTTTCTTGATCAAACAGGCCTAGTTTCTATATCCACGAGGAGCAATTCTTTCATAAAGCTGATAAATTAAAGAATCACAGAACTATAGAACTGGAAGGGGATGCAAGTCCAATCCCTACCACCAATGCAGGAAATCCAGCTACAGAATCCCCAGCAGATGTGGTCTAGACTCTTTCTGAAAGTGTACAGAGACCTCACCACCTCTCTAGATAATTGGCTTCATTGCCAAACTGCTCTTACTGTCAAGAGGTCCACTCTAATGTTCAATTGAAATCAACCCTCCTATCGTTAAAATAATTTAGATCTGTTCCTCTAGAGCAGCAGAGAATAAACCTGCAGCATCCTCTTGGTCACAGCCATTTAATTAAACAGTGCAATCATGGCATATCAATATAGTGACCTGAATCCCATTTGTTAGTTCCAGCTATAGAAAATTCATTTAAGCAACTGTTGAACAGTGATTAACTTAGGTTATTTATTGTGTCAGAATCGAACCAAGGGTCCAGTTGTAATGCATTAAAAAACATAAGCAAAGTTTTAAAACTTGGCATTATACTAATTTTCTTTTGGCCAATAGCCGGCCACCTGGAGTGGTGTTGCTATAAGAAGGTCCTCCATTGTGCATATGGCAGGCTCATACTAATAGGTAGTCTGTGGCTTACTCTTCTTTACACTCACATGTTGTGAACATATCTCACCACATTAAAATGGTGGATGTGGCTCTTAATTAACTTAGGTCAATCCCATATGATTCAATGGATCTATTCTGGCTAGGATCCACAGTAGGATTTAGACAAAGGAGTTTTGCAACTCAAGACCAAGCTATCCTGAAATACTTTGGATTAAAACAAGGCTCAGTCTCTTCTGGGAAACTCTAGTTCCTTTGCATAACTGTGGAGGTTGCAATAAATTCAAGGGGAACAGGGGAGTCTAATTAGAGTGGTACACGAGTGAAATCCCTGTGGTTTCAATCCTGAAAACCCTGGCTGTTGTTGTTATCCCATGTTTTTCCAGGATTGGGATTCAAAGCAGTTCTACCACACCACTGCTGCTGACTCTTAGTTAAGGCACTTGTGATAGCATAGTGAATATAGCCATGGCAGCATTTACTAATATCTATATAGATGTTCCTACATCCCAAAATATAGTTCACTTTGGACCTAAAAAAAATGCCTACCAAGGTAATAGCCATCATTGTCTTTCTGTTGAAAACCTCTTCAAGCAGGGGCTAAAATATTTTGCAGAACTGCCTGAAGGAACAACAATCTTGCAGTGCAACTAATAATTTAAAACTAAAGTGCAATATGTAGAGCCATTATCCTTAATAATAACCGACTGTTATACTTTCTAGCCTTTCTCATCTGATTATATGTTCTTTTTTTTCTAAACACCAACTCCCACACTTATAATGCCTCCTAAATTAGATTGTTAACATCTGCTGGTTTGTTTGGTCCCTCCACCCACCCACCCCCTTGTTACTCTTTCCTTTGATGGTCTCTGCTATGACCAGTAAATCTTGTTTGCTGTGGCATTAACTAAAAGTGAGATAAGTAAAGCTTTGCTGTAGACTCCCTACTAAGAAAATAACTAGGTAGAAGTTAATGCTTTACCCACCCCATTTCAGAACTTAAAACTGGGTTCACAAACTGCATTTAAATGTAATGTCTAATATTTATTTACTCTTGGGATTTCAGGACACTTACCTATAATACTGTAGCTCTGATTCTAGCTGCTGGATATATGTCTGCAACTGTGGCACTTTCTGGGCTTTATCTTCTAGCTCTTTTACTTTTTCAAGACTGTTAAGGACAGCATGTCTTGCTTCTTCAACCTTCTTCCTCATTTCTGCTTGCTCCCTCTTTAGGGCTCGGTTGCAGTCTTCCAGGGCAACAACAGCTTCGTGAGAACTCCTCAGTTCCTTTTCCAGTTCTTGATTAAACCTAATAGCTTCTTCAATTTGTTCATCCCTGGAACTCCGGAGTAGTTCAACCTCTTTTAGAACACTCTGAAGGCACTTGGAAGTCTGGGACTGGAAGTTAGTTAATTCCCTCCGGTTGCCTATAAAACACGTCCCATTTTTCTTATGGCTAGCATGGGTCTTCCATAATCCCACCTATAATAAATGGAGGAGAAGAGAATATAAATTAGGAGCAATAATTGCTTTAGCTAAGAAGATTGGTTTTTATGTACTTGCAACTAACAATTTTGTTTAAAGTTTCTCATTATATGAGCCAAAAACTGAAGTACCAGAAAGAGTGAACTATGGTCCAGTTGATAACTAGGTAGGCAATCATGCATACATCTTTCATTAGCCCCAACTGGCATGACTGATGGTTGCATTAAATGGGAGAAGAAGTCCACTAATACCTGGAGAGTGATACACAGGTCTCCTCCATTGTGATATAAACACATACCAAAATTATCACCAATTGACTGCAATAGGGGAAAATTGTTCTGTTGATTCATGGTCTCTAGATAGAGTGCTAACAAATATAGCAACCATTTTGGTAGGTATTTGTTACGTACACTAAGCAATGTACACACCACAAACTAAACAATAAAGATGGGATTTTTTTAATTGGGGGGAATTTAATTTAGAAAGCATTTTGAAGGTTGCATTTCTAGAAGTGGATAGAGAGCAGACAGTGGGCATAGACAGAGCAAACTGTGCAGAGTCATGTGGCATTCTTACCAATTTTACCACATATCTCTGTTGTTGGTATACATTGACTTGGATTATGGCTGTATTAATGGGTTTTCCTTATGGTGGTGTTGGTATTATTCAGTCAGACTTTGCATTATTGACTGTTTTTACTACATCTTTCCTCACTATTAATGCTACCCCATGTTTAAAGATTTTAATTTTCTGAATAAAACATTATCTGACTAAAAATGTCCTATTCCTGTCCATTTAAGCTCCTGTCTATTTAAGCTGCAAATATTGAAATGTTTATATAGTCCATTTCTTGTTTTACTATGTCTTCCTTCCCTTCATTCATGCTTCTCAAATTCCATGTTCCTATAATCTATGATATCTAGCTTTGGACTTTCCATTTGCCTGTGTGCATGTCAATAGCTGAATATCCTTTTGGCTTGTGTCTAGTTGCATCATCAGCTAGAATGCCACTAGTTGTCCTCCACTATATTCCAGTAGCTTTTTGAGTGCCATCTAACCCAGGCATTCCCTCTTCTGGCATGATCTCTTGCTCCATTTTGGATTACATCATCATAGTAGTTTCCCATGCTTCCATTAGTATAGTACCAGCATGCATTTGAGACAGTGGCACTGCTGTCTCTGAGAGTGCCTCCATTACTGTTACTCTCCACTACTGCTGCAGCCAAGTATCTGTAAAGCCTAATTTTTAATTACTAAATCAGAATAACTCTGGACTGAAGCGAAATTAAAAGGCAGCCATAATAGAATGAAAACTCTGAATGCAACAATTTGTGTTCAAGAACAGGGAAAACTGAAAAAATATCAATGTAGAGAAAGAAAGAAAAAAGACAAAAAGGAAGAAATGGAGACCTCTTCCACAAGATTCGAGAGATCAAAGGGAAATTCAAGTCAATAGTAGGGATGTGACCAACAGGGAAACATATTACATGACCAAAAGACAATGGAAATAAAGCACTGAATAATAATAATAATAAAAAGAAATAGAAGGATTACAGATTCATTCAAGCAAGAGCCATATGAAGATGACTCTCCTATTTCAGAAAGTGAAAAGGAAGAGATTGAAAGAAAGAGACAATTGAAAGAAAGAGATGGCATACCAACAGAGCTGTTATGGGCTAAAGAGACAGAATCTACTCCAGTTCTTACTAATATCTGTCAACAAATATGGAAAGTAAAAAAGGATCGTCCACAAAATGGGAACACTCAATATATATTCCAGTCCCTAAGAAAGTGGACATTGTGGATTGCAATAGCCACAGGACCATAGCATTAAGTTCTCATACAAACAAAGTGATGTTCATAATTCTACAACAAAGACCTTTACTATAGCGAGAACAAGAAATGTCAGATGTCCAAGTTGAGTTCAGGAAAGAAAGAGGAATTAGGAATCATATTGCAAACATAAATTCGATAATGGAGCACAACATATAAGCTAACAAGAAAAGCCTTGGATTGCATGGCTCATATGGATTGCTCTTAAAGAAATGGGCGCGCCACAACTGATTGTCTGGCCTAATGCATAACCTGTCTGGCCTAATGCATAACCTAATGCATAACAAAAGCAAGAGGCTTTTGTTCAAACAGAATACAATGAAACAGAATTGTATCCAACTGACAAAGAGGGCAGGCAAAGCTACATATTATCACCCACTTTAACTTGTATGCTGAACATATAAAGCGGCATTAATTTGGGAGGAAAAGGCATAATAATTAGTGGTAAAAATAATAACTGAAGATTTACATAATTAGAAAGTAGGTAATCACTGGAAGTGCTTGTCTCAGCTTCTAGTGATTGCAGTGTATTGGCCTATATGTATATGACTTATGTTATTCGTTAATAAAAATAATTACTAAAAAAATGTCAAAGTCATTAAACAAAAACTTTGGACACACGAATAATTAAAAAATCTTATACATGTCTTATACATCAGGTTTACAGACAACAGCAAATTGGGAGGGATAGCCAATACTCCAGAAGACAGGAGCAGAATTCAAAATGATCTTAACAGATTAGAGAGATGGGCCAAAACTAACAAAATGAAGTTCAACAGTGACAAATGCAAGATGCTCCACTAAGGCAGAAAAAATGAAATGCAAAGATACAGAAGGGGGGGACGCATGGCTCAAGAACAGTACGTGCGAAAAAGATCTTGGAGTCCTCGTGGACAACAAGTTAAACAACAATGTGGTGCAGCAACAAAAAAAGCCAATGGGATTTTGGCCTGCATCAATAGGAGTCTAGTGTCTAGATCCAGGGATGTCATGCTACCCCTCTATTCTGCCTTGGTCAGATCACACATGGCATCACACTGTGTCCAATTCTGGGTACTGCAAATGAAGGGAGATGTTGACAAGCTGGAATGTGTCCAGAGGAGGACGATTACAATGATCAAGGGTCTGGAGGACAAGTTCTATTGAGGAGTGGCTTGAAGAGCTGGGCATGTTTCGCCAGCAGAAGAGAAGGCTGTGAGGAGACATGATGATGGCCATGTATAAATATGTGAGGGGAAGTCATAGGAAGGAGGGAGCAAGCTTGTTTTCTGCTGCCCTGGAGACTAGGATGTGGAACAATGGCTTCAAATGAAAGGAAAGGAGATTCCACCTGAATATTAGGAAGAACTAATATTAGGTAGATATTAGGAAGAACTAATATTAGGAAGAACTAAGAACTTCCTGACTGTGAGAACTGTTCAGCAGTGGAACTCTCTGCTCTAGAGTGTGGCGGAGGAGGCTTCTTCTTTGGAAGCTTTTAAGCCAGTGGTCCTTAACCTGTGGGCTGCAGACCACCAGTGGGTTGCAAGGGCGAAAATCTGGTCCGTGAGCTTCCTTCCTCTTTATTTTATTTCCTCTCCTTTTTTGCTGCCTGCGCTCCTTCCCTGTCGTTGACCAGCCCTGACCCCTTGGATAGCACACATCAGCCCTAGACTACTAAATATGTTTTCCTGTGGGAGAGCAGATGGCAATTACTGGATGGCATATGTTCTGTATCAGAAATTAGAGCTGATGTGGTCTATCTAATGTAATTTTCTGAATCAGCACCCCAAGTAACCAAACCAAATTGAAGGTAAAGGTAAAGGTTTTCCCCTGACATTAAGTCCAGTCGTGTCCGACTTGGGTTGGTACTCATCTCCATTTCTAAGCCATAGAGCCGGCATTGTCCGTAGACACCTCCATGGTCATGTGGCTGGCATGACTGCATGGAGCGCTGTTACCTTCCCGCCAGAGCGGTACTTATTGATCTACTCACATTTGCATGTTTTTTAACTGCTAGGTTACCACAAGTTGGGGCTGACAGTGGGAGCTCATGACGCTCCCTGGATTTGAACTTGCGACCTTTTGGTCAACAAGTTTTGCAACTTTAACCCACTGCGCCACCAAATCAAAAGTTGACCAAAACTGATTTGTAACCTTTTGGGTACTAATGTTGGAGAGTGTTCCCTTGTCAAGAGATCTCTGGTCATAAAAAGGTTGGGAACGGGTTTTAAGAAGAGGCTGGATGGCCTTCTGTCGGGGGTGCTTTGAATGCGATTTTCCTGCTTCTTGGCAGGGAGTTGGACTGGATGGCCCACGAGGCCTCTTTCAAGTCTAGGATTCTAAGAACAATGTGCTGTGGAAGGTTTCATGGTCGGAATAACTGGGTTGCTGTGTGTTTTCCGGGCTGTATGGCCATGTTCCAGAAGCATTCTCTACTGACGTTTCACCCACATCTATGGCGGGCATCCTCAGAGGTTGTGAGGTCTATTGGAAACTAGGCAAGTGAGGTTTATATATCTGTGGAATAATGTCCAGGGTGGGAGAAAGCACTCTTCCCTGCTTGAGGCAAGTGTGAATGTTTGCTTGATTAGCATTTAATGGCCTAGCAGTTTTCAAGGTGTGGCTTATTACTGCCTGGGAAAAACATTCACAGCTACCTCCCACCTCTGTGGCAAGCATCCTCAGAGGCTGAAGGGTTTGAGAATACTTTGGGAAGAGGAATTCCAAGCACTGGAGAGTTTGAGGCGCCCCTCCACTGCCCAGATGAGCTGAAGGTGCCGGACTTCTGCACATGCTCAGAGACTCCGTCGTCCCGTCTCACTACCCCCCACCCCCAATCCCCGGGTGCTATTCTGACCTGGAGGGCGAGTGCTCGGGCGTCGCTGCTCTGGAGGGCGGCGCGCATGTCCTCGACCAGCTCCCGGAGGCTGCCGTTCTCCTCCTCCAGCTTGAGGATGCGGTCCTCGGCCTGCTCCAGGGCCACGATCTCCTCGTAGCACTCCCTCGAGCAGGAGCCCCTCCGCGGCGGGGAAGAGGGCGACGAGGAGGAGGAGGAGGAGGAGGAGGAAGAGGGGGGCGCCTTGGCCTTGGAAGCCCCCCGCTTGTCCTCCTCCTTCTTCCGCCGTCGGAAGGGGCTCCGGAGCCGGATCTGGGTCTCGATGTGCTCCGTCTCGGCGCCCACGGGCAGCCGCGCCACCCGCCCTCCCCCGGGGGCCTTGGCGCCGAAGTAGCCGCAGAGCCGCGAGTGGAACTGGCGGAAGGTCAGCTCCGGGGGAAGGCGGCGGCAGAGGCCCCGGCCCTCCTCCTCCTCCTCTTCCTCTTCATCCTCTCCTTCTTCCTCCTCCTCGTCGTCGCCTCCATCCCGGAGGCCCAGGACCCGGCAGAGGGCGCGGAAGTCCTCGCGGGGCAGCCGCCCCTGCCCTTCTCCGTCCAGGTGGTGGAAGACCTCCTGCAGGTACTGGTCCAGGCCCGTGGCCAGCACCACCACCTCGTTCTCCACGCCCCCGCCGCCGCCGCCGCTGCTTCCTCCGCCCAGGCCGAAGTGCGAGGCCAGCGCGCTCACCAGCCACTGCGTCCGCCGCGCAGGGCGCCCGTCGCACGCCCACGCCGACATCCTCCCGCGCCCACCATGCTGCGCCGCCCTCCGCGCCCGGCCTTCCCAATGAGGAAAGCAAGAAGAAGGCGCTCTGAGAGAAAGAGGGGAGTGGGGAACCAGGGGGCTAAGCCACGCCCCCTTCCCCAGTCACACCTCCTTCCCAGCCCTCACGCTCGAGCCTAAGTTAGGCAGCAGCACAACTCTGCACCCGCGGGCCCCGCCCCTTTCCAATTAGGAGATCAAATCCGAGGGCTTTCCGCTAGTTACGCAGCCGCCCTCCTTATCCACGGGCCACGCCCACTTTGAGGCTTCACATGAAGGACCGTCCATTCGTTTCTTCACCCGCGGGTTCTAAATCCTTGGTATCTGCATCCGCGAATGCCACTGTTTCACTCCAGGACAGGAAAAACCCTCCGACTTTAAACACCACGTCCTTTTATTGAAGATAATTAAAAAGCAATAAAGTAAAAAAGCACTTTAAAGAAAGAGCACCTTTGCTGGAGCCCCCAATGGAGCAGTGGGTTAAACCCTTGTGCGGCCAGGACTGAAAACTGACAGGTCGCAGGTTCGAATCCAAGGAGAGCGCGGGTGAGCTCCCTCTGTCTGTCCAGCTCCCCATGCAGGGACATGAGAGAAGCCTCCCACAAGGGTGGTAAAACATTTAAAAAACCCATTCAGGTGTCCCCTGGGCAACGTCCTTGCAGATGGCCAATTCTCTCACACCAGAAGCGACTTGCAGTTTCTGAAGTCACTCCTCTCTCTCTCTCCTTCTCTCTCTCTCTCTCTCACACACACAAACCTTTGAAGTGTTAAATTCTTCTAGAATCACAGCATCCTATAGTTAGAAGACAGCTCGTGGGCCATCTAGTCTAACTCCATTCTGACAAGAAGCAGGGAAATCCCCTTCAAACAGCCTCTGTTTCAAAGAAGGAGCCTCCACCACACGCCAGGGCAGAGAGTTCATCTACATTTCATCTTGCAGATCACATAACCGTATTTGATTGATAAAATTACAATAATATTGACGAAGCAAAGTAGTTTCCTGGTTGGTAGCCTAGCGGAGACGTTCACTGAGAAAGGGACTCACTGAAGACCATGGGTCTAGCCAGTCATGGGCAAACTGGCACAACTTGTGGATCACAGGCACAGTGAAGACATCTGCCCTTGCGCTTAGCTATTATGCTGCTGAGTACGCATGCCCAGTGTGGAACACACATGTTAAAACAGTGGGTGTGGCTCTTAATGAGACATGCCACATGTCTACACCCAACACTGCTGGAGAAATTATACTGTTTAGAGGTATTGCACCACCTGACTTTTCCAGGAAGTAGCAGCCTGTAATAAAAGGACCAAGGCATTGACACCTCCGGCCCATCCTCTGCTTGGATATCAGCCAGCATGCCAATGCCTTAAATCAAGTAACAGCTTTGTAAGATCAAGAATCAGCACCCCAAAGTTTTCACATGAACACCTCAGCAAGTGAGAGTCCAAAAGTGGCAAGCTAAAACCTGGAGCCTTAATCAGTGGCTGAGACTAGAGGAGAAACTCCCTCCTGGGCACACAGAAGATAGGAAGACTTGGAAAGTGCTGAACAGACTGCACTCTGGGATCACAAGATGCAGAGCCAACCTTAAGAAATGGGGGGGGGCTACAAAGTAGAGTCCACGACATGCGAGTGTGGAGAAGAGCAAACCACAGACCACTTACTACAATGCAGTCTGAGCCTTGCCGCATGCACTATGGAGGACCTTTTCACAACGACACCAGAGGCACTTGATGTGACCAGTTTCTGGTCAAAGGAAATTTAGTATAAAGTCAAGTTTGAAAACTTTGTTTATAGTTTTTGTGCATCATAACAGTATTCTCAATTCACTTCTGACACTACAAATAAATGGGCAAACTTAGAATCATAGAATCATAGAGTTGAAAGAGATCCCATTCTGCCAGGTAGGAGCACACAATCTCATTGAAAACCTCCAAAGAAGGAGACTACAACCACCCTTCAAGGCAGCCTAGGGAACAGTTCTTATATTAAGCATGGGTGAACTTGGGCCCTCCAGGTGTTTTGGACTTCAACTCAGAAGTTGAAGTGCAAAGCACCTGGAGGGCCCAAGTTTGCCCATTCCTGAGTTAGCTCATATCACTATATTGAGACTCCCCCCATTTATTACTAAAATAATAATAATAATAATAATAATAATAATAATAAGCACAAACAAAAGACATCAGAATCTTTTTGGTAGTCCCTATGTAGACTCATCCACAGCTGCATGGTATATGGTAGACTCCTGCAGAGGTGAGAGGATCTCACAACCTCTGAGGATGCCAGCCATAGATGCAGGTGAAATGTCAGGAGAGAATTCCTCTCGGACATGGCCATACAGCCTGGAAAACTCACAAGAACCCAGTCGTTATTGTTGTTTGTACTAGTTGTAGTTGTTATATGTATTCTATTTTTAAATTTTAGTATGTATGTTTTTCACCTTTTTTTTTTACCCAAAATAAACTTTATTAAAAGAAAGCAAAAGAAATCATACGACTATATTTAGTGGGGCTTGCACTCAGGTATAAGATATAGGATTATGGACTAAATGACCTTGCTAAACTAAACACTGTTTCTTTTTAACTTTGCTGTGGATTCATCTATGTCTCCCCATGAATTCCACAGCCTTGTAGCAACATTTATCTAGCTTGCAGTTTGATGAATGTAACTGAAAAATATGTTTGTTTGCTCTACAGTGTATAATTAAAATAAGTGAACTTCAAAAAGGCAGCAAAATGTTTCACTGCTGAAGTAATCTGGCCCTTAACCCTAACAAATGTTTGGCAAAGCATAATGGAGTATCCATTTTGTACAGACTTAGCCCAGTTTTCAAGCTTTTTTCTTCTTCTTCACATGAGTAGTTGCAACAGATTGCGAGGCATTGCTGTCCCAATTAGGACAGGAAGTATATGGTATAATATTTGCTGGTTAAAATGACTGTCCTCCTTTCACAGTGAGCTGGGAATAGTTACTTAATTTCATTTATCTGGGAATATCCAGGCAAACGGTTTTTGAGGAACAAAGGAACCCATTGACTTGTCTGCTTTAATAAAATTCAGAATTCTGATTATTCAAATGATGAAATGTACACATTGGCAACATAAAGCCCTCCTTTGAGGTTTTCTGTTAGTTCCCTAAGAGCTCAAAACTGTAGATTTTTGTCATCTTGAATTCAAATGAGACCAATAGGGTGTATCAGCCTTTGTTTTATGTGTTCAGAGAACTGTAACAGCCTCCAGACTGAGAGCTTGGACCATACTCCTAACCTCCAATTATGCTAACATAACAAAAGAATAAAATGTAATGCTAAGATATTAGATTTATGGCACCCAGTACTATTCAGTGCTGGAATATGGTGAGGCAGCACACTGCCAGACCATTTAATGGTACAGTGAAGGACCTGGTGCTTCCCTCTTTCTCTCTCTCTCTGGTGGCAAAGGAGCAGCTCTTCCATTTCTGCTGTGAAATTAGGAAATTGCTTTGCCTAACCTATGATATTCTTTTCCTACAACTGATGTTGAACTTGCTGGTATCAGAAACCTCATAAAAACCTTGACTTATAAAGTCATCAGAGGAACTTTGCACTTTCACATTTTCTGCATCCTGTAAAATTCCCATGTCCCAGTCCCAGGTGACACCTATGCCTATGTTATTGGATTATTATTATTATTATTATTATTTTACTGATTCAAAAACACTTCGACACCTGGGCAATGCTCTGTAGATGCGCTAATTACGAGGGTTATCTGGAAAGTAAGGTTACAAGATTTTTTTTAAATACAAAGAATGAATATATTTTTATAAAACTTAACATGGATTATAACATAGGTATTACATTTTTCCACATAATCACCATTCAATTCAATACATTTTATCATCCGTAGGATGAGTTTTTTTGATTCGTGTGTCATAGAAGATTCCTGCCACTTTTTTCATCCAGTTTGTCACTTTGATTTTCACCTCATTGTCATCAGAAAAGAGTCTTCCACCAAGGTGTTCCTTCAAGTTAGTGAACAGATGATAGTCACTGGGTGCAAGATTGGGGCTGTGAGAGGGGTGGCTTAAAACATCCCAACCAAATGAAGTCAACAACTCTTATGTTGCATGAACAGTGTGTGGACGTGCATTGTCATGAAGGAGACAGACTCCCACCATCAGTATCCCACGATGTTTGTTTTGGATGGCTCTGTGAAGTTTCTTCGTGGTCTCATAATATCTTGCAGCATTGATTGTTTTACCTTTTTCCAAAAAATCAACAAGCAGAACCCCTTTTTTGTCCCAAACCACTGACACCATGATTTTCCTCATGATGAATCTCAGTGGTATTCATGCCCTTAGCATTTATTTAGGTAGCATATTACAGCGCAAACTTAGCACTTGGTGGGAAACGGAATGGGGACATGCATCTCTAACCTTCACCACAACACCAGTCGATGAGCTACTGATGAGTGGCACTGCTCATTCGCTTCCACTGGCTTCCTGCTACACAGCAATGATGCAAACTTTCCCTGCGAAAATTCCCAGCAAGAGCTATGTGCCTTGTATCCTTGCTTTCTGGATAACTCTCTTATATATATGTATGAGCCCTGTGTGAAATCAGAGATGTCCCAGAACATTCAATCATGCTTCCCCTGAGAAAATAACAGCTAGGTACACGCTGTAACCCAGGCATGGGTAATCTTTGGCTCTCCAGGTGTTTTGGGCTTCAACTCCCACAATTCATAATAGCCAGGAAGCTGGCTGGGATTTCTGGGAGGTGAAGTTCTAAACTCCTGGAGGCCAACGTTTGCCCATGCGTGCTGTAACCAGTGTTTTGGATAATGATTATATTTATACTTATTTGAAAAGAGTCCATGTAAATAGGTGCTCCTTACTGTCTATCCAATCCATCAAGTCATGCAATTCCAGCTCTTCCTGCTGCCTATTGCGCATATGGATAATTGCGTGTGTGGACTGGGACAAATGGTCCCATGGGAACACTGGGCCATCTTTATCTAGTGTCTCACACAGTGGTGTTATGAGCAATAGCAATTTGTGAAAGGGGAACAATGAGTGGCTGAATTCCTACTCAGGCAAGTGTCATATTCTTCTCCTCTGAAAATGTCATGAGAGGGTCACCATAAATCTAAAATGACTTGAAGGCACACAACAACAACAAAAATATTATTTCTTCTTTTTCTAATTATTTTCCTTATTTTTGATTCCTTCAAAAAATCAAACTGCTGCATCCATGTAATAAATACGTCTAAGAAAATAAGTACAAAGACCACACCCGTCCTTAATTTTTCTACCAAATACAGAACAAAGTTACATCTGTTTTCTTTCATGCATTAACTGGACACATCTGTGAAGCAGCTAAGGCAGAAGGATCTGGGGTGGGTGGGGGGTGGAGTGGGGGTTGACGTTGAAACAATAGAATTTGCTTTGTCTCAGCTATTTCAAATAGTTAAAATGTCCCCAAGTAGCAATAATTGATTTAAGGACACACAAAATCTTTGCTATGCTATAAAAGTGGCAGCATAAATTATACCAAAACACCTGCAGTTTCCACATGAATGGTTATTGAGCTGCTTGGCCGTTTTTCTTGATGGAATAAAGATTCCAGAACAAGGCAGAAGGACATGAGGCCTTTGTTGCACTGTTTACTGGCCATCTGTTGTCCTCGTTTAAAAATAGAGGGAAGATAAAGTAAAATTGTAATATGCATTGTAATAAAAAGGAAATGAAGTAGCCAATGTAATGTGATTTAATATTTACATACAGTTATTTATTTATTAATAAATAAATTGATATGGAAGTTTAGGGTATAGGCTGTTACTCCCCCTCTGATCCTAGAAAGTGCCATTGTTTTCTATACTGAGGTGCTGTTGTAACTGTAGTAATTCAGATAAGTACAATGCATATTTGCTTCATGTCACTGGCTATATATATCACCAATTTTTTGATAGTAGATACATTGAGGGCGTGTACTTGTTTTCCTTTTTCATTAAAAACCATTACTTGACCAATTGATCCTATGGTATTTCTATTATTAATTATTTGCTAAGATTAATTTATTCTTAGCATATTAGGTTCCTGCTTAGCAGGAGTGAGTAGACAGTGACTGCATTCTTTTGTAATTACGTAGGCTTATTCAGCCTAAGCGTAACATTTAAGCACCCATCTTATTCCAGAAAACAAAACAGGTTTAAAAGCTGTTCCTGTTACTCATTGAGACCAAGCCTATATATTGTTGAGTGATTTCAGCTCTGCTAAAACCATGGGTTTGGGGGCCCAGTGTGTCTTGTTTTCCAGAAGGCCAAATTAGACACAGACTAGTAGAAGGCAAAAGCAGAGGTTTTTCTCACTGGCCACAGAGGATGTCAGTGGAGAAAGCAACCCAAAGTACTGACATAACACATTTGAAAATACAGAGCATTTTTATTTTCATTTGACAGCTATTCAAGAAACCTGTGCCAGCTTCTGATTGGTTGGAAAACAGTCCTGCTAGGAGCCGTGTCCTGAGTGGGTCAGGAATTCGCCTGACATCTTTGCTGTTGGCTGTTGGTGGTAGCAGGAAATTCAATAAACTTTCCTTGGATGTGAAGTGTCAGTCCATTTAATAGTCGACCTCCGAGATGCGTGTGATCAAAAGGAATGCAATGTGGCAATATGCAAAGAGTCCTTGATGGGCTTAATGGGTTAGCTCTTATCAGCACAATAGGGTTAGCCCAGTGTACATAATGAGTATGTGGGATGCTGGCTTGAGGCATAGGCACTAGATCTTTCTCACAAACAGCCCCGATTTTATCAATGGGAGTGGGAAACAGACCCAGGGAGCTCTAATGTACATCCATTGAGAAATTTCCCGTTTTCCAGTTTTTTGTGAAGGGATTATGGAAATGCAAGACAGGAATCTTGGATGTGACTGGATAGTATTCCAGAGATAATTTATATGCAATTTTAATGTAAGACAAAAAGTGCGGGCTTACTAGGTTTTGCAGAGCATCAGTTTGTTTTATATTTCTCATAATTTGGGGGTTTGATTTCTCAATATCAATATCACTTATATAACCCACAATTTAATTTTCAGAGTTTAAATACTTCATACTAGTAGCATCAGGATACCAAAAACCTCATTATCATTGCAGATTGTGAACTCTCACTTGATGGGTTACATTAATCTGCTGATGTTTATCGTTTTTATGTCTATGTAATTGTTTTTATTTGATATGCAGCAAATTGGAGAGCTTTGTTAGCTGCCCCAAGTCCCTTTGGGGAGATGGTGGCGGAGTATAAATAAAAATGTATTAATAATAAAAATAAAAATATGAAATAATAAGGCATGGTAGGTTTTAAAATCAATTAATGAGTAGCGAATTTGAGAATTAATATTAATTTGTTACTGGCAAAGTCCTGGCTGATGTTTCCAGGCCCAATTCAAAACACTGATAATGGTATAAAAAGCCTTATATCTTCCTTTAAGGTTTTGGAGATGTTCTACTCCCTTGGTTGAGGAGCTTTGGGCTAGAGCAAGTATGATTTCCTGTATCTGCAAGGGAACAGCTGGATCAAAGAAAAGTGTTTTTTTAATTTTACAAATAGATGATGACTTAAGAAAAGACTGCATTTTCATTCCATTTTCCTCACTTAAGTTCAACCATAATGACAAGCATTGTAAAAAAAACAAAGTCTTGTCTCATAATTAACCTAGACATAGTTGTATGGAGAAAAATAATCTTATTGCCATATTAGAACCTTTCTGTCTGAGCATCTGAATATATAATTTACTGTATTTTACATGTACCAGTCTATTATGAAATAGTTTGGGGCAAGGAACAAATTAAAGTAGAGTCTCGCTTATCCAACATAAACAGGCTGGCAGAACGTTGGTTAAGCGAAAATGTTGGATAATAAGGAGGGATTAAGGAAAAGCATATTAAATGTCAAATTACGTTATGATTTTACAAACTAAGCACCAAAACATCATGTTTTACAACAAATCGACAGAAAAAGCAGTTCAATACACTGTAACATTATGTAGTAATTCCTGTATTTACAAATTTAGCACCAAAACATCGCAATATATTGAAACAGCTATGGATTTGGGCAGGAGGCAGACTGCGTTGGGTAAAACAAAATGTTGAATGAGCGAAGGTTGGATAAGCGAGGTTCTACTGTACATTGAAATACAGAACCTTGGTGTTTGGAATTCCACTTACCCACTTAGTAGTATTTTCTAAAACGCCTGTGTTTCATCCAGAGTCAATGGAAGGGACAAACCCTTGTAATTGTTTTGTTTCAACACACTTTTAAGTTTCTCCACATTGTTCTTAATCCAAAAAGTAATCAACATCTTGCACTCTTATTTACTGAACAAATGAAGAAACTTTGAAGCTCTTTATCTGCCAACAAAGTTTATTTATTCCCTTGCTAACTTGGAGGGACATAGTATAACTTAGCATCACCGGTCAGGCCATGCATCTCAATAATTTACACTGTAGTTTGTCAGAATCAAGGACCAAACTCAAATACACACACAGACATAAGCCAGGGGGGCATTTATTAATTGTATCGCCACTACCACCATGTTGTTTCTACTTCTGTCCTACTGTATTTGGCCACTTTCAGATCTTTAGAATAATCTTGTTTACAGAATTACCAAAATATGTGTAATTGGTAATGTTTAGTTTATGGATTATAAAGAACCCACACATAATCTAGTCCTGGCATTTTCCTTTTTATCAGCCAAAGATGTTGTAGAAAGAGGTTGATGAAAAACACTCTTCAGGAACAAACGTTTTCTGGTTTCAAACAATTATTGAATTTAACCAAGATTGTGAAACATACTATATAATAAATAAAAAATATAAAAAATATATGGAATGATGTATTCTGAAAACACAATACAAAAAGGGAGAATCAGTACAAGGAATTAAAAAAAGTATTGTCGAAGGCTTTCATGGCTGGAATCACTAGGTTCTTGTGGGTTTTTTCGGGCTAAAGAGCCATGTTCTAGAGGCATTTCTCCTGACGTTTCGCCTGCATCTATGGCAAGCATCCTCAGAGGTAGAGGTCTGTTGGAATTAGGACAATGGGTTTATATATATCTGTGGAATGGCTGGGGTGGGGCAAGGAGCTCTTCCCTGCTGCAGTTAGGTGTGAATGTTCAGCTGATCACCTTCATTAGCATTTGAAGGCCTGCCTGCGCCTGGGAAAATCTGCTGCTGGGAGGTGTTAATCTGTGCCTGGTTTTTTCCTCTCTGTTGTTTAGCTGTTATAATTTTAGAGTTTTTTAATACTGGTAGCCAGATTTTGTTCATTTTCATGGTCTCTTCCTTTCTGTTGAAATTGTCCACATGCTTGTGGATTTCAATGGCTTCTCTGTGTAGTCTGACATGGTGGTTGTTGGTGTGGTCCAGCATTTCTGAAATAATATGCTGTGTTCTCAAATAATATGCTGTGTCCAGGCTGGTTCATCAGGTGCTCTGCTATGGCTGACTTCTCTGGTTGAAGGAGTCTGCAGTGCCTTTCATGTTCCTTGATGCGTGTCTGGGCGCTGCGTTTGGTGGTCCCTATGTAGACTTGTCCACAGCTGCATGGTATGCGGTAGACTCCTGCAGAGGTGAGAGGATCCCTCTTGTCCTTTGCTGAACGTAGCATTTGTTGGATTTTCTTGGTGGGTTTGTAGATTGTTTGTATGTTGTGTTTTTCCTCATCAGCTTCCCTATGCGGTCAGTGGTTCCCTTGATGTATGGCAGGAACACTTTTCCTCTGGGTGGATCTTCGTCTTTACTCTCGTGGCTTGTTCTTGGTCTTGCAGCCCTTCTGATGTCTGAGGTGGAGTATCCATTGGCCTGGAGAGCCCAGTTGAGGTGGTTCAGTTCATCTTGGAGGAGGTGGGGTTCGCAGATTCTTTTGGAAAAAAAAAAAGGAAAAAAAAAAACTCAAGCAAGACCCAACTGCCAAAATAACCAGAAAAACCAACACCCTGATTAAGAACTCCTCAATAAACTTTGACATACGACAACAGCTATGTAAATCGGAAGCCCATCCACCCAGGCTTTATGGACTCCCAAAAATCCATAAGGACTCCACCCCACTCAGACCCATCGTGAGTGCCATTGGATCCCCCACATACGACCTAGCAAAATTTCTTGCTGCACAGTTACAAAGCCATATTGGGCTCACTACACACTACATCAAGGACTCAGCCCACTTCATAGAAAAAATCAGCAATCTCAAGCTAAATACAAACGACAAACTGATCAGCTTCGATGTGGTATCTCTATTTACCATGGTCCCGGTAGCAGACACCATGGCACTCATCAACCAGAGGTTCCCAGAAGACATCACGGCTCTGTTTCACCATTGCCTCACCACCAGTTACTTTCAGTGGGACAATGAATTCTACGAACAGAAAGATGGAGTAGCTATGGGGAGCCCTCTCAGCCCAGTCATAGCTAACTTCTACATGGAACACTTTGAAAAACAAGCCCTGGAGACAGCAACCAAAAAGCCCACGATATGGTTCAGATATGTGGATGACACCTTCACCATTTGGAGCCATGGAGAAGAAGAACTCAACAGGTTCCTGGACCATCTTAACAGCATCCACCCAAACATCCAGTTCACCATGGAAAAAGAAAATGAAGGAAGACTGCCTTTTCTAGATGTCCTAGTCATCCGCAAAC
The DNA here is from genome assembly GCF_037176765.1 of Anolis sagrei. Classification (NCBI taxonomy): domain Eukaryota; kingdom Metazoa; phylum Chordata; class Lepidosauria; order Squamata; family Anolidae; genus Anolis; species Anolis sagrei. The sequence goes on along the minus strand of NC_090022.1, from coordinate 63,943,604 downwards.
CAGATCAACAATTGGGTCACACCGTTTACAGAAAACCCACACACACAGATAGATATCTACATAAAAACTCCAACCATCACCCAAGTAAAAAAAGAAGCACCATTAAAGCCTTGGCAGACCGTGCAAAAAGAATCTGCGAACCCCACCTCCTCCAAGATGAACTGAACCACCTCAACTGGGCTCTCCAGGCCAATGGATACTCCACCTCAGACATCAGAAGGGCTGCAAGACCAAGAACAAGCCACGAGAGTAAAGACGAAGATCCACCCAGAGGAAAAGTGTTCCTGCCATACATCAAGGGAACCACTGACCGCATAGGGAAGCTGATGAGGAAACACAACATACAAACAATCTACAAACCCTCCAAGAAAATCCAACAAATGCTACGTTCAGCAAAGGACAAGAGGGATCCTCTTACCTCTGCAGGAGTCTACCGTATACCATGCAGCTGTGGACAAGTCTACATAGGGACCACCAAACGCAGCGCCCAGACACGCATCAAGGAACATGAAAGGCACTGCAGACTCCTTCAACCAGAGAAGTCAGCCATAGCAGAGCACCTGATGAACCAGCCTGGACACAGCATATTATTTGAGAACACAGAAATGCTGGACCACACCAACAACCACCATGTCAGACTACACAGAGAAGCCATTGAAATCCACAAGCATGTGGACAATTTCAACAGAAAGGAAGAGACCATGAAAATGAACAAAATCTGGCTACCAGTATTAAAAAACTCTAAAATTATAAAAGCTAAACAACAGAGAGGAAAAAAACCAGGCACAGATTAACACCTCCCAGCAGCAGATTTTCCCAGGCTCAGGCAGGCCTTCAAATGCTAATGAAGGTGATCAGCTGAACATTCACACCTAACTGCAGCAGGGAAGAGCTCCTTGCCCCACCCCAGCCATTCCACAGATATATATAAACCCATTGTCCTAATTCCAACAGACCTCTACCTCTGAGGATGCTTGCCATAGATGCAGGCGAAACGTCAGGAGAAATGCCTCTAGAACATGGCTCTATAGCCCGAAAAAACCCACAAGAACCTAATTTAAAAAAGCCTCAGCCTAATAAAAGAGCTCTTTTTATTTCTAATCTTTGTAATTTTTTATGTCTTTTACAATGGTTTTTACAACTTTCGATAAAATATATTTTTAATGCAACACTTTCTCATTCTGTGTTTCTTTTCCATTCCCTCCCTACTATAATATACTCCAAACAGCTGTGTTTTTTCCCCTTGACTCATAACCTTGCTCAGAGTCCCACAGATCTTGCACAGGGGAAATACTTGAGAGCATCAAAAAGGGTGTGCGTGATGAGTGCAGCCTGTTCTCACACAGCAGGCAAACTGCTCCAGCCAGAATTGCCATGCAAGACAAGAAAGTAGTCAGAAGATCCCTTGCAACAAAAGAGCTTAATTATATCTATTAAGGCACTGGCATGAGCCTCTGTTTCTACTGATCCCTTTTTGGAACAAACTCTTAAATCTTCTGTTTCATAGTAGACACCATTGCTTTGTAATATTTGCAAGTACAGTACAATGAAAGTAGATATGGTTTTAGCAGGCTGAAAATCCCCAATGAACAACTTATTCAGCCTTCATTCAAGGCACACCCATTTATCTAATGTCGTAAGTCGGATATTTCTGGTGTTTTCCCCCCTCCAAAAACATTTTGCTGTCTATTTGGCATCCTTAATCCCAGCTATAGAGCATGCTGTCTTCTCCAAATTCGGACAGATATTTCACTCACATTTGGGAGGGAATTGTTGCTATCCAAACCAACTCCAAACAACAACAGAAAACCCAACTTATATTAAAAGAGGCACCACAATAATAAAACAGCATCACCCAGGCTTTGTAGCAATTTTAGAGAACAATTTTAGAGAGATGTTTTGGACTCCAACTCCCACAATTCCTACTAATTCCCAATAGCCATGGGATCCTGGGACTCTAATACAGGTATGGAGAAACTTGGGTCCTCCAGGTGTTTTGGACTCCAACTCCCACAATTCCTAACAGATAATAGTTATGGAATCCTGGGACTCTAATACAGGTATGGGCAAACTTGGGTCCTCCAGGTGTTTTGGACTCCAACTCCCACAATTCCTACTAACTCCCAATAGCCATGGGATCCTGGGACTCTAAAACAGGTATGGACCAACTTGGGTCCTCTAGGTGTTTTGGACTCCAACTCCCATAATTCCTAACAGCTAATAGTTATGGAATCATGGGACTTTAATACAGATATGGGCCAACTTGGGTCCTCCAGGTGTTTTGGACTCCAACTCCCACAATTCCTACTAACTCAAAATAGCCACATAATCCTGGGACTCTAATACAGGCATGGGCAAACTTGGGTCCTCTAGGTGTTTTGGACTCCAACTCCCATAATTCCTAACAGCTAATAGCCATGGGATCCTGGGACTCTAATACAGGTATGGGCAAACTTGGGTTCTCTAGGTGTTTTGGACTCCAACTCCCACAATTCCTACTAATTCCCAATAGCCACAGAATCCTGGGACTCTAATACAGGCATGGACAAACTTGGGTCCTCCAGGTGTTTTGGACTCCAACTCCCACAATTCCTACTAATTCCCAATAGTTATGGGATCCTGGGACTCTAATACAGGTATGGGCCAACTTGGGTCCGCCAGGTGTTTTGGACTCCAACTCCCACAATTCCTAGCAGCTAATAGTTTTGGAATCCTGGGACTCTAATACAGGTATGGGCCAACTTGGGCCCTCCAGGTGTTTTGGACTCCAACTCCCACAATTCCTACTAATTCCCAATAGTTATGGAATCCTGGGACTCTAATACAGGTATGGGCCAACTTGGGTCCGCCAGGTGTTTTGGACTCCAACTCCCACAATTCCTAGCAGCTAATAGTTTTGGAATCCTGGGACTCTAATACAGGTATGGGCCAACTTGGGCCCTCCAGGTGTTTTGGACTCCAACTCCCACAATTCCTACTAATTCCCAATAGTTATGGAATCCTGGGACTCTAATACAGGTATGGGCCAACTTGGGTCCGCCAGGTGTTTTGGACTCCAACTCCCACAATTCCTAGCAGCTAATAGTTTTGGAATCCTGGGACTCTAATACAGGTATGGGCCAACTTGGGCCCTCCAGGTGTTTTGGACTCCAACTCCCACAATTCCTACTAATTCCCAATAGTTATGGAATCCTGGGACTCTAATACAGGCATGGGCAAACTAGGGTCCTCCAGGTGTTTTGGACTCCAACTCCCATAATTCCTAACAGCTAATAGTTATGAAATCATGGGACTTTAATACAGATATGGGCCAACTTGGGTCCTCCAAGTATTTTGGACTCCCACAATTCCTAACAGCCTACCGGCTGGATTCAAACCCCTCGCGTCCCCGTTATTCTCCCGCTTCTTCTTGGCAACTTCAAACCGCAGGCTGACCCAGGCGGTGTGTTTGCGCCGTCGGAAGCGAAGAGAATGGGATTGTGAGGGGCGGAAGGAGAGAGGAAGGAAGCATGGAGGCGAGGGGAGAGTGAGGGCGCCTTTGGGGGCGCTTCCTGCGCGTTTCCTGGCGAGGCTTCTTGGAGGAAGGAGGCCTCTGTCGCTTCTCGGAGGTAAACAGTGCGGTCACCCTTTCTGGCTCTCTGAAAAGGGGCTGAACCACTCCCCTAGTGACCTGCAGGGAGGGGACATGATGGGCCCAGGCCTCTAGGCAAACTTGGGCCCTCCAGGCGTTTTGGACTCCAACTCCCACCATTCCTAACAGCCTCAGGCCTAAGCGGCTGAGGGGGAAAAGGAAGGGGCCTGAGGCTGTTAGGAATGGTGGGAGTTGGAGTCCAAAACGCCTGGAGGGCCCAAGTTTGCCCACGCCTGTCTATTTGTGACACTGAGGAAGTACTTCCTCATTCTTTGCATCCTCACTGACCATTTAATGCACTTTAAAGTGGTGACACAGCAGGTTAAACTACTGAGCTGCTCAACTTGCTGACCAAAAGGTTGGTGGTTTGAATCCCGGGAGCAGGGCAAGCTCTCATTGTTAGCCGCAGCTTCTGCCAACCTAGTAGTTCAAAAACATGTAAATGTATGTGAGTCAATCAATAGGTAAGGTAATGGCGCTCCATGCAGTCATGCTGGCCACATGACTTTACATTTCTTTAGGTCTGCTCTTATGCCCTTCCACAAACACCAGTATTATTATCCAGCAGAGGCTGGATGGCCATCTGCTGGATGGCCATCTGTCAGGGGTGATTTGAATGCAATATTCCTGCTTCTTGGCAGGGGGTTGGACTGGATGGCCCATGAGGTCTCTCCCAACTCTTTGATTCTATGATTCTATGATAAGGCAAAACAATAAACATTAAAGCGATAGCAATAAACATTACACAATAATACCACGACGGGCCAAATGTAATGAATAAAATTTAATAAGTGCTGGACATGACAGGTGAAATGGAGAGGATTTTAGAGATAGGTACAGTGTGCAGACAATCTTAAATCTAATAAAGTGCATTTGGGACATGATGCTAGGAGTTTCCTATTCTGGAAAGGCACACTGGAACAGCCGGGTCTTCAAGCTCTTCCTAAAGACTGCCAATGTTGGGGCTTGTCTGATGTCCTTGGGGAGAGAGTTCCAGAGTCGGGGGGCTACCACAGAGAAGGCCCTGTCCCTTGTCCCGACCAAACGCGCTTGCAACGCAGATGGGATTGTGAGCAGGGCCTCTCCAGATGATCGGAGAGATCGTATGGATTCATATGCGGAGATGCGGTCACGCAGGTAGGCGGGTCCCAAACCGTTTAGGGCTTTGTAGGTAAGCACCTGCACCTTGAATTGGGACCGGAAAATGAACGGCAGCCAATGGAGCTCCTTAAACCGGAGGGTTGACCTCTCTGTAAGGAGCACCAGTTAACAACCTGGCCGCCACCTGTTGGACCAGTTGGAATTTCCGGGCCGTTTTCAAGGGCAGCCCCATGTAGAGCGCATTGCAGTAGTCCAATCTGGAGGTGAGCAAGGCATGGACCACCCTGACTAGATCGGCCTTCACGAGGTACGGTCGCAGTTGGCAGTATCACCTTTCGTTCATGTCCCAGCATTATTTCCAATTTTGACTCTACATTTGGCCTTCCCACTGTTTTTAATTGTGTGTTGTCTTATTGATAATGTTGTGTATTTTATTGTTTATGTTTTTTAATTGCTTGTATTGTTGTTATTGTTGCTTGTATTGTTGTGTTTGGGCTCGGCCTCATGTAAGCTGCACCGAGTCCCTTGGGGAGATGGTAGTGGGGTACAAATAAAGTGTTATGACCTTGGAGGTGTCTATGGACAATGCTGGCTCTTTGGCTTAGAAATGGAGGTGAGCACAACCCCCCCCCCCCCCCAGAGTTGGACATTAGACTTAATGTCAAGGGAAATCTTTACTTTTACTTTACTTTTACCTTTAAAGCTAGCTTCAAACTGTAGCAGCCATACAACAAACTCCCACCAAAAAAGAAAACTCTTAATGTTCATCAGTGCCTCAGATTGGTTCCAGGATTTCCTGTGTAATCATCGACACAGCGAAACCACTTTCTTCAATATCGGTTTGAGACTGCATTAAATGGTCAGTGTGGGTGGGACCTTAGTCTAGGTAAGTATAGAAGCAAGAATGTTTATCCTAAGTAAGGTCCTTTTGCCCATCATCAACTAGCTTTCGTGGGAAATTAAAGCAATGGAAAGTAGAGCCATTGACAGGCATTTGCAAATACTCAGTAAAAATGGCAGCAGACAGAGTTTTCCCATGGGCAGCAAATGAGGTAATATCTAAAGAGCAAACTTGAGTAAATATTTAATTTTTCTTCTGTTGCATTTTGTGGCATCCTGATTTTCCCATGCAACTAGGCAATGTTAATTGTCCTGCTTGCACATTGGAGACATAGTGGTTTTTTGATTAGGCAGTGTTTTTATTTTATGGTAATTGCACAGTGATGGGAAAAGCTAAGCACTGCAGATGCATATATTGGGGGCAATCCAGGGTAAGTAAAGTCAAGCGTAAAGCTCATTAAAATTAGTCAAGAGTATTTGCTAATGGTACATTGATTTCAAAGTTAAATTTACTTAACTTTTTTTTGGAGTTCATCCAATAGGCGCACATGCATTGGCAGCACTCAAAGCTTCTATAGTTTTCTAGCTTGTCTTTTCACATTGTACAGAGAGCATATAAAGAAGTATTAAAAGGCTAAATATTAATAGGGAAAGTAAGTGTAGGGATGGGTCAACATCCCAACATGGATAGTAGTAGTTTGAACATTGGAGACCACCAAATTTCTATTCCATATGGGTCATATGTGTTGGGGAGTAGCAATATTTATTCCTGTAGTTCTGGTGCTTTAAAAAAATACCCAAAGTTTCTAGTATCCCATACTATTTGCTAGCAATTACAACATTTTATGTTCACCCTCAAGGGGCATGTCGTTATTAATTCTGATTTAATTTATTGTTCCAATCTAATTTAAAAGGTACTTTAGCACTATGATGCTATTTTTAAAATTTTTTGGAGACGGGATAATTTGCTCTTTAAACCATAAAATAACATTAGCAAATCATTTCTCAGTTTTTTAAAAAAATCCTAAAATTGCTAATGTAATTCCAAGAAAAATCTTACCCAGAGAATGACCAGAACAGGCATGGGCAAATTTTGGGCATCCAGGTGTTCTGTACTTCAACTCCTACAATTCATAATAGCCAATAGGCTGTTAGGAATTGTAGGAGTTGAAGTCCAAAACACATGGAGGCCAAAGCTTGACTATGCTTGGACTAGAACAACTGGATGTGGAGAAGGACAGCAACCAGTGAAGCTGAAGGAGCAACGCTACAAGAACTCGTGGTTTTTCAAAATTGACCTGGAAGAGCCCATAAGAAATCATCACAAATTACAGTCCCAAGGCATTTCAATTTATTTTATTTTTTTTCTTGATATGACTACTTTGTTGTTTAAAGACCTGGTCCTAATCTAATGAGACATAGTCCAGTAAGGCTGGAGACCTGCATCTCTGTATGCTTTGTTGCATATATCAGCTTCCAAAGCATGCTAGTGCCTCACTAAATTACAAATTCGAGGATCCCTCAGCATTGAGATAATATCTGCTTTGTTGCAGATATCAGCTTTTCTGGAGCCAATCATTTATTTGTATGGCAGAAAGAGTTTCATTTTTGGATTGTGCGTTTTCCAGCCTGTATGGCCATGTTCCTGGCATTTTCAGAATCATTAAAGTTTTAAATATGAACTTTTTTATGGGGAAATCAAGCTAGTGCCTGGGTGGTGTTAGACCCAAGATCTGCCAATAAATCATTACCCTTTCCTCAAAGCAATAGCAAAAGAAGGCAATTCAGGTCCCCCAAGCTGACAGAGAGTTAAGAAACATTAATGCCAAAGAGACCTTGAAAGCAACTTGGGTGCGACAGAACAGTGGGATTTATGAAAAAATATTGGGAGATATTTCTTCTTCTGTAGTGTTGGTGAATATGGTGATTGCATATTTTATTTGTGTAAAAAAATGATACAGCAGATGACCTGATCATTCTGTCACAGGATGGCAAGTCACTTGCTTGATCCTGAAGAAGAAGGAGAGTATGTAGATCGCAATTCTCCGCATTCAGAGAGCACTTACGAAACGGAGAGCCCAGAGACATGTGGGGGTGGTTACCCGACTCCCGAAGATGAAAGCGTGACACGCTGTTACTCTGTGAGAAGTCAAGAACTTGACCAGGAGCATATCGTTACCTGCACATTCTCTGTCTCCTTGGCTCTTCCACTTGTAATCCAAAGTAGGTACATAGCATTGTTTGCGACCCTTGGTCATTTAATTGCCAAATTCTTTAAAAAAGTATTCTGTACCTCTCAGGTTGAGTAAAAATTAACTTATTATCTCATACATCTTCTGGGGCCAAATCAAGCATCCAAGAGCATGACATGCCCAGTTAGATTTCAGATTTCTGTTTAAGTGCTAACTCTTTCATATAAGGTACCTTACAGTGGGGCTCTTGCCACTTATGTGTGCTATTACTTAAAATGGAAATGATTTTTTTAAACATTTGGGATGGTTTTAAAAATTCTACTGCAATTTTTTTTTAGCACCAAAGAACTGGCCTAGACACGAAACTCAAGGAACAACAACACCTAGAACACGAGAAGGAATTATTCCAAAAATGCATCGTTATTATCATATTGAATATTTTCTTCTGCCGGATGACACTGATCCTCGAAAATTAGATGTGGTCTTACTAGGCTCGTTGGCAAGGCTATATTTGGAAACTGAGTCTAGGGTAAGAATAAACCTTATTTATTTACTATTTAAATTTGTTTTGAACCCGGAGGAAAAGAGGTACAAGATTACACATGCACCTGAGTGGATCATGTAATCCTTTTGGCATTTGTTCGATTTATGACACCGGTCATTTTAAGTTAATGATATTGTATAATTGTGTTTTGTTTTTAAGTATATTGTATTTTTGTGTTAAAGTATTGTTGTAAACTGTCTGCATCTATTGTATGTAGAGGCAGAACAAAAATTAGGGTAAACAAGGGGAGAATGGAACACAGTGGCTGGAAATATTTAATGGGGAAATTATCTACTACACAATTTTATTGCTGGCTCAACTTGTTTAGCCAGAACGGCACCACAACAAATACGAAGGCAATATTAGCATACTTTAGAAATCACAGTTTGTCAAGGGAAGAAAATGAGAGCAAGGTGGGAGTATCATTCAAAGAAGAACTAAGCAAGCATACCAACTGCAAATGGAGAGCAATATCTAGTGGCTCAGCAATGGTGGGAAAATGAATGAAAGAGGAAATGGAGTTTCCTAGAGGAGGGCATAGCTGGTCAGCAGCAGCCTGCACAGAGGCATTCTTGTTTCAAATCCTTCTTATATAATTAAAGGTAGAGGAGGGCAAATGCTCAATGTCCAGGGATTGCACAAGCCCCTCAATTGGACCTAGAAGATCTTTACCATTTTCTCCCACTTTTTAAAAAATGTAACCGTTATTTTTAATGGAAAAGATACCATAGTCTCTGAGGGCTGCGAGGAGCAATTCCTCTGTGTTTTTGTGGCCCTTGGGTAGCTTTCGACCCTGAGGAGAGACTATTTTGAAAGAAGGAGATAATAAATTGTTTTTGGTCTTGGTCTTTTTTGGTGAGGAAGGAAGATGGTCACCTGGCTACATTGATGCTAGAAGGCACTGGAGACCCCCCCCTTTTTTTTGGTTAAAATTAACATAATAGATTTGATACTGAAAGACAAAGCAATGGTGGAAGAATAATAATTTGGTATTATGAACAAGGATTGACCCTAGAGGGAAAGTTCTGGGAAGCGAGAAGGCAAATAGTAAGTACATCCTGCTAAGCCAGTGGTTCCCAACTTTTTTTTCTTTTTTTTTTTACTATGGACCACTTGACCAGAGACCACTTTGATCAGGGACCACTCTTAGGGATGTTACTACCAAAACAGTTACTAATCAGTTTTGGTCACCTTTAGGTTCAGTTTGCTAATTTGGAGTGCTGATTCAGAAAATTGCATTGGATATACCACATCAACTCTAGATTCTGATACAGAACATATGCCATCCAGTAGTTGCTATCTGCTCTCCCACAGAAAATCATATTTAATAATCTAGAGCTGACGTGGTAGTAGTAATATTTAATGGGTAGTCAGCCTCTCCCCTCCCAACATCACAATTGCCTTGGCACTATAAGAGGGTTTCACGAGGCCAGCTGCTCTTGTTGCTGCATGATTTCAAGACAACAGTGTAGTAATTGTGACTCTGCGGACCATATTTTCATTCTTACGGACCACTGGTGATCCACGGACCACAGGTTGGGAACCACTGTGCTAAGCCAATGGAATGAGTTGCACGATGAGTCCCTCCAATAGACCCCCTCAGACTGCCTCCAAGTAGAATATAGATTTCATGATATACAAGGGACAAATTCAATGTATCTCCAATATTTATATGACTAAGACATGGACATTTTCCACCCAGCTATGTTTAATAATTTAGCAGCAATGATTGTATAAAGCAGATCCCATCTAATTTTGAAAGCGAAGAGGGTCAATATTTCGGTGGGAGACTGTTGTATTGGTTAAATTGATTTCAGAAGAAGTAACTGCAAATCTACCTCTTGGTATTCCTTGCCTAAGAAAACACTATGAAATGTATGGAGTTGCCATAAGTCAACAGGTGACTTGAAGGAAAACAAATATACACACAAAGCTTGTATTATTTGCTATTCACTTTTACACTAATTGAATTAAATTTAGTGTGTGGCTCTCACCACTTTGGCTTTTCTTTGTATAGTCACTGTTTTTGAGAGTTGTCTTATGCTTTCAAAGTATTATATATTGCTTATCATATTTTTTTTAAAAGTATCCCGATATTGATTTTTAAATATTTAATATGCCATGAATCAGTGGGAATCATTCTTGAAGCTTAATACCTTAATTGAAATATATAGTTGAAACATGCTGTTTTACCTTGTTTCATTTTTCCCTGTCAATCTCACCTCCTTCTGCCTTTGCACCTTTTCTTCTGTTCGGTATCAGTCAGTGACTCCAAAAGACAGTGAGCGGCCCAGGTCGAAAAGGTCACCCACGCTGCATACTTCAGTGAGTGCAGATATGATTGAGAGAGAGCGCAGATAAGGTTGTGAGACAATGCTGGAAATGTATTATGTGTCTTCTAAATTTGGAGCGAATGCTACAGAAGCCTGTTATTCTGTTGTCCTGTGATCATGGATTAGAAAGATTAAGCTTCTAGCTTCATAACAAACCATAGTCCAGAGGAGCAGCATCCTTCAATCAATTCTGATGTATCCATGTTTGCAGAGATTGAGTCAGAAGTGTACTAGGCGAGCACTAGATACCATTCCATCTTGGAATTTAGGTCATTTGGGGGCAATCCAGAGAGCATCATGGAATCTGAAAACCATAATAGCCTTTCCTTCCTTAATAATTTTATTCATTTTTTGATGACAGTTCACACAGCTCATTAAAGGTGGCACTATGTCAGTGTTTCTCAACCTTCCTAGTGCTGCGAACTTTAATACAGTTCCTCATGTTGTGGTGACCCCCAACCATAAAATTATTTTCATTGGTACTTCATAACTAATTTTGATTCTGTTATGAATCATAATGCAAATATCTGATATACAGGACGTATTTTCATTCACTGGACCAAATTTGGCACGAAGACCCAATATGCCCAAATTTGAATACTGGTGTGGAGCTTTTGATTTTGTTATTTGTAGTTGCTGAGAGTTGTAGTTGCCGAGATTTATAGTTCACCTACAATCAAAGAGCATTCTGAACTCCACCGACAATAGAATCGAACCAAACTTGGCACACAGGACTCCTATGACCAACAAAAAATACTGGAAGGGTTTGGTGGACGTTGATCTTGAGTTTTGGAGTTGTAGTTCACCTGCATCCAGAGAGCACTGTGAACTTAAATGACTAATCTGGACCATACTTGGCACGGCTACTCAATATGCCCAAATGTGAACACTGGTGGGGTTTGGGGAAAATAGACCATGACATTTGGGAGTTGTAGTTACTGGGATATATAGTTCACCTACAATCAAAGAACATTCTGAACCCCAACAATGATAGAATTGGGCCAAACTTCCCACACAGAAACCTCATGATCAACAGAAAAAATTCTGATGGTCTTTGGCAACCCCTCTGGCACCCCCTCATGACCCCCCTCCAAGGGTCCTGACCCCCAGGTTGAGAAATACTGTACTATGTAATTGCAAAAGCACCAGCCAGATGGTAGTGGAATACTAATAAAACAACCATACTACTACTACTACTACTACTACTACTATGGAATAATGGTAGCTTTGGAATAATGGTATTCTTTAAGTTGCTGTGTAGAGGTTAGTGAACTTCTCACATTTCACTAATTTAAAGTAGTTTTTTCTTTTCATTGTAGAGTGAATTATAAATAGATTAATTAATTAATATAAAATAACAGGTTTGAGTGGCAACTGCAGTAACAGCTATTTTCTTACACAGTTCAAAGAAAAATTAAAAATTACTTTTGAAAGCTGTATAATGAACATAATAGTTAACAGGATATCACAGCTAACTGATTAAAACATAGGGGAAATGATATAAAAATCCTAAAAAGTTGTAAAAGAGGAAGACTTCAATACAGATGGACAGACTCAGTCAAGAAAGCTACTCCCTGAATCTGCAGGAGTGGACCAGGATTTTTTGGTGGTAGGGTGAGTCAGAGGTCTCGTGTTTATAGGGTCACCATTAGTTGAAGCCTACTTGACAACAGTTGGCAACGGCAACAAAGGAATAACTGGATAGTGATGGCTTATTTTTTTAAAGCATGGTGGTTTGCGAACATATTGGGTTTTTTTTTAAAGTTTATTAAGGGGAGAATAAGGTAACAATAACAACACTTTATTTGTAACCTGCCCTTTCTCCCCGAGGGGATCCGAGGTATGAATTCTTCACGTGTAAACATAATGAATAGATCCCAGCTCCCAGTGAACTTACTGTTACTGCTGTTGCCACTCAAAGCCATTACTTCATTTTAATTAGTTAACATGTTCATAATCTAGCCTATATCTAGTTTCAAAGTTTTGAAACTAGTTGCTTCTGGTGTGAGAGAATTCGTCATCTGCAAGGACATTACCCAGAGGATGCCCGGATGTTTTGATGTTTTACCATCCTTGTGGGAGGCTTCTCTCATGTCCCTGCATGGGGAGCTGGAGCTGACAGAGGGAACTCATCTGTGCTCTCCCCAGATTCGAACCTCTGACCTGTCGGTCTTCAGTCCTGCCGGCACAAGGATTTAACCCACTGCGCCACCGGGAGCTCCTATTTTGAAGTTAAACCAATGGAAAGTTAGATACCCACAGCTGCCCTCTCATGTTGCACCTTCCCCTGTCCTTTATAAAGGCCAAATCCCACTGCTTCTCCTTCTTGGACTCCTCCTTCACAAATACACTTTTTATTTCTATATCACCCAGGGTTTTGCCTTTGAACATTTTATCTCATACATTTGGCCCGTCCTTTGTGTTTGATTTTACTATGCTATTTTGTAATGGTTCTTTTTTGTTATTTTATATATTTTATGTTATGATGTATTTCTCCTGCTTTGTTTTGTGTCGAACTATGCTGCATTATTTTTGGTCTTGGCCTCATGTTAGCTGCCCCGAGTCCCCTTTGGGGAGATGGTGGCGGGTTATAAATAAAGATTATTATTATTATTATTATTAACAGTCTAAAACATATTAAAATATCTTAGCAACTTTTTAAAAAGTTTGAAATAGTTTAAACTTTGTAAATAAACCATTAGACACTAAAGGCTTTAGCTGTATTTTAATTTGGCACTGAGGAGGAGTCGGTGTCAGCGTGGATTGGACCTGCAATGGGAGGGCAGTCCAGAATTGAGTTGCCACAGGAGAGAAGGCTCTGAGATGTTCACTTCTTCAGAAGTGAACATCTCAGAGCCTTCTCTCCTGTGGCAACTCAATTCTGGGACTCAGTTTCATTGCTGAAACTCTTAATCAGTGTTCCAAGTTAAACCGATATCAATTTCTCCACAATAGATCTACAGTTTATTCTTTTCCTCCAGGACTGTTTAATGTTCTAACATCAAACCAGTGTGTGTGTGTGTGTGTGTGTGTGTGTGTGTGTATATATATATATATATATATATATATATATATATATAATGACCGGCTTGTACATCTTGGTTTCTTTTAAAAGGAAATCAATAACAATTGCAGTCATTGCTTTCAGAATGCACAGTTTTAGTAACTCTAGTTTTTTAAAACAGGCTGTGAAACCATGGCTTGAGAATGACCAGATCTGGGTTTCATGGAACCATAGTGTTGAAATTAATGTCACCAATGACTTCCTAATGAAGCTAAGGGACCACAACATAGAATTGAGAGTATGGGATCTCAAGGAAAAGGTGTGCTCAAAAGCTAGATTTGGTAAACAGAAGCCTACTGTGCCGCATTCGGATCCAGATTTTGAAGGTGAGTTGAGTCCTAAGCCCGGAAGTATCAAGAATCTATAAAAACTCTTCTCAGATTAAAGAGTTAATGCAATTTCAAAACATTAAATGCAGGGCTTTAGTGATTAACTCATTATGTTGCTAAAATCACAGTTTTACCAAAGTTTTGTTTGTGACTTTGGGGAAACTAAAAATATATAGGACCCAGGGTATTGTTACATTGTTAAAGCTGTACATATCTAAGTTATCCAGTGGGTTTTGGGGATGCACCCTGAGTTAATTAATTGGAGCTAAATCATTTCCATCAGGTTTTGTCCCAGTGTTTTTCAAATATTCCTAAAGAGGAAATTGTCCTCTTCAATCTTTTGATGAAACAAGTAACTTTCAAAACTTCTAAACTATGCTAAACATGGAAGTAATGAAGTTGAATTAAAATTATAAAATAAAACAATGAATAACATTTAATGCTATTGTTGTAGTTCAGCCCATAGTGGAGTCTGATATTACTGTTAATGGGGATTCTGGACCTGAGATTTTAAGTCCTGAAACTGAGCAGTCTATGTTTCCAACTAGTCAAGGCCACATTCCAGAGGATGCAGTGGAGCCGATCTCTAGGGAAAGGAGTTCAGAGGCTGAAACTCAAGGTGCTGAGAATAATGAACTTCAAGATAATATAATGAGTTCATTGATAGGAGATCTAGTTTTAGTAGACTTTGGGCTGATCAAAGAATATGGATGTCACAGAGCTTATTATGAAAAGACATGATTTTTTGGGTATATTAGGGAGGCCGGGAGTTTTGCCCAGCAGTCTGGTCAATGTCGATGATGGAGACTACAGCTCTTGGCAAGCCATGCCTGCTTATAGACTTCTAGTTTCATGTCTTTGTTCATGTTCTTGTTTTCAAGTACCAGGGATTGTTCCTGTATTTCTGTATTGGATTCTATGTTTTTGGGGTTTCTTATATTCCTGTTTTGGGTTCCTTGCTGCCTTGGGACTCTTGATTATTCTTGCATCTGGAACCTTATGGATTATTGATACACTTGAGTTTTGAATTTTTTACAATTTTTGCTGTTTGCTTTTAATATAATCTTCAGTAAACTGTTTTGCTGATTTAACCTGGACTACCGTGAGGTGGTTAAGTACAGAGGTGTTTCCTGGTGTGAGGTGCAACAGCAATTCTCTCGGTTCTCAATCATACTTATTATTATACTTACTTCACACTTGGTATTTCTGTTCTTCAGAATTTTCCTTTTTGAAGTATTGAATTTATAATGTGCTCTCTAACTTAGTAAGTAGTGTAATACCTAAAGATTGCATCTCCCTATTTGAAATTGTCATTTTCAAGAATTCTCAGGACACTTAACCATTTATACAGTTGTTAGTCATGGATACTCTGACACTTTCCTCCTATGTCTTATTAGCTATTTTTAAGTATCTGCTGTCCTGCTCTTTTTCAGCATTTGTAAGATGGCTGGACTGTGGTGACAAAGTTACCTCTTTAAGACTTTATCTGCACTGGCAGATTAATTCGGAGCCACTCCAGAGGTGGCCACACACCTTGTCCCAAATCTCTAGTGGCAGTGGGTCAGAGTTCATCTGATCCATCCAGACTGAGACTGCACCGGCCCTGTTAGACTGTTACTGCATTGCTATTGTGGCTGCAGAGACCTGTGTGAGCTCCTGGCCATTGCAGGGCGCCCATGCCACACTATGTTCAACCCATAGCATTTGCTTGGGAGTTTTAGGCAAGCACTGGAACATCCACTGATTTTTGTGGATGTGGATTTTAATTATATTAACCCAGTTTGCTCCACAATACCCACTAGAAGTTCCGTAATATTGTAAAGACAACCAGGATCCAGTGCACAATGATTATAAGACTTGTTTAATTGAGCTCCCAGTCCTCAAAAAATAATGAGGATATACATTTCCAAGAGATGGTGTAGGGTTTTGAACATCATTTTCTGGTTGCTTCCTCAAGTTGCTGTAAAGCGAACTGTTTTATACCAGAGAGAATATGTAGAGCGCCACCGGCCCAAACCCAGTCGCACAATAATCAAAACAGAAGGACACATTGAGCGGGAGAAACCAGCAGGCAGCACTTCAGCAGGTATGATAATATGGGCACAGGGGGCTGCTACCATTTGCCAAATATCCTGCATTTATACAAGCTGTACATTATTTTCCTTCATCTTGATTAAGTCTTTCTTTTCCTTATTTCAGTCTTCATTGTGATAGCTATTTCATCCTGTTAAAAGCAATCCTTTAAGCCAAGCCTGCCGGACAGTCTCATAAATTAACATTTGATACTACTAAACTACTGCTGTACTTAGTACAGTGATAACCTGCAATTTGGTTTAAAAAATCTAGTTTAGTTGTAGTAATATTATAATTGCAGGAAACTTGGGGTAGATCCAGATACAGACATCTATTAGGAAGCAGGAATATTTGTTGCTGTACTTCTTTTTTTATTTTGCAATGTGGGAATATCGATAGTTCAGATTGTGTTTTAGGTATGGTTCTAATCAGCTTCTGTTAATCAAAAGTACAATGCTAATTAATGTTATATTTATTTCAGCTCGTCTTCCTTCAGGTAAAGTCAAGCGTCTAGAGAGTGGGTCTTACACTGCTGAACGTAAATCCTTCCCTAGAGGGAGTACTGCCCACAGTACCACGAAATCTGAAGAAGATAACCGATCAGTGAGGTAAAGTATTCCAGTTTACATGACTGTTAGAATAATTTCCATCAATGAAATATGGTAGAGTCTCTTTCTCTGGAGACTTTTAAACAGAGGCTACATGGCAATGTGGTGGAAGTGCTTTGATTGTATATTCCTTCATGGCAGTGGATTGGACTGGATGGTCCTTATGGTTTCTTCCAATTCTATAGTTCTATGATCTGCACTATACCGCACTTATATCTTCAAAATGAAACTGAAATCATTCTTATCTTCCAGCTATCATGTAATGGTGACACTTTTTCCCCCTGTGACAGACAGATCTTGACAATTCCTTTCTATTATTTTGAACAAATTTGTCCCAGTTCTATAAATACATACAATGATATGTTCTCTTCCAAGGGTGTATGTTCCTGTTTACTGGGTTAGTTTGAAATTCTTGTCCCATAGTATTAGTCAGTCTATTAGACAAACATAAGCTCAGCTGCCTTGAAAATGCAAGGAAAAAAGATTGTGAATTAACCAATTTCTTTTATATTAGTTTGTGGAATCTATTGAGCATGAAGAATAAGCCACATTGAAATAGTTTGTAAAATATAGGTGTTTGGTTTATGCACGAGGAGAAAGGAAAGGATTTTAATCTTTTAAGCATAATGTGCAATATTTAACCATCTTTCATTATGTGTCCATGTATGTATAGATGTATGTGTCTAATGTTAGCTGTATAAAATGACAAAAGGGGACAAAACACCTACAAATGGGTTGTAGCCGACTGCCAGTGCTTGTTCTAGAGACACATTTGTGATGTGAGTGAGGCATACATTAGCAGTAGGAAGGTCTAGCACTTTTAAAACAACTTCTGAGTCATTGATCCTGCCTCATATTCTACTGTTCTCCTCATTCCAATCTCCCCAACTCTGTCTTTGCGTCCTTTCTTGGGATTCATTTACTAGATGGGCTTCTTCAGACGCCTGTAACGGCAAGGGCTCTGACTCTATGGATTTTTCAATAGAGCCGAACCACGTGGCTCCCGTTCATGGCTCTTTCTGCTCTATTCGGGAGCACGCAGCACATGGAGAGGCTGCCGCATGCTTGCACGGGGTTTCCCTATAAGCCTTGCCTTTTGGACTAATCAGAATAGAAGAAAGCCATGACACATCTACGCAAGCTGTGTCTATTTAATGGGGTGAGTGCCTGCATTTCTCAGTTGCGTCGTGGCTCAAGAGAGAGGTGCTTCAGACTGATTGCCTCGCAGTTCACACTCATCTTTAGCTTGGCTTGGCTTCCCTCTAGCAATGTATCTATTTACTTTTTCTTTATTTTCTTAATTCTTTATTTAGTGGGACAGGAAGTTGAAAAGTATTGGTGGGTGGTTGCACGGTGTTTGGGGACTTGTAGGTGGGTGTGCTTTTCTTTTAGGGTGGCTCTGAGCTTTGTGTCACCCTTTAGCCTCTACTAAAGCCTTATTCTCTTATCTCTCCTCCCTCCTCTCTTTCATCAAAGTAGTACTTTTAAAAGATTTTTGTCATTAATAATTATAGGAATTCCAGCAAAAAGCAAGGCTTCATTAAACACTACCTGCCTACCTACCTACTAACCTAAACTTACCACCAATACATAGTAATTTCTAGATCATACAGAAATGTTTTTCTAATAAGGGGACATGCTGCTTGCTTGTGGACGGTGGGCTGGTGGCCTCTTCCAGTATGTTGTGGGAACAAGAGATGCAAACTGCAAAAGCTTTGGAAGAAGTTGCTGTTTTTTTATTAGTAAAGAAAGTGTAATATTGGGTGGGCAGTGTGATGTGGAAGTGCATTTTTCACATTTGGCAGGGAGAATGGTGCCCTGCTGCTGCTCCTGGAGAAGTTACAGGGTGGGGCCATCGGGGCATAACTTTTTGGGATTTTTTTTAAAGCAGATTTTATTTCTAGAAAGAAAAAAAATCCTAAAAATCAAGGGATGACCCAGTGGTAGATGTGTCCTCCAATTGAGGCCATTTTCATCCCAATAGCCCTGAAAATTACAGGAAGGGGAGCCCGTGAAGCCCCTCCGCCCCATTGCCGCCAATGGCCCGGATATATCTGGATTTTCCAGCTGTGGATAAAAAATGCCCATTCAGGCACCAGCCCATTTTTGGGAGGTGCGTGAAAACAGAACTGCCCCCCTCCCCCCAAATCTGACTAGCAGAAACAGCTCGAAGTTCAGCCAAAATTCAATGTGGTTACTTTTTTAATTATTGTATCTTCTACTAGAGCCCTTTGAGCAATTGTTAACTTTCTTCCTTTGAAGATAATTACATACAGTTTCTAAGTGGCCTTTAATCTGTTCAATAAACTATAAAAATTGAAGGCTTTGAAAGATTGTACATTTTATGTACATTTTTGAACACAAGTTCCTTTTCCATATTTTGGTCACCCAGTTGATAAGAAGTTTTATAGTCTGTTTTATAGTATTATGTATTTGTTTATAATTATTACTTGTATATTTTTATGTCTGTAATTGCAATGTTTGACCAATCCTGTTTGACACCTGATCCCACCTTAATTAGGTCATTTTGGGAGCTGTAGCTAAGACTGTTGCCATCAAAGTCATAACGTAGAAGCCTCAGGATGTTCACAAATATATCGGAGCATCCGATTTTCAGGAAGATGGTCCAAAGAGCATTACAATTCACTATGTTGAAAGCTTTTGCAAGGTCAATGAATGCCATGTACAGAAGTTGACTTTGTTCCCTGCATTTTTCTTGGAACTCTTGTACAGTGAAGATCATATCTCCTCTTCCACTGGAGGGGTGGAAGCCATTCTGGGGTTCAGGGAGGATGTCTTCGGAAATAGGTAGAAGATGGTTTGCAAGGATTATTGGGAGGCTTTTTCCGACGTAGGTTCAAAAGGAAATACCTCGATAGTTTCTACAGTCTGTTCTCCCTCCCCTTTTTTTGAAAATAATGATGATAATGGTGTCCTTGAAGTCTTCTGGGAACTTCTCAATCACCCACACTTTTTCAGAAAGGCACGACAAAGCTCAGGTTTCTGTAAAGGTGCTTGCATTGCAGCTTTCCACCAAAACATAGAATCTGTTTCTGGGAAATAGTTTAATAATATGTAGGAGAGTGGTATTGATGGATCAACTTACATTGAAGTGCTGGATTTAGTTAATGTTTTTTTGGGTAGTACAAAACCCTTTTTGATTATTGGTGAATATAGTTTGTTTATTCTTCTGGTTTTCCTATTTTAAGGTTTTTTTTTTTGCTTCTTTTTTTTTAACAATTCTTAGTTCTACTTTTATGGACAAAACACAGATTTCTTGATTATGTGTTTAAAGTCCTTGTTAATTTAATTGTTTCCTCTTATTTGAAGTCCTTGTTAATTTAATGGTTTCCCCATCAATAGGAAAAACAACTTATCATAAACTTGGAAGGAAAGCCTTGACTCCTACTTATGTTTTATGATGTATATTATGTAACATTTGATTGGTAATGGGAAAACAGACTTCACATATTTTATTGGCTAATAATTTGGGTGGAGTGGGCTTGGCATTTCCCACAATCTTATAGTGAACTCATGAGATTTGCAACAAAATAAAATTATGTCTTTATCAGGGCACAAGCATAAATCATGATGTTATCCTCACCATTGCTGGCACACATCCCTGGACCAGACTGCCAGAAATAGAATTCCAAATGAAAGATAATGTCATAGCTCCTAGTCTATTTTGCATTGCAAAACACCAGTAGTTATATAATAATTTTAGTGTATGTTGACAGATGGTTGACTTCGGTGTAAATCAAAAAAGGCTTATCATGAGTTGATCCAAACTGCAATTTATGTCTATTCTTCACATCCCTGAATGGTAGCTTATTCCAACTTGTCCTAGACAAGTTGTAGGTAACCAGTCATGCGCTGACCTTTGTTTCACTAAGAACCAATAGGTGTGGATAAGATTATTCTCCATTGAATTATCAAGAATCCAAAATGTTACAGATTAGTGGGGGGGGGGGGGTCATTAGTGTGTTGTACATCTTAAATAACTTTTAGAAATAAAGCTAGTATCTCTAATTTCTTAAGATTAATTGTGGTTATAATAATTTATATTTGAGATAGTCATTTGGTTTTGTGGTACTGTACTTGGACATTTATAGATGTAAAGCTTAATGATAGGAAAGAGTTTATTGGAACTCTTATTGTTTGCTTTGTTGTATATTTTAATAAAATACACATGGACTCAACTTTAAGCAACATAACTGGCATTTACTGTTGTAGCACCATTCCTTGGGAGAACATAGGCTAACAGACTTCTCATATTGGTGTAGTCAGCATTCCCAACACTTTTAAAATTGCTAATATTTCTTGACTTTATGTGGGCATTGTAGAAATTGATAAAATTATGCATTTTGTAGAGAAAGTAGATAACAAGAAGATTTTGCCTTTTCTCTTAATACCAGAACCCAGGGTCATTCCTTGAAACTAAATAGTTAGAGAGTGAGGACACAGCACATAGTTAACTTGTAGAATTTGCTAGCACAATATCTATTGATGGCCACTAAGTTGAATGACTCTGAAAGAGACAAATCTTTAGTGAATGATTATTAATCATGATTAATATATGGCCCCACCAGTATCAGAGACTATAGATGTCAGTTGTTGATGAACATAAACAAGGAGTGTTTTCTTGAATTAATATACACCTGGTGGACTTATGATAAAGGTATTTGTCTTTCTCTAATCCAGCATACCTCATCTCATGTTCACTAGGACTTACACATTGGTTTTGAAATTCTAAACTGTATTTATGAGATGAAATGAGTTAATGTTATAGAATCCACTCTCTCCGTGTATCTCCTTGTGTCTAGTTCTTGTGTCTAGTTTTGGGTGTTGTGTTGTGCCATATATTTATTGGTGGCAGCGGTGGGATAATAAAATATAGGTCCCTCCTGCCAGAAGATTCCTGTCTGCATTTCCTTGCCTTTGCTGGTGATGCGTCTCAGCAATCCTCCCTGGTTTGTTTACATAAGATATCAGATCTAGTTTGGCTTGCCATGATCTCCCTTGAGATAATTATTTGGATATGAAATGTAGCCTGCTGTCTTCTTAGTAACAACACAAAACATGTGATCATCTTTAAAAAGAGGCATTGAATTAGCTATGGCCAAAAACAGCTAAAAAGGAATATGTCTAGGCTTTGTGCTTCAGTGGCTGTGGATAATGGTTGGATCTGTATATAAAATAGGTGATCAGTGTAATGAAACTCCATGAAATAATAATATTCCCTAGCAGAGCATGACATGCTAAAACTAGGAGCATGCAGCTCTTAAAAAGTGGGATCTGTTTCATTATTTTCAGTGTATAAGTGTGTGGTTATGTCCCATCTGATGAACAACTTAGCTTTCCAGAAGGAAAAGTAGTTTTTCTTAGTACACAGTTTCCTTAATATACATGGTGTGGGGGTGCACACAGGGGAGTAGAACAATCACGTATCCTTCCTTCTGTTGACTCTAGCAAAGATCTCACTGGAGTTGTAAACTCTCACAGATGGCAGTGCATGTGCTCTGTTGTTCTGCCTGCAGTCAGTAGATGAGATTTTGTTTCCAAGGAACCCAACTATTAATCTTGAATTATGGCAGACATGGAATGTACAGCCATTAACTCCTTGCTTTAATCTCAACACCTGGGGAGGTTTTATTCTTTTCAGTCACCTCTGGGGATTCCAGCCTGGTGCAGGAAAAAAATATTTTCTGTCGTCAATGGAAATGAAACCGACATAGTGGTTTCAGCTTTGAATGCTAATGGTTCCTTATACTTTCCTGTGCTCTAATTCATAACTGGTCTTAAAAGTAGTTTATTTTTTAAAAAATGAACTGCTCCTGAGGCACAGAGAATTTCGGCTTACTGGTTTTGGTTTCACCGAAAATTTGCTGTTGCTATGCTCTTTTGTAGCTTCTCGCTGTTTAACAGTCTGTAGGACTCCTGGACTACTGTGGCCAAGAAGAGATAAATGGAATTTTACTATACAGGCATTTCCCAAGTTACAAACATCTGGTTTAGAAATGACTCATAGTTATGAACGGGTGAGACAACAGGAAGTGAGAGAAATCTACCCCTTGGAAGTGAAATTCACTCCTGAAAGAGTTCTCATGGGGAAGAGGGGTCTCCACTGAAGCTTTCTCATCAATTCTTGTTTCTACAACAAGCCATTTTTTTTCAAAATCCAATTATCACAGTGACAGAAAGTGAGGTGAAATCTTCTGAACAGGGGCACAGATGGCAAAACAATCATCACGGTGTTAACCCTCCTCTTTGCTATCCAAAGCTAAAACATATACATATTTGTCTGGAGTTACACTCATAAATTTGCTTGCTCCATTAATTCTTACTTGGAAGTGCCATGGATCATGCTTCGAACTATATGAAATCTGACAGATTTCCTAATTTTTGGGGAGTTTTGAGATAATTTGTTTCAGTTATCTTTTTTCATATACTATGGTTATCCGGAAAGTAAGGTTACAAGATTTTTTTTAAATACAAAGGATGAATATATTTTAATAAAACTTACATGAATTGTGGCATTACATTATTTTTCCACATGATCACCATTCAGTTCACCACCCTAAGGAGCCCCCAGTGGTGCAGTGGGTTAAACCCCTGTGCCAGCAGGACTGAAGACCGACAGGTTGCAGGTTCGAATCCTGGGAGAGGAGGATGAGCTCCCTCTATCAGCTCCAGCTCCTCATGCGGGGACATGAGAGAAGCCTCCCACAAGGATGATAAAAACATCAAATCATCCAGGCGTCCCCTGGGCAACGTCCTTGCAGACGGCCAATTCTCTCACACCAGGGGCGAGTTTTTGATGCCTGTGTCATAGAAGTTTCCCTCCACCCTTTTCAGCCAGTTCATCACTTTGATTTTCACCTCGTTGTCATCGGAAAAGTCTTTTTCACCTAGGTGTTCCTTCAATTTAGTGAACAGATGGTAGGGCCTTTTCCGTGGTGGCCCCCCGACTCTGGAACACCCTCCCCAAAGACCTTAGACAGGCCCCTACATTGGCTGTCTTCAGAAAGAACTTGAAGACCTGGCTTTTCCGATGCGCCTTCCCAGAGTAGGAAATCTCCACTACCAAGTCCCATAAGCACTTTATCAGAACCAATGATTGCTGCACATCGCACATCGCACTTGCCCTGGAAGCCCTATATACACCTCCTGTCACATCAGCACTTTTAATCTTGTACCCATTGCTCTGGCCCGGCCCAGTTTTATTGTGTTTAGTGTATTGTGCCTGTTGTTTATTTTGCTTCATTCTGTTTTTAATTGTTTGATTTGCTTAGATTGTATTGTTGTGTTGTGTGTTGAGGCCTCGGCCTGTGTAAGCCGCATCGAATCCTTCGGGAGATGCTAGCGGGGTACAAATAAAGTTTAATAATAATAATAATAATAGTTACTGGGTGCAAGATTGGGGCTATAAGAGGGGTGGCTTAAAACATCCCAACCAAATGAAGTCAATAACTCTTGGGTTGCATGAGTGGTGTGCAAACGCACATTGCCACGAAGGAGACAGGCTCCCACTGTCAACATCCCACAATGTTTGTTTTGGATGGCTCTGCGAAGTTTCTTCATTGTCTCACAATATATTCCATACCTATTTTGTCACATGCTGTCTTGACATTATGCCCTCTCTATAAACCGAAATGATTTCACGATGAATTGCAGCAGCATTCATGCCCTTAGCATTTAGGTAGAGTATTACAGCGAGAATTTCGCACTTGGAGAGAAACGGAATGAGGACACTCATCTCTAACCTTCACCCACAACACCACTCGATGAGCTACTGACGACTGGCACTGCTCATTAGCTTCCGCTGGCTCTACATTACACCGCAGTGATACCAACTTCCCCGAGAAAATTCCCCATGAGAACTACATGCTTTGTAACCTTTCTTTCTGGATAACCCTCATATTTTTGACTTGTTGAATATTAATACATGTCTGTATATGAGAGATAGATTGTGTGTTGACCCTAAAATTAAGGGTAGCAGCCAAGATGGCTGGAAATTCCCAAACAGCATAAACATGTCACAGAAGCCATGGTTTCTAATCAATCTCCTATTGATGTGTTTCAAGATCTCCTATTATGTGTTTCAAAGATGTCTGTAGAGGCAACAGTGGAAACAAAGTGGTAGCAATCTGATATTTTGTTAGTGTATTTGAATGTTAGTATGTTTTTTTGTTAGTATGTTTTTTTTCAAAAATTCCATGTTTGTTGTTAATATATAGAATCTGTTTTTGCAGTTTGAAACCCCTAGAAAAACATCTTGAGTAATTTGTATTTAGATAAAAAATTGGATTAAAATAATTTAATTTAATAATGTTGTGTTTCAGCTTTATATGACATTCACAGTTTTCTAATTGTTAGAGCAACAAGAATATCATTACTAAAAAGCCATAGGTGAACAAAAATCACAACTCATACCCACAATGTATATAAGTAAAGGTAAAGGTTTACCCTTGACATTAAGTCTAAATGAGTCCGACTCTTGGGGGTGGTGCTCATTTCCACTTCTAAGCTGAAGAGCTGTCATTGTCCATAGACACCTCCAAGGTCATGTGGCTGGCATGACTGCATGTGTCATTAGCTTCCTGCCAAAGCAGTACCTATTGATCTATTCACATTTGCATGTTTTTGAACTGCTAGGTTGGCAGAAGCTGGGGCTAACAACAGGAGCTCACCCTGTCCCATAGGTTTGAACCACCAACCTTCAGATCAGCACGTTTTGCAGCTTAACGGTTTAACCTGCTGTGCCACCATGGCCCCTATGTATATGTATATATACATATCTATAAATGTGTGTGTGTGTGTATATATATGTGTGTGTGTATACAATGTATATATATATGAATATAAATAATGTGATAATTCCACTTATTAACTCTTGCTTCAGAAAACCTTTTTTTGCATTTTAACTCAGTAATTAATTTTCAATTTTATGCTTGCTCGTGATTTAAATTCTGATTAGATATAACTTAAACATAATACCTATTGACTGTCATTTTAATTTTTATTAGAAATAATGAATATGCAGCTTCTTTGAATCTATGTATATTATTTATTTAGAACTTTTATATCCCATTCTTCTCTACTTCCATGGAGGAACCCAGAACTGCTAACAACAGCAAAAATTCAATGTTACACAATAAATAACATTTTAAAAGCAACATACATAATAAATAAGTTATAAAATACATATAAAAGACAGTTCGCCGAGTTAAAACCATTGTTAAATTTCAAAACTAACTTTAGTATTGTTTATGCTCTTGTCAAAATTCTCAATGTTCATGTTTTTACCATGTTCAAGTAATACTTCTGAATTTTTGTTATGTGTATGCATATATCTGTGTCAGTCATATTGTAATATCTGCCTTGCTTTCCAAAATCTAAGCCCAGTTAACTTGAGAGTTAATATGGTTTACTACATACAAATCCTTGTGATTTTCTACATTAGATTACTACTTTAATTTTTTCTATTAAATCACCATGCATTTATAATGTTTCCCCACTAAACTTCAGGACCTTTCTTTCTCTCCTTCCTTTGTTTCTCTTCAAGCATGGTCAGTTTTTCTGGGAGCATACCTTCTTCTCTTAAGGAAAGAACTATCCAGGAGGGCAAAGTTATAAAGCAGAAGCACAATTTAAAATCTTGTGTCAGGATTTCAAGCTCTGCAAAGTCGGCAACAATCCATGGAGCAACCCATGGAGAGAAGAATGAATCAGCGGCTGGAGGTGAGTGTAGAAATGATAGTATAATCCTGTGACTGAAAGTTTACTTGGAAGTACATCTAATTGAACTTACTGAGGCTTATTACCAAATTAATGTATTTAGATTTGAAGTCTTATGTGCTATAAATTAGGAGCCCAGTTGGGATAGCAAGAGAGTACTTCCTACCTATTACAGTAAAGGGGTTGCGAAAACACGAAGGCCCAAATTCATGTCCAGAGTCAACATGATGTAGTGGTCTGATCATTGAATGAAGTCTCTGGAAACAGGGGTTCAAAGTCCCTTTGGCCATGGAAACCCACTGGGTGACCCTGAGCAAGTCACACTCTCTCAGCCTCAGGCACCACCGTCTGAACAAACCTTACCAAGAATACCCAGTCATTAGTCTGCTTTAGGATCACTGTAAGATGGAAATGACTTCAAGACACATTATAAATAAGAACAAAAATAAAAAATCAGCTCCTAGTCTTAGTTTGTGTAAACTGTATCATTTGCCAAATGCTAAATCAACCCATGTTTGAATCTCATTGATTGTGCTTTGTTTGGGACTAGCAATTAGTTTAGGCTTAAGTCTACAAAAGTAGGTGATGCCTTGCTAAACAAAGAAAAAGTTTGATAAGGTGGCTTTAAATTAACAATGATATAATGTGTTATTTTCTTCCATATTATAATCAGATATGCCTTTGTATTTGTCCTGCAATATATTGTTTGTATTGTATATGTTATTGTACATGTGTTATGTGTGGTTGTATTATTATTGTTTTTATTGTTGTTACTGTTATCAACATCTTTATTTCTTTCCCGTCTTTCTCCCCATAGGGACTCAAGGCGGCTAACAAATATAACTCATTTAAAATAAGACAGAAAATTAAAAAAAAAACACACACACACAATTAAACATTTGAAGGGGGATACAAAATTCAAAATCCAGTTAAAATACAATAAATACCATTGAAATACATTGAAAGCCCACCACCCCATTCAAAAATCCCACCTAAAGCCTCCCCAGCACTGTGCCTATCATCCTCAGCAATTTATTTTATCTGGCCACATACTTTGGACAGAGGATCCTCTCCTAAAGCCGTTGTTAAAGCTTGCTGGTCCTTTGGGGAATTGATCATTGCTACGGATGTGGTCCTTCCTTTAATGGAAGCAAAAGTAAAGAGAGTTGTAAAGATCTTTTTTTAGCCTACGTTTCCTGCGTATAGATTAAGAGCAGGCATTTCTGCGTGCTGATGGGGAAGGGGCTCTCTTTGCGGAGCGTAGCTCTTTAGTACTCCTGTCTTGTTTGAATTTCTGCTTTAGTCCCCTTTTCCCATGACTCCAAAGATCCATGACTTACAAGATCAGTTCCAGGCGTTGCATCTTAATCCTCAAGTTGCCGCTTCCCTTACAATGAAGGCACTTGGAATTCTGTCTTCTGTACATTTTTGATAAGCATCTACAGAGTTTCTGCACTTTGCTTGCTCGTGACATTCATGCCTGGTGCAGAGTGATTGGATTTCTTTTTCATTGTATTTTGAACTGTGTTTTAATTTTTCCCTGTGCCTGATAAACATTTAACAGACCCAGGGTCACATAGGCCCATATCATTAGTTAATCAGGATGCAAATATTTTATCTGCTATAATAGCCAATAGAATGAATAAATGCATGTACAAGTATATAAAAAAGATCAGTGTGGGTTTGTAAAAGGAAGACAAATGTCAAATTTGATAGGGAGAGTATTAAATAAAATTTGTGTGGTTCAAGAGAGAAAGACAAAAATTGAGGTATTATCATTAGATATATTTAAAGCGTTTGATTGTGTGGAATGGTGGACATTAAGGGAGATTAAGAACAAATTTGGAATGGGAAGTAGAATAAAAGGATTATTAGAAAAATACTATTCAAGAAATTCAGCGGTAGTAGCGATAAATGATGGGGTGACAAAAGCAATAAAAGTAACAAGGGGAACAAGGTTGCCCTCTATCACCAATTTTGTTTGCCATGGTGATAGAATTATTTGCAAATGCCATTAGGAAATATAAGAACTTAGAAGAGGTAGGAATAAAAGAAAAGCAGAAGATGAGCTTATTTGCCGATAATACATTGTTATTTATTGAAAATATAGTAGGTAAAATGGATAAAATAAAGGATCATTTAGAGATGTTTGGGAAAACAACGGGTCTACAAGTTAAGTGGAGTAAATCGGAAATGATGTTATTTAATGAAAAGAATCAGGGGAGCTGAGGGATGATTTATTGTGGCCGCCAATTTGAAAGGAACCAGTATTCAGGAGATTTTACCCCAGTTCCCAATTTTTAAGAAGACTTAGCCAATTTGCAATGGAGGTTGCCGATTAGGAACCAAATTTACCATCAAGTTAGGAGGGAGGCTGTTCAATTGCACCTCCTCCTTTATTAAGAAAGTAATAACTTAGTAGTAATTACACTGTATATACTGTAGCGTGACTGGAGAGAAGAATGTAGATTTATTTGGTTACTTTTCCCTACGTTTCTGCCACCACTTGAGGTAAGTTGTAATATTGTGAGAAATGGCACTTGGTACACAGAATAGACAGAGCTGAGGCAATCTTCAAATAAAAGTTAACAATTTTATTAAGTACACAGCGTGTGGTTGCAAGACGTAACTTTTCCTTGTTGCACTTGGAATAATACTTGTAACTTTAACAGTTCATTCTTTCAAGTAACACAGTATCTTTCTGACGTAGAGCACTTGTTTCCGACAAAGTTTCCATACAGGGATGTTTCCCTGAGTTGATCCTCCCTGGATCAAATACTAAGTAAACTATTCTTTAGCCTCTCCTTAGACTAAAAGAACACCGGCTATGTTTCACCATTCGGCTGCACTAGCCTGAGAAACTTCCAATAGCCAAACCCAGCTTTTCAAAGCCTCAAAGCTTTGCTTCACAAGTCACTCCGCCACCTTTCCTTTCCTTCTCTCCCAACTCCTAACTCCTCACTCCTCTGAACCTAACTCCTGACTGCTCACTACTCTAAACCTAAATCCCCAACTGATTTTTTAACCGTCGTTTTTTCAAACTCTCCCCTCTAAGCTCCTCCCACTTCCCTCTCTCCTGCATCGGTCTCCATGGCAACGCACATGGAGGACTCCTCTGACTTAGGCCGCTCCAGCCTTACTGCAGCCAATCTAAACACAAATACAGTTAAAATTATACAATTTATAATCAACTCCTGTACATTTAATTATACAAAGAAAGAAGAAAAAGACTTTATAGAACAGAGCAAAGTGGAAATTAGAATTAAGAATAAATTAAAATACCTGGGAGTAATAATAACAAAGGACTTAAAAGAAATGTAGTAGCATTAAGAAAAGTAGTTCAAAAAATTAATAGAGTATGGAAATATACATTTATCTTGGTTTGGAAAGATAGCATTAGTAAAAATGAAAATACTTCAAAGATAAATTTTGTATTTAGAATGCTGCCACTTCAGATTACAGAAGAAGAAGAATAGAATCATAGAATCAAAGAGTTGGAAGAGACCTCATGGGCCATCCAGTCCAACCCCCTGCCAAGAAGCAGGAATATTGCATTCAAATCACCCCTGACAAATGGCCATCCAGCCTCTGCTTAAAAGCTTCCAAAGAAGGAGCCTCCACCACACTCCGGGGCAGAGAGTTCCACTGCTGAACGGCTCTCACAGTCAGGAAGTTCTTCCTAATGTTCAGATGGAATCTCCTCTCTTGTAGTTTGAAGCCATTGTTCCGCGTCCTAGTCTCCAAGGACGCAGAAAACAAGCTTGCTCCCTCCTCCCTGTGGCTTCCTCTCACATATTTATACATGGCTATCATATCTCCTCTCAGCCTTCTCTTCTTCAGGTTAAACATGCCCAGCTCCCCAAGCCGCTCCTCATAGGGCTTGTTCTCCAGACCCTTGATCATTTTAGTCGCCCTCCTCTGGACACATTCCAGCTTGTCAATATCTCTCTTGAATTGTGGTGCCCAGAATTGGACACAATATTCCAGATGTGGTCTAACCAAAGCAGAATAGAGGGGTAGCATTACTTCCTTAGATCTAGACACTATGCTCCTATTGATGCAGGCCAAAATCCCATTGGCTTTTTTTGCCGCCACATCACATTGTTGGCTCATGTTTAACTTGTTGTCCAAGAGGACTCCAAGATCTTTTTCACACGTACTGCTCTCGAGCCAGGCGTCACCCATTCTGTATCTTTGCATTTCATTTTTTCTGCCAAAGTGGAGTATCTTGCATTTGTCACTGTTGAACTTCATTTTGTTAGTTTTGGCCCATCTCTCTAATCTGTCAAGATCGTTTTGAATCTTGCTCCTGTCCTCTGGACTATTGGCTATCCCTCCCAATTTGGTGTCATCTGCAAACTTGATGATCATGCCTTCTAGCCCTTCATCTAAGTCATTAATAAAGATGTTGAACAGGACCGGGCCCAGGATGGAACCCTGCGGCACTCCACTTGTCACTTCTTTCCAAGATGAAGAGGAAGCATTAGTGAGCACTCTCTGTGTTTGTCCACTTAACCAATTACAGATCCACCTCACCGTAGTTTTGCCTAGCCCACATTGGACTAGTTTCCTTGCCAGAAGGTCATGGGGGACCTTGTCGAAGGCCTTACTGAAATCCAGGTACGCTACATCCACGGCATTCCCCGCATCTACCCAGCTTGTAACTCTATCGAAGAAAGAGATCAGATTAGTCTGGCATGACTTGTTTTTGATAAATCCATGTTGACTATTAGCGATGACTGCACTTGTTTCTAAGTGTTTGCAGACCGCTTCCTTAACAATCTTTTCCAGAATCTTGCCCGGTATCGACGTGAGGCTGACCGGACGATAGTTGTTTGGGTCATCCTTTTTTCCCTTCTTGAAGATTGGGACCACATTGGCCCTCCTCCAATCTGCTGGAACTTCTCCCGTTCTCCAAGAACTCTCAAAGATGGTTGCCAATGGTTCCGAAATGACTTCCGCTAGTTCAATACTCTGGGGTGTAGTTGATCCGGCCCTGGGGACTTGAACTCATTAAGAGCGGCCAGGTATTCCTGGACGACTTCTTTCCCAATTTGGGGTTGGATGTCCTCCAATCCCTCATCCACTCCATCTTGCTGAGGTTGAAGACTCTCTTTTTGTGAGAAGACCGAGGCAAAGAAGGCATTAAGTAGTTCTGCCTTTTCCCTATCCCCTTTCAGCATTGCCCCATCTTCTCCTCGAAGAAGTCCTATCGCCTCCTTGTTTTTCCTTTTTCTACTGACATAAGAATAGAAGCCCTTTTTATTGTTTTTAATGTCCCTGGCAAGTCTGAGCTCGTTTTTTGCTTTAGCCTTGCGGACCTTTTCCCTACAGGTGTTGGCTATTTGTTTGAATTCTTCTTTGGTGATTTCTCCCTTTTTCCACTTCTTGTGCATGTCTCTTTTGTGTCTTAGCACAGTTAGAAGTTCTTTGGACATCCATTCTGGCTTCTTTGCACTTGTCCTATTTTTTCTCTTTGTTGGCACGGTTTGCAGTTGCGCCTTGACTATTTCACTCTTGAGAAATTCCCATCCATCCGTAACTCCCTTGTCTTTTAGTATCTGTGTCCACGGAATGCTGCTCAGCGTTTCCTTCATTTTTTGGAAATCAGCTCTCCTAAAGTCCAAAATGCGGGTTTGACTTGTCTTAGTTTCGGCCTTCCTTTGTACCTCAAATTGCAGAGCTAAATAGATGGCAACAAATGATAAATAAATATTGTAATGGTAGTAAAAGAAATAGATTAAACAAACAGTTATGGTACAGATCACAAAAAGGAGGAGGATTAGCACTCCCTAATATCAAAAAATATTATGAAGCAAGTAGATTAAGATTGGTTATAGAAGGAATGATAAAAAAGAGGGAGTAGATTGGCTAAGTAAGGATTCGGAAAAAGTGGAGGAAGAAATCTGGAATATATTTTTTTAAAGAGTTTACGAGAAAAGAAACTAGGGAAATTAGAAACCCAATGTTGAGTAATATATTAGAAGTATGGAACAGATATAGGAGAATGTTAATAGAGGATGGTTCAATAATAACCCCAATTATAATGGAAAAGAAATTTCCATTTTTTTTAAAAAAGTAAAGGATAGAGTTAAGAGGAAACAATTAGACAAAATAGGGGATTGGATAAAGATTGGAATGAAGAAGGAAATGATTATGGAAGAATTTAGAGAAATAAAATTGACATGGTTCCATTGTGTACTATTAGAACAATGTTTTAAAACTGGGTAAAAAAATAATAAAAACAGAAGTAAGCTTAAACAATTCAAACAAATAATACAACATAGAAGAGCTATAGAGGAGCATAAAAACTTAAAAGGAATAACTAGTAAAGTATATAAGATTATAATTGAAATAAAGGAAGGAAAAACAAAATACAACATCCTCAAGGAGGTCTGGGAAGAAGATTTAGGGATAAAAATAAATGAAACAGAGTGGCAACAATTATGGAGACACAGACATCTAAAAATTTATCAATCCAGGTTAAAGAAAATTCCTATAAGTTAATATGGAAATGGTACCTAACACCAATAAGAATAGCAAATATAAATAAAAACTACTCAAAAAATGCTGGAGAGGATGCCAAGAATCAGGAACATATATACATATGTGGTGGCAATGTAAATAATTTTGGGGGGGGGGGGGAAGTATTTAGAGAAATAGAAGGTATAATGAACATTAAAATAGAAAGAAGTCCTAGTATAGCTTTATTATCATTTTATAATAATAAACAATTGAAAAAAGAGGATAAAGATGTGATAACAAACTTATTAACAATAGCAAGACTGCTTATAGCAAGGAATTGGAAAAGAGAAATAAATATACAAATAGAGGAGTGGTATAAATAATGATAAGCTGACATGTATATTAAAAGTTAAAAGAGATATATGGAAACAAAGTGATTTTGATGATGTATGGAGAAAATTTATTGAAAAAGGATTTAAAAAGAAAGAAGGAAAGTTACCTCCAGAAGAAGAATTGAAATTTTGGATAGATGATATGTAAAAGCTGTGGCTTGGGGCGGGGGAGCACAGTGGTGAGGGCTAGATAATATGTATAAGCAGAAAAGTAACACTAGATGCCAAAAGTTAAAGTATGGTAGGTTGTATTTAATGATATGTATCTGCTGTAAAATAAACAATGTATAACAAAAAAAGGGTGGGGGGGGGGGAGAAAGAGTAAAAAGTGCTACTCTTGGTCAAATGCTTGACTTTCTAGGTCTTTACTGACCAAGATAAATAACAAAGAGCCACTGACATAAACAATAAGTGTTGTTACCTGTGAGGTCTAAGATGGCGTATTCTTCCTCCCTCTGTCCCATCAAATAGTAGTACTTGCAATAAAAAGAAAAAAACAAAACAAAAAAACCAAAAAAAAAACCCAAAACAAAACAAAACAAAAAAACCCAGGAAAAATGAGATGGGGAAAGATGGTGGTGATTATTACAAAAAGTTACATTTTTAAATGCCACCTTTTGGAATTCTTCTCTTGCCAAGAGAATCTTTTATCTAGCCTTGCACTGGGATGAGTTGCCCAAGGTCTCCCAGTGGTTTACCATAGCTGAGCAGGGATTTGAACCCGGGTTTCCAGAGTCATATTCCAGTGCTCAAACCATCTACCATTCTGGCTGACTACAAAGCATTTCAGAAAGATGGAGCCAATTTGAAATCACGATATCTCTGCAATTACAAACATTCCATGAATGAAACTATTACCACCTGAAAGGACGAGCATAGGGTTTGCTTATGTGCCTCTCTCAGCACATAACCAAACCCTAGCCTTAGTCATAACATAAGGCCTAATAAGATATTTTCCACTTGCAGAGTTATATTTTAGATTTGTTTCTGGCTGATGGTGGTTAATAAAACTTGATTACTTGGTAACTTATTAAACTATTTGTAAATTTTTGTGTAATTGTAACATGTCCATCATTTTGAAACACGCTGTATTACAGAGTAGGATTACCCAGACTCGTCAGATGTTGTATTTATCTTGTTTATCTGCCATCTTCTCTTCCAGTTCTGCTCCAGTTATCAGAAAGAAGGAAAACAATACGGAAAACTAGCTTTGAAAAAAAACCTGTACTGAATTCTCGTAGATCATTGGCTAAAGAAGCTGCTGCTCAAGCAGCATTTGCAAGGAAATTTGGAATAGCATTTTTGCAGCTTAACCTCATGCCCCTACTCACAGGTATTTTTCTCCTTTCAGTATTGGTTACAGAAGTGGTCAAACATAGATTGTTTGTTTATTTCACTGATTAAAATGTTCAAGTGATTTTCCATAAAAGAGACTATGGAAAAAGTGCATTCCTTCTGCTCTAAGCTTTGTGATGAAAATGTGTTGATATGGTTTCCCAAGAGGTTTCCTGTTGTGGGTATGATATATTCAAATTGACAGAAGCCTGATATCATGCCTGATGCTATGTCAAGAGTTGGGTGATGTTTCATAGTTGTCACAATACAGCTGATTAATAGCTCTTTTGTTGAACAGGTGATGATGAATTGTTGGATGGAACAGAGGAGCTTTGAAAATAAACCTGCAAAAATTACTATCCTGAGAAAAAAGGAGCAACACCTTTCCAGTCCACCTGTTTATAGTTGTTTATGTTTAGTAATCAATCCCTAGGAGGCAAAAAAGAAATAATTGACTTTCTTCTTGGTCATAAAACTTTCCTACTGGTTTCCTGATGACAAATGTTGATAGTTTGGGATTAGGAAACAAGCCAAGGGACTCTTTGTGTAGATAGTTCTGGCCTTTTGTGCAAATTCAGTAGTAACTATCTTGCCTGTGGAAGCACACTTATTGTAGCTTGAGGAAATAAATTATACTTGCCTTTCTCTTCCCCTAGTGAGTAGGCCTTGAAGACAGATGGTCTCATGAGGTAGAGGAGGGGTAATACCTTTTATGCTTTTATGTGACAGATCTTTTTACGTAAAGCTGAGTGTTATTTTCAGTTCCCTTCATGATTCAGTAAATGCCAGCAGTGTGTAGATTCTGTGCAGATGGTAGATCACGGATATTGAGGTCTAGATAAGACTGATGAGAGTTTTGGTAGGAAGGTGGCAGTGATGCATTGGTGCTAGAATAGTGGGGAGGAGAGCTATGGGTCTGTTATTTAGAAGACTATTTCCTAGTGGATACAATTTGTCTGGACTCACTCAGCCACAGACATTTGTGGTGTTGGGAGCTTGCTGGGCTCTCATAGTTAAATGTGTGTGTTGAAAACAAAAAAGTGAATTTTAAGTGCTGGCTGATGACAAAGTATTACAAAGCTGAGCCAGGATTAGGAAATTTAACTCAGAAATTCAAAATTAAATTGTGACTTAATCAGAAAGATTAGGAACTCTATAGTGAACAGTGTGTATATAGTTGTGGAATAACAATCTATCCAGGACAGAAGATGAATAAATGTTTGAATAGTTTAAAATGCCATCCTAAGTCATATTTAAAAAGGCAATATGGTTTCTGAGATGAGTCATTCTGGTATTTGTTAAAGTTTGTAAATGAGATCTTATTAAGTAAGGGATATCTGGCATATTAACAAAAAGGTTGTTAGGGTGGAATACAAATAAATAAATAAATAAATAAATAAATAAATATTACATGGCTGACAAATTGGAATGACAGGGGAGTGTTTCATTGTCTGAATTTGTTTTGCTTACAGAAAGTAAAAGCCTGCGGGTTAAAAAATCTATTGCTTCACGCCACTGCCGATTAAGCAGTGGGCATTGAATGTAGGCTTGCCTCATATATGTTTTTACTAGAATAGGAGGATCATCTATATATTCTCATGCACCCTATAATTCCCAACCACCATAGCTACAAGCAGATGGTTGGCAATTGCTCTGCATTTATTTTGTCCTGCTGATATGTAGAGCAGAGTCAATAAGGAACAATGACAGCAGTAACATTTCATACGGTTGCATGCCAAGACATGGTCGCTTAAAGGGAAAACACTTTGAAAAAGCTTTCGAGATAAAGAGAGCATTCTTCAATGTGTAGAACACATTGTTTTGAGAGTTTTGACTATTGTTAAAAGCTTAATCAGGGTATTTCCCCAGCATGCTATGCTGTTAAGCAGTTTCAGCTCATACAGGTTTTCAAGCTTTGAGTGCATTATTTTTGACATCTTTGCTGAACAGCAGAGATTGCCTGAGAGGTAAAATATTTCGCTGTAAGTTCACTTTCATTAGAAATGCAAGGGCACATAGCAACAGCAGCAGTCCCCCGAGAACGCATGCTGCTTTGCTGGTTTAGTTGACACCTTGCATACAAAATTACCTTCCCGCTGCATCTTTCCTGATGTTTTGTTCTTAATTAAAGCTGAAGCTTCAAGGGCAATGATAAATTAATTGAATGGCTGTCTGGTAGATTCAGAGCTTCTTTCATTCTTTTTCCTATACAGTTTAATTTTATTCATCCAAAGCTACTGATATTTAAAGTTACAAGCTTTTTCCATGCAATTGTTTTGGAGTTAAAGCCTGTCTGTAAAGGAGGTGCCACAATGCATACTAAAAACATTCCAGCATTCTCCTTCCTTTGCTGCTGCATATAGACAAAGTTCGTTTTAAGACGACAGTTCCTTCAAATTGCCACCTCTTCTGGAAACATTTCTCCTGCCGATCTTTAGGCTCCCCCTCCTGGTGCCCTATGAAATATCCAAATCAGATGACACCTTCAGAAATTAGCCTTTGACAAACCTTTTAAATTCTAGCTTCCCTTTTTATTCAGTTGATGACATCCAGAACATATCTTCTTTAGAAGGGGATGACTGAGAATTCACGAAGGAGGAAGGAGGAGAGAATGTCTGAAGTAGGGTAGCCAAAGGGCAGCCCTAGGGACACATGTGCCCTGCCAGGGAAATGTGTATGGTCCTTAACCCATGCACACTCTCAGAAATGTATCCCATTTACAGAAGAGTGAATCTTCTCTCCTTCCTGCCCCCAAAAGTGGCCATATACTTTTTAAGTTGCAGGATCCTTCCACTTTGTGTGTACTCCCCCTCCCCTCTCAATTTTTCAAAACCAGAATTGGTTTTCTATCCACCTGCAGCTTTACTTTCCAATTTTGGCATTTTTAGCAGACTCTGGCCCCTTTCTCCAGTTACCACACTGTTCTGAAGGATTGTTAAACAGGTATCGAATGGGAAGATACTCTGGGAATTCCTTGAAAGCTGCCATAGTGGTTAAAATGGTTAAAGAAGTCATAGCAAATGTGGATTAAGACTAGATTAAAGTTGATGGTGACTTCTAAACTATTGAAAGATGAAACACCCGGGGGAGGAGATGCTTATAGACATAAAACTTAAAACTGGATTGGGTGGTATATGATAAAAACATCTACTGTAATATGAAGTGAGGACAAATGTGGCCCTAGAGGAATGCTTTCTTTAAGGAACAGTGATTTGATGGATGGGAAAAGTCTAGGCAGTACAAATTTATCCAATATGTATTAGTCATGTTAGGGAAGAAATTTACATAACTTCATCAAAGGCATTGCTTTGGTAGTAAGAAGGTGATTCACTCACTCTTGATATTGCTTTAACTGCCAGGACTGTATCCTGTGTAATCTTGGGATTGGTAGTTTCAGGAAGCAGTTATAATACTCTCCTAGAGGGCTGTGATTCTGTACTCCAATGGCAGCAAAAGAGGAGGTATAATCAAACAGTATGGATACACTAGGAGCAAACATCTACACTGATGGAAGGTATCTGGAGGAACTTGGTTCTCCCCTTCCTGTCAGTACATCATTCAACAGCAGTTCCTAGCACCAACACTTTCCCAATGACTTGCATGTCTCCATACTTGTGCTTGATACTGGGGGCCCTTGGCTATTCTTCCTCAATGGATGGGAGGAAGGAGGCGAGAGAGTTTATTTATAGTACATGATACATTTTGGAACACACTCTTATTTTACAAAAGAATGTGTGGCCATAAGTAACTCACAATGTGCAGACCCAGTTGTGAGCAAGAGCAGTGAAGGGATCTAAGAGCCGTAGCAAACTAGGATTTTGCGAGAGCAAACTAAGCCAGCACGAGCAATGCTCCGCCTCTTTCTCCGCCTATTTCCCTTTGCTAGGGCAGCGTTGCGAGCATACGCTCGTGCCGCAGCAAACTACAGGAAGCTTGCGCTCGGTCTTGCTCCGAAGCCCCGCCTTTTTCCCCCCGAGGCTGCTCTCTCTCTTGCTAGCGTGCCTGTTTTCCATTGCTGAGGGCAGGGATGCGAGCGTACGCTCACAGTTGAATTCTGCCAACTGCGAGAGTACACTCGCATCACTTCCCTAGCAAGAGAAAACAGGCACACTAGCAAGAGAGAGAGCAGCCTCGAGGGAAAAAAGGCGGGGCTTCGGAGCGAGCTCGAGCACAAGTTCGCTCTCGCTTCCAGTAGTTTGCTACGGCTCTTAATATGGATTGGCCAAATTGCCATGAGATCTGAATGTTGATTGATGAAATTCCCTACCCAGCCTTCCTGCCTTTTCAACAGGGAGTCCAGAAGCTCTGTGTGGATATCAAAGCAACCTCAAGACTCCAATCAGCAATAAGGTTTTGTCGAAAGCTATCATGGCCGGAATCACTGGGTTGTTGCAGGTTTTTCGGGCTGTGTAGCCATGTTCTAGAAGCATTATCTCCTGACATTTCACCTGCATTTGTGGCAGGCATCCTCAGAGGTTGTGAGGTCTGTTGGAAACTTGGAAAACTCAAACACAGGGGAACTCCAGACAAGAAACAATCAGGATCAGTTAATCATCTCTCAACAAAGGATTCCCCTAGGCAGGAACAAGCCACACCTAAAAACTGTCAGGCCATCAAATGCTAATCAAGGTGGCCAATTGAAACATTCACACCTAGCTCCAACAGCCAAGAGTTCTTTTTTCCACCCTGGACTTTACACAGATATATAAACCTATTTTTTCCCTAGTTTCCAACAGACCTTACAACCTCTGAGGATGCCTGCCACAGATGTAGGTGAAACATTAGGAG
Organism: Anolis sagrei; assembly: GCF_037176765.1. Taxonomy (NCBI): domain Eukaryota; kingdom Metazoa; phylum Chordata; class Lepidosauria; order Squamata; family Anolidae; genus Anolis; species Anolis sagrei. The sequence goes on along the minus strand of NC_090022.1, from coordinate 63,904,171 downwards.
AGAATGCTTCTAGAACATGTCCACACAGCCCGAAAAACTTACAACAACCTAGTGCTTCTGGCCATGAAAGCCTTCGACAAAACCTTATTGCTGATTGGAGCCTTGAGCCTGCTTTGATATTCAGTGTCCAACAGTCATTGTGGTACAGCAATTGAGAGTTGGTCCATACATGGAAGCATTTATGTGTAAAATTGAACCTATTTAACCATGAACATGCTATTTGATTCTAGATTAATCATTTTCAGTCTCAAGTCCTTCTCGGGGGTATTGTGAAAATTGGACAAGGGTAGGGAATTGTTCCAATCTGCTGAAAGGCAAGACAGACCAAATGCCATAAGCTAAGTATAAGGAACAGTGGAACTCATTAAGACAGTATGCAGTGTTTGTTGAATTAAAAGAAATGGTCACATGAAGTCAAATATGTGGTGGTTTCCAAGCAATTCCTTTTACAAATTGATTTGAATCTAATGAACAGATTTTTTTTTTTAAAAAAAACAACAAATCAAAACACATAGCACCCCAAGGCATGGTATTTAATGTTGTTCTTTTGTTGTTATTTCTGTTTATTGCTTCTTGGAACAGTTCTTCTTTGCAACACTATCTGGGTTGGTAAGAGCAATGCAGAGCTTAGCAGTTTTGTTCTTGCTTTCCTCATTTTTAAGCTTCTTGTCACTTGCTTAAGTTGCTGAAGTGGCCACAGTGTTGGTGTGATCCATCTGGAAAACATGCTGCTCAACAGGGATGCAGAACATCATGCTTTTAAAGCACAGCTGTTTCTGCAGTCATTATATACATTCAGTTCCCCTGCTCCTCTTCCAGGAGAATGCTATGTGGCAAGTCAACTGAGAGAGAAGTCCTTTAAAATTTTTGATGCATACATAAGCTTCTCAGTGGATAAGGCACTCTTGACCGAGAAACAGAAACGAGAATTGAACCCACTGATAATCAAGATTAAGTCAGCAAGGGGCTTACCAGCCACTCCTGTTCCAATTGAAGTGTTGCAGGTAATTCAGAGCATTCTTCCGTTTGGTTCTGCTTATCTAAGTAACAAGTGCCATTCTCAGAGAAAAGAGCAAAATGGGCTTTTCTAATTTGTGGGTTTTGATTTATAAAGAGTGACAGTCAGCCCTTCACATTCACTGGGGTTAGGATCCCAGGACTCCCGTGAATGGGAAAAACCATGAATAAAGAAATTGATTTTTTTTTTACCTGAGAGACCAACCCATAAATAGGTATCAAGACAAGACAGTGTAGAACTTTGTGACACTCCGTGACATAAATATAATGGAGTTAAGCAGACGTTTCTCATCATTCACTTTTGAAGTTCATGTATCAGATATTGGCAGAGGCACTCAATGCTGTCTTAGGTATGAGATCCAGAAGACTACAGTAATTGATGGTGTGCTTAACACCGGGTTCAAGAGGAACGTAGACTCACATTACTACTGTGTCTGTTTTTCCTGATAATAATCTTCAGAACTAAAAGAAATTGTAGCCTCCAAATATAACCAGAGATGAGACAAATTATGTATGTTGTGACCAGCCAACTGCATAATGACTGTTCCTATGTGAAATGTTTTTATTTCCTGTGGAGGCCTACCATGTTGTATTGGCAGTAGGTATGAAGAATGGGTATGAAATTCAGGAGGGACTTTTTCAGTTGAGTTTTTCTCAGCGTGAGATGTGGAGCCACTGCTTGTGGTCTCTGTGGCCTCATCTACACTGCCATAGAACGCACTTTCATTATGCAGTTTAACTGCACTGAACCGCATTATACGAGTCTACCCTGCCATATAATGCAGTTCAATGTACTTAAACTTCATTATGAAACTGCATTGTACGGCAGTGTAGATGAGGCCTGTGTTTAGTCTCTCTAGCTGCCAATTTGATTTCAGCAAACTTCTCCTTAATAAAGTTTTTGACGTTTTAGCTGAGTTTTTGCACAGTAGTGGCAATGTACTATTACTATTTGTAGCTGTTTATTGCAAAGTAATTGACCTACTTGTAGAAAAGCAGGGTTTTATTTTGGATGTAGAGGCAGGGAGGTGATTTAAATAACCAAAGTATTTACAAAATAATATTCTTTCTCTTTTTGGCAGAAGTCATGTGTTCCTGTTTATTGCAAATACAAATTCCATAACATGCCTCCCCATCAAACTCAGGGTCGAGATCATGGAACTGAAGTCTTCTTTAAGGATATGAATGTGATTCTGATAGGCACATTAAAACCTGGAGAACTGAGTGAATATCTCAGAGGGCCACCTCTGGAAATTGAAGTTCATGACCGAGACAAGAAAATGGAAGCAATCAAATCAAAGCCTTCTTTGTTTGGTGAGGAGCCAGGAGACAGCAAAATCAGTAGTTTGAGTTTCAACAACATCAGTTTTAGATACATGCTTCAGAGTTCTGTTTCAGAAGAGATTTGGCATCCTTATGGGGTAGCAAGAATCAGCCTGGTTGACTTACTGCTGGGTGAGAAGACCTTGAATTTCATTGTACCCATTCAGAACTGCTCAGTCCAGGATACCACTGTTTGCCAGGGAGAAAATATTGCTGAGAAGGATAAGGGAGGAGATGGCTCCCAAGTTATCCAGTTACCGATGGGCCATTACGTGAATGCAGAGTCACACCTTAAAGTGAGGGTTGAAATAACTATACCGTTAAGTCCAGAGGATGACTTAGATGACTCCGAAACCACACATTGCCCCTATGGTTGCATCATCTATATTTTTGACTATAAAAATACATCACTCTTAAGTTACTTGCTGGAGGAGATTACAAAAATTAATGCGGAAGCTCTGCAGCTTGATCCTTATCCCGTGCCCATAATTCTAAGATCTCTCAATACTTTGAAACTAGACCATAAACTTCCTTATGAAGACATTTCTCAATTGGATATTATTACTGGATTTCACATAATGGATGGGTCCATTCATCTATTCATCTTGGAAGGCCTCAAGAACAAAGGACTTAAGAAACTGTGGAATAAAAGGATTGATAGGTAATCAAAACCATTTTATTAACACACCTGTTTTCTTCTGTAGTTATCTTTTGCAAAGATAAGTTATTGAGATCTCGTATTTACTATACTGGTTAAGGTCTCACAGCACATCAGTAGATGTGGCTGTCTGTTCTGATCTGACCCTCAATATCCATTGTAAAATCCACGGAGCGCTGCAGAGCTGGCAAGTGGGGAATGATGCCCACAAGTGAGCTGCAGTGCAAGGATCAGAAGCAGGCACCTCTCCAATGTTGTGTCTCATCTCCTTGCCCCACTGCAGCTTGCTGGCAGGAGAGGACTGGTTGTGTTACATTTCAGCACCTGCTCAGCAGCCCCACAGAAGACCATCCCAGGCTAAATTATATGGTGGGTTTGGGGGTCTTTTACAATGGTATTATGATTGCAAATGTGAAAAGGAAAGATTTACAAGGTTGTATAAATAACCTATGAATAATAAGTTGCCAGCCGCTGTTGATAGGTGGGATATACGTTATAGTTTCTGAAGTTCTTGCTCTCTTTTTTCTGTAGGTAGATAATAAATCTAAGATATAGCTATAAACCTACTATATTTTTATTTATCTTAGAGAAATATTTGTTTAATTGCTTTAGTGTCTGTTGAAGTACCTCATTCTCCTCTAAAGTGAGTTCTCAAATAGCAGGAGATTAAAATCAAATGATTTAATCTTTCAGATGGTGGTGCTTTTGCTGGGCCATGCTACTTCTAAATGGATTTCTTTTACATATTAGTGCACACATAACTAATATGTTGGAGAGGAAGCTTTGAACAAAATTATCAGCACTACCATTTGCAGAAACTCTTTATTTAGCAAGTCCCTATCATGTAGCTGATCATTCATGTGGGCATAGGAGGTGGTTTTCTAGGATCCATGCGTGCAACAATATGACTATGGATGCTATAAAGGCGAGGTGTATGGCAAAACAACAATAACTGGACAAGGGTAAAACAGATCCCACCAACTGTCCCTCCAATATAAAGAATTCACTGGCACCTATATAACGTTTGAGGGGATGTCGCTCTAATTAACTTTCGCTGCCACCATAACAAATGTACAGGAACACTCTAGCTGTTTAAAATATTAAAATGCTTTTTAAGACCACAAAACACTGTGTTTTCTTATTTGCTTCTTTAAAGGAAATCTAGTTGAGGTTGCAAAGGAAAAAAACCTATAGCCACAAAGGCACACTGGACTCAGGCTTTTTGAGTTTTAAAATAAACAAGGAAAGTTTATTGATAAAATACAAGAGAAAGTAAATGCTGTCTAATAAGCTTGGCTGTTACAGAGAAAATGTTCTTGTCTTTAAAGCGTAATGGTTACATGTAAATGGTTCTTTCTTTGTTACAACACAGAGATTTTTCTCTCTTTAAAACAAACAGTACACTTGACAGGATCTGAATCTCTGCCAAGATACAACTGTAGCTTAGCTACCCTCAACTGTGGCCTAGCTAACTACACCCCAGCTATCCCTCCCTGATAGCTGTTCCAGTTTGCTACAGCTTCTAGTCGCTGGCAAACCTAAGGCAAACTGCCTTCTCTAAACTAATCTCCAAACACGAACTCCTAAACTGCCTTCCTACTCTAATCTCTAACAACAACAGACTGACTGAAAAAGCCTCCTTCTTTCCCTCCAAACCTTGCTAAACTCCGCCCCCTTTCTAAACCAATCCTGGCTGTTCTAATTCTAACTCAGGCCTTCCAAAGCTGCAACTAACTGGCCTGCTTCTCCTAGGCCCTGCCACCCAGGCTGGAAAGGTAAGGGATCTTTACAGATGCCATCAAAAAACAGGTCTGGCCAGACCAAATGTGGCAATATTTAGGGTTCATGCTGTATTTTAATCAAGTATCGGTGAAATATCCAATAAATCTATGAAAATAATGAGAGTTTGATAAAAGTCCTGCTTAGTACAGTCATTTCATGCTGTTGGTCATGCTCTCTAAGCTTCAATGTGATATGGAGCATGCATTTCATGTCAACCTTCATGTTAGGAGCAAATGTAGATCCTATTTTCCAGAGCTTGAAAAAAAATTACATTGTGGACTATGGCCCCTAGAATTAGTGGGCAGGCATGGTAATCGTTTGCAGCAATCACATGAATCCTTTTTAAAGCATAAGTTGAAAGCTATGGAGTGGGCTGTTGTAGAGGTGAGACATTAACGCCGATACTTAATTTTTAAGTCATTTCTTCTATTGCAAAACACAATTACCATCTCATCTTGTTCAGTCTTCATAAGCTTTTACGACCCATTTGAGCTGTTCGTAATCAAATGTCCTGAAACAACAGGTTCCTGTTCTGTTCATTTTGCGATTATAAACCAGTCTTTTTTCAGTAATTCTTTGGTTATTTTTCTCTCTCTTCAGTAATCCTCCCTGAGCTAAACCACTCTGGTGCTCGGAAGATAATAGAAAGAAGTCATGAAGGACTTCAATTTCATGCTTCCATGCTAACGCTCTAATGTACCAATGTTGCAAAGACAGTCTCGGCCACTGCCCCTTTTTAAAGGAGAGTTGTATTAACAGAATAGAGAATGGAGGAGGCAATTTTAAAGGCCAAGGCGGAATATGGTTCATAGCTTTTCAGAGAATTGCAAGTAATATTGTCGTCATTTCCAATGGTTCATGTATGGTAATTTTTTTGTTCTCTGCTTGCTGCTTCAAGTAAGCTTTGCACCTCCCTCATGCTGTTAAGTTTTTTTAAATATCTTACATACAGAGTAAATCCAGGTATGTTACAGTTAAGACAGTTACCATATATGCCTGAGTATAAGCCGAGGCACCTAATTTTTCCACAAAAAACTGGGAAAATGTATTGCCTCAAGCATAAGCCGAGGGTGAGAAATGCAGCAGCTACTGGTACATTTCAAAATAAAAATAGGTACCAATAAAATTATATTAAATTGAGGCATCAGTAGGTTAAATGTTTTTGAATATTTACATAAAACTGTAATTTAAGATAAGACTGTCCAACTCATTAAATCATTATTCTAACCTTCTTCAATGAAAATGTGCTTATGTATCCTTCCAATAATAAGAGTAAAATAATAAATGTAATAAAATAATAATAATAGAGTAAAATAATGGAAATGTAATAACAGTAATAATACATTAAAATAATAAATGTAATAATAATAATAAATAGAATAAAATAATATAAATGTCATAATAACAAAATAATAGCGTAAAATAATAAGTGTAATAATAAATAGAGTGAAACAATAAATATAATAATAGAGTAAAATAATAAATGTAATAAAATAATAATAGAGTAAAATAATGTAATTGTTATACTAATAATAAATAGAGTAAAATAATAAATAACTTGGACTTGAGTATAAACCGAGGGAGCTTTTTCAGTTTAAAAAAAGAGCTTAAAATTTGGTTTATACTGGAGTATATACAGCACTTATCCCCTGGACAGTGTGACTAACTTTAGATCATTTCTTTCAGTGCCCTACTTTAATTATGACTAAATATGGATCTAGTCGAATAGCCTATCTTGAATGACACACTTTTATAAATGTTATCTATACTCCTGCACTTTAGTTTGGCTCACCCCACCAATCTTGACATTTTATCGCCAAGGTATTCTCTTTAGATTAGCACACTTGAATTTTTGCACTTTCCCTCGGCTCTACTTAAGAATTCTTTATGCTACTTGAGCCCAGACTTAGCCCGATTATGTTTATCAGCCATTATATTGTTTTAATGTTATTGTTGTTGTGCTTGTGTTGTGTTTTTATTTGATTGATTTTACTGCTGTTGTTTTATCTGTGATTTTGGGCTTGTTCCCATGTAAGCTGCCCTAAGTCCCCTTGGCGAGGTGGTGGCAGGGTATAAAAATAAAGTTGTTGTTGTTACTATTATTATTATTATTGTTATTCAAGACCTGTCTATTGTATTTACTATTGGTTGGTTTGCAAGTTGGGTCCCATCTCAAATATTATCATTATATACATTTAAGCCACAGCCAATCTCATTTGTTCCTTTTTCTCCCTTTTCTCTTGAGCTGAAAAGAGTGGGTTGTTTTAATTCAAATCCCTCAATTATTTTAAGTTGTATAATGTAGGATATACGTTCCAAGTTTGGTCCAGATCCACCAAAACATGTAGGAGACTTTGAGATACAAACTAGTAAACATACATATATACATTGATTATATATATATATATATTCCACTTTGTAGTTTGTTGATTCCATTTTTCAGCAAGGAGAAACCTTTACCTTTACATTTGTTTGTTGTTTCCAGGCATTGAATGTTTGACTTGTGTCTGTGTTTACTGGAATTGGCACATAGTCCTTTCGGGGAGATAGGATGGAATACAAATCAAGTATTATTACTATTACTATTATTGTTGTTGTTGTTGTTATTATTATTATTATTATTATTTAAAGAACATAGAGGTGAAGTTTGTAATGAACAAAGGTTTTAGTGTTATAAGATATACATTTATTATTCAAATATATTAATTGTTGATCATTTAGTACTTGTTTTTTTTATTTTACAGGAGGATTACATGCATATAAAATACCTCTATTTGGAAGCTGAAAAGTAAAGTACATAGAAGTTCGAAAATAAGATTATAAAACATTTGATTAATCATGCAATCCTCTTTCTTGTTTGTTATAGATTGCAAGAAGCTAAACGTGGAAGATTACAAATATTCTATAACTCACAGCTGTCTTTTCATCAACGCCTGTACACAGATCTTGAAGCTATTGTGTATCACATTCGCCTCTGCAAGTCTCTCACTACTATCATGAAGCAGTCATTGCTGTATATCAGGGATATGGTTCCTCAGCCATGTTTTGAAGCTTTGATCAGGTTAGCATGTGTTTGGATTTCTGACATACTGTTTAAAGCTCTCTCTTCACTACCTCCTATCAGAAAAAGAATGTTTGCATTATTTTTAAAATTTGCAATATGGATGATATCTGATATTACAACTGGAGTCAAGTGTATTTCCGGATGTTCCTTAGGAGGGAAGCATCATGGCACACTGCTTCAATAATTTGATGTAGTTGAATTTGAGACTTTTTGCTATTATATGACATTCAGAAGAAATTGTAAACCTAATCCCAGGTTGGTCTGTGTGCTAAACCTCCATTTTGTCTGGATTAAACCTCTGGTATTTCACATGCCTCCCATCCAATCCCATAGTTCACATATTCAATCTGTGATTGAGGACTTTGACACATTCCCTGAATTAGTTGAAAAGGTGAGATAAAACTGTATTGTGATGAGACCAAAACCCTTTAAATAAAGTCCAGGTGACTTTATTTAAATGTTTAAAAGTATAGGGTGCTATACTGAGCCTTAAGAAAGTCTACAAACTAAGACCCCTGAGACTGAGTGCTACAGTAAGACCCCCTTAACTATGAAACTCATCTCTTTGCCCAGAGGGGAAAATAGTCTCTCTAGAATTTGCTAAGTCCTCCAGGTAATCCTGTGGTATTTTTGTGTAGATGTACTGTGAGTTTGTCATTGACAAATTTGCTTAGATGTTGAGCCACTTAGCCTGCCAATATCTATGTCTGTGCTACAGATACAAAATTAGGGAACCTTCTCAAGCCCAGAACATGATGTAATTCTTTCAGGTTTGGATGGCACATGTTGTATTTACAACTGGGCACATTACACTGAATGCTGTTGCTCATCATTTGCAGCTATTTAGCGTGAAGCATTGGGACAGCATCTCACGGTTGGAGGCTATCTCTCAAAAACTGGATTAGTAGGTTTGATACCAAAATCATAGGTGTAATGAAGGCGAAACACTGTTCTGCTGAGGCATAAGGAATGGGTGAAAAGGTTTTTAAAATACCAACCTGTTCGTGCTGTTGACCTCTGACAATATGTAAAGGCACATGAGTAATGTGTGATGGTAAAAAAATGAAGATTTATTCCTCTACTGAGAAAATGTATCTTTTGAAACGTAGCCAAATATTGCTTTAAATTGTTTACTTAATCATGCCCAGAACCTGTTCGCATCTTTTCATGGCTGGGTGACAGTGTGGATACATGCAAGTATGGAAGACTGACCTCCAAATGTTGTGAAATATAAGTGCTGTCAGGATACATTTTCCACATCAGTAAATGGAGGTTGAAGCCATTAAGGATGCTGAGTTCCTCTTATGACAAGGTGCTTCTGAGGGGCCATGAAAATTGTGGAATGGCAACAGTATTGCTTTCTTCACTTTCTAGATCAGTGGTTCCCAAACCTTTTCAGCCATAGAACCTTTCAGAAAACTGTTTTCTCCCATGCAACCCTAACTCTGCCCCTAAACATTGTGAACCCACAACATTCTTCCTTTTTTTCACCCCTTCTGTTACCTGGATGTTTTGTATTATGGAGTAGGTTTGAAAATACAGAGGAAACATTTTAAATATAACCACAAACCTGTATTTTGCTACAAGATAATATTGGCTATAACCACAAACATTTATTTTGGTACAGGAAAATACTGAATTCACACCTAAAGCAATGAATGAAATTATTTCATTTTTGTACTTAAAATAGTTTTGAAAATGGTATTGTGTCTCACCGCTGAATGTATAAGTAATATGAAGTGGCATCCAATTCATTTCTAAATTTGTTTTTGGTGTAAGCCTAAGCCAAATAGCCATATTTCCATCTATATGTGGATATGAAGAGAAGCATTGCTTGGATCGCCTTTCCAGCTACTGAAAGCTGAACATCTATTAGTCATACCCATTCAGTGGTGCAGCCTCAGAAAATCCCGTGATATGGTCACTACGTGGTCACCATAAGTCAGGGACATCTTGAAGAAGCACAACAGAGGACATGTCAACCCTTTATTTTACCTTCTGGGAATATTGGTCATGGAGCCATTCTTAGGATGTGATGCTGAATAGTTTTATTCCTGTTCATGGTTTCCTTTCTTTTTAATGTATGTAATAAAAACTGAATTTTAGACTTTTCTATCATGCTCTACTCTAAGAGCACATATTCTAAATAAAACGATATTTTAAAAAATAGTTTTATTCTTTCTGACACTAATCTAAAAGAAAACATTGCATTTTTGTGGACCAAAACATTGTCATTTCCTCCTATTAAATCTCTTTCTTCTCCAGGCTTGATTACATCTGCCAGGTTACAAAGTTAAGGGATGTGATCCGTCACAATCTTTTGCCTTCTGCAGAAATGATTACAATACTGAGCCGAGAGTTTGGCATTCCTCTTGGTAAAGATGACCTATTTATTGAGCAGTACACAACTATCTCAGAGAAATTTAGTATTCCAGTCAAGTGTTTGCACAAGAGACGAGATATGCGTTCCCCTTTGGATAACCAGAATGAAGAGTACATAATGAGAAAAAGAGAAATGGAAAATCGGACTCCACAAGACTATATTCAGGTGAGTGTAAGACTGAGATTATTTCAATATTCTTGTGCTAGAATGTTAAGGAACTGATATTGCATCATGTGCATGGAGGATTGTTACCTAGACATCAGCATACATTATGCAAACATATGTACCCAGAGCATGCTTTTTCCCCTTTTAATCCAATCTACAGTACTGGTAAGGCCAAAATACCTTAAATGCACCATATCCAGTCTGAGCTTGAAAGCTAAGCAGGGTTACCCCAGTTAGTACTTGGATGGGAACTGCTGATGAATACCAGGCACTGCAGGTTACATTTCTGAAGGAATAACTGGCAAAGCCACGGCTGGGTGTTTCGTGCCCAAGAAAGCCCCCTGAAATTTATAAGGTTGCCTCAGTTAACAGGCAAATTGAAGATGTGCACAAACACAGTTTTAGTACAAACTTGCAAAAGTATTGTGTCAAGTGCTCCTGGGATGAAAAATCTCATTCTGATGCCATACATAAACAAAACCCTCCCATGTGCATCTTGTATATTATCAGCATGTGTATGTGCAATGGTAAATATTTTACTCAGAAGTTAGTACTACTGCGCTCAGTGGCACTTGATGATTTGCCTGTATTTGTGGCTGGCATCTTCAGAGAAAATGTTGCTAGAACACAGCCATGCAGCCCGGAAACTACACAAAACTTCAGTGATTCCGACCGTGAAAGTCTTCAACAGTACATTGAACATCTCTACGGGGAGAATTTGTTCCAAGATACACAAGGATAAATTACTATCTCAGCAGAAAACTAGCTAGCAGTTGGTAGACTACAGGTCAGTCTCAAATCTTTGGTATCTGGCCCATCATCTACAACTATGGCCCTTCCACACTGCACCTTTATCCCAGGATCTGATCCCCGATTATGCTTCTCCCAGGTAATCTGAGTATATAAGATAGTATTTTGTTAATTATTGAAATATCAAATATGCTGTTATGTAATAGTTTTTTTAATATATCCAATATTCAAATACAAGTCTTATCTCTATTACAAGTAGGTGTCTGTATTTACATACATTTTAAGGTGAGAGACATCAATCTCCTCTTAATAAAGGCAGTTCAGAGGTCCAGTATGTTGACAGGATCGGCCTGATGGTTGAAAAAATCAATTTTAAGTTTCTTGGAGGACCGTTTGTTACATAAGGAGTTGTAATAGTCTCAGAGAAGAGTTCTGAAACCTGTTATATAGATATCTGTGCTCTAAGTATATCCCAGGTTATCTGGCAGTGGGGACTCATACATTCCAGTTTAAAGCAGATCACCTGGGATCAGATCCTGGGATAAAGGGCTGCGTGAAAGGGCCCCTATTTTAAACCCACATTTCTTCAATTCCCTGTAGATTGGTGTCTAACCCAGGGAGTCATCTCCTATTGTGAACATTGTGGTTAATGTTTTTTCTAAAAGTGTAGGTCTGGCTTTGCTTTGGTGCTGTAGTGTTTATCTTGGCGCTATCTTACCTGGGAGTTTGGTTACCTATAGTAGTGGTCCCATGTTTATTTTCAGAGCAGCATTATTTTTGCTAATAGGAGTTATATAGGACCAGTTCATGTTTCTTCCAGGGTAATATTGAGAACTTGAACCTGCTCAACAAAATGATGAGAAGGGAAGTACCCCAAACCGTCCGGGCCTTTCCTTCTGATGGCAAGTCCATCTTTAACTACAGTTGTCAGGCCTTGAATTCTGCAGAAATTACAAAGAACCTCCTTCGACTGGAGATGGCAAAGGTGAGAGATCAGACAGATAGCATTCTTTGTTATCTATGTTTTACTGCAAATTAAAACATTAAGTAAATTAAAAAGTAAATTAAAAGGACTGGAAGATGCATGGATATATTACAATCAAAATCAAATGGTTGTTATCAGTCAGGATAGACCTTGTTCAAATAAATTGCATACAAAAATAAGTCCTCCCATTGCACCCATCCAGTGTTTGTTCACTGGATGCCTGTATTTATTTATTTTTTATTGTGTATTAAGATGACATGCTCATAAAACACTCAAAGTGTATTTCCGTGAATTAAGAGCAAAGGTAGCTGTCGTTTTATGGAATTTATAAAGCTTTCTTTAAGACATGGGATTCTAACTAACAGTCCATTTTGACATAAGCAGGGCATTCAGATATTTCTAAATTATTATTGTGGCTTTCTTTAGTATTCATATGTGGTTCCTAGTTCAGTATTTACTAACTAGCCAGATAAATTTGAAATACCTCAAATGTTCTAGCATTTCTATATGTGCAGTTACTGTGTGTGCAATTACTGGAGAATATAGAGCAGTGGTTCCCAACCTGTGGGCCACAGGTGGGCTGCGAGACCTAAAATAAAGTTCACAGCTAGATTTCTGTGGGCAAGCAGATGGTGACCACTGGAGGCATATTTTCTGTATCAGAAACGAGCTTATGTGGTCTATCCAATGTAAGGTTCTGAATCAGCATCCCAAATAACCAAACTGAATCTGAAGTTGCCCAAAAACTGATTTGTAACCCTTTTGGTACTAATATTGGAGAGTGCTCCCTAGTTAAAGTGGTCCCTGGTCAAAAAAAGGTTGGGAACCAGTGATATAGAGTATGCTCGTAGCTGAATACCTAGGCTGGATCCACCATCTGTCTTCTGTGGACAGACGTTGCCACTGGTCAGTTTTCAGGAATACCCCTTTGCTATTCCATAACACTTTGTACCATTCAGTAGAGGACCCCAGTTCATATATCATTTTCAGGGAGGAGGGGAAACTGGCTTCCGCCTACATAGATCCACAGTGGACCTATGGCCTCTACTGGAATTTAGTTCCACGATTCCCCCGTGGTTACCAAAATCCGTGGATGCTCAAGTCCCATGATATACAATGGCATCATTCTGTATTGTACAGTTATCATTCTGTATGGTACCGTTTTTATGATGTTATGTTTTATTGTGATACTATTTGGTTTTGTTTTGATGCTATCTTATTGTGTTATGTTTTTAACTTTGTGCTCCCTGGGCTTGTCCCTTTGTAAGTTGGCCCGAGTCCCTTAGAAGAGATGGAGGCAGGGTATAAAAATAAAGTTGTTATTATTGTTGTTGTTTATTTGTTCAGTCGCTTCCAACTCTTCGTGACATCATGGACCAGATGACACCAGAGCTCCCTGTTGTCCGTCACCACCCCCAGCTCCTTCAGAGTCAAACCAGTCATGATGATGATGATGATGATGATGATGATTATATTTATAAAATAGTGTTCCTTATACAAAATAATAAAATGAAATTTTGCTTTTTGGATGAATTGGGGGGGGGGGGGATATTTTCAGGCCATGGATGGTTGAATCCATATATTTAGATTGGGTGGATTTGAAGGGCTAGTCACTTCAGCAGATTTGTGTGGCAAATGCAATAAGGGCCGTTCCTAGTTAACTATTACAGTAAATGTACAATGGAAAGTAGTAAAATTAGTTAACTTTGCTCTTCCATCACTGCCCATACATCTGTAATAGCCATATGCTAGAACAGAGCTTTCCAAACCGTGTGTTGAGAGACGTTTATGTGTCAGCTGCAGTTTGTAGGTGTGAAATAAGGTCTGTGTGAAATCAGCAATACATTGGATTTTTTAATGTCATTTCTAAATTTGTTCTTAAAACAGGAAAAAAATTATTAAACTGCAAAAACTTGGTTTTTGCGGGACATCCTGCAACACATTTTGCTATACTTTAACAATGAATATCTCATAGTCTCAACCAATTCAACATAGTTTGTGGCAGTAAGTACTGCACAAAGTAAGTATTGCACAATTAAACAGGAAATAACACTTTCAAATCTGGAACAGAACATTTTTCAAATTTTGATACATAGTATAATTTATGTATTTGTCTGTATCTCTTATAATGGGTTGGTTCTCCTTCTGGTTTGCTCACAGTTGAATTACTGTGTTGCAAAACGTGTGCCGCCAACATGAAATGTTTGGAAAGCTCTGTGGTAGAAGTTTTTATAAGAATTTGCTGTCAGAGTAGAGCTGAACAGTATGTTCATTTTCAAAGTCTTGTAAAATCATTGGTTTACTACAGACCTTCCTGGTAAACCCTCTTAAAGTTGACAGTCCATGGTCACATTCGAAATATGTCTGTGCTCTAGGTTCGAGAACAGAGATTTGCTTACAGTCATAATTATCTCTCTGGTATGTTTGCGCCGGTGGATGAAGATAATGCACGGAAGGAGTCCATGGAGCTGTCAAGGAAGAAGTGGCTCTCACCAGAAGGATTTGTATGCGCCGGATTTAAGAGCAGTATTGAATCTAATTGGCATCCTCGTATGCCAGACGAGGCACGGCAGATGGAGCTAAAAGAGGTGTCAGACCTTATTTTTTGAATTGTCACATCTTATAGTGGCCCATCCCATGGGAGATAGATTTAAAGGTGGGAGGGAGGCCTCATGGCCCCTCTTTCTGCAAATGCTTAATCTGATATTGAGTTTATCATTGAAAACCAGGCCAGTTGTGGCTGTGTGAGAGGAAGGGGTTGATTAAGAAATATCTTTCCCAAATATCTTGTCAGAAGTTTCTTCAAATGCCAGGTATATACTCCCTTTTTCCTACTTTAAAAGCCATTGTAGCTTTTAACTATTTGTAACTGGGGGAGTCTATCACTATTGAAAATAAAGCAAAGGTTCTTTTTAGGCAATTCAATGAGATCTTCATTATGAAGAAAGTCTGTGCCTTTGTAGTTGTTCATTTGGGAACAGAAAATGAGAATCTATGCATGAGTCAGTGGGAACCACTTTTATTAAATAGGCATGAGAATGGATTTCACATCTGCATTTCAATCCATCTCTTTCAAGCTCCTTGGCATTTGGGATTCTGGGCAAACTGAAGATTGCCCTGACCCCCGATTTTGAGGCTTTAATATTGTTAAAAAAGCAAGAGATGCATACGAATTTAATGGCACTGTGATTGCAGTCCTTTTGGCCTATCAGTGCCATTGGCTTAACGCCCCACAATGCATAGTGGATATAATTTCCTGTGCTTCCATATTTCTCTATTTATTAAAAGTTAACCAAAATAAAGGCACCCCAGTAAAACGCTCAAAGTACAAACATTTTAAGAAAGGCTTTGCTTTGACCTGTTGCTTTCCATGCCACAGTAAGTACCCCTAAATTTCAATATATTTGCTGCAATGGCAAACTGCTGTTTCCGAAACAGTGCAGAATGGTAGCTTGGAACCAATACACTGGTGCTTTGGATAAAGAGTTTTGTTTTCAGGTGTTCACAAAGGCCAGTATCAAAGCATGTCATCCATTCATTCATAATTCAGCATCAAGGACTTGCTTAGTGAATGTACCTTCCGTTTCAGTAAATGTTGTATTTCCAATATTATATTGTTGTGAAAATTTGCAGAACATGGTTAATGATTCTAAACAATTGCAATTCATGTAGAAATGGCAAGAGAACTTTTTCAATGCTGGGTGGTTGAAGCCAGTTCTGGATCGAGAGAGATGGAGTTGGGACAAACGCGATGAAGATTTTGAGCTTTACAAAAAACCACCACTTCCTGCTGTGACCTTTGACCCTCACAGAGAAGGTATTTGTTACAGTTCCCCATTCCTCTTAAGAGTGGCTTTTTAAAACACTTCAGTGGTGACTTCACTCAATGTAAGGAAATATTTACTGATCCAGTCAAAGGTCCTGCTTGACATAACTTACTTTCAGCTTGGTCAGTTCTTCTAAATAACAAGTTCCTTATGTAGTTACTGCTAAGGGGTCTTCTATTCAATTTACAGGGCACACAAATGCTCCTAGATTAGGTATTCAACCAGCACACACATTTTATAGCCCATGGCCCTCCAGACATTTCTGGATTGCGGCGACGCAGCACTGGCCATGATGTCTGGTATTTGTGGAAGCAGGAGACTGTAGCATCTAGAAGTTCTAGATGACCCATTCCTAATACCACCTGCTTGTGAGACATCCCAGCAGTTTGACTCATCACAAGAGAAAGCTTGAGATCTTGATGTAACCAATGGTTAAATCACTTGAAATCATTTTGGGGATGTTACAGGATGTATTCAGCCCCTCCTTGTATGCAGTCCCTTCCATACAAGGCAACTTCACTACACTAGAACTACAATCATTTAGTGTTTGTGTGTGTGGTGGGAGTAGTATGGGGTGCACAAGCAAGCGACATCTATGTAGTTGCAGTTCTGCAACTAGGTGAATACAAGAGATCACCCTGTGATCCTCAAAACTGAGGTTCCAAGAGAGTAGTGTCTGTTCTCTTCTCTCAATAGAGGAACTGCAGCTGGACACTACCCAGACATTGCCTTGCCACTAAGGCTATGATGCTGGATATGTTGTCTTCTGCAGGGAGTGGAAGGGGTATTACAGCAGATGCTCTGTGCAGGAAGATGCTCTGTGGCTAAGAGTGAATCATGTGGCTTTCCTTCAGGACTGACAGTTGTATGGTAGACACTTTTGCTGCCATTCTGTTATTAATGGAAAGGAGAGATTGGAAAAGCATCTGGCCACATCCCCATAGCCAGATGTAGGCATACAGCTACTTCAACCAAGATCCATTGGTGTCTTCAGAGGTCTTAGCAGATGATGCAGTTGGTCTGCATCTAGTTATAGGAACATAGGCAAATAACTTTACAATCTCCTCTGCAATGGAATGGCCTGAGGAGGATTTAGTGGTGCGTCCATGTGTGTGTTTTGTGCTTTGGCTGTTGTAGAGGAAGAGAATGTCAACCTCGCCAGTGACTGAAAAATACATTGTTGCAAAGTTCATCTTTGGGTCACCGTATCACAGGATTTCCTTGGCATGATTTTTCTTTAAGATGAGGTTTGCCACTGCCTTCCTCTAAGGCTGAGACATTAACTTGCCCAAGGTTGTCCAGTGAGTTTGCAAGGGTGAGCAGGCATTTGAACCTTAATCCCAGGAGGCCTTACAGTCCAACAAACAAGCCACCACACCATACTGGCAGCTGTTTTATTCACATTTTAGTGGCTGCATCCCTTAACAATGCTATAAAATGTAGAATGGCCCCAGCATTTCTCCTTCACTTTTGGATCTAATGGTCAGAAGCTTTTCATTTGTGGTGAAAGTGCTATAGAATCAAGAAACAGAGAAACTGTGGCACCGCACTTTTAATAAGTGAAGGGAACCTTGCTTTCTGGTACTTGTTATAGATGGGTGGTTTTTATTTTGCTTCTTTGTGCTGCTATCCATTTTTCCCCCCACTGCAATTGAAACAACTTCCTCTTATGGTCTCTGCACCACACACAAATGGGCTTTGCTCCTGTGCAGGAACACCACTGCAATGTTCTAAAGTGATTATTGGTTTAAAAAACCTTTTAGGCCAGAGTGGAGAATATGCACACATTGCCACTCCATGGTTTGGACTTCCCTTCAGTCACGGCCAATACAGGCAATATTGAAGGATGGTAGGAGTTACAGACAGTAACAGCATCTCAAGTGCCACTAAGTCATCACCCCCTTTGAACTTTTTACAATTAATGGGTCTAAGCATAAAGAGCACTAATGGGGTGAGGTGATGCTTGCTCACTGTTAATGCATTACGGTAATTTTGCCCACTATTAATGCATTGCCATTGCTTTGCCCCTTTCACCTTTTTGTTCTGATCTCAAATTGTGGTATCATTAAAAAAGGTTGAAAATTACATACACTGAAAGAAATTTGAAAAATTACATGGACAAGAGATACCAGCTTTTATTTTCTTTTATAAAGTCTGAATGAAGTTATCTGATAGCTATTTCATAATCTTGTTCTGTTCTTGTTTTTCCAATGGACACGTTTGGACAAAAGAACCGAAGAAAGAAATCTGTTGCAACACTGCTCTGAAAGTCTATAGGCGCTGCCCAGCCACTGAGCTCACTGAAAGGGGACCAAAAGCCAGCTGCCAGCTTGACCGTTTCCATGGGCTTCTAAAGGACAAACCTATGAAGTTGGCCCTAAAGATGCAGGTAAGCTTACCTTTTGGAACTCACAAACCCAACAATCCAAAATTGAACTGTTCTCAGCATATTATCAGAGCATACTGAGTTCATATGGTTTCCTCAATGTTTTGATTCTGTCAGTGGAGCAGTCAAATATAAAATTTTAGTCTTATGGTATATTTGCGGCTTATAATACCAACATGTCTTTGAATAAAGAGCTTGAAGATTTTGTGTCAATTCACTCTTTAGGTATTAACCTGCAGCTGCAACCTTACAACATAGTATATTTTAATGTAAGAGTTTTAGGCTGAAATGAACATCTAGTTCCATGTTGTTACAAAACTGATCAGTGAAATCAAAAGGCTGTGTTGTGACACCTGCTGCTTCTGTTTTGTTAGCCTACTCCAGTTACAGAGAAATTTGATGAAGTGGTAGAGGTCAGATATGGTAAAGGATATGTTCCTGGAGATGATCCTCACCTAGGCTTGATGGCAAATATCAATATAATTCCATGCTATGACCGGCAACACAATTTATTTAAAACTCTGAAAGGAGCTGACTTCAGGTAAGTTATTCAATTGCCATGACAAGATAAAACGGTAAAAACTTACTGATGCATTTAAAGAGTTACAGCTGCTTCCTTCTGAATTACTTATATGCACTCGTGTTTTAAGTTGGAAAAAAAATAGACAATCAACCCAACAAACCTGGGCCAACTTATACATGGATTAGCAGATGTACTTTCTTCAACTTGGCATCACTTCTGGTCTTTTTTAATGCTTGCACAGTGGCCTCAATAAGTATATGTGTGTGGGGATCACTGCTGCAACCTCCAGAATTTCCTAACTTCTGTGGGACACATGATGCCACTCCTAAGGGCCTCCTCCACAAATCCTGCACTCTCCTTTCTAGATTGCCCACAAGTAAGTAGAAGAGCACTCTCCCCCCTCTCCGCCCCCCCCCCCCCCGCCTATGCTGTCTCCATCTCACCTGCTGTTTTGGCCATACCATCATTGCTGTTTCAATTGTAAGGTCCTGTGCTTATATACCTGTTCTGTTTCTGACACCTTTTCTCTGGTCCATGGGCAGCCAATGAGACTATAGAGCTGCTCTGGAGTTACTGAAAGGGCTGCCACTAGCCCCGCCACCCAGGTATTAGAGGAGTGCACTGCTGCCAGAACTAGAACAGGTGAGTGCAGGACTGTGTATGTGTGTGTGGAGGGAGAGATGACATCACTAGGGCATCATGAATAGGAGAAGAAGACTGTCCTCCCTCATTTGCTGCTATGCTAATTTCCTTTTGGAAAGCTGGTCCCCAACATGGGCAGAAGTCTACATTGTTATATCTTGTTTATGGAGGAGACTGGGTGGCTAGAGTGGGAGTGAATAAGGAAAGGCAAGGGGAGACAGACCCACTCTTAGCCCGTTTGCATCTAGCGGGCAAGTTAACCATTTCACCTCTTCTCATCCAGAGTAGTCTCTTGTTTTCATAGAACCATAGAATAATATAGTTGGAAGAGACCACATGGGCCATCTAGTCCAACACCGTGCCATGCAGGTAAAGCGCAATCACCCTCCCCCCCCCCCCCACAGACTCCAGTGATGTTTGGCATAAAGCACCTGACTCCAGGGAAGAAGTGGTGGCTCCTTCACCCCTAAGGCAGTTCTTACTCTTTCCTTTATGATCCATATTTGCATCTCATTCCCCCTCTTCCCCTTCTCATGCACAGTAGCTGCAGCAGATAAATGTGTGCATACATATGCACCAGTATGTGAGAAAGAAAGAGTGAGTATGTGCACATAAAGAAAAGTCCTTCTGTTGAGGAAAAGGAGAGGAGACACTGTTGGGAAGTGGGCAGCATGGGCGCCTTCTCCTCTTGGTAGAATGACCCTTGATGTATACATCAAGTGGAAAATAATTGTCAAGACTTCATCATTAAAATATGTTAGCAGATAACATTCCATACCTTTAACATGAAGTTCTGCTTTGAGAAAGGATACGTGCACCACCTTCATTATATTACCCTTTTAAAAGGAGATTGAGTCTTGAGTCAAAGTAATATGACAACCTTCCTCATCTCAGCAGGATTAACAATCCCAAGAGTTATGTCATATGGGCAGTCTGCTGTTCCAAAACTTGTTTAAAATTATATTTACATCTTTATTTTAGATAAATTGGAGAAAATTGAGCTCTGCATTTATCTCTGGAGAAGTTTGGCTAACCTCTCCTCAAGCCTCACACACTGCATAAATGTTTTGTACCACGCATGTTTAAATAAGAACTTGAATTAATCGACGTGAATATTCAGCATCTTAAGACACTATATATTTTTGGCATATATTTAACGTAATTCCAATTCATGAATATTTTGTGTTTCAGAACAGTCTGTCATAAACATTCATTTCAGCATAAGATGTTGCCCACTAAGCAAGCAGCCTTCAAAAATCAAATCTTGCCAGAAGATGTGCATGATGCAGGTAAAATGGGGTGGGGGGTGGGGTGTGAATTAGTTGTTGACAAAGATGTCATCACAATCCAGTGTTTGCTCTCCCCCCCCCCTTCTTTTATGGCTTGATAAGGTTTGATTACATCCTGGAAATTTCTACTGAATATTGTAGTCCTGTCTTCTGGAACAAGAGAAAACAAGACTTGCTCCATCTGCTGATTCCGTTTTAGACCATTACTGTCTTTCCCCTTAATAGCTTTTCTTTCAGGCTGAGCATATTCAGCAGCCAATTGTTTTCTCGTAAGTTCTCAATCCTGTCATTCTCTGCTGCACACAGACTGCGCTTGGGGTGTAGGTACCCCTCTTCAAAGGTTGTTGGACTACAATTCCCAGAAATTCTCGCTCGTTACTATCCTGATTATGGCTGATGGGCATTATGGTCCAACAACTTTGGAGGGCCTCCTTGCACACTCCACGGCAGTGGGTGGATTCTTGTCAGCTCTATTCAGGCATAAAAGAATTAACACAATTTATTTTATAATTGCACTTTTGAAGATTATGTTTCATAAAATGTCTCTCATTCATTTGGCTTCTTAGTCAAGAAGGATTTAGTTCAACCATTAGTATGTTTAAAAAGGAGCACTTCAATTGCTGTTTCCAGGCCTTCAGAAGGTTCTGTCGAGAGGATGGGAACAAATATAGGATCTCTTTTCCAGCACTTGCTTTGCCACTTTTTTAATACTGTCATCCATGTTTTCAGGAGCAACTAGAAATAATAGAAACAGAAGTAACAATTCCTTTAGAGCCACATCTAAATGAGAGAAACAGAATTTTTAAAACCCAAGACTGTAAACACAAGCTGTCGAGCTGGTAGCAGCATCTGTCACATTAGTACTAATTATGAGAAAGAGGATATAATGGGGAAGTATCAAAGGCGTCCTTTGGCACTGGGGCTCTTAGTATAGACTTAAATGCATCTCCTGTGAACAGAAATGGCATCAGGAGGGCTGATTTGAGTTTGCTACATCTTTTGCATTTCAGCAAAGATTTCCCCCCCTTATACACTGCAACTGGGATTATAAAATTGATAGTATTTGCCTCAGTTGGTACACTTACATTTTTCCAACTCTGCCATTGCATAGGTATTCTGGAAAGCAGCTTCAGTACAAAATATATTTGTAAGCAGCACCTAAAAAATCATTTAAAATATTAAGTTTCAAGCCTTGAAATATGCTTAAGAATTTAACCCTTTGTATTTCAGATATAGCATGGAACTTGCCAAAGAAGCATAAAATAATAATCTTTCTCCACCATTCCTTTATTCTCAGTGACTGTTGCCCCACAGAAGAAAGATTCAGTGAGTGAAATATGAAAACATGAACAAAGTGATTAGAAAAGAATCGTGGCTGCAGACAGAATTTCCTGTTTACACTTTTATCTTAACAGTTTGAACTTCATATTTCTTCTGTATAGTATTAAATTGCTTAAGTTTAATCATCTATGGTGTATTTCTTAATGTTTTGACATGCATGGCTGAATATTCAGGTCAGAATAAAGGTCTCAGTAGTTTAGACTACAACCTCACATAGGCTGTTTACAATTTCCCATTAACAACAAAACACAGTAATTTCATAAATAGACTGGAAGCTGAGTAACAGACATCTTCTGTTTGGTCCCATCATTAGATGCTCAGACACAAAACCTTTTGATACAGAGGTTCCCTTTATCCAATAGTTACTGAGAGACTAAGCAGGAACCCATCTAAGTTTGATTGTCATCCCATGAGTGATGCAGACATAAGACCTGACTTCCATCTCCACGATTAATTTTTGGATGTTGTGAACACTAAATCCCCGCCTGAACCTTTAGCTGCTGCAGTGCCCCCCCTCCCCCCTCCCCCCTCCCCCCACCACCAGCACAAGAGTTGCATTCCTGGCTAGTGGGAGGCTGTGTCTGGCAAAGTGTTAAGCTGTTTTCCTGTGCCTGGATGTCCAGCACTGACATCACCCTCCTGGACCTCTAGAAGAGCACATTTTTATAGTTCAGTGGTTCCCAACCTTTGGTCCTCCAGGTGTTTTGGGCTTCAGCTCCCACAATTCTTAACAGCTGGTAAGATGGCTGGAGTTTCTGGGAGCTGAAGTCCAAAACAACTGGGGGACCAAAGGTTGAGAACTGCTGCTAGAGCTAGAAGTTTCTTTGCTTTTCTGGCCTTGTCTCCATTGACTGATGACTGGTTGTGGTGGTGGGGTTGCTGCAACAGGTCAAAGGGGTTAGGGATACATGACAGGAAGTACATTATAGATCCATATGTTTGGAACTTTGTTTCATGATGTAGGATCTTAAGTCTTGTACTTCCCACATGTCAAGATAGTTCCCATCAATGTGGGGGTGGTGGGTGAGAAAGATCTGGATCAGGCATGGGCAAACTTCGGCCCCCTAAGTGTTTTCCAGTAGGATGTTAGGAATTGTGAGAGTTGAAGTCTGAGGGCAGAGGTTTGCTCATGCCTGATCTGGATTTTTACACAAAATACTATTTTTTTTGCAACTATACAGTTCTGAACCTGAGAATTTCCCACTTCTATTGATAATGTAATCAAAATTAATCAGGATCGCTTAAAGCAATTTGGATTTTCTTCTTATTTAATACAGTTTTCATTTATAGTCACCACTATATTAGTTAAGTGTTGTATAATATTGATGTAGACTCACCTCATGGTCATGATTACGCAAACCAATGGCGATAGATCGACTAGCTCTGGATATAACTGCTGTCATTGCATACAGATTAATGAGGATGTCTGCCACTCTCCTAAGAACCATCTGTTCATCTACAATAGTCTGATAAAAAGCAAGCCTTTTAGTAACAGGAATGTGACTCTTGGTTCTTAAACAATTTCCCTCAATTCTGGATATTAGGATAGGGGTTGGCTTTATAGGTTTCTAATTAGGATCTCCCAACCCTTGAAACACACCCCCTTCATAAATTCAGTTTTTGCATTTGTAAATGAAGAAGCTGTGAAGTTCTTTAAGGCTGTACTAAGATGGCCCAGACTATTGGAGAAAATAAATTCAACTGATTTACTTCCTCATACATACGCTTCCATTTATTGATTAAGGCGTTTCTGTAACTCCTTTCTCAATCTTAATGAGAAGCTGAACAGAAGTGCCATCTCTAATACTCTTTAATATGCACTATGAAGAAAATCATTGGGCTTAGAAGAGGGTTTGGTTTCAAATGTTCACTTTGACCAAACTGGGGTGAAGGATGGGGTGCGGTCTTCTTCTCCCACTTGTAAGAGAGTCCTGCTTACCTTGCCAAACCTTCTCAGCAAGCCTTCAACTGTAACTCCAAAATAATAAGCATTCTCTTCAAGTTTCTTGGCACTTTCCTGCAAAGCACACATGCAAAAAACAAAACAAAACAAAACAAACCAACTAGGGCTTTGCATATTCTAGGCACATGGACAAATAAATTATGGATAAACCCAATCTTTGAAATCTCAGGCACCTGGAGAGCCAGCTGGTATTCCTCAAGGAATTGGATTTCAGCCTGAGGCTTTCAGATGCTGAGACCCAAGTTTAGTGGGAGACTTGCTACTTCAGTAGATCACACTGGCTGAGATCCTGCTCATTACTTGCAGAATGTAAGGCTTTGCCAGTGCCCTTTTGCCAGGTACCCCCTTCCGAACCCACTTACAACCTCAACTTGAGGAAGCTGCCCCCCCCAAAAAAGGGGGGTCTCCTCCAGAACCGTTAGTGCGTACTGCTAGGCTGCTACGAGATCTGGTAGTAAGATAGACATCTGTGTGTCCTGGGCTATTTTAAATAGTAATAGTCTGCCATTATTAAAAGATTATTGGCAGATGACCAAAGTAAAACCATAAGCTAGCACAGTGTGATTGGGACCAGGTTGACCCCTCCTGCTTAAAAGAACCCAGGAGAGATTTTCCATGGGATTAATGGTCTAAGAAGGGGATCATTACCATTTCCATACCCCACTTTGAGCACCTGTATCACTTCTCATGTTACTCCATAGAGTCCCCTAACCCTCATGAGCAACTTCTCAAAAAGGTCAGGGAGCCAAAGGGGAAGGAAGAACTAATAAAAGTGACTCCTCAGTCCCTCCTTCAATTAAGGTGGCAGCTATTTTATGGGCACCCTGAGGTAAGACTGAATTTGCACCTGAAATCCCGGCAAGCTACTGTTGGATTGTGCACACTACACTGAGTATGGTAATGGTCTGAAAGGAGGCAGCTTTCTTTGCTCTTCCATGGAGGTTACAAACTAGTAGTAAGAAGGCCAAAGAGTGTCATTTTTGTTCAAAACATCCTTTAGGAATGCCAGCTACTGATTGACGGAACACTTACTTCCAGACTGGGATGCACCACTCCATCTTTTCCAACTAATCCTAGATCGACTTTTCTGCCCATGCTGTCGCGGAACTTGTTGAAAAACACGTTCAATGCCACTGTCACATTCCCCCTCTTAATCTCCCTGTGAAATTAGGGACAGAGACACTACTTCAGCATGAGGCTGTTTTTCCAATATTCTCTCATGCTCTTGCACTCAGTTCATTCTTTTACAAGAAACACCAAAACTCTTGAATGATTTCCTCTCCAAATGCAGCATATCTATCCTTGCATGTACTTTTTACTTGAAACAATTCACTTCAAGTGCTACTTGCGGTTTAAAAGAAAATGATTGCTTGGCAGTGTTAAAGGTTCCTGTTGCTGATGGGTGCAATATATAAAAGAAAGCCATGGCCTAAACTACATCATGACACATCACATCCAACAACTATATGACAGGCATTAACCATCCAAATATGGCACCAAGTCCCTAAAATCTCTGACCTCACTGCTGGCATGTAAACCCATAACATTCAGAATTCAATGAAGCTTACGAGAACAGCAGTGATTATTGGCTATAATAAATACGTTTCTTGACACTACTGGAGTATTTACAAGACACTAAAAGAAAATACAAGGTTTCGTTTTAAAACGAATAAAATTTAAACTCTACACAGCACTTTAAAAATTGTATAAATACAAGTCTTATTTCTAGTTTAGGTTAAACATTCTAAATACCACTAGCTTATCTAATGCTGGTCACTGACAGAAATAAATATTCATTCACTATTAGCTTAGATGCAGCCCCTTTCTTCTGTGCTATCCCCACAGACCAATTTTCAAACTAATTTACCTAAGATGGTTACTTTTTAAAAAAAATCACATACTTTATTTTTTCAGTTAAGATTTTGCCAGCATACTGCATGCCTGTCAAAGCAATATACATTCGTAGAACTTCATTTGTTCCCTGAAACAAAAAAAAAGGTCTGTTTTAGGTAACTGAAAAACATGGAAGAAAGACAAATGTACATGTAAATCTATGATGAAGAAGTTGTTGCCCTCTGGATTTGATTGTCAAATCTTATTACTCCTAATTACATATTTGGCGATCTACGTGGGGCTTATGGGACTTAAAGTCCATCATCAGGATGAGCATAGCTGACAGTGCTAGATGCACTAAGAGCTTAAGAAAGCAGCCCATTTAGAGGACTGGCAAAAAAAATGGCCATTGCGCCTTCCTGTCAAAAAACCAGGAGTTGCTCTAGTTAATCCATGAAGGAAGGTGATGATTAGACATGTGACTAACTATAACTTGACAATTACTTGGCTTCCAAACCAGCAGTTCTGAGTACTTTTAGTAATCCTTTAGAAGACCTTTGTTATCAAGGTGATTAAAGCTATAAATAGAATCGTTTTTGTAATGTTTTAAAAACAATAATTCTGTCAGTACTATACATAAAGAATGGAGTTTCATATGTAGGAAAGGAAACTTAAATATTTCACATGGAGGCTGAAAGAAACAAAAATCTGAGATGGGTGGAAGTTCTGAAAGCCAAGCACTCCCATTTTTGAAGTACTTGATTTGAAAAGGAGAAAATGCTGATGGACTAGGACTACACTACATTTCCAGCAGGTGCTGCTTGGCAATTAAAGCTCTCAGAATGAACAGATGGCTGAACAACAAGCTAATTAAAATTACTGCATGCATTGACTGGGGATGCTAAATTAAACAGATGCATGTCGCACGCTCGGTTTTAATTATAAGCACCCATTCTTTATAGCACACTGCTCTGCATTCAGAGCAAAGGGAAGGTGACTGGAAACAAAGCCTCTCTACAACTCACGATCCATCAGACCTTTTAGGCTCATACTGCTGCTTCCACAGAGATCCCAAATGGAACCGGACCTTCTAGGGGGCTTCTTCTGGGGTCAAACAGGAGCAGTAACTATGAGAGTAGTTCTAGAATTTCCTATGATTTGCTCGTTTTTGCCCTGCTTGCTTTTGCCCTTGCTTTATTCCAACAGAAGGGTCTGGAGGAGGAGGAGGAGGAGGAAGAGGAGGAGGAGGAGGAAGAAAGCCTCCTGAGGAAGTTCAGCTTTCCCAAACAAAGTGATATCAGATGCTAGCTATCTACAAATCAGACTCTTCCAAAGTGATCTGAGCCTTCTCATTTGCTGCTCTTTTCCCTTTAAGTATATACAAAAAGCCCTCCAGCTGGGCTACTTTCTCCATAGATCGGGGAGGGGGGTACACAGGGAAAATCACCAAATATTGAGCACAATTCTCCATTACAAGTCCCCAGCACAACAGCATTTGACCTTGCATCGTTGTGTAGGTTGAACCAAGTCCAAATAGAGCCATATCACTGATGTTTTTTATCCGGTCAGGAGATTAACTCAATGATTCAGATAAAATTATATTGCACATTTTGTATCTTCATGTTATGAATTCTGGCCTGCATTCTTAGTGAGCTTGTAAAGCAAACATTTTTAAAATGGAATTTTCCACTGCAAAGCTTATTTGTATTTGCTTTGACAAGCAAAGCAGAAGGTTTCCAAAGTGACCAGTTCAGCCTAGATGGCTGGAGGGAAGTGCACAGATGCCACTTCTGGATGACAGGCATCCCAGCCCCAAATAGCGTGCGCTGGTTTTTGCAAGAACACAAGTAAGGCTGTTCCTTTAGCATCCTGTGCAGAGCCAGGGAGGCTAAGTCCACCTTTTATGCTCTATTTGCTATGAAAGGACCTTTTTCTATGTGTGTTCCTACCCCCCCCCCCCGCAGTACATTGGATAACATTAAATTTGTCACCAAGTCCTTTTTGGAAAATATATTTAAATATATTTATTCCAGTACTATACGCATCCTTATTTAAACTTCAAATGACACCTACAGTCTTTTTAAATGCAACACGCAATTCTCACCCTTTGGGGTGAGAAGGATGGGGTACAAATGTGGCAAATAAATAAATAATAATAAATCACGTTTCTTTTTATTACCTCAAAAATCAGGAGTATCCTGCTGTCCCGGAGATAGCGTTCGTATGGATAATCTTTCATGTAGCCAAGGCCTCCGAGGATCTGCAAAGCTTCGCTCACACAAATCCAAGCACCTTCAGAACTAAACACCTGCCAATAACAGTTGCAATCATCCTCAGTAATCTTACATATGTTGAACTGCACTATGTATAAGAGTCGGTTCCTGTGTTATATTCAACTTTCTCTGTCTTTTGGAAGGCCGAGAAATTAACATCAAGGCCCGCCCTTTTAGCTAGTGAGGAGAGGACTCCCTGCTGCCTCCAAGGTACCAGACACACAACATAAGAAGCATCCACTAACTCTTAAACAGCAATGGTCAACTTCCTGCTTTCATTTCCTTTCCAATATCTTCAGAACCTAACAGGTATGTAAGCAAAGCAAGCAGACTTTGACTTGTGGAAACCCCATGACTGTGACATCTTGAAGTCCCAATATCATCAATAGTCTTGTTCAGGAGCATTTAATGCAATGCATATGTCAGCAGAGAGATGTACATATCAGGAGGAAGTATGAGATACCACACTTTGGAAACAAAACCAATAGCTAAAGTTACAAAAATATTTAAGATAACTACATGGCTAATCGCTATAACTTCCTCTAGCTACACTGAGCTCCTTCTGAGAAAACAAAGGGAATGGAAATTCCAGGAAAGGGGTTGGAAACTTGAGGAGGTGTGACCCTAAGAGTATCAGTCTTAAACATCAAAGATGGAGGGCAGGGCTGGCAACAGATAGCCTCACTATGCAGATACCCTCACTGATTGACTTTGCACCCTCAATGACTGACTTTGCAACTTCATGACTACTCAATGGTATTTAAGCTTGCTAATTGCAATATTCACACTTGCTTTAAACAGACAAGGGTTTTTCCTCCCATCCTGAATATTCTAGATATATATGCACTCCACTTGCTTCATGGTCAACAGAACCTCTGAAGATGCTGGCCATAGATGCAGGTAAATGTCAGGAGATAATTTGTTGTTGTTCATTCATTCAGTCGTCTCCGACTCTTCGTGACCTCATGGACCAGCCCACGCCAGAGCTCCCTGTCGGCCGTTACCACCCCCAGCTCCCTCAAGGTCAGTCCAGTCACTTCAAGGATGCCATCCATCCATCTTGCCCTTGGTCGGCCCCTCTTCCTTTTGCCTTCCACTTTCCCCAGCATAATTGTCTTCTCTAGGCTTTCCTGTCTCCTCATGATGTGACCAAAGTACTTCAACTTTGTCTCTAGTATCTTTCCCTCCAGTGAGCAGTCAGGCTTTATTTCCTGGAGGATGGACTGGTTGGATCTTCTCGCAGTCCAAGGCACTCTCAGCACTTTCCTCCAACACCACAGCTCAAAAGCATCGATCTTCCTTCGCTCAGCCTTCCCTAAGGTCCAGCTCTCACATCCGTAGGTGACTACAGGGAAGACCATGGCTTTGACTAGGCGGATCTTTGTTGCCAGTCTGATGTCTCTACTCTTCACTATTTTATCGAGACTGGACATTGCTCTCCTCCCAAGAAGTAAGCGTCTTCTGATTTCCTGGCCACAGTCTGCATCTGCAGTAATCTTTGCACCTAGAAATACAAAGTCTGTCACAGCCTCCACGGTTTCTCCCTCTATTTTCCAGTTGTCAATCATTCTTGTTGCCATAATCTTGGTTTTTATGACGTTTAGCTGCAACCCGGCTTTTGCGCTTTCTTCTTTCACCTTGATTAGAAGGCTCCTCAGCTCCTCCTCGCTTTCGGCCATCAGGGTGGTGTCATCTGCATATCTGAGGTTGTTAATGTTTCTTCCAGCAATTTTCACCCCAGCTTTGCATTCATCCAGCCCCGCACATCGCATGATGTGTTCTGCATACAAGTTAAAAAGGTTGGGTGAGAGGATGCAGCCTTGCCGTACACCTTTCCCAATCTTGAACCAGTCTGTTGTTCCGTGGTCAGTTCTGACTGTTGCTACTTGGTCCTTGTACAGATTCCTCAGGAGAGAGACAAGGTGACTTGGTATCCCCATACCACCAAGAACTTGCCACAATTTATTATGATCCACACAGTCAAAGGCTTTAGAATAGTCAATGAAGCAGAAGTAGATGTTTTTCTGAAACTCCCTGCCTTTCTCCATTATCCAGCGGATATTGGCAATCTGGTCTCTCGTTCCTCTGCCTTTTCTAAACCCAGCTTGAACATCTGGCAACTCTCGCTCCATGTATTGCTGGAGTCTTCCTTGCAGGATCTTGAGCATTACCTTACTGGCATGAGAAATAAGGGCCACTGTACGGAAGTTGGAGCAGTCCTTCGCATTTCCCTTTTTTGGTATGGGGATATAAGTTGATTTTTTCCAGTCTGATGGCCATTCTTGTGTTTTCCATATTTGCTGGCAAATGGCATGCATCACCTTGACAGCATCATCTTTTAAGATTTTAAACAGTTCAGCTGGGATCCCGTCGTCTCCTGCTGCCTTGTTGTTAGCAATGCTTCTTAAGGCCCATTCAACCTCACTCCTCAGGATGTCTGGTTCTAATTCATTCACCACACCATCATAACTATCCTCAATATTATTATCCTTCCTATACAGATCTTCTGTATAGTCTCGCCACCTTCTCTTGATCTCTTCAGCTTCTGTTAGGTCCCTGCCATCTTTGTTTCTTATCATACCAATTTTTGCCTGAAATTTACCTCCAATGTTTCTAATTTTCTGGAAGAGGTCTCTTGTCCTTCCTATTCTGTTGTCTTCTTCCGCTTCCATGCATTGCTTATTTAAAAATAGTTCCTTATCTCTTCTAGCTAACCTCTGGAATTGCGCATTTAACTGGGCATATCTCCCCTTACTATCACTGTTTCCTTTTAGTTTCCTCCTTTCTTGGGCTACTTCCAGTGTCTCAGCAGACAACCATTTTGCCTTCTTGGTTTTCTTTTTCTTTGGAACGTACTTTGTTGCCGTCTCCTGAACAATGTTGCGGACTTCTGTCCATAGTTCTTCTGGGACTCTGTTTACTAAATCTAGTCCTTCAAATCTGTTCTTCACTTCCACTGTATATTCGCTAGGAATGTTAGTGAGATCATATCTAACTGGTCTGTGTATTTTCCCTGATCTCTTTAGTTTTATTTTAAATTGAGCAATAAGAAGTTCGTGATCTGAGCTACAGTCAGCCCCAGGTCTTGTTTTCACCGACTGGATGGATGTCCGCCACCTTTGGCTGCAAAGGATGTAGTCAATCTGATTTCGGTGCTGACCATCTGGTGAAGTCCATGTGTAAAGCCGTCTTTTAGGTTGTTGGAAGAGAGTGTTTGTTATACACAGTGAGTTTTCCTGGCAAAATTCTATCAGCCTGCGTCCCGCTTCATTTTGTTCTCCCAGCCCATGCTTGCCTGTGATCCCAGTTGTCATTTGACTTCCCACCTTGGCATTCCAGTCTCCTGTAATGAAAATAATGTCTCTTTTTGGTGTATTATCCAGTAGGTCCTGCAGATCCTCATAGAACTGATCTACTTCTGCTTCTTCAGCAGCTGTGGTTGGGGCGTATATTTGGATCACTGTGATGTTGAAAGGCTTTCCTTGCACTCGAATTGAGATCATTCTGTCATTTTTTGGGTTGTATCCAAGCACCGCTTTAGCGAATTTCTTATTAATTATGAAGGCTACTCCATTTCTTCGATGTTCCTCTTGTCCGCAGTAGTAGATCTGGTGGTCATCTGATGTGAAATGGCCCATTCCAGTCCATTTCAGTTCGCTGACCCCCAGAAAGTCTATCTTTAGTCTTGACATCTCACCAATAACAACATCCAATTTGCCCTGGCTCATAGATCTTACATTCCAGGTTCCTATGGTGTGTTGATCTTTAGAGCATCGGATTCGTCGTTCACCTCCAGTACGGTCGGCCGCTAGCCTTCCTTTCGGCTTTGAGCTAGCTGCGTCATCACATCTGGGGCTAGTTGAACTTATCCTCTGCTCCTCCCCAGTAGCATTTTGGCCATCTTCCGACCTGGGAGTCCCATCTTCCAATGGCATATCGACATATCTCTGGTTGTACTGGTCCATTTAGTTTTCTTGGCAAGGATACTGGAGTGGTTTGCCATTGCCTTCCCCAGGGATCACGCTTGGTCTGACCTCTCTGCCACAACCGTCCCGTCTTGGGTGGCCCTTCACGGTTTCGCTCATGACATCATTGAGGTGCTCAAGCTCCAGCACCCCGACAAGGCGGTGATCCTTTGCTGGAGCAGGAGATAATACAGCCCAAAAAATTCACAGCAACCCAGTGATGCCGGCCATTAAAACCTTCGACAACACAATATTTTTCTTTTTGGAGTCTTACTGCCTGTACATATACTCTTTAAACTGATGTTTCATTAAATCTTACTTTAACCATGGCAGCTTCAATGGAGCAGTCTGGGATCCCTGGTCTGTCCATCATTCCTGCAGTAAGATAGGCCATGCTTTCCATGACATATGCTTTCCGAGCCATGAGGGCAAACTTTTCCTGGAAAAGGAGCAACAAAAAGGTGTCATTTCATGCGTGATATTCTTCAGTTTGTTTTTTATTTGTTCAGTCGCTTCCAGCTCTTTGTGACTTCATGGATCAGCCCACACCAGAGCTCTCTATCAGCCGTGGCCACCCCCAGCTCCTTCAAAGTCAAGCCAGTCACTTCCAAGGATAACATCCATTCATCTTGCCCTTGGTCAGCCCTTCTTCCCTTTTTCTCCCATTTTCCCCAGCATAATTATCCTCTCCAAGCTTTCCTGTCTTCTCATTATGTGACTAATATCTAATATATTTTCCTCCAGTGACATTTTTCAGTGGTTGGACAATATTTCATTACAGTTCATTCTCAAATGTAAGATGCCTAGAATGTAAAGCACAATTTTCCTAATTTTAAAGAATAATTAATTGTGTATTTCCTATATAACTACTACCACACTTCAGGTCCAATCAGTGCTATGCACATAATTCTATACTGGTAAAAGATTTTCACTTTTTAAAAGGATAAAATATGAATGCCTCA
This sequence comes from Anolis sagrei, assembly GCF_037176765.1. Taxonomy (NCBI): domain Eukaryota; kingdom Metazoa; phylum Chordata; class Lepidosauria; order Squamata; family Anolidae; genus Anolis; species Anolis sagrei. Next base: position 63,871,040 of record NC_090022.1, on the reverse strand, counting down.
AATTGGACCATTTTATAGTATCTGACTTACCTGAATTAATCCAAATTCACTCAGCTTCTTATTAAACTGTTTCCTTGTACAAGCATATTCTGCTGTCATTTCTTTAAAAAAGAAAGAAAGGATTGTTAACCAGATTGTATGCATGAAGATCAATATAAATAAAGTAATTTTTAAACATTTTATTTCAATAGGAAAATATATAATAGGGCCATTTTGCAATTACTTTAATGAACTGAAAAAGAAGGCTTTTATCATGAAAACTAATGTCTCCAACTACATCCCTGCAAGGCAGCAGCCTCTGTTTCTTTCTGCAATGCAATTTCATGATTACTGCCACATTAACTGGGCTTATTTTGTGATCTTCCACCAGAGTAGCCTTCTGCGCTGATGAAACCTCTCTCACTATTAGGCTGTCAAGTCCCTTAAATCAAACAACAAAGACAAAAGCACCTCCAGCCTTGAAGTTGTGGCAATTATGTCTTGCCTGCTTTGCTGGGCCCAATTTAAGAAAGCAGAAGTCAATTTATGCCAAGTGGTGCTGGTAATTATTATAGATTTCTCCTAGAAAGTGAGAGAAGGCACATTCTATTCCAGCTTTTTTGTCAATGGAAAGTGAGAGACGAACCAAGACACACACTGTGGCAAACAAGCTCTCCGAATATATGTGCTCTTTGAAGAAGTAAACACAGGACTCTCACAGTATTGCTTCCCCACTTTACTTGGAAACCAAAATCTTTTCCCCTTCTCCCTTTTTGCTTATTATTTAAAATAAAAATTTACTAAAAAAAAAAAAACACCCCAGAGGTGGACAAGTTATACCTCATAGGCCTCAAGCCCAACAACACACACCTCTCCACCTAGTGAGCATTTATCTTTTCTTTTCTTTTTTTACTCAAAAGGTCCTTAAAGGGGGCTCAAATTCATTTTCACAGAGTGCCACATCAGTCTTAAGATTGCCTTCAAAGGACCATTGCAATTGTAAGACTGTATTAATGTGACTATGTTGCCCTGGTATTGAAAGCCTCATGGGCCACATGAAATGATGTGCTGCGTTGGATTTGTCCCAAGGGCCTTGCATTTGATACATGTGCTCTAGGTTGCTCATATCAACAATTTCATTGTACTCTCCCTCAGCTGTTTTAGGCATAGAGGACATTTTCAAAACAAGAAATGTGAAAATGCCCTTTATGCTCACATGTACTCGATAAGAGTACGTGTAAAAAGATCTTGGAGTCCTCGTGGACAACAAGTAAAACATGAGCCAACCATGTCATGCAGCAGCTAAAAAAGCCAATGGGATTTTGGCCTGCATAAATAGGAGTAGAGTGTCTAGTCATGCTACCCCTTGATTCTGCTTTGGTCAGACCACACCTGGAATACTTTGTCCAATTCTGGGCACTGAAATTGAAGAAAGGTGTTGACAAGCTGGAATGTGTCCAGAGAAGGGCGACTAAAATGATCAAGGGTCTGGAGAACAAGTCCTATGAGGAGTGGTTTAAAGAGCTGGGTATGTTGAGCCTGAAGAAAAGAAGGCTGAGAGGAGACATAATGAAGGCTATGTATAAATATGTGAGGGGAAGTGATAGGGAGGAGGGAGTAAGCTTGTTTTCTGCTGCCCTTGAAGCTAGGATGCAGAGTAATGCTTCAAACTACAGGAAAGGACATTCCACCTGAACATTAGGAAGAACTTCCTAACTGTGAGAGCTGTTTAGCAGTGGAACTCTCTGCTCTGGGGTGTTGTGGAGGCTCCTTTGGAGGGTTTTAAGCAGCGGCTGTATGGCCATCTGTTGGGGGTGCTTTGAATGCGATTTTCCTGCTTCTTGGCAGGGGGTTGGACTGGATGGCCCACGAGGTCTCTTCTAACTCAATGATTCTATGGTTCTATGAATATTGCCAATGCTCCTCTCCATGTCACCTTCTTTGATTTTCTCTACACAAAAATGCCGCTGTTTTACAAATGTAATCACAGTTTCATTATCTCAGTTTCATATTTGATACTCAGGAATGTTCCTGAATATAATTGGACTATATTCAGCAACTATATTCAGCCTCAGAGTCAACTAATCATTATTCTCTATGTTATAGGTGAACTTTTAGGAATTGCTTATACTGCCCTCTTACTTCCGAATGTCACTATTTGCTAGGAGATGTTGGTTCTGTATTTGTTGGAGAAAGGAAAACACATATTTAAGCTGATGGCCTAGATGCAAAAAGACAATAATAAGTGGCACTCTCTTTGCTCTAGGACTAGGAACACACTTTTGTAAATGGCAAAAATATTTACATTAATATAGCTGTAATTTTTACATGAAAATAAGGTTTTCCTTCAGAAACAAGAACAAAAATTTCTTCCATCCAGCAACACAGCAAGTTTGTCTTACCTATCAGTTTTTTAATCATCCCAGCAGATGCACTGCCCATACTAAATCTTCCACTGTTTAGGATATTCATGGCAATCTACAATGAGAAGCAGACATTATTTCAGGAAACTACATTCAAAATGTCCACCAAGGGAACACATTTTCTTTTACTGAAGATTTACTAGTAAACTTTACCATTAACAGGACATCTGCTTCATTATATATGCCACATTTTAATGACAAAGAATATGGAAAGGACCTTACTAACTTCTTCCAAGAATATGTATCCTAAGATGGGGAATATATCTCTATACTAAGATGGGGAATATATCTGTGTTCTCATAGATCACAATATGTTGTTGGTTTTAATCAACAACCACAACGTTTATTATTATTACTTAAATAAATCCGTCTATATTGCTATGTTGCAAAGAGCACAATGCACGTGACATTTTACACAACTACCTCTAAATGTAGCAGGTAGACTGGTTCATATAATCATCTAAACCCACTTGAAAGGATAGATCGATAGAATCAATATGATTTACATAATTTTTGACATTCAGAAATTGATTTAGGTGTAGGGTTTATATGTAAAAATGTTCTTACGAAACTTCAATCTCAGTAAGCTACAATAAAGGAAAGGATTACAGGGTACTATTGAATTTAGAAATGCAATCAATTGCTATCTCTTCTTCTTCATATTCCTCAGCTAACGTCATTTACAGAAATCACTGCCTTTCAGAAGCAGCATGAAATCCAATAGATTCCTCTACAAAATGTAAAATACTGTTCCACTTGCAAAGCAGGATGTCGATTGCCACAGGTATAAACTCAACTGAAATTCTAGTTTATTGGCTTTGCATGCATGTATGCCCTTACAAGCTATAGAAACTTCAACTACTGGAAGCAATTACTTGACAAACAGTGCAATTAGGATTTCAAAAGATTCACACATAGCTTTATTGACATTTTTAGCCTATACCACTCAGCTGAACTGGCTAAGAATTTGTTGCAACAAATATCCACTTGTATATAAACAGCTAAAACATGAGAAACACCAGAACTGGCAGCTGAGTTGGTCTTGTTACTTCCAGCAGATGCTTTGCCACAGGTAATTTGGCAGGGAAAGACTGTTCAGCTACAGCCTGAAGTTTGAGGAACTCTCTCTACAACTGCTGTGCTGAGATACTACTTGAACCAAAGACGTGATCTTTACTAATTATCCAAATTTCCATCCATCATTGAACTTTAAAGAAGTAGACAAATCCACAGTTATTTTAGTGGTCTGCTTGCTTTTGTTGTGATTACCCACTAAAGTTCCATTCCTTTCCAATTAAGCCTACTTTCCCTCTTTCTACATCATAAAATATAGGTACAAGATCTGGCAGCTTTAATTAATTACTATCTGCATCTTACCTTAAAACCTCCTCCAATTTCTCCAATAACATTCTCTATAGGGATTTTTGTGTTTTCAAAGTGAAGTTCACAAGCTGCAAGACAAAGAGATTTAACCTAATCCTGAAGTGTTTTGGGAAGCATTTGATGTATTATAGGAATCCTGGGAGTATGAATTTAGGATTGAGAGAAAACAATTCCATTTTATCCTGCTTTTTTTAAACTATCCCCCAAACTTTCCTTTTTATTCCCTTTTCCTTCTATTGTTCAGTTACGATGCTTCCTGTGTCTATCACCAACCTATGCTATAATGAAATCCTGAGATATTTTAGAATTTCAACAGGATGCCTGTTTTCAAACCATGGTGGTTGGGGTGCAGGTTTTCAAATCTGAGGGGATGGGGAAGAGAAGGGTCTCATCATAAACCTTGCTTTTACTGCCAATCAGATTTCTATTGTTTAATTTGAAAAGCTAGAAACCATATTTTATTTGGGAACTACAATGACCTCTTCAGGTCCACCAGCTCTGGATCTGTGATGTTCAGAAGCTGCAGTTCATTGTGAATGCAGACACACTGTGTGCGCATTCACATTCACATCACTGGGATGAAATACTATTCATCTAGCGCATGAGATGCACTGGTGTTTCAAGCAAGCTTTTACCTGAACTATTTTATGGCAACTCTGTGTAGATTTCAAATAAGACAAGAAACACTATTGAGCTATTTGTTGGCCAACCTTTTAGAATCACTGCCAAACTAAAACATACATTCTGGAAATTTCAGAAAATGTAGCTGATACAACATCTGGATCTTCTCTTGGATCCAAAGCAGTGCTTCTGTAATTTCTTACTATTAGATCCTCGGATGCCCAGCTTATCCTCTGGCTTTCCATGAGTGACTCCACCAAAAGCTCTTTCTACAATGAAAGCTGTAATTTTGTCTTTTACTGCACCATCTTTGTCAGTAACCTCCGTTCTTGCAAACACAGTAAAAATATCTGCAATACCACCATTTGAGATCCATATCTGCAATTAAAAGAGAGAGGCACTTGTTGTGTTTGGTGTCACATCTGAACTCATGGGCCATATTGGCCAAATACAACCCTCTCTGCTTTGGACCTTTATAGTTTTTCAGCCATGATTCAACACTGAGCTGAAAACTGGTTTATGCTCAAGGAAAGGTGATACCTTTCAATGGCTAAATACATGAAATCCTCAGCGAAGAGAATACACCTCTGAGAAGATTGTCTCTTGTTTATTAGGTTAAGTTAGGGTTAAGGGGAATCTGCTGCTTTCGATCTGAGGCATTTTTCACTGCATGAGGATTCTGTTGAGCTGCTTTTACATTCAGCCATTAGTCAATAAGGCAGGAAAAGCAATGAAGATATCTGGTAAGCAAATTGGTATGGGAGCAGAGGGCTAAATGTCATATCAACTGCAAATAAGTACCTTTGAACCATTTAATTTGAAATGTTTCCCATCTTCACACAAAGTAGCTCTGCTCTGGATGGATGCAGCGTCACTTCCACTGTAATATGAATAAATCAAGGAAATGGGCGGTCAAACCCCCAAAAGCCACAGACACAAGAATTCTTTGGATAGGAAAGTTCTAAAGCTGAAGATATATATTTATATGTTTTAGGTTTAATTTGCATATTGTATGATTTTTAGTGTTAGCCACTCTGAGTCTGTCTTGTGAAAGAAAAAAAGATATAAATACTACAACTACCACCTCCTCCTCCACCACAACCACCACTATTACTAATATTCCCATAATTAGCAGTAGTTCAAAATAGCTCCCTAAACACAGTCTGCTAAAATTTCTATTCTAGATGGCAATTGCATGAGATGAATTGGAATACGTATGGGTGTAATTTTCTGTTGAACACCAAAAGTAGAATTTGGCAGTAGATTAATACAAAATTAAAATAGAACTTGCTTTAGAAAATCTACAAATTTTTCCTGTTTCAATTCTATAAAATAGTCTGAAATTCTTGTCTTTACTTTCCTGTCTTTTTTTCTGATGGAAGTGTCATGCCAGGATTTTCTGAATTCTAATTCAGTTTCTCAGTGATTTCAGTAGACCAGCATTGAAAAGTACTTTTTATTGTAAAAGGTCAATGTGCTACCTTCCTGGTTCAGTGAGACAAAACGCAGCAGTGTATTCCCCCGAAGCCAGTTTGGGTAGATACTTTTCTTTCTGCTCCTTGGTGCCTGCGATAAGGATTCCCTGCCCAAAAAAAAAATGCAAATTAACCATTTACTACCACACACATTTGATATTGTGAAACAAAAGCTCGTCCACAGTTATTGATTTAAATGTCAACAACACAACACTCTTTAGGTGTCTAATCGGTACACAGGCATGAACACTTTAAAATCAGCAGGACTTTTTTTTCTATAGTCATCGTGAACTCAGGATGTAGGATGAACCAATCCTTTTGTTCAGGGCAAAGAGAAAGTCAATAAGGTCCCTGTGAATAAAGTAATAAAGATCAAGACTGCTTTAGAACCATTTGATGAAATTGCGTAATTTGAATTCTGAAGCAGAAACACTGTTACTGTAGACAGGCTTAATTCAGTTGAAATAAATACAAAATGACAGCACCGAAAAACTAAAAAGTTTGATAACCCTTCTGATTTTTGGGGGAAATTTTGTTAAGTCTTCGTCAGCATAAATCAGACCATTTTCAGAAAGCATAGCTAACAGGAATCTACAGCACTGCTTTCCAAGCTGTTTGATGTGGGGGATTGACCACCCCCGCTTTAAGGTCCCAGGAACCAGTACTTTGTTTGCACCGTATTATCTTAATTGCATAACTTCTTGGAAACTTGACACAGACCAACAGCTAATGATTTATAGACCACTGTCTCTTTGCAGAAAATCAGTTTGAATAGCACTGATCTAAAGAAAGATGTGCCAATCACATTTCATACTTTTTTTGAAACAATATGAAATAATCAGATTTTATTCAGTTCTGAGCTAGACTTGAAAAAAAATGAAATGCATATGGAATAATGGTAACCAAAATACAATTTCCTGGCCAGAAAAAGACTAAGAGGATTGCATCCAGTTAAATCTGTCAGTTACTCAGACCTATCATTTTATATTTTCATCGAATGAATTAAGTTTATCTGTTAATAACACAATGTTTCCACTTCAATATTCAGATTATGCAGAGTTGTCAGATAAGTTCTTAAGGATCTAGCAATCCTGTTTTTTATTATTCAGATTTTATTTCACAGGAACATTACCAATGCCCTTTTAACTCTGCGTCTTCATATATCTTACCTATAATAGCACAGAGAGAGTGGTTTGAATGTACCCCCCCCTTCCCCCAAAATAGGATGGCTTTTATGTCTTCCAGTTGTGATGTTTTATCACAAACACTAATAATTGATATATTAACACAATAATTACCTTTAGCCCTATAGCTTGGTGAGCTGCCAAAGTGACCGCAATAGCCCCATCCTGAGAAGTGATTTCTCCTAAACGTGCATACATTGTATTTGAAAGACCAAGGCCACCTGCAAACAAGGTTTTGCTCTGATCATCACATTAGGATTTCGCTGTTTCGACATTTTGCTTGTAAGAACAAAAGCAAGATAAAACACACTTTGTAATCATAAATGTACTTCCTCAGAATTGCTCTTGGAAGTTACAGGAATCTGTAGGCTTCATGCTTTCCCATAAAGTCTACCACCAACCATTTATCATAACAAGGGATATTATTAATGCACCTATATTTCAGTAAGATTTGAGAAAAAGTCCTTGTGAAACAATAGATTTCCAATAAAGAAAGGACTGTTATGTAGGAAATAAGAAGTTCTATTTTCTGTCAAAAGACTAGAGTTATAAAACTTGTTGCTTACACAGAAAATCTGGTGTTCTAGCAACTAGTGCTATATAATCTTAAAACAAAAGCACAATTGTTGAAATACTTTTAGAGTCTGGTGGCAAACCAATGTTTGTTTTTATAACTGTAGTTATGTGTGAGGACAAGTAAGATTAAAGGCTGATTCTTTTGAGGTTTTCCTATATCTCTTTATGAAATATATCAAATTATTCTCCTACGATGTCATCTAAAGAAGAATAACAATACTGCCTTCAAAATACAGTTCAAAGAGTGATTCTCATTATTTTACATGATTGTAGGCAAACTATATCTATACTCCTCCTACAAATTCCCAGGCAAGGAGTGCACAACAGCATTGGAGGCAGGAGCCACACTCTGGGTTATGGAAGTGCTGGAGGGTCCCACATTTGTTTTTTTATTTTCATTTCATTTATTACAGATATATACTAACTAGCAACCATCTGGCAATCTAGTCATTCTTGCCATGGAGAGGCTTCTGGACCTTCATGACTCTGTAGCCCAAGGAGCAGGATGCTCCCTTACGAACGAGTGCAGTTGGTAACTATGCAATGCTGGCGAGTTTGACAGAGAAATGTGGGTTCTTGGTCTCGTTCATACTGCTGCGCTCCCTGATGTGCTGTGGCTGCACTGTTGGGCACATTACATTTGATGACAAATCAATTTTTGGTAATGTGCAATTTCAAAATTGAGGTGTGTGTTATTATATTAAATGGCATGCTATACATGAGTAAATATGGGTAATTAATTTCAGTTTCAATCTAGTTGACCATTTGTGATTAATTTTCTGGAGTTAAATTTTTAAAAGAGTACTTTGTCTTTTGGTGGATGGATCTAGTTCACCAAGCAGGAACTGTAATCTTTGTTAAGGAAATGTGATCAGTTCTGCAGCTGGTTTCCCAGTGTGAGATAGAGAAAAAAGCATTCCTCTTCCTCCCTTTCTGACACACAAACACATGATCTGCTCACTCTCCGGTGGTCTCATCTTGATCTGTTTCTCTCTTTTCCTTTCTCTCCCCCTTCTATTAACTATCTTGTATTACTCTTGCTTGTCTGCTTCCCGCTTTACTTTATCTTATTCTTGTTTGCACTGATTCTATGACAGTCTTGATCTTTCCTAAAATCTAGCTGAGCTGCAGAGTGTGCTGCTTTGGGGGTGGAAGTGCAGACTGGGTCTGAAGCAAAAGAAAAGAATCAGAGACTCACAGGATAGAAGGAGAAAGAATAAATGGAGACTGAAAGATAACCTGAAGTGGGTGGGGACCCAGGGGGAAAAGGGCAAAAAGTGAGAATGCAGGTTTGGAAGTAGATGGAGAGTGAGATGAAGAAAAAGAGAAAGCAGTGGTGGTGGCATGATAAGGAATGTGCATTGAGATAGAAAGCATTTTTAAGCCCATGCGAAGTGTGGGGGAGGACAAAAACAGGAGCATCTTATGGGTGCAGAAAACAGCATCTTGCATTCAGCAAGCTGCAACAGGTGATATCAATGTGTCTTAGATCCAGAACTTTCCTATGGAGGCTAGGGAGGGCACACTTAAAGACTCTGGAGGGCAGCATGTGATCTACTGGCTGCTCTTTGCCCTGGTGTCCTAGGGAATTTGTACCCCCATATCTTTCAACTTGCTGATTTAATCTGTTCCGTTTTATCAACTATACTGCAGAGTTTATTGCTCTGAAGAATGAAGATAGAATCAGTGATCCCATATAGATTAAACAACCACAGGTTGAAAAAAATGTTGTTTTCTTCCCCTTGCAAAATAGCTTTTTTATAAACCTTTTGTCACCCAGCAACATTTGTAACATATAGGATGCATTACTTCTTTGGAAAAAGCTGAACAAAATGCTCTAGACAGGGCAGCTCTGCACTATAGGCTTGAATGAGCAAGAACCAGACAGCATCACAGAATTTAATTTACATTATTTTCTCTGGAGACAGTTCTGAAAAACACAGATTCAATGGAGAAAAATAACATTCTGAAATCTGTTACTAGTCCTAGCTAACATAGATCCACTGAATCAATGGTATTTTTCTGTGTGTTTATCTTTCATGCAATAATAGCCACCCTGAGTTCCCTTTGGGGAGATGGAAGCAGGGTACAAATAAAGATGATGATGATAGGTCAACAGGATTCCAACCATTTTCTTCTATTAAGGGTATTTCTATTTTTCATATGAAGAATTGGGTTCTTCTAGGATTGTGACTAATAGTGTCTACTGAGTCAAGGGACTCACTCAATATATCCCTTTTTTCATTCTCCCCTCCCAATGCAACACCTCACTTAAAAGCAGCACCACTATACATTCCAATACAACGACTGAAGTAGCTTCTTAATTTACATAGAAATATTGGTACATGTTTTCTCTTCTCACTTTATCTTCTGGGGATGGGGAAGGAGAGATGTTGCTTTTCACAGTAGAATGAACAACGAAGGTCAATTTTCTACACACTTTCACTCACCATACTCCTCTGGAATCTGCATGCCAAAGAGACCCAAACTCTTCAGCCCATCAAGTGTTTCTTTTGGAATCTTAGCATCATGATCAATTTTCTTAGAATCCACTGAAAGACAAAGAGATATAGACAGATACACAATATACAGAGAGCACAGGTGTGATAGGATGTGTGGGGAGGGCAGGAGGAGAACTGAAGTAAGTTGTTGGAATCTGGGAAGCATCTGATCACTTTCACAATGCACCTATTTGGCAAGCCAAAAAGTGTAACATGGCCCATTCAAATCACTCTGCCAAGTATTTGTTTCATATTTGGCCTCAGCAATCCACAGGTTAATATCCATGGCATGTAAAGAGCTAGCTGGACAGTTCAGCAGGAGTATTATGACCTCATTTTGTTCTAGGCAAAACAGTATGTGAACGTGTTTTCAAACTACTTTGGTGACCAGCTGCATTGTGTCACAATTTGAGGTTTAATTTATTATTTTACTGCATATATATATATATATATATATATATATATATATATATGAAAAAGCATTCTTGGCAATAAAACAAGAAACCAGGAGATGAAAGAAGTTCAAAATAAGATGAATTCATTGGCAGCTCTTCAATCAATGCTGCCTTCAGGTTCTGCTGACTAAACTAGACATGGAAAAAATACAGATAGAGAACAAGGTGCACTGCTAGTGTTTTACTGTTAGCACTGTAGGACTATCCATAATGAGCAGGGTTCCTGAACCTGAAATCCAGAGACTGGATAGGAATCTATGAACCAAGTATAAAAAAAAGGGAGTTGCCCTCCATTTTCCATTTTGTTGACATTTGTTTTAACATGTGGAAGGGACCGATAGCTTTCATCAGGTTCTTAAGAAAGGTCCCAAACTATGTCAAAGAAGAACATGAACGTATGCAGGAACTTAAGAGAAAGGGTTTATGAAAAAGGGAGCATACCGTCTTCTCTGAAGAATTTTTCCACTGGACCCACAAACTGATTGATTTCTTCCAATTCTTCATTGCTAATTTCAGGATAAGGAAACACCTCCTCCTATAATGGGAGATTTTAACAACACATTTTTTTAAAAAAAACTTTATTAATATAAGAAAATACCAAGACACTAGATTTAATATTACTTCACAAAGGGCGAGACAAAATTTGCTTTGAGAAGGGCATTCTGTCTGAAAGAGGAAAAAGGTCACTTATACTCTTAATATACTAATCCTTAGATGCCATCCTTGCATCTTCTGTCATTTTCCCCTCTTTGAAGTTGAACCTCAGAACTGGTCTTTGAACTCTTGAGCTCAGGAGTGATTTAGGACTTTGTCAAAAGAGCAGCTTAAAAAAGATTGCTTGGGACTCTGTGTGCCACACATTTCCCCTTAAACTGGTCTGGTCTGTTTCAGAATTGAATGATTTAAATGTTTGGGAATAATCTCTGGGCAGTTTCTGGGAAACATAACTTTGCCTATACTTCTCTCCCCTTGCTTCAATCAGATTTTGGCCCAACAATTTTCAGCCTAATGTGATTTAAGGGCCTGTGAGTCAGTCCATTCATGGTTTCTGTCAGTCTTGCCTGTATTAACTCTTAAATCATTGTTTATGATCCTCTTTTCTCTCTAGATTCATTTTAAACTAACTGCTCTCCAAAGAAAGTAGTAGGCATTTGCAAAAACTACACAGGACAATAATAGAAAACAACAGCATTAGGTGGACTTTGACACTACAGCAACTCCTCTCGCATTCTAAATATTGATATAAGTTGTTTCAATCTTATGGTAACCCTAAGGCAAACCTACCATGGGGTTTTGGAGGGCAAAAATTGTTTAGAGGCTTAGCCCTTGTCTTTCTCTGAGGCTGAAGGAGTGTGGCTTGCCCAAGATCACCCAGTGAGTTTTCACATTTGAATGGTGATTTTAACTGTTGGCTCCCAGTGTCCAGTGTTCTCCCCCTCAAATGCCAAGAAAAGCTACTACACCACAATGGCTCTCAGTCCGCTGGGCCTTACAAACAGGCACTCCTGTAGTCAAGACATTCTTTTACGATACTACATGATGCAGCATGGGGAGCTGCAGGAGAAAGAGAAATCAGATCTCAGATGCCTTGTGCAAGGAAAAGCCGAGGGATCTCTGTCATGATTTAGTTGATCTATTACACAAGCATCTAAGCCAGGGAAGTCATCCAATAATCACAAACCATATGGATTCAGCAACTGCGCCTGCTGTAAGTAGCAGACTGCACAGGCCTACGAAATCTTCTGTTTGCTCAGAGCACTGAGAAGCTTGAAGTGAACCCATGAACTTCCAACATGGAACATGAATATACAAACAACAAAGCTAATCAAGACTTTTCAAACACGCTGGTATCAAAGGTCAGAAGCGTGTATCTTATACAGGAAATATCTCACAAACCAGAAGAATAATCCTGCTTAGTGATTATTATGAGTATTGGCAATAGTAAAAGTAATAGGCATTCATGCTCAGAAAGAATTCCCTAAACCCACCTGGGCTGGAGTATTTTTAAAGCAATTTTATTGATGACGTTGTGTTACCTTTTTTGTATAGGGCTAGAAAAGATCCAACGTATAGGAGAAAATACAGAGTGAGGCAGCATAACTTCCTTTTTTCAAAACTTAATACAACCCTTTGTATGAATCAGAATTTTTTTTATAATGTAGGGGCATACCTAAAGTTTTGTTTTACGTAGTTCTGAAGATCAAATTAGGTAGGTGACGTCCTCCATTCTCCATACACTGAGTAAACCGATTTCTGGCTTTTGTCGTGACTCTTGCCAGCATAGCTGGCGTTAAGTTGGCAATTTCTTCCTGGATGTTGGTCTTCAAATCTTGTAGGGTCCTTGGACAGTTCACATAAACACAGGATTTCAAAAAACCCCATAGAAAAAAATCACAGGGGGCCAAATCTGGAGAGCGGGCCGGCCACTCCAAATCCGCTCGAAAAGTAGGCCTCAATGGCAAAAGCACGCTCGTCACTGTTCCAATGCATGATGGTGACTGAACTGTGTCAGGACAAAACTTTATACTCCCGCCTCTCGAACGAGACCACTGGCGCTCCGCTATGTCTTCAACCGACTTAATGGCACGCATTTTAAAAAGGAAGTTATGCTGCCTCACCCTGTATATGTCAGAACAGCCATGTATGTGTTTTATGCATATATTTATGCTACTTGTAGACCATCCCCTAACAGAGCATACTCAGCATGTCATAGAATCATCGAGTTGGAAGAAACCTTGTGGGTCATCCAGTCCAACCCCGTCAAGGAGCAGGAAAATCGCATTCAATGTCATACAATCAAATTCAGTGTAATTACTATGCCATACATAGTAAAATAATACATCTCCTTTACAGTCTCAAAATTCACCTACCATGCCATATACAATCCTTGCTATGTCTTAACTTCATTATCCTACATTGTTTCTACAAAGGATGTAGCAAGATCAGGAAAGAACATCATCTTACAATATCCAATATGTTGTTGTTGTTCATTCGTTCAGTCGTCTCCGACTCTTCGTGACCTCGTGGACCAGCCCACGCCAGAGCTCCCTGTCGGCCGTCACCACCCCCAGCTCCTTCAAGGTCAGTCCAGTCACTTCAAGGATGCCATCCATCCATCTTGCCCTAGGTCGGCCCCTCTTCCTTTTGCCTTCTACTTTCCCCAGCATAATTGTTTTCTCTAGGGTTGCTGTCTCCTCATGATGTGGCCAAAGTACTTCAACTTTGTCTCTAGTATCCTTCCTTCCAGTGAGCAGCCGGGCTTTATTTCCTGGAGGATGGACTGGTTGGATCTTCTCGCAGTCCAGGGCACTCTCAGCACTTTCCTCCAGCACCACAGCTCAAAAGCATCGATCTTCCTTCGCTCAGCCTTCCCTATGGTCCAGCTCTCACATCCGTATGTTACTACAGGGAATACCATGGCTTGGACTAGGCGGATCTTTGTTGCCAGTCTGATGTCTCTACTCTTTACTATTTTATCGAGATTGGACATTGCTCTCCTCCCAAGAAGTAAGCGTCTTCTGATTTCCTGGCCACATTCTGCATCTGCAGTAATCTTTGCACCTAGAAATACAAAGTCTGTCACGGCCTCCACATTTTCTCCCTCTATTTTCCAGTTGTCAATCATTCTTGTTGCCATAATCTTGGTTTTTTTGACGTTCAGCTGCAACCCGGCTTTTGCGCTTTCTTCTTTCACCTTGATTAGAAGGCTCCTCAGCTCCTCCTCGCTTTCGGCCATCAGAGTGGTGTCATCTGCATATCTGAGGTTGTTAATGTTTCTTCCAGCAATTTTCACCCCAGCTTTGCATTCATCAAGCCCCGCACATCGCATGATGTGTTCTGCATACAAGTTAAAAAGGTTGGGTGAGAGTATGCAGCCTTGCCGTACGCCTTTCCCAATCTTGAACCAGTCTGTTGTTCCGTGGTCAGTCCTGACTGTGGCTCCTTGGTCCTTGTACAGATTCCTCAGGAGAGAGACAAGGTGGCTTGGTATGCCCATCCCACCAAGAACTTGCCACAATTTATTATGATCCACACAGTCAAAGGCTTTAGAATAGTCAATGAAGCAGAAGTAGATGTTTTTCTGAAACTCCCTGCCTTTCTCCATTATCCAGCGGATATTGGCAATCTGGTCTCTCGTTCCTCTGCCTTTTCTAAACCCAGCTTGAACATCTGGCAACTCTCGCTCCATGTATTGCTGGAGTCTTCCTTGCAGGATCTTGAGCATTACCTTACTGGCATGAGAAATAAGGGCCACTGTACGGAAGTTGGAGCAGTCTTTCGCATTTCCCTTTTTTGGTATGGGGATGTAAGTTGATTTTTTCCAGTCTGATGGCCATTCTTGTGTTTTCCATATTTGCTGGCAAATGGCATGCATCACCTTGACAGCATCATCTTTTAAGATTTTAAACAGTTCAGCTGGGATCCCGTCATCTCCTGCTGCCTTGTTGTTAGCAATGCTTCTTAAGGCCCATTCAACCTCACTCCTCAGGATGTCTGGTTCTAATTCATTCACCACACCGTCAAAGCTATCCTCGATATTGTTATCCTTCCTATACAGATCTTCTGTATAATCTCGCCACCTTCTCTTGATCTCTTCAGCTTCTGTTAGGTCCCTGCCATCTTTGTTTCTTATCATACCAATTTTTGCCTGAAATTTACCTCCAATGTTTCTAATTTTCTGGAAGAGGTCTCTTGTCCTTCCTATTCTGTTGTCTTCTTCCACTTCCATGCATTGCTTGTTTAAAAATAGTTCCTTGTCTCTTCTGGCTAACCTCTGGAATTGCGCATTTAACTGGGTATATCTCCCCTTATCCCTGTTTCCTTTTGCTTTCCTCCTTTCTTGGGCTACTTCCAGTGTCTCAGCAGACAACCATTTTGCCTTCTTGGTTTTCTTTTTCTTTGGGACGTACTTTGTTGCCGCCTCCTGAACAATGTCGCGGACTTCTGTCCATAGTTCTTCTGGGACTCTGTTTACTAAATCTAGTCCTTCAAATCTGTTCTTCACTTCCACTGTATATTCGCTGGGAATATTAGTGAGATCATATCTAACTGGTCTGTGTATTTTCCCTGATCTCTTTAGTTTTATTCTAAATTGAGCAATAAGAAGTTCGTGATCTGAGCTACAGTCAGCCCCAGGTCTTGTTTTCACCGACTGGATGGATGTCTGCCACCTTTGGCTGCAAAGGATGTAGTCAATCTGATTTCGGTGCTGACCATCTGGTGAAGTCCATGTATAAAGCCGTCTTTTAGGTTGTTGGAAGAGAGTGTTTGTTATACACAGCGAGTTTTCCTGGCAAAATTCTATCAGCCTGCGTCCCGCTTCATTTTGTTCTCCCAGACCATGCTTGCCTGTGATCCCAGTTGTCATTTGACTTCCCACCTTGGCATTCCAGTCTCCTGTAATGAAAATAATGTCTCTTTTTGGTGTATTATCCAGTAGGTCCTGCAGATCCTCATAGAACTGATCTACTTCCGCTTCTTCAGCAGCTGTGGTTGGGGCGTATATTTGGATCACTGTAATGTTGAAAGGCTTTCCTTGCACTCGAATTGAGATCATTCTGTCATTTTTTGGGTTGTATCCAAGCACTGCTTTAGCGAATTTCTTATTAATTATGAAGGCTACTCCATTTCTTCGATGTTCCTCTTGTCCGCAGTAGTAGATCTGGTGGTCATCTGATGTGAAGTGGCCCATTCCAGTCCATTTCAGTTCGCTGACCCCCAGAATGTCTATCTTTAGTCTTGACATCTCACCAATAACAACATCCAATTTGCCCTGGCTCATAGATCTTACATTCCAGGTTCCTATGGTGTGTTGATCTTTAGAGCATCGGATTCGTCGTTCGCCTCCAGTACCGTCGGCCGCTAGCCTTCCTTTCGGCTTTGAGCTAGCTGCGTCATCACATCTGGGGCTAGTTGAACTTATCCTCTGCTCCTCCCCAGTAGCATTTTGGCCATCTTCCGACCTGGGAGTCCCATCTTCCAATGGCATACCGACATATCTCTGGTTGTACTGGTCCATTTAGTTTCCAATATATCCAATATCCAATATATCCAATATCCAATATATCAATTACTATTTCGAAAGGGAAATAATCATATTTACTTGAATCTAATGTTCACCTTTTTTTGGCTAAATTACCTTCCCAAAATTAGAGTGTGTATTAGATTGGTGTAATATGGTATTCTTCATGCTGAGCCAAAGCAAAAGTGAAAATTACTTCAGAAGCGTCTGGAGCTCCTACTAAAGTGGATTCATTCTACAGCATAGATGCACCCCAAAGTTTTTCCCCCCAGGGTTTTGAAAATTGAGGTGCACATTAGATTCAATGGCACGTTAAATACGGGTACACTGATCTCCAGCTCAGGCTTCTGAAGCAACTTGTCCCAACAAGTGCCCTTATCATATTACTTAGATAATCTCATCCAGTAACATGCATGAGCTGAGCTTTGGTATCAAGAAAGCAACCAAAAATGTTTATCTATTTAAGACAATGCCATTTTACTTATGGATTATGAACAATGGCCATATGGTCACAGACCTCTATATCCATACAGTGCTACTGAGTGGAGATATGAGACACTGTCAATGGTCCTTTGGGGGAAACAAATCTTGCTTGTGTTCGGTCAGATTTGTCATAAGACATTACCTACTTGTGGTCTAGTCACTTCCCAACCCAGGTTTTTTTCCTTTATCAGGAACCAAAATAGCTTTGCTACAGGAGAAAAGACACCTAGGAGTGTCCTTAACCCTTGCCATACACCTGGATCATCTCATGATTCCGCAGTAGGGCTGTGCAAATTTTTTTTTTTGTGGGCCGTGTAATTGGTTAAATCTGTATTTACAATTATAGAGGAGAGAAAAGCCGGGAGTGTGCAGGCAGAGCAGCTAACCCTCGGGTGGTCCTCTCCCCTCTCCTCCCCTCCCCACAGGAGGCCAAGAGATGTCAGGGGACAAAGCATGGCGGCAACCCAGCATGCTGCCTGCTCTCCTCAATATATACAATACAATACTATATGGAAATAATAACATTGTAATGTAATAATGCTGATGTATTGTATGTAATGTTAACAATGTTGCAATATGATATATTGTATAAGGTAAAGGTAAAAGTTTTCCCCTTGACATTAAATCTAGTCGTGTCCGACTCTGAGGAGTGGTGCTCATCTCCATTCCTAAGCTGAAGAGCCAGCATTGTCCATAGATGCCTCCTGGGTCATGTGGCCAGCATGACTGCATGGAGTGCCGTTACCTTCCCGCCGAAGTGGTACCTATTGATCTACTCACATTTGCATGTTTTCGAACTGCTAGGTTGGCAGAAGCTGGGGACAAGAGGAGGAGCTCACCCTGCTCTCTGGATTCAAACCGCCAACCTTTCAGTCAGCAAGTTCAGCAGCTTGGTGGTTTAACAAGCTGCGCCACCAGGGGGCCCTTTGTATATTGTATAAACTACACCTGATGATATAATGTACTGGTAGTGTATTATTTATATACTGTGGTATAATAATATTGTACAAAATAATATATAATATTATAATTGCATATTGTATGTTACATATAATATTACTAATAATTCCGCAGTATAATCTGTTATTATTTTTGATGTAGATGTGGTTTTGTTTTTGGGATTTGGAGGGTTGGCTATTTTTGTTTTTGGCATTTAATGTTTGCTGATATCTGCTGTAAACCGCCCTGAGTCCCCAAGGGGAGATAGGGTGGGGCATAAAGGAAGATTGTTATTATTATATTATATTATAAAAAGCAATTTTATATTATAAAAAAAGTTTTGTAACTTTTAGAAATGTATTTTTGGGTGCTGAATTAAAACTAAAATACACACACACTCAACGCCATGCCACGAAGATATTTCAACCAATTTGGTTCTTGATCAGTTCTGATTGTAGGGGCAAAGAAACCAAAATATTTCTCAACAAGCAGAAGCCCCCTTTCCAATGGGGAGGGCGAGGAAGGACACCACAAAAGTTGAATCTTCGAACTGCAAAAAACCCTTATTTATTGCGTGGACATAGTAATAACGACAAAACATGCGTACAGGAATGCAATCAAAGGGTGTGTTGCATCCCCAAATAGGGCTGCAGAGCTTTTACCATTTCTGGCAGTAAAATGAATGCACATTCTTGTCTTATTTCCAAAGAAAAATCATTTCATTGGTCTAAGCTAGCTATACAGTTGCTCATTGGTTGTTAATGATTTTGATTGACTTAATAGCACAGCGGGACCCCAACAATGACACAACTATAGCAGAACTATAGTCCATTGTTCTCTGACCATGACTGTCTTAATAAATCAATCTTATCTGTTAGTCTGCTGCAAACATAATTCTGGAGCGACTGAGAAATTTGGGGGTTCTAACTATCCACTAGTAAGCCGGTTTTGTCCAGATGCACTGTTATCAACTTCTTAATTATTTTATCTCACATCCTGTGTTCAACTTTTTAATTATTTTATCTCACACCCTGTGTTTACCTTACTGTATTATTTTGCAATTGTTTGTATTTTATTTGATGTTATTATCTCTGTATGTATTTTAAAAGGTAAAGGTTTCCCCCTGATATTAAGTCCAGTCATGTCCGACTCTGGGGGTTGGTGCTTATCTCCATTTCTAAGAGCCAGCGTTGTCTGTAGACACCTCCAAGGTCATGTGGCCAGCATGACAGCATGCAGCACTGTATGTATTTTACTTTGTGTTATTGTACTCTTTGGGCTTGGCTTCATGTTAGCCGCCCCAAGTCCCCTTGGGGAGAAGGTGGTGGCGTATAAATAAAGTTTGCATTTTACTTGATGTTAATATCTCTGTATGTATTTTAAAAGGTAAAGGTAAAGATTTTCCCCTGACATTAAGTCCAGTCATGTCCGACTCTGGGGGTTGGTGCTCATCTCCATTTCTATGAGCCGGCGTTGTCAGTAGACACCTCCAAGGCCATGTGGCCAGCATGACTGCATGCAACACTGTATGTATTTTACTTTGCGTTATTGTACTCTTTGGGCTTTGCCTCACGTTAGCCACCCTGAGTCCCCTTGGGGAGAAGGTGGTGGAGTATAAATAAAGTTTATTATTATTATTATCATCATAATCATCCTTGAAAAGTAACTCTGCAGCATTTTCTGTAAACATAGCCCCACTGCAGAAACAGGCCAATCTGGCAGTAAATCGGGACAAATGGGCATTGGGAACATCTCTGAAAATTCCCTTTTAAAACTACGTCTCCTCCATGATTAAGGAGGCATGTGCAGTGCAGAATGGATGCAGTTTGGCGTGATTTAAACTGCCCTGGCTCAAAGCTATGGGCTCCTGGGAGTTGTAGTTTGGTGAGGCACCAGGGCTACGAGGCAGAGAAGGCTCTCGGCTCTCAGGAGTCCACCGGCAGTTCAAGCGGGGCCAAGCTGCCTCCATCCCGCAGTGTCGAGGCGCCCCCGAAAGAGAGAGCGCCCCGGGAAGGCGGAGAGGCGGGCGAGGGAGGCGCTGACCTTGCGGAAGTTCCCCAGGAAAAGCTCCTTGGCGAAGGCAGGCCGCGGGCAGCAAGTGCCGAAGGGCCTGCTCCTGCCGGGGAAGGCGGCCCGCGCCGAGCGGAGGAGGAGAAGCAAGCCCCGGCCACTCATGGCTCGCTCGCCCTCAAGGAGGAAGGGCCGCAAGAGGCGCCCAGTGATGACGTTGTGCCTGCTCTACTCCTCAGGCGGCAGGATAACCCCGCCCCTCAAGCGTCTTTCATACCTTCGGTATCACTCTGCTCTGCCAGGGCCGGGCCTACCACTTTAACTGCACCCCGTTGCATTCTGGGGCTTGTAGTGCAGTGAGGCTCAAGAGCTGTCTAAATGAGTGTCCTGAGTGGAGCACCTTGGACTGCAAATTCCAGCATTCCGTTGGAGGTTGCCATGGAAATTTAGACGCTGCGATCTAATAGTGTGACGTCACGCCGTCCATAGAGTCATAATTGTGTAGCAAGCACATGCTACCTTCATATTCCAGGTTGATTTTTAACTCAACCTTTATTTTTAATGAGTTACATAGAAAGAATAAAATTTTAGGATTCAGGATTTTAGTCTAGCTCAAGTGGGTTTCGTTTGTGTGTGTCAGGAGCGACTTGAGAAACTGCAAGTCGCTCCTGGTGTGAGAGGATTGGCTGTCTGCAAGGATGTTGCCCAGAGGACGCCTGGGTGTTTTGATGTTTTTATCATCCTTGTGGGAGGCTTCTCTCATATCCCCGCATGGGAAGCTGGAGCTGACAGAGGGAGCTCAACCTGCTCTCCCCAGATTTGAATCAGCACAAGTGGGCACAAGTGGGTCAAACTGCATTAATTCTACAGTGTAGACCAGACATGCGTCAACTTCAGCCCTCCAAGTGTTTTGGACTCCAAGTCGCACAATTTCTAACAACTGTTTTTAGGAATTTTGAGAGTTAGAGCTCAAAACACCTGGAGGGCCAAAGTTGGCTCACACCTAGTGTAATGTATATGTAGGTGCTCCAGTGTAGTGCTTTTATAATCTGGTGTGATTACGATACTGAGAAAATGGGCAAGTTTGCTTCTGCCCACCAACTCATACACAATAAACCTGCACCCAACTCTTTAGCCACTTGAACCTAAACACCCAATAAGCCTGTTTGGTCATAAAGGGTGCAAGGGATCAATGGAGGCCTGCTGTCATTGGATGGTCCTTGCTGGAAGGCCTGTCAATAAGGAGATGCCCAATGGAATATGGCACAGAGAGAGAAACAGAGAGTGCGATCCCCTTTAGACTGGTGGTGTGTAATGTCATATCAGAACTAAGAATGATCTATCACAACTACTTTGAGGAAAGAACAGTATTGCTGTAGTGAGATGTCTGGATGGGACATCATAGTTGAAGGATATGGACCACGTAGTACATGTCCGGTGAAGGGCAAGAAAAGGCAAGGGATAAGCAAAGCTGTATGAGGAAAGACTTAGAGAGTACGGAGAGCTTCGAGAAGAGAATGTCTTTAAATATTTGAAGAAATGTCAAGCAGGTTAAGCGAGCTTCTGTTTTATTGCTCCAGAGAAGGCATGGGCAGACTTCGGCCCTCTGGGACTGCAGCTCCATAAATCTTAACAGACCTCACAACCTCGGAGGATGCTTGCTATAGATGCAGGCGAAACATCAGGAGAGAATGCCTCTAGAACATGGCCATATAGCTCGAAAAAAACCTACAACAACCCAGCCTATTGGCTGTTAGGAATTGTGGGAGTTGAAGTCCAAAACACCTGGAGGGCCAAAGTTTGCCCATGCCTGCTCTAGAGAATAGAACCACCAATGGATTCAAATTAGAAGAAAAGAAATTCCATCTATACATCTATTTAACATAATAACTGTTTAGGAGTAGTATAAAGGTAAGGGTAAAGGTATCCCTTGACATTAAGTCACTACTTGGCGTGGTGGAGGTGGAGGTGGTCATCTCCATTTCTAAGCCGAAGAGCCGGCATTGTCCGTAGACACCTCCTGGTCATGTGGATGGCATGACAACATGGAGCGCCATTACCTTCCCACTGAAGTGGTACCTATTGATCTATTCACATTTGCATGTTTTCAAACTGCAAGGTTGGTGGAAGCTGGGGCTCACTCTGTCTGTGGATTTGAACTGCTGTCCTTCCAATCAGCCAGTTCTGCAGCTTAGTTTCACCCCGCTGCCCCACTGGATAGACTGCCTCAAATTGTGATATAGACTGCCTCAAATGCTAGTGGGCTGACTTTGGTTCTTCTCTTCGAAAAAAGTGCACTTTAAATTTTTGAATCACAATCCATTCATGGCCCAACAAATATTTCCTTTCATGTACATTTTCCTCACATCTCATAACCCCTTTTACTTTCAAGAATACATAGCCATCAACCTGAAATCCATCACCTACAATCCAATCTGCGTCTGTCAGCCATCTCTTACATCTTTGTTGTGCACAGCATCAAACCTCATCACACTTGCTTTTTATGATAATGGCTGCAGATAAGGGATGGACAAGCATCACTCTTACTCATTTTTGCACTTTAGGACTTTATTCAAATGGTGCCTATCAAATCTTTAAATGCCTCACACACTTCTCTCCCCCACCTTTTCACGTGAAGAGATTTTTTTCTTCTGCTTTATGAAGCCGCTTCCCTATTTTTACTTTAAATAGACTCAAAGCTTTAAAAATATATGACCATGGAATTACCATGCTGCAGATAAAAAAGCAGAATGAAGAATGTGAAGATAAATTAAGAATAAGCCAAAGGTAGGTTACACTAATTATATTTTGCTGCAAGAATCTGATGTGCTGATAATTATGCAGCTTGAGTTCAGAATCTTGTAATAAATTTTATATGTGGACAGCAAGTCTATAATAAATTGTCATCAGAATCCAAATATAATTGAAAGCTTATTTTCTCTTTCCTGAAGGAAGAAACTTCTCAGGAAAGGATTTAAAAAATATATAGCCTTTTCTGCCTTTTGTCGAGTTGCCTTTCTTCATCTGGTCCAGTGCTCAGCCACCATTCTGGGACTTGTGGTCTGAAAAGTAACATTTCCAATCTAGGCTCTACATGATACTGGATTGTTAAAAAAGCTTTGGAGATTTCTCAAAACAACACAAAATCAAATTGAATGATGGCTGAGGGAATATGGGTAGGCTTCCAACTATGGTTAATTGCATGAATAATTTTCTCTGTAGCAGTATTTTCTTGAGCTGGAAAAATACTGCACATCCTCAAAACAAAAACAATAGCTGCTCCTCAAAAAAAGAGTTATTATATGATGCCTGGCTTGACAGCAGTCCATGTGAAAAAGATTTTGGAGTCTACATGGACAAGAAGTTGAACATGAGCCAACAGTGTGATGCAGCATCTAAAAAGCCAATGGGATTTTGGGCTCCATCAAAAAGAGTATAGTGACTAGATCGAGGGAAGTTATGGTGCCCCTCTATCCTGCTTTGGTCAAACCTCAGCTGGAATACTCTGTCCAATTCTGGGCTCCACAATTCAAAGGAGGTATTGACAAGCTGGAAGGTGTCCAGAGGGGGCTCTATGAGGAGTGTCTTAAAGAACTGAAGGTTCTTTAATATAATGTCTCCTCTCAACCCTCTCTTAAAGAACTGAAGGTTGAGAGGAGACATTATAACTATATATAAATATGTGAAAGGATGTCATAAGGATGAGGGAGCAGGCTTGTTTTCTGCTTCCCTGGAAACTAGGAAGACCTTCCGGATTGTTCAGCAGTGGAATTCTCTGCCTTGGAATGTGGTGGAAGCTCCTTCCTTGGAGGCTTTTAAGCAGAGGCTGGATGGCCATCTGTCAGGGATATTTTCATTGTGCTTTTTCTGCATGGCAGGGGGTTGGACTAAATGGCCCATGTGGTCTCTTCCAACTCTATTAAAATTTTATGATCCCCACAATGTGTCATTCTATCTCCAATGCTTTTTAACATTTTCGTGAAACTGCTGGGAGAGATGATCCGGATATATGGGGTAGGATGCTTTCAGTATGCTGATGAGTCCCAAATATATTTCTCCAGGCCTTAAAAAACAGCCTAGGCTTAGGATAGCATGTCTCATCTGAATGAAGAAAAACAAACTGAAACTGAATCCAGATAAAAATGGAAGTGATTATGATCAGGGCTTCTAACCTGGGTTTGGAGGTGTGTCAACCAATTCTGGATGGGGTTACATTCCCGCTGAAAGACTATTCACAGTTGGGAGTTTTGCCAGATCTGTCTCGCCAAATATCAGTCCAGATGAATATGACACTCAGAAGTGCTGACTACTAGCTTCAGCTGATACGCCAGCTGTGTCCTTTCCTAGAACTGGAGGACCTAAAGATGGTAGTGCATGTGCTGGTAGCCGCAAGGCTCAAATCTTCTGCATTTGTACTGCACATTGGGCTCCCTCTGTACCAAGTTTGGAAACTCCAGCTAGCTCAAAACATAGCAACCAGATTGGTCATGGGAACATCTAGGAATGATAGCACACCATTATTAAAATATTTATTTATTTAAAACATTTATATTCTGCCCTTCTCGCCCCAAAGGGGACTCAGGAGGAGCACAGCATATATATGGCAAACATTCAATTCTGGGACACGAATTCATATACGCATACATAAACATTAAAACATTTATCAAAATATTAAAATACACCATTTAAAACTGTCCTAGTCATCCACGTCAAATCTAACTGGCCTGTTAATTTAGGAAACTATTGCTGCTTTATTGCCCTGTCCCAAAAGCTTGGTCCCACAGCCAAGTTTTTACCATCCTTCTAAAGGACAGGAGAGAGAGGGCCAACCTGATCTCACCAGGAAGGGAGTTCCATAGCCTGGGAGCAATCACCAAGAAGGCCCTATCTTTTGTCCGCACCAATTATGCCTGTGACAAGAGTGGGACGGAAAGCAGGGCCTCCCCGGAGGATCTTAATCTCCGCGATGGTTCACAGGGAGAGATGTGTTTGGACAAGTAATTTGGGCCAGGGCCGTTTAGGGCTTTATAGGCCAAAGCCAGCACTTTGAATTGTGCCTGGTAGCAAACTGGCAGCCAGTGGAGCTGGCGTAACATGGGAGTTGCATGCTTCCTGTATGCCGCCCCAGTTATTAACCTGGCTGCCTCTCGTTGGACTATTTGAAGCGTCCGAGCAGTCTTCAAAGGCAACCCCACGTAGAGTGCATTGCAGTAGTCTATCCTAGATGTAACGAGAGCATGGACCACCGTGGCCAAGTTTGACTTCTCAAGGTACGGGTGCAGCTGGCGCACAAGTTTTAATCATTCCATTATCTGTCAATTATCTGTTTGTTATTACAGTAGAGTCTTGCATATCCGACCTTTGCTTATCCGACATTCCATCTTATCAGATGCTTTTATCTGATGCCCCCTTTTTATCCAGCATTTCCTCTTCAATTCAAGGAATTCCTCTTCAATTCAATTTCCTCTTCAATTCACTCTCTCTCCATTCCCAATAAGTGAAAAAAAGGCAAGATGAGGAAGAGGAGGAGGGAAGAAAGGGGGGAAAGAGCTAGGACCGGAAGCGGAAGCATCCTTCCTCCTTCTATGATTTCCACACTCCTCTTCTGCATACGGGCACTTCCTGCTGGGCTGTTCTAGCCTCGAGGCATTGCCTTGCCTTAACCCTTTGAGTCCTTGTTGTTAATATTCTAGGTGTCTAGCGCTGCGTCAGACGGGTAACAGTGGGAGACTCCATATTATCTGACATTTTCGTTTATCCTGCATTCTGCCAGCCCATTTATGTCGGATAAGTGAGACTCTACTGTACCTTTAAAGCCCTACATGGCATGGGTCCAGGTTACCTAGAACATTGCCTTCTCCCATAAAATCTGCCTCTGGGGGACAGCCACTTCAGTCAGTCAAAACGACTTTTACCTAGATGACATTTCTTTGGCTGCTCCAAGACTGTGCAATGATTTGCACAAAGAGATTTGTCAGCTTGAAACATTGTCTGAATTTAAATCAGCAGTAAATACTAGTTTCTTCTGATAGGCCTATCCAGATTATTTTGAAATTAAGTTTTTAAAAGTATTTGTTGATGTTTTAACATGCATTGTTTTTGTATTTTTTAACTGATGTGATGTATCATTTGTTGTTGTTTCCCACCACAGTTTGTTGGGAGAGGGGGGGATGATGATGATAATAGTAATTCAGACAGCATATCTAAACTAAACATTACAGTGTATTTTTTTTTTACAGTAGCAGCAATGAATTCTAGTTTACCTGCGTGGTAGATGAAGAAGTACTTCCTTTTATTCCCAAGTATTTCACCATTTAGCTTCAGTGAAATTACTCCACCGGGTTATGAAGGTAGCTTTCCTAATCTGCTTCCTTCGCAGCATGCATAACTTTATACACCTCTAACATACCTTCCCCAGTTCTCCTGTTAATAATTCATTAGTTCATCAAGTCCCTTGAACATTTTAGTTGCCACTTTCCAATCATTTTTAGTTGCAATCTTTTAAAGCAATGACTAGAATGATGCAGGATATGCCAGATGTGGTTGACCATGGATAGTTTTTATTCCCTTTGTAGTTATGCAAAACATAGCATTTTTTTAAAAAAACCACTACTATGTTAAACCTGACTGACATTGCCATGTTTTATCACAAAGAGTAACATTATTATTCTGATTGTTACGTTTATAAATTTAACCTAGCACTACTATATTAAGAACTACCTCACTGAAACCCTGAGACCATTGCATGTGTTGTTAATAAATGCATTGTTGTGCTTAAACATACCATTGCTGTCATTATAAATGTCTTGTCCTTGTCAGGAAGCGATGTGTAACTTTAACCAATGTTAAATACATGCCAGTGCAGCACATTTCTGTCACTTGCTCTGGATACTTCTTTTCCCTTTTGCCTTTAGTTAGTGACTCAACTGTATGTATCCCTTCCAGTGCTGTATAAATAACTATGAATCTGAGCAATAGGACAAGGTTCAAGGAGTTTTGACAGCTCTTTCTGTGTGGATGTGTGCACACATCTACCCGGCTTTCCCTAAAAACAAACTCACTTTGGTTAAGTGCGCAAAAAACCCCAAAACATATTAAAAGTATTTGGAGAAACACGTAATTAAAAAGAAGGGTGAATGAGATCATAAGCTGAATTAATATTTGTCTCCTGTGGATATTACACATGTTGGAAAAATACAACCCTCTTCACAAGAAAAGGAAATTAAATGATTTCACTGCGGTTTCTAAAGATATTGATGTAATTATAAACACACTAATATTTTCCAGATGAACAGCCCTAAATGAATCTCTATTAAGTTGTTTAATATAATGTCCAAAGCTTGTGCTGGATTACGATGACATCCTCCTTAGCCCTTGCAATTCAGTTTGGAAAAACATACTGAAAGTTCACATAGTGTAGAGTTTTCCCCAATAAGATGACATGGGGAGCTACATAAACAACAAGAACAACAAGAACAAAACTTTATTTATATCCTGCTCCGTCTCCCTCTGGGGACTCAGGGTAGCTTACGGCATAAAAAGGCAAATATTCAATGCCATGCAGTACCAATAAATAAAAAGAGTCAAAGTGTTGCAGTGATCCAATTATCTTGGTGCTACAGCTTCGGCCAGGCTGGAATGCTTCCCTTCAGAAATTTGTCCAAGGTGCAATAAAATCCCTTTGGCACTTAAATGCCTGAATTGTTCAGAGGTGCCATTCAAAATGGAGTGCCTACACAGACTAAAGAGGGATGGCAGTGGTGGGGAAGAGGAACAAAATAAAACTATCACTTCTGTTCAAAAGCATTCCAATTCACTTAACATTATTTATTATTATTATTGTTCTTGATGATTAGGTCCTCACTTGGCACCTATTTCTTACTTCTTTCCAGTGGAAACACTAGATAGCTCTTACTCAGCAGAATGGCATCTGCGTTAGAGGTGGGGATTCTGCCAATAATCGCCTACTCTCAGTGTCCATATTTTGAAAGTAGCATTTGCACAAGAAAGCCCACAGATTTACCTGCCTTTGTTTATTTATTTATTTATTTATTTGCTAGGAGCCCCCGGTGGTGCAGTGAGTTAAACCCCTGTGCCGGCAGGACTGAAGACCAACAGGTTGCAGGTTCAAATCCGGGGAGAGGCAGATGAGCTCCCTCTACCAGCTCCAGCTCTTCATGCGGGGACATGAGAGAAGCCTCCCACAAGGATGATAAAACATCAAATCATCCAGGCGTCCCCTGGGCAACGTCCTTGCAGACGGCCAATTCTCTCACACCAGAAGTGACTTGCAGATTCTCAAGTCTCTCCTGACATGACAAAAATAAAATAAAATAATTTGCTGTATTTATGTACCGCCCCTCTCAGCCCGCAGGCGACTCAGGGTGGTTAACAGTCACATCAACCTTAAAAATACAATAAAATCAATTAAGAAAATATAAAATTGTGATAAAATCAATATAGGACTTCTATAGATGAATTGAACCCATTTCTATTAGTGACAGCTAGAAAGTTGTATTTGGCACCAGATGTAATAGATTCCAGCCCACCTGCATCAGACGCAGACCATCCAGAACATCAGACCACCCAGAACAGTATATGTCAAAATGAAATTTTCTGGCCTTTAAAATGTAACAAGATTTTTCTATCTTTGCCATAACATAACCATATGTCTAAGTCCTCTCAGAAACATACACCTTCACACCTCAGGTGTCCAAATTGATTAGTCTCCTCAGAAAGTTTTTCTTGTTGCCTTCCCTGCAAGGAGTCTGTTCTTGGGGGGCATTTCCTATGCCTTTCAATCTATTGAGTTGAAGTCCCTATTAGTTGACAATTCCTGAAGAAAGGTATTGGTGACCTATCCCATACCGCTTCCAGGCAACAGGACTTCTGACATCAATCCGCCTCCCCTTCCATTGCTGTTACTCCTGCTTACCAATTTCTTGAACACAAGGCTTAATCCTAGCAAGGGTTTTGATATGTATGTCATGCTCTTAGCCAGGCCTTTTCTGTTGTTGTGTCTATCCTTAATGTGTAAGACCATGGAGGAGACATGGGTATTCTACCAACTAACTGATAATTTCTGCCTTACGACCTCATCACATGGGCAAAATTGCTCATTCTATGACAGTTTCACCTCAGTACAGGAAGGAAACCCGCTGGATCCCATCAGATGACGTAGTTCTACTTCTAGCAGGGCTTTGTTCCTGAACTGAGGTGAAATTGTCTTAAGAGGGAGCAGTGATAACATGGGAGGCTTCCTGTGTTCTTATTAAGAAGAATGGGGGGAAGCCAGGCGGCAATGCTTCCTCCTGTGGGATGAGGTAAGGGCCGATGTGAGGCACAGGGCAACGGGTTCCCCATGCCTGAATCATCACAATCCATGGTGAATCCCCTAACTATCTCCCACAATGTTGACTTCAATGTTACAAAGTCCTTAGAAAGAAAAACAGTAAACAGCCACCAATAATTTCATTAAACTTTTTTTTTTGAAACCTATATTTTAAGTTCTTGAGCTTTTTTCTGGGTTAATAACACTCACATTTGTGAAGCTTGTTTCCGAAAGGTACCAAAACCAATCTGAACAAATTTTACAGGAATTGAAAAAATGTGCTGAATATATGCATCCTTTTGCTATTAAATGCAATTTCCCAAGCCCTGTACTGAAGTGATTTTCTACATTTTGATAGTTTTGATCTATACGTACTTGTCTACTCCTAGCCAACAGTGTGTCCCCACCTAGAACACATTTTTCAATTTTTTTGGATCTGGTACCTTTTGGAAACAAACTCCACATTGATGTGGATTTCAGTGTTTGATTATCCCAAAGAGTACACTGGCGAAAGTTCATTCTGTAGAAGGTATGTTCTGAGTCCCTGGTGGCACAATGGGTTAAACCCTTGTTCCAGTAGCACTTCTGACCGACAAAAGTCAGTGGTTCGAATCTGGGAGAGCAGGTTGAACTCCCTCTGTCAGCTCCAGCTCTCCATGTGGGAACATGAGAGAAGCCTCCATCAAGGATGGTAAAACAACAAACATCTGGGCATCCCCTGGGCAACATACTTGCAGACCACCAATTCTCTCACATCAGAAGCGACTTGCAGTTTCTCAAATCACTCTTGACATGAGAAAAAAAGATCCAAGACCATGAATACCTGAAATCATAAATTATAGCAACCTCTTGGGCTAGAAGCATATCATAGCACTGCACTGGAAATGCACAAACAATTCTGTGAGAGGGGGGTGTTTTTTTTAACATGGGTATGTGAAACCATGGCTATTGAATCCATGGATAAGGGGGTCATACTGTAACTATATGATTTCAAAGGATTAAAAGGTGATGGGAAGCACAAGTAGGAATGTTTAGCATTGTATAACAGTGGCATGTAACACAGGATTCTCACAATCTCATGTGAATCAGAAAGGCTATGATGGGCAGGCTGAGGTAGCCTGGAAACTGCAAAATAGCACTACTTTTCTACAACCTTAATTTTTGTCAATGACATCTGCCTCATGTTGTAAACCCTCCCCTGGAGCACAAAACATGTTCAAACTGAATCTGACACCTCACCTGTGTCGAGCTTGATAGTACCATTTGCTTCCCCTTGTTGCATTTGATGGTCCTCCTTAAAAATAAAACAAAATGAGATTTCCAGGAACGAAGGTGGCATAGTAATTTTATTCATTTCGTATGAAAAAATATAAGTGATAGTAGCAGTTCTACAAAGGATGAGAAACTGAGTGAGTTCAAAGTGATTTATTTGATTTCCCACATAATCACAGTTATAGTTTTACAACGATAAGGTCTGTTACTACTTACAAACAATGCATATTAAAATGAAAGCACTCCTTCCTTCCCAACAGTTACAAAATGGGGCTTGAGCCTCCCATAACAGAAGCTTCTCATGAGCATGATGTTTCTTGAAGTCTTTTAACAGTCTGCATTCAAGACCTAATTCTAACAGTTTAATACAACTCAAAGCTGGGATTAAAGTTCCTAGCAGGAGACAGGTACTGTATGCAACCTGAAAGTGACTGCAGACTTATATTAATACTAATTTACACACTATATACAATTTAGAGAATTCAGTTTTTCCCCTACTTGGTCCTGTTTCCACTACCTCTTTCCCTCCCTCAAATTTGTATCTGATTATTGGTCACTTTTTCCCTTTTAGCTATATACACAATTACTCTTTTTGCAGGCAAGGTGTGATGATATTTAACAACGGAAACAGCAAAATGCATGCTTAATTGCAGGAAACGCACGGCTTTATATGGAACAGCAAGTCAACATGTAGAGAGTCATTGTTTAAATAGCTGCTGACTGTTTTTCAGCTCATTTTAAAATCAAGAAACAAGAGGCTTCTGCTGCATGCAGTGCTTGATGGGAAAATCTTTCTACAATGTTATGCTTGAAGACTTCTTTTTAGCAATACAAGACATGTACATTATATTAGGATTACTTTTTTTTACATTGTTGTACATTTCATTTTTAACTTAAAAAGGATTAAAACAAATACATATTTGACTGTTGTCCCAGAAAAGATATTTTGGCAAGTTGATTTAAACTTTTTTTTTTTCCAGATTGTTGCTTTTATTGAGCCAAATTGTTGACGGGAAGAAAAACACATGGCTCAATAGCATTCTGGACTGATTTAAATTAATAAGAAAAAGGTAACAAAAGCTTTCTACTAACTACCCTTTCCCTTTCTAAATGCAATCATAAACACCATTTCGAGGCTAATTGTAATCACTGTCCTTTTTCCCAAATGAGATGAAACAGACTTTGAACTTTTGCGCTAAGAGGTATCCTGGCACCGTAAATTACTCCAAGAAAAAGTAATGACATTCTTCATCACACTAGAGAAGAAATCAACTTAAAATCCTGTTTCTGCCTCATGCAGGATTTTGGGGTTTGTAGTTTAGTGAGGCTGTTAAAGGCTCCTCCCTGAACTACAGACACCAGAATTCTGCAGAATGCAGAAACCGGATTTTAAGTGGATTTTTCCTCTAGCGTGATGAGGCCATTTTTAGAACAGCATCAATCCCGAAGTCCATAGAAACAAGAGGGGTAAAACCCCACTACTCCACTGCAGCCTCACATGGCCCCCAAATAATCACTAAAGTCAGCTTGCTGAAAATATGGAGAACTTCAGTATGGAGAGAAGGAAATTTAACTGTGTGCCACTGTCATGTTGGTTTTGGGTTCAAAAATTGAATACACATTAGGTGGACATATTTATAGAAAGGAAATCAGGAGAGAGAACTTTCTCAGATCATGTAATTTGCCATGCCCTTTAGATTTGATCCCAGTGCATTGTCTGTATTTATATCTTCTATATACAGACAAAGGAGCACCAACTGTGTTATCCTAAACGGATAAGAAGCTACACACGTAAACTCTTTCATGGGATTACCTGGGGGAATGCATTAATTGGACTAAAAGGATGGGCAACTCATTTCAAAAACATTTTAGATGTGACATCAATTTTTTGAAAACATAACAATTAATGCCTGTGCTTTGAGCTTGGTTCATGCAAAATGTACAGTGACAAGGTAAAAGAAAGGCCCACCACCAGTTGTATCTTTTTTGGGACAACTTATAAATTACAGTTAGACTCTACTATTGGTACAAAGGTCTGAAGAAAAGCCTACATATTTAAATATGTTATCACTTTACTTCAACTAATATCAACAGTAACACTGATATATTTTGCAAATATACAATATGTAGAGTGTAGCTTCAACACTATTAACATTAGATGACATGCAGACAGTTCTATTATCCCTTATAAGAACAAAGCAATTTAAACTGCAAGGAACAGAGCCTCGAGGGGCTGAAACAAGCCCTCTTGGGTCCTCTATACAATTTAGGACAGCCTGGTTGACCATTTAATTTACTTTTATTACTTCCATTTCATATGAAGTTAATTTATAGAAAGAAAAATAAAACAGGGTATTGCACACATAGGAAACAACAGACAGGTTTAAACAGACTAAACTCAATGTGGGCTGAGTTTGTGCCAACTGAGAGTAAACACAAGTACTCATGTTTCAATTTTGCTGGTTGTCATGGTATAATAATCCATAGCAGGGAAAGAGAGAAAGAAAAACCAAACTGGAGACGTTAATAATAACCAATATAAGTAAAGTCATCTTCACACATTACTTCTACATTCAGAAGCAACAGTCTTTTGTTTGTTTTGTTTTGTTTTACCCATCTTTCACTGGAACTTTTTTTCCTCCTCTTCTTTTAAACCACATTCACAATTCTGCTGGTGCAGTTCTGCGGTTCATTTTGTTTCTGCCAGTTAGATGTACAGTCCTTGTGACTGAGGTGGCTCAAAATGCTGAAACTACAAAGTATGCTCCATGTATTTTTTTAAAAAATAGGATTTAGGGATACAAAAAGAATCTCATATGGTTTTGCAAATGACTCATTACAACACATAAGCAACAACAGCACAGTGGGATTTAACGAGATGTCTTGCGACTAACTGGACTATGACAGTTTGAGCATAGACTCAGCCTGCTGAGTGCGGGGTAAAACTAACAGATGTGATGACAAAAATGGCGAGAAAATCCTGTTGCCAGCACATGGCTACATGGAATTACTGTTATAAAAAAGTCTACACTCAATATTAAAATAAGCCTTCAAGTTTCAGATTGCTTTCGTATGGAAAAATGTCTGAACTGCAGTCTATTTTAATTGAGATTACCTAAGGAATTTATGGCAAAGAGGCAATGTGGCTGAAAGGGATGGATGCTTCCTATTTTAAGGTCTGAGATGAATGTTTATGCAAGTATCTTCCATTTTAATCTCCAAGTGTGTTTATTAAAACATATATGAATAGAAAAGAAATGTTGATTGTGTAAGTTCACAGTTATCACAGCCTTTAAAGTGTCTAAGAATCTGAGTAACCACAAAGTAGAGGCAACCTATAATAAAAGTTGCCTCTTGTTGCTACTGTATAGTTACTACATTTTAACGAGTTTGCTTACCTGAAAGAGCAGAGCAGTTGTAATACTGATTAGGTATATTATCAAGTTAATAAAATAAGAATTTGTACAAAGCATTAATTAACGACTTCAGCTAAATGCTATGTTACTTGGCACATTTTGCAATGATTGCTTAGAGATTTTTCCCTCACTCCAGAGAACTTCTAATGAGAATACTGAAATGCCTGGGATTTGTTCTAGTTTTTGGTCTACACTTTCTCACGCTGTTCATCTATTATACTGCCCTTCTATCAGTAAGTGGAATTCCTGGTGACGTATATATTGCTAGCTTTGTGGACTGCAAAAGTTTTTTTCTAAGCATAAATGTTAACTATACAGTGTATATATATATATTTATATTTATATATTTATATATTTATATTATATAAAGTTTACTTACGTACTTTCATCAACCATATGAGGTCTACTTTTTTTGCCCATTGACAATTAAGGAGCAAGAATGCAACACTTGGTTCTATTTCCTACTTTTTTCTTTTTATTCTGAGCAGATTATGTTTTCATTAGGCATTAAAAACTGTCATAGGGATGTAAAAAGGTAGCTTAACGTTTTCAGCAAGCAGCATATTTTCAAGGCTACTGGGGCGGAAAAAAAGAGGGAGAAGGTCACCACTGAGTTCAACAATAGGACCTGGTTAATATGAATAGTTCTATTGAATCCTTAAGGCAAAGGAGTCAAATAAGTTGTTTCTGGCTTGGATTAAAAATATATATATCTCCAGTTTTATAGGCTGCTTTCTGTTTCCAGTAAGTGCCTTTACACCTATGTCTAGAGCTACAATTACGAGCAGGGTATTTTGGTTTTAGACTATTGTGCTGATGCCGCTATGCTTGGACTTAGTACTGGCTGAAGTAGATGGGGGCACGGGTGGTCCGTGGTGGTGTGAAATGTGGGAGGAGTGTGTGGGGTGAGGAGAGGGCAATGAAGGATGGGGACCATGGGAATGCTGTGAGTGGGAGTGGGGCATGTAGGAATGGGGGGCATGAGCTATATGCTGCGAGTGGGACATGTGGTGATACTGATGGGGATGCTGGATATGCTGGGGTGGGTGGTAATGGTGGTGGTGATGATACGGGGGTGGGTTCTGCAAGTGGCAGTACTGGGAATGGTGGGTGTGCACTTGTGCCTGGGTCTGCCCCTCAGCCGGCCCCGTGTGATGCATGGCAGAAGAATGCTGAGAGTGTTGCTGATGTGACATGATGGGAGGTTGCTGAGATTGTTGTGATGGGCCAGGTGCTAGGTGGCCTTGGGAAGGCTTTCCTCTTTTACTACCAAATAAGGACCCTAGTAGTGAGGAAGAATTAGGCATAGTCTGGTGAGGGCGAGATGGACACTCTCGGGTTGATGTAGCTCTTCGGCGCATATGAGGACTGCTAATGATGGACCCCTAAAAAGAAATTAATAGAAAATAAAAATTAAAAAAATCTTAAAATATGTGAAAAAGAAAAAGTTCATAGCGACCACCATGTTTCCTTTAGAAGTTCATATGGATAAACTGTTGTATGAACTAGAGAAGAATCTCTCTCTTTCTCTCTGCCAATTTATCTCTTCAAAGTAAAAGTGGGGAGTTGCCAAACAAGACCCAGTTATAGATATTAGTGATATTTTTTAAAAAAAGAAAATGAAACTATTAGGCAATAAAAGGTAATCCCTAATCAGTGATATAAAACCTTTGATGTTATTTTAAGCTTTTTAAAAAATAAATAAATATATATTATAGTCTTGTGGTGTGTTTCCCCCCTCTCAAGACTGATGTACAAACAGGTACATTGAATTAAAGTGAAGTCATTGGCATGGTTTTCAGGCTGACTCCCCCCTAAGATTAAAACTTAGCCTCTTCTGTTTGGAATATCAGGAAAGAAATGTTCAGATGGTATTCCTCTTCAATCTCTTTCTCAAGGTTTTGTGCACTTGTATGCATCTCCTGACCTACAGCCCCGTGTTTCCAACTATTTAGTCTTCAACTACTGAGGATACTTTTATTTTCTTTACAGACAACTTAGAGGGACATAAGCAATGGTGAGGCATCATGTACTAGATGTAGACTATAGTCTACCTAATTCAAACACACACACATACGCACGACACATACACACAGGTGCACGCACACACACAAAAATCTGCAGGCTGAATTCAAAGACATGAACAGTATATAAATGGTTTGAAGATGAATGAAATCTCATGAAATCCACATTGAATTCATCCGTCTTATTTGTTTTTTATTCCCATGCCCTACCTATGCAATTCCATGGTGTCATGACTGCATACATTTCACAATTTAACTGTAAAATAAGCAATGTGAATGGCTGAGCATGAAGTCAATAGTTAGGTTAAATATCAAACAGCACCAACAGTGTACTGTGTATCACTGGGCCTTTAAGCAGGGACCAGGCTGAAATGGTGGCAAGAGGCACATCATATTCATTTAACCATGCTTGCAGGAACAGAAGGGGACGAGGTTAGCTGAAATCAAAATAATCGAAATAATAATAATAAAAAATGTGCTTGATCTAAAGCAAGCCAGAAGTAGTGGTAGTAGTAGTGTTGCTGTTGTTTTTAAAATGTTAAAAAATATAAAGTGAGTAGCATTGGCATGCATTTTATCTGAGGCAGGCAGGTTGTATGTTAGAAGAAAAAAGAGCAAAAAATGTATATAAAAGAAAGGTTTGAAATGCACATCACATCCAGCTAGACATCCGTAACTTCCTACTTACTTCCATATTGCTGTCTAGCGATCCTGCACTGCTGCGTCGCCCACGCTTGCCTGCCCAGGACATGCAATACCATAGATTAGAGACTGAGACAAGACCGGGGTGATAAAGAGCCGCCTTCTTGGATTCACTGTAGGATCCGCTCTCTAGGGAGGGCTTGGAGATTAACTCGTTGTGACAGCAAAGGAACCACGATGGGAGCAGAACATGCTTAAAAGTGCAATCCTATGGATGTTGACCCAGAAGGAACTGCCACTGTGTTCAGTGGTCCCTTGCTCTCAAGTAGGCATGCTTTTAGGAATGTTGTGTAAAAATGTCATTCATGTCCCATTGAACTGAAGGGGGAAATTCCCATTCTTTTTAATAATGCTGGATCCAGACTTTGTCATACCTAGAGAAGTTTCAGTGAGGTGTATGGAACTTCAGGTAGTGACAACTAAGTCCCACTTAAGATCTACTCCAAGTATGATTTCATTTGGATCCAAGTAGTACTTCAGAAAAAGATGTTATTACTAATTTGATTGAATCTTTTTAATATGTAGTTTTTATACATATTTAATGTGTATATATAACTGCAATATATATGTTCCAACTAGCAGATTTTGTTCTCTATATATTTTGTACTATGTAACGTTTATGAAATGATGGGATTTTAATAATAATGACTTTTTCAAGAATTTAAAACCTCTACAATTATATGTTTCTCAAAAAAACCTTTTAAAATATTTAGGTACAGGATCTCTGAAAGTGGGGTGGGAATTTCATAATTATTTCCATGTTTTGCTACTGTGAAATTATGATTATGTGTGGTACAATAGTGGATTTCATATAATCTTCTTTCATGAAAACATAAACTAAACTTAATTTTATATAGAAAATATAAACGAATATCATAGTTATGGCTAGATTTTGTTTGTTAACTGTGCAGTGCTTAAACATTGACCCATATCCTCAATTGCCTAGTGACTGATTTCTCTGAGTCCAATTTTCATAAAGATGGGTTGTGAGATCAAATGCCATATCCTATGTGTAATGAAATGAGAATATGAGTAGCTAAATTAGAAGAAAATACTCTGCGTTTGGAATGCTGAATCCTCAGATATATGTTTTGAGCACTTTTACTGGTGTAACAGGAAATACATTTAATATATAACTTCTGTCCTTAAAAATCAGAAGTGATTTGTCTTTCTAATGACTAAGATGCTTCAGAGTGGTCAAAACAAAATGAATGAAGTTGCTCCAGAATTAGGTTAGCAAGACTTTCATGATCACATTTACTTTACAATTGAGAGTTATCTAATGTAACATTAGTACAAAAAATACTAGTACTGTTCCAATAGTTGTGCAAGCACTAGTGGAACATCTAGCACCAGCAAAATAGATTTTGATGAAATCGTAATGAGTTGTGAAAGTATTTGTGCAGGTGCAGTCAAAGTATTTGATCTGACACATGCACAAGGAAAAACGGTTTCTGCAAGTGGTACAAGCTTTGTGCTGGCAGAATGACACCATTGGATATGGCCCACTGTTCATTATGGATACAGTGTTTCTTATTTCCCTGCCTGTTAATTTTCTCCCAATATTCTAACAATACAGTCAGCTCCTTAAACAATGCAGCTCTTTATCAGTATCCTGTTTCTAAAATTCCTTCCCTAATATTCTGTAGAGGAGTTTATATTTAAAGAGTGATTATGTTGAAACAGCATTGGTGGGAGCAATGTTTCTTCTGCACTATACTTAAAAGCTGCAATAAATCAAAGACGATATCATTGGATGTGTTTTCTCATGGGAAGATTATACTTCCTGGACCTATTTAAAACTTTTTGGTAAGAAATACATATCATGTGTTCTAGCCACTTCAAGAAGAGGCTGCTAGATCCAGTATCATATAACAGTTTAAGCCTTGGAATAGTAGTTTGGGAGACAAAGATTCAGATCGCTGCTCAGCCATTAAATTCCTCTGGGTGAACTTGGGCAAGTCATACTCTCCAGTCTTAAGACCTCCTCTGAATAAATATTGCCAAGAAAAAGCCACAGAGATTCACCTTAGGGTCACTATAAGTTGAAAACAAAAAGAAAACAATATCTGAAGCTGGCACGATACCGTAAAATAGCTAGATCCTGTGGACAAATGATTCTGAATTGTTCAAATAAATTTAGGAAAATCACTTTGAAATGGGTCAATTGAGATTTGGGTATGGCATAGGTATGTATTGGTATCACAACCTCAGACCTTTTCCCCCCAGAAGGAAGCACCTTGATGTTCAGTGAGGTTTATTCTTAGTAAACCTTAGGTACACAGTATTGTAGACTTGAAATCCTGAGTCAAATACCCAAACTGTGAAAGTTGGCTTGAGTCTTACTAAAAATTCTCATATATATATGTGTGGGTGTGTGTGTATGTGTCAGTTCAAGGTTTATAATACCCAAAATAATTGGTTATTATTTTGTGGAAATAACAACAACAACATTTTATTTCTAGACACACACTCTCCTCAGAAGGGGTCAGGGAAGTATGATGAACAATACTCATTGGTTGCCATCTACAAATATTAGTTTTTCAATTATTCTTTTCTGACTCCCTGGGCATGAAAAGTCTGAATTTCAGAATTACTGAGCTGCCAACCCATGTCATTAAACTGGGGCAAGTGCTTTAATTTTAATGAGCAAGATGTTTGTCTCCCAAACAAATGGAGCTGAGCTTATTTTGCAAGTAAATATGTCTACGATCACTTCCTCAGGCCAACTGATAAAATCTCCTTTAAACCAATTCTGATGTCCATGTTTTAGGGGAACAGTTTTCAGTTCCTGATGATGTTAACATGACAACTATTGTTAACAAATTAACAGTTTAAGACATTTCTTCTGCTAATTGCTGTTAACACATTAATGTGATAACAAAAAGAAAAACAAAATACTCTAATAGTGTGCAGTCATTGTGATGAAAGCAAAGTTCATCGAACTAGACAATACAATGCAAGTGGCTTCAACAACAAATGGCGAGGTCTCTCCAATGTTCACCTTTAAGGTGTATCTACTCCCAGAGAATCTTCTAAGCATTTCACATCAGTGGGAGGCCATATTTAAGAGTACATGCGACACCTTTTGATGTGGCACTGCAATTCTGGATCTATACTGTCTACAAAAGCTGGCCAGGATACACAGTTTACTTGAGGAAAGTAGCAAAGATTTTCATGCTTATTAAGTAGAGGATTTTGGCAGGAATCTTTTTGATTGTAGACACAGATTTAAGCAAAAAAAAAAAAAGCCAGTACTCAAAGGCGTCATCCTTCTATTGGAGGAGCTAGCTTCCCTTTGGGAATGGCATACCCCTTCATTTTCTTAGAACCTGTTTCCATGAGTTGGGAATATATTTGAAACATATAGGCTATGAAGTAGGCTATGAAAAAACTCTTGGTATTACTGCAGGTGGAGTGCTATGTTTAACTCAGAGTTTTGTTCCTTGGAATTCTCATATGTGGAATTGGGTGGGAAATATATGGTCCTCCAGTTAGGGAGCTTGTAAGTTCCCTATTCTTCCTAAAGTATGGTAAAAAGTTGCCTGATTCAGACAGATATTGCTGATTCAATTTTGTTCACAAAGGCACTTGGAAAATGAATTAAATTATATTAAGTACATATATTATGTAGCTATTTATTTGTCATCCTTTGAGAGAGAAAAACATATAACTTGGGCCAACAGCAGAATGATAAATCCCAGAACCCCCTCCTCTGCTCAATTAATCTCATTCGAAAGCTATCTAAATACCAAGTCAGAATCCTCTTGAGGTAGTCTAACACTTTATCCAAGCCTGTGTACAGAGATTCCCACTAATTCCATACACAAGCAGTTTCCCAGTAGTACAAAGCCAATGTCGCTTGTGCTTGATCCCTAGGTGCAGGCTCTGTCCTTGCCATACCCTTGAGTGTTTACACTAGTGAAGTATACAGTCCGCAGATGCATAGTATGATACTGGTTCAAACTTACCCCCCAAAGCAAAGAGAACTACTGCCACCACTACCATCACACCATACTATCACATTTGATTACTGGGTCCCAGTGTGGTGGAATGGGATTCTGCATTAGAACCAGAGAGACATAGAGTCAAATCCCTACTTGGCCATAAAACTACTCAGATTTGATATAATGACCTGCCCTGATATAATTAGTGTAGTGGATTCGAGACAAGAATTGTGCCAATTCCTCCTTTCCTACTTACAATTCTAATTACCCTGCATTGTTTTATGGGAAACTCTTTAAATAGTGGTTGCTTTCCATGTGATTTACAGCTCTAATTTTCCATGGTTCTAAATAGCACAGGGAATGTTCGTTGTTGCAGTCATGAGAAGGCATAACGCTAAATGTTTTATCAAGTTACCAAGGAATGTCCCTATCTGTAGTTATGTGAAAAAGAGGATATACGTTGAACCTGTTTCTCTTCCTCCTTCTGTATTCCACAGCAGAGCACTACTACAGTTCCTTTTTAAATAGATTCTCATACTATAATATTTATGATCTCTTATGCAAACACTTTCGAATTCATTGCAATGAGGGACAGTTAAAATCCAATATTTTGTAGAAGATGTCATGTCCTTCAATTTCTGGGTTGATTCAATGATCAGAATTCACGCAGAAGTATATGAATTTGATTCATGGGATAATCTTTGTCATATTAATCATTGACATCCATGATTTCAACAGTATTTGTCATCACATGAAGGATTTTTTCCTCCTTTGGACCAGAAACTACACAGATAAACCTTTCTCTTGGAGCACTTTTGATATGTTTGAACCCAAGGATCACTTAAAAGCATCTTATATGTCCTGATTCTTCTTGTACTTTGGCAATAACTAAATAAACAATAATTTTGAAGGTCCTCGTGCATTGTAGTCACACATATCTGTCTGTATTTGTGTATTTTTAAAATCTACTGCACTGCACAAGTCCAAACAGAAACTTTCCATAATTGTAAGTAGATAAAATAAGTAAAATTAAGTTTAGCTGGGTTTAACACATCCATTGCTTAAACCCTTCAGACTAATGCCTATATTCAGATACAAAAAATAAGCTTCAGTGATGACTATACTAACAGAAGGCATGTGTTGTGGATATATGAAATGTTTCATGATCATGAACACTCATTTTGTTTATTGCAAAGAATGCTGCAAATGAATCTATCTACATGACAATGTCTGAAACAAGGGAATGCAAGCTCCTAGTAAGATGGAAAGGGTTAATTATAATAAAGGATAAGTATATTAGTAAAACTTCAGTTTCTAAGAATGAATGTTGCAATTCTCAATGAAAAACCAAAACCAAAAAGTGAAACCATTCTTACACGGAACTAAATAACGATGATTGAGACCTCATCCAAAGACTAGTCAAGTACGAAGGTTTTTAAAATATATATATAATCCTACAATTAGTTCAGTGAATCTTTACATAGGTGTTCTATGCAAAAGATAACTGAGCGAGCCCCAAAATCTTTTATACGAGAGCAGAGCAGATAGGCAAAGACATATTGCTAAACTGAAGATTAATTCATTTAGTAAAAACAAAATTGCTTATAGTTCTATTTGCATATATACAGCCTACTGCTTTCTGTATATCTTAAATGTTTAAACTAGCATTATTAAATCAACCGTATTATATTTTAATAAAATAGCTATACTGCATTTTATACACTAGCCAAAATGCTAAATATGGTGAAAGGTAGACGAAATTATTTATTTGCTATTATTATATTATACCTCAGTGTGGGATGCATGGTGCTAACAGCACAGCGGTACTACTAACAGTAGCAGAAACTAATTGCATATATCCAATATTCTGTACATAGGGCTGAAATGTCCTGCTTAACATTCAGAATACACCAGGGCATTGATTTTCAATCATATCGACAGAGAGATTTCTCTAAATTCTTCACACATAGATGAAATGTAGTGCGTGAACATTAAAATGCATATATTCCAAAACTAGATACATAGACTCTATTCCCCCCCCGATGAGAAATGTAAAAATTCTCCTTGTCATCCAGATCACCTCAAATTATAGGCCCCAAAGCAGTGGTGAAACTACTATTTTGCCAAAATGGTTTATTTCCCATTATGTTGGCAATAGTAGTGTAGTTATACATAAGCCACGGTTTCAGCAAGATCTATTCTATATCGTGAGCAATGCGATAAAGTACCATCAGTCACACAGCAATGTCTGGTTTATGTTTCTATAGATAGAATTTAGCAGGCTTCACTCAATTTCATTCATCAGTATACTACACAGATACACATAAGCACAAAATGCACAAGAAGCAGCCAATACACAATGATTTTGGTGGGTATTTTTCCTAATGACATTAATATAGGGGGGAAATAACAAGAAAAGGAAGCAAAGCTAAGATTACTCCTAGCATCATACTTAGCATTACTTAACTGTTACTCTACTACAAACTTACAATTTTCCTCTGTCTTCTTTCTCCTTTAAAAGTATATATAGAAAGCTACAACAGTTCAATATTTACAAATTGATTTTTTAAATATAGCAGATGGGAAAAAAGAAAAAAAACATATACTACTAACAATAACAAATTCATATTTTTACATCCCCAGGATACATTTTAGACTATCATGTACACATATACATTTTAAAGACACACATATATGAGACTTCATGGTATATCGTCACCTGACAGAGAAAAACATGGGAAGCTTACCTGCTTCCGAGAGGTCTCTGAGAGAGCTGCTAAGGGCACTCCGTTTAAGCCCCTCTCCAGTGGCATAACTGTCGTCAAGGCAGGCTCTGTTCAGAGCTCCACCGCCAGACTCCTTCTTGAGGCTAGAGCACTGAGACATGCTTGGCCGCACCACACCTTTCTGTTTTTCTAGTTCGGCTGATGGAAGGGAAGGAAAAGGCCAAAAACCAGTTACACAACGTGGTCCTACTGCATGTATGGTTTAGGATTTCTCACTGCACTCTATTGGCTTGCTCAAATTGTAACTGGAGTGTGTATGCAATACCTTTGGATGGTACATCTTGAGAGGGCAGATATTCCAATGCTGATCCGGTGTGGGCTACTCTGGATCAGCATTGGGGTAACTACACTGTCAGCCCTCGAGCATGACAGCTGCACCAAAAGTTGCAAGCTGGCCTGGTGGCTACCTGAACAAGCAACAGCAAAACTTGCCCCCCTCTAACTAACCTTAGTGGTGCCAGGTGGGCACCAAAACAGAGAGAAACTCTCCTTGGTGAATGTAATAACACTATCCAGTATGCTGGAGAAATGGAGGAGGGAGGGGTTTTCCGTGGTATGTTGGGTAGTGTCATTCCAGGTGCCAAGGAGAGTCCTTCTCCATTTTGGTGTCCACCTGGCACTATTAAAGTAAGTTATAGGGGGGCAAGGCAGGGCGATCCCCTTTCCTGGGCACCCTGAACCTGGGGAAGATGGGATGTTCCTGATTAGATGGCCCAAAAGCACCCTTGGCCCATGTTACTGCCGGATCAGTTCTGTGCATAGTATAATGATCATGGAGCTGATTCAGCTCCTCGCTGCATTAAAAAGTTTGTTCATCAACAGCTATATTGAGAGCAAATGGAGGGCTTTTTGAAATAAGCATCTGGACAGATAAAAACGCTCTGTTAACAGAAAGGTGTTGCAACCTAGTGACTGTGGCACACAGGAAATGCTTGAGTGTAGAGGATGTTTTCTGTGAATAGATCCATCCTTATTCATTTCAATGGGGAATTGTCCAGGTATTTTTTTTACAAGTGAACAAGAAATGTCCACAAAGCATGACTTTCAATATGAGCTAGCATCCAGAAGCCAACAAATATTTGGTTACTACTGATTTTGCTACTGTTTCCTTTGTGTTAATAATAATTTTATGTGGCCTCTATTCTGACTT
This sequence comes from Anolis sagrei, assembly GCF_037176765.1. NCBI lineage: Eukaryota > Metazoa > Chordata > Lepidosauria > Squamata > Anolidae > Anolis > Anolis sagrei. Next base: position 63,826,361 of record NC_090022.1, on the reverse strand, counting down.
ATGCCAACCTATCAAAGGATTTTTTTGTTGGCAAGATTTATTCAGAAGTTCGCCACTGCCTCCTTTGAATATATTTCGACAGCACCTGGTATTCCTTGGTGATCTCCCTTCCAAGTACTAACCAGAATTGAACCTGCATAGATTCTGAGATCAGGCTGGATCTGGTATGTTCTGGATAATTAGTGATTTTATTTTTTTGTACGTGAGAAGATAATAAAAAACCTATTAAAACAGGAGAGTATTATCTGAAAGTTGTACCAACTAAAATATCAATGCTGCCTCTTTCCTGCTATGGTTTCCCTACAAGCCTATGGAGGCCTGGAAAGTTGCCACATATATTCATATCACATGAGTTGATTAGTGTAGACATTTTCCAAATTAAATGGAACGATATTAAATGACAGGGAAGCAGCCAGTTGCAAAATTAAAAGTGGGTTCAGAGTGGTTTGAGAGTTGGGCACTGGCAGCCCACAGTTCAATTCCACACTTCGCCATTAAAAAACCCATAGGTGACTTTGGGCATGTTAGTCTTTCCCAGCCTCAGAGAAAGGTAAAGGCAAACCTCTTGATGAACACATCTTGGCAAAAAAAACCCAAACAAACAAAAAACAAAAAACAAACCCTGATGGGTCTACCTTAGGGTTATCATAAGTCCAAAATTACTTGAAGGCACACAATAACACTTTAGAAATACAGTTTTTTGAAATGTTGTATACAATTCAAATAATTCTTCTTGGGCTAATTTTAATGTGAAAAAATAATATTTTAAAATATATTTACCCATAATAATGGATTTTAAGCATTCTACTATTGTGTACCTTTGTACTTACATTCTATTCTGTGCTTTTCCATTTCTTGGACTTCTGCAATAGACTCCCTCAGATCATCTGTAAATTTTTTTCTATCCTGGGGATTTGGTGCATTGAAATTTATAAGAACTTTTGTATCTGCTCCTGGAACAGCTGATGTGAGTCGTATGCCATTTGGATAATCTAGGAGTCATAAAAGAGAAACATTTATATTTTATTTCATGATATATTTATCTCAAACTGTGAAAGAGATGCATCTCAACAAAGGTTTCCATTTCCATATCAACGTTTCCTCACTTTGCCTCAAATGAATATAAGATCTTATGGAACACTGAATCAGAACTATAATTAAAATTTAATAAAGATAAACCCTCCTCTCTACCCATAGCTGAAACGCTGTAAAGAAACAATGTGTGTGTGCATGCACACATGTGCAAATTACAGATGAATCCAATGCGCCCAGGGACAATAATATATAATCATAATACAGAGGAGGCTTCTAAGGAATAACAGGAGCACTAAGTATCAGTCATCCAAAAGAGTTGTGGTTGTGGTGGTTATAAGTATACGCACTGGGTAAAAATAAGTATTACAGCCAAATTCCACTAGATACAATTCTACCAGTGGCAATGAGCCCTCCTCCTACACCTCTAGTTCCAGCGTGTCCTCAATATCTGCTACAGAGGGCTGCAAATTTTTAAAGCTAATTTAAAATGTTTACTTGTTACCTTTTATAAATTTCAAGTATTTTGAGCTGATACGCACCCAATTATATCACAATATAATTAAAATATAATTAAAATAATAAAACCTAGATAAAATTAACAAAATCCTAGAATTCACAAAACAGAAATGTCTTTCCCAGGTCAATGTGTCTCAAAAGGATTAGATGGCCATGAAAAATGAAACAGAGAGCTCCAATTTGTGGACTTGCTTTACCAAGTTGACTTGATGGCAAATGATAACAAATTACTAAGATACATCTTATTCACCATCTGGTCTTTTCTCCTTTTGGGATAGGGAATATTCATCTGCACAACTGAAAGACACAGATGCATGGGCTTGTTCCTGGGGTTATTTGGGGCACTGATTCCAGGCCCGAGGTGGTGCAATGGATTGAGCTGGCAGGACTGCTGATCAAGAGGTCAGCGGTTCGAATCTGGGGAGAGTGGGTTGAGCTTCTTCTGTCAGCTCCAGCCCCCCATATGGGGACATGAGAGAAGCCTCCCACAAGGATGGTAAAACATCAAACATCTCTGCATTCCCTGGACAACGTCCTTACAGATGGACAATTCTCTCACACCAGAAGCGATTTGCAGTTTCTCAAGTCGCTCCTGACACATACAAAAAATGGCAGGGTCATAGTATGAGGGTAGAATCTACTGCAATTTAAACAGAGAGGCTGATAAACTCAAGAATAATCAAATAATATGACAATTCAGGTGGGCCTGCCTGAACACAGTGCCATTATGTTTGGACTAGTTTTTCTTCCCAGCAACACTCCTTCGCACCATACAGCAGGAGTGTCAAACTCATTTTCACCAAGGACCACATCAGTCTTATGGTTGACTTCAAAAGGCCGTTTTTGTCTTCGAAAGACTGTATCAATGTAACTATGTTACCCTGGCATTGAAAGACTTGCGGGTCACATAAAATGACGTGTTGGGTCAGAGTTGGCCTGCAAGCATTGCATTTGAAACCTGTGCTATATAGGATGCTACTTGAGAAGGATACCAATATTCAGACAGCAGGAAGGCTTTAGACATTAATCCCTTAAAATAAGTCACTGAATGCAGAATGTTTGATCTTACTGTGGTTATTTATATATGTATTTTTAAACCAATCAGTTAAGCTAACTGCAGTCTATACTGATCATTTCAATTTCTCAAGAAATATCTTCTTGTAAGTTTAACAAACCTAATACTCCTGCCACTATTCCTATATCTTCAGCAGACTGTGGGGGAAAGTAACACAATTTGTCATCTGTTCTAGGAAGTATTGAAAGTCTTCTGAGACTAATTGTCTATCAGCAAGACAAAAAGCCACAAAAGAATCAATGCATATAGTATATAAAAATATGAAATCTACAGATGAGTTTCTGAGTGTTTATTTAGTTCAATTCTCAGGAAGGGACAAGAAAAAGAAATCCAAAAGACGTTTAAAGGGCTTGGATTCAGCAGGGAAAGGCAGTTAGTGAACACATTTTCATTGTTACTAAGTCTCCAGTGAAAAGAAACTGCCAACTTTCAAGTTTTTAATATGGCTCGCTCTTTTAAAGAAGTGAAACTATCTATTTTGCAATTTCCCCATGGCCCACGAATGCACTGGAGATAAATACTTTATTTCCTTTCCTGAAATTAACTGATGCCCAAAATATGTTTTATCTTGCATTCTTCATTGCCAATCTTTTCCATCACCTTGCCAACTTCTAAAACGAATGCCTTTGCTCTAATTGACACAATCCTCAGAAGGTATGTGATAAATTCCATTGCTTGGAAAAATGTTGAATGTGACAGCTGCAACATGCAGATATGCTGGGAAGGGATGGTTGTGCCTCGTTGCTTTCCTAATAATGGCTCTGCATTACTTTTAAGAAAACTGCTGAGAAGGCAGGAAACCAGGAAGAAAGACGCAACAGAGGTTGTGTTGAACTAAACTCCCTCCCCCCCCCCGCCCCCAATCACCTGCCTGTGTCACTACGCATAATACTTTCATAAAGTTCATTTTGCTGAGATGTCGTTTTCAACCACATTTTACACATATTTTTAGAATGTTCTTTTCAACTTTGTGGTCACTTATCTTACAAATTCTAATTTCAAATATTCATTTTTAAAGCAAGAGCAGTCAAGCAGAGTCTTGATTCTGCATGCATCAGAGGTAAAGATATGCCATTCATCACATTTTACATTGGTACCAATCACAGTTTGATCATGAGCTAGATCACAGCTTTGAGGCCAAATTGAAGTGTTGTTAAGGGGGGAAAACATCATCATCGGCAGCCAAATAATAGAGTAGAATCAAGCATTAATCTCCTGCTTCCTGAAGTAAGGCTAAAGAAATGATCTGTGCTCATTTATTCCTGACTTCTATGAAAAGCTAAAAATAAACTTACACTGGTTCTCAAAGAGAAGGACCTGCATTCCATAGAGGGAAAATGACTGTCGAAAACTATATGTGACCGAGTTCTTCTTCTTTTGGAAGATCTTGGTGACCTAAAAATATCAGCAGGTTAAAAAAAATCGAAGTATTAGCTATAACTAGGATTTATTATTTGCTTTAACTGGGATTTCAGCTTTCATATAAAAACATTTTCAACATCACACCAAAAACCATCTTAATAATGTATTCTGTCTACAATACCATAAATGCATAGTAAGACATAGGCATAAATAATATGTCTATTTATATAAAAATGCTCTGTGCGTAATGAGTACCTTAAAAACAAAAGAACCAATGAACGAAATCACACCAAATTTGGCAACAAAACATCTCACAACACAAGGAGTGACCATCACTCAAAAATTATGATTTTGTCATTCAGGAGTTGTAGTTGCTGGGATTTATAGTTCACCTACAATCAAAGAGCACTCTGAACCCCACAAACGAGAGAATTGGGGCAAACTTTTCACACAGAAGCCCCATGACCAACAAAAAATACTTAAGGCCATCCAGTCCAACTCCCTTCACCAGGGCAAGAAAACGTAATTAAAGCCCTCCTGACAAAGAGCCATCCAGCCATAGAGTGATTCACACACACACAGATATAGTATCATAGATTTGAAAGGGACTCCGAAAGAAGGACAATTATATGTTGCATATTCCAGAGTAGGCAAACCAGACAATCTCCACATGACAAGAAACAGCAAGAAATATTGTTTACCCTCAAACATAAAGAAATTACAGATATTAGAAACCAACACTTTCCATTACTTTATTTTCCAGATCACCAGTCTGGGCCACAGCAACGCGTGGCAGGGGACGGCTAGTTTTTTCTAAAATAGGACCAGTCACCATGTCTTCTCTAACACTTGAAATGCACATCATTATTTCTTATGGGGCACTTTCAGTTAGAAAGCCCCCGGTGGCACAATGGGTTAAACTCTTGTGCTGGCAAAACTGCTGACCAAAAAGTTGGCTGTTCAAATCCGGGAAGTGGGGTGAGCTCCCATCTGTCAGCTCCAGCTTCTCATGTGGGGACATGAAAGAAGCTTCCCACAGGATGGTAAAACATAGAGGCATCCCTTACAGATGGTCAATTCTCTCACACCAGTAATGACTTGCAGTTTCTCAAGTCGCTCCTGACACAAAAAGAGTGAGAAATGTCACCAGGCAATTGCTGCCCATCTCAAATTTGTTAATTGAAGTTCCTTCACTGCTTGATCTGTTAGCAAATCTCTTTCTACTAAATGAAAGACTGTGACCTAAGGTTTCCTTACATTCCTTTCTGGACATTTCATAAAGCCTTTGCTCACTTTATTGAAAGATTTATGTGTTTATTTTTCAGCCAGCACTAATATGGTTATTTTTCACAGGCTTTATTGGGAATCCAGCCCATAAAAGAGCCAACAGCCAGGATTTCATCTTTCAGAACAAAAAGGCGTCTATGCCTCCAGGCCTGGCTTGGTGGATGAGAGTCAGGAACTGGAGATGATATATATGCAGCTATAGCTAGGCATGCAGGGTCCCACCCACTTAGGCATAAACACAGAAACTGACTTCTGCAAACACAGTGCCTCTAGCTGCATTGATTTATCTGCATTTAAGGCCTTTTGCCCAACAGACTCTCTCCAGTACTATAATATGCTATAAAAATATGCCTGTTGGACACATACCACAAGGAGATCGTTAAATAAAAATATTTCTCGCTGATGTAATCCAAGCTTCTGGGGTTTATTTGGATCTGGAACTTCAAAAAGCCTGCAGTAGCAAACAAGTCTTCGGTGGGGGAGGGAGAGAACCTGTGGGACGAAGATAAAGGAAAATGCTGATCTTAGATAATAAAATGTATATTATATAGTTTCACCACAACAGAGAAGAAACAAAATTAGAATGTTGTAAATAAAAGAAATCCCTTTAGCGAAGGAATCTTTTCATCAATCTTTCTGAGCACTGGTTGGGATTTTACCTTCTTTTTTGTGAGGTTTATTTATTGATATCAACCTTTTATATTACTTTTTGAAATGTTTTGCCCAAGTTTGAGTATGGTCTCCCCTATTCTTACAAGCTGTTTCTCCTGTACTACCAGACCCTCCTTTTGTTGGTCTATGACAGATACTTTGCAAGGATTATGGCCCTGTACTTGAGGGTCAATATGAATTTTCCTATATGCTTTACACTAAAAGGAAGGGACCATGGACTGCACACAATTGCATGACCAAACAAAAAGTGGAACTTTAATAGTTTTCAATACAATTACATTTCTATCATAATATTTTCTTGTTTTCTTTATCCTCAGTGCACACCAAATGCAAAAACAATTTCACTTCTTATTAAACAATTATTAAGTTGATCAGCTTCATTTGATAGGCCACAAATACAGCTAAAAATCTCCCAATCAGCCACTGTGTTGGTATATGTGGTATAAAGGGGTTACAATAAGGAAAGTTTTTGGAGGGATTTTAGACTTTGTTGATCAACTTTCCTATTCTGTTCAATACCCGAGACAACTATACAGGCAGTCCCCAAGCTACAAACAAGATAAGTTCTGTAGGTTTGTTCTTAAGTTGAATGTGTATGTAAGTCAAAACAGGTAGATTTTTTAAAGTGTGACTCCAGCTATGTCTATCTGTCTGTCTGTCTGTCTGTCTATCTATCTGATTCCTTGTTTTTCTATCTGTCTGTCTATCTATCTATCTATCTATCTATCTATCTATCTATCTATCTATCTATCTTTGGATAGCATAGGGTATGGTTAACTCTCCTATGGAGTTAATTTTGCTGTTTGTGCCCCTGTTCAGAAGATTTCACCTCACTTTCTGTCTCTGTGGAAACAAGGATTGGTGACAACGCTTTTGTGAAGACATCTTTTCCTTATAGCTCTTTCTGGAGTGACTCTCCCTTCCTCTGAGTAGATTTCTCTCACTTCCTGTTCTCTGACCCTCTTATAACTATGAGTCATTTGTAACCGGACTGTTTGTAACTCGGAGACTGTCTGTAGTAACCTGCTATTTCTTATTTGACAACAAAAGAAGAACATTGTGGAATGGATTTCCAAGCTTTACATATGATGCTTGGCCCAGTTCTGTTTCTATTAATACTCAAAGAGTTCGTGGAACAGGGCTGTTCCACTTCTCCTTCCCTCTGCCAGTTATTGACCAGAATAGGCAGTGTGGGAGGTGAGGTTGGTGGAAAACTACCTCCCTCCTGAAATGAACAATTTCAGACCTAGTTATAACAAAGATCAAAGCCATAAATCTATTTTTGCAACTGCAGCAAAAATTAGTTCAGAATTACAGCTTGCTATGCCTGGTATTTTCACCCATACAAAACCCTCAAAGGAAAAGACTTACATTTTTATACATAACCTTAGGTAAGGAAAAAGAGGAAATTTCCTTTCGTGTTTAATTTGAATTTTAGCTAGTAGGCAGTTAATTGTTTCTAAAGGCAACCTCATTACTAAATGCTTGAGGTAGCTGAACTATATTAGTGAGCAAGGAACCATGAAACTAGAATTTTAATGTTCTGTTTAATCCAATAACGCAATGAGGTTTGCATGAGAACATTTTAACATTGATAACTAATAAAAACTAGTGGCCTGGATGCTCACTCTGAAAGCTGACATCAAGGCTATGAGATTATCGCCAGCGCACCCTCTTCCTCCTCTCATATTGAACAAAAAATGTGTAAGTAGACAGCTTAGATCCAGGCAACCAGATATAGAAATCTCCTTGGACAGAGATCTTTGGGAAAAGCTGTGTCGTGGTTCTGCTATAGTCACCAGGTTTGGCAGGGATATAAGAAAGGGCCTTTTTGAAGACTGCTCTTAGGCTATGGAACTGTTGATAAAGGGATTACAATGCCCGCCTTCTTTCTGTCTTCCATTGGCAAGAAAACAGTTTTCTATTCTAACATGCTTTTGGGAACACTTTTTATTAATGGTTTCAAAAGAGTACTGTGTTGTATTTTAAATTGAAATATCTTGATGCATTTTTTGTATTGTCAACAGTTTAATTAATTTTCAATGATACTTTTATATATTTTTCATATATTCTGCATTTGTTTTTGTTTTAATTGTATGTTACTTTATGCTCTGATAAGAACAATAGAAGATATGATTCCTAAGTATATACATTTCAATTCCACAGTCATGTAACATATAATCTTATGTTACATTTCCATATTGAAAGCAATTGTGAGAAAGCCAAATGCATTTTAATAGCTTAAACTGAAAATAATAATACCAAAACCCCCAAATATAAAGGCACATTAAAAGGTGAAAGAAATACGGAGAGAAAATGGGCATATGAAGAAGACAAGAAGAGACACTACAAGCTCAAGGAAAATGGATGGCTCCCCTCTTATGTCTGAACTCGCGCCTCAAATAATTCTGTAGAAAACCAAACCCAGAACTTCATCTCCACGAACCTGTAAGACTCACTGGCTGCTAATAGGCTCCTGTAAGAAAAACAGGATGTTTTTGTTTTGTTTTATATCCTACCCTGCACAGGACTCACTGTGAAAATTTCATTATTGCCATTACTAATTGGTAGGACAATATGACAATATAAATGTGGCTAATGGGAAATGAAGTAAATGAGAAAGCATAAGCAGGCAGTCCCCAAGTTACAAACAAGATAGGTTCTTTTAGCTTTGTTCTTAAGTTAAATTGGTACTTAAGTCAGAACCGGTATATTTTTTAATTGTAACTCCAGACAAAAATAAATATTGTTTAGCTTTGAATAGCATAGGGTGTTAACACCCCTGTGGTGTTTGTTTTGCTGCCTGTGCCCCTGTTCAGAAGATTTCACCTCACTGATAATTGGGTTTTGAAAAATTGTGGAAACAATGACTGCTGTTAAAGCTTCGGTGGATATACCTTTTCCCCACTACAACCCTTTCAGGAGTGAATTCCCTTTCTAGAGGTAGAGTTCTCTCATTTCCTGTTGTTTTACCGCCGTTCTTAAGTATGAATCATTTGCAAGTCGGCTGTTTGTAACTTAGGGGCTGCTTGTATAGATGGCTTTCCTTTTCCCTTCAAAGACCATACAGATTTTAAAAATGCCTATGAGAAGATTTTTTTAAAACCTTGAGATGGTTTTTATCTTAAGAGCAGCTCAGGAACACTGCTATCAGCAAGGTTTCCAAGTATAGCCAGTAGCTTCACTTATGCTTTCCACATAAATCACCCTTGCATTTAATGTTGCTCTTGTGCTATCTCTGTGGGAAATTGAACTCCACAAGAACTCCACTATCTGATTTCCTTTGTATAATGGTAGGAGTTTATTAAGTGGGTGAATATATCTGTAAATAAAATATTTACTTTCAAAAAGCACAATCAAATTGGGACATAAAAACAGTTTAAAATGTTAAGGACTAGAAAGAGTCAGACCTTAAGTATATTCTGAATGTGAAAGAAAATACTTACACAACCAAGTCCATGATGGAGAGATCCAATCTATAATAAAAAGACACATGTTAATTAAACTTCAGACAATCACATAAGCTTATCACATGAAGTGAATAGTTCACAGCCTTACCATGATTAAAATGCAAGCAAACCATCCTATAAATAATAATAATTCTTTTCAAACTCTCATTTGTGTAATTACAGATGGATTGTGAGAAATATTAACCTAATCTTTTATTATGCAGAGTCACATGTAGTGGTGTAGTGGATTGCGTGTTGGACCATGACTCTGAAGACCAGGATTTGATTTCTGTTCAGCCATGGGACCCTATTGGTGATCTTGGGCACATCACATGCTCTCAGCCACAGAAAATTCTGTGGAGGGTCACCTCAGGATCGCCATAAGTCATGGAGAATACCTACTTGATCAAGAAGTTTCATATTTCCAGAATCTTTGTTTACGCTAATGGCTTCTACACCAAAGGTGGGCAACTAACTGCTTTGAGCCCCCCTAGGGGTGAGAAAAGTGGTATACTAATACTGTAAATAAAAATGTAAATAAATAAATAACTATGGAAGGCTAGGGGGCTGCATTAGTCCCCCTGGAGACCTTGGATGGCTACATTGCTTGGTGTGTGTGTGTGTCAATTTTGTTGCCCCCAAATGCCCTCTAGGGGCATGGGATATCTTCACTATGTTTTTGGAACTTCTTTGGCCATTTTTGGATGTGAAGAGGTATTTAGAAAAACAACAGAAAGTGAGAAGATGTTACTTGTTGTTCACGTATTGTTTCAAAGAATGGTCAGAACATGGTAATTGTGTCCACCGTGCCCCCAGAGGACATTCTGGGATATTTTTTATTGTTATGAAATTTAATCCCTTACATTTAAAAATTTAAAGCTAAGTGGCTTCCAAACATAGTACAAATGCCCTCAATACTCACAGAAGCATCTGGGAGCAAAATAACTTATTTTTCTTTTCTTTTTACTCTTGAGGGTACACACTTTGCCCACCCCTACTCTACACAAACAGGAACTTCATCACTTTCCACTTGCTGTCTGAAACCTGGTAATATTAAAACAGGGCAGCTTTCTGCCCAACAATCTCAATCTGTTCATTTCCTCACTTGGAACAAATATCCTGTTAGTGTTACTGTATCAGCAGAAAGGGCTACAAAGAAAATTAACAATGGGATGGTAAAACTTACCAGCAAAACCCAAGCTGTATTGCTGGGCAGCTATATGTCTCAAATAATTCTCAAATCTGCACTTCTGCTATTGTGGAAATGGAGTTTAAGAAAAACTCAACAGTAATATAATTGTAAAACACTGGGTTGTTATGAAAACTAATGCTTTTATTAAAATAAGGTGTTCATAGAATCATAGAATCAAAGAGTTGGAAGAGACCTCATGGGCCATCCAGTCCAACCCCCTGCCAAGAAGCAAATCACCCCCGACAGATGGCCATCCAGCCTCTGTTTAAAAGCTTCCAAAGAAGGAGCCCCCACCACACTCCGGGGCAGAGAGTTCCACTGCTGAACGGCTCTCACAGTCAGGAAGTTCTTCCTCATGTTCAGATGGAATCTCTTTTCTTGTAGTTTGAAGCCATTCTTTCGTGTCCTAGTCTCCAGGGAAGCAGAAAACAAGCTTGCTCCCTCCTGCCTGTGGCTTCCTCTCACGTATTTATACATGGCTATCATATCTCCTCTCAGTCTTCTCTTGAATTCAATTTTATGGTAGGAATGTGATTTGGTTAATTATGAAAACTGAGGATCCAGAAAGATTTTCTAGGATTGATACAGAAACTAGAGTTGTTTCCTGAGATTTCCAGATCATATTTACATGGGTTATATTTTAAGTGCCAAACACAAGGAGCATTGAAAATTTTGCAGCCTTCACAAAAATAAGGCATGTTGTTTCAGGTCCTGAAAAATCTAGTTATGTCGACAAATCCCTATCCTGATGGATCTACAATATATAACGTAAAATTGGATGAAGTGTCATCCAACTTACTGGTTTCTTTCCCACTATGAGTTTTTCAACCTTTTGGACTTGTGACACATGATCCTCATTTGTCTTGAGTTCCCGCTTTCGGATTCTCTCATAAATCCCAATAAGCATCTCTCGTGGGATATCTTCGCCGTCATCCACACCTGCAAAACCCAAAATTGATTGTTATCGACTCAGACAGTACAACTCTAACAATTCAATAGTGTCCTTCTCATCAAGGACACTAACACGTGCAGTTAGGCCAAATCATCTCTAATGCAGGTATTATTTATTAACTCCAATGGCAGGCCAATTAGATCCTACATCACCGTATGTCATGATAAAATATTTCCAATCAATCTGCTACTTAACAATGAAAGAAGTAATCGACAGATACACATTTCCAGATATTTTTGATGCCATAAGAGAATAAGCAATTTTTCTCAGATTATTTTGGAAGCAAAAGGAGGGAATTAAAATAGGAAGAAATGCTCTTTTAAAGAAGCATCCTTCTTTTCCAATATATTATTTTCTAATATATTATTATTTTCTAATATATATTATTATATTAGAAAATTAAAATGCATTGAGTGTAACCTGGCTTATTTGCATGTAAAGATTTAATATTCAGTATAGTTAGAAGTATAGTTTATTCAAATAATAACGACGTATTTATAACTAAATCGTTTTTGATACAAAGACTGTACAAGTCACTGAAACACTGGAAATCAAACATCTCTTAATTTTTGTCAGTTTATGAAAAGAAAGCCCAAAGATCAAACCTGAAAATAGTAGAAACCATTGAAGTAAGTAATGTAAATCTGAATTATGCTCTTGGGGTGGGGGGTGGAAAAGATGAGGGGAAAAAGTTGGGGAGAGAGTCACTAATATTAATTTTGCTAAATGAAACTTTGTCTCATTATTTTTATCTGAGCTATAGTTTTTTCCCCTTCTTTTGAGCTTTCCTTATGACAACCATGTTCAGTCTTCTAAAAACTGAAGTTTGTCTGATTGAGATAAGATTCTCTAGCCTCTCATATCTCTTAGTTTCTTGATTATAAATACTCCTAAACACTGACCAGTTTCTTTCACATGTGCAGAAGTTGAGGAATGTTAAAAAGTAAGATGTGAGAAAAGTGGGAGGTTGAATCAAGCAAAGAACTTGACATCATGTTTTGAGGATAAATATGCATAACCGAAAACCAGCCTACATTCTTGGAGGAAATACATAAATATGACTTTGATTCTCCAGCCGTTTTTTTTATTTATTTCCGATATTGGCTATATTACTCTTCTATATTGGGACTTGGAGCGGCTTATAGATTTGTCAGTTCAGTGCCACATTGCAATACAAAATATATAATATACAACAAATTAAACATCAACAAAAACATATAAATACATAAACTGTTAAAAGCATATATCAGTTGACAGTTCCTTTTTGACACTAACTCCTGTATATGCTTAAAAATCATTAATAAAAACAATAGAATTATAAAAGAGCGATAGCAATTTCATCATTAATGTTTTATTAATCTTTCTAGAAAAAAAGTATTCCATAAATTAACATTGTTTTGTGTTTTCAGTTTCTCGTGGAGAATGGGTAGGACCACAAATAAATAATACCCACCAAAACTTAAGATAGAGAGCAAATAGAAAGTATAAGAACTTGAAGATCACAAATAGGGTATTGAAGGCAATAGTCTTTTCTCATTGTTGCTGTTGGTTAGTGGCAAACTGACTTTAACCAGAGATACCCTGACTGTAATTAGATGTTTATGGAAGATAAATACAGCTCACACTCATGTCCTGGGAAAGGGAGCTTAGAGTCCTATGAACTTCATCAGAGCTACAGTCACCTATAATATTTTTACATAATCACACACCCCTCCTCCCACTACCGAAGTAGGCTCAGCCTGTTTGGAAACCTGGCTGGTCATTTACTGGAAAGCAGATACATTACAGGACATAAAAGTGCAAACAAACCCGTAACTCCTTCATAAAATCACAGAACCTAAAAAAGCAGTCCTCGATCCTTGTCCTTTATCAAAAAGATAGTGAAGGTGCCTATCTTTGCAATTGCATCTTCCCCTACGAGTCAGCATGCACCCTGAGATCATCCGGGGAGGCTCTTCTCTTGCTTCCGCAGCTGTCTCAAGAACAGTTGATGGGGATGAGGGAGAGGGCCTTCTCGGTGATGGCCCCTTGGCTTTGGAACTCCCTCCCTAGGGAGATCAGACAGGCTCCCACCTTGTCCACCTTCCACAGGGAATTAAAAACTTGGATGTTCCATCATGCCTTTGATTAGGCAGTTTCACCAAGAACTATCTTGATCCTATTTTAAGCTCCTGCACTTTAGTAACCTCGACACATGGTTAAGGGTATATCCTCTAGCCTTGTTCATTTGAATTTTGCACCTTTTATCGGCTCTATTTAGGAATCATTGCACTTACTTGAGCCCGAACCCAGCTTCGACTTTTTATCTCAGCCATAAAATTGTTTTACGATGATGTGCTGTGACTGTGTTATGTTTTTATTTGATTGATTTTAATGTGTTCTGTTTTTATCTGTAATTTTGTGTGCTTGTCTCTTTGCAAGCCATCCCGAGTCCGCTTGGGGAGATGGTGGCGGGGTATAAAAATAAAGGTGGTGGTGGTGGTTATTATTATATTATTATTATTATTATTATTATTATTATTATTATTATTATTAGGTGTTCCTCTTATCTGCCCCTGCTACCTGCTAATGATCAACCCAGAACCAATAGTCATGTCTTCCTGGGGTAGCCAAAAAAAGAGGGAGATTAGAAAATTCCCATCTGGCCCCATACCTACCAGCAACACTCACTCTGCTCTGCAGAATGAGAAGGGAGACAAATAGATCCTAAAAACCCTCTTGTCCCACCCCACAACACTCAGCATAATGGCGCCTTGTGCCTGACTTTGGCTTCTTTTTTCATAACGTCAATCAAAGACAACTCCTCCCTTGCAGTGCTTTGTGCCATGCCGGTCTAGAGTCAAAATGTTTCTTTATGTCTAAATCGTACAATTTTAAAAGTCATGCTACACCACAACAGTAGTAAACTACTAGAACGTGCCATTTACTATTATTTTTTTCTGCCACTACCAGCCAATTTACAACAACATTCTGAGCACTTAACATAATTCACTGTGTAAGGTTCCATCATGCAACGCAGCTGTAATAGCTCTGCTGGTAATAACATTTGTGTGCCAATTGAACTTTAAATACACATAAGCGTTCTGGAAACCTATTGCTATATTTGGTGCTACTATTGTGGCACATGCAGAAGCTTGTTTTGTTTATTATAAAAATGTATGCTGTGCCCTTGAAACAGATTCCTGGGGTGTCTTACAATACTACATCACAACTACGAGAAAAGCATTCAGAAACACTTTATACCAGATAGAATAAAAAACAGCATGATTCGGAATTTTGAAAAAAGAGCAATGTAAGAACTGCAGAGCAATAAAAGAGTTCAGCCAAAATGTCATCAATATAAGATTCATAGCTAGATATTACAGAATCCTATGCAAAATAAGCAGGGTACAATTCACTTGTATCTAACTACAAGAAAACAGGCACCTTGTGAACAAGGGAAAAACACTAAATGAATGAATGAATCGCCCTGCCTCAGCAATGAGTTTGTGCATAGTTGTATCAGAGTTTTTTGTTGTGAGCCTTCAAGTTGTTTCAGACTTTTGGCGACTTGGTAAGAATGAAGATCTCAGAAAAATCTTGATGGCAGGACTGAGGATTTTTTTTTTTTTTACTAAGGAAAGACAAATCCTCTGCCTTCCCCACTCCAAACAAGATGTTTTTGATTACAAAGGATGTTAGGAGGTTCAGTCACAATCTCTGACATCATTTAGTTCCCCATCCAAAACCATGGCTGGAGCTCCTCCTTCTCGAAATCTGGTGTCTCTGCCCTCTTTTGAGGTATTAAAAAATCATTTTTGGTTCAGTGCCAGTTGAAGGAACCTTTGGCTAGAGAGCTGGAATTGTTCCAGAGAGAGATGCTCTTCACTTCTCTAGCAAACTGAGAGTTCCTATCCCAGAAATTTCTGAAATTTCACTCTAAACAGTTTGCAAAGAAGAATTTAAGAGTACTAGCAGATTGATAAATGTAAGACTTTTCTAGTAATAAAACAACCATAATCTTTGGATTCCACTGTTTCCTTTAGTGCAAAAGCCAGTTGCAGAAACATATCAATTGGGAAGAGGATCCTGCCTGGAAAAATGGCTAATGCTGTTCTGATGACTGAAGGTAACAACAGCAATTAACCCACTCTACTAGGCTCTGCTCTAGCTGCTCCAGACAGGGTACCTCCACACAGCAAAGATTACCTGGCCCTGCACCCTGGTTTTAAACAGTGCAAAGGTAAGAGGCTGTTGTTCTATGCCTGTTAAGTCATTTACAACTCATGGCAACCCTAAGGTGACCCTATCACAGGGGTTTATGTGTCTGAAAATGTGTATCTCATGTAGGTTCACCAGTGGACCTCCACTGCCAAGTGGAGAATCAAACCCTGATTTCAAGAGTCCAAACCATTACACCACACCAGTTGAAGAGGTTACCAGTTGAAGAGTGAAAATTGTGAGTTCGGACTAAGATTGAAATGAAGATAGCTATCAGCCTATTTATTTGTATAGCTGTGTATGTCGACACTAAGTTTATGAATAAAAATGAAATAGTCTAGTGCTAAACAAAGGTGGGATAAGAAGTGAAGTTGAGAATGTACCATCTTTCTTATGCCATTTTCAATCACATCAAATGCACAAAAATTACAACTAAAGATGAAATACTGAAGTGAAATTAGCTGTTCTTAAGGAAGGTAGCTGATCATGGCAATACTTTTCTGTAGTGGTGGGACTGCGAGGTTTGTGTGGGGTTTTTTTTTGGGGGGGGGGGCATTGATAGAAGATCTCTCAGAGACAACAAAAGTGGCACCATAGCTAACGCCTATTAGTATGATGCAGAAGGAAGCATGGTAAAGTCATTTACCATTAAAACCTTATGACAGGGTGACTTGGAAATTACTTATTCATGGAGTAGTCATAAATCAAAGTTGACCTGATGACAGTTAAGAAAAAGATTTTTTTTTTGAACTGCAGCATAAACTGTTTTGGATGTCAGATAAAACAGGGCAAGTACAGAGGGTTAAACAGCCATCTATAGAAGATCCTGCCAACCGGAAGGGGTGAGCTCCTGCCATCAGCCCAGCTTCTGCTGACCTAGCAGTTTGAAAACAACAATGTAAGTAGATAAATAGGTACCACTTTGGTCGGGAGGTAAAAGGTGCCCTGAAAAACATGCCGATAAAAATCCAACCAGGAAAAGTGGTCATGGAGGACAGGCTTCTCAACATGGAAAAATGAAACAACAGCACCTCCCTATGGCTGAGTCGAGTACAGACAAATGCCAGAGATGAAAAAAGGGAAGCCTTGCCTCTGTTTATCTACTATCTCTCTCTGTCAATTGTATAACGGCATTGAATGTTTGCTATATATGTTCCTGTAATCCGCTCTGAGTCCCTTTGGGGAGATAGAGTGGAATGTAAATAAAGTATATTATTATTTATTATTAGGTGAAGCACATATGCATGCTAACTCAGAAAGTCATTTGTGTTCGAAGTGATTCAGTCCCAGTTCAACTCTGCAACTTGTAGAACTGATGTTAAATACTATTTTGTAGGCTTCATACCTCACTGGTATTCATAAATAGTCCCATTTAGAAAAGTGGCATTGCTGTCCCATTACTGAGAAAAATATTATCTCACGTTCTGTGCTTTCCAGTGCAGTCCCCAGCAGCTAAGGCATACCAAAATCATATTATAAATACTGGATTAACTTTGTCCTCTCTGTTTAAGAATGTCAGAGCTCTCAATACATGTCTCATATTTCAGCATAGAAAAAAGTCTAATATACATATCTTCTAAACACTTAGTTTCTTAAATTAAGCCTACCTCTGAGATTCTTGACAAAATCTTCAAGCTTCATTTTGCGTTCTGGTTTCACATTTGGACTATACATATCTGTATTTAGTAATATAATTGCAAAAGCTAGAATGAAGATGGTATCAGGATTTCTGAATTGCCTCACAACGCCTGGATTGCAGATGCAGTATCTCTGGCTAGGAAAGACAGTGAAAGAAAAGAGCCAGTTAGATTAAAGGATGAATCAGTTGACCACTTAGGACATAGTAACAAACGGTATCATTCAGGATGCTGAAATTATACTCATGACACAAACATTTTGTGTTCTAAAAATATGAACTATTTCATCCCAGTTTTTAAATCTAATTGTTGCTTCTCTAATGCAGATGAAATGTTTTTATGTTTGTTGTCTGCCTTCACTTTACTATTGGTTAGTGTGTGTAGTTAAGCTTTGCTCACTTCATTAAAATAAATGCCCTTTGAACTTTACATCTTGTATAGGAGCACAGATGTCTAATATTGCAATTGGTATTCTGCCATGTAGGGAAAAAAAGAAAGATTAATCACTAAATGTTACACAATTAACCAGAAAGCAGAGAGCTAGCAATATATTATTTACTGATAGAAAATTAAAATTCATGCAAAAATATTGCACACTTTGCCATCAAAGCCTCCACTGTACTCAACAGAATGTATTCCCAGTTATAAATGCGCATAGGATTGAAGCTATACTCGCTTGATGGATTAATTCACATCGCATTGCATGCAGACTTCTGTTTGTGCTCCATTGCAATTATAACGTAAAACCCCGCAATGCATCCCGTGAAAGTGAATGTGTGCCAAGCATAACTAAATAGGGTGGCTGGATGGGATTGGAACACATCTCTTCTCTCCTGCAATATCTTTAATTGCCACCTTTGATTTTTTTTCCTTTAAGAGGGATCCTTGCCGTCATAACTCCATTTCCCTCTGCAGTCCCTCTCATAATGGAAGATGAGACATTTGCCACAATTTTGAGAAGGGCTGCGTAGGGAAATGGCAGTACATTGCAACCTCCGTATCCACAGGGAATATGTTCCCATACTTCTGGATATGTGAAAACATGAATAATAAATAATGCTGTTTTCAGTAGGACAAACCATGGAGATACTGAGACCTGTCCCAGGTCCATCAGATGACTCTTTGATGTTGGGACTGCAGCTCCCATGAATCCTAGTTGATCTCACCTTGCACATTATGGACTGATACTGACTGCATTTTTTATATCTACAGCTGCTGCTGCACTTTATTGATTTTTTAACTAGTGAGATTTTATGGTTTTATGTGGTTTGTTATTGTTATTCTTATTGTGATATTGGTCATGCACTACTGTATTTTGTGTTTGCACTTTGAGTGCTTTTGTCAGCCGCCATGAGTCCCTCCATGGAGATGGTGGTGGGCTAGAAATAATAATAATAATAATAATAATAATAATAATAATAATAATAATGTGGTCTAAGTTCTTCGACATGCCTTCAAAATATCACACTTTTGCAGGTTGTATAGTATTATTCATATATTTTACATTGCTGATGGTAGCAGTAATGCATTCTGTTTAAAGCTATGTAAATGTGTTCCAAATATGGCAGTAGAGAATTCAAATTATACAGAGAGATATGCTACAACTTTGAACAATGGTAGAATTGTATGCTCATAAATTATAGGCAATAGGCTGCCCCCTGCCTTCTGCTGGAGTACATGTACACTCATTTTCATTTACCTAAAAACTTAGTCCAATGATACCGTGAGAAGATTTCATTTTGAGAATATTAGATGTTTTAACATTTCTTCCCACGTTCCCACAAGGGATGGAGAACAAGGATAAATTCCTTTTCCCACCAAGGAAAAAGTGCATTCATCTAGGTTTTAATAAGTTAATGCTCTTTGCTCGGCTCAGCTAAACTGCTTAATTAAAGGTCGACAGAGTACACTGCAAAATATAGCAAAGGAACATGTTTTCATTTCAACATAATGAGAATATACATTTTATTCCTTATTGAAAGATTTGGGTTGAAGATTATGTAAAACTTGATTGTGAACATGGAAACAAAGAGACTATATCCCTGTGACTCAATATATGAGAACATAACCAAAGAAGGTTAGTCAGCTCTTTCTGTCATACCTAAAAGCTTCAATGAGCCGTTCCACTTTTTGAGCTTCTCCTTGGACACGGATATGAGCTTGAAATTTCCTGAGTGCTTCATCCAGTTCCATAGCTGAGAAGTCCATTTCATCTACGACACAGCTAGGACAAAGAAAAATATACAATGAATTGTCGAAGGCTTTCATGGCCGGAATCATTGGGTTGCTGTAGGTTTTTTCAGGCTATATGGCAAATGCCTCTAGAACATGGCCATATAGCCCGAAAAAACCTACAACAACCCAATATACAATGACTTTGTATGCACCACCTCCCCCCCGGCACTAAAATATAATGCGTATTATTGTATTTTGTATACCATTTAGTTAGATGAATCATAAATGTAATAAAAACAGAAAAGAAGGTGAGGAAGTAATTATAACTCTATTCAACAATTGAATAAACTGGTATAAGCAGGTCATGGCTCACATATAGCTGTTGGTATGATGAACATTGATCAGTGAGAGAGACTACTAGTTAGTTAGCAAAAATAATCATTACTTTTACAAGCCCCAGGAAGTTGTTTTTTCCCCTGCGTCCAAGCTTTTATTAGAAAAACAAAACATTAATTTGATTTAATGTTTCACTTAGCAGTGTGGAAAGCCGAGCCTGGAAGTATTTTTCTTTAATAATCTTGTAGGTGCTTTTAAAAGGCAACATGCTGCTTGTTATGTTAAGGGTAATGCATTCCGAACACCTTAATAATGAGTTACTTTTTCATTTTTAAATATGTTTTGAAACAAAAATGCATTTGCAACTAAGAAAATGGCCCCAAGTGGCCTAGACGGCCCTCAAGTGTTTTATGTTTTATAAAGTGTTTTATGATTTAAAATATCTTAGAAGTTAGAAATAAACATTCCTTGTTATACTAAGAGAGGCTTAAGCTGTTATTGTACTTCCCCATAACAAATATCATTATGTGCTTTGTTACTGGAAATAGGAATGTATTACGTCCCTGTTCTGGCAGTCGACCGAGACCAGCCTCCTCTTGCCTCTGCAGGCTGGGAAATCTGTGGCAATCAGCCATGTAGAAGGCAGACAGGAAGGGAGACCACAGAATGAATATTTCTATCTGGTTTGGTTTTTAGGTTTGCAAACAACTGCAGATCAATCACTGCAAAGCAGAATGGACTAATGCAGGCATCACAGCATGAATATACCTCCCATATTAAAAGCCTTTTTGTTAAATATATTGCTGTGTGGTTATACAATGAATTACCTTCTATTTCTTCTAACTGAGCTTCCCTGGACACAAGCCTTGATTTCAAATTCTGTTCCATCTCAATTTATAATTAGGGCTGGTGCCAGCATAATAATTTACAGTGGCTATGCTGGGATGAGATGGAAGAAGAAGGACCTACAAGTTTCCTGTTCTAGTGTTATATGTGGATCTGTACTGATTCAGCAAACCTAATACGAGCTAGGGGTTTCTGAGAAAAGGAGGGGAAAGCTTTTGTCCTCCATCCAGAAGATCTCATCAATGTTCTTAGTTAGATTTTTTTGCATGTGTGTCAGGAACGACTTGAAAAACTGCAAGTGGCTTCTGGTGTGAGAGAATTGGCCATCTGCTAGGACGTTTCCCAGAGGACGCCCGGATGTTTTGATGTTTTATCGTCCTTGTGGAAAGCTTCTCTCATGTCCCCGCATGGGGAGATGGAGCTGACAGAGGAAGCTCATCTATGCTCTCCCCAGATTCCAACCTTCGACCTGTCAGTCTTCAGTCCTGCCAGTACAAGGGTTTAACCCACTGCACCACCGGGGGCTCCTAATCATTAGATGATAGTTTTCCACTAAAGCAATCCTCGTTCTTAGACAATTAACTATCACTCATATTCCTAAAGTAATTATACATATCTAACAAATGAATTCCAAAGCTTCATCTACTAAACTAGTTATCTTAGATGCAATTCTGTAGTGAAATTTGTCATCTTGACTAATATTGAATATGTAATTTTAAAAATAAAAACAAACATTGTCCAGTTCTTTCATGTATTGTGTTGTATAAATAAAACTTTTTTAAAAAGCCAGTTTACTTTGTTCTGTCAACAAAACGTCCCTGTTCCCCTGCACTATATACATTTATACCACAATGTTACAGAAATAACGTGTGTATTTGTACCTCATATAGAAAATTTGTAAACTCTTAATCTTGGTTGTTTTAACTAAGTATTGGAGTGGCATATAACATTTTTGGCTGCCTTCCAATTCTTTTCTAAGTGCACTCAAACCTCACTAAATGATCTTTCAAAAACAGAAAATAGAAAATGCAATGTTATATTTATAATATCTAAAAATCAAATGAAAATGAAAAGCAGATGGTCAAAGTCAAACTTTAAATCATATATTTCGGCAACATTTCATATATAATCATATATAAAAGTATTTTTATGTGGTAGATTTTTTTGTTCAAAAATTCCTTTGATATACTTAGGCAAGATTCCAGCATAATCTTCTAATCTACAGAATTATTTTCAGAAAAACATGGCTCTTAAAGATCAATGTAATTTTTCAGGAAAGACCCATGAACTGGACCACTTTTGTGTGAGCTGGAAGCAGACATCACACTGGCCAAGTCAGAATTTTGAATTCAACCACATTTGTGTGACTACTTTTCCCAACTAAGGGGTACTCCTAATCAAAACAAATCTTTGCATCCCAAGTAACCCCTTTAGGTATCACACAGATAACTGTATAAAGCTCAGCCAAAATTCTACTTGTACCGTAAGCAAGTATACTTTTTTTAAAACATTTGGCTGAATTCCATCAGACTCTTTTTAATAACCAGAAAGTGATAATTTTGAAAACTGTGTTAAACTCACAATACACAAGAAATCAGGATAGAAATTATAGTTAGACAAGTAACTACAATAGTAAGCAAGTATACTTCTGAATGTACTAGCAGCAAATTGTTTTTTAAAGAGAAGCAACAACTATTCAATGTTTTCATTCACTATCCTACTTATGTGTTGTTTGCTTAACTTGTTTTTTGTTTAATTTTTCAAATGAGAAAAGAGTAATATCTTCATCTAAGAGGAACTGAGCAACTACTATAGTTTGACACAGTAGTATCTTCTTTTTATATGGCAGCAGAGCCTAGCATACCACCTTATACCACTTTGTTTTAAAAAAAATGAATTTTATCTTACTTCAAGCAACAACAAAAGACTCATAATTAATTGACAATTTCCATCTGGGTAAACCTGTCACATGTATTCCAAACAAACATATTGCTGACAAGCCATGACAAACATTCTTCTAGATTAGTGTTGCCGATTTGGGTACACACCTATAAAAGTACGGTAATGAAAAGAAATCACACTTTTCTGCTTAATTCTCTGCAATTTCTTTTAGCTCAGGCACAAAACAGAGAGTGAACTTTAGCTCCTTTTGAAGCCGCAGGACTCATGTTAAGATTTTGCAATGCTTTACTTGGTACTTACTCTAATACATCTCGGTTGAACTGCTTTTGTCGATTTCCGAGGAACTCTCCAATCATCTGTCTGCTGAGCCCTTTTCTCTGTAGAAGAAAGTGGGCCACTCCAACAGGTGTATCTGGCACAAAGCCCCTCTCAATCAGGTACTGGACTCCTTTTTCAGGTTTTCTAAGGAAAAGATTACAAGTTTAAAATAAAATCCCATTTTCTCTCCCTCCTCCCAGCATGTACTGAGATTGTTTTGATTCTTGCACTGCTAAACAAAACCCTTTAGTCTCTAATGCAGATATGGGTAAATGTAAAACACAAGAGGCCATTTCCTTTTTCTGTGCCTCCCTGGCAGACCACAGCAATTTCAACATGGTTGGAATGACACAATGTCACTCCTGGCTATTATTTTGGCCATTTTTCTCTGTTTTAGAGAGCTGGGAGGGTTCAGAGGCAATTTGGGCAGTTTGTAGGCAAACATCATTCCAAGATCAATCAGATTTTTTTTAAAGTGTGGGTTAGGGTTATTTTTAAGTGGGGTTTTTTTGCAGGTTGAGTTTAGGGCATCAGCCAATGAGAATAACTCCTCCCATGTTCCCACCAGATGTTCCTTTGAAGGTGGCGGGACAGAGAGATTCTCTGCCCAGCAGATCTCAAACCATTAGTAGATTTGTAAACAATCAGTGCAATGTACAATTGCACTCATCCGTAGGGTAAAATTAAACTATCTCAAGACAGTCTAATCCCAGTTCACATTTCCTATCAGTGAGTGAACAATCAAATACTTGGTGAATTCTGTTTTACAGTGATAGGGGGACATGAGATCAAAGAATCACAACATGATGTCACTATGCACTTATGAAACTGCTATATGAACTTGAGCATCTTTATAGGTCAAAACCTGTACTTTGAATTGTGCTCCACTGAAATGCAGAAAGTGGGCTAGATTCAACAAAAAGTCTACTAAATATATTTGTTAGTCTTTAAAATACCACAAGGCTCTTTGTTTTTTGCTGCTGCAAACTAATACAGCTATGTACCTGCTTGACCCCCAGTGTCTATTCGGGACCCCATAGGTCTTGAATGGGTCAAAAACTAGGTTTTATATGGTGCCGCTTCTTCATGGGCTGCTTCTGGGTATTGTCAGTGTGGTTTAAAAAGCAGAAGACAGAAATAAAATGCATGTTCTAGTCAAATACATCCTTTCATTAGATTTACAAATGTGGGAAATTGGATAAAGCATACTTAGTTTACTATTGCAATGTTGAGATGATAATCATACCTCAGTGGAGTGTTGCTATGGTAAGACTCAATAGGCTTTGAACTGAGTTTCTGGAAGTAAGGACCTAACCTTACATAACATATATTTCCCATGATGTTATAGCACTATTTTTCCAGCTAAGACAATGTCCTGAAAAATACCTCTCGTTGCTAATGAGAAATTCATATCCTCATGTCTTTAAGGGCAAGTGGGCAAAATCTACATGAATCCACCTCTGTTAGGGCCCTTTGTGTGACCTTCAACCATACCAGAATCTTCCAATTGATCTTTTCCTGGTCCAAAAAAAGGGAATAAATTGCCTTTTTGAAATAAACCTTTTAACTAGGTAGCATTTGAAATGCAAGTAACATTTATGAGAAACTCAGTATCACAACTGCTTTTCTGAAATCCTGCAATAAAGACCTAAATTCTCACTCAAGCCCAGTTATATCTACTGAGGTTCTGAATGTAGAGCAATCCCATGGCTATATTTCCATGCAGGGCAACAAAGGCTTTCTGCAGCGATTTTTATTTACCGGTGAAGAGAAAAACTCATCTCTGGTCCCAATGGTTGGTTCTATTCTTTCTTCCAAATTACTACACACCATATTTCATGAATGAGATTACAGGGTTTATGAATTGTGCTTAACATTATGTTTAAAGTATACTTTACCAATACAAAGAGGAACATAATATTTCAAAAGTACACATTCGCAAATTCAAACATTAAATCACAAGTGAACATAAGCGGCAAATAGAAACAAGTTGTTTCAAGTAGTATTTAGATAGCCCCTTGGGTCTTGTTTATTATTAGATACCTAATACAATGGTCATTCTCCTGACTTCAATTCCCACAATTCTCACCAATGGCTATATTGATTGGACTTACTGTTCAAACACATTGGAAAAACTGTTGCTAGCCATATCAGTTTATAACCTTGAATCTCATGTTCTATATTTTAAAATCTAAGATAATCCTTAGTAACCCTGCCACTTCTGGTGGCAACACACAATGGCAGGACAAGGGAAAAAAACTTTCCTTGCAGTGCTATGCTGTTTCTGGAATGCTTTCCTTTTCGACACTCGGCTGCAGCCAACTCTGATGCAATTCTGGTGCCAAAACAAAACATGGCTTTTTATTAAAGCCTTTGAGGCCAAACTAATTTTACTTAATTCACACATGTGCTGTGAATAGCTTTATTTCAAATTGTTTTAACTGTTTTTAAAATATTCTAAGTATAATTAATACATAGATGCATATATAGCCACCTTGAGTCACCTTCGGGTTCAAGAAAGGCGGGATAGAAATATCATAAATTAAAAAAAATATTTTAGCCTTCTAAATTATTGTTATTATTGTGTTGTCGAAGGTTTTCATGGCCGGAATCACTGAGTTTTCTGGGCTATATGGCCATGTTCCAGAAGCATTCTCTCCTGACGTTTTGCCCACATCTATGGCAGGCATCCTCAGAAGAGGCCTCTAAAATCAGGACAATAAATAAAGAGGAACACTAAAAAAACAGGGGAATTCCAGACAGAAAACAATCAGGGTCAGGCAGGAATCAGCCAGTCTTTCAAGCTGCAAGGATATCCAATGCTAATCAAGGCGGTAAATTGCAACATTCACACTTGCCACCAACAGACAAGAGTTCTTTCTCCTACCCTGGACATTCCACAGATATATAAATCCCACTTGCCTAATTTCCAACAGACCTCACAACCTCTGAGGATGCCTGTCATAGACATGGGTGAAACATCAGAAGAGAATGCTTCTGGGAACATGGCCATACAGCCAGGAAAACTCACAGCAACCCAGTGATTCCTGCCATGAAAGCCTTCGACAACACATTGATAGAGTTTAATAACTAATGCTGAAGTGATGTAGAAATAGTGAGAGCATACACTGATGATTGATGTATCTGCCACCATATAATGTCATAAGGCTTGTATATAGCACAGCTGTGACTGCAATTCAGTATTTTCATTGCTTTTCTCCATTTTCAAACAGATTTCTAAAAAAGCTTTCCAGTTTTGCAGATCAAGGATGCAGCCTCTTGTGGAAACAAGTGAAATCAGTTTCCAAGAACAAGGTGACCTTCCTATTTTTAGACCAATACAGTCATGCAACCACAATGTTTCCCTCATGCAGTTATTGAAAAACAACGTTACTAAATTGTTCAGTTTGCTTAGTCTGCAGTACTATAGTAGTAAAAAATTAATGCCTGATAAGTAAAAGAAATGCACATTTTCCTCGCACAAGTGAGCACAGTGAAAAATGACATTATCTCGTCTTAAAATCAACCTGCCTGGAAGCTCTCATGTAATAAAAGAATATGCTATTAATCCACCAAGGGCAAACTGAAATAATATTTTCTTTCTTCAAAACCAACATTACTTTCCCCTTAAGGCTGCAATCCTAAGCACACTCTCTAGGGAATAAAGCTGTATCAAGGCAGAATGATTTATTTCTGAATAAACATGCTTAGGATTGCACTGCAAAAGCTATGCCTCTCAATCACAATTCATAATTCTTCCTCCTGTCTGAATGCCTTGCTTCTATAACAACAACCTGTTTGTACTAGCAATGCCCAGTTCTGGAGATGCACCATGTGACACAGCTTAAGATTCAATGCGGACTTTGATTTACTCAATTGCTCATTAATTTTCCCCACTCCACTACAAAAGCAGGTAGATTAGGCTGGTTTTGGATGAAAAAATTACATTTAGAGCTTATTTGCCAAAATGCATCATTATACTTCAGTCTTAACACTGTCAACATTGTAGATCTACCATCTGTGCATCTTTAGAAAGAATGTATAAAGCTTTATTTGAACACAGTGGATTCCATTACATTTCAGCATTCTGGGGATTGACCTGGACTTGAGGATCTTGACTCCAGCTTTACACTGTCCCTCATATAATAATCCTCACCAGTTGTTTCTTGTACCGCTAAGAAATTTGTGTATACAGGATGGCCCAAAATTCACAAACAGGGTTCAATATCTAATAACTCCTTGATGTTTCTTTTTAATTTACAACACCATAGCATCATATACAGTGTATACAGGAAATCATAGAGCTGGAAGAGACCACATGGACCATCCAGTTCAATCCCCTGCCAAGAAGCAGGAAAATTGCATTCAAAGCCAATAAAATTCCATTCCATTCCATGTAAAATCCTTTTCAAAAAAAATTCAAGAAGTTATTTAAACATCAGGCACCTCTGTAAGTTTTGACCCATTCTGTATATATGTTAATTTACAAGATAAATGAAAAATATATAAATATGTCACCTGGGGTGCAGCCTGCTTTACTATTCCTGCAGGGGTAAGGGGGATATTTTATAGAGGTTAGAGATGTGATGGTCTGGAATAAATATAGGAAAATTGGGAGGAATTTTCCCCTGTGCAAGTTACTTTTTACACTCTCAGTAAGATAGAAAAAATAGAACATTTTCTTTTATAAAGATGAATGAAATTGTAGTCATTTATTTATGGAATATGTTAGAAAGTGGCAAAACTACAATTGAGCATTCCTTGTGTAACAGAACATTCATGAGGTTTTGTTTTTAATAGTAACTCTTGGGTAACCAGACACTACATTTATCTGGCATCTACCGATCTCTATGGGTGCTGGTTAAATGAAAGTCTAGAAGAATGGACCCCCGGACAAGAGTCGGCAAAGCACCTTGCCAGGTGAGGTTGGGGTAACACAAAACAATTTGCTGACTTGGCATGTGTTACTGAGACATGAATTACAGTTAGATGAATGAAGGCAAAGTGGATGGTAGACCTGTAAGGAAAGGGAAGGTGTTATTTCTCCAGCAGAAGGGAGTTGCCAGTTTCAGCAAGAGAAGATAAGCAGATGTGAAGAGACTTTCAGTTTTGACTAGTTCTTTGCTTCTTCCTGAGTTAGTAAACTTAGTTTCTTTTGTAACTCAAAGCCTGCAGAGTCCTTATTTTGCAACTCAGTGTCTGCTTGATCTAGTATTCCTTCCGTTGGGGATCGCCAAGCTCTGACAATCTATGTCTAATATGTGTTTCATATTTTGCAGCAAAGTACCATAAAAATAGGGGTACTAGACTACCTTTTAGGCATGTAAATCCTTATAAAATTTTGGGGGTCGTCTAGTACCCCGGGTATAAAAATAAAATAATAAAAAAATTACCGGTAGAGCCTCTTGGGGTGGATGCCTTGGCCACGGGCTCCCCCCCTCCTCTTCCGCTGCCTTGGCACATGGCAGCCTCCTGGCCAGGCTCCCTGTCGCTCATCTCTTCCTGGCTTCCTCGGGCAGGTCTCGCGAGAAGCGCCTCTTCTCCTGCGAGAGACCGCTTTTCGCGAGACCTGCCCATGGAAGCCAGGAAGAGATGAGCGACAGGGAGCCTGACCAGGAGGCTGCCATGTGCCAAGGCAGCAGAGGAGGAGGAGGTGGAGGAGGAGCGCCGGAGGCCCTTCTTTCAGTCCAGGCTGGTGAGAAGCACTGGATTGGGGAGCCGTCTTAAACGGCGAATATATCCCCAACTCTGTATTTTTGTTATTAAAGTTGGGGGGTCGTCTTATAACCCCAGTCGTGTTTTACCCCGGAATATACGGTATTTAACATCATAGTTCTTTGCTGTTCATTCTGGCAAATCTTTTTTAATTGCTGGTCATCTCATTCTGGAACAGGCTGTAATTCTTATAGTGGGCAAAGACATTAAATAAATTACTAAGTGGTAATTTCATATAGGATGGCTGGTAACCTGTTATTACTCCTGTTGAATGATGAGCCAATACACAAGTAAATTCCACTGAATCAATGTGCCTAGTGAGAACTAAAACAGGAGTTAGGTTTATGTGTCTAAGCATGCATCTGTACTATTCTTGTCACACTGGTGCATTTAATTTAATATCAGGTGTTTCACTGAAGAGAATAAAAGATTCACCACAATAATTAATATGAATATATATGCAGTCAATTGTTAAAACTAGCAAGGTGAAAGCCATGGAAAGTTACTGTTGGAAGGACTATTTATTTACTAGAACTGTTCTTAACAATAAACAATAAATGGGGGGGGGGGCTGTGTAACCTCAAAGATTTAAGGATTTAACTATGAAATTATTTTCCTTGCAATGCAATATGTGATGTAGCTCCACAAGTAGGAGTCCTCAAAAAAAAAAAACCATTTGGTGGGATCCCTCAAATGCCAATGCTGCTATTTGCTGCTAGGTTACAAAGTATAAGCAAGTGAGCAACTAAGAGCTCTCAGTGTAAAATTTCCCATGGCACCTTAAGAGAGCTCAACATAGTGTAATTCAAGACCATGAAGGGAAATTCAGAATAGCATCCAGGACCAATTACTTGACAGAGACTGTCCCAAGAGCTGCCTGGAGCCCCAACTACTTCACAAAATATAGGATCTTAGCAGAATAACAGTTAAAAATAATGTAGGGTGTGTATTTATGGTGGAAAAGTAGCAAGCTGATGAGAGGTACTTCACCTTTGCCTTACCCTTATCTGCACCTCTCCTCCCAGCCTATGATGGCCCTATATAGGATTTAAGGAGAGAACATAATCCCCAATTCTAGACCTGTGATATTCAAAGTAATAATCTCTGGATTGGTAGCAGTCTATTAGCCAGTGGCTGCTGGTTCACAGTGAATTTCCAGGAAAGAAAAGTTGTAGTCAATGGGCACAAATATAATACTGAGTCCTGGCATATAATTGAGGGTGGGTCAGGGGAGCCAATCCCACACATGTGGTAGCCCAAGAAGAACTGGTCTAGAAGAGCATCAGTGAAAGAAAATCAGAATAGGGAAAGCATGCCCTCCAATCTCCTACTAAAAATGTCCTTCTTGTTCAAAGATCAGCATTATTTAATGAATAACTATCTAGAAATCCGTATTTGACCCTATTATTAGTAGAAAAGCAGAAGAAGAAGAAATGCTCAGATTAGTTTGCAATACAGGAACATTTCGTTTGTTCTGTTGATTTCTTTTATTATTTTACATTGCCTTAATGCAGCAGAAAGAAAAAGGGGGAAGAAAATGAAGATGGTTGTGCTTTCTCTGAATTGTTCAGTGAAGAATAAAACCCTGCCTCGTGCACAATTACTGCAGAAGTAAAAGCCAGTGGCAACTCTGCAAGAATGATTTCCGATAAAGAAACAAACAACAGGTGAAAAGCAGGAAATTGTACTGCCAAAGGTATTGACAGATGTACTTATTTGAAAAAATGAATATTGAATATTTACCAAAAAAGACTGGTATATAATCCCAGAAGTCTTTTTGTCGTAACAGACCGACATGTCTTACCACACTGGAAATGTCTGTTATATATGGTATTGTTGCTACAGAAGAATTTTCATTTACTGTACATACTAATGATGACAGTGACTTTGGAATGAACACAAATATTGGTTCATTAGACAAAAATATGAAAGCCACAGTTGGATGTTGTTGTTTATTCATTCAGTCACTTCCGTCTCTTCGCGACCTTATGGACCAGCCCACGCCAGAGCTCCCTATCGGCCACTGTCACCCCCAGCTCCTTCAAAGTCAAGCCAGTCACTTCAAGGATACCATCCATCCATCTTGCCCTTGGTTGGCCCCTCCTCCTTTTTCCTTTCATACAGTTGGGAAGATAATGCATTTAGTAAGGTCCAGATAAAATATAACAAATCAGCAAGCACGTTTCTGATGTCTCAAGACTTTCTTCTAGAGCCTGCAAATATATTACAACAATGCTTGGAGGTGTGTTCTAGAGTATGAAATAGATTAGGCTCTATTAAATGGATAAATGATTTCATTTTGAGCCTAAAGCTACCGGGAGAGAGAGAAAGTAATGGCTCTTCTCCTCCTCATTTCAAAACAAACAGTAAGGCTGATAGCCACAAAATATCAATCTGCCAGAAGATGTCAAGGACAATTTGTAATGATTACTTATTGAAATCAAAACAGAAAGCAAATGGTGAAGTATTGTTGCTTATAAGGACATTATGCACTGAAACTCTAGTTTATGTCTTGTGCTCAGTCTTCTGGATAACAATTTAAGAGATTTTTAAAAGAAGAGCTGCTGATACATAACAACTCTTTACCTTGATTATATAGTATTTTATAATTGGTTTTTGCTCAATGCACACATTTACTTTTGTGACATGTTTCTCCATTTATCTAGTATTATTCCCACATGCCTCAACCCTGTTTTCTAGCTTTTGCTGTGGGGTGTTTGCTACCAATAAACTACCATTCTCTAAATAGCTGAAAAGACAGCTGTCTTTGCTTTTCACTGGAGTAGTCCACCCACTCTGAATTCCAAGGAACAATAAATGAACTGGCAAATCCTGACTTGCATAATTATCATGAGAGGGTTGCTTGGCTGTGATAGCCAGCCAACACTCCCCACCCTCCAAAGGGAATTCACATCAATATTATATCCTGAACAGCACTATTAATATTGTTGCTATAGAAGAATTCTGCTTAATTCGAGTATGGCACTTTGTTATAGCAAATGATGTGCTTGGAATATTTAATACTAAATAGACTTGATTGGCTAGGAGTGATGTAATGATTTCATTTTAGTTTCTGGAGATATTTCCAGGCACCTAATCCTAGGCTCTGCAGCCTTCTGAATGCCAGATTTTCAACATTGGGGCTGGCTTATATACTCTCCGTAAATGGACCTAAGAGCACCCCTACATCCATTTGTTAACAGAGCCAGTATTTTTCCTCAAATGCTGCCTGAACTGTTTCATGCTATGATTAATCATTTCATCTACAGTATTTACACATCCCCGGTTATTTGAAAGGAAAATGTGACAAGTGGTGTTTCAACTGAATGCTGCTGTTACATCATTGGATGTTGGAAATACACTCTTTTTACTAAGTTCTTAAAAGGCTACCATTAAGTTCCTTAAAAATATTAAAACAAAGATCTCCTACATTTATTTTTCTATATAATCCTTTGTGTTTTACTGAAGACTAAAGCTGACACAACTAGAACAAGTTTGAATCAAAAGGAGCCCAAATCCTAAGACCATAAGAAGAGCTGTGTTGGACCAGACAAAGGTCTATTTAGGCCAGCATGATCTTCCTTCATTGGCAAATTCAAAGCTTACTGGAAATCCATCAGTAGGGCATGAAGGCAACAGCACTCTCTCATCTGGCGCCTCCAGCAACTGGTATTGAGAACCATACTACTTCTGATATTGGAGACAGACATTATGACTACAAGTCCCATCCTACATTAATCTGACTAATCCTCCTTTTTCTGTGTTAGGAGCAACCTGAGAAACTGCAATCCTCCTTTGAAGGTGTTGGAAGTTGGAGGATGTCTCCTACTAAAACTGAGTTTTACCACTTGTCTCTCTCGTGAATCCCCCACCACCTTTCATTAGATGATTTTGGGTTCTAGTATAACAATAGAGGGAGAAAAATGTCTCCCCACTCATTTGCTGTATATCACACAAATCCCAAATAGAGAACGTGCATTTTTCATAAAAGGTACACACCAGGTGAGCATTCTCACTGAGGTATTCCCCCATAAAAATTCCACAGCCTTTGCCTAGGTCTGTCACCACTATTTTAGTCCTCATCAGTTAAAATGTGTTTGTTAAAGGCCTTTTTGCCACAAGTTGAATCTTTTTATAGTTATTTAGCACAGAAC
The DNA here is from genome assembly GCF_037176765.1 of Anolis sagrei. Lineage (NCBI taxonomy): Eukaryota > Metazoa > Chordata > Lepidosauria > Squamata > Anolidae > Anolis > Anolis sagrei. Next base: position 63,793,538 of record NC_090022.1, on the reverse strand, counting down.
AGCATTTGTCATGCTACAAATAAATTTAAAGTACAGCCACCTAGACAGAAGACACAATTCAACACCTGCTAAGGGAAATTAATGCTCCATTCAACATTGCAACGGATGTGAAGCAACTTATTTGTGTGCTCAAAGACACCTAAGCTTGGTCCCATCCAGGCATTGATTGCTCCCAGACCTACTTAGATATACTAGGTGGCTTTATAATAGCCTCTAAACCATGCCTTGGTTTTACAAGGTTGCAATGGTAAGCCTTAAGAGAGGCAATATTTGGTCTCTTAAGTCAGAGAGAGGGGGGACTGCACACAGATCTAGCGCTCAACTAGTTTGTAGCAGTTAACTTTGAAAAGGTGAGAAATACTGAAATTTAGTTCTGGGCTGTAATTTAAAAAGGCATTACTTCAGTCATACTCTTTAGGAAACAGCAGAGCTTTATAGTAATTGTCTGTGCAAAAGAAGGGGAAATGGGTTGTTGTAGGTTTTCCGGGCTATATGGCGATGTTCTAGAGGCATTTTCTCCTAGGAGAAAATGCCTCTAGAACATGGCCATATAGCCCGGAAAACCTACAACAACCCAGTGATTCCGGTCATGAAAGCCTTCGACAATACACAGAAGGGGAAATCATATCCCCTAATGGATTGTACTTTTATTATACTTTACAGACATACATGTAGCCCCACTTTATATAATACTGTAGAGACCTTACAATACACACCCTCCCACTATGAAATACTCCCTCCACAATAAAATATGAACTGTGAATACCAAATTGGGGGTGGCTTGCAAATATTAGTTGATGCCCTGCATGATTACATGATTGCCAGGGGACATGCACACACTCCTGCACGTTTCAATTGATAAGGTTTGCTGATTTGTCAGAGATGGTCAGTAAGGCTTGTTTGTTGCTCCCTCCACCATGGCACAATGTTTTCTTTGTCTCCTTTATTACCCTGTGGACCCATGGTGTTTACTGCTGCACACCCACTCAACAAATTACATGAAGTGACTACACAATTTTCTAACAACAAATGTTGATTTATCTTTTATAACAAACTAAGTGTAGTATTAAGTAACTTGAAGGACTCTCAGTTCAGTGCACATAATCAAGAGTAAGTCATCATAATGGGTTATATACTATATTTACTTTGAGAGGCAGGTGCAGCAGAGTGACGCTTACTCAGCTTGCCTGAGTTGGAAGAATTCCAGTGTATGTTATGATAAATCAGCTTAATGCAGGTTCTGTTTTTATGGAGTTTTACTGAAAAAATATTGAGAACTCCAGTGTTGATTATTAAAAAGCATTTCACGGTGATAAAGGTATAAACAAAGCAGTGATGCATGAATTGTCCAGTATGATTCACAATACCTAAAACACTGCATATTAACATTTCATACTTAGCTATACAATTCCTGAAGTATGCATGAATCAGTATGCGTCTAGGATTAAGGAAACCGCATAGAGTTGCCGGATCAGGCTGATATATGCGGTATAGAAGAAAAGCAAATAAATAATAAATAAATAAATTAAGGAAACCAATTAGACAGGAAAACTGAGCTGGAAGGAATGAACTGATAAAACTTATGTTGCAGACAAACAAGCTTATTATGCAATGTCCCTAGTATAGTTTTTCAAAACCTACTACATCATCAACAAAATGCACACATTTATTCTTCTTTAATAGCCATCAATGCACAAAACCTCTTTAATATGTTGAGAAGTCTTATCTCCACTACATGGGGTATTGTCTTGGGACAAAATATCCATTAACAGCCTCACACTGACAAGGCAGGGAGGTAATCTGGAATTCCCCACATGTCAGGTATATTTATCCTAGTAAGACCACAGAAAGGTATATCTGTGTCAAAACAAGACATACTACCAACAGCAAAGCAACACAGATATGACTTGACAAACACTCCCTGGTAAAATTGTGAAAACGCAAATCTGTCTGGACAAAATTTCATGTTCAAGCAAATCAAATGGTTTGATTATCGTGAACATTTGACCAATTCAAGATGTCCGGAAATGTCAGTTCTTTCCAAGCAGGAAAACTTTTGATTACTTTTAAATTTACAAATTAGTAATGCAAGAATGCATTTCTTACATTTCTGCTTCACATTAATTCAAAGCAGTGGTCTATATGGCCCAGTATTGTTGATATTAAGTGGCAGCAGCATCTTTATACAAGTTTTATGCAAGATTTTCTGACCTCATCTAGATAGGCAAGGAGTTGGGATCTTCTACTTGTATTTTCCTTACTATAAGGTGGGGACTTCAATTATTTATTGTGTAAAGGCTTGCTATAAGAAGCCTGTGGGTTGCATGCAGCTCCAATGGCCATTTATGTGACCCCCAAGGGTCAACAATATTTGCTCCAGAATGTCCCATAATGCACTTTAAGGATACTGGAAGGCATTTTTACCACATTTGGTTGATCCCTGGACTTTCAATGTTTACAAACTTGTCTTTTCTTTATGTGGGAGCAGGCACTGCTCCAAGTTCATTTAGTGGTCCTAATGTGCCCCCCCTATCCTGCCACAGGTATTCCAATTTTATATTAACATCAGACAGGTTACTTTTTTTTAAGTTACTGTTTCATCTGGGGGGAAACAGTTCTGGAGGAGCCGTCTTGTTAAATGTCAGGTATACAGTGACATCAGAGGATGCTATTTAACCCCCTTCCAAAGAAAATGAGGACCTGGGATTAAAAGAGGCAAATATCTTTAATTATTTATTGTGGAAAGGCTTGCTGTAAGAAGCTAAACAGTATGCCACTCGAAGCACTACTATCTGCACTAAAGATTGCCAAATGCAAGAAAAATTGGGGAATTTATTTTCGCAAATTGTCAGGGAGATTTGAAAGTATGAGAAATGTTTTTAACACCAATCTTAAAGATATTCTGTTCTCCTCGCAGTAACACTGTATTATAAGAATTTTACCACATTATCCCTCCTTTGTGTTTTATGAACAATATATGTATTTATGTTACTCACCATCTGATTTTATTAAGTTTAATAATTTATTATATGTTTGAAAATCTATAATTTGATTTCACTTTGCCATAGTCTAAGGAAAGCATTCTACTCTAACATCCAACTTCACAAAAGTGAAGTTTTTTATTCAAACTATGCAGAGCAGATTAAAGTAGGCCCACCCTATCTGTAGTGTTCTCCACAGATAAGAAAGAAATGTTATGTGATCCCACCACCTATTATTAAATGATAGTAACATGAAGCCTCAGCAGTCCACATTGATGTCGTCATTTAATATGCGGAGGGTGGAAATCATGGAACTGAAGCCCATGTATCCAGAAGGCCCGCTGTATTTATTTGACAGTACAATGACCACAAATACTTCACAGTGTTATAGATAACATGCCTTATCTGAAGTCAAACTTTTATGAATGTAATGAATTTGGCACTGGGCCATATCATATATAATGGCAAACAATGGCTGGCATTATATAAGTGAACCCAGTTCATATATTATATATGATATTACTGGAAAATGTTTTTAGTAAGAAGACGCTGATGATTTCTGTTTTTATTGGTTTTGCATGGTTTTTATATTATATGCTAAATGTATGGTCGAAGGCTTTCATGGCCGGAATCACTGGGTTGTTGTAGGTTTTTCCGGGCTATATGGCCATGTTCTGGAGGCATTTTTTCTCCTGACGTTTCGCCTGCATCTATGGCAAGCATCCTCAGAGGTAGTGAGGTCTTTCTAAATTGAGACAAGGAGGTAGAAGACAGCACTCTGTTCCATAACTCTAGGATGAAACCTAGTAAGGGTGCCACACCTCCTCCTCATCCCCTAAATGTTTTATGTCTTTTATGTATTTTATGTCTGTCGGGGCATTGAATTTTTGCCGACTGTAAACTGCCTTGAGTTGCCTTTGGGCTGAGAAAGGCAGTATACAAATACTGTTAAATAAATAAATAAATAAATAAAATCATGACTTGCAAGCTTCAATTTCCCCGCTGAGTTTTGATTCTAGTCAAACCATAGTTTTCCAATTTAGAATTCAGAAGGCAGCACAAAATCACAGTCTGCCAATCAGGGTCGTAGCCAGAAAAAAATTTCGGGAGGGGTTGAAATTTTCGGGGGGGGGGGGGGTTGAAATTTTCGCAGGGGGGGGGGTTGAAACCTGCCTCCTAGCTCACGCTGAAGCAAAGAGCACAGCAGGGGGCAGAGCAGCCTTCAATAGCCTGCAGCTCCGCTCTCGTCAACCACCTCCACCAAGTCTGGCCTCCTTAATGACAGCATTCAACATCCCCCCCCCCCCAAACTTGGTTGCTTCACTATTGTTCTGTCACGCGCTGGGCCTGTAAATAATTGTCTTTAGAACAGGATGTGCAACCTTTGCCCAGCGGGAAGCCAGGAGGCCTAAAGAGAAGTTCTCAGAGGTTTCCACCACAAACAGTCTTTAGATGGCTTGAGAAGTACAACAAAGTCTTTTATTAATGAACAATCAAACAGAAACTTCTCTTGTCTTCAGTAAAGTTAAGCAAATGATTCCAAGCTTTTAGGCAACTGGTGAATTCCTAATCTTGCCCACGAAGGACAGGCAACTTCTTTAAAGGAAAATCCCCGTTTTAACTTTTCCCAGGCTGACTGTAATCTAACCCTTACTGATATGGGCTCCGCTACCGGGTCGAACTGCATCTCGAACGCCGAGTGGACCTACCAGCAAGGCAGTAGATGTTCTTCAGCTGGAGTTCTTTGGTCTTTAGGGCTGTTTTCCTGGAAATTCTTTGGAGACTCTTAAGACCTTTCTGCCCCGGAAGGTCTTAAGGGTTGAAGCTTTTGTACAGGGGAAGCTTGCACACATCCTATACATAAGCTTACCTTGCTGAGATTAACTAAAAATGGCTCCCTTTCCTTCCCAATTGCCCTGAGCAAGGGGCGGGACCAAAACTTAACAATGATGGACAGGTGGCTTGCCCTATGACTGCAACCAAAGAAGCCACCTATCTGCAGAGTCCCTGAAACCTAGGACTGCAAGCAAACATTTAATACAAAGCAAATAAAGTTGGTGCTCCTGGTACAGCTGTACCAGAACAACTACATCGGCTATTGCTGCAAGTAATGACAGTGTGAATAAATTGCTAATATTTGCTTGAGATAGTGCTTGCAGTTCTGGAGGGAGTCTTAATTTTTTGCGTCTCATAGACTTAGCATGGGGATTTGGTTAACCAGTTAAAATTCATGAGTAAACCAGGTTTTGAAAAAGAAACTGAAACATTTTGGGGGGGGGGGAGTTGAACCCCTAACCCCCCCCCCCTCGCTACGGGCCTGCTGCCAATACAAAATCCACACCAGACCATTTCTTGCCTACACTGGAGGAGAAACCAAAAGGAGCTAAGTCTAGGGACAACTGCTACCGGAAGCAGACTACAGAATCACACTGGAGAACCTAGAGATTCCTAGAGAGAACCATTTTAAATAAAACTGTGAATAATGAAATCCACAAAAGCCAAAACCACAAATGTGGAGAGACAACTGCATTTCAAATACTCTGAGTTGGATTGATAAAAACTTTCCTAAGCTTGTACATGCAGCATGAGTCCTAGAAACACAGATTATTATTATTATTATTATTATTATTATTATTATTATTATTATTATTTTGGGGGGGGGGGAGGAATGGAATCTCCAAGTACATTTTACTGAAAGGAAATCTGAAAAAGGTATGGTACTCACTTATTGAAAAGGTTGAGCCCAATCCTGTAGTGACGTTTCCTAATGACGTCATTACTGAAGGCAGGTGAATCCCAGCTATTCCGTGTCTCTTTGTGGTATGTTTGCTTGCTCAATGTTTGTTCCCTTAGACTGTCTCGAGAAGAGGATTCTGAGCTGCAGTTTATTGTGTCATTGGAATTGGAAGTGCTGTTGATGCTGTCATTGTCTCCATCAGAGTAATCAGACTCAGATTTGCTTTGTCGGTTTGCTGTGCCATTAATGACTAAGTGGCTGTCAATGGGTCTTGGTCTATGTCTAGTCTCCTGGTCTTCTCGAGATATTATCTTGGTGGGGATGCCATGTGAAATGTGTTTTGGGCTACCTTGCTGACTAGTAACTCCTCGGTCATATGCATTTTGTCTCTTTAATGATCCCCTTTCTGAACGATCACTTAAATCCACTGAACTGTCACTTGGCGGTTCTATGGTTAGCAAAGGCAGGTGATCCATCCTCATTCTCTGCTCTTGGGATTCTAAGGAGGGGGTACTCCTGCAGCTTGTGTCAGTGTCCATTTTATGATCCTTGTGTGTCATAGACCAGTACTCTTGAGATGGGTTCATTGACCGAAGCCTTAGGTCAGATTCTGTACTTGATGGCCTATCTACAGACTGGGGAAGTGGTGGGGATAGTTCTTCCTCGTCAATATATAATGTAACATCACTATAAGACGCAGTCATTTCATCAAGTTTCCTATGATCCACATTATGGCTTGTTGGTTTACTCTGACCACAACTGTCCCGCTCCAGGTCACGACTCCTTACTTGATCTGGTATCTGGACCTCATCTGAGTGTAGGCTACGACAATTTAGTGCATCATCAATTGACTCTGCAAGAGATTTTACTTGTCTTGAAAATGCATCCTCGAGTTCTGTTATAGCATCAGCAAAGTCAGTGGATGCTGCTGGAGATTTCATTGTTGCTGATTCACCAAGATCACTACATTCAGATTGGACAAGGGCTCCTAATTTTGATCCATCATTTGTAAGAGAAACTTGTTTCCCCTCAAAGTAGGAACTATGGACTTTCTCAGGTCCTTCAAACGAAAACTGCATTCTCATATTGGACAGTACAATGCGTCTTGACATACGATTTTCAGACATAGAACTTCTAAGACGCTCAAAGTTTTTGTTCATCTGATACTGGCGAAATGCAGTCTGTATAGTACGAGCAGCATGTCTAGTTATGAGACGGCCTCCATATTTCCGTTCTAGCATTTCAACCTAAAATGAAGATATAAATATTTTAGAACAGTCAAGGTTCATGGCTTACTGCACATCATTGGAGCATGACACCAAGCTGATGAGTGTTTGAACTTACCATACAAAAATGTATCTGATGGTAATTTTAAGATATATATTTTTTAAAGATGGAAATGTAGTCAGCATGTAAAGATAGCATAATAATGGGAAATTGCATATATAGCTGCACATAAAATTATCTACCTAAAAAGAAGAAGGTTTTAATAAGTATCAGGAATACTTTCCATGAAAGAGAAATGTTTTTAGTGTGAAATTTATTTCCACATAAAACATGAAACAGCAATTAAATTAAACGTATGGAGGATGGCTGAAATGTTTTTTGTCAATTTAATTCAGGCAGTAAATATTTAGACAGGAATGAAATAAAAAAAATATACAATATTGTAAACCTTGTATTTTCTTCTGGAAAAATGAGGTTTACCTATGCACATGGAATTCAAACTTTTTGTAACCTGAAAAAAGTTTAAGGCTGAAATATTTTTTACAAGACAACAATTAATTAATGTTTCACAGCCCAAAATCAAAAGGCCAAGCATTTCAAAACATATTGAAATTCACGATGGATTCAATTAGGATGAGGGTCTTTTGATACATACAGAGCTAATTATAAAAGTTATTAAATCTTGCATTTCTTATGCAAACTAATGTTTCCAATTAAGCACCCTATAGATATGATCATTTTAACAAAGCAAGAAATGACATTCTGAGTGCCCTTGAAATCTTATTGAATCAATTTCTTGTCAGATTTTGCTTAAGCAGTTATGAACAATTTTGTGATGACATTCTATACTCAATTTTTCTCCCTCAGGTTTTTCTTCTGTGAAAGGGGATAAAACGCGTCTATTTAGCAGATTCCCTAAAGAGATTTAACAAGTGTTATTACCAAGCAAATTAATCTATTTTCTATTCTTTCAACCAAGAATTCAGTGTGCATTTTCAATTATGAAAATTCTTGGTTACACTGATCTAACACATTGATTTTCATCAATGCAATTTAAAAAATGATTAGTAACACTAATAAAACGAGAGCCTAAAATTAGAATAAAGTAAAATTGAAATTCACATTGATCAAATTATATTTTAGAACTTCATTCCAACAGTTAACATCGACAGTCTTCAAACTTATGACTGTCAAGCTTCTTTCAAATCCACTTTATCCAAGCATTTTTCAACTCACAGACTGATATCATTGTGTTGTAAATAAAATTCCATTAAAATTTAATTATACCTGTATTTTATAGGATGTTTTAAATAGTTTTCTTAAACTGCTCTTTACAGAAAGTTGCCAAATCAACTGTTCTCTGAAATGTTAATGTCTATGCACAATATATTGTTTTGTCATGGATGTGTGCAGCAGATGCTTCTCAGTAACAAACTTACTGCAGAAGAGAAGAATACTTGAAGTAAAACAAAGCAAAACAAAGTGGATTTGGGTGGGCGAAGACTATGAGTTTCATTCAGCTCTGGCACGAAAACATCAGAAGTGGGCGGAATGTGGCTATCCAGATGACAGTAGAATTCCCTGACCAGTACTACCATTTACCACAGCAAATGTCTCTGTAATGTTCTCACAATACAGGATAGCTTTTGAAGTGGGACACTAAAGGACACATCCTACACCATTGCTTTCTAAACTATCTGGAAGAGGTTTCTTCCCTTGTGTGCCAGAGACTGGTACCATATTTGTGCCCATTGGAAACACTCAACAGATTAACAGCTGTGACTGTCAGCCTGATACAGATTGACGCAGGTAATGTAGCACTAACCTAAATTACCTGTGACAAGATGGAAGGACACATGTGTTTCTCTTTCATACATTTGAATAAACTACAGATTGAGGCATAGGAGCTCTCCAGCAGGTGACAGGAGGACACCCACATTTACAAACATAATTTCTGTTTCATACATTAGCTCATAAGAAATGGTTCATCCTCAAATCTAATCTATAATGTTCAACATGCTTAATGGTTACCACATTGCTAACACTTATCAAAAGCAAGATAAAGAATAGCCAAGTTGCTAACATGTGAACTCAAGCAGCAGTAGCAACTCTAGAGCATGTCACCCAGAAAATGCTGTGTTTTCACATTCACAAATCCTCCATATTTTAAAAGGCACATTATTACCATGTGGAATCTTTGGTAAATTCATATGTTATTTGAACCACATGTGATAAACCACAAATATTAATAAATGCTCATTCTTTGTTAAATAATAATAATAAATGTCTCAGCATAAGTATTTGAAGTTGTTTGATCCCTGCAAGTCAATTCTGACTTGTGCCGACCAAAAAGCAAACTTATTATACAGTTTTGTTGGCGAGACTTGTTTGGGGTGGATGCCTTTGCCTTCATCCGAGAGTGTGTGATTTGCCTGAGATTATCCAGTGAATTTTCATGACCAAATAGGTATTTGAATCATGGTCTGCACAGTCTGGTGCTGAAACCACTACACCACATTAGTTCTCTGAGGGAAATAGACAGAAAATTAAATACTCCTCAAATAAGTCAAAACTGTGGGATATATCAGAATCTTATAAACAAGTTATTATTTTGGCAAACATCTGAACAACCAGCACGTTTATTTGCTCTGATAATTCTGATCTATAAAAAAGCATTTTCAAATACCTGCTTATCTTGCAAGTCAGATGAGAGTTCATAGCTCTCTGAAAGGGACCTTGATCTTTTAATAGCTTCTTCTTCCGCTTGTTTTCTCAATATGGATGTTGAGTGTTGAAGTTTCGGCCTCCGGGGTCTTTGCTGCCCAGGGGAGATAGAATACAGGCCATAAGGAGAATGGTCATAATGGTCTGGGCTTAGAGTTGAGCTGTGTGTAATAGCTCCTTGATGATAGGTAGATGGACTGTCCAATGAGGTTCCAGTTTCACTTCCAGGGGCCTCACCTTCGACACTACACAAAGAGAGAAGGAGACAAAACCATCAATTTTAATCCAGGTTCAAAATACAGTTAGTACATCCTGATTTCATTAATTCTAGGTGTCTTAGTAATCGGCAATAATTTGCTTTGGGAAGCTACATATTCGTATAAAACACAATGGATATTTCAATAAAATCTGTGTATTTTTGCTACTGCAATGCAGTGGAAAAAAAGAAGAGAAAGGGAAGGAAATGAATGGTTTAGAGATGATCAGGAATATTCAACAACAACAACAATCTTTATACCTTACCATCATATCTCTGGAGGGAATCAGGGGCTCTCTAGCTTTTTCAAACAAACTTTATGGCTCATATCACACACAATAAACAAATTCTTATTTCCAAGTTAAAAACGTATATTTCTCCATAAAATCATCACATTAAATTGTGAAATCAAAAGAAGTAAGACTATTATAATATGATACGTGGCATCCTGTCCTTCCCTTACAAGCCTGTTAATTAAACAATCTCATATTCCTGTTTTAATGCAAACATAATATAGGCTGAAATGTGAATTCTCTTGAATGTATCACAATCTCTTTACATGGAAGTGTATGAAAGAATACACTGTTTCTATCTGGCTTCAGAGGTGTATTGAATGCCAGTGTTCCCAAAAGAAAACAAAAAAATACCACTTGTCCTCTACAATTCTAAATTAAATTTTCATATTGTCAATGATCTACAATCCTTCCTGAACAATGACACTGTCTTCATAAAAACAGTATGCTCACTTTTTGATATAAAGCTACGAGTCAGCCTTCTACATTTGTGGGATTTTTTTTCCAGATTTGATTATTTATTTATTTAAACTGTGCACTCCAAGAATCTCTAGATCCTCTAGTGAGGACCTCATCACATTACTCTGTTTCTGAGACTGACTGTGGAAGATTTCCAACAGGTTCCATCACATGACATTTATCCCATCCCATCGGTAACCCATTGAAATCCGTCTGCAAAACACTGCAGAAACTGAGTATTTCTAGATGATATTCTAATAATAGTATTTGAAAAACTACAGAGTTTTCCATCACCGCAATGATACAACTTGTCATCAGGGGGCGTGTCTGGCAGGCAGAGTCTCATGACCCTGGATGTTCATGACAGAAGCAGCCACCATTTCTGTTTCAGACATCAAAGGAGAAAGATCTACAGGAATTGTTGCTTAACCCCCTCCCCTATATATTTTAATCTGCATGATTTATTCCTCAGTTGTATTTGTACTGAAGCAACAGAGTCTTGCTTTTAACTATTATGCCTCTTCAGAAGAAGTAGCAATATTAGAAGCTGGTGTTGCCTCTGCATTGCCTAGAGTTCAGCCTCATAAAACTGAAGTAGTAACCTCAGCAGCAGCATCAGTAGATGCAGCAAATGAGCCTTATCGAATGAATCAATAATCTGTTGTTTAGAAATCCAGTAAGATTAGATTCCCCAGAGCTCTGTACTAGAGATCTCCATACGTCGTGCCAAAAGGTAGCAATCAGGCTAATGCATTTATTGCGCAGATGCGAGTACATTGTCAAATCTTGCAGTTTGGGACTAGGAGGCTACGTCACTGCACATATTTAGATTTTTTTATTAAAAAAAGATCATGGGTGATGTAGGGAGTGCTTCAAATGGATTGGGAGGAGCTAGCCTTCCATGGTGTGATGGGATGAAGCATAGCATTTTCTAAATGGTTGTGATGGGGTCAGTATGCCTCCTGTCTGCATTCAGTCAGAAAAAAAATATGGGATGCATACTGATAAAAACAGATTAGTTCCTAATGTGGTGAGGTCCTGAGACTCTTCCACCAGATATTGACCATAGGCTCATGATGAAAAATCTAGATATTCTAGGGCGTCCTAGTGAGAACCTCTCTAGGAATCCCTGGCTTTAAATTACGAAGTTATGCAATGCTTGGAAAGCTTGCTACCTAATGACTGAACATGATATTGCAGGCTTTAAACATATTCAATGGTTCCCAATGTTTGGACCTCCTGGTATTTTGGACTTCAGCTCCCACCATTTTTAACAGCTGATAAGCTGGCCGGGATTTCTGCAAGTTGAAGTCCAAAACACCTGGAGGCGCAAAGGTTGGGAACCACTAAATGAATTAATGTGCCCTAAAAAAAACAAAGCAGGCAACAAACTCTAGGATTCTTTTATATGTATGCCAAGATTTAGTTGCTTTGGTTTCATAGCCTTGGAAGTTTGGTTCTAAAAGACAAAAATATAAATAAAGTCTGTACTACCACTAGTTTCTTAATTTCCATTTTTTGAAAATTAAGGATACATTTGAATGCAACAGCTATTTTAATGGCATCTCTGTGAAATTCAGAAATATATTTTATTACATTATATGTAACAGATACATGAGAAAACTTGATTTTACATATAATTTTTCTTCCCAATTCATTCTGTGTACAAATGGATTATAAAATTATAAAAGACTATTATTTATTTCATTACTGATCATGGATTATAGTCTGAAACAGCTGACATTCATTCTTCATTATGAAGTTTGTGCAAGATAAATCTTAAAAGCATTTCATTTAGCACCTGAACTGTTCTTTTCCTAGCCAGATTCTCCTCAAAAAAGCCAAACAAGCCTAAACCCAAAGAAGGCAAGTCCGAGTGAAATAACACGAGTTCATTTCTAAATAGGAAAAACTATACACATTGTAAGGTGATATCAGAAAATAACATGATCTAAACTCAGAACTGAAGTTACAAAAATGTATGTCATGCATTAAAATGAAACTTGGCTATATCTGATTGTAAAAGGGGTACATTTTAGAAGTTGATTTTTAAAGATTAGATAGCATTCGTTTTCATTATATACTTTAAAAAATGAAAATTATTTTTCTTTGGGAAGTTTTCCTTGTTGGTGAGTTTAATGTAACATCTCCAGTAGACATTACCAATATTATAATTCTTTTTTACATTTATGAACACACTGTATACCTCTCGGTCATCTGATTTGAAGTTTAAAAACGGAGATGTGGGAAAGACAAAAGGGATCTTTGTTATTCAATCCTGTGCAGCTACACACATTTCAAGATTATGAAGGAACTGGGTTGTCGCGTGTTTTCTGGGCTGTATGGCCATGTTCCAGAAGCATTCTCTCCTGACATTTCGCCAGTATCTATGGCAGGCATCCTCAGAGATTGTGAGGTCTGTATCTATGGCAGCATCCTCAGAGGTTGCCAGGTCTGCATCTATGGCAGGCATCCTCAGAGGTTGTGAGACGTCGCAACCACTGAGGATGCTTGGCATAGATGCAGGCAAAAAAATCAGGAGAGAATGCTTCTAGAACATGACCATACAGCCCAAAAAACACAACAACCCAGTAATTCCAGCCATGAAAGCCTTCGACAATACATTATGAAGGAAATGTGCGGGGAAAGGACAACATGCTATTTTTTTTCCGCAAGTGACAGCACAAATATCAGGATGCTGTATGCGTCATCACAAAAGCTAATAAACCACAATGGCACAGAAAGAGGAACATTTGCATTGTTTCCTCAACCTATGCTATTTTTCTGTTCCGCACTGCTGCCAGTTGCATTTCAATGCCTTCATAAAGAAGTAGCATGAATATACCTGGTTTTATATGAATGAGAGATAAAAACTATTCAGTTGCATGGAGATGCCTTAACAAGAGGAAAGGCTTTAGTAACATGCTGACTCAAAAGAGACGGAAGAAGTTCTTGCCAAGTCTCTGTGGAGATGAATGAACACAAGACGTAGAAAGCTGATGTTAAGTGAATGTTAAGCAAACTCATAATAATCATGGTAAGATTTGGAAAGACTTGCATTACTTTTACAACACTGTTCTGACTCTCAGAAAGGCGTAGAGATAAATTTATCTGAATATAAACAGCACTATAAGTGAGTTTTGTTTCTAAGCAAGTGCATTTAATTTATTTTCTTAAAGAATAAGTTTGGGAAGAAATAAAAATGGAAGGGGGCATCTATTTGATAAAGAAAATAGCACAGCGTGTTGGGAACACACTTAGATTCTATACAGAGAGAAAATATATAGTTTAACTTATTCCGGCTTATTTTCTAAATATATACATCAATTAATTCCAACTTTGAAAAATAAATTTGTACAATTTTAACTGTTTCTCAAATCAATCATGCATTAAAAATTTAAGGCAAAACTTCATAATATAAGAATTATCAAGTTACTGAAAAATGCTTAATTAAATACAAGCAAATGAGGGCTAGGACTAATTGTTTATCGTATTTATGTGTTGCCTTTTACCCGAAGTACTCAAAATGTGCACAGGGTTCTCCCCTGGACAATTTATCTTCCTATCAACCACATGAGATTTGTTGGATTTGTTAGACTCTGAGTTTCATGACTTAAATTGAGGTTTGAATCTTCATGTCCCAGTCCTATGTCAGCATTTCAATCATTGCAACAACAGGTAATAAAACATCTAAATTAATACAATGATAAATCCAAAAAATCTCTCTGCAATTATATTACAGAGCATAGCCCAATGGCTAGATTCTCATAGCACCAAACTATGATATACAGCAACAATGAAATAGGGAGGACCTCAAAGAAAAGTAGTAATTTTAAATTTCCAAAAATGCTGGATAAAGAGATTTTTAGTATATAGCAGACTTTCCCAAAGTGGTGCCTTCCAGAGGTTTTGGACTACAACTCACCACACTCTTAGTTTAGAATTTCCATGTTTTACACCAGTATTTTAAAAGAATAAAAAAAAAACTAGGAAGAAATGCATATATAACACAGAGACATCATAAAACTACAATATCTGGCACCCAGTATTTACTACAAGTTGAATTTTCCTCCAAAATGGTTAAGGACAGTTGATGTAAGATGTATTACAAGACTGGTGTGAAGCTCACAAAGGTGGCCGTAGCATGAGTTTATTAAGAAGAATCACAGTTGCCATATTTAACAAAGCCATTACTGATGCCCTTTGCATAGCCAACAAAAGCACAACATTACAATCCCAAGCTACAAAACTGATTTTTTTGAAAGGAGGAGGAGGAGGAGGAGAAGGAGGCGAAGGAGAAGTAGTAGAAGAAGACAACATTTCTATCCATGACAGTCTGTACTGGGAACTGTGAGGGAAAACACCCACTTAGCAACAAAATGTTCTCCGTGTCGTCAATAAGCTTCATCTTGTTCATTTTGTGTGTGTGTGTGTATGTGTATCAGGAGTGACTTGAGAAACAAGTTGCTTCTGGTGTGAGAGAACTGGTCATCTGCAAGGACATTGCCCAGGACACTGAGAGAAGCCATCCTTGTGGGTGGCTTCTCTCATGTCCCCATATGGGGAGCTGGAGCTGACAGAGGGAGCTCATCCACGCTTTCAAACCTGAGATCTGTCAGTCTTCAGTTCTGCCGGCACAAGGGTATAACCCATTGTGCCATCAGCAGCTCCATCTTGCTCAGTCTCATCTCATTTCTCAGAAATGTAAACAATTTCAAGATTTACACTGTCTTCCCAAAATCAGATATAAATGAGAAAGAGTTGGATGCCATCCACAAATCTCCATGCCTTCTATGAATGACATTACTCAGCAGTTTTATGTAGGTGTTAAAAATATACATAAAAAGGTATTCTGAAGAACAAAAGGTATCTATTTTCACATCTGTCAGTAAATCTATCAGGGATTTGTGGTAGATTGGCAAGTATTTCCGACTCATATTTATTTAACAAAAACATTCACAAAATCACTCCTCTCATGAAAGGATTAAATAGTGTGAGCATTTTTAATATGGAAGTGCTTTTAACTGATGTATTTTTGGTATTATAAACAGGCTTTTGGACAAGACTTTTAATTATGTCCTTTGGGGAGAGGGAGCAGGATATAAATAAAGCATCATCATCATCATTATTATCATCTGTATTCCTTTTATACCAAGTTCTGGTTGGTCCCAGTAGATCCTACAGACCTGGAGCCTCCCTCACAGGCTGTGGGCAAAAAAGAAGACTAACTCTTCTCAAGTATAATTTTCTGGATTTGACCTCTGTAGATTAACACAATCATGACTTATTCCCTATGCTAGTGCTGCTCAACATAATGGTCTATAGATCAGGAGTCATTGACTGCCAGTCCCTGGTGAGTTTCCAGGAAAGAAAGAAGCAACTTTCTGATGAAAAAACACACTGGTCTTCCTTATCAAATATCTTAAGAAAAACTTATTTATGCTAGGCTCTTAAACTCTGCAAGGCAGGCCAGTGAGATACTGACACTGAGAGTATGCAACCAGTGAAAAGCCAGGCTAAAAAGTCCAGAAGCTCAATTTTATCCAGAAATCCCAGAAGTTTTGTCTCCTCTAAACGCTTCCCAAACAAGGGCATGTCATTACCTTCATTAGAAATGAAAACATACATACAGTATGTGCACACAATGAAACAGATCATGCACTTTGTCAATAACACTCAGGATTTCTTCCATATTTTCCTCAATATGTGCAACTTGCAAATATTCATCCATCACTACCTTTTAAAGTTGAATATGTCATTGATACAACATATGAACAAACAATTTCATCTGTTTCTCTCATCAGAGAGCACGAATAAAAGGATAGGCTAACTCATATGAGATGCTGAATTCTTGCTGCTAAAGGAAAAAGATAATCACTCTATCAGGAACAAACAAAATGAACAACCAGCAACTAGAAGCTGATAAAAAGATAGGCACTTTATATTCAGACCATCAGTCAAACCACATGTAATCCCACACAAACAGCCCCACAATTCATCTATTTTCCTTCTCAAAATGGCAGCAGGAAGGGACATAATGTTGCTTCTGATCTCACTTTGGGAAAGACTCAGCTGAAGATAGAGGTATTTAGGTGCACTGTTGGAGGATGGCTTTGGAGTGTGAGTGGAGAGGGAGGGATATTAGCCCTTGGCTTCCATGCAGTTGCCAAGACTCACTTAGTCCTAATTACAGAGCACACTCACTGAAATTAAGGGGATTTCTTGCAACTAATGTAAGTTCCATTTATTTCAATTGACTTAATTCTAAGTAGGGCTTTGGATGTTGCACACTTTATTTATTTACTTAATTCTCCATAAGAATTGCTCTAAAATTTGATATTCACACAAACACATAGGCTTGCTCCCTTGGACCCCCAGACCTCCCCTGTGCTGGATTTCAGCAAGAAAATGGCAACCTAAACAGATGTAATGTGTACCTGGATGCACTGATCCAATGTGCAAATGGTGGAAAGGCCTCTCTTCCCTGCATGTCGTTTCCCATATCTGGCCTACAAATACTACCAAATACTAAAATAATTGTGATAATTAAAAAAAAAAAAGTACTGCTTAGGTTTTTTTGCAGAACAAAATGTGAAGGGATTCAAAACAGTGTTGTTATACTGTCTTAAGATCAGTTTATCAAAAAGCTGTCAAAGCAATGTTCTTGTCTCTCCAACATTTGTAGTTCATGGCTTCCAAACAGTATAAACTATTATACATTTTTTAAAAATTACGAGAGCTAAAAAGAATGACAGTAGACCTTGAATATCACCCAAAAGGCGGAGGTTATCCACCAAGTACCAGAATAAGCTTTCTCAACTGTTGTGCAAGCAAATTTTAATATCAAAGGGAGTGAAACAAAAAGAGTAAATGGATGTATAGCCAAGCTAAATTGCTCTTGACTAGCACATAGTACTGGCTTTAACTGCTACAAGTCAAGCTTCTGCTTTAACTGGAACAGCTGAAATAGCACTCTAAAATGATGCTAAATGACCTATGAAGGAAAAGAATGGATTGCTTTCTAGCTTAAAGGTATGTCAGCCTCCTGAAAAAAAATCCCAGACATGTCTTCCTGTTGAGTGCACTCAGGCAATAAAACTGTTGCACATTTTATCTATGACAATATTCACATTCTGTTCCATAGGAATCCGACCACCTTTAAAAGCATGGCTGTGGTTTGACCTCATGTGCCAAAAGTGGGAGTCAAGTCTCCTTGAAGTCTGCAAAATCAGAAAGAAAAAGCAAAACCTACTGAATCATTAATGTGCACAAAGTTCTCGCTTTCTAAAACATTTTCTATCCTTCCTTATAGGATCCTGTTTCATGAAGAAAGTGATTCCATGAATGTGATCCCATTCTGCTCATTGGTATCCGAAGTAAAATCAAAATCATCCTGAAAGGAAATTGAATGAAAGGTAAATATTTAAAATATTCTAGAGTAATTATAAGGTTCCTGTCTGTTATGCCTGCCAACCAACAGCCACATATAAACACAGAGCTTCAATCATTCCACTTTTAACCTGCTAGATAAAGTGTGGGCATTCATCCAGATGACTACCTTCAACAGTTGACACATAATCCTCATACTCTGCAGCCAGTTAAATTAGTAAGACTTTGATCGGGGGCAGGGGAGCAATTTCTTATCTCACTTCTGTGTACAACACTGTGCAGGTAAGAGACAGAAAACACTGCTTGTCAACTACAGTAAGGGACATAAATCTCACAGAATCTGTGCTTAATGCAATGGCTGGCTTCTGTCTTTTTCAATCCACCTGGTAGAGATATTACATTTCCCAGACAGGGAGAGGCAAGCTTTTTGGCAAATGATAGAGAAATAAGTGTCCCGAGTCGGGGGAAAAAAATTGTCTCCTTTTCTGCTTTGTGAATTGTTATCCTATTTAATTCATGTTGTCAGTGAATTTTGCAGTAGCACTCCTTTATATTCAAAGTTATGGTATGTTAAAGTTTCTAATATCCTGCAGCTGATTCAGATAACTTAAGTCTATTAATAATGCTCAGGAAGGAAGCCAAGCTTATTTTCTGAACATGTGCATGTTGTGCAACCATGAAAATTGCACAGAAAGCACAAACCCATTAACAGAAAAGTCACTGCCCGCTCAAACTAAAGGCATTTGGTCAAAGACTAACAGGGTTTTTAAAACCTCTGTTCTAGCAGATTTTGTGCAATAATGATGCAATAGTAGAAATAGAGCATCTCTTACCCAGAATTCTGAAATCCAACATGTTCTCAAACCTGAAATTGGCCACATGGCTGTAACATTTTTGCTTTCTGATTGTTTAAAATACACAAATTTTGTTTCATACACAAAAGTATTAGAAATATTGTGCATAAAATTACCTTCACACTATGTGTATAAGATCTATATGAAGCAGAAATGAATTTCATGTTTGAACTTGAATCCTTACTACAATTTCTCAAAGCTAAGTCATATTCCAGCATTACACACAACTGCATAAAGATTTTCAATTGTGCTCCACTTTTCACAGAGTGTCATTTAGTTTCAATTCTACTTCTAAAATAGATTTAAGACTCCTCACTTGGTACAATTCAAGGAAGTGACTGCGATGTCACTGACCAGCAATGAAATTCACTTGAAGTGGCTTGAAAGAAATAGCATGCATGGCAGCTGTAACAGCAGCTGTTACCGTATTTAGGCATTTCTAAGATAACTGAATTTATAGAGAGAGCACTTGAGTACCAGAAATAGAGAGAAACCACAGTAAATTAAGCTTACAGTTTTTGTTCATTCTCTGGGGATACCTCAAATTGATGTAGGCTGCAAGTGGGCCATCCACCCTATAGGGCTGCATTCAAGATGCTATCCATAAACTGAATCATGTAAGGAGTGGAAACACTGGTTAAGCCAATGGGGCACAACTCTTTCAATGGGCACTTCCACACAGCCATATAACCCAGAATATCAAGGAAGAATAACCCACAATATCTGCTTTGATCAGCTAAAACTAACACCAAAGGGTTTCTCATCCCTCCACATCAGGATTGTGAGGCATATAGGCACAAAGAAAAGGGAGATTGGCTGATTCCTGACTGTACTGATGGAATAAAGCAGCAGATGCTTCTCACCCACAATTCAATTTTGGCCATATATCTACCAAGCAGGTAGCAAACATGAAAAAAAAAAAACAGTTTGAAGCAAGGGATCATATTTCCTCTTTTTCATGTCAGGAGCAACTTGAAAAACTGCAAGTCGCTTCTGGTGTGAGAGAGTTGGCCGTCTGCAAGGACGCTGCCCAGGCAGCACTTGGATGTTTTGATGTTTTACCATCCTGTGGGGGCTTCTCTCATGTCCCCGCATGGGAAGCTAGAGCTCGACAGATGGGGGCTTACCCCCCTCCCTGGATTTGAACCGCCAACTTTTCGGTCAACCAGTTCAGCCAGCACAAGGTTTTAACCCATTGCGCCACCAGGGGCTTTTCATGCTAACTCCAGTTAATCACATTTGGCACTGAAGTATGGTCACTATACATCTGAGCTTACTTAGTAGAGAGCTATCATTTGCAATCCATAGCATATGAGTCAAAGTTACTTGACTGATTTCAGGAACAAATGTAATTTCAGAGGCTTAATGGCCACCTGTCTGAAGGGCTTTGATTTTGTGTTCCTGCATGGTGAGGGTTGAACTGGATGGCACTTGTTGTCTCTTCCAATTCTATGCTTCTATATTAAAATGAGATACTTAATCTGGGTGATTTATAGAAGGAAATATTGAGTAGTCTGATTTCTTTTTATTTCAAAATATGCTGGAATCTCAAACATAGACCTTCAAGGTAACATGCTACTTGTAATAACTTCAGATTAGCCCATGGTGATCCCATGAATTTCACAGCTTTTTTAAAAAGACGATGAATAATTACAGGTGATTTGCCAATCCATTTCTCTGAATATAGTCTACAAACTCTGATTTTTCTTGGTGGTCTCTCTTCCAAAATATAAATTAGGTCTTACCCTGTGTAGTCTCTGAGATCAGCCAGAATCAGTGGCCTTCAGAGTATTCAGTAATGTTAACATTTAGTAATATATTACTTAACATTTTCAAAACATAACCTAAAAGGAGGGTTATGTTACCCTGTGAGTTAGGCTAAAAAGTGATATTTTTAATGTGTTATTTTAAAAAAGAGAAGAATGTTACAAGATCTGATAAAATAATCAACACTTTGCAGTTCTTGTAGAAAGGATGCTTGAAATGCATTCACACGATGACCTAACTCCTGTCATTAACATGAAATGTTAGGCACCATAATGTACTGCAAGGTCGTGTGGAGATGTGTTATCCCATGATTGTCAATTGGCAAATATAGCCAGAAAATGAATTCAAGTATTAAGTTGTATACATTAGGGCTAATTGACATTGGGGACTATTTCAAGTCTACCTGTGTGTAGATATCTAAGTAGGTCAGTGGAGGAATTAATGCTTATATTGAAATATCTCTTCAAGAACCTTAGCTTCACTCAGCATAAACTTTTGTTCATCTTTTTTCGTACCCCCCGGCCTTCCTTTGAGCCAATGTTCAAGTTGGAACATGTGGTGAGACTTGACCCTGCTTTGAATGCAGGATCCCTCTCCTACAAGTGAGAAAATTACTTTTCTGAAATAGCTGTATATAAGGTTACAGCTATTTGTGGTGATAGTTCTTTCTTATTAGGATACAGTAATATAACTAACTAAACATTTAGCCTTTTAATGACCGGTCCACAAACAAATAAGATGATTTTATATAGAAATGAATATTCTCACTTTTACTATCTTGAGCATACTTTTTATTACAATGGTTATTGTAGTATTTGAACATACATGGGGAATGTTCCAGTTAATTCAGTACAAACCCTGTCATTTTATTAATGAATTCTATCCAATTCAGGATCCAAAAGATGACAGCATTTCATTGTTAGGTATAACCAAAAAAGACTTTGGTAAGCAAAAAGATCGCAGGACAAATACAATGTGGTTGTCAAAAGGAAAACAAAAGTCTTCAAAACTACATCAAAGCCTTACCATAATGCAAGAAATTTGGGTATAGCTTATGATTAAATTCTAAGAAGGCATAGTGCTTCTACAATCAGATGATAACTTGTGGTCCTTTGGGTTTTCTTGGATTCCAATTCCTACCAGCCCTATCCAGGACAGGCAGCACAGGAAGGGATGATGGGACTTGAAATCCAAAAATCTGGAGGACTACATGTTGCCCAACCTTGTTATAAAACATGAAAGAGTAATGAAGGTCACAGAACACCAGATGGTTTTAGCATAATGTTTACATATGACGACCATATGGCTGAAGTTAAACGCAATAGAATTTCTTCTTTTCTTTTTTTTCGGCAGCACAAAAATCTCTACCTAAATGTTGAAGCCAAATTTTTGGAGAAGAAAGCTCCCATATAGACTGCAAAGGTTTGGTTTGATTTTCGTTTTATATACTGTTTAATATTGTTGTTTTATTTTGTTATATTGTTTTTTGTTATCATTTTGTTGATATGTATTTTAATGTGTTACATTTAACTGTTCTGTTGGGCTTGGCCCCATGTAAGCCACCCTGAGTCCCTTTGGGGAGATGAGAAGTGGGGTATAAAAATAAAGTTGTTGTTCTTAGCAAATCAGATACCATCAGCAACATTCTGTGGATTTCAGTGAATAACCCAAAGCAGGCACCATGGAGACATTAAGTTTCAAACTTGGAGCTTGAGAAGAATATGTGTTGGAAGGTCATGCTAAAAAAAGGAAAAAATCTTCCCTTAACTTTTTCATTTTTAGACGCTTTGGATCTTAGGTTTAAGTACTAAAAATACTCATCTAAAAAGAGCTTAGTTGAGATTACCCTCAGATTCCAGGTGAGACAGTGAAGGTTAAACTTCCTGGAACTCACAAACTGAGTAGCGTAAGGCTCTGACTAGCATTTAACTGTCTTTTTGAAACCAGTGACAGGGACTGAGTGGGGATGGAGCATCCCAGGGGGGTTCAGCTCAGATGCTGAAAGCATTGTGTACTGCAACAATATTATTAGTATTCACACTCTGGCCTAGTTACATTAACTGTACAATTTGTGTACCTGAACAAAATAGGATGTGCAATGATTATAAAACACATTAGCTAAAAATACAGAGATACCGACACAAGATGATTTGTTAATTAAATTAATGGACTTAGCAGAAATAGATAACTTTTCTATTTTGTTAAGGGAGAAATATTTGGGAATATTTAGGAAGGATTTGTATCTATTAAGTGTTGCTTTGAAAGATGATAAGGATTTTTTTATCTTTGGGTTTGATAATGATTAGGATTATTCTTTTTTTGTAATAAATGTTTATTAAGCACCAAGAAAGAGTTTTTATTTACATAAAAAGAGGTGGAACAATATATAGAAAAGTAGGAAAACAGACTTAAAAAAAAAAAGAGAAAAAGGAGAGTTCATATTGACTTCCATTCCAAGTTTCGCGATTCAGTTTTACTTTCGCAATTGGTCTATTCTCCTCATTTTATCTTATTCTTACATATTTCTGATTGACTTATCATATTCCTCAAATAGATTCCAGTTTGTCCATTTAATCACATGCCCCGAGTTTTTCTTTAAAAAATAAGTTAGTTTATCCATTTCTTTAATTTCTCTCAATTTAGTTATCCAGCTTTCCATTTCAGCTACCTTTTCAAGTTTACAGAGTTTTGCAAAGGAGATTCTCGATGCCGTAGTCATATATGTAAAAAGTCTATCCTTATTTTCACCCAGAGACAATTCTGAATCCGTAATACCCAATAGTACTCTAGGATTATTCTAAGTAGTGGAAGTAAGAAAGACATGTAGGGGAAATAACGCCTGTATCCAAAGGGGATATGTTCCTGGACTGCGTGTAGATAGATAAAACCACAGACAACAGAGAACCCATTTTTTCAGTATGATGAACAATGCAGGCACTGAGAAAAGGATAGTAACTTATACAGGGTGTACCAGGGGATTAACAGAATAAGTGAAACTGTATATATCACTTCCATAGATACAGGGATCAGCCTGTACTGTAGACATTATATAACTATTACTAGGAAAGTCTCAAGTATGTGCTTTTTATCTTTTTGTAATTTCTAAATTGGGGGGCGGCGTGTCTCCTTATGTATTACATACTGTCTTGATTATACTTTTTTTCATGATAGGAACGACTTGAGAAATTGCAAGCTGCTTCTGGTGTGAGAGAACTGGCCATCTGCAAGGACGTTGCCCAGGGTACGCCCAGATGTTTTGACGTTTTATCATCCTTGTGGGAGGCTTCTCATGTCCCCGCATGGGGAGCTGGAGCTGACAAAGGGAGCTCATCCACACTCCCCCCAGATTCAAACCTCCAACCTGTTGTTCTTTAGTCCTGCTGGCACAAGGGTTTAACCCATTGCACCATTGGGGGCTGTAGATATAGGAAAGAGTCCTGTTCTGTGAGCTGAAGCTCCACAATAATACTGAGGATTGGTGTAACTCTTTTAGGTGTTTAAGGTGTCTCAAGTATAGGCATCTAGTACTAATTCATTCAATTCTTACAACCCTTCAGAGTTAAGTGTGTGCTTTTATTATTTACACTGTTGACCAGGGTAGGCAAAGTGTAACCTATAGGCTGTATGTGATCCTGCAACAGTACCAAGGTGTTCTATACTTGCTACTTTGAAGCAAAGAGCTTTCAGATATTTCAGGACATTATTCTGTCCAGAATATACAGCTGATAAGTACTGTACAAGTTAGAGATCTGTTGCATTATTCAGTAACCTCTAGTTATTTCAACTGGGAAAAAATTACCCCCAAGCTCTTGCTTTTGTGGCAAGAAAAACAATTCACACAGAAACCTTTCCCTGAAATGAAGGCTTCTTTAAAGCTTAGAAAGCCAACGATCTGCGTGTACAACTGAGACAGTGCTTGCTACAGTGGAATAATTCTTTCCTTAATACCAGTCAACACAGTATTTCCACTTGACTGTAGACCCAGCTGCTCTGTTGAGCCAGTTGGAGTGGAAAGGCACATATGAAGACATCCCTGTGCGCTGAACATTCAATTTCTGGGTATATACTCTGTACTTGTTATGCAGAAATCTTCAGTTCCTGACACGAATGTCCTTTTTCTAGTTGATTTGTTTATTGTACTTTAGAGAATTCCCACTTAAACCTTAATTAAATGTCATTTAATGTTCCGTGTGCTGAGGTACCATCCCAGGCAATGCAATTACACCAGGATAAAAATCAAATAAAGTGACTTGATTCATTCTGGAAGTATTTTCTCCTCTGCTGTCTGAAACAAATGCTAATAAAATACAATATGAACAGCTGGGAACAATTTTTGACCAAACCATACAACCTCTCCTAGCACCCCCATATTAACAGGCTTAAGGAAATATAAATAACGAATCAGCAGAGTAAGAACATACCAGTGGCATCATGCAACAATAAATGTTATGCTGGATAAAGTCACATAGCACTTAAAACAAAAACAGTTAATTAAGAATAATATCTTTCCCTGATTCCATGCATGTCAGCTCCATTAAGTTCAGTGACACATACAATATGTCCAAATACATGTGTAGAGAATTGAAGCTTTAGACTTAAATCATTTTTAAAAACAGATAAAGGACAGACAAGCATTTTTAAAGGATCAAGTTCATATGCCTAAAAACCACTAAGCCACAGACAAAAATACCACTTCAGCAAAATTCAACAGCTGATTATAAAATATTTCACAACTAGTTCAAACTTCCTGCTTTTGAAGTCTTTATTCTGTAATTAATTAGCAAAAGATTAGCTTAGGGAATCCCTTTAATATCCATCATACTAGTAACTATTTCTAATTTTATTAATGTTTGAAGAGTTTTTGTATAAAGTTCTAGTGGAATGCATATCACAAGGGTTGTAATGGAAAACTTACAGTCTACACTGCAGCTGGTAAAAAATGACCTATCAAAAACTAATTCAAATAAATAATTCTATGTAAAGTGATTTCGATAGGAGGCAGTATTCAGTGGTGAAGTAGAATGAAACCAGGTTGTACCACTATAACTTTCCAGCAATTAAGTTTTGGATTGTTTAGAGTCTTAGACTGATAGCACAGTGTCTAGAAGTTCCTATGAAGAAAAAAAGGCAATGGGGGAGGGAGGAGATGCTACAGGGAGAAAATAACAACAGCTGTTCCCCAAAGAGAAAGATTTATAAGATACAATGAAAAAACCAGAATATAGGAGAAAGTAACAGAACAACGTTCTAGCAGCTCCAGTGTGAACTGGCCTTTTCCCAAACATGCTTTCCCGTCAATGCATGATATGTACTTTAGATCCGTTTGAGAAAGAAAACAACAATGGACTTTGCATACATTCCTGAGATAGCAGAAAAGTGCACCAGTGCAGTTTGCATGCCAGTTAGCTAATGCCCATAAATGACTGCCTGTTATCTGACTGTGTTCAAATATGGCCAAGAATTCTATGAAGCCAAAAATGCCACTGTGGAAATGACAGTGAACTTCTTTCTATTTCATTAAGGCAGGAAAGAACAGCAGCTTGCCCATTAGTAGTCACCTGGCAAAGGTCTCTCATTCGCTACCTGTAACTGCCAGCTTTTCCAAACAGAAATTCAAGAACAACTAGAGGCAAAAGTCTCTGCCAATGACTTTTTGATGAGTCTTGCTTGCTGGCCGCAGGAACTCATGAGCCATTCCCTCCATGTTAAGTAGATGCTGATGAAGCCTAAATAAATTTGTCCTCTGCCTAGTGAGAACACATACCTTTAAAAAAGAAAAAGAAAAAAATGACTACAGTTTTTAAATAGCTGCTGCCATCTTACTCCATTTCTTTTCA
Organism: Anolis sagrei; assembly: GCF_037176765.1. Lineage (NCBI taxonomy): Eukaryota > Metazoa > Chordata > Lepidosauria > Squamata > Anolidae > Anolis > Anolis sagrei. The sequence continues at coordinate 63,767,014 of NC_090022.1, read as the reverse complement.
TTTTTTTCTTTTATTTTGAAAATCTTTTAACTACAGGATTATCTTGGAAAAACCAAGAGAAGGACTGAGGCTTTCCTTTTTAGAACCTTACTTAACATAGTTACACATACATCTAATTCATTATAGCTATTTTAATAGTAAAGTTAATTTTTAAATCACTAGTTTAAGCCTGTTAAAATAATCCGATTTATAAAAAATATTATTTTGCTGCCTTAACACCAAAACTGAACAATAAAACATTGTTTTAACTAAACAGAGTTAATGCTTTAAAGATATTGTTCTGTGCCTTCCAGGAAAATATTTAGCTGTCAGACACAGGTGACAGAGAGGAAATCCGTAGCCCCACACCTCACAGCACTGCCTTCCCCAACACACAGGGGAAGGCATCACTGCCCAACTTCCCCCTGCACTGTCCCTTTTGCTGGCAATGAGAACACAGGAAGCCTCATGCGTTCTCCTTGCTCTGTTATAGAAAGAGGTAAAGCCAATGTAAATATTGTACAAAAATTAAGGAAATTATGTGCATGGTTAAGGAAAAAGATATATGTGGTCAGGGGGATGGGGTTTTAACAATAAAAAATAATAAAATATCATCGAAGAGAAGGATGTATATATAGAGAAGGTGTAGACAAAAGAAATGTTACATGAAAAGTAGGTATTTATAAGTCTGAGGGCCAATGGAAAATAAGTGTAAATAAGATGCGGTAATGTTGAAACAATAACTAATATTGGGGGCCAACTTATCACAGGGGTTTCCTAGCAAGGTCTGTTCAGAGAGGGCTTATATTTGCCTTCCTCTGAGGCTGAGAGACTGTGATTTACCCAAGGTCACCCAATGGGTTTTCATGGCTCAGCAAGAATTTGAACCCTGATCTCCAGGATCAACCTCTATACCACACACACACTCTCTCTAAAGATACACCTGGCTGTTAAAATTGCATTATCTTCTAATCATTTTTTTAAATTGTCAAAGGATTAATATTGCACCTAAACTAATATTCCATCACAAATAAATCATGGCAAAACAAATCAATGGACATAGACAGCTTTACAATTAAGAACGGTAAGGCCAGTTGCATTGACCAGCTGATCCTAAAACCATTATCTCATGTAATTAAAAAAAACGGAACTGCAGTCCCAAAGCAGTTGGTGACATTCTGATTTTCATTTCAGATGGAAAAATATCTAAGCACAATGCTGCCAGACAACTGCTTTTTACAGAGATATGGCAAATAAAATGCCAGTAGTGCAGTGACCCCAAGTTTTTGGTCCCCTGGTTGTTTTTGTTTTCCAGGTCTCAGAATCCCACATCATTGGCCATGCTAGCTGGCATTTATGGGAATTGAAATACAACACATCTGAAAGACAAAAGATTGAGAACCACCAGCATGTCAAATGGAAAGCAAAACCTCTAGAAACCTGTAGGATATATAATGATGGGGGAAAGGCAGAAGTCACCGTAAGGTCTAAATCATGTAAAGCCATTTAAAATAAAACAGTGTGTCTATATTAAGCAAATGTGTACAAAACATTCTGATGTTCTGAAACATCTTGAAATATGCTGATAGTTGGTAATTGCTAGAATTAGTGTGATGTCAATGTTTGAGCATTAGATTAACAACTCTGAAGCCCAGACTTCAGGTCTCAGAAAACCCCATCATAGGATCACCTTACAGTCGCCATAAGTCAGAAATGACTTGAAAGCAAACAACGATGATAGCTAGAACACCACAATAAGAGACAAAGAACAAATGCAATACACAGTTTGAGAATAATGCTTTGTCTTTATTGGTGAGTTTGCTTGTATATCACAGCCTTTTGGTGCTTAACTGGTGCCACTATACGCTTTTGTGGGAAATGTGCATGTTTTAAATGTTTTAGGCTAGAACTCTAAGCTAACAAGCCAGCATCCATCCAGTACAGTGGTCAGAGTCCCAGACTCAGTTGCAGCCCTTCAGTTACAGTAAAAATGAGACAGTAGTCTCCTGCCAGTCCCCTTGTATAAGGGAAGTAGCAATACTTCAGCACTCCTCAATTAAAAAGTAATATAAAAAGCATTTTAAAAAAAACAAAAGGAAAATCCACAGAACTATAGCTGATAAGGGCTGGGGGAATGAATAAGTAAAAAAAAAAAATTAAGCTCCAAGTTCTGATTTCAAGCCAGCTTCCTTAGTATATAGTCTTTAAGGTTTATAGTATATAGTCTTTAGGTTTCTCATCTTTCAGCGTATTTCAGCGTATGTCAAAACATACAAGGAGTCCTCACTCCACTAATAAAAATCTACTTAAAGTAATCTGGTTGTGATCAATGATTGAGTATTATTTCCCATGTATCACTTTTCAGAATGACCAATTATCTCCAAAAATACAAATAAAATAAAATAAAATACAATGAAAATCTGATAATTTGATGCTGTTGGTTTTTTTGGCATAACTGCAAATATTTAAACAGAATGTGAGAAACCCAAATTATCTATGTCTTATATTGAGCCATAAGGATTCATACAGTACGTTAACAATAGGTACATGTACCATGCATTTCTATTTCCATTTTATTTTCTTAGCTATTCGGAAGAACTGTTTTGTTACAAATGGTCAAAGAAAAGACAAGGGGACTGCATTTAGTTTTCAGCAGCTAGAAGCATTTCACTCAGTGCTGAAACCATCAAAGAAAATCTTTTCTCCTGCCATAATCTGAAATCAAATGTTCTGATAGCTCAAGCACTCTCCTGTCAGGAGCTATTGCTAAAACTAGAAAGAAAAGAAGTCATCTAAAAGTGATGTAACACTATTTCACAATCTTGGTATTTTACAACCAAAAGGAAAGAGCTGGACAACAGCTACCGATAATAACTGGCAGGTTTGTATTAACCAAAACTCTCTTATGAAAAGATAACAAGAACACCGCTGAGGTTACAGAGCTGAGAGTCAAATCTAGATTTAGAGTATAAAAGAGTAATTACATAAGTGAGCATTTGATTAGAATCCCTGGGTTTAAAGTTCCTACCTTTACAGAAAGTGCTTCCAAATCCAGAGCAAGCAGCAATATGAATAGTTTAGGCCTTTCTAAAAGAGGAACAACACAAGTTCCGAATGCAATTCACTTTTTAGCTCAAAGGGGAGATCACCGCTTACTGAATCATCACATTGCTTACGGCAGCTTTGTCTCAGAATACTTCTGTTCACGTGTGATGACCTAGCATGACCCTGCTTAACTTGCAAGATCATCACAACCTAGATTTTATGCAGGCTACACATTCAAGCACATACTGACACATCATCTGTGTACTGAAACTTACACGCTCACAACCTAATACTCACAAAAATCCAAAAATTTTAGATGTGGTTTTTATTCTGCTTTTTATTAAACATGTATCAAAACTGTGGATTATGTCCAATCTAATTCTCTCTTTTACTTCTTTAAAGAGCTCACATCAGAAGGAAGGCATAGCCACAGAGCTTGTTAATTGAGATCATTGTCTTGAACCAGCCCTATATATTATAAAATATGAAATGTAGTAACTGTGAACTCAAACAACTTTCAGATGTTATACATGCTAAACCCTTGAAAATTTGTTCCTACCACACTGAAAGAAGGCTGCTTTATCTGTCAATACTGTAAAATCTTCCACCAAAAAAGTCAAAGATGACGTCTGAGGGCCCTTCCACACAGCCCTATATCCCAGAATATCAAGGCAGAAAATCCCACAATATCTGCTTTGAACTGGGTTATTTGAGTCCACACTCAAATAACGTGGGATTTTCTGCCTTGATATTCTGGGATATAGGACTGTGTGGAAAGGCCCCGAGACTTCTTTGTAAATCGCTTCCTGTGGTTGTGTGCTGTGCCTTCAAGTTGTTTCCGACTTATAGTGACCCTACATCACAAGGTTATCTGAGGCTAAAAGTGTATGACTTGCCCAAGTGGGTTTTCATGGCCAAGTAGGGATTCAAACCCTGCTCTCCAGCATTGTATATTTTTATCAGAATTTTAAGTAATCACTTAAACATTCTTAGAACTCAGTTCTTGTGGGTTTTTTCGGGCTATATGGCCATGTTCTAGAGGCATTTCTCCTGGCCATATAGCCCGAAAAAACCCACAAGAACTGAGTGATTCCGGCCATGAAAGCCTTCGACAATACATTCTTAGAACTAACCTTGAAAACATTTCCGATACTACATACCAAAGCACCGATCTTCACCTAGCTCTATAAGGCCAGAATTAAATAATCAAGATAGTAACTGAGCACTTTTTGTTTGATTGCTGCATCTTCTCCTTGATGGACATTAAAGCCCTCAACAGGGCTGTACATGACAGTACATGCAACACTCGAAGTTATGTGAATGCTTTTAAAACATCAAATAGCAGATTTGAAGGGATCCAATCAGTATAAAAGAGGAACTTCCCGCTGCCCATGAATAAGGTAAAGCTTAATATAGGGGTCAACTGTGTGTTTCCCAGCCAAGCCAAATGACCTCAAATCAAATCCCAACTTAAAACAATGTTCCAGCTATTTAATATAGGTATACTTATTTATACAGACCTAGAGATAGCTTTTATCCTAAAGCTGTAACTATATTGAACTCCATGGTTTCGTATTGACGTGGCACTGGGGGCTGTGCAGTGGCGGTTGGAGTGTGGAGGGATGTTGCTTTTGTGATGTGTGCTGGGGAAAGCATTTAATTTCATTGTACAATGACAATACAGTTATTCTATTCTATTCTTTTCAATGGTCTGCAGACTGCTATCTATGAAAACTTCTGACAGCCCCGAAACCACACAATACCACAATTTTGTTAGTTATCAAGGTGCTACAAGTCTGTTGTTTTTGCTGTTTCTCTGTTATTTTAATATAAAATATTTTAAAAACTGGATTCATAGTTTATTTCAAATAAATTTAAGTTAAATAATGAATAAACTTAGGTTTTATAATGTTACTCTTCATCACTGATCACTAGATTGTTCTCACTTATAATGGTGAAAAGAATACTATGACACCATTATACATTGCTTAAACAGAAAGCATGGGATTACTCCTATTAACTACCATTTACATCAAAAGCATACCTATTTTGTGTGATCATGTAAAAATTCCATTAAAATCAATCTTTTGATGCAATAAAAAGAGATTTCTTTAGTAGAGCAAATTTCTCAAGAATACATTACTGTGATCTCTACTAATTACATTCTCTACAATTCATCTTATATCTAGTACCATAACATAATCCAGACTTTTCAAAAGCAACACAAATCATGAATTACTAGAAAAAGGGCAATACTAGAAGAAAGAAGTTAAACATAAGAGCATTAGGAATTCAATTGTCTTCAGTATTTCTTCTCCAGGATATCTTTTAATCATCCTCTAGTAAGGGATCCATTTAACTTTTTCAGGACAAGCTCTACTTACTCCCCCCCCCCCCTTACACTCTTTCCACTATTAAAAATAACATTGACGACAAAAAGGTTGGGTTTTCTTAGAGGCCAAATTAGACATGACATGGGAAGGGATGAAACTGGGTTAGAACTAAGAAATGGTTTAGCTCTTGCCGTGATATAATTTCCTTCCATTTGGCCTGCAGAGAAACATACTGGTACTTCATAATTCAGGGTGGAGGACTGGCACAAAAAAGAATTAAAGCCCCCCCCCCCCCCCCGCCCTTCCTATTATTTCCAGTTCAATTCAGTTCCAACCCCTATTGGCTTGTACCCTTTTAATGAACAGAGAACTTGAGTCATGTATCCCCTTTGTCAGAGTTAATTGCCCCATGACTCTGTCACTTGAGTGCATCAGACCCTGGCTTGCATCCTTTGTTTTCCTCTACAGAACAGAATTCATTCAAAGTACATACAGAACTCCTCCTTCATTCCAAAATGCCATCCACTCCAGGATGTCAGTTCCCATAGGTTGTGGGACTTTTTAAGACAAAATGTGGTAAGACACTACTGTAGCTCCTCCAAATTTTTGGTGGTTAGGGAGACCTGTGAAAGTGAAAAACCATGCTTATTTGTTTTAGCGGAGAGAACACCTCTCCAGGAATCTCTAGGTGTTCCAGTATGACTATATGGTTGACATTCACTGGAAGCTTACCTTTGAGTCTCACTGGAGGTCCTAGAGATTCCTGTTGCTGTTGTTATTATATTTATTTAAAAGTCAACATTGACACTGAAATACAGCATCATCTGAGCTCTGCGAGTGAAGCATTTTCCTGAATAAAGCAGAGAGTGAGGATCGAGACATTTGTAGAAAGACTAAGATACTAGTTTATAAAGCTGTTGTCCTCTCAACCCTATTATGCGCCAGCAAAACGTGGACCATGTACAGGTGCCACACTCAACTCCTGGAATGATTCCATCAGCATTGCCTCAGAAAAATCCTGCAAATCTCTTTGGAAGATTAGCACATAAATATCAGCATCCTGGAAGAAGCAACGATCATCAGCACTGAAGTGATGATCATCCGCCATCGACTTTCCTGGGCTGGCCACGTTGTCTGAATGCTTGATCACAGTCTCCCAAAGCAGATACTGTATTCCCAACTCAAGAATGGAAAACAGAAGGTTGGTGGATAGGAAAAGAGATTTAAAGAAAGGCTTAAAGCATACCTTAAAAACTATGGCATAGACACTGAGAACTGGGAAGCCCTTCTGTGTTCTAACTGGAGGTCAGCTGTGACCAGGAGTGCTGTGGAATTCAAAGAATTCAAAGAAGCATGAATAGAGGATGAAACGGAGAAATGTGTCAAGAGGAAGGCACATCAAGTCAATCCTAACCGGGACCACCTTCCACCTAGAAATCAATGTCCTCACTACGGAAGAACTTGTGGGTCAAGAATAGGTCTCTACAGTCAGCTACAGACCTACTGCCAAGACACTAGACTTGGAAGACAATCATACTGAGACACAAGTGATTGCTGCTGCTGCTGATGATATTCCCGGAGAGGGATTCTTTTTAGAATCTCTAGGTCCTCCAGCATGAGTGGACAAAGTTGACTATAGCATCACACCGGAGATCACAGAGTTTTTAGACAGAACACCCTAGGATACAAACCAGTGCTTGCTGCTGTGCAACTAACTTTGAAACTGTTTGCTGCTCTACAACTATAATTGTGGCGCACAAGGATAATGTGGGACAGTGAATGGATGGAGAAGAAAACTAAACAACTAGTTATGCTCAAAGGATGCTGCCTCATTTTGATGAAGTGATATTTATGAAATATTCTTGCCTGACACAGGACTTTGCTTTAACTGCCGTCCAAATCACAGCACAGCTGAAATGCAAGCAGAATCAGTCTTCCAAGCAATAAGTATTAACTTTTAAAAAACTATTTTTTCTGTTTATAAGACAGCAGTTTTCAAAGATTTAAACTATCCAGTGACCACTTAAACAGCTTTCTAATATGCATTTCAATATATTTTGTGTAAATAGATGTGATCATTATAATTGCTTTATGAAATGCCATAACTTCCACTCTGAAGCTTTTATAACATGTCTTCTATAGGGAGCATCGCACTCTTGCATCCACTGTGGAGCCAATTACTTTTCTTATATTTTAATCTATTTTAAGATTGTGTTTAACAACCGTATTGAATACATTGGTGTATTTTATGTATTAATGTATTCTGAAAACTGTTAAATTCACAGATTCTGTACCACTGAATTCAACCATCCACAGCTTGAAAATATGTTTTAACACTCCAAATAGTAAATCTTGATTTTACCATTTTATATAAGGAACACCATTTTACTATGCCATCCTATATACCAGCAATAGGATTTGAGCATCCATAGCTTTTGATATTAATGGAGGGTCCTGGAAGCAAACCCAGTGGGTATCTAGGGCTCACTGTATAGATTACTATAGTTTTCCTACAAATTCAGTAATAAAATTGGAAATGAGAGAGCTTTGGACTGAAATGTGGCACACCAATAGCATCCTTAAAACGCTCGTGAAACACTATTTTAAAAGTTTCTAGGAAATACGTTTACTTCTTAATGCTTACTCCAAAGAGTTAACTAATGTAACAGTTATAACAAATCAGTTTTATTATTTGTACATTAACTGCATGGTGTGTTAACCTGGACCGCTAATCATAGAAGGCAGTGCTAAAAGGCTTCTCATCACTTTTGAAAAGTTATGTTTCACCCCACCCCCTGGTTCTTACCACCTTTATGGGTGACTCCTATGTGTAGTGTGTACTCGTCCTGCTGAGGCTTAGTTCCAGGACTCTCTGTTGATATCTAATCTATGGATGCTTAGTTCCCATTACATACAATGGGACAGTAAAATGGTGTTCCTTATTCAATGTGGCAAAATTTTGGATTTTCTGTTGTTGAATGTTTTCAAGCCATGGATGGCTGAATCTGTGTACGCAGAATCCATGGACACAACTCTGGTTTACTCCTCTGAGGTGCTCCAAGATCCAACTTGGTCATCGGAAACCAAATACCTTCTGAGCATGGAGCACCTTCAGATGTAGTGACAGTTGACTTACCACTCTCAACCATCTTCTTCTGAGTACTGGGTGAGAGTAATAAACTAGTAAAGGTAAAGGTTTCCCCTTGACATTAAGTCTAGTCATGTCCAACTGTGGGGTGTGGTACTCATCTCCATTTCTTAGTCGAAGAGCCGGTGTTGCCTGTGGACACCTCTTAGGTCATGTGGGCGGCATGACTGCACGCAGCACCATTACCTTCCCATTTGAGCGCTACCTATTGATCTACTCACATTTGCATGTTTTCGAACAGCTAGGTTGGCAGAAGCTGGGGCTAATGATGGGAGCTCACCCTGCTCAGTGAATTTGAACCACTGAACTTTCGGTCTGCAAGTTCAGCAACCCACTGCACCACTGCAGCCCCAAGTAATAAGCTAGTGGTCACTAATTCTGAACAGATATAGGGTAGCCCCAGCAATCTATGTACCAGTACCCTTTTAGACGACTACAACATCTTGTAGATCAGCCAGCCTTTGAAGACTGTTCAGAAATAACATCTAAATGAAAATACAGCTCATAGCCTACAAAGTCAGGCCTCGGAATCACTTCTCATTAGTTTGAAAATAGCTGCAACAGAACCCAATTTGTTTCTAGGAAAAATCAATGAAGGCAAGGAGGTCGCACTTGCCTCCAAAACTTGAAGTAGCTGAATAATAAACTACTTCAATATCAGTTTGCCTACAATTTTAGATCTTCAGAAAGTCTCCTCTGAATGGATGCATCGATACTGTAGAATTAATGCAGTTTGACAGCATTTAAATTGCTATGAAATCACGGGATGCTATGGAAACCTGGGATTTACAGCTTGGTGAAGCACCGGCACTTTTTGGCAAAGAAAGTTTAAAGCCTTGTAAAACTACAGTTCTCACAGCTTCACAGCATTGAGCCATGGCAGTGAAAATGCTGTCAAATAGCATTAATTCTACAGTACAGACAGGGCCGTAGCCAGAAAAAAAATTCGGGGAGGGTTGACAATTTTTTTTGGGGGGGGGGGTTGAAAATTTCGGGGAGGGTTGAAAATTTTGGGGGGGGGGGGGGTTGAAACCTGCCTCCTAGCTCACGCTGAAGCAAAGAGCACAGCAGGGGGCAGAGCAACCTTCAATAGCCTGCAGCTCCACCCCTGTCAACCACCTCCACCAAGTCTGGCCTCCTTAATGAGAGCATTCAACACACACACACCCAACTTGGTTGCTTCACTACATCGGCTATTGCTGCAAGTAATGACAGTGTGAATAAATTGTCAATATTTGCTTGAGATAGTGCTTACAGTTCTGGAGGGACTCTTAATTGTTTGCATCTCATAGACTTAGCATGGGGGTTTGGTTAACCAGTTAAAATTAATCAGTAAACCAGGTTTTTAAAAAAAATCTGAAACTTTTTTTGGGGGGGGGTTGAACCCCTAAAACCACCCCCTTGCTACAGGCCTGAGTATAGATGCACCCTGTGTCTTAACAGGCTGAACTGAAAAAGATTCCACCAACGGGATACTTTTAGTAATAGTAAGTGCTATCTTACAGAGGTGTGAGCAGGCCCGTAGCCAGGATTTTGTTTTGGGGGGAGGGGGGCTGAGTCTGAGTGAAAGAGAGTCTAGAATCATAGAATCAAAGAGTTGGAAGAGACCTCATAGGCCATCCAGTCCAACCCCCTGCCAAGAAGCAGGAATATTGCATTCAAATCACTCGACAGATGGCCATCCAGCCCCTGTTTAAAAGCTTCCAAAGAAGAAGCCTCCACCACACTCTGGGGCAGAGAGTTCCACTGATGAACGGCTCTCACAGTCAGGAAGTTCTTCCTCATGTTCAGGTGGAATCTCCTCTCTTGTAGTTTGAAGCCATTGTTCCGCGTCCTAGTCTCCAAGGAAGCAGAAAACAAGCTTGCTCCCTCCTCCCTGTGGCTTCCTCTCACATATTTATTGTTACCCCAATACCCCCATGCATATGGGATATATTGAGCATGGTGATCACATCATGATATGAATAAACATAACAGTTTAAATAATGTACCAGTAAGTCCTTCTCGCAGACCACCATCAGAATTTCGGAGGGGGGGGGGGAGATAAAGCCCCCCAAGCCCCCCCCCCCGGCTATATGCCTGGGTGTGAGTAAAACCTATATTGCTTAATGTTTTTGTAGTTTAGTAGTTTTTCTCCTTGTGACAACAACGGCCTCCTCCTGTCCCTTCTAGAATATATATCTGAATATACAATACGGATATTTGTGAGCACCAAACTTTATATTCTACACATGAAGCTTATAATACCCACCACCATCAAATAAAATTCAGCCTTGTTAAATCTATCATGTGGGGGTCACCTCAAGGACATATGATCAAGGTTGTTGCAGGCTATTGATTTTTTCCAACTGAATTTCCAGTTTCTTCCTGGGAATTCCCCAACCTTATATAAATATTTGTGATTGGGAAATTGTCCTTTATCTCCAGCTGCTGAATAAAAGAAAACTCTTAAATCCTACAAAAGTCCAAGTATCTCCAAAACATACCTATAAGTCGCTTCGGTGAGGTATTTTTTTAATTATGCAGGGTCTTTGCAAATCAACTTTAGTTAAAAATTATATTTCTCATTTAATTTTTGAAAGGAAATAACTCATTTTTATTGAGCTTTAAAATTTTTTTAGTGTTGCCTGACTTTTTAACTCACCTGTTTTAGATTTCTGCCTGTACTTTTTATTTCATTCAATTCACTGCAAGCTGCTTTGAGCATTAAGGAAGAACAGGAGGTTAAAATCTAATAAATGAATCTGTAAACTTCTCTTTGCTTAATGTCTAAATATTTCTTATTATGACTGCAGTAAACAACATTATGTTTTAAATATTTTAGTTAGAAGTATGAAGGCATTTTGTGCGGCACAGAATGGCCTCACCCAGCCTCGTAAACAAACTGGTGCACTGTATCACATAGTCCTATTCAGTAATAATTAATAGTAGCAAAATCAACATTCGGATAAGAATGGGACGTTAACAAGTGCCACAATGCTGCATGTATCAGTTAGCCCCTCCTCTAGAAGTCTGTGCTGCATGTGTTAGAGCTTGAGAGACCAACCTGGATTCATGCCAGGGGTGGAGTTGCTTAATGTCATCCTGTTTTGCTCATGGGATAGTTTCATTACTTTGAATAACATCTAAATAGGGCTAGAGAGAATGGCTACACTTCATTACACTAGAGAATAAATCCACTTAAAATCTGGTTCCTGCCTCCTACAGAATTCTGGGGTTTGTAGTTTAGGGAAGAGATTTTAACAACCTCACTAAACTACAAACCCCAGAATTCTGCAGGAGACAGAAACCGGATTTAAAGTGGATTCATTCTCTGGAGTTATTCTCTAAGTGAACTCTATATTAATACTGTAAATCTGTGGCAATAGCCCCTCTTCTAAAATGCTTAGAATATTTTGTAATTTTTTCCTCAAATACTGTAATACTCACTATAGATAATGAGATATCTTTGGAATATTTCCATATATATATAGAGTCTGAAGATAATTTTATACACAACATTTTTACTAATTTTGCACATGAAACAAAGGTTATGGGCAAAGATGTCACTACCTCAGGTATCCAGATGGACAATGAGGAATTTTGGAGCATTGAAGATTTCTAGACAAGGGATATTCAACCTGTACAACAGAGGATATATTCCATCTTGTCCTACTTTGCAGTACTAAAATAATCGCATTCTCTCTTAATGTGTTTTATTTTGATTTTTATTTCTGTAAGTTTCTAATGTCATCCTATTTCCTCTTACTTTTACTGAAAGTAATAAGCTACCCTTTTAAAATATCAGTATATAAATGCATATATATTCATATGAATTGTATAACAGAACATTTCTATGCAGGGTGGATTCCATTTGGATCAAATGGAGAATGCTGCTGCAAAAATCATACGTCTGTAAGGCTATTCTTCTTCACTTTCATGAGCCCAAAATAGCCCTTTCTTCTGGCCTTGACATCTGGCTGTGTGCAAAATGGGGCAGGTGTGATTCCTGGTTTCTCCACGACTGCCTGTCTGTAGCTTAAATGGTACATGCTTACATGTTCCTTAATCATGTAGTGCAAAATATCTCTCTGGCTTGGATGAGTTTCAAAATAATCACATATATGAAAATAGGCATGACAATTAAGTGCAAGAAACTCAAAGACATAGCCATATCAGTCTGGATCAGTATGCAAAGGGATCTTGTGGCACCTTTGAGACTGAGAGGAAGAGTTAGTCTAAGCTTTTGCAGACTGAATCTTCTTTGAATGCATTTTTCCTGCTTCTTGGAAGGGGGTTGGACTGGATGGCCCATGAGGTCTTTTCGAACTCTATGATTCTATGTTCATCAGATGAAAGGAGTGAGGTGCCTATGGACAGACATTTATGCCCACAAATAAAAAACCATGTGTGTGAACAGTTAACAAAATGCATAACTTGTTGAGTACAGTGGTAAGGTGACTTAAGTGTGTATTGAAACTAAATTTCATATTCACATAAAGGAGCCGTGGTGGAATGCAGAATGCTTGCATTGATCTGCCACTGCTTAGAGCTCCATTCTTCTTCACAAGTTCCATTAAACAGCACAAAAGTAAAGAAGTGCTGCACAGACCAAGCCATCTCTTCCCAAGTCTGTACAAAAAGCTCATACTATAATTCTCCACAATCATTGTGTTGCTTTTCTTCACAATACTACTGAGGTTCATTGACACTCACCCTCTCATATTACCTTTTTGTGAGAGGAGACATGATAGCCATGTATAAATATGTGAGAGGAAGTCATAGGGAGGAGGGAACAAGCTTGTTTTCTGCTGCCCTGGAGACAAGGATGTGGAACAATGGCTTCAAACTACAAGAAAGGAGATTCCATCTGAACATTAGGAAGAACTTCCTGACTGTGAGAGCCGTTCAGCAGTGGAACTCTCTGCCCCGGAGTGTGGTGGAGGCTCCTCCTTTGGAAGCTTTTAAACAGAGGCTGGGTGGCCATCTGTCAGGAGTGATTTGAATGCAATATTCCTGCTTCTTGGCAGGGGGTTGGACTGGGTGGCCCATGAGGTCTCTTCCAACTCTATGATTCTATCATCCTCTCACACAGAATGTATGCCAACACCCATTCACAATTACTAAAGTGCAACCATGCACGTACTACAGTGCAAACGCAACAAAAATGTAGAAAAATGGAATCTATATCTTTTTGAAGATAAACATCACACAAAGGCTTCAATGGATGTACCAAAGATATGGTTCAAAATAGGGATAGCAAGATGCTTGTTTATAAAGCTATTGTCATCCCAACCTTGCTATATGCCTGCAAAACGTGGACTATCTAAAGACATCATACTCAACTCCAGGAACGATTCCATCAGCATTGCCTCAAACAAATCCTGCAAATCTCTTCGGAAGACAGTCGGACAAATGTCAGCGGGCTGGAAGAAGCAAAAACAACCAGCATTGAAGCCATGATCCTCCGTCATCAACTCTGCTGGACTGGCCATGTGATCCAAATGCCCGATCACCATCTCCCAAAGCAGCTACTATATTCCCAACTCAAGAATGAAAACGTAATGTTGGTGGACAAGAAAAGTGATTTAAAGACGGGCTTAAAGCCATCCTTAAAAATTGTGGCATAGACACGAGAACTGGGAAACCCTTGCCGTCTAGTGCTCTAACTGGAGGTCAGCTGTGACCAACAGTGCTGCAGAATTCAAAGAGACACGAATGGAGGGTGAAAGGGAGAAATGTGCCAAGAAGAAGGTGCATCAAATCAACCCTGGCCAAGACCACCTTCCACCTGGAAACTGATGTCCTCACTACGGAAGAACATGCAGATCAAGAATAGGGCTCCACAGCCACCTATGTATCCACCACCATGACACTACGCTTGGAGGGCCCTCATCCTCGGGCTACAAGGGATTGCCTAAGTAAGCAATTTGGCCTTATATATCTACAGATTTAACCATTGACAAAAAGCAAACATTGATCACATAAAGATCTGGTTCAAAATAGTATATTTGGCCTTATATATCTATGGATTTAACCACTGACAGTTTGAAAATATTTTTTAAAAATCCAAAAAGCAAGCCTTTATTTTGCCATCTTGCATATGATGAGACTGGAGAATCTATGGATTGGGTATCCACGGGAGTCCTAGAAACAGACATCAGACAGTGGATGCTAAGAGTCCATTGTACTTGACTACAATGTTTGGCTTACATAAATCATGAAAAATATTTGATTTTCTCCCACACTCACTTTTGCAGAAAATTCATGACTTTACAAAGGGAGTGGGAGATTTTTTTTAAAAAAATACTGCCTTTAGAACTTTTCACTGAGTACCAAACTATCATTACTATGGTACTATAGGCATTTGGTGAAATACTTATCTGAAAAGGTGTTCTTAGCAGTGCCAATTTTATGTTGAAGAAAAAGCCACTGAAATCAAGAGGCAATCAAATGGTAACAAGAACACAGAAAAAGCTCCTCCCCTCTCCATACCTTCAAGTGTGGCTGTTAAATAAAGGAAGTGAGGGGTTTCCCCTAGAAGGCCCTTGCTCTGAGTACCCCGCAAAGGGGGAATTTGAACTGAATTTGAATTTGAATGCTACCTAACCAGCTGGGTTAAGTAGGGATCCTTTGGGTCATAGAAGGTTAGCATTGAATGAGTGGGCACCACAGTCTATGCCACTTGGTTGCCCTCTACTGCACATAGACCTCCAACTACCTGCTGAAGGAGCAAAGACCATGTTTATTCCTCCAAATAGTATCAGCCTTTGGCTTAATTCCTCCCTTTTGGGATCCTTTTACATCATTTTTTATCATGTCAGAAGGGACTTGAGAAACCGCAAGTCGCTTCTGGTGTGAGAGCATTGGCCCTCTGCAGAGACTGCCCAAGGGATGCCCAGATGTGTTACCATCCTGTTGGAGGCTTCTCTCATTTCCCTGCATGGAGAGCTGGGGTTGACAGATGGGAGCTCACCATATCTCATAGATTCGAATCACCAACTTTCTGGTCAGCAGTTCTGCTGGCACAAGGGTTTAATCCATTGTGCCACTGCAGCTCCTCTTTCACATAATACAATTATAGTCCTAAGGTTCCATTTCAGCTAGCATGGGGACATCCTATGGACTCCTGTGGGATTTGTAGCTTGGTGAGGCACTTGTGCTGTCTTGCTAAGAATTCAATGAACTGCAAATCCAAGGATTACGATGGTTAAAGTGGCAGGATTGTCATGGCAGTTAAAGTGGAATCTGTAATATAATTGTGTGGAGTGAAAGGACTCCTTCTCTTTTGTATCTCTCAATAAATGAGCTGCCAAACTCCAAGACCATGGTCTCTTTTATTCTCCTCCATTTGGATGCACGCTCCTCACTGATCAATCCTTCCCAAGAAAGCATGCATCCAAGATAACTCCGGGATTACGACCAAGTGTTGCTCAACCTCTCTGAGTACCAGTGAAGGTGAACTGAGCATGTAGTGCTGCTCATAGACAAAGAATTGGAGGCTGCCTCTGCTTTCTCAGCCTGTAATTTTACTCTGGATGGTGCAGAGTAAAAGAATGGGTGGAGCAGCCACTTCATCCTTTGGCTTATTCACATAAATTCTGCCTGTGAGCAGTGCTGATGACGACTCTGCCTTGTGAGCCCATATTTTCCTTCTTGTGCCTGCTTTTCCTTCAACAGGGAAACAGCAGTGCCAAGCACCCTTTTCTACAGGCATGCTTAATGTCATGTGTATTTTTCCTAGTGGCAAACACTCACTAGTACAAAAGAAATCCTGTGTTTAGTCAACTACTAATTTTCAGGGGTTTTCACTTTCATATACCTTCACTCAGAATAACATTTTTAAAGGAGAGGAAGAGAAAAGGGTTTGTATTCCCCATCAGGGTGCCTAGTGTCTTTTCAAAAGGAATAATGAGAATGCAAAAGGAAGACAGTGTATGAGGGAAAAATGGAGGAGGCTGTGGGGAAACTGCAGAGACCGGGAACAAATGGCACATTTGAAAAAAAGACACAGACAACCCCCCAGTATTCACAGGAGCAAAGATTGAAGCAACTTTGGTTTCTATGATCAAATGACTACTAAGCTGTTAATTTGAATTCTGTGAAGGACAGATGCCACTGCAGCAGTGTTTTGTTTCTAGAAAGCAAAGAAATGAGAGCTCTACGGCATGTACAAGCACAGAAAACGAGGAGCCACGCTGGAAACAAAGCTACAGTTGGTTGTCATCAAGACACATCTGCAAAACACTTAAAACTTTGCAACATGACTCATTACATCATGCAATATGCAATGAGCTGAGCACAATGGCAACCAAAAAAAGGGCAAGAGAGTAAGTACACCATGGTGGGTTGTTCCTTTCTTTGAAAAGGAACACTGCCTGTGACGGAAAAGTGGTCACTTCTACACACTGGCACTGGTGTTCTTTGCATTCCTGCTGAAAAGGATTTTGCTTTTATAGTCAGACCTATATGTGTGTGTATTATATACATTACACACTCACACTCTCTCTCTCTCTCACACACATATACAATCCAAACTGAACACTGCAAAAACCTTTGCTTTTACAATAATGTTAAGAAAAGGTTTTGTGTGATGAAAAGCAGTCACTTCTACACATTGGCATTGGTGTTCTTTGCATTCCTGCTGAAAAGGATTTTGTTTTTATAGGTAGACCTATATATGTGTGTGTGTGTATATATATATACACACACACATTACACACCTACATATATATACAATCCACTGCAAAAACCTTTGCTTTTACAATAATGTTTAAAAAGAGGCTTGTGTGATAAAAAGCAGTCATTTCTATATACTGGCACTTGTGTTCTTTGCATTTTTGCTGAAAAGGATTTTGTTTTTATAGTTAGACCTATATATGTGTGTGTCTGTGTATATATATACACACACACATACACACACACTAACATATATATGCAATCCAGACTCAACACTACAAAAACCTTTGCTTTTACAATAATGTTAAAAAAAGAGAGGTTGGTGTGAGGAAAAGCGGTCACTTCTACACACTGGCATTAATGATTTGCATTCCTGCTGAAACAGATTCCCCCTTTACAGTAATATGGATGTATTACACATCCACACACTCACACATGCATCTATATAATCCAGGATGGAGACTGTAAACCCCCTTTGTGCCAAGGGATTAGTTAAGTATGATGTGTGGCGGGCGCCCTTTCCCTCTCAGGAGAGACACACACTCTCCTCTGGTTTTCCCCTTCCACAGCCACACACTGGGCGCCAGGGTCCGGAAGGGAACAATGCTGTCCTGAGAAGTGAGGCGAAAGGAGAGAGGGAGGGCAGGAGGGTGAGGGAAGGGGTTTCTGTTCCGGGAGGCCCCCATCCCACTCTTCCTTCCTTCTTTCCTTCTTTCCTTCCTTGCTTCCTTGCCCTGTCTTACCAGCTGTCAAGCTCCAGCTCCAGCAGCGACTGGGTCCTCTCGGAGTTGCAGTGCAAGCACCACATGGCTGCTGGAGGAGAGGAGGGACCCCGTCGGGGAGCATGTCCTGGAGGAGAGGCACGGGTGGGGAACCCACGCAGGCAGACCCCCGGCGCCCCACTCCCTCCTTCTCCCGCTCTCTCAAGGGGCGGTCCGGGAGTGGAAGGGGAGGAAGAGAGGAGTAGCCGGAGGCCCACCCCCTTCCTCCTCCTCCTCCTCCTCCTCCTCCTCCTGGTCCCCTTTGCGCCTCCCCTCCCTCCCTCCTTCAGCCCCTCTCCTCCCTTTCAGCAGCAGCAGCAGTAGCCCGACAAGGGGGGAATACCAATGCCGGAGGTGGGAGGGGAGCATTGATCTTATTAAGCGGAGATTGGTTTCCACGAGAGAAGCAAAGGCAGGCAGGGAGGAAGGGAGTGAGGCGGAGGCTGCAGTGCCCACTACGGATGGGGAGACCGGGCAAAGAGGGGAAGCTGGGCTTCTCTCTGCCCCCTCTTCCTTGGGCATTGCAGGAATGCGAGGGGGAGGGGGAGGAGCAAGCCGCCACCTCCCTCTCTTCCTCCCTCCCTCCTTCCTTTCCCTCCTCCTTTCACGTGAGAAAAGAAAGGAAGGCAAGGGAAGCGCGGGGGCTCTGGCGGCGCTATTAATAGCCGCATCCAGGCTGGGAAAAGGCTGCCTCGCCCCCCTTCATTGCTATGCAGCAGCACATGCAGCACTAGAAGCAGAGCCTGCCTTCCTTCTTGCCTTCTCTCCCTCCAACACACATGTCTGCTTGCCTTGGCTTTGCCACCTCCTGCTTTGGAGACAGGCAGGCCCCTTCGTCCCTCCTCCCTTTCCTCGCCTCCCTTCCACAACCCTCTCCTCCCTCCTCCTCTCCTTCCCTCTTTCCAGCTGGGATGCTTTGCTATACATAAGCCATTGGATCCTTAGCTTTCAGAAGGGCGTGCCTTTTGGGTTTTTTTTTTTTTTTTGGTACACAACTGCTCTCAAAGTGCATGAAACCCTTGCAATAAAGGTTTCTTATTAAGTACTTACTTTGGCGATCCCTCCTTGTCCGAGTAGGATAGTCCTCCAAGATCAGTGTCCTGGCGGTGGGTCTGTAGGTGACTGTGGAGCCCTTTTCTTGATCTGCATCTTCTCCCACAGTGAGGACATCGGTTTCCAGGTGGAAGGTGGTCTTGGTCAGGATGCTTGACGCGCCTTCCTCTTAGCACATTTCTCTTGGTGGCCCAATACTATGTATGTATATGTATGTATTTTTATATTTTATTTTATATTTTTAAAGTGAATATTGTATTTTTAAATATGTTGTAAACCGCAATGAGTCGCCGCACAGGCTGAGATATTAGCGGTATACAAGTGTACTAAATAAATAATAAATAAATACATGCCTCTTCAAATTCTACAGCACTGCTGGTCACAGCTGACCTCCAGCTGGAGCGCTCAAAGGCCAGGGCTTCCCAGTTCTCAGTGTTTATGCCAGAGTTTTTAAGGCTGGCGTTACGTCCATCTTTAAACCTCTTTTCCTGTCCACCAACATACCATTTTTCATTCTTGAGTTCGGAGTTGAACAACTGCTTTGGGAGACGGTGGTTGGGTATTCGGACAACGTGGCGGTCCAGTGGAGTTGATGGTGGAGGACCATCGCTTCAATGCTGGTGGATTTTGCTTCTTCTAGCACACTGGCATTTGTCTGCTTATCTTCCCAAGAGATTTGTAGGATTTTCTGGAGGCAGCGTTGATGGAATCGTTCCAGGAGTTGCATGTGATGTCAGTAGGCAGTCCACGTCTCGCAGGTGTATAGCAGGGTTAAGAGGACAATAGCTTTATAAACAAGCACCTTAGTATCCCTATGGATGTTCCGGTCCTCAAAGACTCTCTGTTTCATTTGGAAAAAAGCTGCACTCGCAGAACTCAGGCGGTGATGTATTTCAGTGTCAATGTTTAAAATAGACATCTGTCAGGAGTGCCTTGATTGTGCTTTTCCTACATGGCGGAACGGGGTTGGGCTAGATGGCCATTAGGGTAACTTCCAACTAGGAATATATGATTCTATACCAGGCATGGGCAAACTCCAGCTCTCCAGGCATTTTGGACTTCAACTCCCCTCATTCCTAACAGCCCCAGGCCCCTACCTTTTCTTCTCCTTTTCAACTTAAGCAGCTGAGAAAAAGGGAGGGGTCTGAGGTTGTTAGGAATTGTGGGAGTTGAAGTCCAGAACACTTGCAGGGAGGGCCCAAGTTTGCCCATGTCTGATGTAGCCTGTGTCCATTTCACAACTGTATGGTTCTGGAAACACCTGATAACTCTGAGATGATATGGTCAGAATTAAGATTTAAGAGTTGAGAAAGATCTGCAATGTCATCTAGTCTAAACCAGCTCTAAAAGAAATATAATACCACTGCAATATTCATATAATAATAATAATAATAATAATAATATATTGATATACCACTCTATCTCCCCAAGAGAACTCAGGGTGGTTTCCAAAATAAGGCAAAACATTCAATTGCCAGAAAGAAAAACCATACAAACAAAAATAAAAATCATAAAACATAAACATAAAATCCTGCCAAAACAAACACAAAAATTAAAAACCAGTCTCATTATAGGGTTCAAAATACCAATGGCCAGAATTACAAAATTACAGAAGCAGCCAGATTGCTCACCAGAGCGGCGTACAGGGAGCACACCACCCCCCTGTTGCGTTCCGAGCACAATTCAAAGTGCTGGTTTTGACCTACAAAACCCTATACGGTTCCGGCCCAGTGTATCTGTCCGAACAGATCTCCCTCTACATCCCACCTCGAAGTTTAAGATCTTCTGCGGAGGCCCTGCTCTCGACCCCGCCAGTGGCACAAGTGAGACTGGTGGGGACGAGGAGCAGGGCCTTCTCAGGGGTGGCCCCCCACCTGTGGAACTCACTCCCCGGGGAGATCAGATCGACGACTTCCCTTCTAGCGTTTAGGAAAAAACTAAAGACCTGGATGTGGGACCAAGCTTTTGGCCATGCTGACAACTGATTAAAGGACCTATCGATAGACAAGGACAATGGAATGGAATGGATATATGGACTCTGATATATGGACTCTGACATGAGATAGTTTTTATGATTTTAATAGGTATTGATGTTTCATTTTAATTGTTGAACTGTTATATTTTGTATTGTTTGTTGTGTGATTTGGGCATCTAATTGTGCCTCCTTTGTAAGCCGCCCTGAGTCCCCCCCGAGGTGAGAAGGGCGGGGTATAAGTAGATGAAATAAATAAATAAATAAAATTGACATGGCCAACTATGAAAGGGCTGGGGAAAGGCTACTGCATCATAGTATCACAGGGCCAGGGTAGTGAATAAAGTGCAAAGCAGAGTCCTAGCTGTCGGCCAAGGGATGGACCTAGTAACTAATCATTCTCGAAAACTTGCTGGAACATCCAGGTTTTCAGTTCCCTATGGAAAGAGGACAGTGTGGGGATTACCTAATTTCTCTAGAAAGGAGTTCAAAAGTCAAGGGGCCACCACCAAGAAGGTCCTCTCCCTCGTCCCCACCAACCATGCTTGAGGCAGTAGCGGGAACGAGAGGAGGGCCTCCCCAGTAGATCTTAGAGTCTGTGCCGGTTCATAAGGGGAGATATGATCACGAAGAAAGGCAGAGACTGAATTGCACAGGGCTTTGCTGGTCATAATCTATACCTTGAATTGAGGCAGGAAACTTAGCAGCAGCCAGTGGAGCGGCTTTAGTAGGGGTGTCATGCACTCCCTATAGTTAGCCCCAGTTAGAAGCCTGGCTGCTGATCTTTGTACCAGTTGGAATTTCCAGGCCATTTTCAAAGGCAGTCCCATGTAGAGTGCATTGCAATAATCCAATCTGGTTGTAACCAAACCACCGTGGCCATGTCTGGCTTCTCAACGTACAGTCACAGCTTCGCACAAACTTCAATTGTGAGAAGGCTCTCCTGATCACCACCGACACCTGAGCATCAAGTGTCAGCGCTGCATACAAATGGCACCGAATCCCAAAACTCTGGATTACCTCACCCAGTGGTTTCATGCAGATGTTAAAAAGCATGGGAGATTGAATGGAACCCTGTGGAACCACACAGGTCAATGGCCAGGTATCCGAGAAGGTGTCCCCCAGTTTCACCAACTGGGTGTGATCCTGCAGGAAGGAGTGGAGCAACTGCAAAGCAATGCCCACAAGACCATTCTGGAGAGCCACTCCAAAAGGATACCATGATCGATGGTATCGAAAGCCACTGAGATATCCAGGAGAACCAACAAGGACACACTCCCCCTGTCTAGCTCCCTTCGGAGGTCATCCACCATGGTGACCAAAGCCATTTCCGTACTGCGGCCAGACTGCGATGGATCAAGATAATAGCTTCCACTTCCTTTAAAAAAAACTTCTAAAGGAGAGGCCGTCACCTTGTGGTAAGAACATCCCACAGTAATTCCCTAATTTGTGCCTTTGTCACTTTCCTCTGCACAAGCATCATTTCATGAGTATCCTTCTGACCCAAGGAAAACAGAGTGGTGCCATTATACCAACAACACTTAAGGTTGATGGAACCTTAAATTGAGTTTGCTTTCTATCAAAGGTTCTCTGAAATTACCCAGTGAGTTATTTCTGATGGCTGAACCACAGAACTTAGCAGAGAGAAACAGCCCCTTCTTTGTCCCACTGCATCCATGGTGCACCCCAAAACCTCTGGGGGGAAAAAGCTGAGAATCAAAGGGAGGAGGGCTTATAGGAAGCAATATCTATTGCTCATGAAGTTTAGTACACAGGACATTTGGTCTTGCCATTTAGCCTTTTCAAACATTGTTGAACTGGAAGCCACTTCACCTTTATTTGTGTGTATTTTTCAACTGAAATATAGAACACCTCATTGATCTTTATTAAAATCCATTATGTCAATTATGCCCAATTGCATTCTCTGCTCTTCTTAGTTTAATGTAATCCACAAATTTAAGGACACAATAATACCTAGATCAGATCAAAAGCCTATCTACTTCAGAGCTTTATTGTCATTGTGGCAAGCTAAATGCATAGGCAGGACAGAAATGCCAGAGCTCCTTCCTGCTTTTATTTCTTGGCACTGTATTCAGACTCACATGCTGTTGTGTGTCTTCAAGTTGTTTCCAACTTATGGCAACCCTAAGACAACTCTATCACAGGGTTTTCTTAGCAAGATTTGTTCAGTGGGGATTTACTTTACAGGAATAGTGATATTAGTGGTATATCCTTCTCTGGTATATATTTGTTAATTTATTCTTCAAGTTGTTTGAGTAAGCAGCCATTGCCATGTCTTACAGTAGTCAATTTCAATAGTTTAAATGTACACCATATGAAGAAATTCTTCCTGAATTTCAGACTTATATTCACTACCAATTAAATGGATAGAACTATTATTGTATTCGGGCTTGGTCAGATAATGTTAGCCCAGTTAACATCACTCACCACATAATCAACTCTCATATCTTGCTGGCTTCTGTAAATTAATGTGGATGTTTTATGTTTAGGTTTTATGTTAGATATAATTTTGATAGGTTACATTTTATTTAATTCGTAGATGTCATGTTATAAATTCTTTTCATTTGTGGGGTTATTTTGGGCTATTATGTTGTATTATTTGTTGGTGTACTAAGGCACTGAACGTTTGCCTTTTTTGTTTGTTGGAATCCGCCCTGCATCCCTTCAGGGGATAGGGCAGAATAGAAATAAAGATGATGATGATGATGATGATTATTGATGACAAAATATTCCTTCTATTCACGTTCTCCACACTATACATAAAAAGATAAAAGGTCTTCCCCTGACATTCAGTCCATTTGTGTCCAGCTCTGGGGGATGGTGGTCATTTCCATTTCTAAGCTGAAGAGCCAAGGTTATGTGACTGGCATGACTGCATGGAGTGCCGTTAACTTCCCACAGAAGTGGTACCTATTTATCTACTCACATTTGCAGGTTTCGAACTGCTAGGTTGACAAAAGCTGGGCCTAACAGCGGGAGCTCATGCTGCTCTCCAGATTCGAACTGCAACCTATACATATTTGTATACCATTCTATTATGTCATCTTTCACTTGCCATTTCTTAAAGATCCCCAAACATAACTTTTTGTCTTAGAGGATGAGCACCTTTTCCAGCTCTACAGTATATTTTCTGAATTGTGTCCCCAAGAGTGTGTATTGTTCCAAGTGTTGCTGCACCATCAGTTTATATAAAGGTGTTACAATATTGGCAGTTTTATTTTGGAATTTGGAATTTCTGGAAGAATTGATGAGGCCTATAGGTAGCTCATATTCACCCTATTTATTTATGTGCTTAAGAGGTTCATAACATTTACTATTTACTCAAACTGGCCTGTAGCAAACTATAATAATAATAATAATAATAATAATAATAATAATAATAATAATAATAATAATAATGTCTAGTTTTCTCTAGCGCAGTGGTTCTCAACCTGGGGTCCCCAGATGTTTTTGGCCTTCAACTCCCAGAAATCCTAATAGCTGGTAAACTGGCTGGGATTTCTGGGAGTTGTAGGCCAAAAACATCTGGGGACCCCAGGTTGAGAACCACTGCGGGTTGAGGAAGATCAGCAATACAATAATGTTTCTGTGTGAGAAGACTCCCTTTGTTAGAATGAGGTGATTCCCTGTCTCCTGCCTGTGAAAGTGTCAACATAAGGGGAAAAGGATATTTAAAGATTGGGAAAGATCAGATAATAGATCTAGTTTCCGAGGAGATGAAATCCAGTTGTAATCCAACCCAGAAAACCAGTCCACTGGGGTTAAGTATAGTTCATCACAGACACCCCAGTGAACAGCAGCTGGAAGAGACAGCTAAATGACATGAGCTTGGGTTTATCGCTACATCCTGCCTAATATCTTCATACAATCAATAAACTATTAATTTGGTATGCCTGTGTCTATGTTAAAATTGGCAGATCATCAAGCTTGAGTTGGCCTGGTAACAAAATGGATCAAGGTTCTAGAATCATTACACTAATGAACTTCCCATATAAAATTTGCATTTTTCACCGAGGCCACATGTTGGGTCATCATTTTCATTAAACTGACCACTATAATCCCATAATTCCTTTCCTGGTTAAGAAACATTTCTCACTAGCTCAGACCCTGTAAACATTTGTGAAGTTGGGGTATATATATAAATATGCATAGGTTTGTCTTGGTTAGTTTTCACTTCTGAATTTTTTAAAAATGTACTGTTTGATATTTAACATGCAAGGGAGCCCTGCAACCTTTAGTTAAAAGAAGGATTCTCTGCAAGGTTAGTGGCCACAAAAAAAGTTTAGGAGGACGACACCTCTGTTCTATAGCCTGATAATTTTGATGCAGTCATCAAATTACTATAAACACACCTAACAGTAGCATTTTCCAGCCCACATTTTACCAGTTTCCTCGCCAAGGTATTATGGGAAGGTGAGACAGTTTATGAGAACATTGTTGCACTAGAAATATATTATGTCTATAGCCTTCTCCCCATATTTTCTAGCTCTTCTTACCTGGACATGCCAGTCTTGACCATAAAATTGCATTGGCACTCTGTATATAGCTTTCCCTTTTTAATGTACTTAATAGTAGCCCTGAACCAGGTTCAAATGAAACTTTGCCACTGAGCATTTAATCCAGTGGTTCTCAACCTGTGGGTCCCCAGATGTTTTGGCCTTCAGCTCCCAGAAATCCTAACAGCTGGTAAACTGGCTGGGATTATTGGGAGTTGTCGGCCAAAACACCTTGGGACCCACAGGTTGAGAACCACTAATTTAAGCTAAACTGTTTTGATTACGTGATTACGTTTCTCCAAAACCAATTTGCACAACTGTCCAGTTTGTGATGACAGCCTTTCTTCCACGCAGAGTCCTTAGTGAGCCATGTGATTTGTTTCTTAATAGCATTAGTAACCAGCTTTCCAGACCTCTGGAATTTCACTGAAGTTGACCAATATGTGATTCGTATTAGAAACTAGCCGTAGAGAACCCTACTTCTGTTATTGATGGTAATCTGTTAAGCTTAAGGAGGGACCCACTATATGAACATTCCAACATTACAAAAACACAACGAGAAGTTCAGCAACAGACACTATCCCTTAATTGACATACACAAAATAAACATACTTTTATCATGTTTAGTATTGGCCTCCTAATGTACAGGCAGTTACCAAGTTGCAAACATCCAGCTTACAAACAACCCATAGTTAAGAATGGGGGTCAGATAACAGGAAGTAAGTGAAATCTACTCCTAGGAAGGGAAATTATTAGGGAAAGGTGTCTTCAATGAAGCTTTCTCACCAATCCTTGTTTCCTCAGTAAGCAATTTATTTCAAAATCCAGTTATCACAAGGACAAAAAGTGAAGTGAAATCTTCTGAACAAACATCATAAGGGTGTAAAACCTTCCATGTGATATCCAAAGCTAAATATATATACTTTTTTTGGCTGGAGTCACACTTAAAAATGTACTCGTTTCAACTTACATACAAATTTAACTTAAGAACAAACCTACACAACCTATCTTGTTTTTAACTTGGGGATTGCCTATACATAAAAACCCACAAAAAGTCTCAACACTGTTAATTCCTTATTCGTTTTAATGGTGACTAATTTTGTCTGTCCCTCTTACATGGGAAAATTGAATTCTATTCACCACATCCTGGAAAATTTGGATTGCTGCAAGACATGGAAAGATCTGACATTGAATCATACAGAAACATTCACCCAGTCTGTCTCAAAGCTTCCCCACTTCATAAAAGGAAACTTATTCGCTGCCGCATCAAAATAACTGTTTATGTAAATCATCAGCCCTCTGTCTTTATTTGATGTTCTCAGTTAGGCTCACTCAAATTATCACATTATTCTATTTGGATTTAAAGTACATCTAAAGAAATTGAAAAAATCACTATGCATTCTATGAAGCCATATTCATACAACTGACTTAGTCTTTTAATCTTTTACTTTACATAGGGTGACTTATTGATACTTCTTTAACTTGTTTCTGTTTAAAAATCCACTTTTCCCAATCAGATTTTGAACTCCTTTGAGATTGTTTTTAAATAGCAGATGGATACATCTACTAAAAGCTACTGTAATTTTTTTTCCTAATTGAGTGACTACACATCCCTCATTTAACCCTATGAAATTTCTTATGTGGAAAAAATAATCTAAAATAAGGAGAAAAGAGGCTTGTATTTTCCTCCTTTACAAAAAAAAGAGAGTGAGAAAGCTAAAGGGTGGGAGAGATTGAAAGTTTCACGCAAAAAAAGTTCATCTGTGTCAGCTACTGTGCAGAGGCTGCTTAACAAAGAATTCCTTTCATCCCCCATACATTTGTTCCAAGCATGTGCCTTTAAAATTGCAGTTTGGCTAGAATAGTAACACCAAAAATAACATTGTGTAGACGTTCCAAATTATCATTCAGGGCACTGTTAGATTTTATGTTCACAGTCTCAAAAATAGAACATTTTCTCCGATAGATTATTTTGCTCTGCAGACAAACATTAAAATGTTACTACCACGCGAACAAGAATATGTATTTTTAGCCCACTGTGAGACAAACCACACACAAAAATGTTTGGCTCAAAGTGCATGTGACATAACAAAACACAAACACCGTTTTGTTTTAACTTCGGAGGTGGGGGCAAAGGTAGGATGAGGTCACTGGCAATTGGGAAAGCCACACCCCTCCCCCCCCCCCCCACACACACCAGGCAAAATTGATTCTGCAGACTCTCAAAATTGCTTCTGCAAAGCTACCTGTCATTTCCATCCAGCATGGCTAATAGCAGTTTCACAGCTGGGGATATTTCCTTGTGAGGGAAATTGCATGAAAGGATAGAGATATCCTCCTCTTCTTGCAGCTCCTGCCACAAAACTAGTTGAGAATAGGATAGCTGCTTTTACATTTGTTTCCCTTTTCATCAAAAATCTCATTAAAAAATACAGAAGCTCAGGTCAAGAGCTTTTAGCTTTGGTTTTTACATATACCTGTTGAGGATCCCTTTAAAGAAATGCTTGGGACCAAAAGTGTTTTCATGTATGCGTGATCTACACATAGCCTGGAAGTAATTTTATACACAATCACTTTGTACATGAAGCAAAGTTGTGTACACTGAATACAAAGCAAAGGGATCACTATTTCAGCCACTTATTGGACAATTTGAAATATCAGAGTATTTTGGATTCTCCTATTTTGAGAAGAAGGCACTGCGGAATATAAAGGTAGGAGGAAGGAGCTTTTGTTTGAGTAGCCCTTTCTTCTTTTCCCAAGGACAGAATAAATGATATGACAGAGGAACTTTATGGGCAGTTTTGTACTGAAATACAACACTTGGTTGAAATAGCAAACTTACAATTCTCCATATATCTGGCGTGTAGTTTCTAATTATCTAAAAGATAAAACCTGAATGTACTTTGTACATTTAATACATTCCAAACGGAATGCTGATAAGATGAAGGCTCTGCTGATTGGTCGTTCATGAAAATATGAATTGGATAATCAGCCTAACTAACTTTCATGTGGTTGGACTTCCCTAAGGGTGCATAGCTTAGGAATATTCCTAGACAGCATAGCAGTCCAAAGTGTGCTCTGCAGCATAGTGTTTGGTGCCAGCTGCAGTTTTTACTGGACAGAGATTACTTTGCTGCAGTAATCCATGCCCTGGTAACTTCCCAATTAGACTATTGCAGTGCACTTTGAAAAGGGCTGTCCTTGAAAATTATTCAGATGCCAAAGCGAGTGCAAGAAATGTCGCAGCAAGATTGTTGGCCATATTATCATACAGACACCGCAAAGCATGGGCCATAAAGGAGTTGCACTGGCTGCAGCACAGGCTGCCAATATGCAGCCTGTGCTGCAGGCTTAGGTAATTTGTAACACTATTTATTAGAAAAAGCCAGCCTTTCCCATTAGAAAATGCATAAGAATGTGGGTGAACAACAACTCCCAAAATCATGGTCAATCCTCCCTGAATCCCACCAGTATTCACAGTTGGCCATGTTGGACCTGTGTGCCAAGTTTGGTCCAGATCCATCATTGTTTGAGTCCACAGTGTTCTCTGGATGTAGATGAACTATAATTCACTCAAGGTCAATCCCCACCAAACCCTTTCAGTACTATTTTCTGTTGGTCCTGGGTGTTCTGTGTGCCAAGTTTGGTTCAATTCCATTGTTGGTGGAGTTCAGAATGCTCTTTGATTATAGGTTAACAATAAATCCCAGCAAGAACAACTCCCAAATGACAAAATCAATCCCCCACAACCCCACCGGTATTCAAATTTGGGTGTGTTGGGTATTTATACCAAATTTGGTCCAGTGAATGAAAATACACCCTGCATATCAGATATGTACATTATGATTCACAACAGTAGCAAACATAATACTTTTATGTTTGGGAGTCACCACAACATGTATTAAGGGGTCGCTGCATTAGGAAGGTTGAGGACCACTGTTTTAGACCCTAGTTGTTCTATACAATAGTTATGCAGCCTTGCATTTCATCCCATGCCCTCCATCTATGGTTAGAGCTTTGCACTTATCCCATTCCCTTGTCCTATTGTTTGCTGCCTGGTCATATTTAGTGTAGCTTACCTCCATCGGTTGATGACCACTGCTTTGATTGAGTCTTAAATTGTTATCTTATATGTCTATATGTTTTATTCAGTGGTATTTTATATGATGTTTTATTATATGTTCTTTTAGGCACTTTGTGCCATGTGTAAGCCACCCCAAGTCCTTTCAGGGAGATGGTGGCAGGATACAACAATAAAGTTGTTGTTGTTGTTGTTGTTGTTGTTTTACTAACATAAAAGAACAGTATGTCACAGAAAACGAGATCTATATGCTGGATTTCGTATCACAAAATCACAAGTCGAACACTACCCAAGCTTCTAGGACTGTGTGATGTATTTTCGAATGATGGGTGCAGATCCAAGTAATGTGGCGTTTTGCAGTTGACAGATCATGATTTTGTCAATGTTTATTGTTTTCAAATGCCGGCTGAGATCTTTTGGCATGGCACCCAGTGCGCCAATGACCACTGGAACCACCTGTACTGGTTTATGCCAGAGCCTTTGCAGTTCGATTTTGAGGTCTTGATAGCAGCTGAGTTTTTCCTGTTGTTTTTCCTCAATGCGACTGTCACCCGGTATGGCGACATCAATCATCCAAACTTTTTTCTTTTCCACAATTGTGATGTCTGGTGTATTGTTTTCCAAAACCTTGCCAGTCTGGATTCAAAAGTCCCACAGTATTTTTGCATATTCATTTTCCATGACCTTTGCGGGTTTATGATCCCACCCATTATTTACTACTGGCAGGTGGTACTTGTGACATAAGTTCTTGTGACATAAGATCCAGTGAATCATCTGGGCCACAGAGCTGTGCCTCTGTTTGTAGTCTGTCTGTGTGATTTTCTTGCAACAACTGAGGATATGGTCCATGGTTTCATCAGCTTCCTTGCACAGTCTGCATTTTGGGCCATCCACTGATTTTTCGATCTTGGCCTTAATTGCATTGATTCTGATGGCTTGCTCCTGGGCTGCAGGAATCAGGCCTTCTGTCTCCTTCTTCAGTGTTCCATTCATGAACCATAACCAGGTCTTCTCCCTGTCAACTTTTCCTTCAATTTTATCAAAGAACTGCCTATGTAATGCTTTGTTGTGCCAGCAGTCAGCTCTGGTTTGGAGTACAGTTTTCTTGTACTGACTCTTTGTCTGCTCTGCTTTGAGAAGTTTCCAATTATTGACTTCAATTAAAGCAGGTTCTTGGCTTTCCTTGACGTGTTCTGCCAGGATGTATTTTTTCTTCTTCAACTGCTTGTTCTACTTGTAAAAGTCCTCTGCCACCAGACTTTCTAGGCAGATAGAGCCAGTCAACATCACTGCGAGGATGTAATGAATTATGACTGGTCATGAGTTTTCGTGTTTTTCCGTCCAAATTGTCCAGTTCTACCTGAGCACCTAACCCATTAGCACTATGGAGAAACAAACCAAAACAAAGTCTATACTGGCTCTGTCGACACCCAGGATAAAATGGACTGCGGTGGATGCTGCTGATTCTGGACATCCATCAACAAGTGGACTACAGAATCAAAATACAAATGAACAATCACAGAAGTGGCAGAAATATACAATGCCAGAAAACTGCACTATTATTATTATTATTATTATTATTATTATTATTATTATTATTATGTCAAAGACATTGCTATATGGCATGTGATGAAAAAGACTTAAATCTACAAATCTGTGCAAACAACTTATTTCTGTCAGTTAGTGTAAACATTGCTAAAGGATTCCCTTGAATATTGTTTTAATTGAATGTCATCTCATAATTGATCTCACAATGGAGGATGAGCTACAAGTATACAAACATACAAACGTCATCTGCTCAGTTATTTTCTTTCCTTTAGGATTAAGTTTTAGCCACAACAAAAATGGTGATGTATTGACTAATGCAATCGTTATTGTTCTTCTCAATGAACCCAATGCCTTTATGCTCATGCGACAGAAATAATAATGAATGCTCATTCAATGTGTTTTTATGTTACTTATGTAATTATTATCCAAGTGTGACCATATTAATACTAATTTAAAATATATTTTAATGATAATCCGTAGGGATAATCCTGGCCTTTTTCTCTTGAATTGGTTTTAAATGACCTATTATTTTCTAACAAAAAGGGCATTTTGTTTAATATATATGTCCTACATTTTAGGAATGTGTAGGCTCATATATATTTAAATGTGATTAAATATGGAATTATTCTTTGCCAAACTAACAATTACTACTGATTTAGATGACATGCAGTCCAAATTGCTGTGTGTTGTAATTACAAACTGCATTTGTTGCACTCCAGGGAATTTATGAAGACTGATATCTTGGCTATTAACATGGTAAATTACAGTGATTTATATGAAGTGCCAAATAAGCCAAAATCTAACCATTTGCTGTTGACTGCCATCAAGATGACTTAGACATATGATGACCCCATAAATGAAAGACGTCCAAGTCACTACATCATCAACAGCCCGGCTCACGTCTTGTGTATTCAGGGACTTTGGGTTTATACATCTGGAATACAGTTTTCATCTTTTTCTACTGCATTTACCATACCAAGCATTATTGTCTTTTCTAGTGAATTATATCTTCCCATGAAATGTTTAAACTATGGCACTCATAGTTAAATTATCTTGGTTTCAAAGGAGAGTTCTGGCTTGATTTGCTCTATTTGTCTTTTTTGCAGCCCACGGTACTTGCAGAACTCTTCTTCAGCATTTCATCTGAAAAGTTGGGTTTCTTCCTTTAAACTTTCTCCATTGTCCAGCTTTCACAACCATACATTGGAAATACAATGGTATGGGCAACCATAACTTTAGTATTCAATGATATCTTAATACCTCAGGATATTGTCTAGTTCCTTCATAGGTGCCCTTCCAAGCTCTGGTTTCTTCTGATTTCTTGAATGCAATCTCCATTCTAATGACTATGCCAAAGTTTGGAAATGTTTGAACTGTTTCAATATCTTCATTAACTACTTTAAAATTATGTAATGTATTTGATTTTACACTTTCTCCCTTGACTTTCTTCAGTAATTATCCCAAGTCTTTGATATTTTAAGCTAGGAGTATGGTGCCATCTGCATATCTTAATTGTTGACATTTCTTATCAAATTTTCATGCCTCCTTCCTCTGAGTATAATCCTTGCTTATATGTTCAGTATACGACTTCGACAGAGTGATAAAATTACCCTGACCCCCTTGTCAATTTGAAACCACCCCATTTCTCTTTATACTGACCTGATGGTAAGCTGTTATCCTGAGAACAAATTATGCATAAGGATAATCAAATGTTGTGGCACACCTATTTCTTTAAGTATGATCTACAGCTTTTCATAATGTACACACTCAGATAGTTTGCTATAGTCTATAAAGCACAGGCTAATTTTATTTTACAATTTTTGGTGTGTTCCATTATCCAGTGCTTGCAATGTGATCTCTAGTGCCTTTTCATTTTGTCAACCCAGCTTGGACATCTAGCATTTCTCATTCCATATATGGTAGAATTTTGAGCATCACTTTACTTATATTGAAAATTAATGCAATGATCCACAGTTACCGCAATCAATGGTGTCTGCTTTTCTTGAGGATTGAAATGTATATTGACTGTTTCCAATCTGTGGGGCATTGTTTTGTTTTCCATTTTTTATACAGTTTGATACCAGGAACTGCCGTGGCTCAATGCTATACAATCATGAGAGTTGTAATTTGGTGTGGTACCAATATTCTCTGTCAGAGAAGGCTAAAAACCACATAAAGCTACAATAGAGTTTCTGGAGCCTAAAGCAGCTTTATTGGTATATCATCTATTACTGGTGATTTAGTTCTCCCAAGCAGCCCGAGTGCCTTTTCCATTTCACTTTTTAAAATTGGAGGTTCATCTTCATATGGTCCTTCATCAAATGAATCTGTCACCCCTGCCAATCTTTCATAAAGTTCTTCCATGTATTGTTTCCATCATTTGTTCATTTCTACTTGGTCATGTAATGTGTTTTCCTGCTCATAGAGCACCCCCACTCTTGCTTTAAATTTCCCTTTGATTTCTCGGAAGAGGTCAATTGTTCTTCCTTTTTGTTGTTGCCCTCTTTTATTTCTCTTTGCTGGATATTTGATTTTTCTTTACGGATATCTCCTTGCCCCTGCTCACAGGTCACTGAACAGTTTCAATCAGGATTCTGACTCCATTACTGTCAGCTTTTGCTGTTGCTTCTCAACTATACTCAGCTGCTTGAAAAGTTTTGCCTGTCATCTATTCCCTTTCTTTTTGGCTGCAGATAATGTATTTTTGCATTCTTCTCTAACAAGACCAATGGCTTCTGTCCAGAGTTCTTCTGGCTCCCAGTCAATCAGGATTAATAGTGCAAATCTAATTATTATATTCTCTTTAAATTTTATGTGGATAAGAAAGATTGTCCACTATTGTCTCTTTTGTTTTCCTTATTGATTGAGCCTCTGGCTAACCTTATTCGACCTAATGATATCAGGCTTGCAAGTTAATGGCCACTATCAGAAAATAGCTTTACATGCTGATTGTATTATTTATAAAATAAATCCCAAAGCCTACTTTCCAATTCTGAAACAGATAATAAAAACATATATTAATGCCGCAAAATTAATTTACATAAGTCTAAACCCCTGTGCCCAAATTTTCCACCTCCACAGCAAAAAACTTCCTCTCTAACCTGCAATTTCAACCTTTGGGGTTTATATATCTGACCATAACAGTTACAAAACACATATCACAATGGACTCAAATTACAATCTTGTATTAAGTGGACTTAAACTAAAATATAGTAATGGCATAACTCTGAAACTTTCCATCCTAGGCAGAGTAGCCATCATCAAGATCTTCCTTATTGCCCATTTGATTTTCTTATTCCAAATTATTCCTTTGAGTTCCCCCTCCAGTTGTGCCATCAGCCAAAACACTACTTATAGTTGCCCTCTCCTGTATCCCAATAGCTTTGTCAGTGCCTTCTAATTTGGGAGTTCCATCTTCTGGCATGATCTCTTGCTTCATTTTGGATTGTTTCATCAAAGTGTTTTCCTGGTAAAAGATATCCAGTATGACTCCTTCTGTGCAGCAGTAACAGGTATTAGTTATGGTGCCACTGCTACTATCTCTGAAAGATCTTTTGCTAGTTCTTCCTCCATTCTTTTCTGCTCACTACTGCAATTGTCCAATAGGTGTTTGTCACAATTAGTCTGAGTCCCCAGCAAAAACTTGTCTGACATGGGAGACCATACCATCAGCACTGCTGTCATCTTGCCTCATAGGAACATGTAGTCCTATCACAGCAGAAAAGTAATGCCATCTAGCCATGGTACTCTCTTTAAGCAGGGTCTTAGTGCGCGTTTTTGAGAACTGCATATTTTGGGTTTCCTGGGAGAAATATATTTTTGTCTGTAAGCCGAAGTCACTTAATATGGAAGTAATATCACATTGAATTTTAATAAAAAAACAAAGTTAATTCCAAGTAACATGTTTAGCATTATGACATGCTCTCTATTTTTCAGCCAGGGTTTTATGTTTACACTTTTAAAGTTCAGATTCTCAACAGCTAGTCGGCAAGAATCACAGCATCTACAAGAATTACTTAATAGAATAATAAAAAAAGCTGTACAAACTTTTAGTTAAATCAGAAAGTGAAATAATATTAAATAGGCCTGCGATTACACAAGGCATCTGTTCCAAGACTATGTTTTTGAAGTTTTCACATACAGCACAGGAATTATCTTGGATTATTGTGTGAAGAAGCTATTTCCAGCTTTTGTAAGAATGTATGTATGTGCATGGGTGTGTTATATTTAAAAACCATTTCTTAATTAGGAGTATTTATCAGGTTGATTAATAGAGTAAATGTATGTTTACTCAGAAGAAATTCCCCATTATATCCAGCAAAGTCTAATTGGTTTTTAGGATGGGAGCCAATTATTTTTTATTGATTAACTCAAGCAATTAATTATTGCACCCATACTAGCAATCGGGATACTTAGCATTCTCTAAAATTTATCACACAGTTGGTTGAATCCCAATTTAGGCTCATACAACTGGTGAGCTGAAAATTGTCTTCCCTGCCTCTCCTCTCCATGGCAATCTTATCTGCCCCCTCAAAATGCCACCTGGATGGTCCCCAACAAATGGAGTTGACGGAGACTGGATTCCTGAAAAAAAATGGGAGGAGAAAGCTTTATTGAGTGGAACACTTCCATTTACAAAAACAGACCTTCAGTTCTCCCCAGTGTATTAGCCAGCAGAGGATTCCTGGCTACTATGATGGTATTCTACTGAACAGAATAATTATTTCTAAGAGGACAATTCCACTTTCACATTCGGGTCACTTCTCCTTTCCTCTACCTTCCCACTAACCTCTGCCCTAGGGAGTAGGAAGTTTTTTAAATGTGTCAAAATATAGGTTTGCTTTTTGAGGAAAAAAATAAAAATACTTTCAAGTCATGGATGGCTGAATTTGTGGATGCATAGATATGGAGGTCTGACTGCATTTTGTTTAAATTATCTAAAGTAGCAACTTGGCAGAACCCCCACGCACACTTTCAAGCACCATAGCTGTATGATGGCAAGGCATAATAAACCAGGGATCTTTGGAACCCTGCCTTATTTATCGTTTACGATCTTACTCACAGTGCAGACAGCTGAACAAATCATGAACAAGCCAGAAAAAAAAGGAATATTAAAGTAAACCCCAGTTTCTTTGTGGGGCTTGTTGTGAGATAGGGGCCAAGATAGAGCGTAAGCTGCAACCAAATTGGGATGAAATGAATAATGAACCATATAGTAAATCTATGTCTTAACTGCTCCCACAGCAAGTGGGTTTGTTCAGGCAGCACATGCTAGTATGCTGCTCACAACTGATAAGCCAGGTTTCCAACACATCCTTTGCTTATCATGCTGTGTGATCATGGTCAGTAAATCTTGTGAAAGAACCAGAATACGTCAGCTTCTGTTCTTAACCGTAGGAAAGATAATACTACTGTAGTGCTTTCCTCCATTGTCTAGAATATATAAAATATATAAATTAATCCCACAGTGTAACTGCTTTTGTCCAAAATCAGTAAATCTCACTTCAATAATACTGGTATTATGATGCCATTATCTACATGCTTAGTAAGCATTCCAGAAACGTATGTATTGAACCCACCAAATGCCACCACATCTTGATTGAAGAATGCATGAGACACAGCAACAGCAATGATTTTTGTACTTCACCCACCAGGGAAGAAGATTAAACGGAATGAAGTGAGAGGATTACAAAGTCAAGTGAGGCAAATGTAAGGGTCTGATCTCCAATAAAATGCCCTGGATACAAAGCAATAAACTGTCTGGCTTTGATACACTTCCCTGAAAGGCCTTTTAGGCTACATGGAGTTTTGCACAGAGATCTTATTGAGTGTAACGAAAACTACATGTTTCTTTTTATATGAGTAATATCACCAGAATTAATTTCTGGATGTTACATGCTTAGGTGTAACAGGTGTCCTAAGGCAGATTTTTTTCTTTCACTGTAGCTCATGACATCTGGATTGTATGATTACTGGCAAAAGGAGGGCTGATGATATGTAGAGGATTTTCTCTTGGGATGTTCTTCAGCCAGACTTAATGGGTGTGTGATTCTCTTTTCCTTTAATGGGATTGAACTAGGCAACCTTTCTCAGTTTAGCTTTAATTAAGTTGTGAGTCAAGCTATATCTAACTCAAATATTTTCTTGTATCTGTGGGTTATATTTAGCCACAGGCACTGAAAATATGAAATATCAATCATATCTTAAAGGTAGGAAAACAATTAGGAATACTGATGTCTACTCTAAATTATATCTCAAAGCTTTCATACAAATACTAACACATTCTGATTTCTCCTTGCCAATAAATACTTCTAAAGGGATTTTGGAATAGCACTGGTGTTTATCTCAGAAATATTAAAAAAGAAGGAAAATCTCTCTGTTAAATCTTTTCTTACACTGTCTATCAGATTAAACAAAAATGTCAATTTACTTTGGAATGAAAACTATTTCACATTCACAAATAACAGGCGGAGGGTCCGGAGAATTTAGTAGGCAGAAGTTGCATTTTGTGTAACTTTGTTTTCAACTTAAAAATAGTTAAACTTTTACTGACACACCCCTCGCTATACAGAAATAAATTATTTAATCAGCAGGGTTGCAGCTGACTTTCCTAAACATATTCATTAAATCATGTCCACTGCATATGCAAGATAAATAAATCAGAGAGCCATTATGTTAATTAACAAACCCAACTTAATCTTGGTAAAACCATGAGACAATATTATTGCTTCATTCTATACAAAACCTGCAGAAATCTGAAAAAAAGATGATTTGAGCAAATCAGAAAAACAAAAATACTGCAAATAAAACTTGTATGTATATTTCTTAATCTTCCAAAGACTCTATATTGCTTCATCATTCTCTGAAAAGGGGGGAAAGTGCTGCAAAAGTTTTAAGAAACTGCAGTTGGTTGTATCTTTCAGTTGCACAATTAATATTTTAAGTTTGTTCACATCATATGTGTGTCTAAAGACAGTTTGAGCTACCTTTTATAACACAAAATATCAGAATGCACCAAGGCCTCTCTTTGCTCCATTGATGGATGAGCACTATTTGTTATTATACTGTGAGGTTAAAGTGAACCATGGCTGATGAAACTGCTGAAAGGAAATTTGCTGTTGTCCTTAATATGGTAATAGATCTTGCATTCACGGTAAATTTAATCAGATGACTGTCCTACATCAGCATTATCTTCTGTCTTTAATACTTCATGCAGTTAAAACCACACTTGCAGTATTTAATAGGATCTGAAGAACCCAATGGCTTCCACCAATCTGTGCATTAAATAATCGTATAATAAAATGTTTTGTCCAATACTTTTAAAATATATCATTAATTTGCCAATAAAGCTATAAAATAAACCAGATTTTGATTAGGTTTTTAATTTTATAAATATGCTGTGATGGTTAGAAGCAAATTCCGATCGGTTAAAAATGCCCAGCATACAGGGTACAAAATTGGTGCTAGGGAGGAAATAACAAAAGATACCAACAATGATAATACCAGCCTTGATTGTCAGAGGTATTGTAGTGGAGGGCAAAAACTTTTCCGCGTTAAATGAGCTACTGGTCCAATTTAATCTCGGATGTTCCGGTTTTTAATATCAATCATGCTTTTAAAATATTTTAATATCAATCATGTTCTTGTCTTTTTAAAGTTTAACATCATTTTAGAACACTGGACAGCGCACATTTTGTTGCCCCAAATGTTAGAGCTGTTTCTGGGTAATACTTGACCTACTAATTCCAAAAAATAGATCCAAAAATAGATCCAGTTCCCTCCTATCAGCTCTAGTTTTTGAGGATCCCCCCAGGCAACAACAGCTAAGTTACCTCTATGCAAATACCCTCACTTGATTGACATTGCATCTGCAAAGCTACTCAATGCTAATCAAATTTGCTAATTGCAACAGTCACACTTGCTTCAAACAAACAAGAGTTCTTTTTCCCACCCTGGACATTCTACAGAACATACCTCTGAAGTTGCTTGCCATAGATGCAGATGAAACATCAGGAGAGAATGCTACCGGAACATGGCCATACAGCCTGAAACACTCACAGCAACCCAGTTCTAAGTCTGTCTGTCTTTCTGATTGTACCATAATGATTGTTGCTAGGAAAAACAGCCCTTTGTGCTGTCACTGGGAAAGAAAGGGGACATGTGTATGAGAGGAAGGGAGGAAGGAGAGAAGGAAAGAGCCATAAATACAGCCATGTTGCCATGATGAACTAGGATCTCTCAGAGCTGGAGGGAAAGAAGAGAAAAGAAAAGGGGGGAAAGTAGCAGGGGATGGAAGAGATGAAAGTTGGAGTGCAGCAGCCTCTCTGACACCCATGAAATGCCACGTATATATGCTAGTAATGGTATAATTGTATAATGTGAATGGGTCCCTCAAAATTTTAGAGCTAGGATACTGTGCAGAATAATGCCTCATATTGTAGTTAAAATCATTATAATAGACATGAACATCTGCAAAAACTGCCACCCAGAATCTGACCTGAAGCCTTTTCTGTTATCCTAGGATGGCCAACTTTACTGAGGATGTTCCTTTCTTCAAATATGGCCTATATCTGAAGGTAATATTTATTCAAGAGCCAGCATAGTTATAGTGGTGGACTAAGACTTGGGGATTGAATTCTTGCTCCACCACTGGGTGACTTTGATAAGTCACACTCTCTTAGAGGAAGGTAATGACAAACTTCTGGATAAAGAAACCTAGCGGAGAACACCCAATGAGCAAGTCTCAATAAGTCCTTTTCAACTAGAAAGCACATAACAATTTATTCATTTATTTGAATTTTATTCTGCATTTCTTTCAGAATTGTGACTAAAGATGGCTTGGTGTAAAATTAAAACAAACAGAAAAGAAAATATATGAAAACAGAAAATCAGCAAAATCAGATAAAATGTAATGCTAAACAAACTTTAGAACAGACTGTAATATTAAAGTATTATTAATTGCAATTCAAAAATGTATTTAAAAATATAGAAATACCCAGTCCAAAGTTGTTTAAAAATAAAGAACCATGAGAAAGTTCTCTGCCTTGAAGTTCCCAATCAGTTGATTGCATCTGGGGCAGCAGATGGAGGAGAAACACACACACCATCTAGATTTCCTCATTGTGATCAGATGTGTATTCACATGTAGAGTAATTACTGCTAGTTTTGCATCTAAATAAGCATATGCAATTTTAATGCAAATTTGCATCCTCTTTTGTTCTCTTTGTTGACAATGTGTCTGCTCTGTCTGCCCTGAAGTGAACAGCCATAATAGTACATTGTGTCTCATTGCAGACCTATAGGGATACATAGCCAGGGTTTCCAGGCATCCTGGATTTTAAGGGATAGTCCCATATTTGAATAACATGTCTTGCATCCTGTTACATTCTTTCCCAGAACATCAGTTGTCCTGTATTTCCGGAAATGGATGGTGTAGCGGAAATTTCCGATCTGAGCACATGTTGATCTGACCACCCTGAGTCGCCTGAGGGCTGAGAAGGGCAGTATACAAATATAGCAAATAAATAAATAAATAAATAAATAAATAAATAAACAAACAAACAAACATGTACTTCCAATGTGAGCATTTGGTGGAAGTGAGTCCAGGCCTGGCCAGCCTCTTCCTCTTCCCCTCCTAGTTGGGAGGCTTTTTTCTGTGCGCCCAGGTGAAGCAGGCTTGAGGGGGGGGGGGGAGCTCCTTCCCTCTCCTGCAGCCCCATCTGACCCCTGCCCCCAGGCTACAAAAGAAGGAAAGGGGGCAGGGCCATCCCTTCCCAGAGTGTAATTGTTATTGTGTCCCTTATTTTCACCTTCAACACCTGGCAACCCTGTACATAGCACACATTGGGTCTAGGCATTCCTGTGTTGGTATATACAACAGTATATAAAGATATGTGGTTCATATTAAAATTTCCCTTTCCCAGAAATAACAACAGCAATAATTTATTCTTAATGTTGGTCTCTGACCTGCTGTTAACAAGATAGGCAAGTCAAGTACCTGATGCAGGAAATAACCGTTATTCATTTGCACTTACTAACAAAGAGGGGAGAGTGCAAGACTGCTCCAACACTGAGAACGCAAGGCCACAGCTCCAAAACAAACACATAAATGCTTTCAATAAGCACAGAAATCACAAGCTGTGCCTTCTTTCCTTGCAGTGGTACAGGGGAAGAAGGTCACCATATAGGTACTCACAACTCCAGTATTTATTATAGTTACTACATAACGAGGGTACATTTGTTTTAATGCTTGATGGAATAAATAGAATTATTTAATTGCAGAATGGGAATGTATCCCAAGAGTTCTCTAGTCCAAACCCTGCTGATGCAGCAAACATACAGCTAAAGCATCCTAAGAAATGGCTATCTAATCTTAATTTTAAAATGTTAGATGAAGGAAAACACCTAATTCTCAAAAAGAGTCCATTCCACCTTTATTTACAGAAATTAGTGCCAGAATTTTACCTATTGCTTACTTGTAATCTGAGCCTGCAGATCCTACCTTTTGAAATCACAAAGCAAAAACAAACAAACATCCCAAGTTTGCTCCATTTTCTTCAGGCAATCCTTTAACACTGAAAAGTAGAATAGGAGTCATGGTATTTTTTGTTCATCATTTCTCCAAGCTAACCATTTCACATAAAAAATTCATTTCCGTACTATCAACTTCCCTGGACACATCCTAGCTTGCTGATATTTTTAAACCAATATATTCAGAAATTGATACAATACTCCAGTAAGATCTGAGGAGAGCTAGATAGATTGGTACCATTACTTCCCTTGATCCTATTATATCTCTATTGAAGAGTTCAAAAGGAGAGTATGTTAAAATAATTTAGGAAGTCAGGGATAAACATGAGAGAAAGCATAATATCTTGACCTGTTTCATCTAATAAGTGTCAATTCTGTGTGTATATATATATATAGGTGGTGAGATGAACAGAGACTTCATAGTTGGAAGAGACCTCATGGGCCATCTAGTCCAACCCCCTGCCAAGAAGCACCTCTGACAGATGGCCATCCAGCCTCTGCTTAAAAGCTTCCAAAGAAGGAGCCTCCACCACACTCTGGGGAAGAGAGTTCCACTGTTGAATGGCTCTCACAGTCAGGAATGGAATCTCCTTTCCTGTAGTTTAAAGCCATTGTTCCGCGTCCTAGTCTCCAGGGCAGCAGAAAACAATCTTGCTCCCTCCTCCCTATGGATTCCCGTCACGTATTTATACATGGTCCTCATGTCTCCTCTCAGCCTTCTCTTCTTCAGACTAAACATGTCCATCTCTTGAAGCCACTCCTCATAGGGCTTGTTTGTTGTTTGGGCTTGGCCTCATGTAAGCCGCCCCGAGTCCCCATCGGGGAGATGGTGGCAGGGTATAAATAAAGATTATTATTATTATTATCATTATTATTATCATTATTATTATTCTCCAGACCCTTGATCATTTTAATTGCCCTCCTCTGGACACATTCCAGCTTGTCAATATCTCTCTTGAATTGTGGTGCCCAGAATCGGACACAATATTCCAGGTGTGGTCTAACCAAAGCGGAATAGAGGGTAGCATGAATTCCCTGGATCTAGACACTATGCTCCTATTGATGCAGGGCAAAATCCCATTGGCATTTTTTGCTGCCACATCACATTGTTGGCTCATGTTTAACTTGTTGTCCACGAGGACTCCAAGATCTTTTTCACATGTACTGCTCTCGAGCCAGGCGTCCCCCATTCTGTATCTTAGCATTTCATTTTTTCTGCCTAAGTGGAGTATCTTGCATATGTCACTGTTGAACTTCATTTTGTTAATTTTGGCCCATCTGTCTAATCTGTCAAGATCATTTTGAATCCTGCTCCTGTCCTCTGGAGTATTGGCTATCCCTCCCAATTTGGTGTTGTATGCAAACTTGATGATCATGCCTTCTAACCCTTCATCTAAGTCATTAATAAAGATGTTGAACAGGACCAGGACCAGGATGGAACCTGCGGCACTCCGCTCGTTACTTCTTTCCAGGATGAAGAGGAAGCATTGGTGAGCTGGGTTCGTCCGCTTAGCCAATTAGAGATCAACCTAACTGTAGTTTTGCCTAGCCCACATTGGACTAGTTTG
Source organism: Anolis sagrei (assembly GCF_037176765.1). NCBI lineage: Eukaryota > Metazoa > Chordata > Lepidosauria > Squamata > Anolidae > Anolis > Anolis sagrei. The sequence continues at coordinate 63,723,821 of NC_090022.1, read as the reverse complement.
TTTGCCAGAAGGTCATGGGGGACCTTGTCAGAGGCCTTACTGAAATCCAGGTATGCTACATTCACGGCATTCCCTGCATCTACCCAGTTTGTAGCCCTATTGAAAAAAGAGGTCAGATTAGTCTAGCATGACTTATTTTTGATAAATCCATGTTGACCACATTTGTTTCTAAGTGTTTCCAGACCACTTCCTTAACAATCTTTTCCAGAATCTTGCCTGGTATCGACGTGAGGCACTCTGACACTGTTAATGCAAACTGCTAATGTTACTTTATTTGGAATAGTTATAATAATACAGCTACTTATTTATGTTAGATTTTCTACCTCGCAAGTGTCCCCATTGGTACTCACTTATTCTAGCATTTTGTTTGATCTGCGTTCTTGCCCACCTCCTATTACACTGAAATCTCTCTCTCATTCTGTCTTGTTCACTGGCATAACTTCAGACACTTTGTAAGCAGCAAGTAGCGTGGTACAACTTTAAAAAGCTATGACTATAGTTTATTTCAAAAAATAGCAAAACGTGGTACAATAATTGGGCAATGTTTTAAAAAATGATTTTGCAAACCTTTTAATCTTCCTAGGAATAAAAATAAGGGTCTAAAATCTGATTTTCAAAGAAGTTTGAAGCAAGAAGAAAGCAATTTTCCCAGCTGAAACAACATGCAAAGCATCACATCTTCTGATATAAGTCTATGCTTATATCAGATATCCCTGCTTCAAGGGAAATGAAATACATAGCAAATAAATAAATAAAATACTATTCAGAATGATATTATGACCTTTATTCCACTTAGGCTTGAATAGCATGCCACCTTTTGTTCAAATTGTGAACTACAAGTACTGTATTTATTTGTAGAATAGTGCTTAAATGCATATACCATTGTCTAAAACCTAGTCAAAGGAAGAAAGTAAAGCAAGTATTTCAATTCTGTATCACAGTAATTCTAAAACCAAATTAGGGGTGCATCTACATTGGAAAATCAATGCACTTTGATGCCACTAACTGCTAAGGTTCAATGCTATAGAATCATGGGATGTATATTTTGGTGAGGCACTAACACTCTCAGGCAGAGCAACTAAAGTACTTGTAAAAGACCAATTCCCAGGATCTCATAGCATTAAAGTCATGTCAAACTGCATTAATGCTACAGTGTAGATACTCTTTCCCAAACCTAAAACACTATCACCTACAAGTATCCTGTGATTTTTATATTGGACATAGAATAAAATATAGCCCCAAGAAACAGGAGACACTACCCCTGGCAGAACACACTTCTGGAGCTGTCCCTCTAAACTAGCAGAAATGCTGTTTCTATATCTATATCTCATCCCACCCCATCCCCATGGTCTAGAATGATGGCTATTGCCTTCATAGACCAAAAGATGCAAAGCCTTCCAACCCCCTCCCAGTAACTTGGGTGTGCCACAGTTTCAGTCTGGATTAGGAATCTGCACAGCATCTTTTTCAGAGGGAGAAAAGATGGGGAAGCTGCTAGATCACACTTGTTAATAATGCATATGTTCTTTGTCCCAGGGGGTTCTTGGTTCACTCAGTTTGTCATGCAAATATAAGACCTCCAGGGTGCTCATTTGCATTAAAAATGTGTCTATTTGGGCTTTCTTGTGTTCATTATGATCAGATGTTCACTTCAAAACTGTGTGAGAGAAAGATGAGAAAAATGTCTAAATCCTGGTGCTGTCTGCTGCCCTCCTATCAGGGCATGCATGTACTTTTATCTTGCACTTCCCTGTTGTGTGTAAAACAAGAATGTATGCACTTTCTCTTCCACCAGAAGTATATTGAGGTACTTAAAATGCCAATTTATGGCAAATGACAGCTAATAGTAGTTATCTAGTGCTCTCTACTGCGTATGTGTAAGAATTGCAAATCTTGTGAAACCACACTTGTGAGACTTCTCCCTAGCAATGTCTCTGCACACATTTTTGAAAAAAAAAAGCCAAGAAAAAAGTGGGGAAGTGACATCAGCAGAAATTACAATGAATTGGGAGGAGCAAAGCTTCCATGGTGTGACGAGTCAAACTGGATTACTTTAAGCCAGTGATTCCCAACTTTTTTTTTTAACCATGGACCACTTGACCAGGGACCAATTACCAACATTAGTACCAAAAGCGTTATGAATCAGGTTTTGCTCAACTTTAGATTTGGTTTGGGGTGCTGATTCAGAAAATTGCATTGGATACACCACATTAGCTCTAGTTTCTGATACAGAACGTATGCCATGGTTAGCAACAGGGAAGGAGTGGCAGGCTGTGCAAAAGGAGTGGAAATAAAATAAAATAAAGAGGAAGGAGGCTTGCAGACCAGATTTTCATCCTCACGGCCCACTGGTGATCTGCGGCCCACAGGTCAAAACCCACTGCTTTAAACAGTAAGAAATTCATGTGATTGGGGAGGGGATACGCATCCTGTCAGCATCCTAGAGGCATCCTGTTGTAAAAATGTGGGATGCATACTGATTTAGCATTTTAAACTTTGTATGTGATGAGGTCTTTGCTGCGATGATATGTTGCAATCCAGAGCAGGGAACGAAGCCCTAAGATAACTATCCACCACACTTGGCTGTGAAAAACAATCCTTTTTTATTGAAGAAAAATGGTTACAAAATAAAGGAAAAATGCAAGTCAAAAGCCACAGCAAAATCAGCAAACATGAATTTAAATGGACAAAGCAAAACCAAAAGCCTCACTAGGAACTGCTGGAAGCTGTTAGCAATCCACTAACCGTACTTGATATCCTAGAAATCTTCCGCAAACTATGGCCAGGGAACCGGGAGAACTGCCAAGGTCTTCATCAATTCTGAAACGATGCCTGAACTGAGACAATTAGCCCGGCGTATTGCAATTAAAACTCAAGAATCGGTTCCGTGAACCACCCTTCTGTTTTGAAGCCAATGTTTTTAATTCTTGAATTCGGGAGGAACGACGCAAACTGAGTGATTTACTTCTATCTTCCCAAATTTGGCCTCTTCTGTTGTCATTACAGTTAACAGGTGCAGAAGGGAGGGAAAGTTCAAGGTCTCTCTCTGCAACATTCTCATGAACACTGGTACTTTCATTTTCCAAATCTACAGAAGTTCCTTCCTCACTAATTTCAGGAGCATTGGCATTTTCCAAACCTACAGCAGTTTCTTCCTCACTAATTTCAGGAGCATTGGCATCAAAAGGGACATTTCCACTAGCATCAGTAAATATACTTTCATTAGCATCAGGAGGAACAAACAGAGAATCAGGTTCAAGTTCAAACTCAGGCTGAACCCCAACAAGATAATTCTGGGCCCAATGACATCATGCCATCTGTTTTGCATTGATATACATCAGTGATGGAAATCATTCAGTCCTCCACATGTTGGACTGCAAGCTCTCGCACAGGAATTGCATTCCAACATTACTAGGAGGACCACACAATTTCTTCCCCTAGATAAAACACAAGCATAGTAACAGTGTAGAAATTTTTACAATGTTTCTTCAAAAACATTTGCCTGTGTCTAAACTATGTATAGGAATTTGTGTGCCTCCTTCCTCCAGATGTTGTTATACTGCAACTCCCAGCATGCCATCATATGATATGAAATGAACACTATTGTAAATATTGCATACATTCATAAGTGAATAAAATACTAGATTTCAGTTTGAGGTCAGAATTGTTTTTTCCCCCAATTCAAGCTCATGGACCCCTTGAAATCAGAAACCCCTAAGGACTCTGTGTACCCCTGGTCAGGGACCCTGTACAGAACACATTCAATTCTGCTTTAGTAGAGTGACCTTGCACATAGCATAGTAGATACGAGATTGCTATTATACTTTAAGATTCACCTAAAGGTACACTATTTTACAGATCTTTGATGTTGCAAAAGAATGAATGCTTTTAAAGCTATCACAGTGAAAACAGGGTATTATCCCTCTTTACCATGCCTTCAACCTAGTTCATAGTCTGAACATGTACTAAACTTCAGCACTGATGGTTTTCTGTGTGTGTGTGCACATAAATATGCATTTATTAGTGACTGTGAGATTGCAAGACAATGTTGTTGTGATTCTTGTTATTGGCATCATGTTATTTTTATCTAACTAACATTTCTATGTTGAAGAATATAAATATGTCACTCAATTTTAGCATTTTGAGTCAAATAATAAAATTACATCTAGCAATTAATAGTGTACTAGATATCTGTATCAATAAAGATAGATATAGGAGTGCACTATTAGATTCTAGAACTGACACGGGAAAATTTTGGCCCTTCAGGTGTTTTGGACTTTAACTCCCATAATACCAGTAGGTTATTAGGAATGGTGGCAGTTGAAATCCAAACACCTGGAAGGTCAAAGTTTCCCCATGTCTGTGTTAGGAGGTTTTTTCCAACTTTTGACTGCCATATAGTTCCCGAAACATATTTTTCTTTCTGTTTGACTGATACTAATATAGATATATTAGTATTAGTATCTACGTGTATATGTATATCTATTTATCTACATCTAACTTTAATTGATGGTAAATAATTTAATTCAGCATTACTTGCAGATAGATATGTATTGCCTTGAAGCCTAAATGAATAAAACTGGGAAAGGGTAATTAGGGACACCCCTCCGCCAGCTTCTTGTTAATAATAATAATGCAGGAATAAAATTAATATGAAGCATTTATTTACTTGAAAGTAGAATATTTCTGTTTTGGGATCAAGGCAGCAACTAGAATAAAGTATCTGTGCTAAAGGATGGATCTTTTGAAAGTCTTAACAAATACAGTTATAGTATTTATATCTACTCCTTACCCAAACTTTCCACCAGTACTAATAACCATGCTTTCCTGCAGCTCTAATCTTTGCTTGATGACAGCTGAAGCAAACTTGGCTTTGGAAAATGTTTTCATCTGTGCTTTCTCTTTTGATTTCCTTGAAATATTATTTCTTTCTCTCCAAAGATCAACATGTTAAGATTAGAACAGACTAAATACTATCTTATGTGACACTGTTAAATAGCATATGGCTCTGTCTGCCTAAAAGAGTCAAAGCAAGAATGCCGAGAGCTTTCCTGGCATCGACATCTTGGCACTTCATATGTCCTTAGCAGTTCCTCCTTCTGCTCTTCATTAGAATAGTCTGCTAGTTTCCATATCTGAAAGAATTTAAAATCAGTTGAGAATTTAATGTGCGTCTGTGTCTGTGGTGGGGAGATGAGTCACCACGACATCAAACAAAGCAGGGTTCCCCTCACCTTCCCTTTTATTACCACTTGGTTTACTCATAGTTTATCAAATAAAGACAGAACTAAAACATATAAACCATGAGATAGCATAATAGGAATAACATGTCAGATGTCTGTCTTGGAACAAATACTATGACAGTAGATATAACAGTATGCTGCAGAGAGAAAGCACAAAAATTAAATAGCATGTCCTACATGAGTGCCAAATGATTTGCAAGTGCAAATATATGTCACAATTTCATCAATGAAGAAGTAAATGAGACTTCAAAAAATTTGGAAATGTGGGAGTGTGAGAGACAGGGAGAAGTGATTGGTACCTCTGTACCAAGTACAGAAACTCTAATTACATCAAAACATGGCTGCCAGGCTACCGTAGTTACATGAATATCTAGAAGTGAGCATATTGCACCCACATTAAAATCATTCCAGTGGTTGCAAATTAGTTTATGGGCAAAGTACAAAGTGTTGGTTTTGACTTTTCAGGTCCTATGTATAGTTTGGGTTCAGGTTACCTACAGGATTGTTTTCTCTCATACAATCTGCCCCAGGCACTGAAGTCCTTTGGGGGCATGTACTCCAACCAGCCAGAATCTGACTGGTGACCATCATCCAGAGGATGTTTTCATTGGCTGCCCCAAGACTGTGGAATGACCTGCTGGAAGAGCTCTGACAGTTAAACCAGATGTCAGAATTTAAAACACAATTTAAGACCTATATCTCTTTCGACAGGCCTACCCAGCCAGTTTTAATTATGAATTTTAAATTCACATTCGATGACTATTGTATTTTAATCTTTGTTTCATGTACAGTATTTTAATATGTGTATTGTATATAAATATGTTTTAATATATGCATTTTATTGAATATATTTTATTATGATGCTATATTATAACTATGTTGTACCCACCTTGAGCTGTGAGAAAAAGTGGGTAATAAATAATAATAATAATAATAATAATAATAATAATAATAAGTAGTAGTAGTAGTAGTAGTATTGGTATTAAGCCAAAGAGTTAGGGAAAGGATCTTGGCCTCTTTTGTGTTTACCACGAAAGCCACTGTGATACAGTGTTAAACTACAGGATTGGCAATAGGAACATTCAGCCTCTAACTCTGTCCCTCATTAAATCCACTGGGTGAGCTCCAGCCAGTTGGTCTTTCTCTGTCCAATCTGTCTGTTGTTTATCTTCATAACAGGAAGAGAGCCAAGTATGCTTACTGAACTCTTCAAATATACAAACATTACTTTCTAAGGCACTTGATAACTGAAACTAAGTTCACACCATTATGGTGGCTGTAGGCTCCCTTAGATGGAAAACAGTCCTGGTAAATGCTAGACTATTCTGTTATTTTATTCCACTTCTTTTAGTGACTGTTCTTTGCATCCAGTTGGGCTGTAAATATACTGCGATTTAATCAATCTTCTTTGTCCTGATTAACTGTGGTCTGGGTAGGGTTTCCTTTCTGGCCCATTCTGCTCTATGCAGGGGAATGAAACTTGACTGCCCAGAAGCATAGATCTGAATGGAAGCAGACATGGGAAATTAACCCTTATCTGTCTTAGTAACTCTCAGAACAGGAACTACCCTGAATTTGAAAATTGTGGCTAAGGTCTAAAATTCATGAGGAATAAATTGGCATAGAAAGATACTGTTTGCATGCTATAAAACTGATCAGAATAGGCACAATGCCCACCAATTTCTAAAGCTTTTACAAGCATGAATGAGCCCAGTGTTGCATCTTAAGTAGACTAATATTCTACAATGCTTACTTTTTGTTCGGTCCACAGGGATAGCAAGTTCAAATAGTGCATGCAGTAATGCATTTCAAGGCAGTAATCCAAAAGATAAATAATTCAAGTCTCTGACTCTATAAACTTTCTTACTTGCAATTTCTTATTCTGCTTTTATTTTATTTTTAAAAATCCAGTATTTCAATATTAAATAACAAATATCAAATTCACACACAGTGTTGATGTTTTAAAATAGTGTTGAATGTGATAGACCCCTTGAAGGCTATCTAAAGATTGGAGCATATTAAGAAAATTGTGAACAACATATCATATCATACTAGACTCTGGTAGCATATTGTTTCCTGGTGTTACGCCAGGAGCCCCCAAGCTAAGGCCCATGGGATGGATGTGGCCCTCCAAGGTAATTTACCCATCCCCTGCCCTAAACTTTAGACTTAGAATCGCCCTAAATCCGAAACTACTTGAAGGCACACAACAACAATCCTAATTAACTTAACTATCTCATCAGCCAAAAGCTGGCCCACACTTCCCATTGAAATACTGTACTGGTAAGTTTATGTTGGTTAAAATTGTTCTTCATTTTAAATATTGTATTGTTCTTTCATGTTTTCGCATTACAAATAAAATATGTGCACTGTGCATAGGAATTTGGTTATTTTTTTCAAACTACAATCTGGTCCCCCAACAGTCTGAGGGGCCATGAACTGGCCCTCTGCTCTGAAAGTTTGAGGATTCCTGTGTTACACAGTACACAAGGCATTTTAGTTTATTACAGAAGCTTTTCCAAAAAGCAAGCAAGCCACTACACTAGCTTCTTACTACTTCCCAACCATGAAGAGGTGTTTCCCTTCCACACAATATTAGACAGAAGATAAGAAAATGAGAGCAGACTGAGAATTCAAATATTCTGTAACAGTATGAGGTGCAGCCACTGAAACTTAATGGAGTGTGTTTAGTATGAAGTGAGAGGGAAATATACCTCTCCAGGTAATCAAATTGCCATTTTTTAAATTGGACAGAGTTTCTGGCAAATTACCAGTATGAAAGAGCTGTATAAATGACTGTTATAATTACACTGTCACAGTGTCTTCATAATTTATTAGTTTGCAGTTTCTAGCACAACAAGCTAATGAATAAAGACTTTGAGGAGTGTTTCTCAAAATACCAATGTGTTAATATTTTTTTCTATATGGGATTTTATTCCTTTAGATACCAAAAACGTTATATTCCAAATTGGCCACTGCCTCTTTTCTCATTTCATTTACAAAGCAGATAAATAAAATATTCAAACTTTTACTATTCATCCTGAGAAAGAACTTAGGATGCATCTGCACTGTATAATTAATGCAGTTTGACACCACTTTAACTGTCATGGCTCAATGCGATGGAATCTGGGCTTTGTGGTTTGAGGGGGCACCAGCACTCTTGGACAAGGAAGACTAAAAACCTTGCAAGACACCTCTCAGGTTTCCATAGCACTATGCTATGGCTGATGATTCCAATGGCAGTAAAACTAGTGTCAATCTGCATTAATCCTATAGTGTAGATGCACTCATAGACTTATCCAGTGAGACAATCACAGAGTGTGTTTTTTCCATTTCTGATGTAGAAACAGTCATACCAATGCTATTCTAAAATTACAGCATGCTGAAATGATAGAACACAAGATGCATACATACAGGTTACAGAAAACATGCCGATATGAGGCGAAATCAAATTGTTCATCTCAGCTTAGAGAAGATGCATTGTATTTCTGAATGGCACCACAACCCCTATGTTAAATCAGCCTACTGATTTAATGGTCTACTCTAATCAGATCTTGTTTTTGAATGTAGACCTTACTATTTTTACACCTATACCATTTCCCATTATTGTTATGTACCTTCACACTGACATATTCATTATTCTTAGATTGTTTGTTGGCAAGACTGATTCAGAATGGGTTTGCTATTGAAAATTTTCCATGTTGAGAAAATGTGACTTGCCCAGGAACACACCGTGATTATCCAGGACTGAGGATGGATTCATACCCTCGTTTCCTAGGGACCTAGCTCAGTAACAAAGCCATTGCAGCACACTGGATCTCATTCCCAAAATTGTTTAGATACTTTATTTTAGATACTGAACCTAACAAAAATAATTAAAAGTCTTACATTTCATTTTAAGAGTTAATAAGACACTGACAAACTAAGAGAATCCAAATGGGGCAAAAGTTAGGATATCTGGCCTGACTGTGTATTGGTGCTCCTGAATTTTCTATTCACATGATGCAAGCAAACATCATCAGAAGTCATTGGTATGCATTCCCATAGTTTTACAGAATCATCAGCACCTTTTCATTTGCACTTTAGAAGTGATAATTTAAATTTCTTTCAAATGAACCCTATTCTTTGGATTTCTGACTCTCCTTGATACATGTTCAGGCTGACTTGGCTGCATAGAACATGTGTGAATTCAGCAACTCGCACTATGTAAGCCATCATCATGTGGAAGCATAGCAGGATCACCTCTCCTTTTGTAACCTCCTTGCTACCTGACTCATGTTCTCTACCTCCCTAATCTTTCCCCCTTTCCTTTGGTCAAGGCTGCTGCTGTCCCACCTGATGTTGGGATGGAAACATGACATGATGTGTATGCAGCTGATGCATGCTCTCTGGGGAACTAGAAAAGGAAGCATCCTGGGGGTGGCTGGAAATGGGTGACAGGCTTCAGGACCAACCTTGTTGAAAATGGGCCACCTCAAACTACTATACATCTGAAAGAGCGGGGAGGCAAGCCACAGCTTCCTTTACATTTTATGATACCTTTAGAACTATTTACTATGTGCTAAGGATGGGTAAGATATGAAAAGAAGATTAATGAACCAAAAAGGTCAAATTATGCCATACCCATTATAGCAACAAGACAAAAGAAGACAACCCAATGGAAGGTAGTTAACAAAATAGATTTTTATTGTATTGTAATGTGTCATTAGGTCAACTGTGATTTATGGTGTCTCTAGCATAGGGTTTGCTTGGAAAGATTTACCCAGAGATTTGCCTTAGGATGAGAGAATGTGACTTGCCCATGTTCACTTAGTAGGTTTTCATGACCAAAGAGGAATTTAAAGTCTGTTTTCATGGATTTCCAGTACGACATTCAAACCACTACACTATATTTGCTTTAACAACTGGTAACATTTATTTCCATAGATAATTCGATTTTCTATGCATATAAATAATGCATGATTTATAATAATAATAATAATAATAATAATAAAATAAAAAACTTTATTTATACCTCGCTACCATCTCCCCAAGGGACTCGGTGCGGCTTACATGAGGCCGAGCCCACAATACAACAATAAACAATAGCAACAGTAATACAAAACAATAAATGAACTCATAAACAGAAACTAAGCAATAAACATAAGCAATAAACATTAACAATAACACGACAATGTTTAAAAACCTATGGCTGGGCCAAATGTAGTAATTAACATTTTAAAAAATAATGCTGGGCATGACAAGGTGACATATAATTAGGATAGAAATTTTGGAGAGGGATGAAATGTGCAGGCAAACCTAGATCACTAATAAAGTGCATTTAGGGACATATTGCTGGGAGTTTCCTTATTCTGGGAAGGCACACTGAAACAACCATGTTTTCAGGCTCCTCCTAAAGACTGCCAGAGTTGGGGCATGCCTAATGTCCTTGGGGAGTGACTTCCAGAGTTGAGGGTCCACCACTGAGAAGGCTCTCTCCCTCGTCCCCACCATCGGGCTTGCGATGGTGATGGGAGTGCGGACAGGACCTCTCCAGATGATCGAAGAGATTGTGAGGGTTCGTACACAGAGATGCGGTCACGCAGGTATGCGGGTCCCAAACCATTTCGGGCTTTGTAGGTAAGCACCTGCACCTTGAATTGGGACCGGAAAATGAACAGCAGCCAATGGAGCTCCTTAAACAGAAGGGTTGACCGCTCCCTGTAAGGAGCACCAATTAACAACCTGGCCGCTGCTCGTTGAACCACTTGAAATTTCCGGGCCATTTTCAAGGGTAGCCCCACGTAGAGTGCATTGCAGTAGTCCAATCTGGAGGTGACTAAGGCATGGACCACCTTGGCCAGATCTGCCTTCATGAGGTACAGTCGCAGTTGGTGCATGAGTCTTAATTTTGCAAAGGTCCTCCCGGCCACCGCCGACGCCTGAGCTTCAAGCATAAGTGATGAGTCCAGGAGGTCACCCAAACTGCAGACCTGTGACTTCAGGGGGAGTGCAACCCCGTCCAACACAGGTTGCCCCCTATACCCCAATCTGGTTTACGATCTACCAGGAGGACCTCTGTCTTGTCAGGATTAATTTTCAGCCTGTTCCTCCTCATCCAGACAGCCACAGCGGCCAGGCATTCGTCCAGCACCCGAGGGGCTTCCTTGGAATTAGGTGGAAAAGAGTAGTAGAGTTGCATGTCATCTGCTTAAAGATGGCAGCCAACTCCAAAACTCCGGATGACCTCTCCCAGTGGTTTCATGTAGATGTTAAAAAGCATGGGAGACAGAATGGAACCTTGCGGAACCCTACAGGTCAAAGGCCAGGGGGCCGAGCAGGTGTCTCCCAGCTTCACCATCTGGGAACGGCCCTCCAGGAAGGAATGGAGCCATGACAAAACCGTGCCTCCAAGACCCATCCTGGAGAGTCAACCCAGAAGGGTACCATGATCGATGGTATCGAAAGCCGCTGAGATGTCCAACAGAACCAACAGGGTCACACTCCCCCTGTCCAGCTCCCTACGGAGGTCATCCACCAAGGCGCCCAAAGCCGTCTCGGTGCCGTGACCAGGCCTAAAGCCAGACTGTGACTGGTCCAGGTAATTGATGTCATCCAGGAAACCCTGGAGCTGAGAGGCAACCACCCGCTCCAACACCTTGCACAAGAAAGGAAGGTTGGAAATTGGTCTGTAGTTGTTCAAGACCATGGAATCAAGGGAGGTCTTTTTCAGGAGTGGTCTGACCACAGCTTGTTTTAGTCCAGATGGAAAAATCCCCTGCTCCAATGATACATTAATGATCAACATAAGTCAATCAATCAGCCCACCTTTGGTTGATTTAATTAGCCAAGATGGGCAGGGGTCCCTTAATCACCTCATTTTTTGTGCAGAAAACAACATTTTGAGTTAATTTTTCTGCTCTTGAATATTATTTTTCACAAAGAAAATGTTATTTCCTGAGTAGAAAGTGCTGTTTGAGTGCAAAGCAGCCACATGTGAATTTTGCACAGAAATTTCTCTAAATGCAAGAACCCAGATCTGTTCAGGAATTCTTTTCATCAGGCTTTCTCAACACTTTAAATACAAGCTTTTCTATTATTTTTCTACTATTTTAAAATATTATTTCCATTCCTACTCCTGAAACAATATCTTAACCTTATAAATAAAGACAGCAAGTACAGTTGGTCCTCCAGATGTGTGGGTTTTGTGGAAATGATTATACATGGATTTGCTTAATAGGTTCTTTCTAGAAATGCCTCGATCCTCCAGTGTGACCATAGACCTAGAGATTCCTAGAGGTAATATTTATTTAGGCATTTGCAGATTCTCCAGTGTGATTAACCTCTGGTGGAAGTTGACCATAGAGTTGTGCTGAAGTGCCTAGAGCAGACCTTGCAAACTATGTGTTGCAACACAGTGTGTTGGTTGCAGTGTGTAGGTGTATCATGTGAATGTAACAAGAAACATCTGATAGTATGTGAAATAAGCAATAAATCATCTGTTTCTAAAAAAATTAAAAATATAAGATTTTAATAAAATATGTTGTTTCCCTGTAAATTTTGTTATTGTAATTTATATATGTGTCCATATCTCTTATAACAGGTTGGTTTAACCTCTGGTTTGCCAGTAAAACTGAGTACTGTGTAGCAAAATGATGCATGCCACCAACATGAAATGTATGGAAGGCAGTGGCCTAGAGATTCCTAGGGAGTTGTATACTCAGGTTTTACACTATGCCTTTAAACCCAGTGAATATGGAGGAATAACTGTAACTGGCTACTTTGTACTGGCCATTAATACCTTTGAAATACCTCAATATTTTCAATAGGTACAAGCATTCAAATACTTTGCTAATGTATTTTACACATTCAAGATTTATTATCAGACATACATATCTGCATGATGATTTCCCCAAATTGTAGACTGATATTCACTGCTAGGGCTAGGCATACAATTCTAGACATACACAAGGCGTTAACTGCTGTTTTTAAAAAACTTTTCAGTGTCAGGTGATGGGTTCTGCATAGCAGCGCTGTTAGTTTTGCTGACTCACTCTGAGGTCACTTAAGGAGAAAACCTATTAGTTTTAATCCAGGATATTAAAGGATTTAAGTGTCTTTGTAAGGACTGGGGACAAAAAGCTGAAAGGCACTGTTCTTGCAAGGGGAGTACTAGATCTTCAAGAAAGCTTAAGCAAAGAGTATTTACATAAAGCTGCTGATAAAATGTAAATATAAGACCAAGGACATATGCATTCAAAAACTATAAAATTAATTGAATGGATATATTGCAGTAAGCTGTTTCATTTACATCAAATGTTACAGAATGCTAGAATGTGTTCATTGAGATGTTTATATTATGGCCCACTTCTTGGGATCTCAGAGCAGCATACTTAATTTAAACTTAATTTAATTTATTTTATAACAATTTAAATTGAACATAATAAAATAATTTAAACAGACTAAAAGTACAATAAAAGTTCCCAGATTAAATATGGTTAAAATGCTTAAACCAGTTTAATATGTATATTTATAGAACGAATCAATAAGCTCTTCTGGATTCATTTCAATTGAGTCATTTTTAGAAAGAATGGAAAATATGACATAGGAACAAAATATCTAGTATGTTTAGATATAATCAAGTGTATTTCTTCATTATCAAAGAGAATCTGAGATGAAGCATTTACTCAGTTCAAAGCACTCATTTCATAGTGAGCTCCACACTCCAACAGCAAATACTTGCAAACAATGCAAAGTTTATGGTGAGATATTTTGACTATTTATCCCTTTTTGCACTGGCATGGTCAGCATTCATCTGTCAAAGCCAGACACTACTGCTGGACCATGCTAAATGGCCCAACTGTTTAATTTGCATTAAGTAATTTACAGAAGAATTGCCCTTCCTAGAACAATCAGTCAGCTGCTTGCCTCAAAAATAAAGGAAAACGTTAAGCATTTGGGAACACTGGTTGCAAATGCTCACAAAACCTTACAGGACTTTGTAAATACTTGCACTGCTTTGTCTCTGGTTGACCACAATTTGGTCAAAGTCATACCTTCACAATCTGCCTGTGAAAGCAATCAAGACACAATGGGATAAGAAGGTATTTTGCAATGGTCTTTCTATCCACTGACATTTGAGGGGAGAGCACTCAGTTGAATTCTATCATCAGTTTGCGTTTCAAGTTGCTTGTCAACTTCTACTCCATTCTAGCCATAACACACTGGGTTGCAATAAAAGCCTATAGTGTGGCATAATTAGTCGAAATTTTATATCTAAATTATATATACTATAAAACTAGAAATGTAGGTGTTTTAACATTTTTAATTATAGTATCCTTTCTTTTCTTACCTCCTGCCAGCAATATGGAAACACTTGTCTGAAATTCTTCCACACTAATGCTAAAATGAAAGGTTCCACTTTATTTTGAATTTCAAACAATTGAATTTCAGTCCCAAAAACTGTAAGCACAAACATGAGCACATGCTATGCACAGCTTCTCATGATATTTAAGAATAAGGATTTTACCCTTTCTGGATCACTTTCTAAAACTAACTGAGGGAATCATACAATGCATTCATAGCAGCCTATTAGAACAGTAGCTTTCTGAAACGTATTTTGACAGGAATCTTCAGTCCAGGAAAGTCTGAACTTATTATGCAACAGATCCATAAATAGTTCAGTTTCCTTCTGATTATTAGACTTCTTCTGTTGGACTCTTTGAGCTTGATCTGTGCCAAGCTTCAGCATGTGGTAGACATTCCTTAGATTTGCCAAGAGGAGAAAAAACACACTGCCAAAAGTCAACCAAATATGCAGACTTTCTGAACACACACATTTCATCACGTTTGGGAAATTTGCTGGTTGCTTTCTGAGTAACCTTATACAGTAGAGTCTCGTTTATCCAAGATAAATGGGCCAGCAGAATTTTGGATAAGCGAAAATGTTGGATAATGAGGAAGGATTAAGGAAAAGCCTATTAAACATCAAAGTACATTATGATTTTACAAATTAAGTACCAAAACATCATGTTTTACAACAAATCAACAGAAAAAGCAGTTCCATACACGGTAACGTTATGTAGTAATTACTGTATTTATGAATTTAGCAATGTATTGAAACAGCTGTGGATCCAGGTGGGAGGCAGACTGCATTGGATAATACAGAACATTGGACTGAGTGAAGGTTGGAAAAGTGAGACTCTACTGTATAACATTTTGTTTTTTGTTGTCACAGATCACTAAATGACCAAATATGGACTTTAATTTCATACTGTTATAAAAGGCTAATTAAGTCTGATGACACATCCCTTATGACAATGAAATGGGGACACCATCAGAAGGGATAACATCCAAATAACCACCTATAAAATATTGGGGCAGTGTTTTAGCACAGATTTTTTCCATTAAAAATCCCTGCCATTAGATATAAGCACAAAACATTTTGTTAGCTTAGTTTACATGTACTAACCTATAAGACCAAAACTCAATGCTTTAATTTTTGAACCTCCACCTGGGCACGGGTTCTGTACAAAACCATTTTTATAGCTCAGATTAGATGTACTGCACCAATAGACCCAGAAAGCTAAAACTTTGTGCAAATTTACTTTTTTAATCTTCCAATGTGCATATGCTCCAGTCAGAGCTGATATTATTGCCCATTTACAAGGATAATTTAAATCACAAGGTTTCATCTGTATGCACTATTATCATGTGCAAAACATTCATGCAGCTGTTTTCATTGTTGCCGGTTTTTAATAGTGATTTTGTCAAATGTTCTGGTATTTTAGTTACAGCACTGTGATATGGTCTGATATCGAAGTCCAAGGAGCTGACACCATGAATTACTGCACTGCCTTGTAACACCAGTGGCAGCACTACCTTGTGAAGTCCTGCTTAAGACTATTATTGAAAGTTGTGGCTTTAATCTTAGATATTGAAAACTTTTAATCATTTTACAGATATAAATATGTTCACAGTTGATAGTTTTTAAAATAAAAAAAATATTGTGAAATCATTCGTTAATAGCACCAATGTATGTATGCTTTTGATTTGTTCTTCATTCTGGAAGAATTAGAGTCAAGATAATTTCATAAATACATGTTTGTGTTCCACAGAAGTGGAACCTATAGAAGTGGAATCTCAAACCTATAGCTTTTCAAACCAGAAAGCTATATTCTTATAAGGAAAATGTTTCCATAGGGAAGATAAACAAAAGGAGACAGACCAGATGGTCCCTCCCATTAAAAAAATGCTGACAGCAGGGGAATATTCAAGGCAAAAGAATGATTTAGCATGCTGTTCAGAAAGGAGCTTGTATGACCCAGAATTCAGCTTCAGTTCATTCTTGTCTTATAATTATGTGTGAAAATAAGAAATGCATTTTCGAATGAGTGAAGAACATAAAAGTCACACTGGATCAGACTGAAGTCATATGTAGTCCAACATTTTGTTCCCACAATGAAGCCTATAAAAATCTCAGGTAGAACACAATTAACAAGAACAGAGTACTCACTGAATGTGTTGTATCCAAACAGCCAAGTTTACATTTATAAGAAATTCTAACTCAATATTTTGGCATTTGTCTGAACGTTAAGAACATCTTATGCAAATCATGACTAAGGCTTTGTAGTTTTGCCTTGGCTTTCAATTTCATCAGCTGTCCCACATCTGCAAAAAATATTACACTGCTTGCATTCTTCCTTTCTAATCCCCCCCCCCGTTTTTATTAAAATGTTTTTATTAAAATGTTCTGATAACAAGATTTCATTTAACCGTAAAAGGAATGAAACACTCTATCCATTAAATTCTGCTTATTTCAAACTTCTCAGGTGCAAAAGGACACATTTTGGTGATGGAAGTCAACAATTTTATATTACAGGCCGTACTGATTTAATGAGAGCACAAAGCTTGCCTCTATATTTGTAACTAAAACGTAACCTCTCCTTTTCCTAATTTACTCTTGTTTTTTTCTAACATTCATTAACACTGAATCATTATATATCAGTTAGGCATAATATAATTGATCCTTCTATTCAGAGAGTATAGTCCTATTCTGAGATGTTTAGTTGGTCTTGCTGTTAATTTTTTTTAAATTTATTTTATGAGGGTTTATTGATTTTTAATTGTGTGTATGTGCCTTCAAACTGCCTGTGGATTTATGGCAACCCCATGAATCTCACTTGCTACAATTTCAGCCCTTGGCCCAAGATATTAATTTTGTAAGCTAAATTAAATAATTACATTTTCGATTAATATTTATGTATCTTATTAATGCATGCAATAAGAGGTAAGATTATTTAAAGTGAAGGGAGTCATGTTTTCCTACAGAGATACAACCTGATAGTGATAGCAATTTAGTGTTGTATCCCTCATGCACAAAAACAAAATGTTCCTGACTATTCTGCATTTGCTTGAGGAATGAAGACAATATTTAAAAGTTTTTGAAAATGGCTGAAATGTGTTTCTTGAATACTGGGAAACCCTGATGAGGACATTCTGGGACTCATTACATTTTTTTCAGTATGGCATTTGTCTTGTAAATAATTTATATGTTTTTGTGAAGTAAATGGTTGGGGGTACTTTGATTGCAATTTTCCTGCTTCTTGGTAGGGGGTTGGACTTGATGGCCCATGAGGTCTCTTCCAACTCAATGATTATATGATTCTATGGTTGTATGGTATTTTCTGTGCAGATAACATTTTCTGCACAGAATATTATTTTCAGTGAAGAAAAGGATGTCTGCATAAAATGACTGCATGCATAGAATACATAATGAATATTGCACATCTAAATTATATTAATTAAATAATAGTAGACAATAATGAATAATTAATAGCAATTAATAATTAATTAATTATACACCTGGCACATAATAAGCCATGATCTATGAATAGTGTTTGAAAACTGCAGTTGTTTTAGAAATCTTTTCACTGGGGGAAGAAATTGCCAAATTTACCTATTGCTCCTTCAAGAATGAGATTAGTGAAGATTTAGTCTGCATACTACTACAGTTACCTTTCAAAAAGATAAGAAGAAAGATCTTCCTGCACTCAATGCTCTAATATGGCACACATTCTAAAATTGTTCTACTGAACCATATGGACCTCTCTTCCGGCACTGAACAATATTTTTAAGTTCTAGGTAATTATTAAAATGCACATCTGTTAATTTCCACATCTTTCATATCCTCCTGGATGTTTCCTATAATCCTCTTTCCTCAAATACTGTGCAGGTTAAAAAGAGAGAGGCAAAAGAGAGATTTTATTGTCAAGCCTGCTTATAAACAAGGCTGGCCCAAGACACTTTCCAGACTGAATAAAAAACAATAAAACATAAAATCTAAGATCCCTTCCCAAGTCTTTCAGATTTTATTTTGGAGATCCATACATGCTTTGTTTATTCCAAAATACTTTCTGCCAGTTCCCAATATGATTATTTGTTTTTAAAACAAGTTCCTCATGTTGGTATATTTTAACCATGTATAAAACTGAAAAAAATGTATAAAATTGCTAGGAAATATCATTAGGAGTTTTGGGGTTTGGTGTGTCATTAATATGATAACAGTCAGTAGTACTCTTTGTCATTGAGCTGGCTGGGGCTCGAAAGGTGCTGGAGGTTGCAAATACTCTTGTCCTCCTGCATCTGATCACGTCTTCAATCTTCCTCAGTTTGCTTATTGGTCAAATTATCTGTGCTAATATATTTTGGGGAAAGGACTTGCCATTTAAGGGTCTGTGCTTCTGTAATCCCTTGCTAGAGCAGGTATTTAAGCAATGACAGCTATCTGTAGAAAAGAGGTATTGCAAAAATAATGCCTGGGATGTAGCAGAGATAGTTAGCCGGTCTTACTGGAAATGCGATGCTAATGTGCAGGGCTGTAGCCAGAAAATTTTTGCAGGAGGGGTTGAAAATTTTTGGGGGGGGGGGTTGAAAATTTCGCGGGGGGGGGGGTTGAAACCTGCCTCCTAGCTCACGCTGAAGCAAAGAGCACAGTAGGGGGCAGAGCAGCCTTCAATAGCCTGCAGCTCCGCCCTTGTCAACCACCTCCACCAAGTCTGGCCTCCTTAATGAGAGCATTCAACATCCCCCCCCCCAACTTGGTTGCTTCACTACTGTTCTGTCACGTGCTGGGCCTGTAAATAATTGTCTTTAGAACAGGATGTGCAACCTTTGCCCAGCGGGAAGCCAGGGGGCCTAAAGAGAAGTTCTCAGAGGTTTCCACCACAAACAGTCTTTAGATGGCTTGAGAAGTACAACAAAGTCTTTTATTAATGAACAATCAAACAGAAACTTCTCTTGTCTTCAGTAAAGTTAAGCAAATGATTCCAAGCTTTTAGGCAACTGGTGAATTCCTAATCTTGCCCACGAAGGACAGGCAACTGTCTTTAATAACTTCTTTTTTAAAGGAAAATCCCCTTTTTTAACTTCTCCCAGGCTGACTGTAATTTAACCCTTACTGATGTGGGCTCCGCTACAGGGTCGAACAGCGTCTCGAACGCCGAGTGGACCTACCAGCAAGGCAGTAGATGTTCTCCAGCTGGAGTTCTTTGGTCTTTAGGGCTGTTTTCCTGGAAATTCTTTGGAGTCTCTTAAGACCTTTTCCCCCGGAAGGTCTTAAGGGTTGAAGCTTTTGTATAGGGGAAGCGTGCACACATCCTATACATCCTATACATAAGCTTACCTTGCTGAGACTAACTAAAAATGGCTCCCTTCCCTTCCCAATTGCCCTGAGCAAGGGGCGGAACCAAAACTTAACAATGATGGACAGGTGACTTGCCCCATGACTGCAACCAAAGAAGCCACCTATCTGCAGAGTCCCTGAAACCTAGGACTGCAAGCAAACATTTAATACAAAGCAAATAAAGTTGGAGCTCCTGGTACAGCTGTACCAGAACAACTACATCAGCTATTGCTGCAAGTAATGACAATGTGAATAAATTGCTAATATTTGCTTGAGATAGTGCTTGCAGTTCTGAAGGTACTCTTGATTTTTTGCTTCTTATATACTTAGCATGGGGATTTGGTTAACCAGTTAAAATTCATGAGTAAACCAGGTTTTTTTTAAAAAATCTGAAACATTTCGGGGGGGGGGGGGGGTTGAACCCCTAACTGTGCAGAGTAATTTCCTATCAATGTGTATAGGGTTCTGTATACATTTAAAAGGAGTACTGACTATATCACGTTTGTCCGAATTCCATCATTCCAGAAAGTATACAACATTGACGTTAGAGAAAAAAAAGGATATATCATTCCTAAATTAGCATTATTTGCTAATAGCTATCTTTTGTAAATCTCGCAATGCAAGTAAGGCACTTCCTCCCCTAATCTGTCCCCTCTAAACCCCCACCTTGCTTTCTCTCCCTCTGCCTGTTTTCGTCTCAGTCTCTCTAGGCCCACAATGCAAGACATTTGTGGTGGGATCACTGCCTTCATCTAACTGGTTCTCAGCCTTATGTTGGAAACAGAAGCAGCATCTTTGTGAGGTTGCTTCCTTATAGGGCAGGGGGGCAGTAGCATGAAGTTAAGCAAGTAAAAGACAAATAGTATTAGAATTGCAGTTGTTGATTGCAGGGAGGGAAGCATGGCACAGTGGCAAGGTGAAGCAAGAGAGAGAGGGTGGGGGGCAGAAGGCGGATCCAAGGCAGGAGAGACATGGCAGCACAAGGTGAGAGGAAGGAAGGAAAGGGTAAAGAGTACAATAAGCAAGGCATTTTGAAGATGGGAAGATTAAGAGGGGAAGAAGGCAGGGAAAGTGAGAGGTATAGTGGCAAGAAAGAAAGGCATAAGGTGATGGAAGTAAAAGGGGTTGGTATAAGTAAACAAAGAAGGAGATATATGTTGATGACAAGTGCAATACAGAGAGGAGTGGTGGCACAAAGTGGGGGAAGAAGGGAAGGGTGGGTGGGAGATGCAAATGTTGGAGAGCAAAAAATAAGGGTGGGAGCAAAACGTTCATGATGAAACAAGAAGCTGAGAGAGTTCAGCTCTGGACGGACAAATTGGGAACACATGAGCTAAGGCAAGGTAGGCTGTGTGTAGCAATAGAAGGGAGCACAATAAAACAGAAGTAGTTACAGAATTAGACAAATTGCAAAAGAAGATAGTGTCATAAGTTTGTCCTCACTTTCCTTGCTTCCCTACATTGTGATTCACATGATAATAACTGTCAGGAGTGTCCTTTAATATTTTTATGAAACTATATATTTTTTACCATTAGTACACAGTGATACTAAAACAATAAAAACTGTATGTGAAGAAATATCATCATCGTCATAGCTATTTACTAGGGCTGGGTAACAACGGAAAAAATTGTTTCTAAACTCGTTTCGTTTTTAGGGGGTCCATTGCGTTTTGTTTTTTAAAAGAATTCCGAATTTTTCTTTTAAAAAATTTCGTTATTTACGAAATTTTGTAAATTTTGAATTGATTCGTTAATGGCGGACGCGATTGCGCAATATGCTAAAAAAACTTCTGAAGCTTCCGTCTCCCTCTGTTGTTGACTGTTGGTGTGATAATTTATTTTTTTTAGCACTGATAAAACAAACAACAACTATAAAACTTGCACCAGACATACGGAAATAATAACGAAACTATTTTGAAACGATTTCGAAACGATTTCGAAACAATTACGAAACAATTACAAAATAAATTGAAAAATTCATTTCGATTTTTAGTTGCTCCTGCATGGCTCAATATCGGATCATAAGCTAATTTAAATATGAATCAATAACGAATTACGAAATTAACGAACGAAACCGCCCAGCCCTACTATTTACCACCAGAATGTACATGGTCACATTACAACATTTTGTCACTGATCCCCACAACAATCCTGATTTTCTTCAGGTCCAAGTTAACATGGTAAATTCCATGATCAAGCTGGTATTTGAACTTGTTCTGTTCGAAGTGCAGCACTTTAGGACTTCATCTGATGGGCAAAATTGCTCATCTTACAGAGCCCAGTGGATACTATCACATGATGTTGATCTATTTCCATCAGGGCTCTGTGCCTGAAAAGAAGTCCAAGTGTCGCAGGAGGCACCACCGGCAACACAGGAGGATTCCTGTGTTGCATAGACAACAATGGGGGAAGCTCGGTGGTGGCACTCCCCTGTGGGATGAGGTGAGGGGTGATGCAGGGTGATGGGTTCCCCCACAATATATTTGCCAAAATTTGTGGTGAATCCTCCCGCTATCGCTCAGCTAGGTGACATATAGGTGACCTCAATGTGATGGGGTCCCTTGACATAACTCTATGCTAGTTCTCTTGGAAAAATAGTTTTTATTAAAAATTGTATCATCGCTAAAACATAGTGACAGAAAAAAGCAATGATTATTGTCTTGAATATGCATAATTAGAATGAAAATTCTAATTTTAAAATCATAATAATTTTAAAATATGCAAATTAATGCTTTTGTTTCAGGGATTGGAAACAAATGGCAATTTCTAGCTAGTGGTGGTGGTCGTGCAGAAGCAGAGAGAATCAGCATAATTTAAGATGGCTCATTTTGCATTGCTGTTTTCTTTTTGTAGGCAGCTCTTGATCCAGCCCACTGCTTCCTGGCATACCAGTTTATTTGGGTTTTTTTGAGTGTGCAGCCTCAATAGCCACTAGAACACTATGTTCCCAGATAGCAGGAGCTGCAGTTTGTAACACCAACTTCTCTGTCCTGTTAAAAATGTACAGGCTGCAAATAAAACTAAGGCCCCATCCACACAGCCACATAATCCAGTTTAATGACGTTCAATCTGTATTATATGAGTCTACACTAATTCAAACTGGATTATATGGCAGTGTACATGGGGCCTAAGATTAGAAGTTCATGGGGGTCAAAGTAAGAACGTTTTTTTTTTCATGTCAGGAGCAACTTGAGAAACTGCAAGTCACTTCTGGTGTGAGAGAAGTGGCCGTCTGCAAGGATATTGCCCAGGGGATGCCTGGATGTTTTTTGATGTTTTACCATCCTTGTGGGTGGCTTCTCTCATGTGTCCGCATGGGGAGCTGGAGCTGACAGAGGGAGCTCAACCTGCTCTCTCCAGATTTGAACTGCTGTCCTGTTGGACAGCAGTCCTGCCAGCACAAGGGTTTAACCCATTGCACTATGGAAAAAGGACGAGTTCAGATTAATTAATGAAGTTCTATGTGTTGAATAGCTTATTAAATATACTTAACATTTCCAGAAATCCTGTTGTGTCTAAAATATTGCAACAGTAAGTTAAAGGCCATTTCCCTTTTTATTTCTATGCACAAAGAGTTAGAATTACTGTTAATTAATCAATACAGTTGAATAGGCAATTTTCAGATAGTGTAATTTATTTATTTATTTATTTACAATATTTATGTCCTGCCCTTCACATCCCAAAGGGAACTCATGGAAAAATTGTCTTTACAGGAAAATTCCTCGCTCCCTTTTTGTATTTCAATCTGATCCTTTAATTACTGCATAAGACAAATACTGGGTACTATTAATCTTTACAGGATGTAGACAGTGCAGAAGATAGGACTAACAGACATGTGTTATAGAAACTAGACTGCAGATGGTATCTGCTTGACCTGCTAAATGGAAGCAGGTAAGTCAGGCAAGAAGTATACAAAAGTTATAAAGTGGTGTATAAGAAAAGAGGGAAAACTTAGATGATAAGACAAATGATATAACAGTATTTTCCAATTAAAAAGAATTTGAAATAAAATGTAAACAAAACAAGAAGGCATTTTTTAAAAACCCATATGGTATGTTGTTGTTGTTGTTGTTGTTGTTGTTGTTGTTGTTGTTGTAATAATCATCATCATTATTATCATCACCATTATTGTTATCATCATCCAATACACTTTTTGCTGGTGTCTTGGAGCCTGCATTGATTGTTTCTAATAAACAGTAATGTAAATATATACATTTAAATTATATTGGTTTCAGAGAGACATCATGTAGACCACTATATTTTTTAAAATAATAATTGTGATGTTAATCTCACTATTTCAGTCAATGATAAAACAATGAGAGAAAAACAATTTCTTTATATGAGTTTTCAAAGGGAAAAGACAAGTAATTTGTTTCTCCTCCTCTTTCATATATTTGTTCATAACCAGAAAATTTGGTACACTACCTACCCAACTTTGCAAGAAGTTCCTTCTAGTCTGTTTCAAGACAGTAAAAAGAACATTCTGACACACATAAAGCAGACTCATATTTGTGTCTATATTCAGACACAGTTCTCCTTTATTTTCTTAAATCTCCAACCAATGGACAAATTCTGTATGAGTCATTTTCAAACTACATTAAAGATAATCCCAGTCTGTTTCTCTGCAGCTAAAGAGGAAATCCCCCCCCCCCCTCGGCCCCCATCTTGGGTCTTGGAGAGAAACATATGTGAATGTAGCTCGTGTTCATAAAAAGGCTGGAGAACAAGTAATGAATCAAAAACAATGTTATCTTTTCCTTTTCTAACAGAGTTTTGTAAAATTCTCTAGATGAAGCAGAATGAGGCTAGTGATTGCAGCTGAACTAACACCCTCTATTACAACTCCTGAATAATACAATGAAGGCACAGTGTCATGATGGGGCAGTTCTCAAAGCAGCCTCTTTTGATCCCTGCTGATTGCTGCCTTAGGGATTGTATAAAATTAAGCAATTTAGATGTTAAATTGTGGAAAAATACAACCGGAATGGGTAACATCAATATAAAGCAGCATCTTAGAAACAGAAATCTATAACATTTTCATCGATTAAAATTGTTTTATTGTATGCTGGAAGTGAGCAGGCCAGCAATTTGCCCTTTTATCTGGATAGCCGACTTCCAATATGACACAGCAAGAGAAATCAAAAGCAATAATTTTAAAAAGCAAATAGTTCTTCAGATAAAAAAGAAACCTGAACACAACCCACTTTAAAGGCAGAATAAAATGCTCAAGAATTCATCAAGTTTGTAAAATCAACAACATGATCAACTTTTTTCAGTAAAAATATGAAAAGTGATACCTGTATCTTAAAAGTAAAGCATACTCATCATGCTAGGAAAATAATCAGATTCATATCTCTAAGCCATTGATGAATGTTTTTTTGGTCCATACTACTCACTATGCTATTATTTAGGTGCACTTCTGTCTCCTCTGTTCCACCAGCACACCATATGGCAAAAACCCCTTGTCATGGGCTATCATCTTTTGCTCATGCACTTTAATAGAGGACTCAGACTTTCTCAAATATTAACAATTCAAACAAGACCTTTCAGTCCACAAAAACCTATGCTTCTGACTGCAATCCAAACTCACCATCTAATCTTCAATGATCTTCAATTCAAAATCTCCTCTAGGATCTCTCCTTTTTCCTGATTTGCCATTACAGGATCACCTTTGTACCTGCAGGAACAGTACTCATGGTTTCACGTGCCCACATCTCAGAAATATGTTCTATCTATGAATTTTTTAGGTCCTCCAAGAAAAGGATCTATAGGATCTTTTGCTGGAAGATGCCACAAGTCACGCTGGAGAACCTAGAACACTTCTTCTCTAGGAATTGTCTAGGTTTTCCATAGGACCTTATGGTAACTTCCACCAGAAACAATTCATTTCAACAGGGTTCACTATTATCCAGTTTTCTGTTTCCCCAGTAAGTTCAGGAAAATGTTCCTCGTCAATCGAAGGGCTATGCTCTATAAATCTTGTTTTTGTGCCTATGTCATTCCGGAAAGCATATATTGTTCTCCACTTCTTTCCATCACCTTCTGGACCTCTTCAACAAGTCATGCTCCTAAAATAAGCTTGTAGTCACTAATTCAATTTCTACACAATGCAATCTACTGTTGACAGGAGCACCAAAATAATCAATTAGAAAAATATGAATTGAAAGCTGAAATTATTAAGGTTCTAAGAACTATACAGAAATCGTAATTATTCATAATGTATTTTTGTTATGATTATTACACATATTTAGATTTATTGGGTTCATTAAGCAAAGCACACTATTTCATCTGGGTAATTTTTTTAGTTGCTAATATTAAGCATCTAACTACCAAAACATGTAGGATTTGATTGATTTATTTTGACTTTTCCCATTTCAAAAGCAATTCTTCCCTCAAATCATGAACCCATTTTGTGTTTTTGTGATTATTCTGACCTTTTTTGCATTGTTAGGCCATTCTGAACTTGTTATCTTTCAAATCAAACTGTTACAAGTTCCAGGGTTGTGTTGAGTACAGACAGCCTATTGGCATAATTCTATCCAGAGAATGTAGGATAGAATGGGGGGGGGGGGGGGCAGACATATTTACCAATATTCCTTTTCCCATATATTCCACAACAGTGTTTTTGGGTGAACCCCAAAAATAGCAGTAGAAAGAAATGGGAAGGCAAGGTTCACTTCTTCCCTTTCCTTCAGCAAGCTACTCTGGTGCACATTGGTAATTGGTAATATTGTGGAATATTACTGTTTGCATACGATTTTTGTATTTAACCCTAAATATTGATGAGCCCTATATGAAGAGGAATTCTAACCAAAGGAGGGCTCTCTTAACACTTTGCTGTATGAAAAGCATACCCCCAAAATTGTTTTTCACAATCTTGGAAAAAACTATTTTCTTTACAATGTGTAAATAAATAATTCAGTGTGAAAAGAAGAGAAGAACTAAGATATGTCAATATTTACCATTGTCTTCCAATTCCACTCAGCCTTGCAATGTATAATAAGTCTTTAAATGTATCATTTCCCACAACACTTCAAAGTTTAACGATATTACTGAATTACATGGTTTTTGATTTTGCCACTTCACAAACAATGTTATTGGGGATGTTGATAGTACCCTTAATAAATCAAGTTCCAAATCTAAAAAGAATGAAACTTTTGTAAGATTCTCTAATAATAAAGGCATAATTTTAATACAATTTTTATACAAATTACTGCATTCTCAAGCAGCACTGAAAATTCAGCCCCCTTTTTAATGCAAACCTTAATGAAGAGAAACACTGAGATTTCTCTTTCTAGCTTCCAAATGGGCACTATAAGTCTGGAATGGCTTTTGCCTAGCACCCATATTATAGGATTGGATCCATTGTTAAATGTCCCTCTGGGCAGCTGTTACATTTTGAAAAGTGAAGCAGAGTTACTGAAGTCAAGAAGAACATTATTGTGGTCAAATGGTTCACATTTAGCCATAACATTTTTTTCTTATAATGCAGAGATGGATCACAAAGATATTTACATTTCTAGTACAGGTGAAATCTCCTATATTCAAAATGCTTGGGATCAGGGGTTTTTTTGGGGTTTTTAAAACTTTTGGACCTACCCCTCCCCCAAGGCCTTGAAATATCTATATTTGCATATACATAGTGAACCAGGGACAGGAAGGGGTGTGTGCTAACTACACATCTAGCGCATGCTAGATGTGTAAGAGAACTTTGGATCATTACGTTTGTAAAACAGTGCCTGTAAAAAACAGGTGTCAAGAGGGGAAAAAGTACAAATATATCTGGCTGCTGTGGGCTTGGGGCACGTTGCCCAGCCAGACCATGCTCACCTCTGACATCTCATTTCCAAGGTGCCTGCTATGCCTTATTGACTAAGCAAAAGAAGAATGCAGCATGGACTGGCTGTGCAGCTTTCCCACCTTCTCTAATTCCATGGCAGCCAAATACATTTGAACTTTCCACTCCTCTGATGCCTGCTTTTTACAGGAGCTTTGCGTATTTCAAAATGCAGGGCCCAGAGTCCTATATCATCTTCCTTTTCTCTTTGAATTTCCGACAATAGCAGAGTGAGAGCTCCTTGAGAAAAACTGAGCAGGTGCTGGATGTGTAGGTAGACCCCTTCCCTTGAAGGTGGAAGTGGTGGCAATAGACTTTTGGATGGTGGTAGTCTTTTGGATTTCTGATTTCCAGAAAAGAGAGACTCAATCTATAGAAAAAATCCAAAAAGCAGTGGTTGATTTAGATGTACAGCAAACACTACGCTGATAGTCTACTGTCATTTCACAGATTCTTAGGCTCTCTCTGGCACTCATTCCATTTGTTTGCCTTTTTATATAAGCAATGCCATTTTACCATGCCATTGTATACAATGGGACTTGAGCATCAATGGTTTTTGGTGTCCACAGGTGGTACTAGAAACAAACCCTACCAGATACCAAGGGTCCACTGTATAAACACACATGCATATACAACTCTTCCATGGTATTTGGAATGATAATTTAGTTATCCCCCCAAAAGATAGCATTTTACCAGGTTTAATTGCCTTCTAGCCCCATGAACACAGAATATTGAGCTGATGGCAGGAACACACTTTCAATTATTCATAACACCAACCTGTTCATTGATGAGCAATGTGCAACACACGGAGCTAAATGAGAGAGGCAGAAAAATGGTGTTTGGGTTGTTTTACAGCATAGACAAGTAAGATGGAATGCAGGGAATACCAATGTGTCTGACTTTTTACTCATATACTCCTCCTGTCCCCTCCCCTTCTCTCTCCCATAATGCAATCCATAAATCTATAGAGCATAAATCTATACAGAAATTTGAGAAAGATACAAACATGTAACTCCTTAAATACTTACCTTTTGCCAATGCTTTATACATAATTATATATACACAAAGCATAGTAAAACAACAGAACTGTAACATGGTCTGAAAATAAATCTAAAGGCATATGTGTTAAAGGGGAAGAAGGGAAAGGTCTAAATTGAAAATCCAGATAAATTTCTAGCTACCTGTAATAGTGATCTGTGTATTCTAATTAAGTCTTACAGTCATATTGTAACTAATAAATATTTTTGACTTTTATATTAGAGACTCAATGTGCAATAAAGGTCATATTTCAACCTATTTACAGTTTCTCATAAAACTTTTACCTGGTCATGAATTTTAATGAATGCTATGTCAGAACCACTGAATAAAAAGGATAATTTCCCCCTTTCTTTTAAAAAGTTTCTAACATTTTGTATGTATAGTGCAATCCAATGTATGTAAATCCCACTTCACTAAACAGGGTTATCCCTAATATGTGGAGATTGGCAGCCTTACATGTTCTAAAAGCTATGGAAAGACAAAAAGCTCTGGTATCTATGTGTTATTATCTTTCTTGATAACTGTGAGGTATTATTTTGATTATCTCTCAGTTAAACTGAGCATCAGCTATCTTGCAGTCCGCATTTGTTTTGCAATATAATAGAAGTTGGGGGGAAATATAATTTTGAAACATGTAGCAAGGATGACTGTACTCAATGAGACCTAATAATAAAACAATGCTTCCAATTTTTGTGTAGAGAATTCTGTCCATATTGATGTATTGCCTCACACCAAATTACATAGACTTTAGCAAGTCATTTTGTCAGACAGGCATAAAAATACAAATGTAGGCTCTAGCTTTCATAAATCAAGTAACATATATCATTACCTCTTAGCCACGCATACGGCCTCTAATCTACCACAGCTATAAAAAGCATCTTAATGTATTAAGAGCTAGCTGCAATGCATTTTGAAAACTATGTAAAAAAATCTATTTACATGGTGTATGTGTCTTGGAAGTATTTTATTTTTCCTCCAGCATCAGATCTTGAGCATGAAAATGCATTTTAAAAAGAAGCAGGTTTGTGAACTAAAATGAGCTCTTCCTGGTAAAATCAGTAGGTATCAAGAGATACTGGACAATAATAGCTTTTTATTATCTGCTGTACTTTCATCATATTAATTATCTGAGTACTTTTACTGACTTATAAAACAGACTTATTTTATAATTTTAAAGAAAAAGAAGCATGAACAGACAACCCTGCATTTTCTTAATCAATCATTAAAAGGAAACTCTCCAGAAGTGATTGAGGATGTATTGCATCTATATATTTAATTGACTGAAGGAAAATAAGACGACTGAACAGGACTACAGAATCAATGAAAAATATCTAGTTAAACAGTGGATCAGCTATAACAGGAGCTTATTACACCATACAGAAACAAACTATAAATCGTTGTAGGTCGGTTCATCCGGGCAGCATATTTGTTTTCTAGAAAATACAATTGCTTTCTTTTCCAGGGGTGGGGGGTTAAAAAGAAAACAAACATTTCCCCCCCCCCCCAGAGCTACACTCAGTACAATTGAAGGACACAAAACAAGAAAAATATAGAAACCAGCTATTATTCTGCTCCAGTCAGATGCAGGCAGAACAAATAGAATTTACCAACATTTTCATCTACTGCTATGCTTGCTCATTAGATCATGTCCCTAGCAAATGCTAGTGCTGCAGTAACTTTCTGCACTGCATCATTCACCTACCTGACTTCATTGTTCCACAGGCCAGGAAAAATAACATTCAGACGTCCAGGTGGAGTCCCGTCAGTATTTCCCTTTGCAGTGAATAAGGCAGAACAACAATCGGGGAGTGGAGGGGGTGGGAGAGCTGCTAGGTCCTTAGGAGAATGAAGCTGGGTCAATGCCTTGTTGTAGAGCAGTGTGCCAGGTTCCTTTGCTGATAGATGTTCTGTGCCGATCAGCAATTTACCTAATGCTGTTATGATGTGCTGGACCTCTCCTATCTCTGCTCAGCAGCTTTCAAAGCCACTGTAACCCAAGTAACACTTAATCTCTATGGTGCTCCTGACCGTTAAAACAATCGCATTGGAAGGTCAGTGGCCTTTTCCAGCTTATACAGAGGAGACAGAGGATGTGCTAGTATGCCTCTGTGAGGGCAAGTATGAATGTGATACCAAAACCGTGAATTAGAAATATGTGGATTTTCTTATAGATGAAAAAAGGCATATTATTTACTCCTCATATGCACCATTTTAATGCCACCCAGAACAAATATAAAGTACATAAGTAAAGGCAAAATCTCTAACATAATATTTTAGATTATACTTGCTATTTTTTCTGATATTCTTTTCTATTCTACCTATTAAATCAAGAAAGTGTAATTTAGGAGCACTGCACAGAAATCCACAACATACAAGGGCACAGCAAAGAAGTTTCTATCAAGCACATGCCTGTTTTCATGCATGAGGTTAAAAATATATAGCAGATAATTTATCCAAATTTCTCATGTAAAACATACCATATGATACAAATTCAGTAAAACCATAAACAGGTTAACCAGTCAGTACACTAAAATAGTTTCTGTAGAAATGTCAGACCCAAATTCCACTAACACTGAGCTTCACTAAGTGGGTCTCTCTCAGACTGATCTACTTCACAGGGTTGCTGTGAAGATAGCTCTTTGGAGAAAAAGGAAGGACAAAAATGCAATAAACATGCAAGCAATTCTCCTGACCTTTAAAATCTCTAATGTAATTTGTTAGTTCCAACTAGGTAGAGTCAATGAATCATAGGATTTACACAAATCAACTTAGGGCACATCTACACTTCCCTTTATCTTGAAGGGCAAGCAAATCAGCTTCATGGCAGCAAAATGACACATGGAGCTGATTTAGCTTAACATGGACCAAGGCCACCTTAATGTGGCCTTGAGCTGTATTAAAAAAGTTGTTAGGCGTTCTAAATTCTTCCCAAGATTCCACATAAAATTGTGATTTTGGACCCATGTAAACAATTGGGCCAGTTCTGAAATAGACCCAGCTGTAATTGTCTGTGTGGCCATTCCATATTCCTCGAACTCAAGAGTCCCAGGGACATGGGACACCCCATTGTTATTGTTGTGGTGGTCAACCAGCACCACATGACTAGCTAGCTAGCGTTATTTGCTCATTGACTGGACTGATGCTGGCCTGAATGAAAAGGGAGGGGAGAAGAGCAGTCAATTCCTTCCCCCTTCACTCACTCTGGTGTCCTGGCTGACATTATTTCAGGCAACCTGCAATTGATACTCATCTTGTTTCACTTGCTGGCTGCCTCAACAACAACGGAGAGGGATGGTGAGTGTGGCTGTCCGGTGGTGCAAAACTGGGTTTAATGCTGCTGAACAGTCTGGACTCCCTCCTGCCATAGGGATAGTTTCTACACCAAAGCTTCTTAAACTGAGTGTCACCATTCCACATGGAATCACATAACTGAAGGATAGCAAAAAACTGACAATAGTAAGGGGATTCTGAAAATGCAATGACAAAAAAGATTGGTGTACCTTGCCATCTAGTGGCTGTTTTAGATATTTACATATTCAGTTAGCCCCTATATGCAGCAAATACTTCAGCTGTACATCTTATTTAGCAAACCTTACAAATATAGATGCTGCTTGATTACTACCTTTTTGGTTTCAGAAATATTTTCCTTCAAATTTTAATTATAAAAAACTAAGATGGGTCATAAACCATACTCAACTTAGTTTTTTATCATCAAAATTTGAAGGGAAAAGTTTAAAAATTTGTCTAGTTATCAAGTGACAAAGATTTAAAACTTGAGATTTTTTTAAAAAAATAATTACATGAATTTTGGTTTAGGATTGTGACAGAATTTCCAACAATTTCTGAAAAAGCTCTAAACATACTTCTTCCATTTGTATTATATATTTACACAAAGCGATATTCTCAGTTTTGATTATTATAAAATTGAAGTATTGATCAACTTTGATAAAAGGTTGACTATCCTTTATTTCTTACAGTATCAAATATTCCACCAATATTTATATAAAAATAAACAAACACATCCATCTCATTGGTATGCAAATAGTAACATTATATCTATATCAAAGAATTGTTTTAAAACAAATTTCTTTATGATTTATTATCAGTAAATGCTGTTATCTATTTTACATATGTACATACCTGGGTCGCATAAAAATCTCTCCATCAATGTGGGGGCACAAGAGTTTAAGAACCCTGGTCTAAACCATCCAAGGGGTCAAATAGCATTTGTAAGTCTGGATGGACCCTAGGATAGATCAGTGTAGAGCCACCCTTAGTTGATTGAGAGCAAGCCTGAACAAAGTATAACTCCCATCACCATTTTTGTGTCCTCTAGTATCCCCTACAGCAGTGGTTCTCAACTTGTGGGTCTCCCCAGATATTTTGGCCTTCAACTCCCAGAAATCCTAACAGCTGGTAAACTGGCTGGGATTTCCGGAAGTTGTAGGACAAAACACCTGGGGACCCACAGGTTGAGAGCCACTGCCCTACAGTATGCTTTTCCAAAAGCTTTCCTCCCCCAAATGTTCTCTGGAGGTAATTGGGGTATTTTCACTATATTTTGCCCTCCTTTGGACCAATTAAGCCTTTAAAAAACACAGGATGTGAACAGAAAGTGATCCATATTTATTTCCTGTTATTGAAAAAAGGCCTCTCCTGGGAAGAAGGGCTAAAATCATAGAACCATAGAGTTGGAAAAGACCAGAAGGCTACCCAGTCCAACCCCCCACCATGTAGCAAAAAACAATGAAAACAACTCCAACAGATGCCCGCCAGCTTCTCCTTAAAAACTTCCAGAGAAGGAACCTCCACCACACTCCAACGAATGGCAAGATGCTCCACATAGCCCCTAGAAGACATTTGGGTTAAAAATTATTTCCTATGAAGGGTATGTGCTTGGGGCACAGTCCTCCAAGGTCTTCTGAAAGCTAATGAGCCCCCATAGCTTTCTACAACTGTCCACCATGATTTATACAATCTACTTTATAGTGGGAACTAGCATTTAGATACAAGAACTCGAGAGGGCTCACATCCATTACCTAAATCATATTTGCCCTATGGGAAGTCTCACAGAGGTTAGAGTTAGAAGTTTCTGTATTTTAAGTGAGAAATGGAAAGGAAAATACTGACAATACTTCAATTGCAAGTATCAGTCCATTCTGTTCCAGAAACGGCCAATGAGACTTGCTTGTTTAGCTTTAGGAGATTGGGAGCTGTGTGAGGCTCTGTACATATATCTGTTAATCCCATTATTTCATTCAATGACAATATGAGATTACACTGAAGGAAGTGATGTTGAGCGGAAAGAGTGTGCATAAAGATGGTGGTGCCACTCTTATTATGAGAAGGTACTTTAAAATATTTAAAAAAAAGGGGGGGGGGGGGAAAGAAGTACCTTTGAACCCTTTGCACTCCTATGATTAATGGACTCCCTCCAACTGCACTTTTCTAAAACATTTTGCTCCCCTTGTAATTATGTATTCTTGATACACTTATTTTCTTATACAAACTAAATTTCTGGGGGGAAAATTCCAACAAAATTATATAATAGTAAAGTACTTGATTTTTTTGCATGAAAAGTGTGTGACTATGTGCAAAATAAGAGTTTTTCATGCAAAAACCCTGTTTCCAGACAGCCACATTTTTTGCAAGATTTGTGCAAAGTCTTGCAAAAAAAAAGTTATCTAGAATGCTTCTTGTACAAAAAATGTTTTTCCTATACTATTCCACCAGGGCTTTTTCACAGGTAGAAAAAAGGAGCAAGAGATATTCTTCATTCGGCCACTCCCTGATCTTCACTGGCCTCTGAAAATCTGTTTGGCCATGTAAAAAAGAATGTGAGAAGTGAGTACAGGAGGAAGGGACAACTGGTACTATTGCCTCTATTCTTTCAAAACAGTTGGGACCATCTTGACCAATCCCCCAACAGAAGTTCTGATGGCACTGGGTAACAGTGGATACAACCTATTTACATGCAACTTACAAGAGATCTCAGAAGCCAGTATGTAAGCAATAGCTCTTATCCTGAAGTATAATCTAAATGTCTGCTCCAAGAACTGGAATAATCAAGGTTTGGTTCCACGGCTTCTCACTGTAAATACCAAAATCCTTGGATGTTCAAGTTCTTTTATATACAATGGCATATTAAAATGGTGTCTCTTATATAGAAAATAAAGGTTTGCTTTTTGGATTTTATTTGCTGCATGGGGTGTCATAATTCATATGTCATAATTTGGTGTGTGAAGTGTATGTGACCAGAATGGATGAAGGTCAATAGTTGTGACAGTATATAACCTATCAGTTATTTCTACTATTATTATGAAAACTTTCTTTTTGGTTCAGTGTTGAAAATGATAATCTTGGAGATGAAGAAATGCAGCAGGGAACATATGAGCATAGTTACTAATAGAAGGTACATATGAATGCAGTCTCTTTGACAAGAACGGTACCACTCTGGTACACAATACATGTAACTTCACAATGTTTTATATTCTGACTTGTTTAGATATCCTGGATGTTTTTGTTCTTGATCATTTAGCATATTTGCATAAGAACATAATCATTATTTTGTAAGTGTTCATTTGCTCCTGCTGCTTATTGCTCTACCTGAAGCCTCCTAAACTCAGCACCCCATGAAATTAGCCATCTCCACATCTATCATCTGTGATGTCACAAGAAGCTGTTTGACCTTTACGTGAGAATGAATTTCTCTATTGATTTTTCACTGCAGCATGCAGACATTGGGGATTAGACAAATGTATAAGTGAAATAAAACCAACATACTCACAGGAGAACCTAAGTATTTAATAATAACTCTGAGTAAGACCCTTTAACAAAAGTAAAAACAGAACCGTGATTCAAATTATAACTGTAATTCTGCTATTTTAATATTTAATATAAACACTCGTATCAAGTGGACTAATAGCAGTAGTTTACATAAATTATTGTGAATTGGAGTACATTGCATGTCTCATACAAAACTAACATAAAGTAGGGGCAGGGGAATGGCATACAGTGAAAAAAATCCACATATGCACACACTCCACAGTTCAAGTCTTATTCAGACTCTTCAGTAGCTCCTTCAAGGATCTGATTATGAACCTTCCACATTGTGTTTATTTTGGCTCCAAATAAAGGAGGAGGAAAAGAGTCAATTACCATGACTGCCTCCATAATCTTGCCTGTAAAACATGTTGTCTTAAATCCTGTATCCCTTTGGCATGCTTATACTTTAATCATGTCATTTAATTGCCTCTGTCTACATGCATTACTGCTCTCTTGACAAAAACAAGAATGTTCAGCAGCTTTTGATGTCCAAGAATATCACTTGATAGGAAAAGTCTACACACAATTGAGGAACATATATCTCTTCCCACGCCTCCTCATTCATTTATTTCTCTAATTTACACTATACACATCTGTGCTTCTATGCCAATGCATAACAAAAGCCCCTGCCTTTTATTTTATCCTACTAAGGTTCATTTAAACAACACCCTCAAGAAAAAAAATCATTAATACTTTGCATCCTTACTTTTCACTCCTGCTTTTGTTTTGTTTCTCTATTTATGGGGGAGGAGGGGGCATTCACACTGTTCAATTCTAACACTGTGATTCAGCTTTCACTGCCATTACAACAATCCATGGAAAGCTGGGATTAACAGTTTAAGAAAGGATACTTCTTGAGTATTCCTTGCCTAAGGAAAACTTAAGAAAGGAATAGAGTCACCAGAAGTCAATTTACAGATTTCAGCCAGGGAGCTCTAGAGTTTTGGCCCCAGGATTCCATTGAAAGCAGCTGTGTGGATACTAGTTGTCTATTGTATTACAAATGTATTGTGCATTCTCTAGAGGAAACAGACACCATTCTTCCATTCTAGCAATCCTTCCTTTGATTGCTTATACATGTTTTTTATTATTTTTATTTAAAAAATTAGGAATTATATTGAATATGGATTTTTGTAGAAAGCTAACAGAAAACAATAGGAAGCTGATTAAAACAGTTTAATGATCTATTTGTTTTAAAATCAGACAACAGGAACATATTGACTTAACTAAAATAAGCTATCAATATTTACCATCTTTGAAATAACATGTTCCAATCATCTCCCCAGAGGCAGCTTTTCCACATGACACAATCACTTCTTTTTGAAAAAAAAAAAAGATGCCCTGGGATTCATACTTTAAAAGAAGAAAACTTTTATTCTACTATAATATTATTTTCAATTCATTTTATAATCACCCTACTGAGCAATTGGAGACATATAATTATTCTGTCAGAAGAATGTTAATGTAGGTTAGCCTATTGTGGCATTAATTGAAAAAGCTTTTTTTTTTTACTGACACAAAATGTGGCTTTTAGATATCATACTATATAAGGATTGGTTTGCTGAGTCAGTCTGGGGAACATCCAGTCCACCGGTATATCTCCAAATATAGCCATCTGGGTGCCCTCAGGAACCCATGACAAACTGGCCATGACATCTCATCCCCTGACCCCAGCATCTGGTAATCTAGATAGATTGCCTATAACATAGTTAAAATGAAATTATGCACGTACAACTTCTTACATCAATTTTGTTTGTTTTTTACCATAATTTATACGTGAGCCTGTAAGACCCATACCACTATGAATCAGCCTATCTAACCTTTTATACAGTTAATATATGCAGACATACTAGGGCTTTTTTAATTTAGAGGAAACCCATCTATCAGAAAATGCAAAACATTTTCTATTAACAAATGCAAATACTTCTTCCTATTTGTTTAGAAATGAAAATAAATTGAGAAGCTACTTTCACATTGGTGAACTTATTTATTAGTTTTCTTTGGAAATTCAAAAAGGTTCAGACAAATTTACATCGTAATACTGTGTTAGAAATTTGGACTGATTTGTACTTTTGAATATTGGGCAGTTTCATATATGCATCAGAGGAATTTTTTTCCCTCTTACCTGCATATCCAAATGGACTAAATATATTTTATTAGGAATTAAATGTCATTTATCCCAGCATGTGTAAATGGTTTGAAAAGTCTCAAAGTTATATTTTGGCCAAGCTTGAAGTATGTTTGCTAATTTACTTTTCGTTATTGCCATGCATACTTCGAAAGATGCAATTTTCCCCCTTTTATTTAGAAGAAAGGTGATTAAACAGTGGGGCCAAGATCCAGCTAAGTGTATTTGCACTAATAGCTATTGAGCTGAGTGAAAAAAAAAATGTCACTTTAGTTTGCAGGCTGTAACAAGGAATATGTAGACAATTGGGGAGTATATTTATTACCAGTTGAGCATCTGGGAATGCAAAGAATTAATTGAGGCAGCCTTTGCTGCTGGATGACCATTGGTGTATTCAATTGGTCTATTCATATAGTCTTAGGGCATATTTACATGGACACTTTTAACCTAAAGCAGTCAAGAATCACTGTAGCATTTACATGATGCACAAACCCAACTCATCCCCACTACCTGTAACCACTTAATGCAGTTGTGCCTCATTTCAGACCAGTGGTTCTCAACTTGTGGTTCCCCAGGTGTTTTGGCCTACAACTCCCAGAATTCCCAGCCAATTGACCAGCTGTTAGGATTTCTGGGAGTTGAAGGACAAAACATCTGGGGACCCACAGATTGAGAACCACTGCTTTAGACAAAATTGGGGAATAATTGGGAGCTTCCCTGGAACCTATCACATTCAAAGAGGGATACAGCTTTCTTGCATACATCGTGAGGCTTTTGGGGACAGGATAATATTGCCTGCATGCAAGCAATACTGATCACATCCTTGGTTCTCTCCACCCTGAGTTGCTGTGTCTGGTGCATGGCTGGGTTCTGCCTCTCTAGCTGGCAAGGAATATTATGCCCCACCAACTGTCGTGGTCTGTGAATCCTCAGCCTCTGAGGATGAGGTTGAGGGATTTTTATGTGAGCCTGTGACCTCAGCAGGGGAAAGAGAAAGTATTTTTCGAGATGTTTGGATAGATCCATTGTTGGGGAAACAGACCATGTTTCTCATGAGACTGTCCCAGGGACTGACTGTGAAAGGAATGTGAGGGAGAGTGGAGGGCTACCAATAACCCAGCATTTATGGCTCAGACAGGAGGGGTTGAGAGAGACAGTTTTGGGTTTTTCGGAGACTGAAAGATAAACGAAGGGAGCCCAATTGTGGGAAAGAATGATGTTTAGGTAAGAGGGAGACTTTTTAAGGGACCCTAGACTTTGTTCAGTATGATCAACATTGGAATTTCATTCATCAAATTGCCTGTCTTTGAAGCTCCAAGTCAGGAGTTCTGGTCTTTAGTTTTGGATCTTGTTTTCGTGCTCATGTTGCATGTCTCCTGTTTGAATTACAAATCTTGTTTCAAGTTTTCAAGCCTTGGGAATTATAGCCAAGTTCAAGTTTTCAAGCCTTTGGAATTATAGACATGCTTGAGATCACAGTTTCTTGTTTTGCCTTCTGTGATTTTTGGATTCATGTTCGGAATTGATTTTTACTTTTTGTCAAGCTCTCGATATCTGACTTAGACATCATTTTCACAATCTGTCCTTTAATGTTACTTTTTTGCAGGCTTAGTTTACTTATTCCAAATGACTTTTAGAGAATTGCTTGCACTATTTTGAAGCTGTTATTTTTATATACTCCTTTCTTGATAAACTCATTATTAGTGTTCATCTGTGTGGTATCTGGGTGAAAAGGGATCAAACAGGCAGCTGGACTGCAACATCTGCTCCCCAAGCACAGCTCATGAGGTACAATACCACGCCTTATCATTCGCTTCCCAGGAAGAGAAGAAAAAACAAGGAGGGCGAAGGCCCAGAGTGTGTGCCTGTCTCCTTGGCTTATGGACAAAAAGGGGCATAAGTCAAATAACCTTAAGAAACACTGCTCAAAATCACTCTTTTTTAAAAATAAAAAATGCCAGATCTTACAATTTGTAACCTCTATCCCAACAAGGAAACAGAAAAACATATTTCTGTTCCTACAAAGCTGTACAACTCCAACTTTTTTTAAAAAGGAAACATTAATGTGAACTGTTTTACTCATGTGAACATATCTCAAAGGGGAATCCTTTCTCTGCCAGTGGAAGTGTACTGCCGGTCAATTCAACAAAGGAGAATTGATCGGTAAGAAAACTTGCCTTGACAGACATGTTCCTGACACAACTGACAAGATGCATGCAAGAGTACTATCAAACCTGGAGAAGCTCAGTGAGAAAAAAAGGAATGGGTGAAGATGGTAAGGAATCTACTTTCTGAAAGCCACTGTCTGCACACTTTATGCATACGAGTCACCATGAAACGGACAGTGCATCATGTGATTGAACGCATCGGAACTAATCTCTCAGAGGTGGGTATTTCTTCTTTGTGATAAGGTCCACTGAAGCTCTAGAGCAATCCCACACTTCAGCATGTCAATTCAAACAATTCAGTTACATTCTGGGTTCAAAGTCAAAAGCAACAGAATAGTATATGAGGTAAATGCTACCAAACTTCAACTCTCCTTGAAGACTGTTTAGGAATAAGTTAAATTACTTGACTTCATGTTCTTCCTCTGAAAATGATAATAATGCAACCAGATTCCAGCATCCTTTGCTTCAGCTACAGGGACAGTAGCTCTAAAAATGCTTCTGACACCCTTTACCTTAAGTATGTTTTAATAAAATAGTCCCTCATCCAAAAGTCTTCAACATTTAACATTACAGAACATTCAATATTAAAGATCTCCCAAGACCAATTCCTTCTCATCACACTGTTGTTAACTTCATGTAAAGCTTTCATGTACTACTCCCTCTCTGCTGTTGCCACTAATTTCCTTAATAGTTTCACTCACCATTTAATAGTTGAAATTTAAGCATTTCTTAGGTCCCTTCCACACAGCTGTATAAAATCCATATTGAACTGGAATATATGGCAGTGTGGACTCAGATAACCCAGTTCAAAGCATATATTGTGGATTAGCTGACTTGATATTCTGGGTTATGTGGCTGTGTGGAAGGGCCCTTAGAAGTCTCATTGTTTAAACTAGCACAGTGCTATACAAAATAAACAATTGTAAAGTAATACAGTCTACCTGACTGAGACTGCTCAGTCCCCAAGGTTTAGTATCCCAAGAGGGACTGGATGCATACAAAGAGAACAGAGAGACATGAAACAGGTTATTCCCTAGCATTAAATGTGTTTAACTTGGATCACTGTATTTTTTTTAAAAAATGTTTAAAATTCATTATTAAAACTGACTGGATAGGCCTGTTGAAAGAGACAGTTCTTCAGATGGGTTTTAAATTCCAACAGCTAATTTGGCTGTCGGATCGCTTCTAGCTTTAAATGTATATATTTTCAAAATACTCTCAAAGGAAATAAAAAAAATCCCAATATTCCATCCTTCCCCTCAGCATAACAGGAATTGTATTATCCCTTTCAATTTCATGAAGCTTTCCTATGACATCTAGTTTACATTTGAAACTATGTTGTACTCATTTACTAGTAATAATCTGATCCTCAACAGACAGCCCAGATGTGATATATGATCACTGAAAGTCAAACAGCAGTAGATAAGTGGCACCACATCTGGACTTCAAAACAGCCACCGACAAGGTCTCATTATCCTTTTAATTGTGGAAACAAATGCAACACCACAATACCATTCTTCACCCACCCCAGGGGATCTCATTAGCAATATTTGCAAACAGGAAGAGATAGCAGAAAGTTCTGACACAATGGGTAGGAAAAAAGATGTTCTCACTTCATTTTTTTTTAAAAATAAGCATTTTATACTGTTTACTTTCAAAATAGACTTTCAAAATCATTCAGCAAACAATTAAAAAGAATGCATTGGAACAAATAAATAAATGAAGCTTTATGTAAGGAATATATCACAGGAATCTTCAGTAACATCAGCCAGATACTTTCCCTTTCAGGTTAAAAAGAAGATGCAACATTTTAGTGAACCTGTTTCTATTTGGGACGGTTGATTCCAAAG
The DNA here is from genome assembly GCF_037176765.1 of Anolis sagrei. Classification (NCBI taxonomy): domain Eukaryota; kingdom Metazoa; phylum Chordata; class Lepidosauria; order Squamata; family Anolidae; genus Anolis; species Anolis sagrei. The sequence continues at coordinate 63,682,070 of NC_090022.1, read as the reverse complement.
CCTGACACTAGCACCTTGTCTTCAACACTATTGCATTTATCAATTATTCTTATTATATTTATATATTTGTTGCTTTATCTCCACCAAAGGGAATTCAAATCTTGTTCCCAGCACATGGAAAAAATGAGAGAGAGTACAAGTAGCTGACACACTGAACTCTGCTTCTCATTTCCATTTAATTCAGGTGAGCTAAATTGATGGCTGAAAGTAGTAATGAAAATAGATGAGGGCTGAAAACCGAGGATCAATCAAGACACAATGGAGGGACCTTCCTAGTGTAGAATTAAAAACACATACTCTCTTTCTGGATGAGTCCCCATCAGAATAGGAATACATGCGGGTCAAGAATACTAAAGATTGGGGTGGGAGGAGGTTACGATATGACATCTATCTACTTACCAAGGGCAAGTTTTAGAGGTCCCAGTTCCCTTTTTTTTAGACCCAAGCTCTTCCCAATCTTTCATGTACAACACAATTTCATGGTTATATGAAAAATTGCCTGAAATTTGTTCCCAAAAGCTTAACTCTAAACCAGGGGTCCACAAACTTTTTAAACAGAGGGCCAGGTCACAGTCTCTCAAACTGTTGGAGAGCTGGGTTATAATTTGAAAAAAACAAACAACCATGAATGAATTCCTATGCACACTGCACATATCTTATTTGTAGTGTAAAAAACATTTTAAAACAATACAATAATTAAAATGAGGAACGATGTTAACAAATATAAACTTATTAGCATTCCAATGGGAAGTGTGGGCCTGCTTTTGGCTGATGAGATAGGATTGTTGTTGTTGTTATGTGCTTTCAAGTCGTTTCAGACTTAGGTTGACCCTGAGTGAAGGGCTGGGTAAATGACCTTGGATGGCCGCATCCAGTTCCGGGGCCAGTTCCAGTGGCTACCTCCACCCCCGAGGTATCACCACAGTCAAGCCAAGGGGTGATGCCGATGCAGCCAGCTCCATCGGCGACTGCTGCCTTGGAGCCACTGATAGAAGCCCCTTCTCAAGCCGTGGTGGTTGACAAGCCAAGCATGTCAAAAGGTACTTCCACCACACTTTCATGGCCTTGGGACCAGGGCCAATCACACACCAATTTTCAGGGCCTGCCAGGTCAGGAGCTCCAGCCAGAATGAGGGAGGAGGCTGGCTGTAACAGCTAGCCCTGCCCCCTTTTCTAGATGGTTCCACCGGAACCAACCATTCTCTCCTTCAGAGGGAGAGGCAAATTGTTCTCCCCACCAACTGGGTTGGTGGGGAAAGTCCCTTAAACGTGTGCTATCTTTGGGTATGCTTTCTTCTGTCTGTTTGGTTTTAATGCTTGTTTGACCTGGGATCCAACCAGAGCAGCATTCTTTCCATCTGCTTTTCTTTACCATATTCCATGCCTTTAATTATTGGTTTCTTCTCATAATCACATTTTAGTAGTTAAAAACGACTGTAAATACTGTCTGAGCAAGAGAATTTTCACACAATTTTCCTGATCAGAATTTCTAAACAAGACTTAATTACAACACGATTATATGTTCCACACGTATAGCAACACTTTGAATTGCTATGTTTTCCAGGAAGGACATCTTTCCAAGAGCCCTTCAGTGGGTGAAATAGAATTTGAAACATCCACAGTTCCTAAACATTTTGGGTTCCTGGCATCAAAAGCTTAGGCTTTAGATAAGGGTTAAGATGAAGGTATTGTGTTACATAAAGACCAGAATCTGCATTGATCACTGTTCAGGTGCTCTGCTATGGCTGACTTCTCTGGCTGAAGTAGTCTGCAGTGCCTTTCATGTTCCTTGATTCGTGTTTGGGCAATGCTGCATTTGGTGGTCTCTATGTAAACTTGTCCACAGCTGCATGGTATACTGTAGACTCCTGCAGAAGTGAGAGAATCCCTCTTGTCCTTTGCTGAACGTAGCATTTGTTGGATTTTCTTGGTGGGTCTGTAGATAGTTTGTATGTTGTGTTTCCTCATCAGCTTCCCTATGCGGCCAGTCCCTTGATGTATGGCAAGAACACTTTTCCTCTGGGTGGATCTTTGTCTTTAGTCTCGTGGCTTGTTCTTGTTCTTGCAGCTCTTCTGATGTCTGAGGTGGAGTATCCATTCGCCTGTAAAGCCCAGTTTAGGTGGTTCAGTTCATCTTGGAGGAGATGGGGTTTGCAGGTTTTTTTGCACTGTCTGCCAAGGTTTTAATGGTGCTTCCTTTTTTACTTGGGCGATGGTTGGAGTTTTTATGTAGATATCTATCTGTGTATGTGTTTTCTGTAAATGGTGTGACCCAATTGTTGATCTGGTTTGCGGATGACTAGGACATCTAGAAAATGCACTTTTCCTTCATTTTCTTTTTCCATGGTGAATTGGATGTTAGAGTGGCTGCTGTTAAGATGGTCCAGGAACCTGTTTAGTTCTTCTTCTCCATGGCTCCAAATGGTGAAAGTGTCATCCACATATCTGAACCATATAGTGGGCTTTTTGGTTGCTGTTTTCAGGGCTTGTTTTTCAAAGTGTTCCATGTAGACATTTGCTATGACTGGGCTGAGAGGACTCCCCATAGCTACTCCATCTTTCTGTTCATAGAATTCATTGTCCCACTGAAAGTAGCTGGTGGTGAGGCAATGGTGAACAGAGCTGTGATGTCTTGTGGTTGATTAGTGCAATGGTGTCTGCTACTGAGACCATGGTAAATAGGGACACCACATCGAATCTGATCAGATTGTCGTTGGTATCAATCAGGATCATTGTTATATAATCAAGACTGAGGAAGTTTCATTTTTGCAGCCTATGACTATTAAGAAATTATTCATTATCAAACTGTAACATTGTTCCATTGTGTCCAGTGCATCTTTTAGAAATTTACCATTCCTTTGTGAACAATGTTACACAAAAATAATATGATGTGCCTATTCTTCCATTTCTCAGGGTGGTTTGCTCTGCTCATTCCTTGCATAGTCTCAACATACAGATAATTACATGCTAAAACCACTTTTAATTTAGTCCTCGAAGGCAGATTGTTGTACAGAGGCCCCTGAATTAGTAAATGGGCCTGCCAGCTGCCCAATCAGCTTGACATTCCCCTTTGCCCGGTCCCTTCTGGTCCAGACGATAGTGATTAAACCTACACATATAAAATTCAGGGCTTTTGTTTTATGTAAAAAAAATATATATAGATAGCTTAATTTGTGAGGAGAAAAAATTAGCTGGTCAAATGCAGGACAATTCTGGTAATTTTGGAGTGATTTCAACCAAACAATATAGCAAGCTTCAGCTGCTATCAGGGTCAATCAGCTTGAAAAGGATCTAATTAAGTCATTGAAACCTATACAAAAAGAGAAGCTCTTAAAGCTGACTTGCAGTTTTTGTCAACAACATCTTTGGTATTTCATCAGTCTATACTTTTCCATTAAAAGGGGGCATTTTGTTGAAATACATTAAGAAGTGTGCATCATTTTGACTGGGCACAACATAGATGTATTCAGATACAGGTTGAATATATCTTACTCAGCATGCTGAAATCCAAAATACTTAAATATTTGAAATTGTCCACATGAGTAGCTGAAATTTTGCTTCTTGGTGGTTCAGTGTACACAAGCTTCATTTCATACACAAACTTATCAACAATATTGTGCATAAAATTACCTTCAAGCTCTATGTGTAAGATGTATATGAAACATAAAATAATTCAATGTTTAGATTTGGATCCCATCTCCAAGGTATTTCATTTTGGATATATATATGCAGGCATTCCAAAATAAATCCAAAGTTCAAAAGAGTTCTGGCCCCAAGCATTTTGATAAGGGATATTTAACTTGAATCACAATATGGTAAAGTTCTCTTGAATGACAAAATTTGATGGGATTCTAAATAAATGTCCAGAATCAGATTGTAAACTATATTGTATGCTGCTCTATTTTAGTAAAGAATGCTTTTTCTACCTCATATTTTCCCCACCAAAAATGTTGATTTTAAGTTGTTATATTATCTTTTTTTAAGATACTATGTTTTAAAAGCAAGATAAAATTTGTTTAAAACAATAGGTAAAATAAATAATAAATAAATCTGTTAATCTGTTAATCTTGGCAAATAAAATATATTATTTCTCCCTTCCCAAAGTAAATAAAACAAAATGATCTAATTCTTATTTTATATAAAAAAATTGTTTTTATATTCAAACTGAAAAAAAATATCAAATTGAGGACTTCTCATACTTCATGTATAAGTTTCTATACACAGAAGCTACTCTAGTTAGAAGCTTGCACCAATGTTTGCCAGAGGGGTATTGTTGCTCTGTGTTTTCATGGCATGGGACACACCTGGGGCAAAGTTTCCTGGTCACATTGCAGCAAACTCTGGTGAGACTTCCTGCAAGAACTGAGAGGCAAATAATGCCTACACACATGGTAAGACACAACCATTTTTGGCTGGACCTTCATTGTATTCTCACATGACCAAAAAAAGGCACAAGACAGATGGACTAAGATAGCATTTAAAACCAGAAGGAATATAAAAATACTCACAGTATGAAGCACCTCTACTAACTATATCAGCGTTTCTCAACCTGGGGGTCGGAACCCCTGTGTGGGTTGCAAGGGGGTGTCAGAGGGGTCACCAAAGACCACCAGAAAACACATTATTTTCTGTTGGTCATGGGGGTTCTGTGTGGGAAGTTTGGCCCAATTCTATCATTGGTGGGATTCAGAATGCTCTTTGATTGCAGGTGAACTATAATCCCAGCAACTACAGCTCCAAAATGTCAAGATCTATTTCCCCCAAACTCCACTAGAGTTCACATTTGGCCTTATTGAGTATTTGTGCCAAGTTTGGTCAAGATCCATCATTGTTTGAGTCCACAGTGCTCCCTGGATATAGGCAAACTAGAACTCCAAAACTCAAGGTCAATGTCCACCAAACCCACCAAAAACTTCCAGTATTTTCTTTTGTTCATGGGAGTTCTGTTGGTGGAGTTCAGAATACTCTTTTATTGTAGGTGAACTATAAATCCCGGCAACTACAATGGCCAAATGACAAAACCAAATCCTACCCACCCACCCATCCCCAACCCCACCAGTCTTCAGATTTGGGCTTATCGGGTATTTGTGCCAAATTTGGTCTAGTGAATGAAAACACATCCTGCCTATCAGATATTTACATTTTGATTCATAAAAGTAGCAAAATTACAGTTATGAAGTAGCAATGAAAATAATTTTATGGTTGGGGGTCACCACAACATGAGGAACTGGATTAAGGGGTCGTGGCATTAGAAAGGTTGAGAAACACTGAACTATATCTTTTTATCATACATCTTGAGTATGTTGTAGATCTTTCCTTTAGTAACACACCTCAGAAAATACAACATCTTGACGTATACATACATCACAGAATATTTCTTAATCTCAAACAACATAACTAGTAGAAATTAGAGGCTTGTTACTGTTAAATACTCTTGGTCTGTTTTCTTAAACTGTCTGTGACATTATTCCAGCTAAACTAAATCCCCTTATTTCTGCTCTAACACAAATTGATATGTAGATTACATTCATTGGAAAGATCGGTTCTATTAGTCACCTATATAATTTTTTCAGGCTTTGCTGTATTTCCTGTTCTAGGGGCATTACCTGATTGCATATAATACTGGAATACTGTGGACACTTTGATTATATATATAAGAATAAATATTGTACAGCAAAATCTTTTGGAGTCCCTTAGAGTTCAAGGAACCAAAGATTCCTTTTCATGTCTAATCATAAATCCTATTTAGTTTAATCGGTCTATAGAAATGAAGCCTAAAGTAACATTTACAAAAGATATTTGTTTTATTTTTACTTAATAATGCACCTTAAATTAAATTTAGAAACTTATTTTAATTAGCTACCAGAGATTAACAGCTTTGGAACTTTTGCAAAATCCTTTGAAACCAACACTGTAATGTAATAATATCGTAAAAAATAATGAACATGAAATTCAAACTGGAAACATAGCTTGTCAAGACTTGTTCAGCTTATTCATTTAACTTCATCACAGCTAATAATATGAATAAGGGTAGCTGAAAAAAAATCTCTATCCTTAAGCAGCTTAATAGAACTTGCATGAAGGAAGCTCTGTAATCAGATACAGCATAATGAATATTTCAGATCAAAAAGCTTTGAGGCACATCACAACATTGTTACAGCTGACTTAAATTTCCAGTTCACCCGAATTCTAAATGTCTTCACCCCTTCCTTTCACAAGATGTTACTTTCAAGGACGCTTAGGATTATCAAGATTTACTCCAAACATCTCAAAATCTAATTAAACACTACTGTTCTATCTTTAAAAGGGGGGGGGGGGAGGGGGAGAAATGAATGTGTGCTTGTAATAACAAAAATCTTACACTGAATTATATTTTTATAAAATGTGTTAACTGGGTTTTATTTGAATAGGATCATAATGATATCAATTATATTGAGCTAGTTGGGGCCCAACTGCTATCTGAACACATTACATTACTAGAACATAACCTGGAGGATGGAGTTATCTGGTTTTAAATTGTGTTTATATATATACTGTTTTAGTGAGCTAAATAGTCTTTTAAACTTTTTATTTGTTTATGTGTATAATATTGTGCTATTTTGTTAGTATTAACTGATATGTGTTTGTGTTATAACATTTATTGTACTTGTTTGTTTGATATAAGCTGCCTCGAGTCCCTGAGTCATAATCATCGACAACATCTGTAGCTACTAGTCACAACAGATACAAATTTTATATGGTAACAGAAATAGCATGCCTGTGATGTTCATGGATGGGGAGCATGATAGGGACATCAAAGCTGCACACCTCCTGCTTGCGGGCTTTTCATAGGCACTTGGTTCACTGCTAAGAATGCTGGATGAGAAAGATAAGGGGTGTCAAACTTGTGGCCTTCCAGATGTTTGAGCCTCCAACTCCCCACGCCTTAATCAGCTTGTTCCAATGGCCAGGAATTCTGGGAACTGCAGTCCAAAACACCTGGAGGGCCACAAGTTGGACTCCACTGTAATAGACCTTGACTTATCCATCATAGCTCTTCTCATGTTCTTATGCAAGATGTATTTCACACTACAAGTTTAGATCAATAGCCAAGATTTTATTAGCTCCACTGGCAGCACTGGCAAAAAAAAAAAAGTGATGGTGGTAACGATGATAGAGAGAAAGATGGCAGCAATAGCCTCCACCAGTCTTTCAAATGCTTGGCTTTTAGGGGAAAAGTACATAAAGTGAATACAGTTTGAAAGATTGGCTTGAAGAACTGTTCCCTCTTTCTCTCACTCACTTTCTTACATGCACAAACTTACACATACCCTGGATGTTGGAGATTTGGAAGTTATGAATCTCTTCCTTTTCTCCGTGTCAGTGTGGAAAAAAAATCCATGCAGCAGTGCAACAGGCCATTACGTTAACAGAGTGCCACCATAGGGCCCCAACCAATATTATTAAAATAGTTGGGCTGCCGACAAAAACCTTAAAAACAGCTGTATAAAAGATTTCTCCTCACTCCCTTCTATCTTTTAGTTTTACAGGGACTATATGTGTACCTGGAAGACTAAGAAGAAACTGTAAAGGAGAACTGTACAGAAATTGAATATATTTTCTATACTTGTGAAATTTTCTTTCTCTGAAATATTCAGGGAAAAGCTTCAAGGTAATTATAATATTAATGGCTATGGTTATGCCAGCAGAATGTACTACAAGACTTTTAGGACGTCTGGGAAATTTGTGACCCTCCAGATTTTGTGATGTTGCAGTTCCCATTGGTCTTGGTCAATGTAACCACCAATGATGAGTAATAAGGAAAACTGCAGTCCAATATCAGGAGGGCCTTACTTCCTGACCCTTAATTTGAATAGTTTTTTCCCATGAAGTTCTACATTGCATTCAATATTTTAAACTGTATGGCCATACTACTGATTTGTGGAGCTTGTTTCTAAAAGGTACCAAATCCATCTAAATTTTTTTACAAAAATAAAAAAACATACTGAGGATATGCATTTTTTTGCTATGGAATGTAATTTTCCAAGGACTGTTCTGTAGTGATTTGATACATTTAATAGTTTTGATCTGTGCATGATAATCTACTTCTAGCCAGCATTGTGCTGCCACCTATAACTTGTTTTCTTTTATTTTCAGGGGATTTGGTACCTTTTGAAAAAGAACTCCACATTTATTTTAATTCACACATAAAAGTCAAAGTGAAGCTAGGTGGTAGTTTATTATGTGAAAGAGAGGATAGTGAACTAGGCACAATACTTTGCTCAGCTCATGTATTTTCCAATGTGTGCAATTTAATGTACAAATATGTCCTTTCTATCGTAAATGTTAACATAGGAAGACATCCAAACAAGTATATGTGGTTTAAGCTTCAAGTCAAATGTAGTTTATGTGTAGTTCAGCAGGTTTTCATATAGTTGTACACTACTGTAGACTTTTCTGCTATGAATATTTCCTATTAAGTTATGGAACAGACAGCCTCAGATTTTTCCTGAAGTCTAGCATCCCCCTCCATTTCTATCTGCAAAGAATCATTCAGTTTCACACACACATGACAGCTCTGTCAACAAAGCACAAACTGGATCTTTCCAAGTGAAAGCTGCAAGGCTCATAAATATTTCATTCAGACTATAACAAATTGGCTTAATACTGAAAAAAGCACACATTATGGTGAGGACTCATCTGGTAGATGGGTCCTGTATAGATATGGACCATCTGGGATTTGAACTTTCTACCTGACCCGTGGCGGGGCAGTGTTTGTTGTCCTAATTGTTTAATTAGCAAGATCTATGCTTCAAAGGAGCAGGAAATACTAAAAAGAAACACACACAAAAAACAAACTCTGTCTTGAGACTTTGCCCTGTGTTTTAGTCTTTTTGACTTTCAAGAGCTAAATATGCAACCTGAAGTGTTAACACAAATTCCATCTAGAATTTGATTATACCAAGTCTTTCCAAGCATTGGGCGCATTGGTTTGGAATGCACATCACCAGCAAATTCCCCTGATATGGAACTCATTCAACAGAAAAATAATGGCTTGAGCAAATATTTGTATATTTTAATACTAAGAGGAACATTCTAAGTAATTTATTATAGTTAGGAAAATTGTCAGCTGAATTGAAATTTATAGAATTTATAAAACACTATCTACAATATTTAAACTAGCAAGGCATTCAAGGTAGCTAAAGAAATGTATTTATGTTGATAAAAGGTGTATCTTTGAAAATAGTTTTATGAATATAGTTAGACATGCTGTCAATATGGTTCAAGCACTACTTCATTTAATGTGGTTGCAAGTCTAGAGGGAAATAGTGTCACAGTATATTGATTTGTTGACATATTAAACAAATTATATATGAGACCTATCCATACTCAAGTAGGGCTCATGTTTAATATGTCTAAATATATGTCTTCAATTTCAACTCCATCATGTTACTCAAACCAGAATTGCTTTGTTATCCAAGCATCAACCATCACAATGAAAAATATATGAAATTATTGCTTCTCATATTAAATAGCTTAAATGCTCAAAAACATAGTCATGTGTCCGCTAAGGTTCCAACCTATGTATTCTGGAAAAGCTGAAAAACATGCAAAACAATAAAACTAGTAAATGAGTAACAACAACCAGTACTACTAAAAACCTTAGTTTGTAATACTGTATTACTGCATTCACTCTGCTCAGATCACATACATTTCATGCATTGTTGTAAACACCTAGCTATGTAAGTATGAACACACAAATATCATAAAAGTAATTCTCCTATTGCAAGTAAACACTTTTACCAGTTCAGTAACACTTGTATGCCTGCATCAAGAAGCTCTTTGGGAAGACGGAGACAGCGTTGTGTAAATAAATAATGTAATTGTTTTTGTTAGCTTCTCTAGCTAGACTAGATTGGGTTTCTAATGTCTAGTGTTTCACTGCATACTGCTAATTCTCTGTTCCATGAAAGGGCAAACTTTCAGCAGAGTTTAAGACCAAAGCTAGCAGTATGAGCAAGAAAGTAATGTTGAGAAAAATAGGCATGAGGTCTGAGGCCAGTTCAGTTAAATATAAACCTGCATTAATAACATTTTGTGAATAACTGTGATTTTTTTCAATTCAATTCAAGTCAGTTTGTGCACAGTTTAACTACAGTTGAACACTTTTATATATCATTCATCTCAAAGGTTATACCATGCTTAACTCAGTGGTTAAAATAAATGGAACGTTCTATTACCAAGCAATTTTGAAACAATTTTGCTAGGAAATTCAGATGATAAAATTATCATACCTTGCCCAAGCGCCATGAGCACTATTATTTTTCTGTTAATGTGGCACAGAAAGTGATCTGATCCCTATAGAATGTTTGAGCTATGGTCAACAAAGGTGAAACAACCAAAGTCTTATGCATAGAATAAAATGACCAAGGTTAGCACTCATATCCCTATTACCACATTATGAAAAGGATCATGGGGTGAACTTTGTCAATTCTGTAACTCTCCAATGAGGGAGAGCAACTGCTTGAAACAGAGAAACTCCTCCAAACATGGAATTAGAATGTCAGAACTATGGTGTTTTTATAAACTAATTGGTAGGGGCCCAGAAAACAAACACAAAAATCTGCCAAGGGTGAACACCCCAGAAATCATTGTAGGATGACTCCATTCCTTCATTTCAGTCAAACTCCGCAGAATATAATTGGTCCGTTACTTTTCTTTCTGGTGACTACAGCCTTCCTCCTTTCTTTCTTTGTTTAAAATTATCAAAAACATTTGTCTTCTTCCTCCACTTGTACAGTAGCATCCGGTAACACAGGGAAAATACGAGTTTTTGCTTGTCTGCAATGAAGAGTATTTATCAAAATGAAGCATAACTAATACAAAGGAAGATCACTGAAACAACATGGAAACGGTTCATAGAAGAGTGGAGAATGCACCATGACAACTCACATATTGAAGGAACAAATGTTTTATTTTTTCCAGATGTGTGGAAAACTAAAAGCAAACCATTAACTCTTTTCTTCCATTCCCTGCAAATGGAACTTTAAGATGCAAGCATAAAGCTATGTACTACTCTCTTGTAAACCCTGCAATTTATTCCCTGTGGGTTGTGGATTTGCTGACTAAGAAAGTTCCAGTCTACTTTTCTAACCACTAAACCAAATTTTGAGAATAAACTACTTCAAACTATGCCATTAAAAACACTGGTAATTCAATACCTAATTGATTTTATCCCTGTCCTAATGCAGTATATATAAGTCTGTTTTGTACTTGTATGGTTGTGCAATGTTGGAATGCCCAGTACAGCAAGAGTAAACAAGAGAAATGCTGTGCAATCCATCTCCTGAAATGAATGGCAAAATTATGATTGGGGCCGAGAGCAAAATTTTAGCAAAGCTCATTTTAACATCTAGACAGATTTTTATAGTCACAGCTCATTTATAGAGTGCTAATTTTGTGCATGTTGGTTGGTAACCAGAACAACTTTGACCTATGGAAAAAGTTGTGGAGACAATCTGAGAAAATCTTCAGGAGAAGTGGATCTAGCTTCCTCAGTCTCTGGAAAACCAGTTTTAAAACTTCTCACAATCTCAACTGCCATTTTCAATCAAATTTGCAGGCAAAAATCAAGAAGCCCACTTGCTCAATGTTTGAAAGCTCTTGTATATGCTTGGCTGCATGATATACATTGCAAGATATATAGAGTGCTTTTAAAAACAAACAAACAAATAAATCCAATTTGAATGAGCGATATCTCTGTAAAAATGCTGTTGAGGGTGAAGGTGCTAGCAGTAAGAAATAATATCTAATTCATATAATGTATCCTTTCTGAAATAAGATGTTTTATCAGCCATCATCATCATCATCATCATCATCATCATCTGCACAATCTTGTGGACAATTTAGCTTCAAAATATTTGACACTGGGCTATCCTTTGATTTTAGGATTTATCTACACCACCCAAATAATCCAGTTGCAATTTAGATCATTGTGTCCTTGAGCTGTCTCACATTCACCCCATTAGCACCACACACAGAGTAAAATTGTATTAATGTCCACATCCAAATTCAAATTTATTTTCTTCCAAAGTGATTTGCCATTACCTTCCTTTCTTCTTGGGTAGGCCGCTTCATTTTGGAATATCACATTAAAGCCTAACAGAAATGTTTTCAGTGCTAAAGGGGATGTGTGACATTTTTAAAATCAGTATTGACAATTGCTTGGAAGCTAACATTGATACAGAATGTATCTATTCACTCCCAGACCTAACCCTAGTCAATAGGGAACTGTCCACATGAAGTCACTGGTTGATTTCTGGGTCCAGTTTCCAATTTCAAGTAGAATGTGGTACAAGAGTGAAATTCTATGAATATAATTTTGCATTGTCAAAATGACCAATAAATAGGTACAGGAGCAAATAAAGCATGAACATTCCCTAGAAACCAAAATGATCAAACTGATCAAATTGTATTATATCACGAGACAAGATGACATTAGATATGATGATAAAACGTAGTCAAGTGGAAGGTAGTGAGAAAAGAGGAAGATAGCACTACAAATAGATAGACCTAATGAAAGAAATTACAGCCCTAAGTTTGTAGGAACTGAGCAGGGTTGTCAATGATACAGAGTCTTGGGGAGGCCATAAGATGACCATAAATCAGAATTGACCTGGAAGATGTTAACAACAACAAACTGTTTATTAGATGGTAGCTTGTCCATCCATGGAACTCTGCTCTTTTTGAGTGGTGGTTGGTTTAGGCCGGAAGGGGAGAGAGGTACACCAAACACAGCTATAAAGCTAGTACACACAGTTGTTTGTATAAAACAGAATGTTAATTATGATCCATGGAGCTACTAATATCCTGAAGGTGAGGAATGCAAAGCTGGGGTGAAAATTGCTGGAAGAAACATTAACAACCTCAGATATGCAGATGACACCACTCTGATGGCCGAAAGCGAGGAGGAGCTGAGGAGCCTTCTAATCAAGGTGAAAGAAGAAAGCGCAAAAGCTGGGTTGCAGCTAAACATAAAAAAAACCCCCAAGATTATGGCAACAAGAATGATTGACAACTGGAAAATAGAGGGAGAAAATGTGGAGGCCGTGACAGACTTTGTATTTCTAGGTGCAAAGATTACTGCAGATGCAGACTGTGGCTAGGAAATCAGAAGACGCTTACTTCTTGGGAGGAGAGCAATGTCCAATCTTGATAAAATAGTAAAGAGTAGAGACATCACACTGGCAACAAAGATCCGCCTATTCAAAGCCATGGTATTCCCTGTAGTAACCTATGGATGTGAGAGCTGGACCTTAGGGAAGGCTGAGCGAAGGAAGATCGATGCTTTTGGGCTGTGGTGTTGGAGGAGAGTTCTGAGAGTGCCTTGGACTGCGAGAAGATCCAACCAGTCCATCCTCCAGGAAATAAAGCCCAACTGCTCATTGGAGGGAAGGATACTAGAGACAAAGCTGAAGTACTTTGGCCACATCATGAGGAGACAGCAAAGCCTAGAGAAGACAATTATGCTGGGGAAAGTGGAAGGTAAAAGGAAGAGGGGCCGACCAAGGGCAAGATGGATGGATGGCATCCTTGAAGTGACTGGACTGACCTTGAAGGAGCTGCGGGTGGTGACGGCCGACAGGGAGCTCTGGCGTGGGCTGGTCCATGAGGTCACGAAGAGTCGGAGACGACTGAACGAATGAACAACAACAACAACAACAAAGCTGTGTTTATTGTTATGTGTCTTCAAGTCATTTCTGGATCTATTAGCAAATCTCCCAGAGACTTGTGGTAGATTGGCAAATACTTCTGACTCCAATTTATTTGACAAAATAACTTCCCTCTCTAAATGATGGTTAGTTGGTTGTATATCTTCAAGTCATTTGTGATTTATGGCAATTCTAAGAAGAACTTATCACATGGTTTTCTTGATAAGATTTGTTCAAAGGGGGCATGCCTCTGTCTTTTTCTGAAGCTGAAAAATGTGAATTGCTGATGGTTATCCATAGCCAAACGGGCATTCAAACTCTGGTCTCCAAAGCCATAGTCCAACTCTCAAACTGCTACACCATGCTATTTCAGAGATGTATTTGCTTATGAAAATAGCTCTTCTAACCTAGTAATTTTTCTTCTTCAATGAATTAATATATTCCACTCAAAATAATATATGTACAATCTAGAATTTACATGTAGCTCTCATATGTCCATGTTCAAAATATCTGATATTATCTCTCCTACCATTTTCGGTCAATTACTATTGAGAAGACACAGAGGGTAATATATGAAGTACTAGAATTTAATGTGTATATATAGTATAAATTTGATAAACTTATACAAATGACCGAATATCTCCTTCAACCAATTTTTCAGACCTCAGCTTAGTAATGGACCTCAGAAGGAAACACTACTTCATAGTCTGCAAGGATTTAAATAAAATATGGATTTTGAAGCCTTTTGACAGGAAACATAAACATCACAAAGATAAAATTATTGATTGTATATTACTTTCTTTGTTCTCTTCTGGTGAAAACAAAGGACACCCCCCTCCCTAGTATTTGCAATCACACAGAGTGTTTCCCTGCTTAGATGAGGCTTCCTGTTTTTTAAACTTTTTCATCACACTAGGAAAAAAATCCTCTTAAAATCTGGTTTCTGTCTCCTGCAGAATTCTGGGGTTTGTAGTTTTAGTTTAAGCTCCCCTGTAAATTACAAACCCCAGAATTCTTCAGGAGGCAGAAACTAGATTTTAAGTGGATTTTGTCTCTAGTGTGACAAGGCCTGTGCAAGTGTCATTCCCTGCAAGAGAAGAGCAACACTAGGGCAGGGTGGGGCTAAAGCACTCATTCCCTCCTCACATGTTTACTCAAACCAGGCATGAATAGAGCTCTTGAGAATCTATGTATGGCTATGCTAAAAATCCTCCGAAATGAGTTGGCAGATTTGACTGTTGAGCAGCATTAAGACACTGTCATTATCTTCACCGAGAGGGCATGGTGATGGTATTACATAAGTAAAACCTAACTTTTAAACTCAGTCCACACACTCAAAACAATATTTTTGTAGTGAATAACAGAAGTAGAAATTTCTCATCTGTAAAGAAGAACTATATAACAGGCTCCAAAACAGGTATTTTATTGGTAACACACTGCTAGTCTACTAGTGCATAATCACCAGTCTTTACTTTTGATGCATATATTTTGAGGGTTCGATTACTTTCCAGTGTCCTTAAAATCTGGATGAATACTTTTCATAAGAATATTAAGAATATATTCTTTTATATTTGAAGTGACAATAAAAAGTGACATGATGAAGATCCTGCACGGATAAGTCTGATGTTGACCCAAAACCATTCCTTGCACTTTGGGAAGCAAGAATAATCGATTCAACTTTTTAGAATCAGCACATATTTATCATATAGTTCTCTTGGTATTGCCTCATCAGAGTCTAAGATTTACTGGAGGAAAACATTTCAAATGCAAATAATAAGTCCCTTTTATTTTTAACTGGCTGTGAAAGTTCATGCAGAAATCCAGACTAGACTGTTTCTTTGGCACTGTGAATAATTACATAGTGTGCGATCCAGTAATTATTTAGATTATGCATTTTGTTGAGGGAGGTTTGCACACAAAACATGGCATTCAAAACACAGAGCCTTGCTATATAAAGAAGTCATAGCATGAAAGGGGCAAGGAAATAAACTCTCTTAGTCAATGGAAGTACACACAATTAACTTGCCTAATGATGCCCTTCCCCTAATAGGCTTCTTTGGAACCAACAAGATCGCATCTTGGGGAATGAGGGGCAAATTCTTCTCACCAAAATACAAATCCCCCAAATTGCTTTTTGCAGAGCGGCCAGTCTCCCACTGTATCGGAAGAGATGGCCTTTCAAAGACATTGAACCTATAAGTAAGACCCTGACATTAAAACACACAGTACAATCACATGGAGGCACTCCTTTCTACGATTTACTAACGTCCTACAGAATTATCTAGCTATGATTCAAATATGAAAAACCACTCTCAAGTATAAAGATCTATAATAGTGTTTCAATATTTACAATAGTGCCAGTTCTTTTAAAATGCAGGTTCAAATCAAACCCAAGTAAAGTAAAAGTTATTCATCTTTGTAAATCAGCATCTGGTATAGAGTTGGGAGAAGACATCCAAGCTGAATATAGGCAGAGAGAAATCTAACATCATTAGCCTTTAGAGCAGACATACCAGTTTCAAACAGTACCTGATTGTCCTGACAGAAATGCAGTATTTCCACATCAGATTCCACACTGCGCTGCCATCTTCCTTCATGATCACCTCAGCAGTGTTGCAAAAATCACACTTATTCCAAACAAACTGGCCAAAAATACACTCACAGCGCAGAGCAAAAGTTATCCAAGTTTCAAGAGGCAGCCAAGCTCTGATTCATGATCTCAAAACGATTCCCCCAGCCTCCACTAGCTTAAAACTTTTACAGAAGGAAGCCAGCTTTCTCATCTGAGGTCTCAAATTACTGATTTCTTCACAATTTACATTATTCACTAACTGGGAAAGATTATCCAGCACTGTTTAGAAGGTAACATACCACTGCTTCAGATTATCAAGTTAAGAAAATACAAAGCAGATAGGCTTTACTGGTTTTAAAAGCATACGCCTGCAGGATGCCAGAATATCATTTGCTAGAACTGCAAATGCTTATGAAGTATATTTAAATCTTACAGTGGAAGCTGTATAAACAGTTGGTTTTTTAAAAAATAAAAGCTTGTCTGGTGTAATAAACTTTCAAGTGCCAAAAAAAGTAAATGAGTCATTTTCCAAAGCTATGTATGAACATACAGTGTAGGAATGACTGTCTAAACTTCCAATTAAATATTGCATTATATCAGTCAGGACACTCAACTACAGGGCGGGCCAAAAGTCACAAAGGGGTTCCAACATTTAATAACTTCTTTATTTTTTGTTTTAGTTTCAAGACCAGAGAATTATATACAGTATATGTAAAAATTACTTTACATTACATTATGTGTAAAATCTTTTCCTTTTTTTCAAAATGTTATTAAATCCTCAGATGCCTTTGAGACTTTTGGCCCTGCTTGTATCTGAAATGGAAATGATTTCATGAAGCTATCCTTTACGTGTGAGAATCAAGTGGCTAGCTAATTTTATATGGCTATCCCTTTATACAGGACAAATTATTAATAGCATAGAATGTACATATTTTCAATATGTATTGCAATATATATAATGTGTGTAAGTGAAAATTACTTTTTCTTCACTATGCATACACCATATATACAACAGTAATTATTTCTATTTTGTTGGTGGCTTATCTATGGATTAAAGCCATAAACATACTGTGTCATGAATATTATTGGGACATTAATTCTTCTCTTGAATGCTTCATGCTGAGTTCATGGGACAGCTCAATTGTGGGGCAAGGCAGAGTGCCCAGCCAGATTTGAAGGGATGAAAGAAACTGTAACATCGTATCGCTGGAAAACAAAGAGTAAATTCAGGCTATTTTCAAAACAAGGATGCTTTTATGCTTTAATCCTTGTTTTGTTTTCTGTCAAACAATGTGCTATATAGCCTGCGTAAGTCCAAAAGTTGATTTCTATATTGTCAATGATCACACAAAGAAATGTTTGACCAATTATTATTGATAATAATATAATCATTTTAGGTCCTGTAATTTATTCAGGTGATTAATCTTTACTCTGTCTCCTTCTCCTACATTGTCACTAATTCTAATCCCTTTGCAATTTAAAAATTCACATGTTAGAAAGTATATTTATCTATTAACAACTCCTATTCATTTTTTTAAAAAAAATCCTGAACAAACATTGTACAGGATTAGGAAAATCCTGCACAAACATCTTAAGAGCCCTTACTCCTAACTGAAAAAGGATAATTGGTTTTTTAAAAATAATTTCAGGCCATTTCTGCAATACATGCTGGCATAATGTCTCCATTTTACAGATGTTATATTAAGTCTCATCATGCTGGATCAAATGTACCCAAAAAGAGCTGTTTTCCAGAAGATAACTATCACCTTTGATGCCAATTATCTCAGGGAGAAAATCTACTGCATAGTGATCTTACAGAGATAATAAAGGACTATTTCACGACCGCCACATCATATCTGCATTCAACTAAGTACAAAATATACTCTGAGTTTTCTTTGGATCACTAAAGAAATTTGTTACTAAACAGAGATGTAGTATGCTCCTTTCAGCTCCTGGGAGTTAAACAGGCAATGTCTGAAACTTGTCTGGCCATCCTATACAATGGGTTGATGGAGACTTTGCTTTGCTCCAAAGCAAAAATATCTATAAGGAAATGAAAACTCCCATCTCCCTGCAGGGTCTAAGCGCCATGTGAGGAGGCACACTGCACTCTTTCCCCACTCATTACAAACCTGCCTTCATATAATTGTGTGAGTAATGGAAGAGAAGTTTCTATTTTCAGCCTGATTAAAATATTTTAATAAATTACAGCCCACTGGAACTTCTCCTGAATGTACTCAAGCACTTACCATCTTGCTCTCTATTTTTCATATCCAGTATGAAGACGAGGCATTGTAACCTTTTGGCTTTTCCTGTTGATTATATTGCCCTCTATCCCTAATGTTGCCATTTGACTTATGCATTTTATCCATCAGCCCTATTCTTACAATAGATTTGCACGAGTCTACCCCACCCATACTCAGAAATTGACTATTATTGGAGGTTCATTGGTTGTTGGTTTGATGGTTGTTCTTATATGCTGTTATAATGTTGTTGTTTTATTCTTTTTATGCTGTTGTTTATGTATTTTAATGTATTATTTTAACTATGTTTGATCGGGCCTGTCCATGTTAGCCACCCCAAGTCCCTCCGGGGAGATGGAAGCGGAGTACAAAAATAAAGTTATTATTATTATATTTCATTTTATTATTTATACATTTTACAAAATAATGAATTTACTCTGAGGTTTGAATCTTCATTACAAAAAAAGAATTATTTTCACAAAATCAGTTTCTTTTTCCAGCATGCAAGCAATAAAAAAAATAGGTAGTTGGCTTAAATATTCTTGTCTAGGGATATATAAAATTTTGACAAATATTCACATTCTCAGTGCGAAAGGGTTTCCCCATTAAAAATAAAAAGATCTCCTGCTGTGAGATTTTTAGCCTTCCAGATTGCATGTATGTGTGTTTGGGGGGGGGGGGGGGAGGGATAAAAAATTCATTTGTCAGGAAAAATATGAGTTTCTCCTTCTCATACATTGTCACTAATTCTAATCCCTTTGCAATTTAAAAATTATTTATCCTTTCTTGCCTCATAATTTTTTTCATATCAGGAGTGACTTGAGAGAATTGGCTGTTTGCAAGGACACTGCCCAGTGGATGCCCAGATGTTTTGATGTTTTACCATCCCTGTGGGAGGCTTCTCTGATGTCTCTGCATGGGGAGCTGGAGCTGACAGTGGGAGCTCATCTGCACTCTCCCCAGATTCGAACCTGCAACCTGTCCTGCTGGCAAAGGGTTTAACCCATTGTGCCACCAGGGGCTTCTTTTGCCTCATAGGACTGCAAAACGTATTCTATTCTAGGTTCTTGTGGGTTTTTTCGGGCTATAGAGCCATGTTCTAGAGGCATTTCTCCTGACGTTTCGCCTGCGTTTCTAGAGAAATGCCTCTAGAACATGGCTCTATAGCCCGAAAAAACCCACAAGAACCTAGTGATTCCAGCCATGAAAGCCTTCGACAATACAGTATTCTATTCTATTGTTAATATGATTACAAATTGCACTTTGGAGTCGTTCAATAAGAATTTTCTATCCGTCTCTTGTGTTGCTTAATACCCATCCTGAGGAAGGGTTATGGAACATGGTATAGCCATTTGAGCATTGAACTATGACTCTGGATATCAAGTTTTGATTCCCCACTTGGCCACATTGGGTGACCTTGAGTGAGCCACACATTCTTAGTCCCATAAAAATATGCAACAGAGGGAGTAGCCTTACGTTCACCATAACTTGGAAACAACTTGAAGGTACACAACAAAAACAATTTATTGGTCCTAATAAAAGTGTTATCCTACTGCAGCATTATGGATCATGTGTCCCTCTAGATGTCATTGGACTGCAAGTCCCTACCTGGCATAACTAAATGATAAGGAATGCTGGGAATTGTAGTCCAACAACCACTGGGGGGGGGGGTGCATGATTGCTATCCATGCTCTATTGTGTCTTCTTGGAACTCTTTGTTTTATTTCTTTTTGAAATCACTCATCATTAATATGCACAACAACTTTGATAAGCAGAGTGATTCTGTTATTTGTTAAAGGTTACGAGCCAAAAGCTTCAAGGACAAAACAAGGAATAACTTTATCTAATGAAACCAAAGCTCATTAGAGTATCTTTCCTGATTGTTGTTTTGATAAAGGCATGTATCTTGGAATTTTGCCTCTAAAACTCTGTGTTGAACTTTCCATAGAAGGTCTGTTGAACCAGGGAAACTGTTTTCCATCACTATTATAAGTAATTAAATGCTAAGTCAAAGGCAAACATCTTCTATATCAGAGATTCCCAAACTCATTTGCCAACCACTCTCTTTTCAGAAGAAAAACTACTTAGCACCCCATTAGAAATCTATGTTCTTTAAGTGAGCAAACAAAAAGATGCAGTAATGAATTTGCACTCTTTTATGAATCTATATTTCTATCTACATCCTTTATTTAACAGTGTATTAATGTTCAGCTCTATTTTTGTCAGCAGCATGAATTAAAAATTTTAAAAACTCATTGCACTTTTATGAACTGGGCTGCACACAATTCAGAAACAATCTAAATTAGATTAAATACATGTCAACTTTTTATAGTATCGTATTGCAAACAAGTCATTACATGAATATATTTCTGCTAAAACATGTTTGACTTACCAACAATGTACAACATGCTTACCTGCCAATAATTGCTTGTTAAGATCTGTCATTGGACTTGACCACTGATCTGTTATAACTTGCATTCTCCATGTCCTCCCCCTCCCACCTCCCCCCACGGATTGTTTCAGTGCCCTCACAGGGGCAATATCGCCACTTAAGGAAGCACGGTTCTAAATTAATCAAACAGTATGTGTAGAATTTGGATACTTTTCTAAGGATCTCAAAACAAAACATTATCTTACAGTATACTTTTGGACAAAAGAGAGACATTTCCTATCTGGGATAGGGAAGAGAAGCTGTAATGTGATAGCACAATCTTATGGCATCCCATATGCCCTTAGTTTTTATTTACCAATTGTTTGAGAATGTACTTACTTGAACAATTGCTGCAATACCTGCCAATATCATCCCTGTATTTTCTCTGATGTGACTGAAGTTCAGAAAGAATTAAAGGTTTTTAGTATCTTTCTTCATATTTCTCTGAATGATCAATTAGATATTTAATCTCCTTAAAGCCTACATGTATGAGTTAAATGCAAGCAATTTCAGGGAAAGAAAAGGCAATTATTAGATTTTTTTTGGTGAAAATTTGACATTATGGAAAGTATTGTTTTTCAAGATTATTTATTTATTTATTTACTGTATTTGTAAACCGCCTTTCTCAGCCTATCGGTGACTCAAGGCGGTTTCCAACAAAACAGCATACACAGTATCATAGAACATTTTAAAACATTACAATTACATAAACTACAACAACAATAAAAACAACATCATTAGCATCTCATTATTGTCAAGCATTGTCCAGTTCCATCATCAATCGTCCATTCCTATATCATTTATCCATATCCGTTACTCTGTGTTTGAGAACGCTTGCTCAAACAGCCATGTTTTGACTTGCTTCCGAAACTTGAGGAGGGAGGGAGCAGATCTAATCTCTCTAAGGAGGGCATTCCATAGCCGGGGGGGGGGGGGGGGGGGCACCGCTGAGAAGGCCCTGTCTTTCATCCCCGCCAAACGTACGTGAGACGAAGGCGGGACCGAAAGCAGTGCCTCCCCAGACAATCTCAAGGTCCTTGATGGTTCATAAGGGGAGATACGTTTGGACAGGTAAGTTGGGCCAAAACCATTTAGGGCTTTATAGGCCAAGACCAGCACTTTGAATTGGGCCCGGTAGCAAACCGGAAACCAGTGGAGTTGACGCAACAGGGGAGTTGTATGCTCCCTGAGAGCCGCTCCTGTTAGCAATCTGGCTGCTGTTTGTTGGACTAATTGAAGCTTCCGGACTGTCTTCAAAGGCAACCCCACGTAGAGCGCACTGCAGTAGTCTATACGGGATGTAACCAGAGCATGTACTACCGTGGCCAAGTCAGACTTCCCAAGGTACGGGCGCAGCTGGCGCACAAGGTTCCACTATCAGCAATCACACCCAAGCTGTGAACCTGCGTTTTCAGGGGGAGTGTAACCCCATCTAACACAGGCTGTAACCCTATGCCCTGTTCGGCCTTGCGACTGACCAGGAGTACCTCTGTCTTGTCTGGATTCAATTTCAATTTGTTTGCCCCATCCAGATTATCACAGCGGCCAAGCACCGGTTTAGGACCTGAACAGCCTCCTTAATAGCAGGTGGAAAGGAGTGACAGAGTTGGACGTCATCCGCGTATAAGATGGCACCGTACCCTGAAACTCCGGATGATCTCTCCCAGCGGCTTCATGTATATGTTGAACAACATGGGGGACAGTATGGAACCCTGAGGAATAAGTCTTCTTTTGTGAAATTGCATCACATGGAATGATTCTTTTGTGAAGGATACTAGAACCTGTAGGCCAAGCATAGTATACAAGGTGGAAAAAAAATGTGCAATGGGCTTGAAGACCTTAAAAGCAACTAGCTGCTACAGCATTCCTTTTGTCATGGTACAAGTTGAGCATCTTTTATCTAGAATTTGAAAATCTGAAATACTACAAAATCTAAGTTTGTCCATGTGCATAGCTGAAATAGTGACACCTCTGCTTTCTGATGGTTCAGTGTATACAAACTTTGTTTCATGAACAAAATTATTTAAAATATGGTGTATAAAATTGCTTTCAGGTTATGTGTATAAGAAGCATAAAGGAAATCTCATTATACAGGATGTTTAAAAAAGATGACCCCTATTTAATATTGCTCTATCACTGCAATCACGAACTGCCCATGAATCAAACCCTTACCCCTTGAAAGGGAGGTGCACAGAATTTCAAAGGATTGCAGTTAGATGACACTCAGTACACAAATATCCTCTATTCTCAGTCATTCACAAGATGGTGACCCTCACAACAAGACTGAATCCATAATTGTGGTGCAGCATGCATTTCAACAGTGTTTTGGCATTGATCTGTGGCGTTTACTGTGCCCATCCATTTGTCTATTAATCTGAGTGTCAATTTCTCCCACTACCACAAGGAGGAGTCACTGTTGTGTGGCTACTTTCTGCACCAGACCATGTCCATATAGTATCAGAAATCTCTCTAAATATTGGAATAAATGAATCATTGATAAGCACCAGAATATTGTTTTCATTTCCCCAAGTATTTTGAAAATTTATGTTATTTCTCATTCAATAAAATTGTTACCTCTTGACAGGACAGATAGGTGACAAGAAAGGGAAAATGGGTGTAGATTACCACTTACTTTTCATAGAATTATAGTTGGAATAGATCATAGGGGCCATCCATCCCCCTAAGATGCAGGAAAATACAATCAAACATTCATGACAGATGGCCATCCAGCCTCTGCTGAAAACCCTCCAGAGATGGAGACTCCACCATGCTTCAAGGTTGAGAATGGTTGTCACACAAAAGACTGTAGTTTCATTTCCTACAGTATGTATAATGCTCTTCTATTCACATATATACATATAGCTAAAGACACTGTTTCTACTTCTTCACTTCTACTTTCTACTTCTTCACTAACTGCTGCTCCGGAACACAATTTCATTTACTTGAGAATGTTGAGATCTATACTGTCTTTTATTTTGGTTGTATCTGCATATTCATGGTTTTCCTGCTCTAGCACATGTTTCTCTCCCTCCCTTGTATTCTTCCCCCTCCTAGTAACTATGTGTCACTTTCTATCACATACAACATTGGAGGCACTTATTTTCACCAGTTTCCACTTAACCCTTATTATTATACAGTATAGTTATTATACTAAAGTGCTTCATCAACATATACCAGTGATATAAACCACTAGTAGCATTTTGTTTTAGTGCTAACATTCCTCTTTCCCTCGCTTGATCTCTGTTGAATGTATATCCTAGAAATAAAAGCTGTGTTTATTTAGTGGTCATCTTTATTAGTTCTGAAATGGTACACACACACTGGCAAATGATTTCTTACATTTTGGGATGTACTGTCTAATCCCACCTGGCAGGCATGTAGCCAGGGGAGAGGGGGCTTGAGGGGCTTCAGCCTCCCTGAAATTCTCAGGGTGGTCCGTGAGAAGGCCTTACTGGTACATTATTAAAACTGTTATGTTTATTCATGTCATGATCTGATCACCATGCTCAATATATCCCATATGCATGGGGCTATTGGGATAACGATACAAAAGGTTTGCTAGGGTAGATCCTCAGCCCCCCCTTGAATCAAACTCAGCCCCCCCCCCCCCCGAATCAAACTCAGCCCCCCCCAAATCAAAATCCTGGCTACGGGCCTGCCACCTGGTGATTAGAAATAAAAGTCTTTGGTGTTACTAGGAGTTCATTGGAATATATTGGAAGAAGCATACGTATCATGCTCCGTTGCCTCACTTCTATCTCTTCTTAGCTTGTTTTATATATTTCCTAGCATTGACAACTGACATATCTTCTTCAATGTGAAGAAGACACATTCTGATCTTTGTTTATATAAAGGATTAGTCTTTCTCACAAGAGACCTGTTGAGTACTGTTGGCTTCAGGCTGCCTCCCGTGAAATTACATCAGCCACCTGACTGCATCAACCAGCACTTTTAATGAAGCACCTGTTTTGGAGTTCATTATTAGTTAAGTCATATCTTTGTTTAAATTTGTGTGAACTTACTGTCTGGAATGGGCCAGTGTCTATGCACTTAGTAACACACACATATTTTCCATTACAGAGCTTTCTGTTTAATATTATATATATCTCTTGAACCCATTCTTTATATTTTTCAAGGCTTACATTTTGCAAACTTTAAAGAAATCAGCACTCAGTTTGTACCACTTGGCTGCTATTTAGTTATATAGAAAATTGTCTGAAATTTCGATTTATGTTAAATCTTGGAGATCAATATGTACAGGAATGCATGGTGCAAAACTATCTTTAAAAAAAGTTATTACAAGGAGAAACACTAGAAACCCAAGTTCTTAGACTACTTGGACAGCCATACACTTGCTCATATTTTAATTTCACAAGCCATGCTAAATTACCAACTATTGCCAACTATTTTCATTTTTTCAGATAATTCAGAGTAAGCATTTGTTATTCCTAACTTTAGATAACTATCTAAATGTTAAGAATTAAGGTTCTCAATATACATTTCATCATAAGATGGACATTGGCATTTTGCTGCTTTCATAACCTGAGAACTAAGTACAGGGTCACAAATAGTAAGAACTACATTTACTGTTTTGCATGGAATCCTGAAAGCTTTCACATTATTTATGCATATGTCGTGTACATGCTATTTGGAAGTTTGTTTCGGTTGGCTGTCTCCCGTCATTTTATTAAAAAACAGAATACCTGCAGAACATATTGGGGACACTAATAAAAATCCTATGAAAATACAACATATGCTCGAAGAGAGAATATATATTCTCACTGCTTTGTACTTGCACCAAATTTATCTAGAGCTTGCTTCCTCAGAGAGCTGTACTGCAGGCACTATGACTCACAGGCTTGCTCTGGATGAAGTCACTGTCAAGTGAAAGCAAACCATTTGTTCCTAACAACTATGGCATGAACTCTGCATACAAGTTCAGAGCCAGTCTCTGCTTATTTTCCCCCACCCTTGATTTATATGTATAACACCGCTATTCTCTCCATAGACACTCCGAGCAGTGGAACTTATTTTGAACCAATACAGATAGTGATCAAGTTGACAGTAATCTCTCTGGAAACAATCCTAAATATGTCGCCCCACTGAACTCATTTGCATTTACTTGAATGTTAGGAGTGTGTGATTACAAGTATGGAGAAATTTTGTCTCAAATACTATAAATACATTGCATGTTAAAACATTCCTTTGTTATGCTTTTGATTGTTTTATATGGTTTACCCCCCCCCCCCCAAGTGGTTTTAATGTAATTTTAAATTGTATTTTATTATTTATTGTTAGGTTTTAACTTGTTGTGAGGCATCCCCATCTCAGTTTAAGAGGAAAGGTGGCATATAAATTGAATAAATAAATAAATAAAGAGCCCAAATATCAAACCTGGGTTTAGCGGGGCCATTCTGAAATGATGCTTACTGTAAATTTCATTCTTTCTCCCTACACTGTCTACCATGTGACCACCTTTTAAAACAGCTTTCCTCTATATTAATATCTCAAGTTCTCTAATATACAATATGGGATGTGCAAAAAGAAACCCCAGAAAACAAAAAGTCTAGCAAGTCTCAGCAATGGTCAGGACAAACCTGTATTGCAGTTGGGTTTGCTAATCATTCCCAATGAAAGAGGAGGACATGGGGTTAGTATAGGCTTACAAATCCTTCAGCTTTGTCTCATGCTTCCATGGTACAACTGCACTGTAATGTATTTACTCCCTTCTGGCTTCATTTTCATACAGTGCCAGCAAAGATCCCCCCAACTATATCTATGCCGTAACAGTACTGTAAGTATACCAGGACAGATAGTCTGCTATCCTACAGTTTTAATCTGGTACATATTACTAATTATTCCTTCCAGGTGATCATCAGATACTGATCTTACATGATCTTCAGAGGATTTTTGATTCACATTAGTATAAAAAGCTGTGTTTCTTTAATACTAAATATTTACCTCCAGATTCATGTCCCCGGTGTTGTAAGCACATGTTTGTGCCATCTCAAAACCCAATAGATGCATACTTTAATTTGTTTTTCAACTGCTTCAGTGATGGACCATGATAAACAGGAAGCCTAACTGTTTTGCAATAATCATTTTTGTTCAAAACAAAGATTGAGAAGTGCCTGAATTTCCCTGTATGTACAAATATTACCAAAAAGAGCATAAAACATTCTACTCTTAATTTTTTGCCATAGAAATGAACATTACCCAAATCATGCTGAATATTTAGCAAATCTCTAGTATGGAAAATGCAATGTAACTGTATCCCAAATCTATTGTTTTAGAATTACCACCAACTGACCTAATTAAAGACAGCTAATCTTGTAACACTATAATCAGTCATTGACACCAAATGCAAAGCAAAAACAAAAACAGATGACTGTGACACATATGATCTATAACATCTGCGTCTTCCTTTCAAACTGCATCTAAATCAACTCTAAGTACCTCCATTGTTCAAATACAGTGAAGGTAGACAAGGTACATAAGAAAAGCAACACAAGTCTTACAGTTCTATGCAACATAAGTTACTAGACTTTCTATGTGATCAAATAACCTGTTTGGACAATTTTTGTTGTTTCCTCAACCATGCTTTATGAAGTTGTGAACAAGTATGGGGCGAGGGAAAGCCATAATCTTGGCTGGAGATGTGAAGAAATCTTACAGTTGCCATCTTTGCATAGCAAGGGACAGGAACCTTTTAAAGATCTCCCCTGGCATCCCTTGTGAGAGCTCATGTCCAGCATGAAATCTCAAGGTTTTGGTAATTTGCACAAAATATACTGTGCTCAAAATGTCACTTTTCTTCAAAACTGCTGTATTTTTTTCTTGTCTGAGGCTATTAACACACCCAGGAGTACAATCAGATAGGCTAAGGGATTACAAGGACACAAACTATCCACTACTACAGCTATTACTACCAGCCAGCTATTATCACAATTTCTGATACGGTGGATTTCACATAAATGTAAACAAACCATTTGTGAAAATGCACCAAAATTTCTCCAAGACTACAGTCTTCTAGGCCATTATCTCACAGTGATTTGAGTTGACCTTTCCTCTTGTTTACCACACAAGGAAAAATTAAGTTATAATTTCACCTCCAATCTTGGTTTATTTTCTGGTCTATTAACCTACATTAAGCCAAAATTCTCCAGTGACACAATGTCAGATTCTTTGTGCCAAAGTGAACACAAAATGGAAAGATGGAGGACATTCAATACTCAGTTTGTTAAACCAACCAACTCAGGCCTTTGTGTTAGCATTACTAATTTTTGCAAAAGATATGAATAGTCTTTTATTTATAGAATACAGGCTATGAAGTACATGTCAATCTCAAAAAGTCTTCATGACAGAGTGAATGTTGCAGCCACCATGCTGAGAGAAAAAAAAACTTTCTTTGTATTGTGAGAAATCCATGTGGCAATGACAATATGGCAGAATGCTTGCTATAGGGATTATTACAGTATAATTACATCACGAACCTCCACACTTCTGTGCCATATTCTTTTTTTTACACGACAGCAGCAATTTCAATATTTATTAAGGCTGTATTATAGATGGAGGAGTACAATTTGAGATGGAAAGGGAATTTCAACCAAATTGGGTTGCTGTGAGTTTTCCGGGCTGTATGGCTCACAGCAACCCAGTGATTTCAACCATGAAAGCCTTCGACAACACAGTCAACCAAATTCTTAGGCAAAGTCTAATGTCACCTTCAAACTTCAAAGAAGCCCATGTCCTTGAATGAACATTGAATGAACATTTTCCATTTGTGATAATTTATTTTTATCACATTTTGCTTTATTTTTATTTTTATTTTTAATACAGTAACATTTATCACTTGAATTAGCTGTATAATGCACAATATAAAAGCTGCTAAAAATAAAAAATTAAAACAAAAATTACCGAGTCACCTTTCACATAACCTGATTTCCCCCCCATTTTTTATTAGACTGAATTGCAGAGCCATGTGACATTGCTATAGCAATGTCACATGGCTCTGCAATTTAGTCTCATAGATTAAATAACCATATATACTATCAAATGGATAAAAATATTAAGTGACATTTTTTTCGGCTACAATATGCCAACGAAAGAGATATTTTCAAGCTGGCTTTGGACATATTCTGGGAGAAAAGCAGCACAGAAATGCAATAAATAAATAAATCATATTATACCTGCTACCTTATCACATTGGGGCTTTTTGCCCCTTTGCAGCACTTTGGAGACGGTTCCTGCTGAGTGCCATCACATGACGCTTGGCAGGCCACACCCCATTTACCCTCCAATTGTTGAGGAAGTGTTACAGAAAGGTAAGTATGTTTTGGGTAGTTTCGACAGAGCCCTTTCCTCCGTCTGTTGGGGCCAATGCACCATGTGATGGAAGAATGAAGGAGGGCACACATCACCACAAGGCATCCTGTGCGCCTGCTGTTTCACCAGCAATTGCCACTGAAACAGTACAGTGGTAGGGATTGTGTGAAGAGGTCCTTAATGCCTATCCCAAGAGCATGTGGCCTGGGATGAAGAGAAGCAAGCTCAATGTCTATGATCATGTTTGCCAGTCTCATTTATGTCAGCTTGCTCTGGGTTTTGTTTCTCTTTTTGGAATACATCAACAAAGCAGAGGTTATTGAAGGAATCCCCACTTTATCCTCACAAAGCCCTTCAAAGTAGGTCAGTATATGAGAGAGATATTGACCTAAAATCAGCTATTGAGTTTCATGTTTCAATCAGTAACAGAATGTTTACCTCACAGTTCCTAATCCAACAATCCAACCACTGCTCACACCAAGCTTTCTCAAATTCTTTCCCATTGAAGTTAGATTCAAGGTGTGGATTCATGACACTGGAAAGAACATCATGAGAACTGTCATGTTCATCTTCTGTTACTTTTTTGTGGGTTGTAAATTCAATTTATCTTGAGAACCTCTGTAGCATTTTTTTTCTTTTTCAAACTTTTAGTATGTCAAATTAGCAAAGTCTTAGGACCTCGTTACACAGCTGGTGGCAGCCAGTGGCAGCGCTCCTCTTCAAAGCGAGGCATAGCGCCCTCATCTTGCTTCACATGGAGGGATATGAGGAATGTGCGTAATGAGTGTGGCTTCCCCTCATGGAGCTGGCATGGATCTGGTAACATGGGAAGCCCATGCCTCGCCCTGAAGAGGAGCGTCCGCAGCGGTGGCTATGTGACAAGGTCCCTAATGTCACTGTCAAATACCTTTAAACAACAGCATGCAAATCAACTGCTACCCAAATTTCTATTCTAGGGCATGTGATATTCTATCAATACTCTTTCTTGCTCTTACATATACATGCCCTCTCGCTACCCTCAATATCTTTAATATTCAGGCACATTCCACAAAATATTCAAATCAGAATTTAGAAACTATAATGAAAATGTGAAAATGCCTAGGTCTAAAAACTTGACAAGGTATTTTAAAACTCATTGTGCATTCTGTGTCATTTAACCTTCACACAACTTTCTTGCACACTGTTTTAAATATTTTACAAAGAGTTTAAAGTCTATTTATTTATTGCATATACACTCCTCATTTTGTATGTAAATCCGGCTTCTTTCAATTGCAGAGTAAATTCTAAACACAAGAGGATTGAATAAGAAAATCTTTTATGTGCAGAACATGAGGAAATTGTTTAAAATTCATCCTAGTTCATATGAGATGATGCTAATTAGGCAGGTGTTATCCAGGAAAGAGAAAAATTATCTTTCAGTTAAGCTGTTTCTACCATAAAGGGGGGTACCTAAAAAATTGATGCGGAAACGTATCTAGCTGACACAGTAAATAAAAGAGTGAGGCACATATCCTAATTAAAAGTGATGTCAAACCTTCTGCACCACAGTGTGGCAATGTTTGGAAACCTCACTTCAAAAGGCATTCAAATACTTTTTCTCACTCTGCTACAATCAAAGGGACATAAGACTCAGAGCTATTTCTGTCTACTCAAAGATGATCATTAAAATAGCATAATTCACAGAAAATGCCTGGAAGAGGACTATCCCTCGACAATAAA
Organism: Anolis sagrei; assembly: GCF_037176765.1. Lineage (NCBI taxonomy): Eukaryota > Metazoa > Chordata > Lepidosauria > Squamata > Anolidae > Anolis > Anolis sagrei. Next base: position 63,651,090 of record NC_090022.1, on the reverse strand, counting down.
TAAAACTACAGTTAGAATTCCTACAAAGCTCTCTATGTAAGGGAAAAACACAGCACTTTCAATGGAAGGCAGGATTTTGTGGAAAAGTAAAACAGCTTTTGAGTATTGATGAGAATATTGAACTATGTTTTTTATTATGAAAACGTTGCAAATAGTAAGATCTCTGCAGATTAGGTGAAAGAGCAGGGAAAGTGCATTATACATGTCATATTAAATTACTTATTTAACAAGAACAATGTACCCTACACCCAATTCTATTACTTTTAACTTTCCCTCACCATTTATCATTTCAGCTTTCTGTCAGGGTTGCTGCTGTGTGCAATTGATTCAGCACCATATGAAACAAACAGTTTTATTAAAACTTTGTACTTGTAGCAATAATATAGAAGAATTGAAGGCATAAATATCCATTGCACAGCAGTATATCCATGCATCATGTAGTTTTTTTTTGCAGAAATGCTGATACACATGTTACCTATGAGATAGATTATTTCTGTTTATTTTCACTTAAAATAAATTGTATCAACAACACAGCATCAACTATATTCAGGCAAAGAAATAGCAGCGATTACTCTGGTTAAAAGAAAGAAAAAAAGCCCGAGAAACAGCTTTCCAACCTTTGCAATAAATCTGCCTTCATGTCCCCACCACACCCCTTTCCTCTCCATGCAAATGTGCCTTACAGCGAGTGAATGCTGCAGCCAGCAACCTCTCAGTTTTGAGAAACATTTTACATTTAATCTGTCCTTACCTTTTATAGAAACCATGCAGAGGCTGGAGACACAGAAACTGCCAATAATCCAAGCAGAAGGCCTTTAACTTCAGCATTTTAAAACAGTTCAATTTGCAGCAAGTAGAGCCTTGTTCGCAATCTTTAACAGAATATCCTACTTTTTACAGCAGGAAAAAAGGAATACCAAATAGTATTACATGCGGCACCCCTCCCCTTTTCTAAGCAGGCAGCAGTGTGTTTTCTTGTTGCTACCAATGTATGCAAGCTCTTTATCCACATGGCACGGCACCTGCATAGCTACAGTGCACTAATTTAATACAAAGAGGCAGTGGCACAAAGGCTACAAATTCATTTACTACGGGAGCCCCTTTCTCTTGGCTTCAGCTAATCTTCTCAGAGTCCACAACACATAACCCGTGAGGGTTATTTGTGTACACACCCATAAAAAAAAGAGAATAAAAATATTGCCCTTTCAGGTCATCCCAGAATCTATCTGACAACAATAATAATTAGGATATATTCCAGTCGGGGTTCTTCCAGCTCCCACCCTTGGAATCCACTCCTATTATGTTCACAAATCATCAGGAAAATTATAAGCCAAATATTCCAGTCAGCTGAGTCCAAAAAGCTCTAGGACCCCAGAAGACTTAAGATGTGTCATATGGAAACGCCTCAGTTCTGCAACTCAGCTGAATTCAACTTTCTTTTCCTTTTCTTTTAAAGGCAGCAGCTCCTCTGGTGTGAATCACATCTGCTCCATTGTCTGCCAGCACCTATGAGAAATGCCTCATGGCTGGGAGTGGAAGGAGGTGGGGAGTGACAAGCCTAAGTGTGTGTGTGTGGACCCTTCCCACTCAGAAAATAAATTACGGTTATCTTAATCCCAGCACACTTTGCCAGTGAGGTCTCTGTGAAGGGGGGAAAACCCACTAATCGTTTGAACCACATGGTGCACAGTGGGGCATGCTCCCAGCCATAAAAGCCAGCGGGAGAAAACCTCCCCCAGATAGGTTTGATGCTGGTCGCTATGGCAACAAGAACACATTGATAAAATCTAAAATGGAGGCCCGATGGCAGCCTCTCATTGGCTTACTGGGATATAATGCATTTGTAACAAGCCATGCCCAGGCACTCTCCTCAGAAGAGGATGGATTTTTTTTTCCTGAGCCAGGCTAATTAACAGCAGTGCAAAACAGCAGCTAGTCCTCATTTAGTTACAGTGGAAACGCAAACCATTTTTTATTCTGAAGGGACCGCAGAAAGCAATTAGCCAAGAGATGCTTTGGAGAAAAAGGAAGTTTAAAATTAGAAGCATTTTCTATTTAAATCCTTTGGGTGAAACAAGGAATGATAAAAGCAGCTTTCATTTATGGTCCTTTGAAACCTCAAGCCATTTGGGCCTCTTTATCTTTTAAAAGGGAGGCTACAGCATAATTCTGCATTTTAAAAAAAGAATTAAGTTCAGCAGTAACTTCCTTCCCACATATTCCCACTGGTTAGAAGTGAATATTCAAAGGGGGAAGGAGAGAATCCAAGTTACACTCAACTTATGTTTGGAGGGTCTAAAACTAAAGGCTTAAAATTGGTAATGAGTGAATATTAAAGGACTATTTGTGTGTATGTGTGCAGACAGTGCTAGAGATACAAGCACTGGCTGGCATCAAGTGGCTCAAATCCAAATTTATTTGAGTATGTGTGAAATGACCAGAGACTAATGAAGAGTTTTTGTGGAGATCAAAATATGGTCCTTACAAGATTTAAGGGACTCATGATAAAATACCTTATATATGTGTGGATATGTTGACTTCATATGGAAACTGGGAATACCCTTGTTAAAATTGGTTACCACATTCTCTTTGCAGAAAAGCTTATGCAAAAAAAAAAAAAAAAAAAAAGCTTACTCCATGCCACCTCAATCACCCAAAATGGCTTCCACATTGCTGCAGAACTTATATCCCCATAGTGTTGGGGAAAGAGGTAGTGTGGATCAGAAGCACCCATTACAACAGGAAGAAGGCTATGTCAGTGGAAGCTGTCACCAAAATATTGCACAGGTTGCAACCCACAAAGCTTGCCCACAATTTGGATTGTAAACCAATTAAAACCAAAGGGACTTTGGTTAAGATCAGTTCCCACGACAAATCTCTTCAGATTGCCTGAGAGTATGAGCATCGCTAAGGAACCTGACCTTGATCTCAGCATCTGCTCTGCAATCTGAACTCCATCAACTCAAAGGGCAGTGGTGGCCATCTCCTTTGACTCCAGGTTGCATGGATAGAAACCACAGGACTCAAGGTTTGCCTTTGACAAGGGCATCAGTCTAACATTTTCTGATCCATCCTCACACAGGTGAACTTCAAAGGCTGGAAACTAGCAAAGCAGGTTTTCTGATCATTATTCTTTTCACTGCTGTAATTGGCTTTGTTTGTGTATGAATTACCAAACAGTTCAATTCAAGACTGGATTTCGTTTATCATGCGTATTCACACTCCCTCCGTGGCCTGCAATCCTTTGAAGTGGCTACCTGTTCAGGAACTGGCAACAGATGATAAGAAGCTTGCAGAAAGAAAACTAAAAAAGCATCCTAAAAGCCCACATTATCTCCCCCCCCCCCCGACATTGCTTTGACTCTAAAACAAAAATAAAATAAGTCACAACAAGGGATGGTCACAGAGGCAACAGGGCAACACAAACCAGTGCTCTTCGCCTTTCAAAAATAACTGCTGCAGCAGCAAAAGGATCAAGCAATGTAAGTCTGCTTTGCATGTTCCCAGTATGGTGATCTTTCATCCATGTATGATAACAGACATGGGCAAACTTAGGCCCTCCAGATGTTTTGGATTTCAACTTCCACAATTCCTAACAGCCTGTTCTATAGCATAACACTAGTTTCTTTCGGTGAACCATTACTGATCGAGAAAGTGAATATAAATTAATTTGTAGCTATATGTGACATTCATGTACTCGCGTGCCACACTGATTGGGTAAGTGAAAACAGAATCAAACAGAGACCTCCCATGCCCACAATGTCATGATATAACTAGAAGTAACTACATGTCTACATGTAGAATATAAGAGTATAAAGAGCATACTGGAATGGTATTCAACTGGAACAAATAGAGTTTCCATGGCTGATAACACAGCCTTGCAAGAATTCCTAATTGTGAGAACTCTTGACCATGTTCAACTGAATATGATACAGAAACAATCTTCAACTTTTCATGCTCAGCATATAAACCTTTTGGAATAAGGTTTATATCAGTATTTGTATCTAAAACTACCAGGTAAAATGAGGTACAGGACTCATGTTCCTTTAATGACCACACAAACAATACCTACTGAACTTCTACCAACTATTAAAGGGAGATGTGCCATGAGCCTTCATTTCACCTGGTAAGCCTACACATGAGGAAAGCCCACATCTCCCATTTTAATTCCCATTTCAATTCAAAAGCCCGTGAAAGAGTTGCATCTAGTTCTATCTTGATTCTTTGTTCTAATATAGGGGAGTAATTGTTGTTAACTGCTTTAAACCCATTACTGGCTTATGGAGACCTTAAGGCTGAATCTAAGAAAAACTGCATCCCAGCTCCACTGCATTGCAAGCCTGCACTGGTTTGGCCGCTTTACTACTACATGCAGCTGTATTAATACAAAATGAAATCAGTTTGGAAAGCTATTACGTAGCTACATAAAGTGCAGGAAGGTGTATTTGGCATGTACATGAGATTGCCATATCAGTTAATGTGATCACAGAGCCTCAGTAGCTGTGGGGTTTTTCTTCTGGATTCCTATCACACATGTACACATTTACTCAATTTAGAAGCCTTCTCTGTTTTCCTGTCATTCTTGATGTGTGTGTGTGTGTGTGTGTGTGTGTAATGCAAAACTGCAAATGTGTAGAACACCAAATCTATACCCCAAAAAGACAACACCAGTAATATAAACAAGGTAACTACCTCTTCTTTGGCAGGAACAATCAGGTGACCTAGGTGATCACCCACCAACCTTGTTCTATTCTCTCCTCAGCCCTTATTTCACCAAATTTGGGTGTCAAACTACATGTTTTTTTAAAAACATGGTTCCCAAAAGCCGCATAGTAAACTGAATTTCTTTAAATACATCACCATAAAGCACTTACACTTTGAAAAGAAGTGTTTTTACATCAGAACAAGAGAAATGTAGCATGTGTCAACAGGACTGAAATAGACAAAGGGATGCATTATATATCATGAATTGATTCATTCTGACACAGGATGTTTTTGGGCAAGATTTGTACAGAAAGTCTTTGCCTCTGCCTTCCTCTGAGGTTCAGAGAGTGTGACCTGCATGTAGGTTTCCATGGTGAGTGGGAATTTGAATCCTAGTCTAGATAGTCATAGTCCAATGCCCAAACATAGGAGTGCTATTTGTGTCTATAATTTGACCAATGGTGAATGGATTAACCAAAACAAAAAAAATTCTCAGGTAAGAAAACTTTAATTTACTGAGTTAAGAATCTTGGACTGCTCTTTCTTATAAAGAAAATAACATTTAGTAATATAATACAAACCGCACTGAACTACTTTGCATTTCACAAAAACCATTTGTTTGTTGTCTATACTCAAAGTGAGTCCTTATCTTCAGTGACTCATAATTATGATAATTCAGTGGTTATTATTAAAATAGGTAGTAGCACCAAGTAAGATCAACAAGTTGCTGTCAAGATGCACAGTGTCAGTGACACATACTGAGCTCTTATTTATCACACCAGCAGCTCTGAAGCAAAAGATAAGCAAATACTTTATTAAAAATATAGGAGCAATACTAAGAAGGAGCTAGTAAATACTTCATCCACTGCAGAGATAAAAGCACAAATGTGGAAGGCTAACTAATGTGGGAAATCTGCATGTATTTAAAAAGATTATGGGTAAAAATATAGAAACGTCCCTGTGGGTACTCTGCTGTATTTAATACAAAGACAGTGATCAGTCAAATTAAGAATCAGTCAATAATGAACTTGACTGTCATCAAGATGTCAAAATATGTCTGGTGGAATTTCACAGAAGAACCTCATCAATAAAGGCCTTATCACCTGGACTGCTGGAGTGCTATTTGTGCCTGTAATTTTACGGTGCATGGAAAAGCAGAAACCAAAAATTCTCTGGTAAAAAACCTTCACATCTAATTTAGGTTTTTGGAACAAAATTCTTAGCAGTGATGGATATTCTAGCAGCCAGATATATCCAGTATGTCACCTGCAATTTTGAGAAGCCATGTAGAAAGTTCTCTAAAGCCTTTTTGTACAAATTTATTTATTTATTTATTTACAGTATTTCTATACTGCTTTTCTCACCCCTAGGGCGACTCAAAGTGGTTTACACATAACTGACAAAACTTCAGTGCCATACATTGGACACTGATGTGATGCCAAAGACCTTAGCCTGTACTGAGGAACATTCCTGAACAGGATGCCCTGAAATCTATTCAACATAACTTCAAATTATCATGAAAAGAATGGGTATCAAACACAGAATATCTGCTCAAACCCAAACAGGTTGAAGTGGCTTGGCTTGAAATATACTGTGAGGAGTGCCATAGAAGAGCAGGCAAGTCCTTGAACCAGTTAAATTTATAGAAATTTTACTGACATACATAAATGTAGGCTCATCACTGAACCATCAGTTTGGTTCTGATCTCAGATCCTGAATAGATTTATTAAAATCTGACTAGTGGAATAAAACAACACTATTAAGCCTTGAAATGTTAGAATCTGACCAGTCTGTCCAATCAAGTGTAGTGTATTGACTCTTGTTGTCTTATTCCACTAGTCCGATTTTAATAAATCTATTCAGGATCTGAGATCAGAACTAAACTAATGGTTCTGTGATGAGCATACATTTATGTATGTCCATAAAATTTCTATAAATTTAACTGGTTCAAGGACTTGCCTGCTCTTCTACGGCATATATACGGTATATATATATACCAGGTCTGTCCAATCAAGTGTAGCATATTGACTCTTGTTGTCTTATTCCACTAGTCATATATATATATATATATATATATATATATATATATATATATGTATATGTATATGTGTATATATATGTGTGTATATATGTATATGTATGTATGTATATATATATATATATATATATATATATATATATATATATATATATATGACTAGTGGATATTCACCGACCAGTTACTGAGACAAGAACACAAGAGAATGAAAATAGTCACCACCTAAGGCATCTGTTGAACTGTTTACCCCAGAATCTGACAAGACAGTTATAAGAAAACTTTCTGACTGGCTTACTTCAAATTTACAGTAGCACGCTCATTGTAGTAGCAATCCATATCATTTTCTCTCATTATTACCATTAAATATTTTATATTTTAATGTTCTGCTTTGGTATTTGGAACTGAGAGTGGGAAAGTTAAAGTACAGACACCCCCCTTCAATTTAGTAGCTCTATCTAAACAAATCTAATTAACTATGTCATATGAGATTGTACACATCTATGCCATAGATTCTTTAGAATCCACAGAAATTATAGATTTAACAGCTACACACAGTATGCTTAGACTTTTGACATATATATCATGCACTACAACAAGGGTTGGCACATGTCAAAGACTTTAGAGCTAACCATTCTCCCTCACTGGAAAAACGGTTTTCATAATGCTTGCACATTCTATAAAGGAGGCTTTTTAAAACACAAGGAAGAAAAACAAAAAAATAAAAATAAAAATGAGGACACTCCTTCCCAAACAGTTTATTAGAGAAACAAAACATGGCACATCGTTTCCTCATGTTATTCTGTGTGCATCGTTTCCAAAATTTGGCCCATAGAGCACTGTTTTCTCCAGTGCAATGTTATTTAGATTTTGGAATAATTTGAGTGCATTTTGGAATAATTTGAGTGCATTTTTCATTTGTTGTAGTTAAATGTGACACATTATATTTTCCCCTTTCCAACTAAATTATTATTATTAAAGCTTTGGCAACTTCTGTATGTGAAGAGATTCATTAGCAATGTTTTGGGGCATAAATAACCAAGAAAATGAGTTGTCATCAGGGCTAAATTGTGGGGGTCTGCACTAAAGTTTAATATGAACACTTTCATCTCAGTAGTGAATCCTCTTCCCTGCTTGGCATCTGCTCTGGATTGCTTTATGCAAATTGTTCCTTAGACAACCATATAAAGGCAATTGCTAGCTGTATCTAAATGGAAACGAATTTATTACAAAGACATATTTATGGCATATTCATTTGTTCCACCCTTGTCTGGCTGTGGGCTATATTTTGTATTTATATTTATATCTATGAATGTGATGGAAACAAGAAGCAAATGTGAATGACTTAAATTGTTTTTGAGGAAAAAGAAGCAAGGGGGAAGGCTAATCACTAAACAAGCAGAAGACGTGATTCCCCCTCCCACTGCCCCCAGAGACCTTTTCCTTAACAACCTCACATCATTGGAACTTTCTTTCTAGTTAAGGCTAGTAATTTGTTAACAATTATTAGGGACTGGGGAGGGATTCAAAGTGGATTAGAAAAATTACGCTTATAAAGATAGTCTTTTGTTTTTCTTTCTTGCCATTTGTATAGGCAAGAGCTGCACATCTCTTTAGCTATGAAGGACAGATTCTGTCTTAACATTTTGCAAACTGAATCAGAAATATCCCTGGCACGACTCTATATGATGATGTAACACCACTTTTTGAACACTGTTGCAGATATGTATGCATGTGGGTGAGGTGGGGGTTCTACATACATGGTCCCACTTCATGTTCCTTCCATGGGAATTTATTTATTATTTATTTACCATATTTCTGACCTGCCTTTCTCAGCCCAAAGGCAACTCAAGGCGGCTTACAGCCCGGCAGCAATTTGATGCCATAACAATCTACATATACAATTAAAACATTTAAAACAAATATTATAAAATACATACAAAAACTATTAAAACTTATAGAAACCAATGTCTTCACTGTTGATCTCATTGTCCAGTAGCATTGTCTGAGCCATTCCATGTTTGAATCTTACATAGTTCTAATGTTCTGCGTCCACTCAAAAAGCCACCCTCCCACTCCAATGTGCACAAGGATTTTCATCATGTTTTCAAGTCCTCCCAAATGTGCTGTGAGGACTTTCATCATGGGACTTTGGATCTGGTCAACACACCATACTTTCTAGCAAGGAAAAAAATATTTTGCCATTTTATATTTTAGTGAAGGTGCATAGTGGTTAAAAAGCTACTCCTCCAAACACTTTGACAGCCCCTAATACTGAATATACTGTACCATGTTCAAAGAAAATGCTAATGGAGACTTTTGTGAATGGAAGGCAAAACAATGTCAACATACATGCTCTCCATCTTTCCCTGCTTTCCCTTGGAAAACAAACAAGTAAAGTGCATTGCATTTCATCTCACGATCAGCCTGAATATAAAAGCACACTCTTTCAAAAGGCATTTTCCTGCTACTTTCTTTGTCTCCAAATTCGGAGGCTTAAATAGCATGGTAACTTTTGGACATGGTGCAGCTTCTGAACTGTGATGTTCAGTGAGCCGCATTCAGCTGTTGTATATTCATTTATGGAATTCAGTGGCCGACAGCAAGTGAGAGCAGAGTACTCTGAGAGGCCATTAAGAAGAAGCTATGAATAGGCTGAAAAAGTATAGTACTTCTCCACTTAAAGAATGGTTGCCTTAGCAATCCGTGATGCAGAAGCAAGGCTTCTATAAGATACACTTCTGGTGAGATAATGCTCTGTAAATGAAATACAGCTTAAACTTACTTGATATTGGCTTACACACCAATGAAATATTATTGAAAAGGAATAATGAAGACAGGTAAAGTATCTTCACAGCTATTTGCATATAATGCAAATGTTGGATGTAGTTAAGCTTAAGATGGATATACATAAATATATTCATAGAATCATAGAATCAAAGAGTTGGAAGAGACCTCATGGGCCATCCAGTCCAACTCTCTGCCAAGAAGCAGGAATATTGCATTCAAATCACCCCTGACAGATGGCCATCCAGCCTCTGTTTAAAAGCTTCCAAAGAAGGAGCCTCCACCACACTCTGGGGCAGAGAGTTCTACTGCTGAACGGCTCTCACAGTCAGGAAGTTCTTCCTCTTGTTCGGATGGAATCTCCTCTCTTGTAGTTTGAAGCCATTGTTCCATGTCCTAGTTTCCAAGGAAGCAGAAAACAAGCTTGCTCCCTCCTCCCTGTGGCTTCCTTCATATAAAGACAGAGATACATGTTCTTTTTATTTCATTTGAAGACCAAGATTACATATTTAATCCATTAGCAAAAAAGAAATACAATCAAATTAGATAACAATGGACTTATAAAACCAGTGAAAATTACATAAGTGTTGAATTACAAAGTTCCCGTGATTCAGTGGGTCTACTCTGAACATAGTACAGTATAGTCAGTATTAGGAGCTGTCAAAGTGTTTGGAGAAGGAACTTTTAACCACTATGCACCTTCACTAAAATATAAAATGGCAATCTATTTTTTTCTTTGCTAGAAAGTATGGTGCGATGATCAGATTCATAGTTCCATGCTGAGTGACCTCATAGCACATTTAAAGCAAAGTATATGACATATATTCCATTAGCTCCCGAAAGATACAATGATTTTTCCTTTTGGGTGTATTGCTATAAAAACTTTCAAGACAACAGCACCTGGGTCATTCTTTAAGCAGATTCATACTGATGGTAAGGGTAGAACAATTATTTACTTTCTTTCTATGGGTTGGATCCAGACTCCCCATGAGAGGCATTCTGCTTTTGGGATGGTCCCATGGAAAACTGGAGGCAATGTGATTTTCACTGATTCCGCCTTCCCTTTGCACTCCCCAAAAAGTGTCTCCAGGCATTTTTTTAGGGAGGGAGGTGCTCCAAGAATGGCAATAACAAGATTGAAAAAAAAAATCTCCCACTGCCTCTTCAAGAATGAAACCTTTCTTGGATATCAGTTTCTGCCCTAAAGGAGTTCTGCTTGCATGAAAATGAATATTTGGATTCTCCCCTTCCTTCCTGTCTCCTATCAAACAACAATTACTGTGCCCCAGTTCAGACACATTTGAACACTGTCATGAGAGGACTGAACATTTCAGAATGGTGCTTGCATTGTTATTTTGCAGGAAAAAACACACAGGATCTTTGGGCTCGTTAACATATATTTTAAAGCTATTGTGCCATAGCCTTTTTAGAACTAAATCCTTCAACAGATACAACAGTATCAGTATATAACACACAGGCCATTTATTATTTCTGTGTCACATTTTCTTGACCTTCAAATCTGCTGTTTCTCTCTTGTTGCTATATATAGGATAGACAGATGCCATATTTATCTTGAGATGGCGTGTGTGCATGTGTGGCAGGAAGGATGTGAGTTATTACAGCTCTTTCTAAGCTTCACTAAAACCAGTCCAAAGTCTTCCCCCCCCCCCCTTTCCAATTCCACTATGAATGCAGCAATTTTTCATAAAGTGCTGGACTGAAAGATGAAGGGACAAATATTTGTGAAAGCTCTCCTAGATTTTGTATTAGCATTAACTTAATATTACCCTTTCACCAAGAACTGAAAGTCAATGTGTATCTCTAGCTGCATTTAAATCCCTGAAGCTTTTGTTGTGCAACATATACCAGACTGTATCATCACTGTGTGTCATGTTTTCCTCCAATTGCTGCCAACTATATTAGTTTACTGCATCATGTGCTCCAGTATGATACATTCACAGGGAAACCAGTCACCATTGGCAGAGATTAGAGCAAATGTTATTCTAATCTGAATAAATTTTTATGCAGATGGTTATTTTGTTTTGTCTACACTATCATCCCATACTCTGTCTTGCACTTTTGAGAATGGCACAAAACTGCTAGTAGTTCCAGTGACATTGTGGAAATAATGTTTAGTTCAGGACTGATATCCTGAGTGCAGTCGAACATAGAAGAAACAAGTATTTCAGTGGAAAAGCATGCCAATTACATTCATACAAATTCTAGTACTAGCATCAGATGCATTTTTGGTATACACAGACATTTTTTGTGTGACATATCTGTATTTCAAGCAGTGGCCAAGCCATGAATTACAGGGAATACACTTGAAATACATGATAAAGAGTATTTATTATTCTGATAATGAAAGAGACTGGTGTTAAGACTACACATTAGGTTCCAGATCAAAATCCTCCAGTAATTTTGCAGAAAAGTGAAAAAATGCGGCCATTTTTTTTCAGCTACTACGAGCATCTCATATTAATAGCTGGCAAAGAGAAAAGCTTGAAGGAAGTGGCTTAGAGCCAGCTAACCTCATGTGAAGCTTGGAAAAAAGAAAGTTTGGATCGAAAAAGCAGTGAGAATAGACAGAAATCAACTATCAGCATTTTCTGCTGCCTTCTTTTAATGTGGACATATGCTATGAAGTTACACTGTTGTCATTTAGTTGTTTTGATTCAAGACAGCTCAGATAATATTCTGCCTAAGAGCCAGTTCCTATTTTTTTACAACTAAGGTGTCAGTCAAAAAACACCAATTAATCATCCATTATTTAGGAGGTAATCTGTGAGAGCTATAGTGTCTATAAAGTGTTCATACACAACACATGTACCTGGCCTACTAACTTGGAATTTTTCAGGTAGGTCAATGGGAAACTGATGGTGATATATTTCCTGTTTTAATACTTAACCAATATTTCCCCCTGATATGAATTAATTACTGTTTAGGAGTTCAACACACAATATTAAAAATGGGGGCCAGGGGAGTTGGGAGGAAGGAAACATAGTTACAGCCATCTCATGTTTTATGTGGATGGTAATTGCGTTGCTGTCTCTTTACCTGTGTTTGACTTTGACTATTGAAAAATATGCCACAAGTTTTTGTTTGTTTTAGTAATAGCAAAATGAATTTGTATAATTAATTAGATCACAAATGTGTGGTACAAATCATTTTTTGATTTGTTAAAAAATGTGTAGCACATTGTACCTGAGTGGATCAGTTGAAAGGCTGCTTCTTGTTTCCAAGGAAGTCCTGAGATAGTTGCAAAAGAATAAAATTAACAATGTTAAACATTTGACAAGCTGGCAAAGAAAGACCCATATTAATTATATAACAAGTGATTTAATATTTTGGAAAATTAACATCTTTATACCAGAACAGAATAAATGATGTGATTTTAACATGGTCTTAAAATCTACAAGTTGGTTTTTTCAAGTAATGCAAATCTCAATGCCACAAAAAAAGCTTCTAACATGCCAAAGTAGTGCTTTGAGATATTAGTTCTATTGATCTATACGTTGCTACAAATTCAACGTGTAAACATTTATTCATTTCTAACTGAACCAACAGACACCAATTCTTATCACATTTAATAATGTACAAATATTGGTTGGGTGCTATATTATTGCAGTATAGTATGTAATATGCTTCAGAGATTCAGATGGCTCTGATACTTTGGTTCATGGCTTCAAGACATTTACAGTATCTATGTTTATCAATTGTTTTAAATACTATTTTACATATGCCACTGCAAATTGCATGATTTAACACATTTGTGGACATAGTGTGGTCACTCTGAAATGGTATCAACACTGTGTGTTCTTTAAATGTGTTTTTGTATGCAATGTTCAATTGATGTATTTGCAGCAAATATTGATGTATATAACAATTTCAGTCCACCAGAGGAAGGCCTGAGTAAGGCTGAAACTGGTTGTGGCCTGGGGATTCATGTTCAAGTTGACACAAGAGCAGATGGCGTTGATACCATTTCAGATTGACTTTACCAAACTCATACAATATTGTTTATGATTACTGTGAATTTGAAATGTATAATAAGTTTCAACATCACATTATTGGCTGAACTTATTTATTTTCCATTTTATATACAGGGTTAGTCAAATGTATAACTGGGCTATTTTGTTGTACTTACTAACTCAGGAAACCATTCATATTCCCCTTTTTATGGCCCATGAAGCCCCAGACCATCTCTCCAAAGTCTCTGGATGTCACAGATGTCTTTAAAAAGTAAAGACATTTGGGGGAAATTTTTGCCCTTAAACCATGCACACACCAAATGCATGAAAACCATGGCAGTCAAAGCAGAATAACAGTGCTTTAACAGTATAGTGCGATAAGGTCCTAAGTAGATAACTTACAGCGGGTATCATATCTATAAAATAGGGCAGGAAAAGATGGTATTCTGGAGTCTGTCATCTTAATTCTCCAGAGGAGAAAGGGTAGACCAGACATGGGCAAACTTTTTTGCCTTGGGGCAGGGAGTGGGCTGTTCACACACCGGCTGAGTGGGCGGGGCTACCAGGGGGCAGGGCAGGGCAGGGCCTGGGTCATCCTCAGGTTGTCTGCACAGCATAAGGATGGGGCTGCCTGCCCTATCCTTACGCCGGGAGGAAGGCGGGACATGTGGCAACTGCCCTGATCCTCCTCCCCTGATCCTCAGGCTGTCCTCTTGGCATAATGTCAGGAGAAAGGTGAGACAGATGGCAGCTGAAAGTGCTCTGGAGGGCTCTTAGCCACCATGTGCCTTCCTTGAGCAGTCCTCCTGACATAAGGATGAGGCATTTGTACTCTCCTTAGACTGGGAGCAGGGTGGGATATGCAGCGGTTGAGAGCACTCCAGGTGGCTCTCAGCTGCTATGGGCCACCATGTCCTTATACCAAGAAGACAGGGTAAATGAGGAGGGCCTGAGGTAATGCCTTGGGAACCACATCTGGCCCCTGGGCCTTAGTTTCCTCATGTCTGGGGTAAACCTAAGACAGGTATAACATGTCTCAAGTTTTGTGAGTATGTAAAGGGATCTCCACCACATAATTCCACCATAGTTGTATGTTGTTCTTAATATCCTGCTGTCATTCAGGTGCCCGCATAATCAATTCAAATTAAAATCCCTTTCCTTGTCATAACTGTGAAAGCATTCCACTCTAGTAAATCCCTTCTCTCCTTAGTAAACATGATAACAAAATGCTTTTTTTTTTACAAAGAAGAACAATTTCTAACCAGATATGTTCCTAAACTGAGAATTCAATAATATGACTAGCCTTTTCACTTGACACAAGTGGGTTACACTCCATGAGAGAGAGAAAAACCAACATACCTGCGTAAACCCCTTTTAATTTCCATTTATGGCAATAAAACACTATAGAAAATAATGTGGTTGAAGCCACTTTACAGGAAGGTACAATCAACACAAGGGATTAAAAACCAGATAAACCTTGCCCTCCTACGGCTCCACACAATAGGAAGCATCAAACGCCCTTTGAAGTAGCTGTTCATAGGCTTTGGATAATGCTTTCTTTGAGGACTGAAGTCCTGACAGGAGCCCCAGTTTTGTGCTCTGGCTGGCCTGCCACATCAAAAGACTTCACTTCCCACATGGAAGCCATGGCCGAGTCCACAACAGTGGTCAAATGGCACCCTGGCAGGAACATAAATAAAGAGAAGAAGAGGGAGGGGGATGCTGACAGATATGTCCTTATGTTTGGAATCATTGGTACTAAAATATGAAAAATTGAATATTATATTAACAATATGAATAAAAACATCATTGGCACTGAAAATACCCCTTTTGAAAGGAGCATTCATATTCAGTTCTCTTTTACCCCAGTCTCTCTCTTTCCTTAACAGGCAAGGAAGTGTTTCCCATTGAAACTGTTATATGGTACAATAGAGTACAATATACGAAGATCTTCTTATATATTACTTATTATTCCTTGCATGTCAGAAATATGTAAAATTATAACAGAGGTCATAAAACTGAGGAAATAATTCTTGACTTGGATAAACTGTCAGCATTTTCTTCTTTTTCTAAAAAAAATGCTGACATATTGTCTGGCTACATAGGCAATCTGGCTACAATCCTTATTAGTATTTACAGTCACAGTTGTGTAACTCTTCCATGAACAATAATCCCTGTGGATTTTTTTAACAGAGAGAAAGAGAAGAGACAGAGTACAATCTGAAATAACTGATCATATCAAAGGGAAAAGTGAACTGGGATCATTGTGATTTACACATAGGCATACATGTAAATGGTTCCTTTCATCTTTAATATTGCTGATATGAATAGGAGTGATGGCACAGAATAAAGGAAGAGGTGATTTTTTTTCTAAGAACATTTTATTACGTACGAGGTTTTCTAGGGGAACAGACAAGAAAAGATGCAAGAGAAAAATGTTGCTCACAGGAATAACTTTGATAGTTCTGTCAGCTCTTCTCAAAGGGATAACAGAACTGGGTGACCGAATTCTACCTTGTCTTCCATAATGCTCCAGGCTTGCCTTATTTGAAGAAGTCTGCTAGCTCAAATTATAATGTCAAGTACATTTAATCAATGTATGTATAAATCACTATAGTTGAAATGATCTAGCAAAGCAGTGTACAATATATTTTAAAGTTTTAATAAACTGTACTGAAAAATAACCACCATTTCTCTTATAAAATAACCCCATTTCTCTTATAAAAATATTTTATTCTTTGTCTGACAAACCTTTAGGCATTGTCATGTTGTGAAACTTCTTTGTTTTCTTTATCCCTTTGTTTTCTGTAATCCATACAATTCCTAAATTATTCTGGAGTGTCCTTCAATCCTACAGAGAAGGATTCAGCTCCAGCCTCAGTTGACTTTGGAGCATTGTCTACCCCCATCCCATTTAATTTTGACTGATGACATGTTTAAATGTATTTATCTTGCAACAATTTTGGGATGGTTTGTATATGGGATCCAAATCCAGGAGGAAGGTGTTGCTGGTTTGCATACCCACCAAAGTAGTTGGGAATGTGCTTATCAGATTGCGGGATTGTTGACAACAAAGTTCACACAAAGCTGAAGGGGGTAAAGCAGTCTGTCTTTTGTCACACATTCTGGTGGCATAAGAACCACACAGTGGTGACTACCCATGTGGAATCACATAACTCTCATTGCAGATGCTGCCCAGAAAGAAAGCTTTGCACAGCATATCAACAAAAGGTTGGGTTGATTGATACTGGTTCTGGACCAAATTGGACACTAAGTCTATGTCCACTTATAACCATTAGGAGGAAAGATCCACCTGGAATGCTATTGGTGTGAATAGTCTCCTATAAACGTCTATTAACTGTAATCAATCAATCACCACTTCTGTCTCCAAGAGAAGTTTCCCCTTTATGGCACCAACACCAAAGTACTACAGACAGTTACTTCAAAAGTTCCATGAAGATATTCCATTTGCAAATAGGTATTTTTAATATAATAGAAGTTCAAAATAACGATGGTAGTTGCGTCTTGCAATCTATTTCCTCCCCCAACACAGGTATAGCTAGGCATATTGTGAATGTAACATGCATGTGCAACCTCACTCCTTTTGCAATACAGTTTTATCATTTTTAGTTACTTTTATAGTCACAGAAAGTTTTTAAAGTGTGTACTTAGCTAACTTTTAGAAATGTAAATGCAAATAGTATGAAATTAATTTCTAAAAATTGCAGTCCTAACAGTGACTAATTACTTAAAAACCTTGGAACTATTATTCGTAAGTTTTAAAAGTAACTTCTTATTATAATGAATAACTTAGATTTTATTCTCGATGGTAATTTACAAGCAATGTTAGTAGTTAAAATGCACCATTAAATTAAAAGCAAAATGCTATGCGAGAGATACTACATTTTAAAACCAATCAGTACAGTTTGCCATTTTAACAATTTAGGTTGGTTTTACCATTGCTTTTCATTCATCATCTGGAAGCAGAATTAAAACAGTGGTTCCACAAGGCACAAAACATAGGCAAAGATTCTTTTGTAATTGTTGCCTAGGTTCCATTCAGCAAAAGCCTCCTCAAACGTTAATTAGACTGTTGCCATTGCAATGTTTACAGTATTTCTATACTGCTAACCCCTTACATTTTGTACAGAAGGCAGGGTCAATAATTTTGCAAATACTTTGACTGTTAATCAGGCATTTCATGTTTCCCACCAGAATGTCCTTTAATTTCATTAAAAATGCACACTGCTATTAAAAAAAGATTATGTGAATCCAGAAATAAAAACTCCCATGTTATATAATTCAGTAATATCGCTGCTGTTTAGAAGCAAATACAGGGCAAAAGCCATAAGAAAGAAGCTTTTAATTAAAACACAGAATTGCTCTACACTGAATAATTTGGTGCTTCAATTCTATTTTAAATTAAGCACACACATTAAGCACACAAATCATTCCATCGTTTTTCAGACAACAGGGAAAGACTGTAATAACAATCATACTACAGAATCCAAAATATGGAGAAAAACCGAATTAATTCAATTTTATTTCATCCATGCTTATAAGTTATACCAAAAGAGAGCTTTCAAGACAGCTTGAAGTCCTGAGCATTTTGTATAGTCTCTATTAAACTATAAACATTTAGAGGATGAAGAATCCAGATACTATGGTATGTTCCTTATATTTCAAGTGGGAAAGATTGTTTAACACATCCCACTATGACACAACATATATAATTTTAATACAGCTTTCAAATGGTTTCCCCTCCTCTCTTTTGTTTGCTTTCAGCACAGTCTAGTGGAAGTGAATAGTGATGAATTTTAAGGAGGTGTCTTACATGTGTCTTCCTGAAGCTCTTTGTTAAACTGACAATTGTAGGGGGTGAGCTAAATTTACTCGTAATTAAGTTTCATTTAACACATTCTTTGCATGGGGAGTGTCAGCTGGTTTACGAATATGGGTCTGTCTTGTCTTCATAATATCTGAACAACCATATTAGGACTATTTTGCTTCATTACTGTAATATTTAAACAGTCTTCCTCTCAATGGACTAATATTTTTGTACATAATAAAGGCACGATAATGAGACACCAAGCCATAGTTGATCGCTTCAGTCAGACCTTGGCTGTGTTGAATGACACAAAACATTTTTGTGGCCTCAGGGATTTGGAGAAAAGATACAAAAGAGCTTGTACACAAACACATTAAAAACAGCACACATTCTTCCTAAAGCCAGAGAATGAGAAGAGTAAGCTGTCTAAAAGAATCATACCCTGGCAGAGAAGCAAAATTTCTGTTTCCCATTTGTTTTCCCTCTGGGCACTATTTGGTTTTAGATTCTTAAAATTGTTTCTAGGGATAACATAAGTCAGGATGTACTGCCTTTCCTCTTGGGGAGGAAGGGATGCTGCATAATATAAGAAGGAAACATAGAGGCAGCCCAGTCGTTTTCTGCAGAATTGCCCCCAGAGGAGGAACGAGGCATATTGTTCAAGAGCAGCTATTATTTCCATGCGTTGAGGGTACAAATAGCAGTGAGAATTAGAAGCAAAGGAGAACACTTGCTTGACATGTACAGTAAGTCTAAATCCATAGATATTTGTATTAACCAGACCTGTGTGATTTAGGCTGCAATTCTAGTAGGCTAATTCTATGGAATCCAGTATTTCTTAATAAAAATGTAGAGTTACTCCTATTTTTAACATTGTATCTAATTTAAATATAATTGTGTTAAGATTTGTGTTAAGATTTGCAAACTGATATAACGTTAAGTCATGTCCTTATAACTCAGACACTGCAGCTGCTTTGCACAATGCACACTGTCAGGAGTATTTATAAAATGGCTGGCATATTCTTTCATATCTAGTGGGTGTGTCCAAACTATTAATAGATAGTTTTACAAGAAATATAAGAAATATTCTAATAGATTGAGATGCTTAGATATTTTTAAGACCACAAAAAACTCAGAATCTCATGTAAAAAAATCATAGTTACAAATGGGGGGGGGGGGGGGTTGAGACAACAGGAAGTGAGATAAATCTACCTCCAGGAAAGGAAATTCACTCCTGAAAGAGTTATGGAAAAAACTCCACTGGAGCTTTATAACTAATTCTTGTTTCCACAACCAGCCAATTTCTTCAAAAGTTGCCTTGAGTCCCTTTATGTGAGAATGATGGGGTAGAAGTAAATAAATAAATAAATAAATAAATAAATCCAATTATCACAGGGGCAGAAAGTCTATTGAAATCTTCTGAACAGGGCCACGGGCAGCAAAACAAACACCACTAGGGGTGCTAACCTTTCCCTATGCTATCTAAAGTGCATGTGTGTGTGTGTTTGTTTGTGGCTGGAGTTACTGGTTGCTCTTTCTGTATGCTATCAGAAACCCAGAAGCCCTTTGCCCTTTTTTCTTGCTATCCAATTGATAAGATGCCAGCTTATCAGGGAACCAGTGGGTTTAAGCCTCTACTACACCCAAACGCAAACCCCTAAACTCAAACTCCAAACTCAAACTACACCCAAACTCAAACTCAAACAGGATTCCTGGGTGTGTGATGACATTAAAAGCTCTGAATGATCCCATTGAAGGTCAAGGTTAAAGCGTCAATTCTTTCACCCACTGATTTGTATTTGTCCTTCCTTCCCTTAAATGGTTTGCTCCACTGTTTTTCCATTCACTACTAGCCCTGACCACTTGGTATAGCCACTGGAGATTACACATCAGGGTCCTCTACCCCGACCCCCCCTTTTCTGGGTGTTAATATCTAATGTAGATATATCTTTGATATACTTCTCCAATGGACACACATTTAAATAAAACATTTTAAAACATTTTATACTGTCCCATATTCAAGATCTCAGTATGGTGTACAATGAAGCCTTCTAATAATAAAGAAAACATCTGTCATCCTAGGAGAAGGCAATTAAGTTGACAGTTTATGCATGTTCAGCACCTCAGTAATATTTTATTGCCTATCAATCAGAGATCTTGCTTCTTCGTTGACTTCACACACAACCTTTTTTTGTTTCAGTAGCTCGTTTCACAAAGTAAAGAACATGGGCAAATATTTTTTAGTATTTTTATTGACTAATGTAATATATCAGAACATTAAGAATGAATGAATCATGCATTTTTTCATCCAAGCACCTTCAGTTCTTCCCAATTTCAAAGTCACAGCTTCCATTGAAGACATAGATGGAACCTCACCCCACTCCCAAATCTCAGTGGATTGCGAGAAGCATACAAACCAGGCAACAGAAAGGCAAATTTATATTCAGAACTGATGCATTTCAGAGGAAATTTAATGAGAAAAATGCAGTCACAAAGATTATCAGTAACTGCATTTAATGTAATACCATTCATATCAGTTTCTTTACTGAGGCAGAACTTATAAATATATTATTAACAACTACAGTTTCCAAATTCTATCATAAGGAAAATATATTAAGAATACAGCAGGATATATATGATTTTGGTAAGCAGTCTGTTTGTGATGCTATCTCCCAAGGTTCAGTTTAGCTACCAAAGGAAAATAACCTAGGAAGAAAAATTCCAACAGAAAACACTCATTGAATTTTAATGATGTAACGAAGAAAAAAGCAGTAAAATTTGCTTGCACCTTCTAGTACATTTGGTTAATTAAGGAATGGTGCTTCTCTGAAACATAGCTCTGAAAATGGTAGCTTTCCTATTGCACTAAGGTATCTAGGGGTTGGAATTCTTCACTGATTATGTATTAAAGAAACCAGTAAGTAAATTTGCCTATTTAATTCCTATTGTAGAAACTATAGCTTTCAAAGACTACTGACAATTAAATATTAATTATGTGCAAAATTTGCATGTTTTTTGTTGCTATGGAAAACAGCTTTTTTGCGTAGAAATTTGTGGGTTTTTTAATCACAGAAAATAATCTCTTTGCAGAAATCCCATATACAAACTTTATACAGAATTAATCCCCTGACAAGACTGAAGCAGGTGTGGTTCCCCACCCGATCTCTTTCAATTAAGGGATGAGAGTTCTTTGCCATTTGTCAATGAACTGTATCTGTTTGGGTCTTTTGTATCACTTTTCTGGTCAGCTGGGCATCCAAATATTGACCAGTGATAAAATCTAGAGAAGCAGAGTTAACATTAAAGCAACACTTAAAAATTCTAAAGTATCAGAATCCAAAGATATCTATATAGCAGAATGTATAAGCTCAGAATACTTGTGGTTGGTTAGATAAGTTTTGTGTGGCTTCTTTGTTTTGATTTTTTTATAAAGAAAGGGGACAGTCATTTGAAAAAGAAAAAAAGTTTCGTTTGAATTAGGGGCCACAGCCTTCACTGGACTTGGGAGAAAGACTCCTGGGCATAGTGTGTAGTGTTGAACATGAAAGAACAAGCTACTCTTGTACTGCCAGCAATGGGAAAAGTAATCACTGTCTTGATAGGAACGCACAACAAGAAGCTTGATAGATTCCTCCCCTCTCCCCAAGCGGTCTCAAACACTGGTGTAATGATCCCAAAAACTATCTTTCATGTCTGACGTTTTTGTCATGAAAGCATTTAAATGTTTTTTTCCTGACATACTTTACTCAAAGCCTCCTACATTCATAGCTGCCATTATTTCTCTTTCCCTTGCCCTTCCTATTGAGCACAATTTTTCAATTATAGTTAAAAAATTATAATTACTGTATAAAAGTTCAGTTTCAACACAGCTTTCTCCAAACAAAGTAATTAACAACCAAAGTTGTTAATTTTAATCTGCATCTTATCAGTGGATTTTAACTTGTATTTTAACTCTGTATCTTGTTATATGCCTTTTAATAGTGTTTTATCTCTTGTTATAATAATGTTGTATCCTACCTTCAGCCACAGGGAAGGTAATAAAATAATAATAGTAATAATAATAATAATTTCTATGTTTGCAATATCTGATACCCCATGGATCTGACTGTTTTATTTTAATTGATGTCTTTTCTACCCACTGTTTCCAGTGAAGCTTGGAAAAATAGAAGAAATTGTGTACTAATAACCATAAATGTGCAAATATATATAATTTATTCATAGTAACAGATGTAATGTTGTAAAAGATTCTAAACATATAACTACTCAATGCCAGTTTCATTAAAATTCTAGCAATTGATAACTTCTCTGAAATGCTAATAGTGAGAAACTGATGAATACACAAACACTGTAATAACTGTCCTGTGTTTAAAGAAAGACAAAACCAATTGCAAGAGACTTCAGTTTTGCTAAAAAGCATTACAGAGGGGGATTAACTAACTACAAAATCAAACATGAAACTTACAGATGGCTTCAAGAAACAACAAATGCAAAATACCATTGCATTGTCATGTTGTGTACAAAGTGCTGAAAACAACTGAGAAAGCAATATGATTTCTAGAGACAGAAATTAAATAAAAGGTACCATTTTGGTGCTTACCAATCCCTTTGTGAGGGAAAACATATAGTATTCAGAATCCAGGGAGGAAAATTGTCTAGTATTTTGTAACAGGCAGTAACTGAGAATGATTATATGCATGGCACCTGAAATTTTCCCAGTCAGGGATCTGATTTCATTGCCCAAATCCTAAACATAAAAAAAAATTGAGATAAAGCAAGAGCATAATGAAAGTTAAAGAATTCTGATATAGTTGGGTTATCAGTACTCTATACTAATTTGTAGCAATGGAAAAAAATAATATATCCAGAAAGATCCTTAAAAAGTACTTTGCATTTTAAGACAAAGGAAAACCAAGGAGTACAACAAGGCTGGCAGCTGTCCAACAGAGAGGGTCAAAGGCTCCGTCTAGCAGACAACCCATAGATTTTAAGAAGATAGTCTCAGCAGGGAACCTACTTAGCTCTGATTTCTATTTTAAAACAGAAAATATATGAAAGAGAAAATTATATTTAAATAATGAAATTGTTTGGAAAGGCCCTTAACTTCAAACACACAGACACAAATGTGGCTCCCAGACACTTAAACGCTGCAGTCAGTGTATGATTTGGCTTCATAAAGGAATCCTTTGACTCTTTGATATCTGAAATGAAGGTGGCTTAATATTAACAAGAAGAAGGGGACTATGGGTGTGGAGAGATCAGCTGGCTTGTTCGGTGCAACATTTTCAAGTGGTGGATAACCATGGCAGGGCCCACTTTGCGTCTTCATATAAGCTGCCCTAAATTGCCTGCTTAAATAGAGAAGTTGTTCATAATTTTGACAGTATGGCTTGTCTACAGAGAAGATCATGAGATTGTCAATCATGACAAAATTACAGCTGAAGTGCCTAAATGTGTACAATTACATTAGAATTAAAGTCATGATAGACCAACTTTGCAATTCTGATGATGTCAAGCCAAAGCTTATCTGTTTATCCAGGCATTGCAAGTTGGTCAATCTACATCAGGGATGGATGGGATTCTGAGCTCTTCGTGGTCTGCACTAGACCCCAAATGAGGAAAACACCCAAATGAAAAGTAACTTCATTACCACTTCCAGTTCTTCTTTCTATGTTTTGCAAGCTCCAAAAATGAAGGGCAAGTAAAATTGAGTTTTGTGTGAGAGGAAAAAATTCAATTTAAGACTGGGATTTAGAAGCAGTTTGCAGGTAAAGACCCCTCAAAAAGTTATTGGGCTGCTTTTTGTTCACTTTATCTGCATTATTATTTTGTAATCTCTCTCATTGATATTTTATAGTTGTATTGTTTAGCAGATTTCATAGTTTCTCAACTACATAATTGTTATATTACGTATAATTCCAATATCTTTTGGCATAGATCAGTTTTAAAATAAACAAATTAATAGTGTTGCAGGGTAAAAAGAAAGTAGCAATCTCATTGATTTCATGGGCAGCTAGCATTGATGGGACAGTGCTGACAGTTCACTGATTAACTGAAGACAAAGAAGATTAAAATTGCTTTAATCAGCCTAACAACCAAGGAAACTTGTCAGGAACATCTGCCATATTTAGGAAGAGTCCTTGGGGCATCATCCATATTCACCAAGTTTAAGAGTACATGCCATCTTATAATCAATAAAGGTTGCAAGGTTTATATAAAAACAGAATAGGGACTGTGTTAGCAGACTTCAAGAGTAATAACATAGGTAGCCTGTGCAAGGAATTTTCTTATGGAAGGCCAAGTATAGTATCTATCTAAGCAATCTCTTTTTATTTGAATTCCATGCAAAATGAGTAAGCTGATGAAATACTGAACCACATCTAAAGGAGAATTAACAGAGCAATTCTAGGATCCTATTGATTCTTTGTTACTTTCACTGCAATTCTGCTGTTATTATTCTGTGAAGAAAACTGTGCCTATAACCAAAACTTGTAGAGTGGAGATTGTCTGTCTTACTATATTTCTTTATGTTTTTGAGTGGCAAAGTGAGTTTTTTTTCACCCATTACCCCTCTTCAATAGATCAAAGCTAGCAAGTTTGCACCTTCAACTTAAAAACATGTCCCAAAGCACCCCAGCTTAAAATCAGCATAAGTTAAAATTGAAATTGTAGATACTCCCTTCTTGTTTCAAGCTCAGTTGTGATGTTGTTCTGGTATCTCGTAGGTTTTTAAGCTACATGGGATACTTTGGGAAGCCCAACTGTTGCCACTTACAGAAGGTTTGGACCATTGTGGTTAGTGTTTGTGTGGAAAATCACTGGGGAACTTTTTAGGGGGGCTGGAGATTTTAACACATTGCTTCAACCCATATTGTGCATGGTAGCAACAATTACACCCATCCCCTTTAAGGTGGTCCACTGAAATGTAGATGAACATTTAATTCTATCATTTTAAAAATAAAATAAAATTTTATTGTGTCATTTTGTGATAGTGCAGCAGAAAAGTCTACCCAGTGACTAGTTTTATCTTAATTTGTAAAACAATAACAAACCACCTTTGAGATGTATACAAAACCATCAATTGAAAGTAGTTCAACGCCTATGTATTACTTACAATGACTCTCTGCATTTATCATTGCTTTGTCCGTATTTTCCACCATGTCTAAACATTCTTATCCTATCCCTACAGATTTGCCAGTTTTGCCTGTCTGAAAGCATCTGACATCCTTTTATTACTGAAAAAAAATCTACAGTCTACATAGAAAATTAAGGGTCTATTTTCAAAGAGATATTTTGGTTTACAAGAGCTTGTGCACACCCAGAGGCATTTCTGAATGCTTTTATTTCAACAGCAGCTGCTGTGACCCACATTCTGCTTTTGAATGTCTTCTAAGCTTCAAAAGCACATTGTCATACATAATGTTAAGGCGGTGGCTGTTACGGAAAACAAACAAATTCACAGATGACTTTAGCTCCTGATGCTACACAGCACAGAGGAACAGTAGCTCTATTTTTTAGAGTCTTTAAAATCAAACATCTTGGTTAGGTTAACATGATGCCTTTTTTACATTTATGAAATGCATTCAATATTTTTTACATTTTCAAAAGAACGAACACTGAACATCAGAGGCTTTTAAAAACTGGGTTAAGAATATTCATCATTGCCTTCTATCTCTCTGTTGCTGTTTATCAAGAGTTGCTGCCTGTTTCTATATTCCTCAGATGAACAACATAAGAAATTCTGAATTTTACATTTATATTTCTCCTACCAATGGCACAACTGTTTTGCAGTGGTAGCACTGCATGATCCTATGAGGCAGTGTTACTGGTAATATCTCCCAAGCTTTTGTTAAGGAGTCAGGTTAAATGTGATGAACAACTATTGGGCAGCACCTGAAGTGTTGGGTGACAGTAGAGGATCTCTCAGTGACAGCAGGAGTGGGACCATGGCTAATTAGTACTGTGAAAAAGCAAGCATGATAAACCCCTTTTGAATTTCTTTTGCTAGGTAAACTCTGTGATGAAATAATCCAAAATGAAACAAGAGATAATGCCAGAAGATGACATTCCCAGCTTGGATGGGCACTCAACTAAGATACAATAAGGGATAACTACGAGTAGTACTTTTGATAATGACACAACTGGACATTCAGTTACTGACATGCTCAGAGGTGAGAGGAGAAGCTGCATCCATATTATAGGAACATGGGATATGCGAAATATGAATTCAGAAAAGCTAAACATAGAGAAATGCTAATGGAACATATAAACATCACAATAGTTTGGATGAGTGAACTAAGTGAACAGGAATTGACATTTTGAATAAGATAATAATACAATGTTTTACTCAGGAAATGACAAATTAAGAAGAAACGTGGTGTCATTTATAGTGAAGAGAGCTATAGTAAAAGCAGTCAAAGAATATAATGCAAAGTCTGGTGAAATCGTATTAATCGGACTTCAGGGAAAACCCATCAATATAATTATAATCAAATCTATGCCCTAAACTACAGAGGAAGAGGAGGAGGAGAACGAGGAGGAGGGGAAGAAAGGAAGAATAAAATGTTATATGTCCAGGAGGAAATTCACCACAGACCAAGTCAGGACTTGTTGTAAATCATAGGTGACTGGAATGCAAAAATAGGAAACAGAGCAAAATCAAAGATTTCAGGTAAATTTGGCCTAAGATGAAGAAATGAAGCAGGGGAAGAACTGATATTATTGAATGTATTGAATGTATTGTCGAAGGCTTTCATGGCCGGAATCACTGGGTTGTTGTAGGTTTTTCCGGGATATATGGCCATGTTCCAACGGACCTCATTACCTCTGAGGATGCTTGCCATAGATGCAGGCGAAACGTCAGGAGAAAATGCCTCTAGAACATGGCCATATAGCCCGGAAACACCTACAACAACCCAGAACTGATAACATTTTACAAGAGTAACATCCCTATTCAATTTTTTTTAAAAAATAGAGTTGCACTATTAAGCCTTATTGAATGGATTAATTAAACTCTTTAAGCAGTTAAGGACAGGCAAGAGGCAGAAAAGAAAAGAAATACGATGAAAACCCCAAATGCTATGGTTCAGCAGAGAGAAAAATGTCCAGAATTTAAGATATGCAGATGATATCATATTTCTACCAAAAATTAGCAAAGACATGCAATGATTACTGAAGAATGTCATGGAACAAAGTTGAAAGACACATTTACAGTTGAAGATTAAGAAAACAAAAATAATTGCTACAAATGATTTACATGAATTTAAAGTAGAAGATGAAGACATTACAACATTTCAATGCTTTGCACACTTTATCTCTGTGGTGGATCAAAACAGAGACTAGAATGTGGAAGGATAACTATTCAGATCCTGAAATGTATCTAGATCCTGAAATGTAAAAACACAAACTGAGCATTTCTCATCGGGAGTTCCAAACTGCATGGCCCTAAAACTTAATGACTTGAGCAGGCCTGCTGTTGATAGGGTGATTTGGAAGTCTCTCATTTATAGGGTCACCATAAATTGAAGTTGACATCACAATAACAAGATCAACTTTAGATTTGAATACCAATGAGAACACGGATAATATCAGATAAATATAATGTGTGTATGATTTTAATAAACTGCAAGAGATAATAACCACTAGAAAGTTATGATATGAACAAAATAATGTCATCTCTTTTTTTTGCTATATCCAATGGCTTAAGTATATTCACATAAAAGGAAGGCTAGTAGCCAATGTTTGTTATTTAAATGCCCAAAACTGAAAGCAGGACATGGAAAAGTTACTTTTTGGCTGAGTTCTTGAAAAATCTCCCAACCAGTCTCTAGTCATGAGATTTTCTAAACTTTATAAGAGTTTCATGCTGGAAAATCCACGATAAACATCTCAATGAAACGTTTGAGACTTGCTGCATCAGAGCTCCCCCTAGCTTCTGTATGCTAGATATCCTTTTAAAATGCAAGTTGCCATATTTTTCCACAATGCAAGCTACTTTTGATTAGACCATTCATAGCCTTTCCACATCCAACTGCACATGTTGCTTTAGTATGATTCACAGAATGTTTTTTTATCATTTTGATGTGGCTGAGCATTCAATAGCTTTGTTGTTTGCTAAAAGAATTTTAAAAGACTCAAGTTTAATAGATATGCAGCGTTAGTTTATAAACAACTGGATGAAACAAAATCTATAATATCTTAGAGTTCTGTCATACATAAGCCTAGTTCTGAACCTCTAAATTCAGCCTTAGAATCAAAGCTAAAGAAAGAGCCAAAGTTCATTTACAATTTTTAAATGTGTTAGTAAGAAAGAAAAGAGGAAATAATAAAGTAATAATATATAAAGGTTGTAAAACATTTTGACAAAAGGTGTGTGTATTATAGAATTATCCATAAATAAGATCAAACTTGCTAATATCAGTCAAGTTGGAAATTTTCTAAGGAAAATGGGAAAGTTAACTATTTTTAACCATGTTTGGATTAAGCTGGCATTTCAGCATGTACCGAATGTCAGAATCAAGTTATTAAGTAAATTATTAATCAATTACAGCTGGGAATGTGCTAAAGAGTCATCAGTACTTACATTTCACAGGCACTTTACTCAAAATTTATAGTGTTTGAGACATAAGTTCCAAACCACTTACCTTAAAGGATACAGTTTGCTAGTTTAGTCAATTCCAAGGTTAAAAGATTTCAGACCAACAATTAGGATGTGCAGTTTTGCATCTAAAGGATTGTGTTTTACACGTGACCATGCATAAAGGCTCTTTATCTGGCTGAGGAAACTGCCTTTTGAAGCTCTTAAACCTAGGATTCATCATCCACAACTAGCAACTTAACCCTAGAAAAACTAGGGTTAAAAAGATTAGATTATAAGGGAGGAAATAACAGAAAGAAAAAGAAGAGTTTTTGTGGGGTGAATGAGTAAATAGTTTTTCAAAAATTTATGTAGCAGTTTTCTTCTCTCTCATGCTCAAAACAAGGGGTGAAAAGGAGGAGGGCAGAAATAAAATCACAGATGGCATTTTTCAGATTTATTGTGATATAGGTTTTAGTGCAGTGATTCTACATCAATTTCACAGTTATATTTCTCTGCAACATAAATGCAATTTACTTATTTAAAATTTTAATGTACGATTAATGAAATGAACATTGCCCCCTTTTAAACTTTCCTCTCTCTTATACTACAAACACAGCAATTAAAAGCAAAAGAAAGGTATTGATGAATTCCTAATATCACTTTATGTGTGGCACACACACACACACACAGCTTATTTATAGTTGGATTTGTATTTTCAGACTAGTATTGAAATCTGAAAAATAAAAACGAAATTCAATTGCTAATTGCAAGATGAATATATTTATTGAATCACCTGGTCAATGCTCAATGTTTGTCAAAATCTCACTTTTTTCATTAAGGCTACTCTAAGTGGAATTAGCCTTCAGAGTTACAGAAGTCATTCTTTGAATTTATCTGCATAATAAAATGCTTTGGAGTTTACTTTTTAGTTGAGTTGCAGGCCTTAGTCTCACCTGAAAAGGACCTACTACACTTAAAGAAACTTCACAATTTTCAGGCTGAGTCCCATTTATCTGGAAATCCAATATCTAGGTTACTCAAAAACCAGAAACATATTTGCTGCCAGCTTCCCACCTGTGTGCCTTTGGGGAAAGGGGCTATCATATGTCCAGTGGGCTTACACAAAGTGCCTGTAAAAACAGATCTATCCCAAATGCTTCTGCACTAACTTTCTGCCTGGCCAATGAGAACCTGTGAGAGGTGTACACCACTGAATATGTCCAGCAAGGTTGAATGCAGAGCAACTCCATTGGCCTCTGTCAGGTTCCTACCCAGAGAGAATGAAAGACTAAGCAGAGGATGAATTTTTCCGTCCTTTCCTGACTACTTTGCTAAAAGGGCAGAAATGTGATGACAACCAAGAAAATGTTTGAGATGTCTTCTTTTTCAGGGGCATTGTGTTAACGGAATCCACCTCCAATCCCTCCTTGAGCAACAACTCAGTGGGCTCTGGGTGTGTAGCTACCCTTCTTTCCCCCCATCCTCATTCACTATGAATTTGTAAATATAGATATTCCAAAATAATTTTTAAAACCCAAAATCTGAAAAATTTATGGTCCCAAGCATCGTGGATAAGGGAGCCTAAATCTGTATTTCCATCTATGCATTGTAGGGAATATTACTCCTTGATAGTGACATGGGGTGCTCCTGAAACATGGTCTGGGATAGTCTGTTCTTTAATAATTATTTGAATGTCCCAAGAATTTGTCAGGTTTGAGAGTTGTACACAAGTAGAAATCAGATAATTAAGAAATTTCCAAGCACACTATGAAATGAATAGTTTTTGTACTTCATTACAAATGTGCTCTCTATGTACTATGGACATTGGTGAGGGAAGCATGTCTGGAATAGGAGAGTCACACAGCTTTCTAATTTTTTTTTTTTTAGAAAACACATTAAATCCTATTTGTTGACAGATTCACTCATGCACAGCTGATAGCACAGATTATGTTGTCACATGTGGAATCTTAAACAATATCAGAGAACAGGTTGGCTTTCATCCCTGTTCTCACCCTCAGCTCGTGATAAAAAATTTCCTTTTAATTTCATGAAGGAATTTTGGAAGCTGCCCTGAGTCTCCTTCAGGGTTGAGATAGAGTGGGGTAAAATATAGGAAACAAATAAATAAATAAATTTGCCTGCTTAATTTTCCATCACTCAGAGGACCTTTTCAGAGGCCGCCCCAAGATTGTGGAATGGCCTGCTGGAAGAGCTCCAACAACTAAATGAGCTGTCAGAATTTAAAAACCATCTAACCCTATCTCTTCCAGCAGTCCTACACAGCCAGTTTTAATCACAAATTTTAAACTTGCATCTTATGTTTAATCTTTGTTCTGTGTATTTTAATATGTATTCTGTAGAATTTTTAATATGTGTATTTTGTAGAAAGTTTTAGAAGAATGTGTGTGTTTTAGCAATGTTGCAACCTGCCTCGAGCCATGAGGAGAAGCAGGTAAAAGAGAAAATAATAATAATAATAATAATAATAATAATAATAATATCCTTGCAAGTTAATTAGGAAAGCAAAATCTGCCATTTCCAGTGCTGAAGCCCCAGACACATTTTTTTTATCCAGTTTCCATTTCGTAAGCAAATTCAGCTCTCCTGATAGGTGAAAATGCTGTTTTTAAAGACATAATGGTTACTAGTGAAAAATATTTTACATGCCTACTGTGAACAAATCTAGAAATTACCTACTGAATTTGAAAATGTTTTAAAAGACAAAGAACTCTGCAATCGATTCTGTCAGCCACATCTGGGAATTGGGCTCTAAATGCACTGTCCTTTTTATTAAAACAGTAACAACAAAAAATACAATTAATGGCAAGAACTGATAGGGTGATTAGTATTACCTTTATGTACTTGTAAATTGGCACCCAGAATCAATGCTGTGAACTTTTTTGTTACAGGTCAGGTACTTGCGTTCTTGTCTCATCATGTACAAACAATATTATAATCAGATTAAAAGATTTTAGAAATGTGCGTGTGTAAAACCCAGAGATTACAGTTCTCTATTTGTCTATCCTGAGAGAAATGGTTGAGGAAAAGATAGCAAGTCATAATAAGATAAATTCTTACTTTCTCTGAAATAATGGCAGCTAAAAAAGCCAGAAATTAAATAAATGCCAGCCTCCTCAAAACAGAACCAAACCAAACAAAAACTACCTCATAATGCAGATGTATGCCCACCGGAAGAGGAACATTAACATCCCTTATGATACACCTATTTTACATCTAACAAGAGGAATGCTGCACTGGCAATGCTATTCATGGAAAACATGTGAATTCTGTAATCCATACATGGACATTGACATGGTATGCAAACTATCCGAGTATGTTTATTTTTCTTTCTTAAAAAATCTCTTTGGTGTGAAAGACAACAGTGGAATAATGGCAAGAAGTATTGAAGAGAGAGTACAATATTGCAAGAAAAACCTTTTGCAAGGTAAAAAAGTAGATGAGACCATAATAAACTAAGAAAGGATTTAGGTGGATTAAATGCAAAAAACAAAAAAAACCCCCCAAAAAACCCAACTTGATTACATTACATGGTCTTGTTTTCAAGGTAATTTGGTTTCTCAAACTCTGCATGAGGACATCTCATATAGTCATTTCCATTTTCTTCAAGAACATTACAAACACAGTAAAATATTGTGGGATTATTACTATCACACACAAAATATGTCTTGGCTCATAAATCAAAACAGTAGATACATAATTAACAGGATGAAGCAAAACATGATTCTGGCCAGTGTGTTTGGAATTTCTTATGAAATCTGGGGGGGGGGGGGGGGGGGGACCCCAGTTCTCCATTTCCATGAAGTACTAAAATATAGGCCTGTACTAAAAGGCTGATTTGAAGATAATAACAACTTTATTCTTATATCCCACCACCTTCTCCCTGAAAAAACTCGGTATGGCTTATATATGGCACAAGATGGCTAAAAACAGAACATAAAATAAATACAGTATAAAATATCATAAGTAAAACACATACACATATAAAACACAAGCCAAAACTCAATAAAAATGTGCTCATCAACCAATGGCGGTAAGCTGCTGTAAACGTGGCCAGGCTGTAAACATTAGGTCAAGGGAATTAGGTAAGTTCAGAGCTGTAACAGTTTACCAATTTACTATTTGGGTTGTTGAAGGTTTTTCAGGCTATATGGCCATGTTCTAGAAGCATTCTTTCCTGACGTTTCACCTGCACCTATGGCAGGCATCCTCAGAGGTTGTAAGATGTGATGACCTCACAACCTCTGAGAATGCTTGCCACAGATGCAGGCGATACATCAGGAGAATATGATTCTAGAACATGGCCATATAGCCTGAAAAACCTACAACAACCCAGTGATTCCAGCCATGAAAGCCTTCAACAATAATTTACTATTTATTTGCCAATTAGTATGTGGACTAAAAGTCATCAGAACTATATACAACAAAGCTGTACAGATGCAAATATATGGTATTCTTTATTTTAATTTGTAAATTGTAAATTTTACAGATTACTTTACATTTCATGTGCATTTAAGATCAGGTAAGAGGAGAAAAAGAAAGGTCAAGGAGAATGAGGATTGTGGAAACATGTAGCAGAAATTGCAGACTGGAAATTAACAGACAGGAATATAACTATCTGTGTATCTTTGAACTTGATGTAAACCAGAATCTTTAGTGTATCCATGAAAGTTAGTGTCAGTTCCATACACACCAGCCAAAGAAAGAAGTGGAATATACAGATGTAGTAATCTGACTGCACAATATATCGACTCAGAGGTTCTCGGTTATCTTGAAGATGGACTACTAGACCCAGAAGGCTGACAACAGAACTGATGTAGAACATTATCTTCCCTGCCAAGGAGGGGAAAAAGAGATAGAGGAAGAGAATCATAAAGGGACACTGTTAAGATAATAAACATTTTAAAACAATACAGTCCTTTGTAAGCAACACATCTGTGAATTCATGGCTACACATTCAAAGAAGTTTATAAACTATGAGATGAATTTCAGCAGCGTATCATCTGGATTCTGAGACAGCTTTGAGTATGGAACCTTCTACCTTTTCGTTGGAAGGATGTTATACTGACTTTAATCACTTTGTAAGCATTTTAGGTATTTGAAAAACAAATTTAAATTAGAGCATTTCTAGAGTGTGAGTCTTACCAAGACCAATATAGTTGTACTCGCTTTATAAAAATACAGGTAAGTGAACACTCTTCCAATGTCTCCCTGAGTTGTCGACATCATGAATAATGCTCCAAATCAGAAGCTAAACACTTACATTACAAGAGCAATGTGGAATACCTACATCTGTAAAGCTACATTGTATTCTATGGTGGATGGGAAGGACGCGGACCTAGCAGGAAGCTTGCATGAAGTCACTTCTTTATCAGTACCAACACCAGTGGCCATTTCCTTTAATTAAACAGCTAAAGAAGAAGGATGGAAATGAATAGGATAGAGAAATGAAAATACTTAAAGCTAATACAATACTGTCTTAATGGCTTTTGTCTGCTGTAACAAAATATAAGCTGCAAATGAACTAAGCCCCCCCCCCCCCCCCCCAGATCACAGAGGTCTTAGAATTAGAACAAAAAATCACTTGGCAATTTGACTACTTCAACAAAGGTTACACACAATATACATTAATCATGCCTAATATTAAATATTTTTATTTTACGTATCACTTGATGATAATTCACTGTTTGATTTACTGCAATACACAGCAACAATAACGAGAAAGTAGGTTTATTTTACACTTTGTATATATTCAAGGCAGACCTTTGAGTGATTTAGTATCTTTGAACCACAGCCTGTTCCCAATAATGGGATATGCTGTTTGAGCAACACAATACAAAAGCTCAGATGAGTCGTTCAAACCTAGCCATGTGGCTTCCCAGTTTGTTCTTGCTCTCCAACATTTTGGAAGGCTTCCTTAATAGATGGTGTTTGTGTTTGTATGTGTGTGTTAAAAGTAAGTAGTACATCTTCCCTAAGTCAACAGATGAACATACCAACCATTACAAATGCCATTGCAAAATGTTCATTTTCAGAATTGTGTCAGTTCCAGTTTTACCATTGTTCCCTTCACTCTACCTTTGAGGAGACAATTCTACATGAGGACACATGATCATCTATGAAAACAGTAATGAGAAGGAAAATATGCAGGGACGAAAAGGGTGAAAAGGATAGCTATGCCCATGCAGCTTTGATAATAAATGAAATAAAACGTGTTATAAAAATTTAGATTACTGCCCATCTTACTGAGATTCCCCTGTTACAGAAAAGCTTTGTGAAGCACTGTTCTAGTGATTTCATAATCCTTTGGTTATATGAAGATGTGAAACAGATCCTTTTCAGTTACACTAGGTTTGCTAATTTTTAGGACCTGCCCCAATTTCTACTGCCATCAAATACATCCAAATCACACATTTCCAGAACCCCATGGGTTATCATTGTAAGAGATGACCAGAAATGTTTAAACATTGCTTCAGAAAAGCAATATGGCTGGACATTCATCAATCCTTTCATTGTTTTAAAATCACAATATTAAAATATTAAGCACCATAATTTGTTAAAACAAAAAATGCCATTAAGAACATACAATATTCCCAAGAACAATTATTTTACCTCATAGAGGTGTTGAACAAACATTATGCAGGTAGGTATTGCAAGAAAATGAACTGGTTTCTTTGGTACTATAACATCCTTTGCAATATCTTTTTGCTTTCACGGGCATCACTGGAGGGGAAAAAAGAAGAGAGAAATTCTCCAGTTTCAAAATATTTAGATAATTTAGATAATTTGTTCACATAATATGTGTTATGAAATGGACTTGAGCATACAGAGGCATCAGTAAAGTTATGTGTAAATGGTAGATGGTCAACATGATTATGATGGAGCTGCCATGTAACAAAAATAAAAGAACCATCTACTAAATAAGAGATCATTCCAAGCAAAATAAGGATTTGGGAAAATGTATTTTAGATGTCTAAAGACAGACATGCATGTCTTATATCTGTATGTCTCAATTATATATATAAGTAAAATGTGATCAGGTGCCCCTTTTCCTCCATTACGGAATCTGTAGAATATGGAATTTGCAGGTTGTCACTCATCCAGGTACTGAATAGGCAGAGGAAGTATCATGAGAGACCTCACATAGGCATTGAGGAAATATCTCTGTTCAGTAGATTTTGAAAAGCAAAAGCAAGGAAAGAAGACTGTCTTGCTCTAACAGCTAGTTAAAGAAATATATTAAGGTAAGGGTAAAGGTTTCCCCTTGACATTACATTTAGTCATGTTCAACTCTGGGGGGTGGTGCTCATCTCCATTTCTAAGCCAAAGAGCTGCCGTTGTCCATAGACATCTCCTAGGTCTTGTGGCTGGAATGACTGCATGAAGTGTTGCTACCTTCCCATTTAATTAATCATTAATTATTCCAATGTGTGCATTCTCTTTGTAAAATATCTATTGATTAGGTAACAGCAACAAGATTTTAAGGCAGCACAATTGCTGTTTCATTTTCTAATATAATTCTTTTTAAAGCCTCTTTTACAAAGCCCTGAATGGTTTGGGACCCTCCTACCTGCGCGACCGTATTTCTACCTATGAACCCACATGATCCTTTCAATCTTCCCGAGAGGCCCTTTTATTGCTCCCCCCTGCATCACAAGTGTGACTTGCGGGGACGAGAGAGGGGGTCTTCTCTGAGGTGGCCCCACAGCTCTTGAACTCACTTCCCAGAGACATTAGACAAGCCCCCACACCGGTAATCTTCAGGAGGAATTTGAAAACCTGGTTATTCCAATATGCCTTCAGTGATTGAATGAAAGATTCCCCCTGACCACACTTTGCACAAAATGTCCTTAGACGCACTTTACTTTATGGGTTGTGCAATGAAATCTTTCCTCATTCCTGGAGCCTCCTCCTTATAAGTTATCTCCCAGCGTTTTTAATATTTTCTATAATTCTATCCATGCATCTGGCCCTACCTAGTGAAATTTCCTGTGTTTTTAATGCTTGATTTTATATTTTTGTGTTGTATATTATTTTGATTTTGCATTTTATGTATTTTGCTTGTTTTATTGTGTTTGTGTTATAGCTTGTATTGTATTGATGTAAGCCGCACTGAGTCCTCCTGAGGGAGATGGAGCGGGGTATAAATAAAGCTTTATTATTATTATATTATTATTATTATTTAATTTGTTGCCTGTAATATTTGGATTACTTTTGTAAAAGAGTCATCCTGAAATCAAAAACTCTTTTATATTTTTCAATTTTTGCATATAACAATAAATTAAAAGGAACTCAGTATAAGGATATAGAAGTGTATCATCAATTATTAAAATTATGAATTACTGCTCCGTTGGGGAAAAAATTATAGTAGTAAATAATAATGCATCAACTAGCTAATGTAAAACCAAATGGTAATCTTTATTTAATGACAACATAACCTCTATTTTCACTTTTTTTACTTGTGCTGTTTTAATTGCTATTAATTTCTAATGTATTTTAAATTGTCTTTTAATGTTATTTATAGTGTAATTACATTTTAATGATCTTTTTGTGTTTGTTTTTATCTATTTACTATTTATTTCTATTCATGGTTCACCCAGAATCTCAGTTGTGGGTGGAAAAGGTGGGATATTAATAAAACAAACTTTTATTCTCATTAGGATTTCAACCAAATCTCAAATTTCATCCAGATTTTATTCAAAAATTATCCATGAGTATTATTTTAAATTGTATTTACCTTATATTAAACCATTTGATTTTATCTTGTTCACTTTTAGTCTATACTGTTAGTGTTTTAACTAAAATAATTTCAAAAATTCCAAATTGTTTTTAATTTTTAATTATTTTATTTGATGATGTCCTCAGATACTATGATATAGGGCAAGACATAAACAACAAAAAAACAAAAAAAAAAAACAAAATATTTTTCAAATGTAAGCCTATAAGAAGTTAACTGGAAACAACTGGGTAATCCACAATTCAATGAAATTGATGGTTTGAGACCAGGGATGATTTTTGACAAGTCACCAAAAGAAGTACTGAATCTGAAAAAACCACATGTGGAATGCATGCAAAATTCAATATTAATGTGTCAGAAGATACAGCTTCTTCTAGAACTGGGATATGCAGAAGCCCATTTAAAGTACTTATGAAAATCATTGATTTCCATAATGAAATTATGTGTAGCTAAAAGATAATCTGTTGTTGAGAACTGTATTGGGGCAGGGGGAAGGAAAGAGAGGGAAAGTAGACATAGGTCACATATTATTTTATTATGATATACAACGGGGGCTGACTTTTGTATGTGTGTGTACAAATTATGATTATATCCTTAAAATAATACATCATGGAATCTTCAAAGCTATGGAATATTCTTCTCTTCAAGATCTGATTAGTACACTTTGGCACCATGTTAAACACTGGATGCAGACCAAAGTTTGGAAGCCAATGCCCATTACTTAATTAGCTGTAATTACAGCTACAGCTAATCATAATTAATCATATGTTTAGGTACAACATTTTAAAGCTAACAATCTAGTTCCGTTGAATGGTTTTTTTTGTTAGGTTGTGCATCCTGATTTTGGAGGTCATACAAACCCTATTTGTTGAGAGTCAATTAGCACAGATAAAGAAAAAAAAATAACTCAATGGCAGTTTTGGATCATGCCATCGGGACTTTTGATTGACAAAACGTAACAAGAGAGAAAGGATTGGCGGATCATACTGAAAACCTCAACTAATTTCATTATATAACTGCCCAAACTTTTTTTTTGTCTGACGGTTTTGGTAGACAACTGAGTACAAAAAACTTTTATTCGTATTGTAGGATATTGATAAAAAAGTCTCTTAAAATGCATCTTGCTTTGTCCCAGCAAAAATGGGGTATTTTATGAAAAATCTATCTGTAATCTGAGCAGGCACACTTCAATATTTTATCATAATATATAATTAATGTCTGTTAAGCCTTCTGGGTGGCTTAAAATTTTTATCTTAGTTATTTTAAAGTATTGTGGTAATATTTCTACATTTTACATATTTAGTTATGTACTTCATTACATGTTTGCTTCTATGGATTAGTCATAAGCAGTGGATTTACTACTGAAATGTCTAAAATTGTTTTATTGCCTACTAGCCATCCCCTGCCACAGGTTGCTGTGGCCCAGTCTGTATATATGTCTTTTGGGTGTGTATATATATGATGTGTGTATATATTTGTCTATATGTGTATATGTGGTTTTGTGCATGCGTTGTTTTTTTTGTTTTTTGTTTTTGAAGTCCCTTACTCTGTGTTTTTCAGTGTTTTTATGAGTGATGGTCACTTATTGGCCTGATAGGTGTAATGTGTCCAAATTTCGTGTCAATTCATCCAGTGGTTTTTGAGTTATGTTAATGCCACAAATGAACATTACATTTTTATTTATATAGATGCTCCAGTCCTATGATCTTTGGAAATAGATATAAATATTTTAATAAATATAATAAAATTATACAAAATATTTTAATCACAGTACTGGTTAAAAATTCACTTCTGAAATAAATTATACTCTCTTTATATATAATGTTATATATAATGCTTGCAAAAATAATTGTCTATATATTGTTACTTTTATTATGAAATCTGTTTTCAAAAGATCTTAAAATCATAGTGTTGCAATCCTAAAGTGATTGAATATTATTTGAACTGAAGCCATTTATCACAATGTGGCAAGGAATCCTTTAGGTATTTAAAATTGCTTCAACCAAATAACGTTTTCCCTTCACCTATTTTGACTGTATCAGTCCTATAACTTGTGATCACTAATCATCTCAGGCATTTGACACCCATTTCTTTCTGCAGTTTCTGCAAGCAAGAACAAAATAAAACATATAATACTTATTGAACTTGAAACAGGCTAAATTATACAACTGCCTTCAATTGCTAGGTTTTTTTGCACTTCAAGAATGATAAATATGCACTTTTAAAAATATTTTTAGTTTTGTCAAGTTGGATTTATTTTATTGGAAGCACATACAAATAAGTAACACATTCACTGTCTCCAAATGGCTTTTTTATAATGGAAAAAAAGCAAAACATAATGGAAAACCGAGGAAAAGACTGAAAATACAAATCTGCAGTATATGAAATGTGGGAAGCACACATCTGATGAGATCAGTAAACCACATATAAACATTTTCAGATTGAGAATTTATTGCTTATTTTCCTCTCTTTACTAATACAAGAGTACAAAGCATTTTCAAACACTACCATGTTACCAAGATTTCACACAAATGTTATTCATTAGTTGGCAAATTAACACTGTCTTTGTGTAAATGATTTTGACTGCTGAAAAAAGGGAAATTAGCCAGTAAAAATGTAATCTCACAATATGGATTTTGTGCTATGTTCGGCAAGTATTTCATCCTATATTCAAGCACAAAGAATTCCAGAGTATGTAGAATACTAAAGACTCAAACAGCTGTTTGGTGTGAAGATAATGATTTATTTTAAATAAAGGTTTGAGTTGTAAAATACTAAGTGACACAACAGCATTGGAAAGGGGAAAAACTTGGGATTGGGCAAGATGTCTGCAGATAGTTGTCTGCATGTGGCCTCCACCATTTTTTTCCTCCTAGAGAAATTATTGTTGAAATAAAGGAATCTCCGTGCATCCTGTTTTGGCTAAAAATGTTTAAAATATATTATGGATTTGATATCTGGTTTCATACACCCACACTCCAAACAATATTCTCTCTGGAAGTGTGTGTGGGCCTCTCTAGGTCCTCCAGCTCAATACTATAATGCGGTTCTGTCCTAAGTATAGCCAAAATCTATAGTTCACTATTATCAATGGTTTTACTACTATCTATACATTCTATATGTACAGGAGTCATACTGTAATGTAATTTTGAAACTGGAAGTGAATGTTCAATGACTTCTAGGGTTTTTTTTGGGGGGGGGGGGCAGTAGTGCAGCCTATACAGATTTCATTTTGATGCATATGTCTGGGAAGCTCCTCCAAAGATACATGAAGTGTTTGTGTGTGCACATGTGTGTGTGGAGAAAGGATGAGAATTCCAAACACACGATTGATTCTAAATTTGTTACATCGTTCAAGGATGATGGGCTCTAGCTTGTGTGCATCTATTTTGCATCTGGAATTTTAAGATGTCTAGATCATAAAAGGACCAACGTAGAAAAATTCATACTCTTGTAAGTGAGAACCTGCCTGCCCTTTTATAAGACTCTTGCACTGATTTAGAATCAACATCCAGTGCTTAGATGGCTGCTCTAAGACTGAGTCAGAATAGCCAAATGGTAAGCTGCAAATTGGGTGTGGATGGTGGAAAGACGTTCAGGATATTTCAGAGCATTTCAGAGATATTTCTAATATTTCAAAGCATCACATTTTCCATTTTCTAGCATTATTAGCCAGTAAGATCAAGAGCTCTGCTGCCAGCACGGTTTCTGCAGAATACCACCTGAACTGCCATAATGTTGATTGTAGCACTATTTAAGGGGTATAGAGGTTGTCATAGAAAGTAAGCAAAAGTTAATGCAAGGAAGTGGAGAGGGGGAAGGCCAACCACCACAACTGGTGTTTTTTTCTTAGCTATCATTATCATAGAAGATGATAAAATGATCCCTTTCACTCCCTTGGGCTAATTTGTAAGCACTCCATGCTGAGATTGTGCTCTATTTCAGGTCTCATCTTGCAAAAATCGTAGGAGTCTTAAAACAGAATTAAAGCAATCCAGCTCTAATTAGATGCTGCTTTAGTCTCCTGTGCCATTAAAAAAACCATTGATTTGGTTCTATATATGCTATTCTGCTAGTGAAGAGCCTGTTCAACTCATGGAATAGATTATTTTTTAAGCAGAAGAGTGTTCTGGAAGATGGTGAATAGAAATATGTTCCAATTCTACAATGTCGTGCACAACTGTCTGTATGAGACAGCCTTTTTGGGGAGAGACACTGTATCATTTTTGTAGCTTTTGCCAAGCTACTTCTTGGCAAATAAAGCTCTAATGGCTAAAGTCCAACCAGTCCCTACTGCAAAGGGAAACTACATGCAGTCCAGCCATTAAAGCTTGCTTTGTAATGGAGACCTGTTTGTGCTCC
Organism: Anolis sagrei; assembly: GCF_037176765.1. Taxonomy (NCBI): domain Eukaryota; kingdom Metazoa; phylum Chordata; class Lepidosauria; order Squamata; family Anolidae; genus Anolis; species Anolis sagrei. The sequence goes on along the minus strand of NC_090022.1, from coordinate 63,609,072 downwards.
AACTTTTATAGCCCAAAGCTTACCAAGAAGTAGTGTAATATTTTACACTTGTTTGGATCAAGCTCTTTGCTTCAGGAGAAAAGAGCTCAAGAAAAAGACTTCCGTATGACATCAGAGCGTTTACCTTCTAAGGGAGACACTTGCATTATCATATCCAGCCAAGAGTAAATGCTCAGTGAGGAACAGGACAACCTGAAGCTATTGGTTGTACTTTCTCCCCCGCCTTGCCCTAGAAACTTCTAGCATTGGGGGCAATAGTTATATTTACCTAATTTCTGGGTAAAGGCAACAGAGGGCTACACTATAAAATAACTAACTGTATTTATGCATTGCTTAAAAATATTTCAGTGTGTGGCTATTTTACAGTATTTTATCCAATAGGGCTGCCAAAAAGAAATTAATTTTTTAAAAAATGGTCAAATCTCTCTTTGAAAGGGATGAGTGGGTGGAGCATAACTACTCTTACCTGTACTCTGAGTGTGTGGCAGGGACAGTTAGCTGAGTATGGTACAATGGAGCTGGACAGCAAAACTGGTGCAGAGTATTTATAGACCTACGACACAAGGAAAAACAAAGTCAACACACTGTGTGTCTAGTTAGGGGCTTTCTAATGGAATAGTAGCTGCTAATGGTTACATCTGAAATGTTTCAATAGGTTTCTCCTTTTTTAAAAGCAGAAATAAATTCTCAGCTCTAATTTCTAGAATGTAAAAGAGTATACCGTTTATGTATACATCAGAAAAGATTATGGTAAGTGATTGTGATGAAGGATTAATATGTTGCTGTTGTAATAGTGGTGACAATCCCTCAATGTTCACCATTATTTTAAAGCTATATCTTTGATGTGCTACGTGGAACTGGAGTAGCAAAGGAAAGAGTTAATTATTAGCTAGGATTTCTGCAGCAATGTGAAACAAGATCAGTGGATTACTTTGCACCAGTCTAGCTGTTCTTTTGAGCTACTAAAAATGCTTTCAGGCATTAGAACATAAAAGGATACTAGAAAAAAAATATAGTTTTAAAATGCTTATGGCACAGTTTTTCCAAATAAACTCTACTTGTGTATTTATGGAATATACTTTTCCAACCATAAATGCCAAAGATTCAAGTCAATGTATGTTTAATAAGCCTTTAAACTATGAAAAATTAGCTACATCATTTTTCAGTAGCCAGCTGCACAATACAGGGAAATACAGGTAATGGATCACAGCAACACAAGACTATAAAACAAGAGAAAAACATACACAAATGTAAAATACACAGAATTATATTTCATCTTTGACACTGATCTTGGGGAAATTTATCAGGATTATCCTCTTCCAAACTGATGTTAAGCAGCAATTTGACTAGACTAAAGAATCATATATCATTGAGGACTTTTTCTAAGTTCTCTACCTTTCCTTTTCTCTCTGAAATCCCTTTTCATTTTGTGTCCTATTTTTTCAGATAAAGTCTGAGGACAGGTGCTATCTTTTGACTTCAAAAATTAATTTATTAATAATTTCTCACAAAAGTCTTTTTCCACCTATGAAGCAGCACACAAATTGTATATATAAGTAAGTAAGTAAATAAATGTTCAGCTGGGTTAGTTCTAATTATTGTGTGATGAAACCACAAAATTAATTTCCTGACTGTAACAATCTGGATTGCTTGACAGCATTGATGAAATACAAGTCAATGTTTTGATAAAAATTGTATTCACTAGCTATGATCCATTCTGGCAGAGGAGAGAGAGATACTTGACTATTCATAAAAATATGAAAAAAATATTTTTCTTAACCCCCCCCCCCCCCCAAAGATTAAGATATTAAATATAAAAGCATTCTATTTTGAACTCTACTTTTTCTGACAGCAGTTCTTGAGGAGTTACAAAATAGCAGCTTGATTACCTTTAACTGTAGTTCTTTGAGTGGCCATATGTCAACTCACCCAAATGGTTTGCACTGCACAGGTGCAGGATAACCCATTTGTGTGAATCACAGGGAGGATGAAAAAGACTAACGTACTATTAGTTTCAGGTGATTAAAAAGAGGTCATTCTCTTAAAATATCAAAAAGAAGAGTTACGAGAAACAAATCATGCTATCTGTCCTCAGAATCAAGGAATCAATCTATTCTCTTTAAAAAGATTTCTCTTACTATTGCTACTAAAAGGTAAATCAACAACATCCCAGCAAGGTGAGAATATTCATCATCCATTAATTTGAGATACCTGCTCTTAAAAATACCTTATCATCAAGTGACTCCGTAAAGCCCTGAACACATAACATCTAAAATGAATTCTGACCATTTAATGAAGATGAAATGCACACAATGTGGTATGATAACACAAATATACCATGAGCAGCAGAGGATTGGATCGATATATCTGCCTGTGGAAGAAGGATAAGGTAGAAGCATGTTAATTTTCTTGCCCTATTCTCCTGAACTTTGCTAAGGTTTAGAATACTCTTGAATGAAGTGAACTATGATGCAAGAAAATGATGTTTGAGGAAGAATGGGCAATGTCAGAATTCCTAACAATGTCTCTGATGTTTTAGAAAAAAGGTCAAATGTATTCATATTACTTGTAATGATCCTGAATTTTCAGACCAATGTTGTAATAAATAGGCAACAGTGATAATTTTATGAACTTTATTATTGAGAAATTGTCTTGACATTAAAAACAAAATAAAATCACATTTTGATGAATTGATTTCTGAAACCTTTGTTTTAAAAATTCATTCTAATATTCATTGATGGCTTTGAAATATGCTTCAAAAAGTATTTGTTTGATTGTTTCAGCCTGAATTTCCTTGTTTCAACTGAAGGAAATTCCACCTCTTTCCTTCTGAAAACAGTTAAATATATTTTGGCCAGTGGAAATAAATCTGCTATATTGTTTTGAGATAGAATCATAGAGTTGGAAGAGTTCATCTCATCCAACCCACAGCCATGCAAGAACACACAATCAAACCACTACTGAAGGGTGGCCATCCAGCCTCTGCTTAGAAACATCCACAGAAGAATCCACCACCCTGTGATGCAGCATATTCCATTTACCAACAGTACCAGGAAGATCTTCTTAATGTTTTGGTGTAATCTTTTTTTCTGAAATTTGAATCCATTGCTCTGTGTCCTAGACGCCAGAGCAGCAAAAAGCAAACTTGTCTCTTCCTCAATGTGTCATCATTTCCAATTCTTAAACATGGCTATCATGTATCCTCTTGGCCTTCTTTTCTCCAAGCTAAACATATTCAGCTCCCTAAGTTATTCCTTGTATGGCTTGGCTCCATACCTTTTATTATTTTGGTTGCCCTCCTCTGGACACATTCCAGCTTGTCAATGTCCTTCTTGTACTACAGTACCCAGAAATGGACACAGAATTCCAGATGAGGTCTGAGCAAAGCAGAACACAGTGAGACTATGACTTTCCTCAGCCTAAATACTATACTCCTATTGAGGCAGTCTAGAATTGCATTGGCTTTTCTAACTACCATATTAGTTTGTTGACTCACATTGTTTAAGTTTTCACCCATCTTATATTTGTGCATTTCATTTTTATTGCATAACTGTAGTACCATTTCTCCTTGTTGAAATTCATTTTGTTACTTTTGGCTCAGTTCTCTAAACTATTAAGGCCATTTTGGAGTCTGTCCTTTATGACATTAGTTATCACCTCTCCCATTTGTTGTCATCAGTAAATTTGATAGGCATGCCAGCTATTCCACCCCCCCCAAGTCACTGATAAAGATAAAGATTGAATTGCATTGTTCCAGGACAGAACCCTGTGCACCCCCCACTGGCTACTTCTCTCCAGGATGAGGTAAGTATTATTTGGGGTTGTCCAGTTAACCAATTCTCAAACTATTTAATAGTGTAGGATTGTCTAGCCCACTATTTCTTAACTTTTAGTAAAAATGTCATGGGGAACCTTGTTGAAAACCTTACTGAAACTGAGATATGCTACATCCAAGCATTCCCTTCATCTACCAAGCTTGTAACACTATCAAAAATGAATATAAGGTTTGTCTGGCATGACTTGTTTTTGAGTAACTCATGTTGACTTTTTATGATTATGGCATTCTTTTCCAAGTGATTTCAGATTGTCTGGGGCTCTAGTCCAGACCTTGTGGGTTTATTATGCGGAAAGGAGCAATCAGATGAATTTCAAGTTTATAGTACAATTACCTAGGGTTATCATGTAATTATTATCCCTTGATGTAAGCAAAACTATATCTCAGAAATACAACTAAATACAATTAAAAGTAACTTTCCTTCATCACTTCATTTCATTTTGTTGCACAGTGAGTTCTTTTTTTCCTACTCCTATTATCTCTGTTTTCAGTTTCAGATATAGTTTCACACTGTACAGAAATTTATCTACTCCTGCAGGCAATCATTTTATTTATATTTCATTCAATGATTTACTTATTTACTCAAAATGGCAAGAGGTCAGGAAAAAAACCACGTGAAACATACCATTTGTATAAGTTTAAATTAAAGAGTTGGGAAATTGAAACTGCTTATTTTGCTCGGTGGTCTAACTATGTCTTTATCCAGAGTAACACATAGTTTGGACTTCAAAGTGGAAAGCTACCCACTATTCAATCTTATACTGCATATATATAGAGAGAGAGGCGGGGGGAGGAGTTTGGCTAAACCCCTAAGCCCAGGGAATCTGAATTTGAAGAAACTGCCTATTGAGAGATACATATATACGTAGATAGTATACAATGCTGTATTTTTTCATCTACCTTATTTTATTCAGAACCAGATAATTTTCAAGCATGATTGGTTTTCAACTGTATGGTGCCTATGAACCTTCCCTTTCCATAAATATACGTGTTTCTGGTTTCTTCCCCATCCACCATAATCATTCTTCATTCCAATCACAGATACTTACCATTAATAACTAGTCAATCTTATACACAACCCCCAAACTCGATTCTTCTCCACAACTCCAGTCAACCACTCATTGGGAGGAACAGAAAGGGACTAGAGATGGGAATAAGTGACTCTTCAGATTTGCTAAATTATTGCACTTTCATCTCTCGGTACCGGTAACTGGGGCTCTCATTAATAGAAATTGCAGTCAACTATTTCTGGACACATTTTCCATTACAGGTCGAGTATCCCTTATCCAAAATAAGAAGGACTGGAAGTGTTTTGTAGTTTGGATTTTGAAATGCCTGTGATGGGAAAGTTGTCCATGTATGTACCTAATGAGACATCTTGGATGTGAGACCCAAATCCAAACATAACATTCATTTATGCTTCATATACTCATATACTCAAAATAATCTAGTACAATATTTTAAATAATTTTTGTGAACAAAAAAAAAAGTCAGAAAGCAGTACTGTATCAGAAAAATATTGGTATGTGAGATATTGATAAATAAGGACTATTACAACTGTTCACTTTAAGATAAGGAGTATTCATCAAACGATGTGTATGTAATTGCAACCCTTGTCTCTCCATGTCAGTTTCCAGTTTTCAGCTATCCTCATAGCAGATTATACTATCATGCATTTGCAAGGCTTCCCTCACAAGTGTCATAGCCTTTAACACTCCTTGCATGAATGGATGGGGCAGAGACTGAGCAGTGGGAATTAGAAGTGCATATAAGCAGATAGATACTGACAAGAAAAGCAGCGAGGCAAGCTACAAATGCAGAGTGGATAAAATACACAAAACATGCACTTTATGACATTTGTACCATTTAGAGACCACTGAACATAGCAAGATATTTAACTGCTATATCTGATTAGGAATGAAGTGACAATGCATGGAAGCATGTGTGGAGTGTTGTTTTTCACTGTGACTGAGCAACCTTAGCAGTTATCCTTGCCACACATGTAGAATTACAAAATACGGTTTCTACATGTCTCTTTCTACTGCCAAAAAAAGTAAACACAGAGAATGTGTGCATTCTATTCCTGTGTTTTCAGTAATTCACACGATATATTTTTCCTCACTTCCCTGCCTTCAGCTTCTAGGTTCCCCTACCTTTTGGGATGTGCCCAATTTCTGGAAGTGAGGTAAATTTCCCTCACATACCTCTGTGCATGTGAATATTCCTTTTCCTGAAGTTGAAATGTAAAACACTGGTTCTGACACTCTGGTCCTCCAAGTATTTGGGATTTCAATTCTAAAAAGCCTAGTCAGTATAGCTACTGCTTGGGGATAGTGGGAGTTGAAGTTCTCTGGAGGACCACAGTTTGAGAACCACTGCTGTGATATTAAGAATAGGTTAATTCTGATTTAGTGTTACTGATGTTGGAAAGTTCTGTACATTGTATATCATATAAAGAGTGAGGAAAACATGTGTGGGTGTATATTCTTCCATGCTTTGCTTTGTGGCTATGAAAAGGTTGTAAGCCACCCTGAGTCCCCCCTCGGGGGTTGAGAAAGACAGGGTAGAACTGCTGGAAATAAATAAAAGGATGAAATACCATACACCCTCCTCATATCTCAATCTGAAATGGAGATGTCTTGTTTAAGTAGGCTTCCCTTGAGATTGTGAACCATGATTTTTGTGGTAATCAAGCCACCCTGGAGAGCATTAATGGGCAGAAGTTGAATTCTTCAAACTTCTTAGCCTTTACATGATCAGAGACAACAGAGAGGGCAGAGGTAGCATAATCCATCCCTTATGTGTTTGCTTAATCCTTTTATTTATGTAATACTAAATAAGGGCAATAGGTATTTCATTGCCCAGTTTAAGTAATGAATCAGGTTCCTTGGTCTTTACCAGATTCTCTCACATTCAGCCGTTTTCTTGCTAGTCAAGTACATTGCTAAACTGACATGAATTTTAGTTCCAAATACACTGACAGCAAGCTCTTCACATTCAAAAGTTAGATTTTGTGTGATAACATTGTATTTGAGAAAAATGGTTAAGTACTAAAAATCAAAACACAAAAACAAAGCGTAACAATTAGCAGGTTCCTCGATTAAATACATTCAGATCCCAAAATTGTACATGAGAAACATATGACGATTTTGACAATAGAATTAAGTGTGGATTTATGTCATTTACAATGCATTCACTACAGTAAAATACCAAAGACCACAATTCTGTTTTTGGTTAAGCAGGTGCATTTTCATGGTCAGCTGGTATACAAGATGGATAACTGATAAGAAGACCACAGCCTAAGTACATGGGTTATTTACTAGATTTCCAGTTGAAACAAAGCACAGGCTGCTCTTTCTATTCAGCCAGAAGTATGCTCAATAGGGAGTTTTTTCTCTGGGTAGGAGACTTCTCACAATCATGCTATAATTTTGATAAAATCTGTGTAGCTGCCTATTTCTTAGTTAAGAAATTGAAAGTGCTGTGTTGAATATGCTCCTTGGTTTGACTTAACTATGATTAAGATTGAACTGGTATGGAACTTGAATAATTAAAACAATCAGAGAACTAGGCATTGTTTTAAAATCCTAATATTCTTAAACCTGTTGCTCTAAAATATTTAGGGGAAGATGGAAGCTAAGATGTCACCTGATCCTGAAGTTGGATGTACTAACAGGTATCCAAATAGAGACTGAATCATACAAGTCTTCATGAAAATACATATTTTCAGAGGGCTAAAAATATATCAAGCCCTCTTCAAATATATTTGAAGAAACCCTGTGAACTATTATCCTTAGGGCTGACAGAAGTCAGAAAAAACTTGAAGGCACATAACAATGATTTGAATTAAGGCTTGTATGACCACGGTAGACAGATTACAGTGAGGTAACAAAAGGTTTCCAAATATACAATAGACAAAAATTATCACCAAGGATTACTAAAAAAAATGACAGTATTTTATACATTATTTTTACAGCAGGCTATCTTAATATATAGAAATTCAGAAACCTACCTAAAACACATTACAATCATATTAATTTCCACAAAAATTGACAATAGCTAGAAAGTAATAATCTAAGTAGAAAAAGCGTAACCCATATCTCATCATGTGGTTATTGACTCATGTCAAACTTTAGAAGGTGTAAGCAGAACAAATACACTGAAATGTTAAAATCCAAATCTCAAATGTATTGCATAGATATAGTCCCTCAGTAATACAGCCAGCTTGAAAAGACAAATTAGAACTATCTCTACCACTTCCGTCTCCCAGTATCAAGCAGTCTTTGTATTGCATGCAATTTGCTACTACGTAGACTACAGTGATGATGTAAGTCATAAACATAGCTTTCTGAGATTAGACCAAAATCCATCAGGATGCTGTTTTATTACTACTGCACTTTCTACTTGTTTCTGTAACTTGTTGAACAGTGTAGGTAATTTAAGATTTTCAGTTGTTATCACCATCTGGTATTTAGAAGGATATTGTCTCTAACATTAAGACTTTGACTTCCCCTAATGAAAGACTACCTGTCAGACAAGTCCTTGAAAGAGGGAACCAAAGTCTATATAATGGGAGACTATTATATACCATTATACTGATAAACAGACAATTTGCATCTACTCAGCACTGTGAGCTGTACAGATGTTCAATGACTGTTTCTCCAAAGTACACAATTGTTTCTGAACAGTGGTTTTGTCACTCCAAATGTCACTTGTTAATATGGCAGTGCCAAGACCTTTGTGCAAATCAATCCAGCTGATAAGAGTAGTACCACCCTCCTGAATGCAGTGATTGTATCATAATGGTGGTGTGAGAGCCACTGACACAACTTAGCTTGTCCTGCCTCTCTAGGACTTGGACTAGAGTTGGTTCTATGGTGCAGCATTATCGACTACAGCCTAAATAAACCATACCAGTAGAAACAGAAATAATTAAGATTGCATTTTGGATATGCTAAAGACGCCATACAATAGCAAACAATAGCAAAGATTTGGAAGAATTGTTTAATAAAGTCAAGGCAGAAATTGCAAAGGAAGGTTTACAGTTGAACATTAAGAAGACAAAAATAATTACCACAGATGATTTACGTACTTTTTTTTTTAAAATAATCTTTATTGGTTTTACTAATACATTCCCGTTGTGCAGAACAAAAAGAAAAAAAATAAAAAAAATGTGAGGGGAGAGGGGTAAAAGGGTGGGGGAAGGGGAGAGGAAAGGGGGGTAAGGGAGGGGGAGGGGAAAGGTGGGTGAGGGAAGGAGGGGCCCATCCTGCAAGCGATGGGTGTTTCGAGCCCAAGCATTTCTTTGCTGATCCAGAAACTCCTGTAATCAAAACATTCGTTTTACACTTTCTTGGCCGTTGTGAAATAACTTACATCTCACAGTACTCAGTTACTTCAGCACAAGTGGATTGAGGCTCATGTTGTTAAATAGATCTCTGTAATTTGCATCTATACCTTCATTCGTGTTACAGGGCAATTAATAGGAACAGATGTTATTAATGATGCATTGCTTGTTGAAATAAAAGTTCCTGCTAATAACTTGTGTGTAAGTTAATATTAAGCAAACTCCTTGCGTTGTACCCAGTGCTGGCTTAACAGGCAGAGAAAGAACCTATCCTTGCCCAAGGCATAGCATCAAGTTGTCTTGGATCCATCCTCCTTGTACTGTAGTCCTGTGAGCCAGATTGCATATGGCTCTAAAGAACCCTCCAACTTCAAAGTAAACAATGAAGACACTGAAGTAGTTCAAGATTTTTCCATACCTTGTTTCAATCATGAATCAGAGTGGAGAATGCAGTCAAGAAAACAGTAAAAGACTAGGACTAAGAAAGGCAGTTGTGACAATACCAGCCAAAATCACTGAATACTAAAGTTAGCATGATTCACGGCACTGTATTCCCCATTTATATGTATGGTTGAGTAAGCTAGGCAGTGAAGAAAGCTGACAAGAAGAAAATCAATATCTTTGAAATGTGGTGCTGTAGGAAAAGAGAAAGACCATATTCCAGATGGATAGACTCAACTGAAGAAGCAAGAGCCACAAGACTGCAAAACCTAAACACGGTTACTGAGGATAGGGTGACTTGGAGATCTCTCATTAATAGAGTTGCCGTGAGTAGCAGTTTATTTGAAGACAGTTAACAACCACAAACATATAAACATGATCTGCTTTTTGCCTTGAGTACTATAACAAAAATCACCTGCTGATTCCATACAAGCATGGAGCCATCAAAAATAAAAATTATGTGATATGACAACTTGACTTAATTCCTATTGAGTAACACTGGCATATTTTATGACACATTGCTATAACATGAAGTGCTAAATATAAAGAAGCATGCACATCACAGAGACTGAAATGTGGTTAATTGGTCAAATTACTCTGGTTCCCCAAGAGAATGTTCTTATTGAGCTCAATCACAGACCTGCCCATAAGCACAGTTAAAAGACAGTGGGAGAAGGGAAGGGAGCGGAAACAATCGGAACTCCTTTCAACAAAACATGAGGTTTTTGCAGATATTTAGAGCTCTTTTAGTACAGCATGTCTTCCAAAGCTTTAAAAAGCTACTTATAATTACATCACACATTTTAAAAAGTGCAGGTGTTGTTGTTTTTTTAATGTGAAACAGTCTAGTGCTCTTTCTTGCGCAAGGGTTAATCAGTCTTTTAAACCTTACATCATACATACATATGAGAACTATACTATCAGTTAATGAAATTTTTGGTTATCCTCATCACCAGCAAACACAAAATAAACACTAGCTTTTCTATAGCATGAGCTTTAGCAACATCTTGATTAGTTGCATTTCTTTATGAGTCATATTCAAATAGGCTATTTTTATCTATCAGTTTTAAATAGGTCACAACTCTTTGAAAACCCTCTACAAATAGCCACATCTGAGATGAAAACGATGTTATGTTTATATTCAAAAACAAGGCAATCACAGGTTAGTCTAATAACAAATAGCACCACTGCTATATTTCCCTAAAGCAGTTTCTGAACATATACAGTCCTTGACAATTACTATAATGATGCAGTACTGACTACACAAAACGCCCTTTTCCTTTCTGTTTCCTCAAAGTAATCACTTTATTTTTCATCAGTATATAGACATCAGCATAATTCACAAGTGGAAGAAAAAAACCCAACTAGTTAACATTCTTTAGGGCAGTTTTAATTAAACTGCTAATAGACTGTCAACTATTCTTTGGAGTATTTCAGTTCCATAAGAGATCGTATGCTTCCAAACAATTTTCAGGATGAAGCAGTTCAGTTGTAATAAAAACAACCTCAAGAGCACTGAGCTCATAAAAAGTTTTTTTTTAAAAAAACTAAACTATTTGTGATGGAATATATATTCTTTATAATAAAGAATTTTGTTATGATTCTCTGCAATACTTATTAACTAACACATTGTTTTCTTTTTTAAAGGCATAGACCTACTTGTTTTCTTATAACAATTATATATGGAAATCATGCTTACTTTCATAAGAGAAAACAGTTATACTGAAGCTATTGAAAGGGAAATATTTAGGTAAAAGTAAAATGTATTACCCTTCTATTATCGAATAATACATGCTTCATACAGTCTTTTGCTAAATCATAGAACTCGTGAATATTTTCCATCTAGAAGAAAAATAATTCCCATACAATAATCTCCATGAAATACTTAGCAATGCAGAAATATGCGGTATCACAGTGAATGAGTGAGTGATAGGTTCTTGGAAATCCATAAACCATAAAAATACTTAGATATTGTCTGAAACATTGAAATGTTTATTTAATCTGCGTTGAAAAGAAATCCTTATGGAGTAATGCACTGTTATTTTTAAATATAGAAACACTGACATTGTCATATGTTCCTCACACATAGAAACATTGACATTGTCATATGTTCCTCACACAGTTACAAATGGAAAGAACGTGGTGCTGTTCAGATTTTAAAATGAAGAACTTGCATTGCTCACAAAAGAAGCAGCTTCTACATATAAATCCTCCTATACTAGGACAAAAAGTAGTGTTTTATTATGATCAGAAGTTATGTATAATCCTGTATACCCACATATCTATATAAATGGTGGCATTCCTGATCACATACCACATCTCTTGTGAAAATAATTGCCATAATGTATTATAATAACTCTATGTTAGGGAGCCAATTCACATAAGCCATGTAGCAAAGCTATGCATAGTCAATGTCTGTCTAATAGTTGCTGACTACAACAAAAATCACAACTACCACAAAGTAATTCAAGTAAAAATCAGTCTCAATGCAGTAGAATCCAGTTCATAAGTAGATCTTCTCATCTGATAAATTACTGTATGATATGTAGTAGGTCGCATACAAGATAGCACAATAACTAAGTTCTTACCTGAATCTGAGAAAATAAAACAGATGCACAGAACAAAGATCATCACAGTATTATCATCATGAAAGTGCTTCCTCCTACTTTCAATCTATGGGTACAATCCTGAAATGTAGTAATCTCATTATGATACTATTCCTCAACAATTTTATCCACAACAATTCCATTAACGTTAATTGAACTGGGCTGCAGACTAACAGACTGATCCACAAGCCACCTAAGTCAAAATGCTTGGACTACAGCCATTGAAAACAAGGTCTGAGCTCTACTTTCAATCTGTTTAATAGCTATGTACAACTCTGAAATCAATTATTTTTTTTGAAAAGGAATTCATATTGCTTTAGATTTAACTTCATCTGAGTTATTCAAATCAGGCTTCAATGCAGGTGAATTGCAAAAATCTCCATGCTGCATAGCAGCTCTCTCATAACTGACTGATTTCAAGAGGTCTATTTCTGGAATAAGCATCAGTCACTGGGAACTGGAAAGGCAAAATATGCAGACCTAACAACAGTGTACTTGAAGACTGGCCATATTCTCATATATCGATGATATAAGGACAGATTTTGTGTATGAACAAGAAATAACAGATTGAGAATGTCAAATCTTTTGAACTGTATGCTTCAAACAAAATGGTGGAATAAACAAATTACAGGGAAACACAATTCATGCATTTTCTTGCTTTGATTTTAGTTCAACTGATGGCATATCCTGGTGTAACCAATTTTATGAATGCAAATCAAGAGTGAAATCAAAATAAAATTGTCTCATGAAAATCAAAGTCAATGTTAATATCACCGTATAAATGATGATATCTTGTTGATGACCAAAATGAAAAGCCAAGCAAAACCATGAGCCAAAATCAGACTCCCTGCCCCAAAAGCTAAATTCCTGCAGTGCTAAGAGAATAACAATGGCTTATCAGGCACATAAACATCATGACAATCAGTATGAAAATAAATTTCTGTGTCAAAATTCATGCTGGCATCAAGGACATATTGCCTGAAACAGCCAATATCATTTCCCAAACAAACTGACCAAAATTATTTATACCAAATGGAAGAGATTAGTCACTGGAGAAAGGCACAGAATCTCTTTCAATTCCATGTTTACAACAGAGGGGTTTAGCTAAATTGTTAACAAGTCCTTTTTATTTCTTACTGTTCTCAATTATTTCTTCTTTTATATTTGTGAAGGCTTCCATACATACAATTCCAAAATATACACACCAGTGTGATGCTGAAAGGTACCACCCATAAAATGGTTCATGAAGAGAAAGCTCAGGCTGCACCGTGAAATAAGCACTATTCCTATTTCTACCTTTAGTAAGATGGATTCTATTTCTGTCTTCAGCAGCAAACAAAGAAGAAAATACTTACAAATGACATCTTCTGCAAGCCATCCTTGATGTTTCAAAGAATTGTCTTCCTCCGTACAGCAATCTAAGGTAGAGCACTTCTCTCTTCTAAGAATCAAATTTACATTCACAGCTTCCACATGCTCATTCACTCTCAGTCACAGAAGCACACCACAGACAGATAAGGGAACGTGTGATGTAACCAGCATCAGATGCTGCATCAGATGAATGCAAAGACTCCAAGGGGCTATATTTTGCAAGGCAAAAGGTTTTTCAAAGGAGGAGGACTAGCAAACGTGTGAGCCACTAGCACAAAATCGACATTTATCTGCAGGCATGCTTTCTGTCTCTTGAGAGCTTATCTATTCATAATCACATTGCAGCATTAAAATAAATTCCCAATTGTGTTATTTGATGATATTTTGTTTTATATATTTTTAAAAAATTCAGAGATGCAGCCTGAGCATTCACCATCTTTTTATGAACAGCATAGTACAGTCCAAACTAGGAAAATGCCATTGGTCCTTTTATTTCCATGGTAACAGCAGCATCTGTGGAGGCAAATTCTATACCTCCTTGACTGCAAAGTCAATATATAGTGAATATGTGCACTGGTACATACTGCTTCAACAGGAAATCAAGTAAAACAAATAAAGGAGTATATATTTTATTTGCTCAAAAGTGTTATAACACATTTCTCTCTCCCTTTTTTCCCCATGATAGAAGTGTTACTCTTTTATTGTAACAGTGTATCCACAGTTTTTCATGGAAGTGTTTTAGGAAGCTATGCAGATGCTTCTTTGTAGAAAAGAAGTATACCTTAAATAAAACACGTATAGGCTATCATTGCAAATATACAAAGCACTACATTTTATTTAACACATATTTTGTTACAATACCCATGTAAAATTGGGAGTAACACTCTGACCACTGTACCTTTTCATTAAGGAATCAAGCTTTGCAAGTTTTAAAAAAAATCAAAACCTCTAAGATGCACTCCTCTAAACCAAAAACCCTGAAAGAGCAATTCACCCTTAACAATCTTACTATTATTATGAGCAAGAAAAGCTTTGACTGTCACTTCCATTTTTGAGCAATTCAGCGTTCTTTCAATATAATTAAGATGGCCAATCTGTCTCCCTTGGCTGATGAGTCACTATGATGACCATCTGTTCCCATTAGCAAGTTAAATATATTACAAGGACAGCTCATATTTGTGGATACGTTTTGAGTTCAAGGCTATCCCACAGGCTGGAAAGATTTCAACCAGCTAGATAAATGTTGACTATTGTTGCAACACTAACAAATTACTTAACTAGCATAATAAATATACAAGGTGTTATAAAAGTTGATATGTTTAATATCTTACAGGAGATGCATTAATTCAAAGGAATACATCTTTCCTCACTGGCTTGGTAAATGAATAAATGAGTAAATGATTGTCTATAAGTACACAGTGCATTAAAAAATTCATAACTGTTACAAGAAAGCACTTCCATTATTAATTGATGGTTATGTGAGAGAGTGAACAACAAAAGAAAGTCAGCACAATTAAACCATTTTTGTGATTATAATTTGCAAAATATTTTAACAAGAACAATGCCTAATGAAAAGGTTCCTAAGACAAAATTTGGCTTATGAAACATAATATCCTGTAGGATAAGATTTTTCAGTTTTCTAAGCTTCTCATAGTCATACTTTCCTATCTAGTTGAAATGTGCATTCTCCCTCCTAAATCTCTCTCCCCACCCCCACCCCCTCCATTCCATATTTCATAATCTTCTGCCACCACAGAGATAAGCAGGTTTCTTTTTACAATCCTTTCAGTAACTTTTCAGAAATAATTCACAGATACAGGAAAACTGATGGTCTCTCACACATCTACCAAGCTCCTCACCCACTTTATGTTGCATGGTAGTCTTTAAGACAGAAGAAATATAAACAACACAAAAGACTTCACAATAGAGAATTTTCTTGGTGCATTCAAATTCAAGACATGGCTGAGTGGGAGAATGCAGCATGAACAGATCACATTCGTACTCAAATACAAATGTGATTAAATACACACCTTATTTATGTTCTCAGAAATTTTCACAACCAAACTCCCTACTTTCCCATTGAGTCATAAGGTGTCATTATTTAAGGTAATCCATCGTAAAGTAGGGGCATTGGGAGTGAAAATACAGACAGGGAGACATGTGCTATCTTGAGTCATCTTTATTCCTTTACAGCTGAAAAAGGACAATCCCCAACAAACTTTAAAAGAAAGAGTATGTATTAAATTTCTGATTGCAATCCAACTGCATGATCCTTGAATAGGACTCTAGCTGGTTTCACACATGGGAGTGAGTTTCTCCGACCAGCATTAAGGCAATAGGCTACCCATTTTGCATATGGCAGAAATAGTTAAAATATGCACAAAACATCTGAATGAATTGTTCCATACGCAGAGGTCTGATTACTTCCAATCTCTCTTACTGAGCTAGATAGTAAGTTCCCCCCTCCCATGCTTTTCCTCTAATGAAATGCCCTGTGGGCTACTATGACCTCCATATTGCTTCTGTTGAACAATGCTGCCATGATGTAAAATATTTTAACAAGAGGCAGTGTGAGCGAAATAAAAATGGCAATCTCCATTTAAGTACTAATGCACAAACTCTAGTGGACAAAAATAGCAACAAAGTGGGGGCATGCCTTTGCTAAGCTGAACCCATACCAAGGTTCAAACTAGCTCTGGGTGAAATAGCAAATGGCTGATACAATCTAGGGCAAGTGGGTTAAGGCAAAAAAGAAATGGGGAAGCCCATGGGAGGAGGATTTGTGCAGACAAATGCTGAGCAGACTTACAGTGGCAGCCTGTCCTCCAGACAGTTGTTTGAATTTCAGTCGTATATTGACTGTTGTAAGTAGGTGCATAACACAGGCAAAATAGCAGGTCACTGGCCTTCTCGAGAGCAGCAGTTTTATATGCAGGTTATGTATGCTTCTGAAGGAAACATTTGGTGGTTAAAAAAAGCAGTTTTTTCAAGACATTGCTTTGTCTTCACATCCTGCTTAAATCATTTGTGTAATTGTTAAAACAATAAAGGGTATTGCTGGTAAAACACCAAGCAAGGAGTTTTTAAATCACAACTTGTCAACTTGATTAATTACTTCATTCCTTCTGGTCCACAGAATGTTCTTACTACACATAAAACAAGTAATTGACCACTTTCTTAATGCACTGTTAAGCTTACTGGTGAATACTATCACCAATTACATACTGGAAAATTATAAACATTACAACTGAAAGCTCTGCTCTCAAATGTGAAATCTAACAAGTTTGTTTTACGCCCTTTGCTATCCAAATTTCAGTAAAATGGCACAAAGGAGTAGCAGATAATAGGCCTGTTTGATCAAGAAAAAATTTGTTTCTAAATTCGATTCTTAATTGGGGTGTTTTTTTGTTTCGATATTAAAAATATTTACAAAACTTTCAAAAAAAATGTTTTGTTATTTACGAATTTTCGTTATTATTTACAAAACATTTTTGAAAAAAAAATTTTCTTGATCAAACAGGCTAAGTGTGAATGTTGCAGTAATGGTCACCTTGATTAGCATTGAATGGCTTTCTCCCACCCTGGACATTCCATAGATATTAGATGATATATAACTCACCATTTGCCTAGTTTCCAACAGACCTCTGAGGATGCCTGCCATAGATGTGGGCAAAATGTCAGGAGAGAATGCTTCTGGAACATGGTCATACAGCCCTGAAAAGTCAGCCAGAGCCGGATGGCGCGCGGAGGCCGCTTGTGAGCGCGCGCGCGCCATCCAATGGGCTCCGGCGCCCCCCTCCTCCTCCTCCTCCTCCTTCTCTTCCTCCCAGCTGGGAGGAAGAGGAGGAGGAGGAGGAGGAGGAGGGGGGCGCCGGAGCCAGAGCCGGATGGCGCGCGCGCGCTCACAAGCGGCCTCCGCGCGCCATCCAATGGGCTCCGGCGCCCCCCTCCTCCTCCTCCTCCTCCTCCTCTTCCTCCCAGCTGGGAGGAAGAGGAGGAGGAGGAAGAGGAGGAGGGGGGCGCCGGAGCCAGAGCCGGATGGCGCGCGGAGGCCGCTTGTGAGCGCGCGCGCGCCATCCAATGGGCTCCGGCGCCCCCCTCCTCCTCCTCCTCCTCCTTCTCTTCCTCCCAGCTGGGAGGAAGAGGAGGAGGAGGAGGAGGAGGAGGGGGGCGCCGGAGCCAGAGCCGGATGGCGCGCGCGCGCTCACAAGCGGCCTCCGCGCGCCATCCAATGGGCTCCGGCGCCCCCTCCTCCTCCTCCTCCTCCTCCTCTTCCTCCCAGCTGGGAGGAAGAGGAGGAGGAGGAAGAGGAGGAGGGGGGCGCCGGAGCCAGAGCCGGATGGCGCGCGGAGGCCGCTTGTGAGCGCGCGCGCGCCATCCAATGGGCTCCGGCGCCCCCCTCCTCCTCCTCCTCCTCCTTCTCTTCCTCCCAGCTGGGAGGAAGAGGAGGAGGAGGAGGAGGAGGAGGGGGGCGCCGGAGCCAGAGCCGGATGGCGCGCGCGCGCGCTCACAAGCGGCCTCCGCGCGCCATCCAATGGGCTCCGGCGCCCCCCTCCTCCTCCTCCTCCTCCTCCTCTTCCTCCCAGCTGGGAGGAAGAGGAGGAGGAGGAAGAGGAGGAGGGGGGCGCCGGAGCCAGAGCCGGATGGCGCGCGGAGGCCGCTTGTGAGCGCGCGCGCGCCATCCAATGGGCTCCGGCGCCCCCCTCCTCCTCCTCCTCCTCCTTCTCTTCCTCCCAGCTGGGAGGAAGAGGAGGAGGAGGAGGAGGAGGAGGGGGGCGCCGGAGCCAGAGCCGGATGGCGCGCAGCTGCGCTCACAAGCGGCCTCCGCGCGCCATCCAATGGGCTGCCAAGGGTGGCTGCCAAGGGTGGCTGCCATCCAATGGGCTGCCAAGGGTGGCTGCCAAGGTAGCGGCGCGCCATCCAATGGGCTCCGGAGGAAGAGGAGGAGCCAGAGCCGGATGGCGCGCTCAGCAGCAGCCTCCATGCAATTAACGAGCGGAGCTTCAGCTCGTAAAATACATGGGGCTGCTGCTTCGATATTTTTAAACCCTTCCGGGTTTAAAAATATGTTTTGATATCGCTTCGGATATGCAAAAAATAACGATTTTAATACGAATTAACGAATTAACGAAACGAAACCGACAGGCCTAGCAGATAACACTTTTACAAACAATGATGGTTTGACGAATAAGTAGTCAATAGTGTAGGTCCAATTGTTAGTCTCATCTGGAATACAGAACCACAAAATCAATAGGACCTTCTCAATATTGATGTGATTAGTCCCACTTATTCAAAGAGTCTACTCTAGTTGGGAAAACAACTGGATTTAGTCCAAAATTAAATGTGTATTTTGGTCAGTTTGATGGATACATAGAAAAAAACAATTTGCCTCTATTTTTGAAAATAAAAAAAATCACCTGGTAAAATATGTCTCTGGCTCTCAGGAGAAAGGAGCTATTGCGGAATGAAAAAAAACTGGTCTAGTTTAAAAATCAAGTGCAACATAGTAGCCCTCACATATGTTTTGGCTCTCTTATTTTCACTTTGCTACCCTCCAGGAGCAATTTAACCTCAGTGAACAAAAACTTTCCAAATCTTAAGGATGCTTGGCATCTTATGATGGGCTACATAGTTGTGTTTTCAAGAAACACTATTCTCCTAGTAATTTATGCATCTCCTCAGAAATTCCTTGGTTCAAAAGGCTGAATTTTGTGTTAGAATGTGAACTACAAAGGTTCTAAAAGTGAATTTCCCACTGAAATTTTATATTGCTAACATTTCTTCCATGTGAGGCTCCTGTGCCCTTCCCACTTCTGCCCAAATTGCGCTGCCATGTTACTAATGGTTTTCTGTTGGTCTCGTCTTCAACAGACCAAGGAAATAACTAGTTGTATTGTCGAAGGCTTTCATGGCCAGAATCACTGGGTTGTTGTAGTTTTTTTCCGGCTATATGGCCATGTTCTAGAGACATTTTCTCCTGACGTTTCACCTGCATCTATGGCAAACATCCTCAGAGGTAGTTAGGTCAGTTGGAAGTCCTCACTACCTCTGAGGATGCTTGCCATAGATGCAGGCATAATGTCAGGAGAAAATGCCTCTAGAACATGGCCATACAGCCTGAAAAAACCTACAACAACCCAAATAACTAGTTGTTCTCTTGCTCCATTTTCCTTTCTGAAAGTTGTTAAAGTCCTGCAACATATAGGTTTCTAGGGTCAGGTGCCCAGTGGCACATTCTATATGATAAATAATTTGCTTTAATGCCAATTTTTAGGCATGTAGCAGTGGCAACTTCAGCCGTTACAACAGGAAAAGAATATGACCTCCCAAATGTTGTAAGGAGGTCCATATTCACAGTCTACCTCTGTACTATTAAAATGGTCAAGGGAAAACAGATGCACATACCACTCTGAAAGCACCCAGTGTAGTCTGATGTTAGAAGCTAAGCAGAGATAGGTCTATATTATTGTTATGTGCTTTCAAATCACTACCAACCCATGGGGATTTCTGCAGTTGAATGTGTATGACTCACCCAAGGTCATCCAGTGGATTCCTATTGCTGAATGAGGAATCAAACTCTGGTTTTCAGAATTGTAGTCCAAATGCTCAAACCACTAATCAGCAGTGATCACTTGTGTCACCAACTTTCCATTTTCCATTCTTCAGTTGGAGGTAGAGTAACTGCTTTGGGAGACAGTGATCAGGCATATGGACAACGTGGCCATTCCAGCGGAGTTGATAGTAGGAGTATCATTGCTTCAGTGCTGGTGGTCTTTGCTTTTTCCAGCATGCTGATGTTTGTCCGCTTGTCTTCCCAAGAGATTTGCAGGATTTTCAGAGGCAATGCTGATGGAATCATTCCAGGAGTTGAATGTGATGTCTGTAGATGGCCCATGTTTTGCAGGCATATAACAGGATTGGGAGGACAATCGCTTTATAAACAAGCACCTTGGTCTCCCTACGAATGTCCAGATTCTCAAACACTCTGTTACATTTGGAAAAATGCTGCACTTGCAGAACTGTTATATTTCAGTGTCAATGTTGATTTTTGTGGAGAGGTGGCTGCCAAAGTAGCAGAAATGGTCAACATTTCTAATATGACACCATTAACCTGTATTACTGGCATTGTTGAGGGATTGGCTAGTACCTGTTGAAAGATCACCTTGGGCTTCTCAAAGTTCAGTGAGAGGCCAAGCTTTTTGTATGCATCTGCAAATATGTTCAAACTCCTACACCATGCTGAATATCTAGGCATATACAGACTGGCAGGTAATAACAGGGATCTTTAGGTAGACCTGGCTGAAACCCTGGGCAGCTGCTTTTAGTTATTGCTGAAAATACTGGGCTAGGCATTAAGGCATCATCCTCTTTTCCTCCATAAGATCTTCTGAAAAAAATGAATGTCCACTCTTCCCCCATTTCCTATATAATTGAAACAGCATTGCTATTACCTCTCAATTGACTTTGAAGAGCCATAACATTTCAAATGTCAGTCTTTAAACTCTAGTGAAACCTAAGTGTCTCTGACCTTAGCAAGAGAAGCTCCTGAAACTAGTAACTTTAAGACATCCCTCCCAACTTTTTACTCAATTCATCCACATGTATAATTTTCAGACTTCTTAAACCAGTCTCAGAAAAGATAATGAACGATTTCTACATGGCTATTTGGTTGGCAGATGTTTTGCACAGCACCAATTTTTGTGTTTTTATTTGAGTACATCTTCTTGCACATCTGCATCTCAGTCTCCAGAAAATTACTTTGTTCTGGTATCCCCCCCTCCCCCCCCCCCCACACACACTGCCCCTTCAGGTGGACAGTGATTGGTAAGTTATTACTGGGTCTGAATATATTATTTCTATTCTCTCTTCATAGGGTTGCCAGTTCAGGCTTCCCTGAGATTTCTGGGTCAAAACCTGAGGCTTAGGGTTGGTCACTGAGCATTAAATATTAAGTACCAATTACAGTAATTCAGCTTTTCATTCAAACAGACACACACCTTCCTGTTTGGAACTTAAGGCTTGGCAAAAGGGGCTCTTCCAGATGGCATGAGGGATTATGCTTTTTCTTTTTCATTAGGCATACAAAAAGGAACATTTACAATAGCCAATTTGCATCTAGCCAGAAAAAAAATGTAGACTCACTGGGCAAGAGATATGAAAACAGTCCTTTTCCCTAGCCTGGAAATTAACCTTTAAAAAAACCTAGAGAATTTGCACATTTGTCTCCCATCTCAGAGATATTCCATGAAAACTGGAGACTCAAATCCAGGCTCTGAAGCTGAAAAGCTTATCTCTTATTATTTAACTATTTCAGCAGTGAGATACCTGTTGCAACCTTCAAGATAGCAGTGGCAAATCCTTCACTAGTCATCCTCCTTTTCCATTTCTGTTTCTGGGACAGCCTACACAGTTATGTTAGATTTTCATTCTATAATTATCTCAGACTAATCCTTCAATTCTTCATTTCAACTAAATGTTTGATCTTATCTCTGCTAATTTCAAATGGAAGTGTAATTCTTCACTGT
Source organism: Anolis sagrei (assembly GCF_037176765.1). Lineage (NCBI taxonomy): Eukaryota > Metazoa > Chordata > Lepidosauria > Squamata > Anolidae > Anolis > Anolis sagrei. Next base: position 63,586,947 of record NC_090022.1, on the reverse strand, counting down.
TTTTGTTTCTCAAGGAAACAAGTAATTTTTGCAAATAACTTTCTGCTGCAAGAAAATTTTCAAAAACTGTGCAAAATCTGCAAATATTTTGAGGGCTATTCACAATTCAGGATTTATTCAGTTTGACATTTACACATAGTTTTATGAAGAAAATCTTTTCTCTGCCATAAGCAGTACATTCTGCACAAAACAGTATTTTCTGCACAGAAATATTATATTTTTGCTTTTCAAAGGAACTGTACTCTTCTGTTTCAAGAGTAGGATATTGCAGTATATTGTTTTAACTCAAAATTTAAAATATATAATTAGTTATTGCCTTTTTGTAGTATACTCACTGGTGCTGGGGGGGGGGGAGGGCAAGATTCCACAAAAATTAAAAACTGCTAATAGTATTTTTAAAGTAAATGGTCACAGAATTAAGTTTTCGATTACCATATTTACTCACCTTTTTTGCTAATGCTCACCTTTTTTGGCTTAATTATGTCTCCAAAATTATTGAATGCATTAGCTTTGATGGTGTGTTAGAACCCAAATTTGTATAAGCCCCCCTCCCCCCTTGCCTGTGATGCTTCTGGAAGAGTATCAATCCTTTAAGGTACCACCACTGCCGTTTCAGTTGTGGTTGTCACAATGGCAGGATCCCAGACTGGGTGAATAAAGGGTCAGCAAGCACTGCTTTTCTTCCTGAAGAAGCTAGTTTGTTGGGCTTTCTTTGGGCACACTGTAGCTTCAGGATCAGAGCCTGGGAAGCAACCACCTGCACCTGACCCTAGCAGTAGGACAAGGTGGCTGATGGAGGCAGGTGAGCAGGTCCCTGAAGGTGAGAGGCCATGCTTCCCCTTGCTGTTAGCCCTTCTGCTGCCTGCCTCCTGACATGACCTTGTCTGCACCGTTGGGCCTATCATAAGGTAGGCAGGCAGTAGCATGGCTGAAAGGCATAGGGAAGCCACTTCCCTTTATGAACCTGTTGCAGCCACGCCATCTATGTGACTCCTTTTTACCCAAATAAAGAGCCAATTAGCCCAAATATAGCTCAGCCAACAGGAATCAACCAACTAATTAAAAGTTTATCCAAGAAAAGAATATTCTATAGAAAAAACTATTCAAAATATATTCCAAGGTAAAGAATATAAAAGTATTTTCAAGGTATACGTAAAAGTCAAAAGTGAAAGTACATCCAAAGTATAAGCTTCAAAGGTCATTCCAAAATTTAAGTTACACTCAAGAGTATTCTTGGGGCAGCAATAAACAAAATCCCAGATTGACAGTAAAACCAAAATCCACAAAACTTAGACCAAGAACTGTATCTAAATGAGACTCCCCAATCCCAAACAGGAAAACATGACATAAAAGCAAGGTCAGAATAGCTGTTCGTGGAGTGCAAAGAAAAGGTTCCTCTCACACAGAACAATCCAAGGGGTTCACTTAAGAAACTGAATTGGTTCCCATGGAGGCACTATCAAACTAACATGTGGAATCCCTATTTAGCTTTCAAACATTGAGAAAACCTTAATTGCCTCTGCTTGGCACTATCTCACCAAAACTGAAAATGCTGAGCTATGGGCAACAATCCAGCATCTTCCACCTCTCTCACATCTTTCCCAGGGTCAGGGAGAGCCTCTGGCAGCATTTCATGTCAAATATCATCACTAAAAGCAGATCTGTCTTTAAAACCAATCCCACCATCCAAGGAAGAACTACTTTCTCCCTGAGGCACTACATTCACGGTGGGCTTCAATTCAGGAGCACAAGGCCCCACCAATGAATCCCCCACCTCAGATCAGGCCTCAGCAGAACTCCTCCATCAGACATTACCCGATGTGACCTTGTCTGAGCTGTTGAGTCTGTCATTCTCTTGCCACTATCAGGCCCGCTTTCTTTCACACACACACACACACACTCACACCCTCTTGTTCAGTCTGTGGCAAAGGGAAAGTAAGGAAGCATGTCACTTTCTCTGGTTTCAAGGTTTTGGAAATTAGGGTGTGCATTGCATTTGATTGTGCACTAAACTTGAGTAAATAATAATCTGAGAATTCACATCTTGCAGTTGAGCATTCTTACAGAAAGACCCTTCTCTCTGTCCCAACAATCTCTGAGGCTTGAACATGGGAACAATACAGAAGGCCTTCTCAGTGGCTGCTCCCTACCTTTGGATGACCCTTCTCAGGAAAACCAGAGTGATGTGCTCCTTGCTCTCCTTTCATAGGGAACAGAAAATATTCTTATGCCACCAGATTTTTAGAAAGTGACTAGGATAGGCTTTTAATTATGTGTTGTGCTGTTTTATGATTTGTATTGGCTTTTAATGAATTTAAATGTTTATTTTTTAACTTTATACATTATTTAACTCCTTTAAAAATAATCTTCACATATATACTTTTATAAAAGTTTTTGTATAGTTTTAATCTGTATTGTATTTAAATAACATTGGTTGCTGCCTTAAGTCCCTTTATTGGGAGACAGGATGTGTAATAGTATCAATAAAGTGACAGAATTTGAGCTAATTATACTTCACATTGAAATTTTAAATGTTAACCCCCTCAGTCTTTTATAGCTTTTCTTCATCTGTCATATCACATCTGTTTGCAAGTACTCCCAACTCAGATATGCTACTCCTTTGCAAGAACAGATGACTATAACTAATTTAACTAGGAACAGAAAGACAAATATAGCATTGATCTAGCATTAAGAAAGTAATGCCATTTTCATTTTCCCAACCACTGCAGGTCAGCTCAAAATATTAAATATGATTTGTGTTAATCTAATTGCTATTTGGCAGTGATTTGTGTTTGACAAGGAGTGTCCTATACACCAAATCAGAAAGTGAACCAAATAGTTGGGTTATAAGATCTGTTGAGGAGTTAATTCAGTCCAGGCCAGTCACAGGTTATCTAGCAGGATGAAGCGATTTCAAGTGGTTGTCTGCCAACTCAAAGGTTGATCAGCAAGTCAGCAGTCAAGATAAACAAAGCTAAGAAGAAGTAAAGCAGAGTAATGAAGAATAGCCGATCCAAGGTCAGGAACCATGGCATAAAAAAGTACTGTTAGTTACCACGGAAATGGTTTGAATGAAGCAAAGCTGACAGGAATTAGGTGGGAGAGTTACAGTCAGCTGAAGAAGTACATGGGATTGATATTTCCAGTTTGTGAACCCACTGATTAGAAGGTTGGCATTGTACCATCTAAAATGACTTTTTCATGAAATACATACACCACACTTATAATAACAAAAGTGTGAGATCTCAATCTGTTATGCAATCCAAGCTCTCAATCAAAAACAAAGTAGTCCAGATTTCAAATGAGTTGAAAGGAAGCCCAGTTTCCACTGTTCACATCTTTCATGTTAAATATAGATTTTATGTAAGTAAATATTGTTCTAATATTGGCTTTTTCTTGGCCATGCTTAGAAAAAACATTCAGTTTATTGCTGATAGCTATCAAGGCAAACAAACATTAATGGCATAGTTTATCATTTTTAAAACATTGGACAAATATTTGGATTCATTTTGGAATAAATGGCAATTTTTTAAAGAAGAAAACAAATCAGTTAAAGCTCTGGTACAATTAAATGATGAAATCACATATTGATTCTTTTGTTTATATTAATAGACTTCAAGACTATATTCCCAGGTACTTTTATTAAAGAAGTAAATTTTAGTTGAATCAATATATTAAGTTGATTTAATCCATCATAACAGAGGGAGGGAAAGAATATATATTGTAACCACTTTATCTTGTTCCTTCTGTTTAGTTCATATTTAAAAGGTGATAGACATACACACACAACTCAATTTTACTTGTTCAACTTAACAATCAGAATTTCTGTTGTCTACAAAATGACTAGAGCAGTGGTTCTCAACCTGTGGGTCCACAGATGTTTTGGCCTTCAACAGCTGTCTAGGATTTCTGGGAGTTGTAGGCCAAAACACCTGGGGACCCACAGGCTGAGTACCACTGAGTACCATTAAGTTTTGGCTGATTTTGTAAAAAAGAGGTATACATCAAGGTGGACATACACACAAGGAGATATACCATGCAGAAATTACTAGAAGTCAATCAGCATTTGTCTAATGAACTGAAAGTCTTATTTGTCTCATCAGGGAGTACTCTTAAATATTCAGCATAAATACCTGAGCCGAGTACCACTTCTTTTCTACATATTATATGGTGCTTTGATTTTGTTCTAAAATGTCAATTTTCCTTGTAGCTGTTAAGATGACCAGTTACTACTGATTGTGTTTGATTATTGGGAGCACTTTTAATAAAAATAAAGAGGAGACAGTCCTAGGACCTAGTTGCCTTTGGACATGATATATCGTCAATCTCTGTCACAGTCTTATGCATTTGGTGCAACATCCTGCAGCTCAAGAATAAACATGAACTGCTCTCACCCCTTGTACTGTTTTTCCTCTGTAAATACATCATAGGTGTTGTTCACTCATGAGCTGTGTAGAACTACCCTTCAAGAAAATAACTCCAGCACCAGCCTGTCCACAATATTATGTTTTGCTGGATACCCCACAGAAGTTTTTTTCTTTAAGTATTATAGTTTTCAGACTGTTGTGACTGATATGCTATAAATCACTGCATGACATTCAAACTTCAAACTGAGGATAGTAACACATATAAATTTGGTATTATCATATATATATATATATATATATATATATATGAGAATGATATTGTCTTTTAATTTTCCCTCTTCCTTGGGAGACAGCCAACACACAGATTCATAACACAGATTCATACAGCTCTTCTAGTAAAATCTGGGGGTGGGAGTTCAGTCAAAAAGTTTTGATTCTACTTTTCTTTCCTATATACTTTATTGTGATATTTGACAATGCAGACTGGTGGTCCTCACTTATCCATGCTAATATCTGTTCCGGGCACCAATGATTCTTGTTTTGTGAGCTGGAGATCTGCATGTCCTTTTCTGGGAACAGAAGCAAAGGCAGCAAAAGGAAGAGATTTTCCATGCAGTAAGCTAAATCTCCCCACTTATCTACTGTTTCTGAACTTGAAAGTAGGTTCAGGTATGCGATGGATGTATATATCCTCAGAAAACATCTGGCAAATACTGATGTTTGATCAGTAGTCAAAGATGACTACTCAGTTTTACAAGGAATTCAAAATTGTTCCGATTTACTGCAGCTGCTATCAGAATGGACAAAGGAACATGACTGAAAGATCAATGCCTTATTTGACCTTTAATACCTGACAGATAATAGCATTTCTTTCATTAGTTAGAAAAGTCAGCTGGATTCATGGTATGTTAACTTGTTGTTGTTCATTCGTTCAGTCGTCTCCGACTCTTCGTGACCTCATGGACCAGCCCACGCCAGAGCTCCCTGTCGGCCGTCACCACCCCCAGCTCCTTCAAGGTCAGTCCAGTCACTTCAAGGATGCCATCCATCCATCTTGCCCTTGGTCGGCCCCTCTTCCTTTTGCCTTCCACTTTCCCCAGCATAATTGTCTTTTCTAGGCTTTCCTGTCTCCTCATGATGTGGCCAAAGTACTTCAACTTTGTCTCTAGTATCCTTCCCTCCAGTGAGCAGCCGGGCTTTATTTCCTGGAGGATGGACTGGTTGGATCTTCTCGCAGTCCAAGGCACTCTCAGAACTTTCCTCCAGCACCATAGTTCAAAAGCATCTATCTTCCTTCGCTCAGCCTTCCCTAAGGTCCAGCTCTCACATCCGTAGGTGACTACAGGGAATACCATGGCTTTGACTAGGCGGATCTTTGTTGCCAGTCTGATGTCTCTACTCTTTACTATTTTATCGAGACTGGACATTGCTCTCCTCCCAAGAAGTAAGCGTCTTCTGATTTCCTGGCTACAGTCTGCATCTGCAGTAATCTTTGCGCCTAGAAATACAAAGTCTGTCACGGCCTCCACATTTTCTCCCTCTATTTTCCAGTTGTCAATCATTCTTGTTGCCATAATCTTGGTTTTTTTGATGTTTAGCTGCAACCCAGCTTTTGCGCTTTCTTCTTTCACCTTTATTAGAAGGCTCCTCAGCTCCTCCTCGCTTTCGGCCATCAGAGTGGTGTCATCTGCATATCTGAGGTTGTTAATGTTTCTTCCAGCAATTTTCACTCCAGCCTTGCATTCATCAAGACCCGCACATCGCATGATGTGTTCTGCATACAAGTTAAAAAGGTTGGGTGAGAGTATGCAGCCTTGCCGTACGCCTTTCCCAATCTTGAACCAGTCTGTTGTTCCGTGGTCAGTTCTGACTGTTGCTTCTTGGTCCTTGTACAGATTCCTCAGGAGAGAGACAAAGTGGCTTGGTATGCCCATCCCACCAAGAACTTGCCACAATTTATTATGATCCACACAGTCAAAGGCTTTAGAATAGTCAATGAAGCAGAAGTAGATGTTTTTCTGAAACTCCCTGCCTTTCTCCATTATCCAGCGGATATTGGCAATCTGGTCTCTCGTTCCTCTGCCTTTTCTAAACCCGGCTTGAACATCTGGCAACTCTCGCTCCATGTATTGCTGGAGTCTTCCTTGCAGGATCTTGAGCATTACCTTACTGGCATGAGAAATAAGGGCCACTGTACGGAAGTTGGAGCAGTCTTTCGCATTTCCCTTTTTTGGTATGGGGATATAAGTTGATTTTTTCCAGTCTGATGGCCATTCTTGTGTTTTCCATATTTGCTGGCATATGGCATGCATCACCTTGACAGCATCATCTTTTAAGATTTTAAACAGTTCAGCTGGGATCCCGTCATCTCCTGCTGCCTTGTTGTTAGCAATGCTTCTTAAGGCCCATTCAACCTCACTCCTCAGGATGTCTGGTTCTAATTCATTCACCACACTGTCAAAACTATCCTCGATATTATTATCCTTCCTATACAGATCTTCTGTATAGTCTCGCCATCTTCTCTTGATCTCTTCAGCTTCTGTTAGGTCCCTGCCATCTTTGTTTCTTATCATACCAATTTTTGCCTGAAATTTACCTCCAATGTTTCTAATTTTCTGGAAGAGGTCTCTTGTCCTTCCTATTCTGTTGTCTTCTTCCGCTTCCATGCATTGCTTATTTAAAAATAGTTCCTTATCTCTTCTGGCTAACCTCTGGAATTGCGCATTTAACTGGGCATATCTCCCCTTATCACTGTTTCCTTTTGCTTTCCTCCTTTCTTGGGCTACTTCCAGTGTCTCAGCAGACAACCATGTTGCCTTCTTGGTTTTCTTTTTCTTTGGGACGTACTTTGTTGCCGCCTCCTGAACAATGTCGCGGACTTCTGTCCATAGTTCTTCTGGGACTCTGTTTACTAAATCTAGTCCTTCAAATCTGTTCTTCACTTCCACTATATATTCGCTAGGAATGTTAGTGAGATCATATCTAACTGGTCTGTGTATTTTCCCTGATCTCTTTAGTTTTATTTTAAATTGAGCAATAAGAAGTTCGTGATCTGAGCTACAGTCAGCCCCAGGTCTTGTTTTCACCGACTGGATGGATGTCCGCCACCTTTGGCTACAAAGGATGTAGTCAATCTGATTTCGGTGTTGACCATCTGGTGAAGTCCATGTGTAAAGCCGTCTTTTAGGTTGTTGGAAGAGAGTGTTTGTTATACACAGCGAGTTTTCCTGGCAAAATTCTATCAACCTGCGTCCCGCTTCATTTTGTTCTCCCAGACCATGCTTGCCTGTGATCCCTGTTGTCATTTGACTTCCCACCTTGGCATTCCAGTCTCCTGTAATGAAAATAATGTCTCTTTTTGGTGTATTATCCAGTAGGTTCTGCAGATCCTCATAGAACTGATCTACTTCTGCTTCTTCAGCAGCTGTGGTTGGGGCATATATTTGGATCACTGTGATGTTGAAAGGCTTTCCTTGCACTCGAATTGAGATCATTCTGTCATTTTTTGGGTTGTATCCAAGCACTGCTTTAGCTAATTTCTTATTAATTATGAAGGCTACTCCATTTCTTCGATGTTCCTCTTGTCCGCAGTAGTAGATCTGGTGGTCATCTGATGTGAAGTGGCCCATTCCAGTCCATTTCAGTTCGCTGACCCCCAGAATGTCTTATCTTTAGTCTTGACATCTCACCAATAACAACATCCAATTTGCCCTGGCTCATAGATCTTACATTCCAGGTTCCTATGGTGTGTTGATCTTTAGAGCATCGGATTCGTCGTTCACCTCCAGTACCGTCGGCCGCTAGCCTTCCTTTCGGCTTTGAGCTAGCTGCGTCATCACAACTGGGGCTAGTTGAACTTATCCTCTGCTCCTCCCCAGTAGCATTTTGGCCATCTTCCGACCTGGGAGTCCCATCTTCCAATGGCATACCGACATATCTCTGGTTGTACTGGTCCATTTAGTTTTCTTGGCAAGGATACTGGAGTGGTTTGCCATTGCCTTCCCCAGGGATCACGCTTGGTCTGACCTCTCTGCCACGACCGTCCCGTCTTGGGTGGCCCTTCACGGTTTCGCTCATGACATCATTGAGGTGCTCAAGCTCCAGCGCCACAACAAGGCGGTGATCCTTTGCTGGAGGGTATGTTAACTACTGCAGATCATTTCCAAAGAAGAATGTTAAATGTTCACAGAACTTTTTGAATTAAAAACAACAAAAACAACAACAAAAAAGCAACTACAACATTAAGTTTTAGCAAAAAGGTGGAGTGGAGAAAAGAACTGATTTTTTTTTCACTTCTAAACTGGCATTATTTTAAGAGGAAGTCTACTAACTGTAGTTATACAGGGATGTTACAGTATTACATTACCAAGCAGCAACTCCTGGGCTGTGAACATCTGTCTTCACAACAGTTGGGCCAGAAACAAATTAGAAGTGTCTCAAATTCTTAGGCAACTGCTTTTTCATTTACTCCTACTCTGTGGAAAACCAATGGTGATGTGAAACTCACATTATGTTCTCTAAAAGAACCAAAATATTATCTCAGGAATTAATATGAAAACTTATATATTTTACCTACTGAGTTAATGATAAAATCATACACAGGCTCTATTCATATCTGGACTCTGAAACCAAAAAATTTCTATTAGTAAGAATATAAGTAAAGTTCATTTCGGAACACAAGCAGAGTGCCTTTCTCTTTTCTTCTACTAAGTGGCTGTTTGTCTCTCCCACAAAATTAAGGAGAAAAGGCTAATATCACAGATGGCATTGTTTGCCAACAGCCTAAGAAAAACTTGCATTTCTTATTTCCTCAGAAAAGTGAACAATGTTTCCATTTTCATTGCAAGCTGTAGCATAGCAGGCATACATTTTCTAGATGGGTTGAAAGTATAGGAGATAGTTTTTCTTTCCCAAATAAATCCACTCCAGGTTTTTCTATCTTCCCTGCACAGCTGCTTTTCTGATTCGTCAGGGATGGTAATCATGAAGTTCCTCATACAACAAATAACAAACAACAACAACAACAATTTTATATCCTGCTCCCTCTTGCCGCAAGAACTCGAAGTGGCTCACAACAGTGAAAAATCACAGAATACATATGTTGCTGGATTGCAATTCCCAGCATTTTCCTCCACTGACTTTGTTGGCTGGAGCAGCCATGAATTACACTTCCCGTTTCCCCCCGCCAACCTAATTTAGCAGTTTTAATACAACCTCTTTCCCGGAAGATCCCGGTTTCTTGTCCCTAGCACTCAGTGAGCACAAATGTTGAAATCTGATCACGAACTAGGAGGGAACTTCTGGAAGCTCTATTAACTTTTAAATGTAAGAAGTGTATTGCTACAGAATGCTCAATACATCCAACTTCTCCCAAGTCACCCTGTTAAATGGACAGACTGCAACGTCAGTAAATTCTTTGTGATATTTAATCTAAATCTGTCTTCTTGCATTTTGAATACATGCATGATTTGCTCCTGAATTTGATACAACATGGAAAAAACTGTTTATGTGTCAATCCTTCAAATATTTAAAGATGACAGTCAAATCACCTCTTAATAGATTCTTCTTTGAGTGAAAGTTAATTGAGAAGTGATGAAACTGCCAGCTTCAAATATCTGAAGGGCTGAAATTGCCCTTCGAATATTTAGTAACATTCACCTATACAAAAGACCAATAATTGATTTGGGATCAACGTTGATGGGATATTAGTGCTATGAATCAAGTATTTATCCTTCAGACTGAGAAAGTGAGATCTCATACAATGTAAAGGATATTAACAGACTTGGCACAACATTGTCAGGAATGTAGCATCTAGACCAGTCTTCCAAGATGTTCTGGATCACAACTTCAGTAATTTCCAGTTGGCAAAATAAAAGGCCCACTGAAAATTATCAGTTGGTTAACAGTTTTTGAAGGTTGGAGGGGACACAACCTATCATTTTAAAATCCAGCCTTAAGTAGGTATTCTGTTATGGTTATTTAGGAGAGGGGAGTTAACATTATTCCTGGATGTTTGAGAGAGAGGAATTAGTTCTTTGTTAATAATTGTTTATGTCTTCTGGCAAAACTACAATTTTGTGAAATCTGTCAGTGTGTAATGTTTAATACAAGTTCTGGAGCAGGTATCCAGTTACCAATATAGGTAACTATGTTGACAGAGGCAGCATTTGAAACAGATACCAATTCCAGTGATTTTGACATCAAGAGGGAGTATGAGTAGTAAAATGGCCCTGCTATGTGTCTAAACTGAAGAAAAAAAGAATATTTATTTACTTATTGTATTTTTAGATTGATCCAGTATTGTGGTTTATTTCAGGGAGATCAAGGATCAAATCTCCACTTGTCATGGACATCCACTGGGTGACCTTGAGGAAGTCATTCTCCCCCAGCCTCAAAAGACAGCAGTGGCAAATCCCCTCCAAACATATCTTGCCAAGAATAAAAATATGTATTGTCGAAGGCTTTCATGGCCGGAATCACTGGGTTGTTGTAGGTTTTTTCGGGCTATATGGCCATGGTCTAGAGACATTTTCTCCTGAAGTTTCGCCTGCATCTATGGCAAACATCCTCAGAGGTAGTGAGGTCTGTTGGAAGTATCCTCATGCCATGGATGCAGGCGAAATGCCAGGAGAGAATGCCTCTAGTCTAGACCATGGCCATATAGCCCGAAAAAACCTACAACAACCCAATAAAATATGTTTTTTTTCTTACTGCCACTGTAAGTCAGAAATGCTCTTTTCCAAGTCAATGAACTATGCACAAATAAAAGTATATTTGGCATTGGAAGCAGTTTTCCCTACACACAAATGCTGTTTCCTGTGCACTGTGGATGCTCGTTACTGGAAAACTATACTTGATAAATAGATAAACCAAGATCTCTTTCCTTTTGTTCTCAATTCATTCACTTTTAGGACATCCTTGTGATGGTCTTCTTAGCCTGCTTAGTTTTCAACATTCAAAATAATCTGTTGCTAGCCACAAACTCAGCTATTACACTTGACACCCAAAATTTCAGGTAATTTATGATAACTGGAATAGTGTAAATCCTAATGCAGATTCTTGGGAAACATCCACTTTCCCCTCACCATTTTGAAAACTGCCTGTTTAACTGTTTCCTATTTTTAACTAGCTGTTGATTTATAAAATGGTTGTCTTTTTATTCCATATTGTTTAAAAATTGACCTTTGGTAAGACACCATGTCAGCAGATTTTTGAATGTCCAAATATGATGTGTTTACTGTATCATCCCTAAGTATTAAAAGAACAAGGAAAGGTTTTCTCTGCAGAAGCCATGCAAATTTTCTTCTGCGAGTTTGTTCTGCTTTGTCATCTCTACCAACACATTTCTCTTTAAATTATGATATCAGCTTTTTACCTGGGAGATGGCGATGGAATGAAAACTGTTCTTCAGTAGAAGGAAACCATTTTAGTATTTCACTACTGAATATTTCTGATTATGGTATTATCCCACCTATGATTCTGATCATTTACATTTATTTCACAAGATGGTTAAAAAAAATGTAATAACACATTCTCCATGATGTTTCTATACGTTTTGAGTCAGCACAGCTCATTTGCTTACTTTTTTGACTGACATTGCTACTAGGATTCATAGTCTGAGCTTTTATTGAAACATGGATATAAGATGGTACTACACTGTCTATATTTAGCAGTTATTTATAGCGATCTGAGTCACTGGCTAATAATGCTGCATCCCTGAAAGGGGGTAGGGGATAGTTAAATAGATGGCACACAAATCATTCTCCTCTCTCTGAGCCTATATTAATACCATGCCAAGGACACTTTGGGAAGCCTTACTAGATATATTTGCATGCATAATTATAATGACTCACTCATCTGTTCAGCAATTTCAAATCAAAACATGGCATTTCCTTATGCAACACATCAAATCCTTGTGCGTATGTAGAAATCATTTTTGCAATCCTTTTGTCTGAGAAGAAAGACAGTCCAGCTATAAAAGAGCTGAACATTATCAGCTAAATTGTATTTCCAGGAAGGGCTAAAATTTTGCTCACTTTTAACGGTGCTTTTTTGATGAGGATGGAGTTGTGTGCCTATACCCAGGCTGACTATATATGTATGCTAGAATCAAGTCCTAAGATTGAACTGTTTTGCTCTGAGATCCTAGTTAGCAACAATAAAGTAGTCAAGCTATTAAAAGACTGTTTTTGTAAAAGTGATTCAGTTTCCTAAAAGCATCTTTCTTTTGTAAAAATGTAAACACTGAAAAGACAGAGACCAGGTTAACCTGGGTCAGTAAAGGATGCAATTACAATTTTACAATGGAAATGGAAGTGCAGACGTGGCCTTCCCAACCTCTTAGTCCTATCCAGCAAGATCAACCAACATGTGGTGCAGTGCCAATCTAGAGTCTCAGAAAAGGATACGTTGTTAGGAATGAAAAGAATACTTGGATATATATGAAAAATGGATGTTGGGAAACTAATGAAAAGAATTCTGGACTAATGAAAATCTTGGCAATTTGGGACTCATACTTTGCAAAATTTGCAGATAGGTGTTATGCAGGGAAAGCAGCATGCAGAATATTAATTCCTCCACAGGAACTGCATTTCCTGTGCATAAAGAACATTTTCTGGGAAGGAATTAATATCAATAATTTTTCCACAAAGTGAATGTTGCTTCCTATGTAGAAAATGCCATTTTCTTTGTAATTTTGGGGCGTGCAGAATAACTCTTGAATTGCTAATAGCCTTTAAAAACTACATAGTTTTCAATAATTGAAAATTGTCGTAATTATTCATTGCTAAATTTGAGAAGCAGTTTAGTGAATAATTACATCTCTATATGCTATTTCTCAATGATTAAGATTTGTTATTTTTCACATGAGGGAATACTCAGCAGTAAAGTTGAGCCAACCAGATTTTAAACTCCTTTCCAGTCTAGTGAGAAGAGGAGAGAATTAGGATAAAGAGCACTGGGGCAATAGATTGATAGACTAGAAAAGAATTTAAATCTGACAACTGCTATTGGGAGAACATGAGAGTTAGAGTAGAGGACTGGATGATGAGCTTGATGGGCTGAAAAGGGGTTTAAAATTTGTCTGTTGCTGCTGGAAGGAAAGGATTGGGAGGAAGAGATGTGGGATGAGGAACTGACAGTCTGGAAAAGAGTTTAAAATATTTGGCCGAGGGAATGGGATTGATGGGCCGCTGCTCTAGACAGGAGTCTGTAGTATGTATTGGATGGGGGGAGACTTACGATATTCATAGTTCGTCCACTTTAATCCACCCTGGTTCCCCCTGGGGAGTTAGGGCAGAATATAAATAAAATTTTATTATTATATTTCATAGGAGTCCTACATCCCTAACCCCTGCAAAAATGTAATATACTGCTCAGATCAGATCTATTTCCAGGATTCTAGATTTCATGTTGTCTTCTGAACATGCAAGCAGGCCTCTCATAGTTGTTTTGTTGCATGATCAACCAACTTCATATTGAATCCTACAAGCTATATAATTGTTCTTTAAATACTGTGACATCCATTTTATTACAATAAAACTGCATTGCAATGATAAACTCATAAACACATTAAAATTTAAGAATAACTTTTTTAGACTCCTGTTGGAAGCCCTGGCCTGTGGGGTTCCTCAGAGTTCCATTTTGTCCCCCATTCTGTTTAATATATACATAAAACCACTGGGAGAGGTCATTCAGAGGTTTTTTTTACTATGGTGCCACCTATATGCGGAAGATACCCAACCCTACTACTCCTTTCCACCTAATGCCAAGGAAGCTGTCCTGACCCTAAGCCAGTGCCTGTCATGAGTAATGGACTGGATGAGGGCAAATGAACTGAAATTTAATTCAGACAAGATAGAGGTGCTCCTGGTGAATTGGAAGGTAGATCAGGGAATAGAGATCCAACCTGTGCTGGATGTTGTTGCATTTCCCATGAAGACATAGGTCTGCAGTTTGGGTGTCCTCCTGGACTTGGCACTGGACCTGGAAGCCCAGATATCAGCAGTGGGCAGGAAGACCTTTGCACAATTAAAACTTGTGCGCCAACTGAGCCCATTCCTTAAGAAGCCAGTTCTGGCCGCGGTGATACATACCTTAATTACATCTGTCTCGATTACTGTAACACACTCTATGTGGGGCTGCCTCTGAAGAGTGATTGGAAACTTCATCTGGTCTAAAGAGCTGCAGCCAGGTTGCTAAATGGGACTGGCTACATGGAGCAGGCAATCTCCCTGTTGCAGCAGATCCACTGGCTGCCAGTCTGTTTCTGGGCACCATTCACATCCCCTGAACCTGCCCAGTCTCTGAGAACTTCAGGATTGGCCCTTCTCTCAGTCCCACCACCATCTCAAGCTCAGTTGGGAATGAGAAAGTGGGCTTTCTTGGAGGCTGCCCCTTATCTCTGGAATGCCCTGCCCAAGGAAGCCAGAATGCTCATCTCTCTGCTGTCCCTCTGGTGGCAGGTGAAAGCAGGCTTTCAGGCAGGCTTTTAAAGAATTTTAAGATCAAGTCATGGGGTGCTGTGGTTTTTAACTTTGAATATGCTTTAATGGTTTTTAACTGGTATTTTTAAAATACTGTTTATATTTAAGCCTGTTTTAACGTTTGCATATTTGTATATTTTAAAATGTATGCTGATGTTTTTATGTTAAGTTGCTGTGAGTCTCCTGGAGAAAAGATAAAGCAGGGTATAAATAAATATAATAATAGTATAATAACAGACAGCCATAAAAACAATGTCTCATTTGCTATATACAATTTAGTATTAAGTATGGATTCTATAGTTTAAGGACGTCTGTTTTCTGCGCCAAGCCACATCCAAATTTTGCACAGAATAAATCTCAAGTACAAAGATCCCCATTGGTGTTTGATATTTTTCTTGCTGGAGTTTTCCAATACTCAGGAAACATGTTTCTGATCTGGGGGGAGGGGTGGTGACAACAGGGACACAATAAAATATTTGTTACACCCAGAGTGTTGAGGCCCATGAAGTCTCTGAGGATGAGGAGGGGGACTTTTTGGTGGAGTCTGAGGTTTTTTTTTTTACTTCTGAGCTTGTTATTTCTGTGGGGGAAAATGAAAGTGTTCCTCCTGATGATGGGAATGTTTTGGTTAGATCTGTTATTACGGAAACAGAAAGTGGTTCTCATGAGAATCTGCCAAGGATTGTCTCTGAAAGGAATGTGGAGGAGACAGGAGCACTGCCTATAACTCAACAATTACAGTTATGAAGAGATAGTGCAAAACAGAGACAAGTTTGTTGTTTCCAGAGGCTGAAACATAAGCAAAGGGAAGCCAAGTGTGAGAAATAATGATGTCATGGGTAAGAATTAGAATTCTTAAGCATTTTGAGATAATGTTCATTGAGAGATCAATGTTGGATTTTCATGGGATAAGTTTCCTGTCTTGGGAACTCTGAGTTAAGAATCCTTTTCTTTGGTTCTGTATCTGGCTTTCCTGTTTAAGATCAATGCCTCTTGATTGGATAACAATTCTTGGTTCAAGTTTTCAAGCCATTGAATATAGTTTTGGTTTAAGGGCTGAAACCCATGGAGTGCAGTTTCTTGTCATACCCTTTTGGGATTTTGGATTCATATTCAGAGTTGGTCAACGCTATTTGTTATGTTCAAGAATATCAAGCTTATGGGTATAACTTTAAAATGCATTCACAGTCTGATTTTTATTGTACCCTTAGTGATTGCTATTATTATTATTTTACTGACACAAAAACACAGTATGTCACAGCAAACGAGATATATATGCTGGATTTCGTATCACAAAATCACAAGTTTTGCCCATGTTCCATCACTTTTTTGCCCATGTTCCAGCATTATTCTCAATTTTAATTTTACATTTGGCCTCCCCATAGTTTTTAATCGTGTGCTCTTATTGTTTATGTTGCATTATTGTATTGTCCATGTATTATTTTAATTGCTTGTATTGTTGTTATTATTGCTTGTATTGTTGTGTTTGGGCTCGGCCTCATGTAAGCCACACCGAGTCCCTTGGGGACATGGTAGCGGGGTACAAATAAAGTGTTATTATTAGGTTCTTGTGGGTTTTTTCGGGCTATAGGGCCATGTTCTAGAGGCATTTCTCCTGACGTTTCGCCTGCATCCATGGCAAGCATCCTCACTACCTCTGAGGATGCTTGCCATAGATGCAGGCGAAACGTCAGGAGAAATGCCTCTAGAACATAACCCTATAGCCCGAAAAAACCCCACAAGAACCTAATGATTCCGGCCATGAAAGCCTTCGACAATACAAAGTGTTATTATTATTATTATTATTATTATTATTATTATTATTAAGTTGAACACTTCCCAAGCGTCTAGGACTGTGTGATGCATTTTTGAATGATGCATGCAGATCCAAGTTAGGTGGCCTTTTGCAGTTGACAGATCATGATTTTGTCAACGTTTATTGTTTCCAAATGCTGGCTGAGATCTTTAGGTAAGTCACCCAGTGTGCCGATTACCACTGAGACCACCTGTACTGGTTTATGCCAGAGCCTTTGCTCATCATCATCATCATCATCATCATCATTAATATACCAACCTGGGTCTCTTTGGGGAGATAGGGTGGTATATAAATAATAATAATAATAATAATAATAATAATAATATAGCCTGAGGTAGTTGTTTACCATACTATTCTCTATTGTTTTCCCCAACCCTGGTTGAGTGGTATAACACACTGCCACCAATTGCAACAAACAATGGATGGGACAGAAGGCAGAATTTACTTTAGGCACACCACACACACAAGATGGGGGACAACAAGGCTTGGCCCAAAGCAAGGCTGTGAGGGAACCAGTGCACCCACACCCTCACTCGCACAAAGCCAGACAGTGGAAAGCCACCACTGTATATTATATTTAGCCTTTGCTTTCCTCCAATTACTTATTAAAGATTTCTTCTGCTGCCACCAATTATATTATTTCATTAGGCCACCTCCTTTAATGGGGTGCTTTAAAAACCACACAAAGACTTCCGTGGGAATAAAACAGGAAAATGTTGTTTATTTAGAACAGTCAATAATGGTTGCAAATAACTTGTCAGGCTTTTTTGTTACAGAGGATGGCACTTCTATCTTGAGTTTCTTTAAAACAAAGTTCCACACATAGAAATCCAAACAGGAATCTTCTAAAACCTTTTGAAATCTCCCTTCCTCCCTTCAGCACTCTAAGCACTATAGATTGCCTTGGCAGTGAGAGATAGAAATTCTTAAAATAGCAAGTTTTTAATGTATTTTAACAATATTTATCTCTTATAATAATTATTATAACAATGGATAAGTTATTAATTGCAGGAAATTATTTTAAATTAACTACTCCATTGATTTTAGTTAATTTATTTTTTAAAGTCTGATATTTTTAATGTATCTGCTAAGCGTCTCTTAGAAACCGAAAGGACAAGCAGATCCTTTAATGAAAGGCACCTATTGTCCACAAGGAGGCAGTCATTTCCTATGGAAAAGATTGCACTATTCGCTCATACTTTCTCAGAAGCTAAAAGTAAACAAGTAGAAACAGCTAACTAAGTGTTCGTACTGCCAGGAGCATATATTTTTTTTGCATTATTTCCTTCTTGAAATATTTGAAATAATGACATTGAAAGAAATAATCTACATTAATATGAACATCAACCACAAAATATTATTTATTGGTCTTTACTTCATTAACTTCATGTCTAAATGATAACTATGCTAAAGTCAAGACCTAAATACTTGAAACTTACATGGTTGCTCAGACAAACTGAAATCAATTTGGACTTGTTGCTCCACTGTAAAATGTGCTCCATTTATGTCACAGAATGTGTCACAGAAAGTCTGCTTTCAGTTCTGCTTCATATATTTGAAGGGAAGGCATTCAAGACAAAGTTGTCAAGTGAGATTGCCAATAATGTCTACCAATTAAGATGTGTCAAATTAAAACTAAAATATCCTGTGAAAAGCTGAAGAAAGCAGGTATAGGCAATGCAGAAGACTAGCAAATTCAGGTTGCTCCCTCGGTTCCTTGTCCTGCTATATTTGATGTCTTCCTTATACTGTTCAATAGAGCTTGGAAACCAGCTAAATGTAACTAGTTATATAGAAATTGAGAGCCAGTGTTATGTAGTGCTTTGTGCGTTGGACAATGACTCCAGAGCCCAGGGTTCAAATCCCTGCTCGGCCATGGAAGAGCAACGAGTTAATTTGGACAATCCACATTTTCTTAGCCTCAGAGGAAGGCAACCTCCCTCTGAACAAATTGTGCCAGGAAACCCCTGTGAGAGATTCTCCTTGAAGGCTCTTGAAGGCTCACTATAATTGTCTATAATGTCTTGAAGGAATTTATAACAATGCTGAAATTACCATACTTCTTCAACCCAATGGAGATAACTAATTGATTGTATTGTCGAAGACTTTCATGACTGGAATCATTGGTTTGTTGTAAGTTTTTTGGGCTGTGTGGCAATGTTCCAGAAGCATTCTCTCCTGACTTTTGCCCACATCTATGGCGGGCATCCACAGAGGTTGTGAGGTCTGTTGGAACTAGGAAAATGGGGTTTATGTATCTATGGAATGTCCAGGGTGGGAGAAAGAACTCTTGTCTTTTGGAGGTAGGTGTGAATGTTTCAGTAGGCCACCTTGATTACCATTTAATGACCTAGCAGTTTCAAGGAGTGGCTTCTTACTGCCTGGCAGAATCCTTTGTTGAGAGGTGATTAGCTATCCCTGATTATTTCTTGTCTGGAGTTCCCATTTTTGAGTATTGTTCTATATTTCTGTTAGGATTTTAGAGTTTTTAGAGTCTGGTAACCAGAATGTGTTCATTTTCAGGGTTTTTTCCTTTCTGTTGAAATTTTCCACATGCTTGTGGATTTCAGTGGCTTCCCTGTGTTGTCTGACATGGTAGTTGTTAGAGTGGTCAAGCATTTCTGTGTTCTTAAATAAAATGCTGTGTCAAGGTTGGTTCATTAGTTGCTCTGCTATGGCTGACTTCTCTGGTTGAAGTAGTCTGCAGTGCCTTTCATGTCCTTGATTCATGTTTGAGCAATGCTGCATTTGGTGGTCCCTATGTAGACTTGTCCACAGCTGCATGGTATACGGTAGACGTGAGAGGAGACAAGACTTCTTTCTCTCACCCTGGACATCCCACAGATACATAAACCCCAGACCTCATGGCCTCTGTGGTTGCCTGCCATAGATGCAAATGAACCATCAGGAGAGAATGCTTCTGGAACATGGCCATACAGTCCAAAAAACTTACAACCCAACTAATTGATTGATTAATGCAACTCAATCTTGAAGCCTGGAAATAACTAGTTAAGCTTAACTAGTTGTGTGCTAATTTGTTTCCATCTTCCCCTCTTTCCAGTAAATTTGCTGGATAACAATATGCATTTTTTCTCACAGTTTAGTAAATAAGAGGTTTAGCCTCCCTATTCATTGTTGGAGGAAATATCTTAAGAGAAGGAAGAGGATTGGAGAGCCCTCAATTGTTAGAAAACGAGGGTTTTATTTTGAGATTTTTGGACTCATCATGCAACTGTAGCTCTGTTCTTTGCATAGCAGACATCCTGATCTAAGTGGGAGAGTAGGCAAGAAGGGATTGTTATATGGTAGCATTGAAAAATATTGCACATATACCCAGGAGTACTCCAGAAATTATTATGAAGAACCTATTCATCTTGATTCATTTTCATGGATGTAATCTCTTATTAAATACACATCAGTGTTACAGTGTATTTTAAGAAAATGATGGGCAATCTTCATCTCTAGCTCAATTTACATTGACAAATAAATGAGTAAAGCTACTTCTGCACCAAATCAGACAAAACGTTTGGCTGAATGCTTATCAAATATTAATTCACTAACTTTGCCTCGATTCTAGAAACCCCAATGCATGACTCAGGGGAGTGGTTTTCAAACCATTGATCTGCAAAAGAGTTGCTTTGGAGGGTTGAGTCTGGTAAAACTGCTGTGTGGAGACTAATCCTATTCCCTGATGTAAAGTAGCAGGAAAGAGCAGGCACATCCCTATTGCTTCCTTCTTTTTCCATTATCACACTTTTACAAACATACAGAATTAAGAATAGGCTTGCATAGAACCAAAATGTATACAAACATTCATTATATGCCTCATCTGTATTCTTATGAAACAAATGCCACCTTGAGTTAACTGAGTCAAGTGAACTTTGATCAGAATGCATTAGAAACAGATAAAATCCATTTATAATTTATTTTGTCACGGTCCATCAGAAAATGATGCTAGAGCCACAGCTTCCAGTTTGGGACTCAAAATGCTGCTTATTGAACTGTGCATCTTTTTGCCAAGCTAATGTTGTCAAAAATATTTCTGGGCTTTTTGTTTGTTCCTTTTTCATTACTGCTTGAATTCACCTAGTGCCTGCTCTTTCAAGCATACTCACAGTGGATATCCACAACAAGGGCAATCTTTGTAACGTGACATTAATCATCATAACAATGAATACATTTTAATTGGAACTTGTACTATTTTCATAAGATTCAAGCACAGTCAGATTCAATAAACAAAACAAAAACATAAAATACTTGAATTTTTCTCCACATCATACACACAATCCTACTAAATAGAACACAGAAACACAATCATAATCCTGAGTTATGTTACTTCCTTAACTCCCTTTCCAAACACTATATGAAAAATGCAAAGACTCCAATAAGACATGGGACATGACAGGGTCTGTTCTTCAAAGTGGAACCATATGTAGAACAGAAATAGCTTCTACACCTGGAATTCTTCCTGGACCCAGAACAGTACCCAGACCAGCTGTGGCATGGTTGATATAATACAATCTCATATAAAATTATTGACTGTGCAGTTGTATTTAAAATCAATCTGAGTTTCTCAATTGAATTTCTAGATTTCTCAAAAGTTAGTCTGGAATAATACATAAAACTGAGATGTAACAAAGGCATGTGCTAACCATATCCAGAGTTGACTTCTTAGAGATGGACAGAGCTGGTCACAATCACCACCAGGTCATGCAGGAATAAAGCTGAATTTATTAATAGTTTCAGATTACTAACATTATTTAAGAAGGAATGCTCTGAGAAAAATAAATAAAAGCATTTGGTTTGCATCTACTTGGTGTTATACTAACCCAGGGGTTCTCAAACTTTTAAGCCGAGGAGCCCATTTTGAAAGATTTTTTTTTCATAAAGCCCCAATAATCTTTTGGGCACAGGGGCCGTATTGCATTTTTAAATTTGACAGATGGGCCAGGCCAATGGCAGATGGAGGAAAAATGTTTGTGCGAACCAATTGAAAAAAGAAAAAGAAAAATTCCTATGCACATACTGTATCTTGTTTGTAGTGCAAAAAAGAACAATAAAATACAATATTTAAATGAAGAACAATTTTAACCAACATAAACTTAACCCTTTTTTTAGTGGAAGACTCCAGGGGCCATCCAGTCCAACTTGCTTCTGCTATGCAGAAAAAGCACAGTCAAAGCACTCCCAAGAGATGGCCACCCAGACTCTGTAATAGTATACTACTACTATCATTAATGATAATAGCAAAACCCCCAAGGGTCAGTCCAACTCCATTCTGCTATGAGGGAAAAGTGCAGTCAAAGCACTCTCAACAGATGGTCACCCAGCCTCTATAATAATAATAATAATAATAATAATAATAATAATAATAATAATAACAACAACAACAACAGAAACCCCAGGGGCCATCCAGTCCAACCCCATACTGTCAGGCAATAAAAGTACAATCAAAGCAACAGCAATAAGAGCAACCCCAGGGGCCTTCCAGTCCTACCCGATTCTGCCATGCAAGAGAGGTCTTGCAGGCCATGGTGGTGGAGGCATCAGGGGGCTCTTCAGGTTGTGCGTAGATTTCTCATGGCTGAGAAGCCTTTCCAGGCTGAGGCTGAGTCCCTGCAGAGCCCCTTAGTGTGTTTTGGAGCATAGTTTGAGAACCTCTAAGCTAACCCATTTCAAAATTTCTCACACTATTAAAAAGCAATAACAATTCAGTGCAGCAATCTCTTGTAGCTACTGCACTGAATGCAGAGATTTTCAATCCAAGGGACATCTGATCACCTTTTCAGTGAAGTATACTGAGGTCTCTCTGTTAATACTTCAGAAGAAAATTCAAGAGAGAAATCTGCAGACAATGCCAGATGCAAGTGAATGGTCAGGGAAATATTTTAGTGATTTTGGATCACACCCAAAGCTACTCTTCCAGTAGCAGTGGGCTATGTCTGTTCATACATTCTCTCTCACATACCAACCTATAGGCCAACACAAACATTTGCAAGAACCATGTATCAGTGAGGTAGCCAATTTTCTTGTTCTTTTACACAACATATTCATGAACAAAATAAACATTTCTGTCAAAGTGGCAATAACCATCTCTGGCGTCACATAAATAAAGACATTTTAATGTGATCTATTTCTCAGAAACTAAAAAAATGTTCACATTTTCCAGCCCACAGTACTTAAAGGCAATCATGCACCTTTAAGGAATCAGCTCTCTTTAACTTTTATAAGCAAACATCTAGAGACAGAGTATATTTATATCAGCAATTTGCATAAAAATTACA
Organism: Anolis sagrei; assembly: GCF_037176765.1. NCBI lineage: Eukaryota > Metazoa > Chordata > Lepidosauria > Squamata > Anolidae > Anolis > Anolis sagrei. Next base: position 63,563,996 of record NC_090022.1, on the reverse strand, counting down.
GACAGAAGAAGCACAAACAGCTGATTACATAGGAGAATATGCAATCAGCTACTATACTACCAGAGTGCAATATCCATTAGAAAGCCTCTCAAAACAAGAGAACCATTCAGCTTTACAGTTAGAAATAAAATAGAGTTGAACAAGCAAACCTAGAAGGAACAAGAGGCCTAAAGTATACAAATGGTATATAAAAAGAAAGTTTAAAGGAGATATCTAATCTGTGACTATACATGGATTAGTAAATTGCATCAAATGTATTTATTGCATTTTTTATGCACAGCAGACTTTCCTTCTTAATGGAAATCCTCAGAGCAGCCATTTATTGAAGCCCTCCCAGAAGTGGAAAGCCTGCTTCCTCTTGTACTGTAAGCAAATAAAGGACGAGAGTGATGACAGCTTGCCCTGGCTACCTCTCCCTATGGGATTCTCCTGTAAGAGATGAAAGCAAGGTAAACCATCTATTCTTGCTTCTAAGGTTGTGGTGATGAACAGATTACAGTCAGCAGGATTTTTATGAATATGATACTATCTTGAATGGTGATTGATAAATTAGTAGTTTATTTATTTACAGATATACCTCAAAAGTATTCCTGGGCACTACCTCTTTAACAGAGCGTTGTGTGCAAAACAGTAGAAATAAGAGAGACAGAACAGGTTTCTACACTTCCAAAATGAGCAGCAATTTAATAGGTTTCAGCAAACTTCCAGTCCCTCCCTTCAAATAATAGACCCACACAAAACAAAACAACCAGGTCAAGTAAGCCTTCCAAAGTAAACAAAACATTTTGAACTTTACAGTAACTACTTGAAAACTTCTTTCAAACTCCCACAGGGATAATGTTTTTCTTTCACTATCTCACACTTTTAAATATAATTTCCACACTGGTGGTCAAATTTATAGATATTAGCTTTTTAAAGCTACACCATTCTCCCAATACCAATACTAAACAAACAAACAACAAACAAATAAACCCTTTTGCTAGATAGAGAACACAAGCAGGAAAAGGGAGGCCATAAAAGGATTGTAAAAAGGAGGTTCTTTGTCAGAGATGTTCAGTTAACAAAGTTATTTTTATAAAGTACACAGGGTGAGCTAAAAGGAACAAAGGAGGTACAATATTTAATAACTCATTTATTATTTGTTTATAATTTACAACATTATAGCACCATATACAGTGCATATAGAAAATTAATTTATATTACATGCAAGAAATAGCATCCAACAAGAGACCTCTTTGCGACTTTTGGCCCACCCTGTATTTGTAGCATCACCCAATAAAGATATATACAAAAATATTACTGGATAAAAAAATATCCCCTGCTATATATTTACCTTAATTATGGGGTAAATAGAAGAAACTATAACTGGAAATAACTATTTTGGTTTCTTCAGCCAAGTTTGGAAGTTATGGATATCACAGCTAAGGCATTTGTTCTGCTGAACTAACAACTTAAAGCATTGAAATGTTTTTTATTCACTTCCTAAAAGTGCAGCAAATTTTTCAACCTAAAATGAAATATAAGACATCTTTTAAAAAGGGATGTAAAAGTTGATGAAGTCTTGAAGGTCCTGATGAGGTTCATGAAATGCAGAATTTTTCTAGTGAGAATTATCTGTATAAAACATATGCAACGTTTCATTTCATAACATATAAGAATGCCTAAGGCCTTTGCTTCCTAGGAGAATTAAATCTAGTGCTAATGTAAACATGCCTCGTAGGCAACCATGCTGCCCTTTCCATCTCTATTATTTTATGACTGAAATCTTCTGTAATGGATTAACTGCAGTGTCTGCTTAAGTCACGTGCACAAAACACTGGTTACTGAGTTTGAAATAAACCATGATCTAAAATTAACTTCAAATTGTTTTCAAAACCTAGTTTGTTCATATTGTACTAACCATAGCTTCAAAGTTTGTCACAGTACTAAACTATGATCAATTAAGTCAATAAGAATTCCGTGGCAACACACTAAGAGGATAGGAGAAAAGGAGCAATGCCTCTAGGTACAAAGTCTATGCAGGTATCTAAATAATAAATAGAAATGTATGTCTAAACCAGACATTGCTTCAATCACTTTAAATTGGAAAATCTGTCAGTTAAAAAAATTGTGTTGATCAGCTTTATAAACAGTCAAATTATGCTTGAGACTTATATAGGAAAGTATTCCAAAGACTTTACCCTCTTCCAACATAGTTACAGATTAATTAATACAAAACTGTTGCACACAAAGGGATTCGGAGACAGAGCATCTATTTGATCTCATTAATGGCCTTTGGCATTTTTTTTTTGCCTTTAACCACTGCCAACCGCCATTTAAATAAAATTAATATTATTCCCATAAGGCTGCTTATAGCAATGCACAGGACAGACCTACCCACAACAGGATCAGGATGCGAGTATTTTTAATAACTACAAGATAAAATATTTAGATACATTTTATTACTAATGGATTGTAAGGAATGAAACCAGATCTCTGCTCATCCAATAAGAATTTCCTCTTCATCCCTGTTTTGCCCACAGAAGCTACCACTGAGACTTGAGGAACCACCCTGAATGATAAGGAATAAAACAATAAGATTGAATTACACCTGCCTTGCAAGAGTGTATCGGGGTATTACTAATAAAATACTTCAAATTAATCCCACTTCTCCATTTCCAATTATCTTAATTATTTTATTGTAGTTTTATTGTATTGAAAATGCAGTCCTAGGCCCCACTATGGTCACTGTTAGGACTGACTTTTTGCATCATCTCCATCTCCCCAGCCCTATATTGTTCTGTACTATCCTTGGCCCAGCCCCCTTAGACAGTTTAGGCCCACTCAACTACCCCAGCCCTTAGTAACACATTCCAGATGATAGAATAGTTTTGAATCTGGTTTTAATTGTACATGTTTTGTGTAAATAATTTTGTGATTTTGTTTTGAATACTCTGTATATTTCTTCTGTGTTATTGCATGTGTGCTGAGTCCCTAGGGGACTCAGTTATTGCTGAGTCCCCTAGGAGAGATAGAGCAGTATATAAATAAAGATGATGATGATGATGATGATGATTAGGAAAAGAAATTAAAACAGTAACTGTCCTGATATATTACTCCAAATTCTAATTGATCAATGAAATTATTTTTTTCTATTGTGTACATCAAATAATGTCTGACTTAAAAATGATCCAATGGTGAACCTATCATGGGATTTTCTTGGGAATATTTCCTCTGAAGCTGAGAGGAGAGATGGCTTGCTCAAAGTCTCCACTAGATTTCTCTGTCTAAGTAGGAATTCAAACCCACTCCCAAAGTTCTAGTTCAATGCTAAACAAAAGAAGTAACTGCATTACTTTTCAAGGAAAACCTTAAGGAAGGAGCTGTACTTATCAGCTGAATTTGTAATGAATGCTGAAGGAGAAGGGAGCTTGTTTACCAGAGATAAGAACTGCAGCATGACCACTTTTAATCAGTAAAATTTGAATGTATGGTTTCAGAATGAATGAAAAAAATCGATGACACTTTATATCGTTTGTTTATATGTTTATTTACTGTCATTTAGGGCTTTGAGTTTATCTATAATAACTGCTTAGCAGCATATTTTCCACAAGCAATTCCTACACTTGGGCTTTGTAGGGTGCAGAAGACCTTTGGGAGGCAGCATAAGTGGTGTTTTCAGCATAGAATGAGTTGTATTGTGATGTTAAATGTTATTTACATTTTCATTCTGTTTAACCATTATGATTGTGCTGCAGTGTTCAGTTATAATTGGTCCCACAGAACCCAAGAACAAAACATGAGCAATGCATACTTTTCTTAAATCAAAACCCTCCCCATTGTAAGAATGCTTGTTCTCAAATTATTGCCATCAAAAGAATACAGAGTTGGATACAGCAGGAGAATCTCACTGGAGGGAAGGACACCTTTGTTGATTCCTCCTTCCCTTGCTGCCTTCTAAGGGTGCCACATGGCAGAATTCATGCAGCTGGGCACCACTTCAACTGCCATGGCTAAATGCTATGGAATACTGGGATATGTATTTGGCACCAGCACTCTTTGGAAGAGAAAATTAAAGACCTCGTGAAACTATAACTCCAATTCCATAGCACTAAGCCATGACAGTCAAAGTGATCTCAGGCTGAATTCATTGTCCAATGCAGATGCATCCTTAATCTCTTTTACAAATTGATTGGAGCAGCATGATAGATAGTGTTGGGAACTATGGCTTTGGAAAGGGCAGAACCAGTCTATATATCTCCCCTACCTTACCTGGGAGCAGAAATATTCCAAGTGAAACTAATTTATTCCAAGTGGATCTAAGGAAGATGGTCCTCCCAAAAGGGTGCTTTACCCTCTTTCCAACATTTTGTAATGCAGTGCTTTGAAAGGATTCATTATGCTGCTGTTTTCATTCAACCAGCATTCAATCAGTGAAAATTCTACCAGATGGCACATTACCCTTCTTTCAGAACCAGGACAACTGGCTCCACAACATTCTAAAATAAGTACAATACTTTGATAGGCCATATTTTCTTACTGTTGGCACCAACAATCAATAGGGACGATCCTTTTCCTTCCTGCAGGCAAAATGAACTTAATGTTTTGTTTTGTTCAATGCTCTGCTATCTGCCATGGAAACCGTCCTGTTTTCCATACTGTGGTTTTTGCTGCATTTCCCCCAACTATGAATATATTGTTTAAGGAATGGTAGTACAAAAATATATTGACTGAATAAAAAAATCTGATTCAGCCTGTAAGTTGCAAATGTGAATTTATTTACGGTTTTTTTAATTAGAGGTTTGTTGGGGAGTAACTTGTTTAGCATTTTTAACTATCTTAAGGAAAATAGTTTATATTTTTACAGTCTTCATGTTGAAAAAAAATGGTATGAGAGAACCAGTATAGCTTATACAACTTGTAAAATAAAATGCAATTGAATCTAGAAGAAAAAAGGTGTAGAACGGAGCCATGTATGTTTAAACCCTTCCAATTTGCTCATCAGTGTGATGGCATTAAGCAACATAAGCCTCCTATTGATAAATTCAATCTGAGATTTTTTATAAAAACAATCCATCTACCAACAGATGGCAGTGATCATTCACACTTGTTTTTTCATGTTGCTGTATCAAAAGCATTCTCTACAGAAGAGCAGTCACCCCACATACAGATTCCTTTTCAACCTCATATTAAACACAAGGCACCTCATTTTGAAAGATGAACAGTCTGGAACATTTTAGAATAAACCTTCTGGTTTTTTAAATCACAATGTCTATGTTGCATTCAAACCAAGAATATTGCAATAAATCAGAAATTGCAAAACATGGTTAAACGATGTTTTGTAATTCTAAACTGCAGATAACGTTTACTTTGGCCTTCACAGAGAAACTGACATTCAATCAACTAGAGAAGTCTTTCTGTAAGCAGCAACCTGAAAAGAAGAGGGGGAAAGGAATGGTTGGAGCTTACTGCTTGTTCCGTTCTGATAAATCTGGTATATTATGAAAGCCAAAGGAGGGAAAGAGGATTTATAGGATTTACTAAAGGACCATTGAGCTCATCTGCACTGTTAAGAAGGGAGATATATTTGCAATTGTGTACTGATTAATCATTTCAAATGCAGAGCAGCATGCAAAGAACAGCATAAATTATTGGCATGTATATCAATGTATAGTTATTATTGCTGTAGAGATATCATTTATATCCAATAATTAATCATGATCATTTTTATACAAGAAAACTATTACAGAAACCAACTGTTTTTGTTTCTAAAGAATTAACTGGGAAATATACAGATATATTAAAAATCTTAAGTTTATTATTTTATAAATAAATATGAGGATGACTGCAAATTAAAACATTACATATAATTTAGATCCTGGGACTGAAATTATGTCTTTTTATCTCTATTTTGTTTTCCAGTCTATGACTACTCACAGTATTCTGTGAGATCTTCACAACCATAAGAATGCACAATGAAATATGAACAGTCCACAGGTCACTTCTTAAGTGTTTTCTTATGCAATCCCACACATATTTAGGGAGCATAACTGCTGTTTATTATGCTGACAGTCTAAGCAGCCTATCCATGCATTAGTTTGCTGCACGGCTGTACGACTACTTGCAATTAAGTATCATTAAAAGTAAATCGGACACAGAATAAATATTGTTAGGAGCATAATACAAATTTCACATTATCCAGTCTCTTTACAAACTACTATGATTATCTAGTTATTAAAACCCAGGAAAAATAAAACCTGGAAAACATCTGCTGAAATACAGGCAATATGTATGATTCAAGGACAGCAACAAATGTCACATGAGATGCTTCATAAACCAAGATAGTATCACAAGCAAGTCCTGTTTTGGCTGAAAACGCTGACCAAGAGCTTTATGAGAATGTGCTGTGTAAGCCTTTGCTACTGCTTTCCTTCCTCTTTGTATACCGAGAGAAAAATGAAAGTGTCCAGGAGCAAAGTATAACAAATTGCAATGTCCCCTTTCACCCAAATACATGAAACTATGTTTTATACTAACTATAGCTAGCTAGTTTGTAGTCAGACTGATCGTAGTGTATTCAATTCACAATTTCCTAATTTTACAAAACAAAAGTGGGGAAGGGGGGGGAGGTTGTAGGCTTTTGGTGCAACCTTTAAATCTAACAGACAAGAGACAAGGGGCCTATTTACACTGATCATTTAATGCAGTTTGAAACTAGCCTCAAACTATGGTGGCTAGACAACAAACATCCAAGAAAACATGCAAAATAAAGTTCTTAATGCATATCAGGTATTCGTGGTTTGTGTAAACACCACCTGGGCCTCAAACCACTTTCTTCAATACTGGTTTGAAACTCCCTTCAGTGTTCTAGGTAGATGTGCCCACAACAACTCTTTAGTAGCAACAGGTAATGGCTGTGTTTGTATGTAACAACAAACTAAGGTTTATTCCTAAAAAGAAACATCCTAAAAATCTCTTTCTTTTTCCCTTTGCGGACATTCCTATAACCCCCCCCCCCCCAGCTTTTCTTCTAACCATTTCCATGTATCTCTCTGCCAATGTCTACAGGATCAAGTCCAGCATGACCAGAAGGCTCTGAATAATGGGTTGGCTGGATTCAGTCTGCCTTTGCAATTTCTGGGTGTTTTGGGTCTGGGGGCAGGGCAAGTGCTCAAGCGGTGCATTAGGGATTTCTATGCACAGCTGGACCTAGAGAGCATAGGTAGGTCTTCAGCCACAAGGTTTTTAGCTTCCCACAAAAGGAATATTCATTTAGAGCACTACCTAACTATTCCACTTCCTCTACCCTTAAGAAGAATATATACTAGGGCTAGGTTTGAACAACTCGTTACTATGGTGAAAACCGGGCGCTACTGTAGCATCCCAAGAAGTGAGAGATTCTGCGTCTGGGGAACAAACAGTGGAAGACATTGAACATTTCTTAATTGACTGTCCAGCATATACTGAATTGCGAGACAGATATTTACATCCAGTATTATCCAACTGCAGGTTCCCCAACAGAAATGATATTCTGACATCCCTCTTGCAAGGGCAGGAAAGATGCAGCATCATCAGACTAAGCCTTTTTATTCTGAAAGCTATTAAGAAAAGAGCAGATTTCCTGAAAGAAGAACCAGGAAAATAAGATTCTGACTATAAATAGAAGGTCGGCTGCTGTCTTCACCTTGTTGCCTTGTTTTTTACTCATGTTCTATTTTGAAATGGTCATATGACTGATCAAATAAATAAATAAATAATAATAATAATAATAATAATAATAATAATGGTATCTCTCTGCCAAAACCTTCATTCTATACTAGATGCCCCTTCTCACACCCACTAGAACTATTTATACTATCAGCAAAACATAAAGAGTAATGTTTGTTTGTCCTAAATGTAAATGGGCAACAGAGAAGAACTACTAGATATGCAAAATAGGTGGGAAACGTCAGGGCATTTGAATTACAACTACAACCATCTTTTTTCTCTGTTTTGTTGTGTGGGGATTGAGATGGTTATACACCAAAAATCCAAAGGGCTAAAGATTTTCTGTTCTTGGAGCTTTGAGTCTGAAGGTATCTCTCCCCCATGTTCAAGGATCTAATGTACAAAACAAACAAGAGGAATTAGAAGATAAGTTCCCATCTAAATATCTGGAAAAGGACATGTCTTTTTACCACTAAATGCCTCAGGAAATACAGTGAAGCTTCAACTGTACATCAGCCTCTCCAAATATAAGCCACACAAAACAACTTTCTTCTTCAGCTAGAAGGCTGTTAGGAATTGTGGGAGTTGAAGTCCAAAACACCTGGAAACTGAAGTTTTCCCATGCCTGGTCTAATAGATGGCACTGGATGATATCTTATGACTTCCTTCAAGGCACTGTCATGTCCACCATGCTATTTAATGTTTATATGAAGCTGCCAGGAGAAGGAGAGCTGGATATTTAAGCTATGGTGCAATCATAGCTTAAACACACAGCTTTATCTTTTCTTTGCATGCAACTCCAAGGAAGCAGTTTTAGTTCTAAACCATCAATAATGGACTAGATGTGAGTGAACAAATCAAAACATTGCAAAAAAGATTATCTTGATCAGCTGAAAGGCAGGTAAACATACAGGGATTCAACCTGTCTTGGACAGAGATATACTTGCCCATAAGAGGAGGTTCACAGTTTGTACTCATGGTTTTGACCTTTAATCAGGATTTCTAGATCTTGTCAGTGGTTGAGAATAGTTTGCACAATATTTTCCAGTGCATCAACTGGCCCCTTTTTTCCTAGTGACAGTGAGATATGTCTTAGGACCTTATCACATTGGGATATAATCTGTTTATATCAATATGCATCCCATATTTTTAGGACTGGATGCATATTGTATTGAAATGGGATAAATACTCTCATCTCACCTGATTATTACAATTCTTATGATTTGAAAATACTGCACTTTGACTCATCACACTACATACCTCTATGACTTTTTAAAAAGTATAATTGCTGATGGGATATATACAGATTTTCTTATCACACACAAAAACAGCACTTTAGCAATGGAAGGATCTGTAGTATTTCAAAAAACATGATCAGAATTCTATCTGTAAATAATCTGTTTCTGAGACATTTTGCATGCAGATTCCAACAGAATACTGATGGGATGAGGCAGATGTCATGTGACGGGGCCTAGTCAAAATAACTCTTAAACAGTCTCAGAAATGGAGTATTTCCTAATGTGAAAAGGTCCTTTTTTACATTTTGCTTGAATTGCTCTGATTCATTTTATATGTCGCTGCCTTTGATGAATGCTAGGAAAATGAAGCCACTCTAAAGTGTTGCGGTCAGATTGTTTACCAGGGTTGGTTACATGGAATGAACAACTCTGATGATGCAGCATCATCTGGCTGCTGGTCCATTTCTGGACATAATTCAAAGTGTCAGCCATGACCTTTACAGCTCTATATGGTTTAGGTTCAGGCTATCCGAAAGACTATATGCACCTAGCTTTGATATCTACAGTGTAGTTCTTTCTTTCAGTCTCATCAGCTTTAGATGTATGTTTGGAGCATATGTAATAGAGGTCCATCTTGTTCTCTGCGCCGAGATTTTGGAATTCTTATCCAAAGGATGTTAATTTATTTTCTACCAAATTCAAAGATTTCTGACATTATAAAAAGCAAGTACTGAACTTCTAAAATATTCTACTGCTTATTTATTATTAGATTAGCATTACTAAAGTGTTTTAACTGGTATTTTAATGCTATAATTGGTTTAATGGGTATTACAGTATGTATAATTTATGGTGTTTTTATTGGAACCTTTTTAATTATGTAGTGGTACAAGCTATATTTCATCCATGAGAGAACAGGCTATAAATAAATAAACAAACATTAGAAAAACAACCAGATTTCTACCTCATCTTGTCGCCACTCCTTCAATAAAATTTTTGTTCGTACTAAAACCTTATTTACAAACAAAGGGAAAAAAGGTGCTAAAGAGGACATTGAATTTCACAGACAAACTTTTAGCCATGGTTAATGATACTGATTTATTAGCCCCGGGCAAATTATTGTTAGTAAGTTTGATCAAATTAGACATACAAACAAATAAGAGTTACAATCATGTCAGAACCAAGCCTATGATTAAAGCAAGGAAAAAACAATAATGGAAAAAAGATTGAACATTTATGAAGCATATTTGAAAGGATCAAAGAACTATAGACCACATTTCTCAGAAAACAAGTATGTTCTCATTCTGAATTAAGAAATAATCAAACTGAAGTTTTAAATCTCATGTTTGTTGCAATGAAGTTAAGCTTCAGTGGATCTGTCAACTACTTATTCAGATGCTATATGATTAATGTGGATACTAATGCTGTCTGAACAATGAAGGAGGATGGGCCATATAATTTAATTCCAGGGCTAAAATCAAACCAGTCTCTATTATTTCTAATAAAATGGCACAGGCTGCTTTACAGAATATAAAGACCCAATGGCACAGCACAGCAGTGTCCCAGTTACATCACATGTTTGCAACGGGAAGTACCAACATGGATTCATTATGGTCAGGCTGTGAAAAGAAAACCAACAACAAGTGTTGCTTTTCTAAGAAGGGATTATATGATAGAAGTAGGGTTAAATATTCTTCTGTTGTGGCAAGCATGATAAAACTAAGGGTTTTAGGGCATTTTTTGTGACCCTGAAATGCCCCTCCCCTTTTAAATACTCTCAAATGAGGGAGGCATCTTGCCATATTTCTGCCCCCCCCCCCAAGCTAAGAATCAGAGTTTTTCTCTCAACAAGAAGTCAAGTTCCAAGTTCACGAAAAAAGGTCTTGCCTGGACCTATATTGGCACTGAAATGATCAAAAACATGGCCAAAACATGGTCAATCCACCAGCGTTGGACTAGGGCCCTGATCTGTTCCTAGTCCAAGAACATCACCTTAAGCAGTGCTTGCTTAGAATAAACATATGGAAAAATCTCATTCCTCTAGGCTTGTTGTTGTCTATTAGTCCTGTTGCTTCCGACTCTTTGTGACCTCATGGACCACCCCATGCCAGAGCTCCCTGTTGGCCATCACCACCCCCAGCTCCTTTGGAGTCAAGCCAGTCACTTCAAGGATCCCATCCATCCATCTTGCCCTTGATCAGCACATCTTCCTTTTTCCTTCCATTTTCCCTAGCATCACTGTCTTCTCCAAGCTTTCCTGTCTTCTCATGATGTGGCCAAAGTACTTCATCTTTGCCTCTAATATCCTTCCCTCCAATGAGCAATTGGGCTTTATTTCCTGAAGTATGGACTGGTTGGATCTTCTAGCGGTCCAAATTTTCCTCCAACACTACAGTTCAAAAGTGTCTATCTTCCTTCACTCAGCCTTCCTTATGGTCCAGCTCTCACATCCATAGGTTACCACGGGGAATACCATTGCTTTGACTATGCGGATCTTCATTGCCAGTGTGATGTCTCTACTCTTCACTATTTTATCAAGATTGGTCATTGCTCTCCTCCCAAGAAGTAAACGTCTTCAGATTTCCTGGCTGTAGTCTATGTGTCTGCACTAATCTCTGCACCTAGAAATACAAAGTTTGTCACTGCCTCCACTTTTTCTCCCTCTATTTGCCAGTTATCAATCAGTCTTGTTGCCATAATCTTGTTTTTTTATGTTTAACTGCAACCTAGCTTTTGCACTTTCTTATTTCACCTTGGTTAGAAGGCTCCTCAGCTCCTCCTCACTTTCGGCCATCCAAGTGGTATCTGCATATCTAAGGTTTTTAATTTTTCTTCCAGCAATTGTAACTCCAGCCTTAAATTTGTCAAGCCCTGCATATGTATACAACCCTGGCATATGCCTTTTCCAATCATGAACCAGTCTGTTGTTCCATGGTCAGTTATCACTATTGCTACTTTGTCAACCAAATTCTCTTTATGGCACTATCATCTGAAATTCCAGGTTTTTTTTAAAGCAGGCCTCTTTATCTTTTAATACTGTTGTCTACACAACATGTAAAACCTATTTTCCCTTATTCTATGTTCTGCTCTTTGAGTGATATACATGTTTGAAATTGGCATGCACATCTATTCCGGATGAAACAAATACTCAACCAAGAAAATAGTACATGCCAAATACTTGGACTATGCCCTCCAACATGCCATTTCAGCTCAAGGAAAACCATAAAACGATTAGCTCAAATAATTAAGGCACAGTTCCAAGACACTGAGTTCAGAGAATAGTGAAAAGTATAATCTAACCTGAAAAATTTGCACGTTAATGGAGACTTTAATTAAACAGCATGTACTCTCACTAACAGAGTTTTACAACATTAAATACCGCACCTGGTCTCCATTTTAAACTCATTTGACATTCCACATGGAATTTGCTGTACAAGGATGACAGATTTTTTTTTTAAAAAAAGAGGAAATGGAACAAAAGACCTGTTTTCTTGATGTCAGAAATTGCTCCCAATTTGGGAGATGTGTAAGTGAAAAGAACTTTCATATAATTAATGTGTTGCAAATAAATATCCAAAGCTTCTGTAAAATGTCTGTGGAATTAATCTCTATGATAAAAATTGTTTAAAAAGTCACAGAAAAGTACAGAATCTCTCTTCCCAGTAAATAACTAGTGTCAAAGCATTTTAGAAGATAACTGAAATGATAGAACATAATATTCGAATAGATGTTGAATTGACATATAGGTCTCTCATAAAAATAACTGCTTTAATTTGCCTCTGCAGAAAACAAGAGTTTTCCAGTTCTATAATAAAGCAGCTTTCCCAACCAAATGAGGTCCAATTGTAACAGAATCCATTATCCCATGATCTCTGGGGGTGCTGGGAGTTACTGCCCAATATGTATGGATATTTTAAAAAATCACATGCACCTACTTCCAACTTTGGTTTTTAAACATCTTTGTCATGATTTTCTAACTAAAACAAGTTAGTTTAAACCACAATTGAGGAAATGTTCCATGATCAGAAGTTTGATCGGCAAGTTTTTTAAGTTGGCTTGGTTCAGACATAAATGACAAATCACAGTTGGTTTGAATAAGGAGGAGGATGGTTCTTAGTTCTCTCTTCAGTGCAGGAAGGAACAAATGAATCTCAAACTTAAGCATATATGCTCTCATTAACACAAACAATACTTTAGCATTACACCTAAGCAGACCAGTGACTCCCTTTCCTGCTGAACATCCACATTGTAACAACTTAGTAAAGAAACAAATATAAACAAAATTATTATCCATTTATGCCACTGTCACTACCTTGTGTTGCCCTTGGGCCATTTTAATTTGTATTTTCCTCTTGTTTCTATAATGCTTTTTGAGCATATGTGCCCACAAGCCTACACAGCACAACATATTACATAGTCACAACTCAGATATGGCTATTACAGCTAGTTGTTTACAAATGAAAACAGTTTACAAATTTATTTTATTCTATGTAAATTATATTCATTTATAGCTCTGTTTGGGACTACAAAAATCCCCCCCCCCCCAAAAAAAAACAGAGGAGGTAACATGGGTTTGGATCTAGAGATAAGCAAACAGACATCTTAGAGGCAAAGGTATTCTCTCCACCTTGTTGTCTTCACTGCAACCATGTGTGCCCCGGGAAACCTATCCTTAAATCTTCAAAAACATTGAATGTGCTATTGGCTGGTTCTGTATCTTCCATATGGAAGAGAATTTCTGGACCCTGCTTCATTCTGGAAATGAACAGACCAGGCATGTAGCCGGGGGGGGGGGAGGGGTTTGAGGGGGGCTTGGGGGGGCTTGGGGGGCCTTCAGCCCCCCCCCTGAAATTCTCATGGTGGTCTGCGAGAAGGCCTTACTGATATATTATTTAAACTGTTATGTTTATTCATATCATGATCTGATCACCATGCTTAATATATCCCATATGCATGGGGGTATTGGGGTAACGATACAAAAGGTTTGCTAGGGTAGACCCTCTTTTGCTCAGACTTAGCCCCCCCCCCCCCGAATCAAACTCAGCCTCCCCGAAACAAAAACCTGGCTACGGGCCTGGAACAGACATAGACTATATGGAGATAATGAATTAGCATTAAGTTTTAGTCTGATCTAGCCAATGTGCTGAATCCTGTTATTACTTTCAACAATTCATTTAAAAATCAGATTAAACTTGGAGCTAATTCACCTCTTAGCTCACATAAAGCCACCAACTGCCATGGCTACAGACAACTAGTTGGGTTAACAAGCAAAAGCTCCAGTTGTAAAAGGAAGATTTTTGAAAGTTACATCTCGTCCCATGCATAGGCATAATAGTAAACTCCTCAGGGCACACTGGTGCTTCATTTTAAAAGAATGACTGACACAAAGTAATTAGGCAGGGAAATATGATTTAAAACAAAGCCACTAAGAACAATTGCTTCCCTTCTAGGTTCTTTTCAATTTCACCAGCATGAACTTTATACTTTCGTGCTTTGAGAGTCTATTAAATGGCTCGTGGAAGCATATTTATAGCTTAATCATTTTCTTAAATCTCGTTCCTTCCACTGATATGGAAGAAATGAAACAAAAGAACATAATTTGAGATTATTGTGGTACATTTTAGACACTAATGATAGTTATTTCACAAGATGCTTTATAATGATATTAAAGCAAGTTACCACAATCCTTTACTGATTTATGAAATTACCCATCATCCACCTTTTTTAACTGTGGAGAAGGGAAGGGAGTATGGGAACAGAAGCATAGCATAGAAAAGTTTCCACAGGGAAGAAATACAGATATACCTGAGTTAACAAAGTGGATATGTTCTTGGACATTGATTCTTTAATAGAAGATTTGGTGCCAGAGGTAAGAAAAAGCAAGGAAAGAATACAGATAAGTTCCTGCCTCACAAAAGAGGAGAGCAATTCAACATGGTACATCAAACATTGTATCCAAAACTAATAAAATGTACATTTAAAATGAAACAATTAGACAAGGTATATCTTACATTAGTAAACTGAAACATTTTGAACCACTTAAAAGGCTTTCCCCCCATAACATTGATTTGAGGTTGATTTTTTTTCATTCACCAGAGTCTGTTTATTTTATGATCTTCATTTTAGTGGACAAATATGCCATTTTTAATATTCTGGGGTAGCTGGTGAGGCAGATTTCCCAATGACTCTCTGCTTCGCTGTTCATGCATGCTTAATATGGGATTCTGGAGGCAACTGCTGTTTAGCTTGCCAATTACAGGAAAGCACTCAATTGTAGGGAGTGGAGTATTCCAATTCAAATGTTATTGCATTGTTTACTGAAAATAAACTGCTACACAACCCACAGTGTGTTTTTCTGTGTCCCTCTTGCAGCAACCTCCTATTGCCAATGCTGCTAAAACCATTCTAGCTAAACAAAGGACAAGTAGAAAAATGAATAGGCCTTAATTTATTTTGTAAAAATAAGCTTCTTTACCAGAGGCTTAATCTGAAGTATGCCTGTAATTCCACCTTTGGACTTATACCAGGTACAAAAGCAACAAATGTGACATAAATATACAATGTTTAAGAAAAAAAAGAATAAAACAGCTACCAATCATTGTGTAAATAGACTAAAATGTTAGTGAAAGGAAATAATATACATTTATTAGCTAAGGCTGAAGCTATACCTGCAAAATAATCTATTCTTACCCTGTTCCTAGTGCTGTTGGAACACATCACATTCCTATGTTTTCAAAGTGAAAGTCCTTGTTTTGGGGTTTTTTTTAAATTCCCCTTTTATTCCACACTTTCTTATAGCTATGGTTTTTGCCCATGTAGTGGTTGGAGGCAAAACAGATGAGATGTTAATTAGGTCCAGAAATTGTGGTGTCAACAGTTTTTTTAAAAACCAGTCTGCAATTCTGTGCTCACTGAGGTATATTAGATTTTATTGAATATTTACTATTAAAGTACATTTAATTAAATACAGTCATTTCTCCACATTTGTAAGGGCGAGGGACACCTGGCTATCCACTGACTCATTCATTGGAGCAGGTGAGTTGGTGGGGGGAAGAGGGGCTGGATGGGGGGGGGGGTGACGTTCCTCCTTTCTGTCACTCAAACTCAGATGTATAGGAGGTTGAGAAGTGAATTGGATAGGACATGCACCACCTTATCAGTTATTTAAATTTGGTAGGCAGGAGCCTGGAAAAATATAACACTAGGAGCAGAGAGGAATGCTCCCTGCTCTCAGTCTTTTGCAGTGGAAGCTCCTTCTTTGGAGGCCTTCAAACAGAGGCAATCAGTTGGGGTGCTTTGGTTGTGCTTTTCCTGCATGGCAGGGGGTTGGAATAGATGGCCCATGTGATCTCTTCCAACTTTAGTATTCTATGATTCTATGAAAGAGATCATGCTTATTCTCATCAGTTAATCAAACTCAGGTGTGCAGGGAGAAGCAGATCAGACAAATTCATGGGTCTCTGGGGCAGATGCATGATGGGGGAGGGGATGAGGAGAGAGCTACCAAAGCTTCTTCCTGCTGTTCTTGCACCATTGACCTGCAATGGATGACATCCACTATGGCCATGTGACATAAAATACTTTGATACCGTCAACATGTGGCCATGCCAGAATGCATTTTTGTAACAAGGTGACTTTAGGCAGCCAGTTTGAGTTCAAATTAAAATGGATGAATATGATACCAACATAGTCAAACTGGGGCAAGATCATGTTCAATGGAGATAGGATATGGTCCTGGTATTGACAGGGCCTAAGAGAAGTGTGGAGTATAACCCTTGATCCACATATGGAGATGACAAGCCTGACACAGATAACCAGCTGCCATATTGGTATGCCATTGCAAGGTTCCCCAAGTATGGAGAAGATGAATCATATGAATTCTATAAAAACCTGTATTTGCACCACAATTTCACAACCCAGAACAACTCCACTCCTTAGTCACTTCGGATACCAAATGTACGAATTAAAGTACACCTCCTGCACATTTTCCCCATAATCACTATGGATGGCATTTTCAGTCCTGCTAAAGTTACATGGAAACAGCAAAATCTAATAGTGGTCACTGAACCAAGAAAACTAAAACACACCCTTACCTGAAAAGCGGTACAACCGAAGGAAGGCAAAGCCATCATAGTGCAAAAGCAAATCAAAAGCTACAAGAAATGTTCCTCTCTGGCCCTCATTCCTTTGAACAAATAGGTACGTTGCACTGCTAGGGCGGTGTGACTGATCACTGGTGGAACTGTCTCTGCCCACCCACAATCCATGAAGGAGTTACAGAACCCCACAAAAATGTACAAAATGTAGGTGTACAAAAGGAACTTAAAGGTGAGATAAAATCCTGCTTGCTTCCTGTGTTTAATAAGTCTGTTACTATGTGTAGGTGTTCCTGGACAGCAGCATTTGCAGTCAATAACTGGGTCATTGAATACTTATCTTCCTAAATCCAAGTGGCACACAGCACCAAGTAGACACTTGCAAGAAAAGTGGGGGAGGATAGTCAGAGTGAGATTTCAAATGGAGGAATGTGAGGGCAACAAGGACACTGTTCTTCCTAAGGATTCCAACTGTTCCTCTCCATTGGAGGACAGAATTGTCTATGCCTCACTGTTGACCTTGAATCCTCTTAGCTAGTTTCCTGATCTAAGGTGCAGTGGAGGACACTGTCTTCAGCTATGAAATAAGAATAAGCCATTATTCTTGTTGACTTATGTAGGAACTGCTGGGGAGGAGGCTCAACAAAATACAGTACCTAAATCAGAATGAGAATAGCTTTATATGTCATTGTGCTATTGCACAATGAAATTAATACCTTTTCCTGGCTTCCCCCTGCACACACCACACAACAACACACCCATCCCTCCACACCCCCACCACACAATCCCCAGTGTCACCACACAGGCCCTAATACCTAAATGCCATAGATTAGAAGAGAATCATTCACTTTCCTACAAACAAAACAAAGTGATAAGATTATGAGTTCTCTTTGTTTCTCATACATTCTGCACTTACTGAGACACAGATTGCCCAGTCCTTGGTATAAAACCCATATAATATGCACCTGCTAGAAACAGAGGGAGTAGGAATCAATTTATAACTGACTGTAGGGGCTCAGCCTGTGATTGTCTCTTTGCCTCAGGCTTCTAAGGAGGATGATTGTGAGTCTGCAGAGGTTCCAATGTCTGAGTTAAATGATCAGGTTTCTGCTGACTCTCAGAGGTTTGTGAATGGAGATGATGGTCAAGAGAGTACAGAGTGAACCTGAGGATTCTGGGATAGTTGGTTCACAAGGCAAAGATGCTTCAGTGAAGGCAGAAAAAGAGGCAAAGAAAAAGGCCAAATAATGATAGTGTAAGGCAGGGGTCCTCAAACTTTTTAAACCGGGGGCCAGTTTACTGTTCCTCAGGCCAATGGAGGGCCGGACTATAGGTTTTTTTTTAAATCAATTAAAAAATTCCTCTGCACATTGCACATATCTTATTTTGCTGTGTGGAAGGGCCCTTAGAGGGTGTTCTTTCTAGTCCTCTTTAGGCAGTAATTCCAGGAGCAGAGAATGGGAAATCTTCCTATTTCTAGTCTGACCAAAAATCTGGCTACCAGTATTTAAAAAACTCTAAAATTATAACTGTAAATAAAGAACAACACTCAAACACAGGGGAACTCCAGACAAGAAACAATCAGGGCCAGCTAATCATCTCTCAACAAAGGATTCTCCCTAAAAACTGTCAGACTATGAAATGGCAATCAAGGTGGCCAAATGAAACATTCATACCTACCTCCAACAGACAAGAGTTCTTTCTCCCACCCTGGATCTTGCACAATATTCCTGGTTAAAGGTTTTCCTCTGACATGAAGTCCAGTCATGTCTGACTCTGGGGTGCTCATCTACATTTCTAAGTCGAAGAGCCGGCATTGTCCATAGACACCTCCAAGGTCATGTGGCCAGCATGACTGCATGTAGCGCCGGGGCAGCCTCCCTTGGCTGGCTCACGCTGTCCATCAGGCCTGACGGATAGCGTGAGCCAGCCAAGGGAGGAGCAGGCCCGCGCGGCCTACTTGTGAGTAGACCACGCGGACCAGCCTCCCTTGGCTGACTCACGCTGTCCATCAGGCCTGAGGGATAGCATGAGCCTGCCAAGGGGGGAGCAGGCCCGCACAGCCTACTTGCGAGTAGACCACGCGGAGCAGCCTCCCTTGACTGGCTCGTGCGGCCTACTTGTGAGTAAAGCACCTCGCGAGGTGCTTTACTCGCGAGTAGACTACGCGGAGCAGCCCCCCTTGGCTGGCTCACGCTGTCCATCAAGCCTGAGGGATAGCATGAGCCTGCCAAGGGGGGAGCAGGCCCGCACGGCCTATTTGCGAGTAGACCACACAGGGCAGCCTCCCTTGGCTGGCTCGCGCGGCCTACTTGTGAGTAAAGCACCTCACGAGGTGCTTTACTCGTGAGTAGACCACGCGGAGCAGCCTCCCTTGGCTGGCTCACGCTGTCCGTCAGGCCTGATAGATAGCGTGAGCCTGCCAAGGGGGGAGCCTGCCAAGGGGGGAGCAGGCCCGCGCGGCCTACTTGTGAGTAAAGCACTTCGCGAGGTGCTTTACTCGCGAGTAGACCACGCGGAGCAGCCTCCCTTGGCTGGCTCACTCTGTCCATTGTGCCCCATGGACAGCGTGGGCCAGCCAACGGAGGGGCACTGTGTGTGGGGGGGTGCTCCTCCTCCGCTGGCCGGATCGGGGCCCTTGGCGGGCCGGGAGTGGCCCGCGGGCCGTAGTTTGGGGACCCCTGGTGTAAGGAATGTACTAATTGGCAAACTGAAAGTCAAGCTTTGACCGAAAAGGCCAGATTTATCAGGATCCCCACCTGGAACTAGGGAGGAGGTGCTCCACAAGATTGAGAGAAAAGAGGGGTCAGGGAGAGGTTTCCCAAGGGAAATGGAATGTTTTTGCTATGGCTTTCTGAATAAATATAGGACCCGTGAATCTATAGTCTTCA
This sequence comes from Anolis sagrei, assembly GCF_037176765.1. Lineage (NCBI taxonomy): Eukaryota > Metazoa > Chordata > Lepidosauria > Squamata > Anolidae > Anolis > Anolis sagrei. The sequence goes on along the minus strand of NC_090022.1, from coordinate 63,544,088 downwards.
GGGAGTCCAACATTTGGTTTTCATGTACGGTCATGTCTTTTGCTTCATGCCTGAAATCCATGCCTTCCTGTTCATGCTGAGATTCTTGTGTACTCCTGCCTTGAATTCATGCTGAGATTTTTGTAAGCTGTTTGTCTTGGTTTCAAGCTCCTGCATTTGGATTTATTGGTTCAAGTTTGCTTCTGTTTCTTCAAGGGACTTTGGTCTTTTGCAACCTTCTGGAACTGAAAGACTTTACTCCTGTGGACTTGTTTAATGGATTTTGGGACCTTCTTATTTCTTGACTTAGATTTTGACTGGATTATATTACATTGCTCAACTGACTATTTTGTGGACAGTTCATTATTACTTGTTTGAATGCTTTTTACCTTTTTTTTGGCTATTGCTATGTTAATCTTCAATAAACTGTTTTGCTTATAAAGAACATTGGTGTGTTTACAGGTTCAAAGATGCCAACCCCAGCCTTGTTTGAAAGAAAATTATTAGCTATTTATCATATTTATCATATAGGAAATGTCTACTTCACAATTACTTTAACTGCCGCAGTATAAACAGGCTAAGAAAATAGTAATTTGGTTAGTTCATAAAATCATAGAATCATAGAATCAAAGAGTTGGAAGAGACCTCATGGGCCAAGAAGCAGGAATATTGCATTCATATCACCCCTGACAGATGGCCATCCAGCCTCTGCTTAAAAGCTTCCAAAGAAGGAGCCTCCACCACACTCCGGGGCAGAGAGTTCCACTGCTGAACGGCTCTCACAGTCAGGAAGTTCTTCCTAATGTTCAGATGGAATCTCCTCTCTTGTAGTTTGAAGCCATTGTTCCGCGTCCTAGTCTCCAAGGAAGCAGAAAACAAGCTTGCTCCCTCCTCCCTGTGGCTTCCTCTCACATATTTATACATGGCTATCATATCTCCTCTCAGCCTTCTCTTCTTCAGGCTAAACATGCCCAGTTCCCTAAGCCGCTCCTCATAGGGCTTGTTCTCCAGACCCTTGATCATTTTAGTCGCCCTCCTCTGGACACATTCCAGCTTGTCAATATCTCTCTTGAATTGTGGTGCCCAGAATTGGACACAATATTCCAGATGTGGTCTAACTAAAGCAGAATAGAGGGGTAGCATTACTTCCTTAGATCTAGACACTATGCTCCTATTGATGCAGGCCAAAATCCCATTGGCTTTTTTTGCTGCCACATCACATTGTTGGCTCATGTTTAACTTGTTGTCCACGAGGACTCCAAGATCTTTTTCACACGTACTGCTCTCGAGCCAGGCGTCCCCCATTCTGTATCTTTGCATTTCATTTTTTCTGCCAAAGTGGAGTATCTTGCATTTGTCACTGTTGAACTTCATTTTGTTAGTTTTGGCCCATCTCTCTAATCTGTCAAGATCGTTTTGAATTCTGCTCCTGTCCTCTGGACTATTGGCTATCCCTCCCAATTTGGTGTCGTCTGCAAACTTGATGATTATGCCTTCTAGCCCTTCATCTAAGTCATTAATAAAGATGTTGAACAGGACCGGGCCCAGGACGGAACCCTGCGGCACTCCACTTGTCACTTCTTTCCAAGATGAGGAGGAAGCATTAGTGAGCACTCTCTGTGTTCGTCCACTTAACCAATTACAGATCCACCTCACCGTAGTTTTGCCTAGCCCACATTGGACTAGTTTCCTTGCCAGAAGGTCATGGGGGACCTTGTCGAAGGCCTTACTGAAATCCAGGTACGCTACATCCACGGCATTCCCCGCATCTACCCAGCTTGTAACTCTATCGAAGAAAGAGATCAGATTAGTCTGGCATGACTTGTTTTTGATAAATCCATGTTGACTATTAGCGATGACTGCATTTGTTTCTAAGTGTTTGCAGACCGCTTCCTTAACAATCTTTTCCAAAATCTTGCCCGGTATCGACGTGAGGCTGACCGGACGGTAGTTGTTTGGGTCATCATCAATCCGGGGTAGACCCCGCTGGCTTTTTGTTGAATCAATACATAGGTAAATCTAGTTGATTCAATAGTGCAGCTCTAGTAAGAACTAACAATAGGATCTCAGGCCTTATGGTAATCAAGAACAACTTTGTTCCTCTGTCCCAAGATACCTCTGGCATATGTGCTTCTATCATCCACTCATGCCTAAGGTGTTGCATATAAGAAAGTAAACAATGAAAACACTGAAAGATTTTAATACCTTGTCTCAGTCATTAATCAGAATGGAGAATACAGTAAAGAAATAAAAATGGACTAGGATTTAGCTATAAAAGAACTAGACAAGATCCTGAAGGGTCAAGATATATAATTGAATACAAAAATTAGGATTGGCCATGCCATTGTATTTCCAATTTCTATGCATAGTTGCGAAAGATGGACAGTGAATAAACTTGATGAGAGAAAATCAATTTACTAGAAATAAGGTGCTTGACAAAAGCTCTATGGATACTATAAACTGCTTTAAAAATACAAATAAATGGGTCCATGAGCAAATCAAGCCTGACCTGTTCCCAGAAGCCAAGATGATTAAATTGAGACTGTCATGCTTTGGTCATATCATGAGAAGACATAGCTCACTGGAGAAGACAATCATTTTTATAAGATCCAAGGTACTAGGAAAAGGGAGAGAAGGATGGACTCAAACCCTGCGTTTGCAGGGCCTGAGCCAGGCTGTCAATATGGTGACTTGGAAATCTCTCAGTCAAAGGTCTGCCATAAGTCAGACCTATGACTGAGTGTGGTATGATATATTTCCCAGTGTAAATACCTAAAGAGGTGCAGAAAAGTTTATGTTTAGTCTTTTGGAAATTCCTACATGGCCGAACATGACTTTTTGTCAAGAATACTGAAATAATGTCTCTTGCAAGTCACATCCCAAGAGAGTTTAGTTTGAGGCTGCCAGACAATCCAACGTTCATGTTTCTCTTTGCAGTTTGAATCCTTAGAATCATACTTGCCAAAAGGAGAAAGAAGAAAAGAGAACCCCCACAGACAAATTTATCTCAGAGAATGAATTCAGTCCTCTGGTGCAAAGCACTACAAGTACAAGAATATGATACAAAATGTCTAATTAGGAATACTGATCAAGAGAGCTTCTCCTTCTGAAAAGTGTGAAATTTCTTCCTGCTACACCAAATCCTTAGACTTACACATTTAAAAATATTCTATTGGGGATCCACTAAAGGAAGTAGAAGTTTACTCAAGAAAGGAATGTAAGATTCTCTGATAACGTAAGAAAAATCTTTTTCACCATTTCCCAGGAACAAATTTACTATATAATCCTTACAATATAATCCAAGCCCATCATCTTTGATCCACTCAACCTAATAGCTTTGTTATCTACTTGAATGCATGCTACCACTAATACATATTACTTCAGATTCTTCAAAGGTAGTTTACCTTGGCAGTATGTCCTTGAAAAATATTGACATACGCATTTCATATACAGTAAAGGGTATAAGAATTGCTTAAAAGAAAATAATACATTGTTTTCAAAGAAGTACTGCTATAATACGACAGTATCACAGATGGCTGAAAAGCTATTTTCTCACTCAGAGTGATAACTATAATGTGCTTCCCTCATCTTCAGTAATGAAGAACAAATGGGTAATTGGCATATCACACTGAGAAACTATATCACACTTTTTTTTACTGGACAGTATATTTGCAGCAAACACACAAACTGTTTGTTCTCCATAAAAAAAAAATCTAAGTCACACTGGTAAGAACTGGTTTTCTGTGTTATAGTCACATTTATCCTTTGAGTGTGTTGGACTTGGTGGCTCATGTCACCTCTTCCAACTCTATGATCCAACTGTGATGAAAAAACAATGTCCAATTAGTCACCAAACTGGAATAAATGATACTGTTTTCACTATCAGAAACTGTCTGTGCAAGAGATAGCAGGGAAGTCTACATCTGAGTAAAGAAAGATTAAATCCCATCTTCCCACAAAATGTGATCCCAAACTAGAATGCACCATAGTGGCTACTTTGAATTAGAATGTAAATCACACTGCATACATTTAGTGCACTGTGCAGTTTGAACTTTAGTATAGGGAAGAGAGTCTTTATCCTTATTTCTAATTAAAATTGCCTCTGTAAAAAATCTACATATCCACATAATTTACCTAACAGAGGTGAAAAAGCATTATTTTCCCTAGTACGAGAGATTTGACCACACATAACAGTTACCTACTCCTAGCAAGGACCAGCTGGTGTTAAAGAGGCATGGCCAACCACTTTGATCAGCAGCAGAGGATCAAATAGTCACTTTTGCAAGATCCACCAGCTCCCTGAGTTTATTATCTGTTGATGCAAGTGTTTCATGAACAATGTATTGTCGAAGGCTTACAAGGCCAGAATCACTGGGTTGGAGTAAGTTTTTTGAAATGTATGGCCATATTCCAGAAGCAGTCTCTCCTGACGTTTTGCCTAAAACCTCAAAACATGCCATAGATGCAGGCGAAACATCATTCCAGAGAATGCTTCTGGAATATGGCCATACAGCCTGAAAAATGTATAACAATCCAGTTTCATGAACAAACTGCAATTTTATAGAATTTTATCCACAACTGCCAGTTTTGTTTATTTAAATTTGGACAATAATACAACATTTTGTAACTTCACAATGTTGTGTATTCTATGTACGTATATCAAGTTGTTACCATGTCCATTAGATACATTTCCGTTCTAGAGTGCAATAACCAAATGTAGAAAAAAAAAATAAAGACAAGTGGGTAGATGTAGAATATATGTTTGCAAGACATGTATACTATTTTAGAAAGAATATCTTTAGCTATTAAAAAAGATATTAAACTCAATATCTAATTCAAAAACTTTCTTTTTAAAAACACAAATTTTGTTAATGATACCCTTGCTTAAGCTTTATACATACATGAGGGAAAGAAACAAAACTGGATCCTTCTAATACACTAAATAGCAAAAGAACACACAAATTATGCCTTGGGCAGAACAGTAAAACAAACAAAGAATTCCTGAAGGAAGCTTTTCTTGTATTGTTGCATGGCTCTAGAAAATGTATCCATTCTACACAACTCTTTTGATAATCTCATCCCATTTTACGCAATAAATAGGAGGAGAAATATTATTCTAGTGTACCCTCAGTCTTGAACTTCAATAAACCTATTAAAGGCCAGTCAGCTGGGGATGTCACAGCTGGTGCAGTCCTTATACAGATTCTGAATAGATGTAATTGGCACTTTGGTCCCAGATCGCAGTACACAGAATGAAAAAGCCATTCTTAGCAAAGCACCCCACTGAACAAAGATACAAAACTCTACCGAGATTATTGAAGCAACTGTGTCCCCAAACAGTAGATCAATAGTCATCACTCAAAAGCATTCGCTTTGGCAATGTTTTCTTTGGTTTCAAGTTACCTATAACCAGCAAGTAACATAATAGTGTTTAGGAAAGAAAATGTAATTGAAAAGCTTTGAGAAATATTTTTGACAGTCTCCAGTAACTTGGGAGAGGATGCCAATGATGAGCCTAAATGTCTTCCTTAAAAGACACCAGAATCCCAAACTAGTGTTTCTCAATCTATCTGATGTGGGGAAACAGGGTGTCAGACTCCAGTACCATATTGGTTCCCACTAGCTGCAATTGTTTCCTTTCCTGGAAGCTCCCCAGGAATCAGCAGCCAATAGCTTGGAAAATGGCACTAGGCTAAGGACTACCACTTTGAATCAAATTGTCATATATAAAACAACTTTCCCATATGGAACATAGACATTTTACATTGTGCAACTGGATACACAGACTGGTTTTCATATTTCCCCGCTCAACATGCATCTATTATAACATCATAAATTACTGTATTAGAGAACCAGAATGAGGCGGTGGTTTGGATTTCTGCTAGGACTCTGGAAATGGGGGTTTGAATTCTCATTCAGCTATGAAAATCTCTGGTAAGCCCTTGGGCAAGTCATACTCTTTCAGGTTTATAGAAAAATGACAAATGTTATGTGAACAAATCTTTCCAAGAAGACCTAATGATAATAGTTGTTGTTTGTTGTTTATTTGTTCAGTCGCTTCCAACTCTTCGTGACCTCATGGACCAGCCCACGCCAGAGCTCCCTGTCGGCTCTCACCACCCCCAGCTCCTTCAGAGTCAAGCCAGTCACTTCAAGGATGCCATCCATCCATCTTACCCTTGGTTGGCCCCTCTTCCTTTTTTCCTTCCGTTTTCCTCAGCATCATTGGCTTCTCTAAGCTTTCCTGTCTTCTCATGATGTAGCCAAAATACTTCATCTTTGCCTCTAATATCCTTCCAATTAGCAGCCGGGCTTTATTTCCTGAAGTACGGACTGGTTGGATCTTCTCGCGGTCCAAATTTTCCTCCAGCACTACAGTTCAAAAGTGTCTATCTTCCTTCACTCAGCCTTCCTTATGCTCTAGCTTTCACATCCATAGGTTACTATGGGAAATACCATTGCTTTGACTATGCGGATCTTCATTGCCAGTGTGATGTCTCAACACTTCACTATTTTATCGAGATTGGTCATTGCTCTCCTCCCAAGAAGTAAACGTCTTCTGATTTCCTGGCTGCAGTATGCATTTGCAGTAATCTTTGCACCTAGAAATACAAAGTCTGTCACGGCCTCCACGTTTTCTCCCTCTATTTGCCAGTTATCAATCAGTCTTGTTGCCATAATCTTGGTTTTTTTGATGTCTAACTGTAACCCAGCTTTTACACTTTCTTCTTTCACCTTGGTTAGAAGGCTCCTCAGGTCCTCCTCGCTTTTGACCCTCAAAGTCGTATCATCTGCATATCTAAGGTTGTTAATGTTTCTTCCAGCAATTTAAACTCCAACTTAGATATGTCAAGCCTTGCATATCACATGATGTGTTCTGAATACGTTGGGAAAGATGTACAACCCTGCTGTATGCCTTTCCCAATCTTGATCAATTCTGTTGTTCCATGGTCAGTTCTTACTGTTGCTACTTGGTCATTATACAGATTTCTCAGGAGACAGTCAAGGTGGCTTGGTATCCCCATACCACCAAGAACTTACCACAATTTATTATGACCCACACAGTCAAAGGCTTTAGAAATGTCAATAAAACAGAAATAGATGTTATTCTGAAACTCCCTGCCTTTCCCCATTATCCAGTGGATATTGGCAATTTGGTCTCTCATTCCTCTGCCTTTTCTAAACCCAGCTTGTACATCTGACAACTCTCTCTTCGTGTATTGCTGGAGTCTTCCTTGCAGGAGCTTGAGCATTACCTTACTAGCATGAGAAATAAGTGCCACTGTATGAAAGTTTGAACATTCTTTAGCATTTCCCTTTTTTTGGTATGGGGATATACGTTGATTTTTTCCAGTCTGATGGCCATTCTTGTGTTTTCCATATTTGCTGGCATATGGCATGCATCACCTTGACATGATAATAGACATAGGTCCAAATCCATATTTTATGTAATCTTTGGAGAATAAAACCTAGGGTTTTAACTGAAATTACATTCAACAAATCACTGGTTTTCCTGGCACATTCTACACATGGAAATATTTTGTTATAAAAAGTAAATGAAAGTTTCTGTACTAGCAAGAGAAACCTCAGGTTTATAGGAAAGACATCTCTCCAGGTTTTTCTTCCAAATAACTTTGCGAGTTACATGAATTGAAGGTGTGTGATTTGCCTTAGGTCATATCAACTACATGGCCATTGGGGACTATAACCTGTCCATTAAAAAATAATGCAGTCACACTGGATTATTGTAAACCAAGCTACTTTGAATGCTAATAATGTAGCAGTAAGGTGGCATATACATATTTTTAACAAACAGAATACCAGAGATCTTGACATCAAATGGCAAGGCCCCCCTCTCAAGGGGATATGAGACCAGTATAGTTGTCCTCCATATATCAGATGTTGAAGAGTTTGAGAAAAAAAGTGACAGCATGAAGTTGACATTGAAAGAAACAGAAATGAGATCCATGCCTTGTAATGTGTTGAGTCAGCCTTACTAGTGTTACGATCTGAAGGCCCATGGGGCTTATAAGCATGCACTGGTTCAGAGTTTAAAAGCAAACCCATGCTCCAAATTCATTTATTCCTAAGGCCTTATAAAATACAAATAAAAAGTCAAAAGCAGCATTCAATTACAGAAGCCATCATTTAAAAACAGCAGAGGTTAAAACAAACATCCATAACTATAAGAACTTATCTAAAAATCACAAAGAGAAAATTTATTTTAAAATGTAATACAGTATGATCATTGGAACAGGATTGTGAATTTTAGGCCTTGTAAAAGGCACATTAAAACATAGGAATCATGGGAAAACAATGTAGGATAAAGACATTTGTACTATAGTACAAGTATGTGATCCAGATTTGTTTCTCTATAATGTTTTTGTCAATGCTGAACAACTAATGAGAAATGCTAGACTCAGAGAAAATGCAAAATAGAAAATTACTATTAAAAGTTGGGGAATAGAAAACATGGTGAGATATATTAAAAAGTGGGGAATAGAAAAATGGTTTATATATGGTTAGTTATGTAAAAACAATAAATGTAAGTAAGTTATTTTCTCAAGACACAGTTGATCCAGGGACATATAAGTTGTTCAGGACATATAAAACCATGTTAATTCACACAATGCTCCACATACCGTCAAACTTCCACTTCACTGGAATTAGGGTTTATTTTCTCAGGTGAGTGGGCAAACAAGTAGTGCATCTGGGTTGGGGAAGCAATACTTTTTAAACTGGGAAAGCGAGGCCTACTTGCAAGAATGAAGGTAGGCTTAAAAGAGACTTATGGGAACCTCTCAGGCACAAAGAATGTTCCATCCTGGAGATGAAAGATGTGTTTCTGCTCATGTGACATATAACCTTTTCATTTGAGAACGATGATGGTGGCAAGAATAATTGTCAAATACTGGAAAATATCGAAGATCTCTTCTGAAGATAAATAGATAAGCAAGTTAGTAGAGATGACAGAAATTGATAAATTACACTAACTATTGAAAGCTAAGACTGCTAAATAGCTTTCACAAGACTAGAACCCATTTGCATTCTATTTATGGCCAGGCTTTGAGATGAATTGACTCTTTATTTAGTTCACAAAATAGATGGAATTGTAAGAAAAGGTTTTTTTTTCTGGTTCAATTCTGAAAGTGTAGAAATCAAGAATGAACTTAATATAACTATCTAAGACATGAAGGAATAATTAAAGGATAAACTGAAGTATTGTTTTCTTGACAAATGGGAAAACAACTTGTCAAAGATATGTATGTATGGATATGTGGGTTAAGGGTGGCTTTGTGTAGAAGTTGGAAATTTTGTAATGAGTGGGGTTTAGGTTTATGTCACATAGCACTTTTTAAAAAACCATTTCCTTTCTCCTCCTTTTTTTAACTTACGTCTTGCTCTGCTTTGTACTGAGACTGATAGTTTAATTGATGACTTAAAGAGGATTGTGACCTTTCTTGTGGCACAAAGTGATGGGCCCTCAAGTCTGGGAAATTCAAGGTTGGAAAATGATGGCTCCCTCTGTGAGAAAACTAGCTCAGAAAATGTAGGGTCTCAAAGCCATTCAGAGGAGTCAGAAGTAGCAACAGCGGATAATGAATCGTGTGAAGAGCTGAATGATAAGGAGGGTTCCCAGGAGAAACCAACTGCAGCTACAGAGATCAACAAATGTTTTCAAAAATAGTCAAAAATAGATTGAGGCTGTCAGATTATGTGGGAAAGTTGTGGAGAAAATGGGAGATGTAATGCTTTCATGAGTGTTTATTAAGTTGCTTACCTTAAGGTCAGTCCAGGCAACACTGCGTTAGAGTGAGAAGCTAAGCCTGAGTTCACTTGTTCATGTTTCAAGTCAATCCTTGGTTTTGGATTTAAAATATCCTGGAAGTTTTCTATGGTCCTGTTAATGTACTCCTGTTATAGTTTATATTAAGTATACCTTCTTGTTTGTGGACTTATGCTGTACTTTTGATTTCTGGCTGTTTTTGGACTTTGTCACCTTTGGAACTTTATGAGACAATTAGATTACTGTCTGGTTATCACCTGCTGCTAAACCTTTTTGGATTATATATCTTTCTTTGTTATGTCTGATTTTAATATGCTTTTTATGTGTGTGCGTGTGTATGTGTGCATTTTTTTTTACAATGAAACTGTTTATATTCCTGGACTCTTGTGTGGTGTTAGGTGTTTCCAGGCTTGGAGTGCAACAGTATTGTTTCTAGATGTTCTTTATATTTCCAGTTATGTTATGTGGTCATATATTTAATAGATTTCTTTTAAAAGAGAGGGGGCCAAAATGAGGAACCAAAAGCTGGTGCTTTGGCATTTTATTTGCAATATATACTAGTCTGTAAAATGTGGTCACATGAAGCTCTTAAGTCTTTCCAGAATATAAAATCAATCCATCTACTAAGATTCATATCATACTTTATTTAAAGCACTAAAATGTGTTTAATGAACTGGCCATGTGTCTTCTTCCACCATGCTTTTCCACTGTAAATTTAATGTAGCTTAGTTTTCTATAGCTTGGTATGCATTCCTCCAACTACAAAACACAAGCAAGCAGTCTTTCTCAGATATTATTCTTTATTGTGAAGCAAGAGCAGTATTTTATTGTGAAGCAAGAGTAGTTAGGATGGGGGAAAAGCTGTGATACTTTTTATATCAATTCGAGATATCTATGCAATTTCCATCTTAGCACAAAAACAACAACAATTGCATTAATTCATAGGTTGATGTCATTAAAATATTTCTATATCACCTTATATTCAAGGATCAAATAAACTTGCAAAAATCAATTTAGACAATTTAAAATAATTTCAAATGATAAAAAGAATTTAGACAGACTAAAAAGATATTAAAAAGTCTGACAAGTTTGAACAAGACCATTTAAAACCATTTCAAATAGTTTAAGACAATTCAAAACCAGCCATGTGCACAGTTCGGCTAAAATCAATTAGTTCCCAGAGACTTTAGTAGAAAGCCATTGGAATGTCACCAAATAGGCCTCTAAGCAGGAGGATATTTTACAAGTTTGGTGTCACAGGGGAGAAGACCAATGACTGGAATAATATTGCACTGCGATCCAAATAATAAAAGCTCTTAGCTTTGAACGTATATATGTATTTATTCATTTATATTAATTCATTTTAAATATCCTGCTGTTTTTTCTTAAAAGAACAGTGTATTCATGCCTGATGTTGTAGCTAATTAACACGCAAAGTTGAAGGATAACCTTTCCGCCCCCCAAAACGCCTTAACATACAGTCTGTGCAAAAAGGAATGCTTGACAACTCCTAGCTACTACTTATTGCTCTGGCTGGAGTTTTCAAGCCATCTTCAAGGACAGTCCATGTAGTAATAGTAAAACTGGAAAGTTACCGGTGTGGATTTCTGTGGCTAAGTCATATCTGGCAGACCAATAAAAGCTGTCCCCCAAAGTACTCCAAGTCACAAAGCCTGTTTCAGTTTCCAGTGCCAAATACGGATTATTCAGGATCCATAAGACCCTGTTTTATTGGGAATCGCTAACCCAGATTATTACAGCACCCAGGCACTTGTCCAGATCTACAGCAGTTTTGGAGAAATAAAACTGAATGTCATCAGCCCACTGGCATTTCATTCCTTATGGCTCTGCCCAGCCTGGGAGAGAAGGAGGAACTGTGTAGTACTATACAACTTAATGAGAATGGGGATGAACAGGAATCTCCCAAGTCAACATTTTTGAACCATCCCACCAGTTAGAGGCAGAACCACTGTAGAACAGTGCCTCCTATCTCCATCTGATAGAGCAGGCATGGGCAAACTCCCAGAAATCCCTGCCAACATACCAGCTGTTAAGAATTGTGAGAGTTAAAGTCCAAAATACCTGAAGGGCCGAAGTTTGCCCATGCCTGTGATAGAGCTATGAAGCCACAATCAAGTTTATCAAAAGCCAATGAGAGATTGAGGACAATAAACTTTACTTCCCCTGTTTTTACTCAAAGTTGGTTGTTAGTCAGAGCATCTTTAACGCCACTTTAACTCCCTGTTCCCACTTAACTCCTCGCCATTTGGCATAACTCTGCTGGCTGACATGTCAAGCATCCAATAGTTGAAATATAATACTATTTATTTATTTTTCTGGCTGCTACATAATAGGCATGGATAAATATATTTGACAATATTTGGTTGTATGCAGTAACTCCATGCCCTGTACCCTAGCTGTGTAATCATATTGTGCTGCTATCCAAATAATTATTTGATTAGCAATTTCTTTTCAAAAGTCCTGATCATTGCAGTTATTATGTAATAATTCTGTATTGCTACTGCAGCATGTTAAGTGTGTATGGATTGTAAAATCAAAGAACAGGATATATAAAACTTAGGGTATTAGTGGCGAGATGATCCTTGTGGCTATTAATTGCTAGGCTGTTAGCAACCTATCTTTCTAGCTTTTCTAGTAGACTCTTTTGAGCCAGGACCTCATGTAGCTTCCCTGTTCTGCGACTGAAATCAATGGAAGCCTTTGCTGGGTTGTGCCATATATCCATTATACATGCAAAATCAATAACCTGCTGTTCACATCCCTTCTAATTAGTAGACTAGAACAAAACATTATAATCTTGTATTCTAAATCTGTACATAGCCCCAAGCTTTCAGGAATAACATAAAGAAAGTTAAAGCTCAGAATGAGCTGAGATTGGCTAGGCAAACAAGGAGCAACAATAGGGTTTTTTAGATGTATTCAAGGCAAGAGATGACTGAGACAGTGAGGTCATTGTTAAGGATGACAAAATGCTAATAGATAACAATGAAAAAACAGAACTATTCAATGCCTATTTTGCATGGGTTTTCTCTCAAAAAGAGAACCGTATGCTTCCAGCAGCAGAAAGACATTGGCAAAGGAGCCAGCCTACAAATCAAGATTGAGAGGAAGTTAGTTAAGAATCACCTAGCTACCTAACAGAGTTCAATCCTGCAGGGCCAGACAAACTGTATTCCAGAGTACTGAAGGAACTACTTCCTATCATTTTTTGAGACATTTTGGAGAACAGGTTAGGTGACAACCTTCCTTTCTTCAAAAAAGAAAAAAAAGGAAGAGCCAGAAAACTACAGACCAGTCAGACTGACATGAGTACATGTGAAAATATCGGACTGGAGTACACAGGAAGCTGTCTTCAAATAATTGTCATGCAGTGATCATAGGAGCCAAAATGGGTTTTGTTAAGAACAAATCTTGCCAAATGAACTTTATATCTTGTTTTACCTGGCTCAGTAATACATGCAGAAATTATTTTGGGATTATCATTCATTTTAAGTTGAACATGTGTCAGCAATGTGATGCTACAACGAAGAGCAGATGTTATTTTAGCAGGTTCTGAGAAGGGCAACAAGGATGACAAGAGTATTGAAAAGAAAACACATAAGAAATGACTGAAGATGCTGAGCATGCTCAGCTTGGTGTAGAGATGACTGAAGGGAACATGATTGCCTTTTTAAATACCTCAAGGGCTGTCACAGAGAGAATGGGGCAGGGATGTTCTTTGCTGTCTCAGGCTATATAAGCAGGTACAGTAGAAGAAGTGATTTCAATTTAACATCAAAAAGACAGAGCAGTTCAGGAATGAATGTTCTCAAAAAGAGGCCGGACAGCTACCTGTTGGGGATGCATTAGCTGGAGATTCTGCATTAAGCAGGGTGTTGGATTTGATGGCCCATAAGGCCCTTTCCAACTCTATCATTCTATAATGCTTAAATGTTCTGCTTTATAGAGCATTCATTCATCTCTGAAAGAACCACTTGCTTTAAGATTTCTGTGTTCTAAAAAGACAGTTGCTTCAAGAAGAATTTTGCATGGGTCAAAGAGTGGATCAGCTCTAGAGAACCAAAGCATGGCTTTCTATTAGTAGCTTGTTAAGAACTGGAAATATATATTTGAAGAAATTTCTAATCAGCCTTATATGTATTAATGAGAGGAAGTATCTATGCCATCCACTTCAGGATTATTAGTATTAATGAATGTTTTATGTGGAGTACATGACCTTGTATCTCTCTTACTCTCAAGAGAACTCACTAATAAGCATATTCAAAAATATTCAACCTGTATCTTGGCTGTGTGATACTGCTGTTTATTTCACACATGAATGACTAGATTTTCAAGCAGCATGAAGGTGCCTTCACATTCTTGAACTGAATCTCAAAGAAGTGAAAATGCTTACTCATCTGTTCTTTGGTTGTGCATACAAACATTTGATGTATTGAATTTAGAAAGCAAAACACAGCTGAAATTTCAAGGTTGAAACAGGCACAGTTTTGCTAGGAGGTGAGGAAGATTTACTATGTAAATTATTATTTGGCACATTAAAAATCTACATCCAAGTATACTGGTGACCACCTGCAAGCAGGACAGAATTTTCTGCCTCGCCTCCTCCTAAAAAACACCTGTTCGGAAGGGCTTGCAGTGTGGAAGGATTGGGTTTGCCAGATCTCAGAATTCCCAGTTTTCTTGAGTCTCCTCCAAAAGCCAGATGGGCATCCAAATTTTTCAGTTCCCATGGATATGCACTCCAGGTAAGAGAAAAGGCTGTGTGACAATGTGAATGAAATCAGGAAAGGGGGCTTCTAGTAGACAGCACTTTACTATCCTTTACAATTGCTAATGGGTTTAAACCAAATGTTGCAGTTTGCAAAGACACTTAGTTTCCAACTAATAAAATGTAATCTCTTGTGTTTGACTGATACACTGTGGTTGATACCGAGTTTATAATGCTTAATGATATCATAAATAGCCCCCCCCCCCCCATGATACCACAAGGGCCATCCCTAGGTCTGACAGTTTTGGAATGATATTGAACTTGGAAATTTCAGGTCTTGGAATGACCCCAAAATGTCTGAATCCCACCCTCCTGTTTTCAGTGTTAGAAATGTTACATGTGAAGAATGTTCCTAGTGGTTCTTGGCACTGTAAAAACCCAAATTACATTTTATTAGGAAGAGAGGGATAATTTGCTTGTTTCATTAGTGTTCAGCTAGTGATAGACAGTTAGTTGTACTCACAATGAACTTTCAGTGCATTAAGTCCTAAGATGCAATTACGGACATCATCAGCAAGATAGTGGAAAATATGTTCAAAATGCAATTTCCAGTGTGAAAGTCCAGTTGACCTTCCACATATGTGGTTTAAATATGTGCAGATTTTATTATTTACTAATTTCTTTAATATGATATCTCTAGGAATCTCTAGGTATGGTTGTGTCATGTTCCAGCGCTCTGCCCAGTAATGAAGGCAGAGTTTAACCAAAACAACATCCAGATTGTGCCTAAAACATCTTTACTGGTATACAATAATTTAAATATATAGTCTCTTTGGTGCTTAACTATAAATATAAAGATAGCACCCAGCTGATAGTATAAAATAAAATTCCAACTTCAAGAACTCAAACATTTCCAAAATAACATCCAGTAGTCCTGGCAAAGGGAACTGTTTCATTATCTGGGTGGAGACCACCAGGGGGTGCTAAAGTGGGAAGAATATTCCATTTTATTGGGGGAGGGGGTTTGAAGAAAACAATTTCCCTTGTTTTTTTGTTGGTTATTCCCCCTCCCCACTTCCCAGGGGGAAATGGTTTTACTCTTTAACCCCCCTCCCTCCCCATGTCTCTCACACACATCCTTGGTAGCCTCCGCCTGGATAATGGAACAGTATCTGACAAAGTAATGTCCACCAATCAAAGATTCAAACTTGTCTTTTCATTCCAAGAGCCATATGAGGAAGTAAGTACAACTACTTATACGATCTTCCGAGGTTCATATTCATAACTAAATTTCAGAATTTCTCAGAATACAGACAAGTTCTCAAGGATCAGGTCTGGGGATCAGTTCCAGCCTAGGGGACAAACACATCATAATACAACAGATACTGCTCTCCAAAGAAGAGTCGCTTACAGCATTCTTTTACGCTGCTCTTTACAGCTGCATCCCATTTCAGCAGGCCTCCTAAATGATCACTACGGCCTATGAATAATTACGTGAAAGGGGAGGTCAACCTGACCTCTTACAAACAGAGGGATATTAACCCCTTCCAAGCACTCTCCAACAGCTATACCAGGCATGGGCAAACTTCAGTCCTCTAAGTGTTTTGGACTTCAACTTCCACAATTCCTAACAGCCTATCAGCTGTTAGGAATTTTGGGAGTTGAAGTCCAAAACACTCAGAGGGCCAAAGTTTGCCCATGCCTGAGCTATACTAAAATCACCAAACTCCTAGTCATGATAGGTTGACTTCTGTCAGAAGTCAATCATAGTGTTATGCTGAAGGACCTAGAGATTCTTAGGGGATTCTTAGAGGAGTGTATTTTAGGTGAATCTAATGCTGACCTTTTTTTGGCTAAATAACTTTGCCAAAATTGGGATGGGCATTAGATTTGCATCATATAGTAATTTTAGTGCTGAGCCAAAGTAAAAGGGGAAGCTACTCCTGCTTCTCTTTGAGGGACAAAATCTCTAATTTAATTGCCATGATTCAATGCTAGGCAATCCTGACATTTGTAGTTTGGCGAGGCACCAGCTTTCTTTGGTAGAGAAGGCTCAAAACCTTATCAAACTACAGCCCCCAGGATTCCATAGCATTGAACCAAGGCAATTGAAGTGGATTCATTCTACAGCACCCCATCACTGGAAGCTTTGGCGTTCTAGCACAACTGTTTATAACGAAGGGATTCTAAGCAGGCAGCAACAGTAATGAACATCTTTTTGGCCAAGTTACAAAGAGTGCTCTTTTTGCTGCTGAGTATTATATTTGGCAGCAAATACTTTTTTTGTTTCAGGGTATTGAATATTGAGGTACTCCTCAAATTTGATGGCGCATTAGACATTGAATCTACAGATATATAATGTTTTTTGTTGCCAGTTTTTCAAATGCCATGGGGGTTCTGCACTCTAACCTCAGTGAATATAGAGGGCTGACAGTAGTTCCTTCAGAGATCCAAGAACATTTCCAAGAGGTGGGGAGAGGAAAGTCATTTTTTGAATCATTCTCCTCCTATCTATTCACAGCTATAATTAGTCTGCTTTCTTCCTGCTGCTCCTTTAATGACATTCTTTATCTCACTTAGGGTTTTACCTGTACTTCTTTATTTGAACCAGATCAGGAATCACTTATACATCCTCTTCTGTTTTTTTTTTTTTAATAGGGCATAGACCCTACATATGAGAAGGGAGTTAAGAGATGAATGCTCTAGTTCCGTTTCCCTCTGGTTCGTTGCCTTCTTTGCTGACTCCCAGTGGGAGGCTTCTCTCGATCTCTGAAGATTCCACTGAATGCAGTTCTGAACCCCAGCTTTATAATCACACAGGTAGATTCAACTTGAGTTGTTTTATTAAATAATATTTGACAGTCAATAAGGTCAAAAGAAATGTCAGAATCCCACTGGGGCACTATATCAACGTATATATAATTGTTCAAGTGGTTACCTTTTCTCAAAGGTTTGTACATACGGTCCCTATTGTAGCCAATCATTTTGCAAGCGTGTGCACCCTTTCCCATTTTTGTTTTGATATAAAGAGCTGATCAACTGTAGCTCAGTGGTAAGCTCAAGATTGTTATGTGCCACTTGGTAGATAACCGAGGAAGCCAAGTTAGCCATGCTAAAAGTGTTCAGGAATGCCACAGTGTAATGTTGGAATGTGTTCTTTCTCCTCACTTTCCTCTTTAAACCTGGGAGTTGCCACTTCTTCAGACAGCATCAAAGCCTTCTGATAATACCTTGTATCTCTTTGTTCTACATTGGTTCATAGCTATTAGTTTTCTCCTTCTTTTATAGGAGTTGAGAACAATTTAGCCACAGGCTAAATTATTTTTTTTTTAAGAAGACTGCAATCAGATCTTTTGTACTGTCCTGCCATTACTCAGAAACAGCAGCCTGATCTTTGCCCTTAATAAGCAACATAATTATAATTATAACTTCACTGAACTGCACTCATTTTTAATAATATCAAAGTTTCAAGACTGTTAATTGGTATAGTGAAGAGTGGGATGCTTGTAGGGACAGAGAGGGAAATGGTAAATGAAGGCAAAATTATGAACACCTCAGGCTAATATGTACACTACACATATAGTGCAGAGAAATTGACTTAACATATGCATACTTAACATCCTGGAAAAAAATCTAAATTGTTTTTTTTTAATTGTGATAAAATTTAAGTTATCAAATTGAGGAAAGATATTATCAGTATCATATCAACTGTATCATAGCAGCAGCCTGTAGTATCAGAGATTGATAACCGTATTTGAATTCATCAGAGTCCTCACATATGCTTACTTGTATGTTTTTTTGAATCTCAACCTAAATATCTTTTAAAGGGGGACTTTTTCTAAATATAATGAAAAGTTAAGTGGTGAACAAACTGCTATGTTGCTATGAAACCAGTAATCCTAAGGCATTTTATCAAGAACTAAAAGAGATGAAGACTATTTCTTCCTCTAAATTTACTTGAATATCACACCATTAAATCTTTTTACAATATGACACACAAGTAGTGAATCATGTAATCCTGAACAAAATTGCTTAACAAAATAGGGCTGCAGTGAAGACAGCTGACAGGAAGAAAATTACTCATTCAAAAATCACAGACTTTATAACAGATAAATAAATGGGACTGGGAACATGTCAAGTCAGAACTCTCACTAAAAGACTAAATTGAGCCTATCCTATTTTGAACATATCATGAGATTATATGATCAACAAGAAAAGACAACAGTACTTTGGAAAGTGGAAAGCAGTAGGAAAAGAGGAAGACCACATTAAAGATAGATTGAGTCAAAGCCTTGAATTTGCAGGAATAGATCAGGGGTTTTTTTTTTATTAACAGGGCTCTTGGAATAACAACAAATCTAATGAATATTCAATATAAAGTTCTGAAGTAGCATTCAACAAGTTTCCAAATGTCAAGCTATTTGGAACCAAACACTGAGTACACATTATGCAAATACTGAAATATATACAATAGCTCCTGATCTGTTTCTGTCCTCAGTTGAAGTGCAAAGGTTTACATTCAAAGCCCATCAGGATTCAGGACCAAAAGACTACCTGTATATTGGGATTGTACTCATTTACCAGTTATGCCTAATGTTATAGAATAGAGCTTTTGAAAGATTTCATGTTGGTGACAGACCTTTTTAAACATGCATCATTTTGTGACACAGTAATTCAGCACTTTACTAGCAAAACAGAAATTAAATCAGAAGTTATAAGTGATAAAAACATACCTAAACTGTAATAATGAAATGTATGGAGACACAACATATCTCATGAAAATCTTTCATTTATATATTTAAAGCTATATGATTTATTGCTTTTTTAACATAGATTTAGGGGTTTCTTGTTATAGTTAAATCCCAGCAGCTACAACCCCAAATGTCAAGGTCTATTTTCCCCAAATTCCACCAGTGTTCGCATTTGGGGATATTGACTATCTGTGTCAAATTTGGTCCAGATCCATCATTGTTTGCGTTCACAGTGCTCTTTGGATATAGATGAACTACAACTCCAAAACTTAAAGTCCATGTCCACCAAAGCCTTCCAGTATTTTCTGTTGGTCATTTGAGTTCTGTGTGCCAAGTTTGGTTTGATTCCATCGTTGGTGGAGTTCAGAATGCTCTTTGATTGTAGGTGAATTATAAATCCCAACAATTACAACTCTGAATTACAAAAACAAGCCCACCCCGCCAGGATTCAAATTTGGGTGTGTTGGGTATTTGTGTCAAATTTGGTCAAGTGAATGAAAATACATCCTGCATATCAGGTATTTATATTATGATTAATAACAGTAGCAAAATTACAGTTATGAAGTAGCAACGAAAATAATTTTATGGTTGGAGGTCACCACAACATGAGGAACTGTATTCAGGAGTCATGGTATTAGGAAGGTTGAGAAACATTGCCCTAGTACTTCAATTAGCTTAGACTTGACCATGGCCACTTTAAGAATGTTTTAGAATAAGTGATACAAGCCACCCGTACATTTATTTTCACATTAAATCGGCATTGCTTACGGTTATATAAAAAAAATTCTGCCTGAGAAAATTGTGTGGGTTATGAATATGAACACAGACTGGAAATTTGACAAGATTTTTCTAATTATTGTAAAGAAGTACCATCAGCTTTCTGCATAGGTGGCTAGTGACATGTGTAGTATCAGAAAGCAACTCTAACAATTCAAAACAGTCTTATTTAAGAGGCAATTATAGCTACTGTGATCTACTCCTTTTACAGAAAGCAGTACAGGGTTTAATGTTTATGAAAAGGTTGTTTGTTAAACTATCACAGAAATTATACACATTCTTTGGTAACAGATGTTTAGCAATGTTTTTAAATGCAGTATATTTCACAGCCTACTCTTCAATGTTAGCACCAAACTTTAAATATTTTATGACAAAAAGAAAATACCATAAATAATATTTAAGTGCTATGAACTGCTTTGATTCTGTAAAATAATATTAATTTCTTTGAAAAACATCTGCCAGTTTTTTACATCCCCTCCCCCCAAAAAACTCCCAGAAAAGCTTTTATAAAAGATGGATGCAATCTCTGCCTGCAAGTTTGTTGTTCATTCGTTCAGTCATTTTAACTCTTCGTGACTCCACATGGACCAGCCTGCAAGTTTACATTCTCAAAAATTCCACTATAGAGACCAAAAAGGAGAAACTACACACAAAAAAGAAGGTTGATGATAAGGACATTCACGTATATCTTGGCAGCCGTTAACCAAAATGGAGACTGCAGTCAATAATTCAGAAAACAACTAGGGACCACTTCAAAAGGATCAAAAATGCCACAATTTTCTGTCTTCACATGCAACTGTGACGGAGCTTGCTGTGCACCATAGCATGACGCATGGCAGACTCTGCCCACTTTCCTCCCAAAGTGGAGGCAAAGTATTAAAAGGCCCTTCACTTTCCACTATGGGGAGGAAAGTATCATGTGGGTAGCTCCAACAAAGCTACCTGCATTTTTGACCCCAAAACCATGTGTTGGCAGAAAGGTATTGCCATGCATTGCTACCCTTTCTGCCATGAGATGGGAATGGAAAGAGTGCCAACACATCCTTTCCTGCCCTCTATGTGTGATGAGAGGAGGGGGGAGGGCGTGCAGGGTGCCATCAATCACCTTGCGCACCTTCCCTTTTGCCAGGCAAGATGGAACAGCCCAGCTGGACTGTGTGACAATGCTCTAGGACTTGAAACAGCAGCTATAAAAAAAACCTCGACAATCCTCAACACTGGATATCATTGAATATCCAATCAGAATCATCCAGGCCATTGCAAAAATTTACAATTTCTATGTATGACTCTGAAAGCTGGATAGTAAAGAAAACTGGGAAGAAGATAGTTAACTCATTTGAAATGTGATGCTGGAGAAGAGTTCTACAGATACCATACACTACCAAAGGGATAAATAAATAAATATACCATAAATTCTCCTCAGAAGCCAAAATACCTAAAATGAAGTTGTAGTACCTTGTGCTTATGATTTTTTTTAATGAAATGATGTGACTTGTTAGAAAATGCTCAGCAAAGAGGAAGTCAGCATTAAAGATGGATAGACTCAACAAAGGTAGCCACAGCCCTGAGTTTGCAAAATCTCAACAGCATTTCTTAGAAATCTTTCATTCATGGGATCACATTAAGTTGAAACTAGTATAATGGTAATTAACAACAATGCTTACAGTTACATGCTAGTTTTCTAAAAGAAAAGCCAGAAGGGAGTGGATTAGAGCACAGCTCAGTTTATCTTCCTGACAAAGTAGTCCTGAAGATCTTTAGCCAACGTGATTATAAATATTGCAAATTACAACATTTAAATGTCATAGATCCAAACCAGAAGACAACTTACAGCTGGTAATGCAGGTTTTATTCATTTTGGTATAGGGGCAATTCATGCAGCCTCCAGTGGGTCTCAGGATCATAAAACTGTCTTTTCCCCAATGACAACATTGCCCACTCCTGTGCAAAAGTCACCAAATACAGGGGAACATTTAATATTTAAATACCATAACAAAAAGTAATAGAATCTAATGGAATTGTATAGATATGCTCAGCTTCTTATATACAATTCGAAAACATATGCATTATGATCTACTCTTAATACAGTTCAGTGTACTGAAAGAACTGAAATTACAAAAGCATGAAGAATTTGTAGGATCTTTCATTTTATGGATGCTTTGATAGTTTTTATACTTTGCCCCTGGTAGAAAATCAGACATTTAGGATCTATAGAGGAAGGGGAGAAATGACAGAAGATGGTTCTGAAATCCGATTATCTTTTTGTTGTGTGTGTGTGTGTTTTTTAAAATGATTGTAAATGTAGATGAACGAAACAAAAGGCATACACTTGGGTCTTTCTGGATTTTCAACCACTTGCCCAAGCATTCTTTATTTCATTTCATTTACATTTTGAGTAGTAGTAAAGAATCAAACTAAAGAATCCCTATCTAAAAACAATGGTGACATCAACAAAATGTCTTAAAATCAAGATGAAAATCCTTGAACTTTAAAATAATTTCATTTACTAAAATATTTTCATCTTGTTCTGTGTTATGAGAACTCAGGGCAGTATACTAATATGATTTGACTGAACATTGTTAAAATAATTAAATACTGAAATATATTAAACAGATTTAGAAATAACTGAAAATGATATAATTAGACATTTTGGAATAAGTCAGCTATTTAAAGATATCAACATCTCCCTCACCTACAAGGGAGGGAAAAAAAACAATTCAAGTGTGCTGTCCTCTGAATAGTCTTTCAGGAACCCCTCTGTGTTCCTGCCATAAACATGAAAGTGAAGGAACTTTATTCGTTATATAATGTGTTAATAATTGTTAACAGAGAGATATTGTATGCGTACCTATTACTAGATATAGAAATAGCTGAATGGGAAATGGGAATTAGAGTGATATTAGACTGTAAAAACAACCCAAACAGTCTACTGATAAGCAGTTGGGAATCTGGGGGAGGGGGGGGGCAAGGATGTTATCAAGGTCATTTCCACTGGGAAAGTAGTGGTAACAACCATGATGTAATGCGATTTAAGAACCAATAGCTGTTCCATGTACCAGTAGAAAATGATGTTAGCGAATGAACATATTAGAATGCATTTTTGAAATATTATGCTTTTGTACTACAAATTTGCATAACTGTGGTTAACCTTTTAGTCCTAACCATGACTAATGTAGGTTTGTTTGTGCTGCCTTTTCAATAAACTTACCCTTTTGCTTAAAAGGGAGACTTTTATTTAAAAGACAGGTTAGGCCCTATGTATGACCCTGTCAAGGTATATAATGGGTTTCACTTTCATTTACCGAAATGAGTATCAGGGATTTAGTATTCATATAAGTTTTCACAAAGCTAAATCAAATGTTATTCCAGTCAAGGAGCAGGAATTTCCATTCCACCTGCCCCCACTGCTGACCCCCACACACTACTATGGTTACAAATGCTGGACAATGAAAAATGCTTACGGGTGAGGGGAGATTGATTCTATGATCCAACTTCTCTGAAGTGCTAGAGAAGAGTTCTATAGATCCGATCCCCTGCTAAAAAGAGGCATGCCTCCCTCTTGGGTGTCATGGTGTCAATGTGTTTGAGGAGGGGTTTGGCATAGCTGCAGCTCTGTTAGAACTGCCTCAGCCATTCTCACTGTTGAACACTCATCTGTTTTCTATGAACTCGGAAATGGATCCTCACCACTCTTTTGCATGTTTCATTTACTTTTTGGGGGGGGGGGCTGCAGATGGATTCCTTGGCTTCTTGACTTTTGGACTGCTAATTATCCCCACAATTATCCCCACAAGGTGAATAATGTGACAAAGGACAAATGAATGGGTCTTACAGGAAATCAAGCCTGAATTCTCACTAGAAGCAAAGATGACTAACCTGAAGCTGACATATTTTGGATGTACAAGATGACTCATTGGGAAAAATGTTCATACATGATAAAGTTCATACAATAGGGGAAAAGGGAGATTTCACTGCAGGTGGATCAATTCAGTCAAGGCCCTAATGCGAAATCTCATCTGAAGGAGGTTGTTTTTTTTTTTTGCTTTAGTTTTATTTTATGACTTGTAAAGAAGGATACTACAAAGCTTGTGGACTATTTTCCCACCTTTGAACTGGACCTGTTAAAAGTGTCAATATTTTCTCTCCCTATCACCCCCCAATTGGATCAACACAATCCTAAGCATTACAAATTAACCAATATATCCTCTATTGGAACTTTTAAATTCCAAAATGATGCATTATCCTCCTTAGGTTGGTATAACTCACATATTAATATTTGCTAGTCAAAAATGCTGAAATCTCACAGTAGAATGCTTGCAGATTTTGATGAGTAGCACCTCATTAAGGCTTCTTTAAATTTTTAACTTCTAGCACTAACACTGATAATATACAAAACCCATTCACATATACACACTCCATTTATTAATGCAATTATATCCCATTTATTTATTATGTACAGTTGACCCATGTTCATTGAT
Source organism: Anolis sagrei (assembly GCF_037176765.1). Classification (NCBI taxonomy): domain Eukaryota; kingdom Metazoa; phylum Chordata; class Lepidosauria; order Squamata; family Anolidae; genus Anolis; species Anolis sagrei. The sequence continues at coordinate 63,519,587 of NC_090022.1, read as the reverse complement.
TTGAATTTTCAAGATTTAATTTTTCATGGATGTGAATAAAATGTTTTCTCTGAAAATCTCTAGGTCCAGCAGAATCATGTTGGAAGACCAATAAATTCCTACAGAAGTATCCCCTGAGGTTTAAAAAACCCCAGCACATGTTATATAATAATAATAATAATAATAATAATAATAATAATAACAGTAACACTGAAAAAAGAGACAGAAGGCCTGATTCTTGCAGCCCAGGAGCAAGCCATCAGAACAAATGCAATTAAAACCAGGATTGAAAAATCAGCTGATGACCCAAAATGCAGACTGTGGAAGAAAGCAGATGAAACCATTGATCATATCCTCAGCTGCTGCAAGAAAATCCTCACAGATGGACTACAAACAGAGGCACAACTATGTGGCCCAAATGTTTCATTGGAACTTATGTCACAAGTACCACCTGCCAGTAGTAAAGAACTGGTGGGATCACAAACCTGCAAAGGTAGTGGAAAATGAACACGCAAAAATCCTGTCAGACTTTCGAATCCAAACTGACAAAGTTTTGGAACACAATACACCAGACATCATGGTTGTGGAAAAGAAAAAAGCTTGGATTATTGAGGTCGCCATACCAGGTAACAGTTGAATTGAAGAAAAACAATAGGAAAAACTCAGCCATTATCAAGACCTCAAAATTAAACTGCAAAGGCTCTGGCATAAAACAGTACAGGTGGTCCCAGTGGTAATCGGCACACTGGGTGCTGTGCCAAAAGATCTCAGTTGACATTTGGAAACAACAAACACTGACAAAATCATAATCTGTCAACTGCAAAAGGCCACCTTACTTGGATCTGAGCGCATCATTCAAAAATATAGCTGGTCTGAGTCCCTCTACGGAGGTAGAGAAGATCGGGATATAAAAGTTTTTAATAAATAAATAAAAAATATATCACACAGTCCTAAACACTTGAGAAGTTTTTGACTTGTGATTTTGTGATATGAAATCCAGCATATATATCTCATTTGCTGTGTCATACTGTGTTTTTGTGTCAGTAAAACAACAACAACAACAACAATAAACACTTTATTTGTATTCCGCCCTATCTCCCTGAGGGGACTGGGCGGATTCCAACAAAAAAAGGGCAAACATTCAATGTCTCAGTGCAATAATAAATGTAGACATTATATCCCAAAATAACCCCAAATGTGAAAATAACATGTAACATGACATTTTTCATGTTATGTTAAGGTTGCATTTTTCACTTTCACAGAGGTCCTGTGGTCGAAAACCCCAGCAAATATGGAGGGCTGATTGTATATCTAAATGTCTTAAGGTAGGGCACAAATGATAATATAGCATTATTATTTTTCTTATTATCTTTCTGTCTGTCTGTCACTTAAATGTATATACCATATGCTAAGTCAGAAATCCAGAAGGCCATTAAATTGTGTTTAATAGGCTTTGGTAAACCATTAAACTGCCATTTAAATCAGGTCAACATCAACTGGACCTTCAAGTCGAGGACATTCCATAGTGAAAGCCCTCTACTGCATCTCCCCATTAGGTATCGCTTCCAACACAATGGACTACAGTGGAGGGCTTTCTACCAGGACTCAATGCTCAGCCCAACTCTGGTCCCAACATGACCTGTGGCAGGTTCAGGGGTGATAATTTGGTTCCCAGCCCCACAAGGATAACCCATCACTGATCTGGTAAGCAGTCAATAATGACTGACTGAATTACACTATGTAACACAGTTTTTGTTCCCTGGTTATAAATGTCATTTCCTAATTGGTTGTATCATAAAAACATGGGAAAAGTTTATTAAACTGCAAAAACGTTGTTTTTGTGGGACACCCTGCAGCACATTTTGCTATAGTTTTTCAATGAATATCTCATTGTCTCTCAACCAATTCAAGATAGTTTGTGGCAGCACAAAAACAAAGTTTCTGGAGTGTAACAACTACTTTCAAAGTAAGTACAGCACAATTAAACTTTCAAACCAATAACATTTCCCCCCAAATTTTGTTACATAATATTATGCTTAATTTGAAGTAGATGCAAAGTATTTAACTTCAGAAAAGAAAAAGAAAAGAAATTTGGATTACTCCAAAAAAGAAAATGAGCTTTAGTACCACAGAAACCTGAATAAAATCTCCCCTGACAGTAAAAATTGTGTTAAATTATTTACTATAAATTATGGGGGGAAAACACTAACAGATACATCTTTAACTACAAGTAAACTCCCAAGCATCCATTTTCTGAAAATCAAATTATTTTTAAAAGACACATTTTCCCTTTTTTTTCAGACAGCATGCAACTCAAATCTAAATCTTGGAGAAAACAATTGTATATGACACGACATTGGATATATGTACATCTCTGGCTATTATCCATATACAATTCTTTTAAATGATTTTGGAATTGTCTAAAATATAGAAAATATCCTTTTAAAAATTCTTAAATTAGCTTGCTTATTATTTATAACTAAAGCACAATTACTTTGGCATGTTTTAGAAACTCACTGTTTGTAGTCTTGCATTGACAACACTACAATGTCAAAAGATCTGTTGTTGTACAATATTGCAGAACATTTATTAAAAATATATGTATTATGAGTTCCTAACAAAACTAGTTCCACAGAGGTGATATAGCAAGGGTGAAGAAATGAAGTACATACCTGATGCTTCTTGAACTTTCACCTTCAGACCTGTTAAATAAATAAATAAATATTTTGATTATCAATATGAATTTCTCCACCAAAGCATTGAAATTCTATGCTTTAACATATATGCTCTCAAATGATTCCTCCCACTGAAATACAAAAATATTGACAGTATTAAGAAAGAGAAAAATAAAAAAATGGTGAATGCTTTGAAATGTATGGATTCTAGTTATATATGTATAGATGTAGTGAGATAAACATTTTAATAAACATCTAGTAAAGTGCAGTGCTGTTGGATGGCAGCATCCCTGGTTGGGTATGCTTTTGAATGATTATCTAATTTATTTCTGCAGCTTCTGATTCTATGATTGATATGTGTACAGATGCTAGCTTAATGTCTTACACAGATTGCCTTGTGGGATTCTCATACATTCAGATGTATTGGATAAAAACATTAATGTCAGGCAGTGCACACGTATTTGTTACTATAAACAATACTGACAATGTAATCTAGGATCTGAAATTTAAAATTCTAACATTTCCAAGTCCTTTCTATACACTGTAAATATTAGTCTTCTTTCTCAGTATTAAAGGGTCACAGCTAAAATGTAGAGCTTGATTATGCTTATGTTTTGCTTATTTATTTATGTCCTTATTTTAAAGAATTTTTGAATTCATTTTTCATCCTTTTGTATACAAAGGTCACAAAACACATATCACAATATAATAAAAATAACTATGCAATATCTCAACAAAAAATGAGAGTTTTAAACAGTTGCACCTCTAAAAAGAACCAAGTAGAAATCAGAATGCTCAAACTTATGGGGAAAATAATATGTTTCTCCCCCAAAACAACCAGGTACCAAAGTTAATTTTAGTCTCATAAATGCACAGAGTTTTGCAAAACTTCCAAAGAGCTTTTGATTCCTGTCCCTTTACAGCAGCTTTCCTTGCTATTTCCAAAGTTTATTTTCAAAAGGGTAGGCAAGGGAAAGGCTAGGGATGACTTTGGAAATGATAGCATATTTGAAAGGTAGTCACAGGCCATTCTGATCCCGAGAACTTATGTTCATAATTTTTAATATGGAGATTAACACCATTCAAAGCAAGCAAACTTCCATGTTCCTAAATAAAAATAGAATGCTGATGCAGCCGTTTGACAGAATCAGGCAAATGATCTTACATATCCTCTCCACTGGCTGTTCTTCTCACTCATGAAATATTAAAATTGTATACATTATTAGCAACATAGTTGGCAAGTATCTGTGTCTTCAACTTTTGAAGATAGTATGATCAACATATATTAATTTATTCCTGACTACTTCCTTTTATATTTTTAACAGGAGTAGCATTTTAAAAAAAGCCAGATTGGCAGGAAGAATAATATCACATTTTTTTCTTATAAAAGGGAGAGGGAGCAACTGGATTCACCTTACACAAGTCTGGATTGTTTTATTTTTATTCTTGTAGTGGGAAAGTGTGCTCCAGATTTCCTCCCTCTGCTTTTTTACGTGTACAAACCAGTTCTTCAATCACAGGCAACCCCCTCTCCCAGTTTCCCTGCTATTGTAACCTCCCCCCCCCCCACACATTTTAAAAATTTGCATAGTTATCCCTCCATATCCACAAATCCTGCATCCAAGATTTGACCATCCATAGCTTAACCCCCCCCCCTCCAAAAGAACCCCCAAATTCCTAAAAGCAACCTTTGATTTTGCCCATCTATATAAGGAACACCATTTTATTATGCCATTGTATATAATGTGACTTTAGCATCCATATATTTTGGTTTCCATGAGGGACCTCAGCATATACCAAGGATCAACTGTATGTTCCATTTTTCCTGCAGGCTCTCCCTTATCACATTCTACTACCATAAAATAATAATCATAATAATAATCATAACGTAACCCCAAGTTTTAATATTTTGCCAGTATGTCAAATCTCACATAAGACTCGGAGTACATGATGCCACTAGCTTCCCAGTTTTGGATTATCCTCACCGCATTAAAAAAAAAAAGAACTGAAATAGCTACATGCACTACTTGTATTCCATTCAAGTAGATCCAGTCTGCTCTTTGTTTTAGCTATAAGTGGATATTCAAGCCCTACAGGGCATTTTGTGTTAGCAGCCTTCTACACCTAAATTAAACAAATGAGCTGCTAGATTTGAGCTGACCATGGTCCTGCTGATACATATTCCAAATGTTGAAATCTTGCTATACTACCCCTGTCTCAGCAGTATGATTTCATGGCACTGTCTCTTCTCTATCTATTCCTGCTGCTTCTCAGTTATTGCTTTTGTTTTTCTAGCCAGGTTATTCACTATCACTCGGCCAAATTGAAAATATCCAATTCAGTGAACTGCCATTTAACTGTACGTTAAATAGTTATTACTGACAGACATACTTTAGAACAGAACACATTTTTGTCATGCGTGCTAAGTTGGATAGGAGCCAGGTTAGCAACAAAATATCATTTTACAGTGATAGCCACTCCAAAGCTATCATTATTCTCCTAGCAGAATGTAAGGCCATTTCAGGTGGAGATGTCTCAAGGACCAAATAAAAAATAAAAACAGGAGAAAGACAACTGTAGCCAGCTATAATATCAACAACCTTGAAACTAAAGTTAAATGCTTAGTCTCTTGAAAGTTGTTGTTGTTCATTCGTTCAGTCGTCTCCGACTCTTCGTGACCTCATGGACCAGCCTACGCCAGAGCTCCCTGTCGGCCGTTACCACCCCCAGCTCCCTCAAGGTCAGTCCAGTCACTTCAAGGATGCCATCCATCCATCTTGCCCTTGGTCGGCCCCTCTTCCTTTTGCCTTCCACTTTCCCCAGCATAATTGTCTTCTCTAGGCTTTCCTGTCTCCTCATGATGTGGCCAAAGTACTTCAGCTTTGTCTCTAGTATCTTTCCCTCCAGTGAGCAGTCGGGCTTTATTTCCTGGAGGATGGACTGGTTGGATCTTCTCGCAGTCCAAGGCACTCTCAGCACTTTCCTCCAACACCACAGCTCAAAAGCATCGATCTTCCTTCGCTCAGCCTTCCCTAAGGTCCAGCTCTCACATCCGTAGGTGACTACAGGGAAGACCATGGCTTTGACTAGGCGGATCTTTGTTGCAAGTCTGATGTCTCTACTCTTCACTATTTTATCGAGACTGGACATTGCTCTCCTCCCAAGAAGTAAGCGTCTTCTGATTTCCTGGCCACAGTCTGCATCTGCAGTAATCTTTGCACCTAGAAATACAAAGTCTGTCACGGCCTCCACGGTTTCTCCCTCTATTTTCCAGTTGTCAATCATTCTTGTTGCCATAATCTTGGTTTTTTTGACATTTAGCTGCAACCCGGCTTTTGCGCTTTCTTCTTTCACCTTGATTAGAAGGCTCCTCAGCTCCTCCTCGCTTTCGGCCATCAGAGTGGTGTCATCTGCATATCTGAGGTTGTTAATGTTTCTTCCAGCAATTTTCACCCCAGCTTTGCATTCATCCAGCCCCACACATCGCATGATGTGTTCTGCATACAAGTTAAAAAGGTTGGGTGAGAGGATGCAGCCTTGCCGTACGCCTTTCCCAATCTTGAACCAGTCTGTTGTTCCGTGGTCAGTTCTGACTGTTGCTACTTGGTCCTTGTACAGATTCCTCAGGAGAGAGACAAGGTGGCTTGGGATGCCCATCCCACCAAGAACTTGCCACAATTTATTATGATCCACACAGTCAAAGGCTTTAGAATAGTCAATGAAGCAGAAATAGATGTTTTTCTGAAACTCCCTGCCTTTCTCCATGACTCTAAAGCAGAAGGACTATACATCTAAACTTTGAATTGTCAGGAATAAATGGGAACAGAAATGTTTCCTTTGTAGATAGGTTTCTAATTTACTTTCCTAGAATATTCACATTAGCTGTAAATGTTTACACCAGGAACAAAAAAGTGAGTCATTTTAAATGTTCCACATGAGAAAAACACAATTATATTCAAATCCCTATTCAACCATGGAAACCTAATGGGTGACTTTGAGCAAATTATATTCTCTCAGGACATCATCACGTTGCTGTTGCAGGTGGGAGAGTTTTGTTTTCGTGTGACTGCCTCCTGAAGAAATCTGGGAAGTGTTGGTTATAGAAGTCAAGGACCTCTCTGGCTGAGAATTACAAAGGCCCTACCCTAAATGACATTTTCAGGTGGTCTATATGTTCAAAATGGTTTAGTTTACGTATGCAAAGCTTATCTATCTCGGTATTGCAGAACTGCATCTTTCACTATTAGCTATGCTGGCTAGATCTGCTGCTATAAACACTTATGCAGGACTGCAAAATTCTAACTCCTGGCTTAAAATAAAGCACAATAGTCCTTCTCCTTTGAAGGCTAAAACTCTTTCTTGTTAAGGTTAGTATCTATTACTGTTTTATTTCATTGAATCATTTGCACCCTACCTGCCAGGCTAAAGTGCTTACTAGAAGTGGCTCACAACACCAACTCACTATTTGAAACAAAGGCAAACAAAGAACACTACATTCAAACTGCAGCAAGATTATCTCAGAGAGTAGGAATAGAGCACACTGCTAAAATTCTGCACTGTTTTCTATTGTCTATTTCTCAGCAGCAGTTCAATACATAATCTTTTAGTATATTTTAGTGCACACTTGATTCAGTATAAAAACACAGCATCAATCACCACTTCTATTCTTCATTTAGAATGTCCTGATTTAAGAGTCTGTAAGAATTTGAGATTGGAAACATGAACTCCCCTTTTATTGAACTGGAAGATGTACTGAATTAGGTTCAATAAAAGTAGTATGGCATGAACAAACCAATTAAAAGACTGGTGAGAAAACAGAGCAGGCATTTAATATTTTAGCAAAAGTTTGGCAAATGTTATCTGACATGCTCATTCATGGTGCTTGTTCAGTAAATGACAACACGGCTATGATTTTGCATTATCCAACAAGAACATACAATTAAATATTTTATTTAACTACTGCTGGGAATTGAATGCAGCATTTAAATAGTGCTCAGTGAGTGGCAGTGCCCAAAGCTAATAACTATAGTAGCATTTGTTTAAAGTTCAATATATGGATTGCTTAATCAAGCTTTGCCCTCTAGAGGGTCATGCTTAAACATATCTGTAAAGAAAGGAGGAAATGACATGGCATTACACAACACTGATTTCAGTGCTGATATGCAGCAGTTGCTTCAAATGGTGTTTCGTTTTGGAATATTCAAAGCATTACCAAAAAGAAATATTACTATAAGTACCGAATACATATATATATAGCTAAATGTAAATGAAAGTTAACATGAGAAGCCATCCCTCCATTTCAACTGCAATATTGTGGCCTCTGAGGGAGGGAAGAGCAGCCAGGCTCAGTTCCATCATGCCTTGGTACCAGTGACCAGGGAGAGTCATCATTTCAACTGGCTGAGAAATCGCAAGCAGTTTCTGCCAGACTTAATCCCCACTTCCATCCCCACCTCTTTTTCCTTGGATAGTACCAAATTTCCTAGAATCTAGTTCACCTTCTAATGCAATGCACACCTTAATTTTCAAAACTCTGAAACCACCAAAAGTATTTGTTGGCAAATATAATGCCCAGTGGAAAAAGTGCACTCTGTAATTTGACCAAAAATGTGTGCATTACAGTTGCCACTTCTTAGAATTCCTTTTTTAAAAACAAAAGTGTCGGGATACCAAATCTTCCAGCAATTGACAGCAAAACCAGAGAAATAGGAAATTCTTCCCTCAAGAAGCCTCTACTGTTTATCCTGCCTGAGCTTCCTTGAGTGAAACTACAATGTAGAATTAATCCAGCTTGACACCACTTTTACTGTTCTGACTCAATGCTATGGAATCCTGGAAATTGTAGTTCTTTGGAGTTTGGAGCCAAAATATAAAGCTATGAAAAATTCAAGTCATGTTAGGCTTTTGAATGTCCTTTATTTACAATCTCTTCAGAAATAAGACAACTCAGAAGTCAGAATTCTGTAAGGTATATTCATTCCTTCATTCAAAATCAGTACAAATTCCATGTTATTTCAACAGCATTACAACACAACCTTCAGGGATTTAAATAAGTATTATGGTGATGTGTGCAGAGAATAATGGGGTTATAAGACCTTTTAAACTAGAGATGCAACAATCTTAATTTGAGATCTCTAGCTCCTGCATGCAAATCATATCCTTTACCACTAATTTTTGCAGACTTCTGTTCCTGAGTAGGAGTAAAGAGGTAGGATGAGCATAACTATGATTACATTTAGAGATTCTCAAAAGATTTCCAATGAAGAATTTTCCATCCCTGATTCAGCAACTGGTACTTATAGGTACTCGCTTACTGCTGTACTTCCAGTGGATCAGGGCCTTCTAATTAGGGGAAAAAATCCACCTTCTTATTAAACTTTAACCATGAAGGTATTTGGGGAATAAAAATGTAAATGTTGGTGAGGGTGGAAAAACAAAACAAAACAGAAATACAGTCAGGAGATGAAAGGAGGTCTCATGCTTTGGAAGATCCTTTCTCAATTGGACAGTTTTCACATCTTCCAGGCAACAATACTGGGTTTCATAACCATGTGGGAAAGACATTCCAGGTTGGCAGGAGACAATTTAATAATATAAAAAGAGCCCTTTTGAGGAGGGCAGTAATCATAACCATAATCATAATAATACTTTATTTATAGGCTGCCCTATCTCCCTAAGGGGACTCAGGGCAGCTTCCAAGTAAAAACGCAAACATTCAGTGCCATGGTAATGAACAAACACAATCAGAAACAGTACAAAGTAATATCATTATAAATTAATACATTATTAAACAAGAAAAAGTCTACTATTGTCCATCTCTAGTATAATAAAATGTGCAAGAGGGCCAACCTCCATGCCATGATCTACAAAGTCCATAGATTGGCCCATCATAAATGTTTTGATCAATGAATTAATTGATGACAATTAGTAAATGTTGTAGTGAATTTTTTTCAAATTAATTTTCAAATCTAATCTAGGAACTCGTTTTTTGTCAGTAGCACCCCAGATAAACAAAAGTGAGTTTAGCCACAAAGAAATATATGATAGACATACGAGTCATTGACTCATATCCACAGGGAGAAAGATAATCTACTATTGTCCATTTCTAGTATAGCCATTTTTAATTCTCTCCCATCATGTGTGTGTTTATTTACTTATCATTTAGTTTATGTTTTTCCTCCTGTTGAAATTGAGTCCTGAAATTGGAGTAAAAACTATGCTAGGATTGTTGAGCTGAATTTAAATACTATACTTCACACAACCCCCCTGTTGAGCCAGCTCCACTGGCTGCCAGTCTGCTACCAAGCACAATTCAAAGTGCTGGCTTTAGCCTACAAATCCCTAAATGGTTCCGGCCCATCTGACCTATCCGTACATATCTCCCTCTATGAACCATCACAGAGGGTAAGATCATTTAGGGAGGTTCTGCTTTTGGTTCTGCCTCCATTGCAAATGTGGTGGGCAGGGATGAGAGGCAGGGCCTTCTCAGTGGTGGCTCCTAGGCTCTGGAACTCCCTCCCCAGTGAGATTAGATCAGTGCCCTCCCTCCTGACCTTTAGAAGAGAACAAAGATGTGGTTGTGGGATCATGACTTTGGCTAATAAATAATGCAGTACAAAGATTAATTAAGGAACATGTGCAATGACAATTCAGAATGGCTATGGTATATGATATCCGGATCATAGGATTCTAATGTTTATACTAAGATGATTTTATGCTTTGTCTGAATGTTTACATTTTATGTATGTCTTATGTTTAATGGTTTTAATTGATTTTAAGTTCATAGTTATATGCAGTAATTACTTATGCTTTCTTTGTGCACTGTATGTTGGCATTGAATTTTTATCATTAGTATGTTGTACACCACCTTGAGTCTTCCCGGGGGTGACAAAGGTGGTATATAAATACAGTAAATAAATGCAAGTAGTCATGCACAAATTTGGTCTGCACTGCATAGCTGATTGCACAATGAAACACTGAGGTGCATCCTTCTCTTGATAGATCTCCATTTAGAAATTTATTTCAGAAAACACAATGAACCTTCCACCTAAGTTTTAGAATATGAATTAATTGGAGCCAATTTTAGTAATTCAATAAGGAATTACTAGTTCCAGTATGTTGATTCCTATTGCCATTGTGATCTGTTTTTATATTATGATAATTTACAAGAACACACTATTTCATTTTTAAAACCCTATGATTCTTTGTTGTTTTTAAAAGCCTATTTATAATATTCTTCCATGGTGGGATCTGTCCTAATAAAGCCATCACTTTGAGTATGTAGGCACTGATTCTCACATAAATTTAAAATGTAACATTGTTAGAAGAGCCTTTAATAAAATGCTTTCTATATTTCAATTTGTAGGTTCAATTTGTATTCTCATTCTCAAGTCTTCAAATTTAAAAGGTTGAGACTCAGACATAATGACTTAACTGCATCAATAATCCATAGACAATGGATTCGTAGGTGAAGATTAAATGGCACTTTATAATCCATGCTGCAAATCTCTTAAGTGTCAAAGAGCTTTTAGGCTTAAAACAATCAGCAAATTATTTTGCAAAAAGAAATTACTAGGGAGAATACCAAGATAAATGAGGAATTTTTAGTACACAAAACCAGATTACAAAAGTACTTGGTAGTATGTGAAAGGACAATTAATCCCAGAAAATTTACTTTAGCTGCCTTATTAATACACTGAAGATATATGAAGAAATTTTTCAAAAGAAAAACCAATAACCTAAGTAAGCACAAGACGCAATTATATCCGGTTTGGGGGCATTGACAGAGAGGATTACACTTCATGTCAGCCCAGCTGGCTGGAGATTTAAAGAGAGATATTCTCAGTCAAGACATAGACAAAATTTACTGAGCTTCTTTCTCATATGAGAATTACCCTTCTTATGTTCCCCAAGTGCGTTCTAATTGGCCTAAATCTATTAGTCCCAAGTAGGGTAGATGCATTGAATTAATGGAATTTGTGTAAGTGTTGAATTACTCAGTCCCTATTGATTGGTTCTTTCTGGAACTTACAATTACATTGAGTGTTTTGTTGAAGGCTTTCATGGCCAGAATCACTGGCTTGTTGTAGGTTTTTCAGGCTATATGGCCATGTTATAGAAGCATTCTTTATTGACGTTTCACCTGCCTCTATCTGAGGATGCCTGCCATAGATGCAGGCAAAACATCAGGAGAGAATGCTTTTAGAACATGACCATATAGCCCAAAAACCTACAGCAACCCAATAGCATTTAGGCCACTATTGAGAAATTCCAATTCAGGAGGACAAAGAAGTATTCTTACTTTACATAATGTTTTTTTAATGGCAAACTTCTGCAAGTGGCAGACTAAGTTATGAATGAAGAGATTTTACTAAATTTCTGGGGTAACTTTCGTATTTTAAACAAGCTAACCTCTTTCAGTCTCAGACCCCTTTCCCCATGCAATTTAATAACACAGTAAATTGTGCAGCGTAAGCATTTTGAATTCTGTCAAGTGATATAGTTACTAGTAGCTTGAAAAAAAAAAGCTATCCAAGGGAGAAACTGGCCTGATAACCATAAAGGTACCAAATGCTGAGTAGTGTTGGAAACTAAATAGGATCAGCCACTGTTTTTACTTGGATGGGAGACCACCTATGAATATACCAGGTTCTGTCAGCTATATTTTGGACAAAGGGATTAACAAAACTATTTCTGAATTTTCCTTGACTAAGATTGTTTTAACTGCTTTTACATTATCTGTTTAAATGGATAAACCATTTAAAATATTTTCATCTTTTAAACTTTAATAATTATTTATTGTTTTAAGTATATTTTATTGTGAGCTATCCTGGGATCTTTAGATGAACGATGGAATATAAACATTTTAATTAAGAAAGAATAAGCTGACAAGTGTATGAAGGTATATGAATAATGTGGTTTTATAGTGGTAATTGCAATGTTTTATATGTTTTAATGCTCTTAATCTCATTGAAATTTTACAATGAAATGTTTATTTAATTGTATATTGGAAGTATATTGTTTTTAAGGCATTGAATTATTGCCTATGCTGTAAGTCACCTTGAGTCCCCCTCAGGGTCAAGAGAGGCAAGATATAAATACAGTAAATAAATAAATAACAACACAAACAAGGAATACATAATGTTAGGGAAGGCTTTATTTAGTTCTGGATCAAGCAGACAGTATCAGGTACAAGTAAAGTACCACGACATAGTTATTATATTCTAGCACACACAGCTCACTGACATATCTTTAATACACAGGTCTATTAGTGGACTGGAGTTGTCATTTCAGAGTGGAATAACCTTAAACTTCAATTTAATTGGAATGGACTTGGAACTAGAAGATAGAGTGCACAAGAAAACAGTGGCAACCTTCCTTGTTGAATTTTACACACTGATGCAACATTTTCCTCCCACTCATGGTAATAAGATATCAGTCAGAAATGTCCTTGGTATTTCTTTCCTTTCACATTGAATGCAGTTCATATATAATTTCAAATATGGTTTATCTTTTTTTCATGTGGTTTGTTCACTTATTCAATAAAATTATATCTGATAATTATCTTACCTCTTGAGAATTTAGTTGCTTTATTCTTTTTATAAAACAGCTTAAATATTATGGCAACCAGACTGATTGATAACTGGCGAATAGAAGGAGAAAACGTGGAGGCAGTGACAGACTTTGAATTTCTAGGTGCAAAGATTACTGCAGATACAGACTGCAGCCAGGAAATCTGAAGACGTTTACTAATAGGGAGGAGAGCAATGATAAAATAGTGAAGAGTAGAGACATCACACTGGCAATGTAGATCTGCATAGTAAAAGTAATGGTATTCCCTGTAGTAACCTATGGATGTGAGAGCTGGGCCATAGGGAAGGCTGAGCAAAGGAAGATAAATGCTTTTGAACTGTGGTGCTGGATGAAAATTCTGAAAATGCCTTGGACTGCAAGAAAATCCAATCAGTCCATACTCCAGGAAATAATGCCTGACTGCTCACAGGTGGGAAGGATATTAGAGTGAAAGATGTAATATTTTGGCCACATAATGAGAAGACAGGAAAGCTTGGAGGAGATAATGATGCTGGGTAAAATGGAAGGAAAAAGGTAGAGGGGCTGACCAAGGGCAAGATGGATGGGTATTATCTTTGAAGTGACTGGCTTGACTTTGAAGGAGGTGGGGTCAGAAGAGTCAGAAGTGACTTAATGAATAAACAACAAACAAACAAATACCTCCTGATGTAACTATTTTGCTCAGCAGTGGCTGACAGATTGACAGATGTTCTGCAGAAAAGCTCTGACCTCAACAACTATTGGTTGATTGCACATATGCACTAGAAAAAAAAACTCCCTCATGCCACTGCTGGCTGACCACTTTCATCCTCTATCTCTAGTACCCATATCATAGTGTAAGTATACTCTGCCAGCTTCAAACAGGATCACTGCTACAACCTTTAAAATAAAAGCTCTTTCCAAAGGATGCCAGCAAGAGGCCAGCACAGATTGCTCAGTAAACATCATGATGGAACATATTAATTATATAGTAGTTTGTTTACACAACATCATGTGCTTCCAATTGAACACAAGAGATTTGGTCCCCCAAAGTAATTGCAGTTTACTTTGCAATAGCAACAGTTGTGGGTTTCTGACATCTACAGGCTTCACATAACTGAGGGATTTCATTGATGCCTGTTTTGTGTGTATTTATCAATAAATCATCAATAGCATCACAAGCAAGCTTAGACATTGCACAATCCCAAATGAACAGTTTCATTATTTATATTCCTTGTTCATCAGGAAATCTCAAGCTTCAGCACAGCCATAATTTTAACACAGTTATTCTTTACTGTCCTTCAGGTGATTTGGTGGTTCTCAGTTGCCTATTTAAAAATTATGTTGGAAAAACAAGATGATAGAACTGCTTTTTTCTATGTTCCCAGTGTAAATGGTGGTGTAAGAAATAGCTGTAGGTTGAAAGAGGCACTGCTTAAAACACAATGAAATTTTGCAGCATTCACATTTGTAATTTTTGCATATTTTTGTATCTTGTCTGTACCAAGAATTATGTAGCACACAGGCAGGGTGGGAAAGAAAAGAATCAGTAAACAAAGAGCATGGGTGCATTTACACTACAGAATTAATGAAGTCTGAAACCACTTTATCTGCCATGGCTCAATGCTATATTATCATGGGATGCGGAATTTTACAAGGACTTTAGCTTTCTCTGCCAAAGAGTGCTGGTGTCTTACCAAACTACAACTAGTATTAGCCATGGTAGTAAAAGAGGGTCAAACGGCATTCATTCTACAGTGTAGATATACTGAAAGAGTTAAAAAATAATTCTGAAAAAGAATTGAAACAATCATCCAGATGTTGCTGGACTGTAACTTCATGAATATTAGCAAGCACAGCCCATGGTGAGGAATGCTGAAGCTCAATAAAATCTGGAGGGCCACACAATTCCCACCCCAATGTATAACAATACAACTTTAAGAAAATATGTAACAAACTCAGCATTTTTTAAAATATATATATAATTTTCAACACTTGTTCAAAAAAGCATCCCATGTAATTGGTATTTATTTATTGGGTTGTTGAAGGTTTTTGTTTTTTTTACTATTTGGCCATGTTCTAGAGGCATTCTCTCCTGACGTTTCGCCTGCATCTATGGCAAGCATACTCAGAGGTTGTGAGGTCTGTTGGAACTAGGAAAATTGGGTTTATATATCTGTGGAATGTCCAGGGTGGGACAAACAACTCTTGTCTGTTGGAGCTAGGTGTAAATGTTTCAACTGGCCACCTTGATTAACATTTGATGACCTCTTAGTTTTTTGGTGTGGCTTGTTAGTGCCTGGGGGAATCTTTTGTTGAGAGGTGATTAGCAGTCCCTGATTGTTTCCTCTCTGGAGTTTCCCTGTGTTTGGGTGTTTTTTGTTCTTTTTTTGCTGTTATAATTTTAGAGTTTTTTTAAATACTGGTAGCCAAATTTTGTTCATTTTTATGGTTTCCTCCTTTCTGTTGAAATTGTCTACATGCTTGTGGATTTCAATGGATTCTCTGTGTAGTCTGACATGGTGGTTGTTAGAGTGGTCCAGCATTTCTGTGTTCTCAAATAATATGCTGTGTCCAGGTTGGTTCATCAGGTGCTCTGCTATGGCTGACTTCTCTGGTTGAAGTAGTCTGCAGTGCATTTATATATTTATTGCATTTATATAACACTTTTCTCACACTTGGGGGGACTCAAAGTGGTTCACAACATTATCAGTGGCAAAATTCAATGCCTTACATGTCTAACATCATCACGTATTAAATCAACAACATAGGACAATAGGTTTAAACCATTAAAATTATAAAACAACATTCACCGACACAACATAAAACATTTAGACCTTGCATCAATCCCAGGTTTTATTTTAACTACTTCCATATTCCTGCCATTCATCAAATCTGTGTTTGAATAGCCAGGTCCTAAGTTGTTTCCTAAACACTTGAGCGGGAGGGCATCTAATCTCACGGGGGAGGGAGTTCCACAAAGCCTTCAGATTTGTGGTAGACATTCCAATTCACTTAGGGAATGTCTGTCTGTCTGTCTATCTATCTATCTATCTATCTATCTATCTATCTATCTTTCTATCTTTTATTTATTTATTGCATTTATATACTGCTTTTTTCACCTCTGGGGGTACTCAAAGTACATCAAGTAATGGCAAGATTCAATGCCAAAATATATAAAAAACCAAAATATAAAAACTAATTTTTTTTGTCGTGTCAGGAGTTGCTCCTGTTGTGAGAGAATTGGCCGTCTGCAAGGACGTTGCCCAGGGGACGCCCGGATGATTTGATGGTTTTATCATCCTTGTGGGAGGCTTCTCTCATGTCCCCACATGAGGAGCTGGAGCTGACAGAGGGAGCTCATCCACCTCTCCCCGGATTTGAACCTGCAACCTGTCGGTCTTCAATCCTGCCGGCACAGGGGTTTAACCCACTGTGCCACCGGGGGCTCCCTAATAACTAAAATGATAACATATAACTATAAATTAAATCAATTAAAATCATATTAAACATAGAACATAAACACACATGTAGACAACTAGAAACATAGAATAAAAACATCTTAATATAATATTCAAATCACATAATCCAGAATCGTAATGTGAAGCCATTCCAATTGTTGATTGCACATATTGTATGCATCAATCCATCCATATATCCATCATTAACTGATGGATGAACAATTCTTGACACTTGATATCTAAATGCAAATAATTTCAGTAAGGTTATTAAAGACAGTTCTGATAATTTGTAGAATGGGTCAGGAGTGTTAATAGAAAGTCGGGATATGGACCACAAATACAGATGAATTCAGTTTTTCAGTCTTAACTTCACTTCTGCAATACAGATTAATACAATTACAGAATGTTTCTTCCATCCATGCTGTTTTCTTTGACTAATTTTAAATTATGTCATTTGATCCCACAATTACATGAAAAATCTGATCTTGCTGAGTTTTAAAATTTCATGAACTTCCACAGCTTCTTGCATTCTCAGTGAAAACATCTGTAAAACTTAGCATGCTGTGCAACTAGTGAGCCACTTTTACAGTATTTTAATAGTCTTTAAAAAAGGCATTTCTGGTTGTTTTTGTACTATTTGTGAGCAGCAGTTTCTTTGACTTTTAATAACAAATGTCTGTGTCTTTCAAAGGTCTCAGATTCGTGACATGCACTCCTCTCCAGCTGTCATCACCATTGTAACTGTTTTTTTTATTTTGACCTCAATTTTAAACATCTAAATCCTACTTCCTCTCAACATAGAGAAAAATAAAATAAAAATCAATCAACGTGGTCACTTTTCTACTCAGCCCCTGATGTTAATAGATACACTTCAAACCTTTGTCTAACTGGTTGCCAAGTCTCTGCACCATTTCCTAACTATTGACTCTTATCTTTCTATGGAACATGCATCTCAGCGCCATAACAAAAGAATCACTGCAGTCATGTATCTCCTTTCCCAGGAGCAGCACACATTCTGTTTATTTAGGAAAAGAAAGAAAAGGCAATCAGGAAAAGAACTGAGAATATAGGCTTCACATGGAAAGACAAATTTCTAGTAAGAGAGAAGGTCAGCTGTGACCAGCAGTGCTGTGAAATTTGAAGAGGCACAAATGGAGGGTGAAAAGGAGAAATGTGCCAAGAGGAAGGCGCATCAAGCCAACCCTGTCTGGAACTGCCTTACATCTGAAAACCGACGCCCTCACTATGGAAGAACATGTGGGTCAACACGTTCTTCCATAGTGAAGGGCTCTACAGTTATCCACCGGACACTACAGTTGGAAGGCCATCATACTTGGACAATGAGGGATCACCTAAATAAGTAAATAAGTATTACAGAAGACCTTCTCTGGATGACAAATGTACTGGAAACAGTAGACCTTTACTTTGAAATTATCATGGCATTTTATATACAACATGGGCAGTTTTGTGAGAACATTTGTACAATTAAAAATTGAAGAAATACAAACATTTGTTCATGTTAGTTGATGAAAAGGGATTATTATTATATAAAAAGCTGTTGCAGTATACCAGAATGTATCTATCAGTTATTTGCTTTTCTTTGCTCTTTGCTTTTTCTCATTCCATTTTTATTTCTTTTCAACACTAATTAAATACAAATAAAAATCTATGTGAAAGGTAAAACAAACACAACTGGCTCCTCCAGAACCATCAACCTTGATCAAGACATTTAATTTTAAAATTCACAGAAATGAGATTTTTCTAGGATACCTCATTTGAGACCATGGCATGGGTCCCAACATGGGTCCCAACAACAAATATATAGCTGTTAATGTATATCTCACCTTTCACCCAAAATGGGATACAATAAACTTGTATATATACATAGTAATGTATTTTCTGCTGAAACCTTTCACAAATTAGGTTAGATTGCTCTGGGACAGAAGTACAAAGCTGAGCAGTTTTGAAACTGAGGTTTTATCAAAAGGATGCAGATGTCACTTATTTCAGTTGTTTAATCTCTTCAAATGATATTTTTGGCAGCCTGAATGAAAAGGAAGTTGTGTGGAGGAAATTTATCAAGAGGTACTCCCTGTATTTTAGGAAGGTTAGAGAGGTGAGAGAAAAGAGATAAGTTATCTTTGTACAGAAAGCTTCTGTGAAGTATTTAACTTTTATTTGACAGAAGGGGGTTTTGATTCCAGAATATTTGAGCATTGTGATTGTATAGTTTGGAAAAATCAGTTCCTGTGATTCTATATGATTCTATATTGTGAAGCTTTGAACACTCTCAGTATCAATAATTTCTTTTCTTTCCAGCCTCGAGTGCCCAACCCTGCCCCCAGTTTAAGTATCTCATCTGTAAAAGGTTCACAATCACAGGCTTATAGTATCTTTTGGCAGTCTCTCATCCTACTACTAACCAAAAACATTCTGCTTCAAGATAAGATGGGATCTGGTGCTTTTAGGTTATTTATGCCCTGGTCTCTTGGCACAAGAGATAACAACATACTTCTTGTGTTCTGAATTTGTACTGAAAAATTCCAGATTCTGGGGATGTTCTTCTTATTCTCTGTAGGCTTCCAAATATCACAGAATATAATATTAAAGATTAAAGCATGTATTCATATGAAAAGACAAAAAAAATTCCAAAATCAAAAATACTTCAAAAATACTTCAAAATCTGAAATGTTCATACGGGAGGCTAAGATAGTGACACCTGTGTTTTCTGTACTTTTCAATGTAAGCAAACTTTGTTTCATGCACAAAATTATTTTAAAATATTGCATAAAATTACTTTTAACCACTAGGCTATGTGTATAAGATGCATATGAAACATGAATGAATTTCATGTTTTGACTTAGGTCCCATCTCCCAAGATTTCTCATTTTGTACAGTTAAACAAATACAGATTTTCAAAATCTAAATATATTTATATCTAAAATACTTCTGGTTCTAAATAACAGTATTTGTATATGGGATATCAACCTGTGGAACTGTAGAATAATAGTTTCTGTTTACTTGGGTGACTCCCCAGATGTATAGAAGAAAATAGGTCTGTGAATTAGAAACAGATTTTGTAGTATGTAAATGGAGGGGAGATGGTGCTTGCGGAGTGATAAATACTCTGGTCTATACTATATATATTGCAAGAAACCTTGTATCTTTTCTACTCTCCAAAGCCGCAACTTCAATTATGTAATAAATTCTAACTCTCATATTTGGAACTAAATAACAACAGGCTGTTGAAAGGGTTTTATTATCTCCCTGAGGGCTGAATGTAACATGATGGGCTGTTGAGTTAATCCTCTACTAATGATTTTCTCTGACTAGATACAGAATTCATCAGTAGCATGCTCTCTTAACAAGGATTCTCTTAGATCTGCAGTGTCATGCATACACATTGCTTTCCTGCATAGATTCAAATTGTGTTTCTGGAGCCTAAGATGAAAACACATTAGACACCCATGTAGCCATTTAAATTGTGCACCTCTTATTTGCTCTTTGCTATATATTAATGTCCAGATTCAGAGACTGAGAGCCTGTACTCTCCGTCATAGATGCCAAACCCAGCCAATCACTGTCAATCAGAAAATGCTTAATCTGGCACTCATTGCTATAATAAATCATGAACACAACAGGAAGAAAGTAATTATCTTTTGATGGACTGAAGTCAGAAGGTAAACAAGTTGCTCTGGATACAAACGTTCTGCTTCTCTTCAGATCCTATCCTAGCAACCAAACAGGCAAACAGCATGAAAATATCCATTCTCCCAGAGAGAAAACAAATGCAGTGTCTTGGCATCAGGATATATATGCTGTCTGTGATGTTGTTATAGCCAATAAACTTCCAGTTTTTCACACATATAGCTCATGCTTTCTGATTCATGTTCTTCCATGGTACACATCCATATACACCTAGATCACTGAAAAAATTGAATGCCTATTTTGTATGCTACAATTCTTCATTCCTGAAATACAATTATTTTTCCAGTAGGTTCTTGTGGGTTTTTTCGGGCTATAAAGCCATGTTCTAGAGGCATTTCTCTTGACGTTTCGCCTGCATCTATGGCAAGCTTCCTCAGAGGTTGTGAGGTCTCACAACCTCACAACCTCACAGACCTCACAACCTCTGAGGAAGCTTGCCATAGATGCAGGCGAAATGTCAGGAGAAATGCCTCTAGAACATGGCTCTATAGCCTGAAAAAACCCACAAGAACCTAGTGATTCCAGCCATGAAAGCCTTCGACAATAGAATTGCATGAACTTACTTTGTTAAGAATATATATTTAGCAGAAATACCACATAGCTATCCGCATTCAATCATTTTTTCCTGTCTAAGGGGTAGTTAAGAGGATTAAAAGATCACCAATTCAGAAGAATAACATAGCCAGAAATTGCTTTCAGTAATAGATATATTAAAATGCACTGAGCATCTATTATGCTGAGTAAACATGGTGCAATTGTGCCATCAAAAGTAATTCATTAATATGCATAGGACTCAATTATGGCAATTCACATTATTCTGTTAGCTCTATGCCAACTACTAGCACTACTAAAATATAAATATTTCAACTTTTGTCATGCAGTGTGCAAAAGAGAACAGTGCAAGATCAGTACTGGCAAATATTTTATCACAGACTGGCACTACCTGTATCATAACTAAAGGCAAAACTGGAGATGATTTAGTATTTACAGTTTACATTTTAATATGAATTAACAAAATATTCATCTCAAATGGGAATATGAAAAATAGTGCTATTATAGTATTAGATTTTGTACTTCTCTAACTTTTACAATGGAGCTTTCCACTAAAAAGTAAATTCACTGGCAAAATAAACAATAAAGTCATCCAGCAAGAGAAAAAATGTGCATATACATGCCTTGAAGTCACTTATCAATATATGGCAGCCCAATGAATTTTATGGGGTTCTCTTAAGGACTCTTCATCAAATACAACTAAGTGGCTGTATGGGACAGCCAGCTGTGCCCAACCATGAAATATGTTTGTCTGGTCTCTTTTGCCCCTATTACATTTTAGTCAAAGTATACTGAAAGGTTCACTTGTAAAGCAAACAGAATGCTTTTGCAATAAAACAGCTCAATATATGGTAGGGAAAAATAATCCAATGTATCTGTGAGAAATATACTCTATCTAGATATAACACTTTTATTGCATAGCCAATGGAGACTGATTTATTAGAAATAAGGGCACACTGAGCCCCCACACTCTCTCAGGCTGCCTCCTTAAGCAAACCATACATATAAAATCCATATGATGTAGCTTACTCCTTGTTAAATGTCTCAACACTTTTTCTTCATTGAAGTCAGCAGAAAAGTTCCTCCCCACAAAAATTCACAGGCACACAATATTCTCACTCTTTGCAAATACATGGAGACCTATATGGGCTAAGGTTGGTAGCTGTTCAAAAAGTAGTGATAGGATGGAGTGTGAGCTATGAAAGAACAATGGGACCAATTATTCATAAATAAGTTCCACGAGCAATGTGTTATTGTAGAATCCAGCAATACACAAAAGAGCAGCAGATGCTTCTGCTCCTAACAAAAAAATCTAACATATTGCTACTAAAAGTGGGTGAACAAGCACAATTTGGCTTAGGTAAGCCTAGACCACTGCTTTTAAAACTGTGGGTCCCAACTACAAATGTGGTTTCCTTAGCTCAATATTGGGATCACTATAAATTTGGCAACAGTGAAAGGTTCCTGAACACATCACAGCCCTGAATAGACTACTGCTTGTACTGGTACTTTAATTTGACTTTTTATGTTTCAGGGTCCTATGATAGTTTCCTTCTGGTAAGGAAATGAGAGAAGAAACATTAGATTTGGTGTGCTTTAGAGCCAGAGTGGTGTTGTGGTTTTAGTACTGGACTATGGAAGATCATGATTTGTAATCCCTGCTTGATATGGAAACTTGGTAGGTGACCTTGGACAAAATACACACTTTCAGACTCAAGACAGAGGCAATAACAAACCTCCTCTGAATAAATTTTGCCAAAGAAATCCTGTGATAGATTCACCTTATGGTCATCATAAATCAGAAATTACTTGTAGGCACACAACAACAACAGAATCTCAGGGATAGAGACAGAAAGGAAGTTACCTTGAGGAATGACATCTTAATTTACTTCCTTCTCTTTTACTTTAGATGTATTCAAAAATGGCCCACAGATTACCATCTGGAGAACAGACTGGTAATGAGATTTAAAAAGATGATGGACATCCCTAGGCTAAGTAATGTTCATTTCTCATACAGGTAAAACATTGCTACACTGGGATATTTACTTAAGACTTTCTCCTTTAATCTTTGCAAAATCAAGTAAACCTAGAATATCAAGAATATCCACCAACATATATTTGACTTTCTTCTTATATTAAAACTATGAAATACATATTCAAAAGTCATTTAACATTACAATATCTCCTTCATATGACATGTTAAAACTGGTATGTGAATTATTTTAGAATATTTTAAATGTGTTAATGTAAGTCACATATTTTACTGTGAGTGTGCAATTCCTACTAGATGGGAAGACTAACACATTTACTATTATATACTAGATTCCACTTAACTGTACAATTTAAAAGTTATTCCATACACTCAACTAAAGACATGGTATGATTGATTTGATAAACAATCACATCAGCATAAAATATGTTCTTTTTGGTAATACGAAACATAGGAGCAAAGGATCATGACAGAGAGGTCAGACCAACCACGATTCCTGGGGAAGGTAATGGCAGCCCACCTCAGTATTCTTGCCAAAGAAAACCTAAATGGATCAGTATAACCAGAGATATGTTGGTATGCCATCAGAAGATGGGATTCCCAGGTCAGAAGATGGTCAAAATGCTACTGGGTAGGAGCAGAGGATAAGTTCAACTAGCCCCAGATGTTAATATATTAATATATAATTATTTATATGGTAATTTAGAAATCCTGATATACAAAGAGCAACTTTGTTGAGAAGTGTTTGCTAGCTGGTCAGTCATCTTCAACTCACTCCACAACTTCTTACATTCTGATCATGTGTTGCCAACCCATTCATCACTTCCATTTCCCTCTGTTCCCCCCAAAATGTCCAGGGATTCTGTCAGCAAATGAACAGATAGAAGAAAAACTAGAAGGAGCATAATCCAGATGGATAGCTACAGCTGGCAGGTTTCCTTGACTGGCAGAAAGTAAAGTGACAAAATAATGAGAGAAAATATCTATCATAGCAGATGCCTAAGAAACCTGGGGTTATTACCATGTGTGTTTTGCAAATGTGGTATAACAAAAAAAAATAGCTTCTTTTAAAAGCAGTGAGAATTTACTGTTTATAATCTTGTGAAATCTGACTTTATACAGAAGTTACAGGCAGATTTTGGAGCCAAGTTTATAGATTTTGATATGATTTGTGGACATTTTAATGGCCATGCCACAGAGAGGAGAAAACACCAGTGCCATCGCCATTTTCCCACACAAACATTCAAAAAAGCCAGAAGTGGTGTCACGGTAGAAAGAGTGTGAGGAGTCAATGTCTAGCCCCAATGGCCCACAATTAATGACACAGTACTGCACTTTCGTTCCATGCCCTTGTTCAATAGCTACAATTTGCACCATCCCATTCCCTTGTTCTTGTTTATAGTTGGCCATGTTTTGCAACAGTTCTCACCATAGGTTATAGGATGCTATTTTGAGTTTAAATTACTGTTTCATATGATATTGGTTTTATTTTGTTTTGTATTGTATGTTTATTTTATGCATTGTTTTAGACACATTGTGCCATATTTAAGCACTTTGAGGACATGGAGGTGGGGTACAAAAATGAAGTTATTCTTATTCTTAAGATTTGTCAAGCTCTATAAGATGGACAAGATTAACAAAATTGAGACACTCTAAACAATTATTCTTTGTATTTTAGGCATACTTTTAAAAGTTGTTATTAGGAGATAATAAGTTTAATCTGCTCTTTTTTAGGCATCTGAGATAAAGAGGAGATCAAACTTCCCCCTTAATAATAACTTTGAATTTGTAAAAATGCAGCAGTAAGCAGAATCATGACTCAGAAGAAATAACTATAATTCCAAAAGAAATAGCTTATGCACCCACACAATAGTTTACTAAACTATTCCACCTAAACCAAGAATCACTTGTTGACAGTGACAAATTGTAGTTACTTCAAAGAAAGCAGAGGGGCCAAAGGAAGAGTATTACATAATTAACAATACTTGCATTTTAAAATCATAACAAATTTCAGGTTCTACTTCTCCATTCAGAAACTATATTTTCGTTTAGTATTAGATTTTGTAATGATTTCGGCTGTCTTTTATTGTACTTATACTTAAGAATCACCAACTCTTACAGCAATTGGAAAAGCAGGCTATGTTTAGTTCTTACTCAATAAGCAGGTTTTCAAGCTAGATTAAAGCCTTTTGAATCATGCTAACCTTTATGTGATATGCCATTTTCCTCAGTTAATTCTTTATTACCCACAAATAGGAAACCAAGCTGGGAAATGAGGAATGAACCTCTCTTCAACACACCATCAGGTCTCTTTCCTCTCTTGTTTTTCCATTGATCAGTGCCTGTCAGGTTCTTTATGCAATACTATAGAAACCGTTTCCTTGAACAATTATCGTCCTTGATTTTTTAAACACAAACAGGAATTGAAAAAACTGAAATTTGATTTTGAATCCCTATGCTTCACTGCACTGTTCTGTTAAATTCTTCAAGCCTAAAATTAAATATTGCTTCAGACATTTTCTGGTCTTAATGCATTTGTAAAAAAAAGCAGTTAATTTTCACTATAAAATCCTTTGTGATATGATTAAGAGCAAAAAAACCCACAAATTTAAGGTGACACAAGTTTCCAGTTGACAGCTGTATAATAAACATTATCTATCCACAGAGTCTAATAAGAATTCAAAATCTCATTAACTGAAAGTAGCTTTTATTAAGATTTTCTGAAAGAAATTTTATTGAAAGAACCTATTTGAATTAGGATTCTAAGGAGAATAAGAGAATTGGAAACCTACAGATATTGGTTAATAATTATTTCATTTCATATTGAGGAATCCCATTAGGTTTAATTTAATATACCCTCGCCTCTAGATTCCCTTAAATACACCAATGGATATACACCACATGAATCTATATGAGGACAGAGTATCTCGAATCTTTATTTTGAGGGGAAAAAATGCTCCTTGAATTTATTATTAATTCCCATTGTATTACATAATACATACTGAAATAAATGGACTCATCTGTCCACACAGGGGTCATATTCAGACTGATCTACTGAAATCAGTAGTAAATTATTTCGAATTCATTGTGTCTAATGTCTAATATTGCTTTTGACAGGTCAACTGGCTACATTTGAATGCAGGTTTCAACATTATGTGATATTGAAGTTTTTTGCTGCAGTTGAAGCATGGCAGCTAAAAAATAGCTCAATTTATCTGGGGAGAAAATTGTATTACAGTTTTCTGCTCTAAAACTAGTGTCCATGCCCATGCAGATTAAACCCCACATATCCATCAATTCAGAATCTTGAATCCTATCACTGAATTTTGCTTTTAAAATGTTGTTTGCAGAAAAATACGGAATTGGAGGGGGGTGTCATTAATAATAACACAATAACACTTTATTTGTATTCCGGCTTATCTTCCCGAGGGGACTCAGGGCAGATTCCAGCATATACAGACATTTACAGACACAAAGCAAACATTCAATGCCTTGATACAAAGAAACACAGATACGCATCTCTAGCTATGGGGGTGGTGCCCATCTCCATTTCTAAACTGAAGAGCCTGTGTTGTTCATAGACACCTCCGAGATGTGGAGTATGAATGCATGAAGAGCTGTTTACCTTCCCACAGAGGCAGTACCTACTGATGTACTCAATGAAATGACAGAAATGACCAAAATGACTGAAGGGACTATGTCTTTATTGAGTTCTGTGTTGAAGATAGTAAAGATGTTAATGTAAATGTTTTCAAACGGCTAGGTTGGCAAGAGCTGGGGCTAACAGAAGGAGCTCACCCTGTCCCGGGGATTTGAACTGTCAATCTTCCAGTCAGCAAGTTCAGCAGCTCAATGGTTTAACCTGTTGTGCCACTGCGATTCCAGCCTTTCTCTCTTTCTACTCCTCCATGTAGTTTTCTGCAAACCAGATTAAATAATACTCTCTTCAGATCTATGCATAGGAGAGCAATGTTTTCTTTGCATCTTTTGATTATGTTATCCCATGTCTAAAGCCATTATATATCTGAAAAGGAATACACTATCATAATTTATACACTTAACCCATTTTAGGAATCTGACTGCAATATCCAGGCCTAACAACACTGCATTTTATACATATTAAAATACTACAGATGTGTCTGGTTTGCTGGAGAATTTGGACAAATATGCAAACAGGAAGTGCTTTATCTCATTTCTCTGTAATGCTTTGGAGAATACTAAATAACTCAGGTTAAGCGAGGTTTCATACAGCTGTAGTCACATAACAGAAAATATAAGTTTGTCTAGTATATGGTCTCCTGGTTGCGTAGCAGGTTAAACTGCTGAACTTCTGAAATTGCTGACTGAAGGGTTGGCAGTTGAATCTGGGGAGCAGAATGAGCTCCCATTGTTAGCCCAGCTCCTGCTAACCTAGCAGTTTGAAAACATGCAAATGTGAGTAGATCAATAGGTACCGCCTTGGTGGGAAAGTAATGGCAATCCATGCAGTCATGCTGGCCACATGACCTTGGAGCTGTCTACGGATAACACCGGCTCTTTGGCTTAGAAATGGAGATGAGCCCCAACCCGCAGAGACAGACACGACTACACTTAATGTCAAGGGGAAACCTTTACCTTTAGTATATGGTATTTTTTAAATAGAATATTGTGTCTTCCCCAAAATAGTGTACTTTACTAATAATTACATCTTTCTTTATCAAATTCTGTGTTCCTGGTCTTATGAAGTAATCTCACAAAAAACATTTTGCCTTCATATTTACTTCCTGTGAGGGACTTAATTCACTCTAACAAAAGATTGGCTTGCTTTTTTGTGGCCATGAATACTATTTTTAGATTTATGAAGTTAATCCAGCTCAAAATTACAATAGGATCTAACTGTCCTCATTCATATCCTCTTAACTCATCCACAAATTGTTGGCACATATATTATCTAGCTTTCATATCACTGTCTGCCAACTATTAACAAAAATGCTATCTGCTACTGACCTGCTTTGTATGCAGGTATTTAATGCTCTGGCATTGTAGCTGAGCAAGCTTCATATCTCAAGGAGTAAACTGCTTTGTTCATGAGATAGAAACTAACTTTATATATCTTCTGACATGACAACATTGGATGGGAAGAAATTGGTCTGATACACTTTAAAACATAGTATAGGTGATCATTTGTGGCCAAGAATTATTGTCTTCCAAGGGTAGAGTCTTGGTGGTGGGTCCATAAGTGACTGTGGAGACCTATTCTGATGCACTTTAAAACATGAAACAATTTAATCAGTACTTCCCAAGCTAATATATGAACACAGTTATCCTTCAGTTTTTAAATTTAGAGATGAAGTTCTCCAAAGATCAAAACCTATATAAATATGCATTCTTAAAATAAATATGGTCAAAGAATGCATGACTTTCCCCTAAATTTAGGAGTGAAAGGTAGCCCTCTGTGTAGTGGAAGTGAGCACAGCAAATGCATCCCTGGAGTCACAGAGGAAATGATCACAATGCAGGAAAGCATACATTTTGTCCTACATCATCTGACAGCAGAGACCAGATTTAGTTTTAAATTCTGCTTTCAACTTGTATATATCAGTTTAATACAGGGTGAGGCAGCATAACTTCCTTTTTTCAAAACTTAATAAAAACCCATTGTATGAATCAGAATTTTTTATTTTTTTTATAATGTAGGTGCATACCTAAAGTTTTGTTTTACGTAGTTTTGAAGATCAAATTAGGTAGGTGACGTCCCCCATTCTCCATATACTGAGTAAACCGATTTCTGGCGTTTGTCATGATGCTTGCCAGCATAGCAGGTGTTATGTTGGCAATTTCTTCCTGGATGTTGATCTTCAAATCTTGTAGGGTCCTTGGACGGTTCACATAAACACGGATTTCAAAAAACCCCATAGAAAAAAAATCACAAGGGGACAAATCTGGAGAGCAGGCCGGCCACTCCAAATCCGCTCAAAAAGTAGGCCTCAATGGCAAAAGCATGCTCCTCAGTTCCAATGCATGATGGCGACTGAACTGTGTCAGGACAAAACTTTATACTCCCGCCTCTCGAACGAGACCACTAGTGCTCTGCTACGTCTTCAACTGACTGAATGGCACACATTTTAAAAAAGGAAGTTATGCTGCCTCACCCTGTAGCTTATGATAACTATTATTACTTTATAGCAGCAGTGTTTAATCCTTTTGTTTTTGGCCAATATCATGGTTCATGTCAACAAAACCTATATAAATGTCCACCAGTCTACTTATGTAGATGGGGGTGATGGTAGTTGGGTTGGAGTGGCTGATAGATTTCCAGCCATTCTGGGTAACTTTCTAAGAATATTCCCATGGCCTCCTTGCCTTGAAGAGATAGAGGTCTACCCTCCTTTGCACTGTAGACAAATAAGGCAATTATTTACATGTGGGGTCCCCAAACAAAGGCCCACAGGCTGGATGCAGTCCTCTGAGGCCATTTACCCATCCACCACCCTAAACTGTAGACTTAGGGTTGCTCTAAGTCTGAAACAACTTGAAGGCACACAGAAAGAACAATCCTAATTAACTTGACTCTCTCACCAGCCAAAAGCAGGTCCACACTTCTCATTAAAATACTGTTAAGTATATGTTGGTTAAAATAGTTCTTAATTTAAATATTGTATTGTTCTTTTGAGTCTTTTTCCACTACAGATAATATTTATGCAGTGTGCAAAGGAATTGAATCATGGTTTTTTATAGTCTGGCCCCTCAAAAGACTGAAGAAGTTTGAATCAGCCCCTCTGCTTAAAATGTTTGAGGACCCCTGGTTTTACATGAACAGGTCTGACACTTCCTTACACAAGTGTATAAACAGTAGAAATGTTGACAGAACCAAAAATATTTCAGCCACAGTTTTTTCCGGGGGTTTTTTTTTACTGTTCTCATATTTTGCAAACTGAAATGTATACAATTTTAAGGTTTGATTGTATCAAGCCATATACAAGTACCATCAACAAATTAATGAATGAATAAACAAGTAATATACAAATGCATTCCCCCAGAGGATGAAAATTACAAACATATAACTATGGAAAAGTGAATTAATACACTGTCAGGGGTGGCTTGAAAAACTGCAAATAGCTTCTGGTGTGAGAGAATTAGCCATCTGCAAGGACATTGCCCAGGGATTCCCAGATGTTTGATGTTTTACCATTTTTGTGGGAGGCTTCTCTCATGTTCCTGCATGGAAAGCTGGCGCTGACAGAGAGAGCTCAACTCGCTCTACCCGGATTCAAACCGTTGACCTGTTGGTCAGCAGTCCTGCTGGCACAAGGGGACTGGTTTGGAAGGTGAGGCATACTCCCATGTGGATGTTTTGACTAATAGCTGCAAAAACTGATATGGTTAAAGAACAAAATTAGCTTTTACTAAAATAAGTTTGAAATTTGTATAATACAAAAAATACAGAGATACAGTGCAGAATTGTTGTTTTTAGGATGTGTCTTGTTCTTGTGTGTCTTTTCCATTCTCCCCACAATTGTGGTATTATGGTCTCTTTCAAGTCCTAAGAGTGTTGCATTTAAACAAACATAAGGGAGAAAATGGATCAACAAAGGCATATTTGTACCTGCAGAGCCAATGCCAAATAATTAATTTAATAGAAGGCACATTCAGATATGTTAATATACTTAGTAGGGGGTTTGAGATGGGTTCTACTTACAGTGTTTTCACACATGGTTTATGGAACTGGCAGAATATCCTGTAGCAAATTGGCACCATTTTTAGCACAAATTAATACAAATGAGCATTTGTTCTGAAAGGGGGAGCAGAATCCAAGAGGAGATAGTACAGTATAGTTTCCATGGAAAGAAAAAACTACAGAGGAGAAAATAAATACAAAAGACAGTTAAATTCAGTTCTAAACCGGATGAGGCTCTTGTCCCATATGTACAACACCCGGTTTAAAGGACCAAGAGTTGTCAACAAAAAGAATAAAAAGATTCCATATTTGCAGTGTTTCCAATTCTAGTTTTCCCCATTATTGTATACTGCCCTACATGATTTTCAGATAAACAATTCAAATTACAATTATAACTTGACTAGCTGCATTTAGGCCATCTTATTCTTGGCCTTTTAAGGGGGGGGGGGGGATTCCAAAAGCAGTCTGGAAGCAGTCACCAAGAAGGTCCTCTCCCTTGTTCCCACTAAGCAGGCCTTAGAAGGTAGTAGACCAGAGAAGCACCTCTCCAGACAATCTTAAATCCATAATGGGTTCAGAAAGAGAGATGTGTTCCTTCAAATAACTTCCACCTAAGCTGTGTAGAGTTTTTATAGATTTACTTCAGGTGGTGGATAATTCTAAAAGAAGAGGCAATGCTTGTAAAGTTTCAATTGACAAAGAGGTGGGTGGAATAACAGGAAGTTTGGGGGGGGGAGTGAGTAAGTGAGAAATAACACAGGAGAAATTGGTCTTTGATTTATGACAGGGGTATAATTATATGCATTTTCATCTGAATCCTCCAACATTCTCTTCAGCATTGACTCTTTGGCTAGGGCAACTGAAATTTGCAGTCCTAAATCATCATTAATCTTTATTAAATAATTGCAACTTAAATGTATGCCTTCAGTGGGAGTTGTAATGGTACATTCTGATATTATGTATGATATTTAGATTTCAAGGCCTTATGTTTCACCCATGGCAACTGCTAAGGACTTTGTGTTAGACAAGAGAAGATTTGTGTTTATAACACAATAAAGTATCTTTTTTAAAAAAAAACAAGAGAAGTTTCTGGGAGAATGGAATGCTTTGAGACTGATTTGTTGACTTGCAGACTTGGGAAGCATTTGATGGATTCTTCCGTATATAGTTCCTGTAGTCTTTCAGTCCTTAGATCATTTCTGTAGTCTTGTGCAGTGAACATAAGAAATATCATACATAATCCAGGTATGGATTGTATTTATGAGTTTTCTAGCTGTTTATGTTACTATTAAATAATATAATTTACATAATGTATAATTTTGTTAGCAATCCTCATAAAAAAGAATTTAATAGATCTTGAAAGAGATGCACATATAGATATAGTTCAAAGCTTTTCAGGTACACACTTGATAGTACATATTCCAAAAAGGTAACAGTACTAGCATGTAAGGTAAAAGACAACCTATTCTTTAAAAAAAATAGTTCTAATGGAATGTTTCCTAGAGGTAACAAAGACTAACAAATACTAAAGATTTAATGGTTAATTATTATTTCTAATACAGTGATATCTTGAGTTAAGAGTTGACTTTGTTCCATGACCAAGCTTTTAACTCTAACTGCTTTTATCTCCAAGCAAATTTTCTTACTGAAATGCATTGAAATTCCATTAATCTGTTCTGGCCTCCCAAATCCACCCCAACCCAATTTTTGTTAACTTGTTTTTAAATAAGAAAATGTACTTCATATATTACAAATAATGTACAAATGCACATGCACATGGAACAATAAAAAATAAAGATCAACTTTAAAATGGCAAAAGCACAAGGTTGTGGCAAGGAAGCACATTTGAGGCAACAAAATGTGTGTTGGCTAGTGTAACAGCAAGGCAAAACTTGCACATTCAC
Source organism: Anolis sagrei (assembly GCF_037176765.1). Taxonomy (NCBI): domain Eukaryota; kingdom Metazoa; phylum Chordata; class Lepidosauria; order Squamata; family Anolidae; genus Anolis; species Anolis sagrei. The sequence continues at coordinate 63,487,110 of NC_090022.1, read as the reverse complement.
ATGGAACAAAAACAAAAGAAAGATCAACTTTAAAATTGTTGAAGCACAAAGTTGTGGCAAGGAAGCACATATCACAAAGCGAAGAGGCAGAAGCATAATTTTCTTCATACTATAGTCATTCCAGCCTCTCTGCCTCTTTTGCTCCTTCTCTTCCCTCATGAAGCCAAATATACCAGGAATAAAAGCCACACAAAATCAACTAATCCAAAATTGCTCAAAGTGAATAAGAGCAAAGTAGATAGCGATCTCCCAAAGTGGACAAGAACACAAGGCATGGAGGCATGAGGCACAGAGAGTGTTCCCTTGAAGCTCTAAAGCCCTGTAGTCTTGCACTAGCACTCATTCGGGTGCTAGTGCTCCCTCTGGCATTAGCTCTTAACCAAAAATGCTGCTTGTTTGACAAAACAAAAAACCCAGCCAAGTGACATCTCTTAAGTCAAAGGTTCTTAATTTGGAGTTCTCTTAATTTGAGGTTCCACTGTACAATATTTGTCTCAACAAAAATTAGCAATGACCCTCTACGGCCCAGCGGATTCTCATTGAGGTTTATACAGTTTCTCAATATTAAATGAACTCAAAACACTGTTTATCCAAAGACTGATGCATTAACATTAACATTAACAATAATAATAATAATAATAATAATAATAATAATACCTTATTTATACCCCGCTCCATCTCCCCCAAGGGGACTTGGTGCGTCTTACATGAGGCCAAGCCATCAATGCAGTACATACATCATAATACAAAAACATAACAATAACCAGAAAATAAAATACATAAAATCCAAACAAATATAATAGACAATAACAGACAGTATAAAAACATGCAATTAAAAACAAATTTATAACTGTACATTATAAATATATATATAAATATTTTATAATAAAAGAGAAGAACATACTTGAAAATTTCTGTTAACAATTTTTAATTGTATTTACAGTCCTCAGAAGTATTGCATACTTTAAAAAAGTTTTTTCCCATAAATTCAACAGGAATTCCTTCAATACAGGTAAAAGATAATTCAGACATGCTCTATATATCACTAAAGCAGCTCAAAATTACAAGCCCAAGACTTTGTACAAAGACTATAAATCTTAATAACCTACTTCATGAGATCCATTACTTCTGTTCACTTGACCTTAGAAATCCTTAGATTACAATTATCTCTCACCCACAGGTCTCACAAGGTCAGTCCTGGGATTTTGGAAAGCTAGAAAAACAGAGCTCTGATATTTTGGGCACTGGAATTTTTTACTTTGCCATGTTCATGCGTGAGTAACTTGACATCCTCCAGAAGTATTGGAGTTAGACCAAATACAATGGATGAAATCTAACATTTGCTGATAGTAGTAGCAAAACCTCTCTGTTACTTTTCTTTTTTTATTCCCCTGGAAACAAGCTCCAAAGAGTTCCCCAGCCCTTAGGATTTGATTTTCAGGCTGCATCCCTATGTGTGATGAGGGATTGGAATCACTAATCTCCTGGGTCACACCATTTTCTTGTGATCAAGTAGTCACTGGACACCATATAGTTGAGAATCATGAATCTAAATTATAAGACACTAAAGATATTTCCTATGTGTCAATTGGAAGAGTGGTATAGGGAGATCTGGGACATCGCAATAAATGATAAACTGACAGGAAACATTAAGTTTAAAAGAGGATTATCAAAAAAAGATGATTTTGGGAAGATTTGGGGGAAATTGATAGAATATGTATATATAGAAGGTAAGGGGACCAAACCTGTAATAGAAACAACTGATTTTTGGGAATAAATATTGTAATTGGCTGGTCGGGGGTGAAGGGTTAGCACTGGGTGATTGGATGTATTGAAAAAAAATGTCCTTTGAAAAATAAAAAATAAAATGTTAAAAAAAAAAGATATTTCCTATGAAACAGCTGGAGCCCCCATGTGTTTCAGAATGTGAACACTGGAATGAGCACATTTGTTTCCAGTTGATTCCATTAGTACTAGGCATGATAAGAAGTTTGAACTTCAAATGCATGAGACTAAATTTATCCGACATCTTTCGAATTCCAATGAGACTAAACATAGTTATTCAACATCACTATTCAAGTGGCAATGGCACCTTATTCAGACAATCACAAATATGGACAAATACACAGGGAAGGTAGTATGCTGGGAGGAACCTTCTGGATGCTCTGGGAAATATAATATGAGGGTGCTTCTCATAGTATATCTCCCTGGTTCCTGAAAGAGCTCAACAGAGCTTTCCATGTAAGAAATAATTCTGTTTATCCATACCACAACTTCTAAAACAACTGGATCTTTCTTTTATCTATTTCATGGCTCACCCTTTGTCGACACAACAACCACTTTGTTTCTTGTTCCTTCGTCTTTGCTTTTCTCTATGAAAACTCATTTCCCACCAATTTACTCTGCTCCTCCCCTTTAGAGCTCTCTGCAGCAAGTTTGTTATACCTTTTTCTACATTTTTGCTTTTCTTTTGTCTTTACTAAAGACATTATCTCACAATATTCAAAACACTTCTGCTTTGCCATGCAAGTCATCCAAGTATCCTCCCCCAATATTTTTCTTACACATCTAGCCACATATATGTTCACAGTTGATGTATAGCATTTGCTTTAAGAGACAGACACACAATTTACATTTCTCTTTGTATTGCTAACCCACTTTTTTTTTTTTCAAATGACTGACTGTTTTCTTACTTTCTCATAGCATTAGTGTTGTTGGATGTGTAATTCAAATTCAGCCAATGGGTATTTGGAAATCTTACTATGACCTTTTGAATGTTGACTTTAATTCTTCTCAATTAATTAATCCTTGGTTAAGCAACAGTGTCTTTAATCTGCAAATTCCCTTAAACCATAATGTGCTAAGGATCCTTGCAAGTGCCAACATCGTATATCTGTAAAATGCACTCTCAGGCATTCATTCATATTAGAAGGTTACTTATTTTAACTGGGGAGCATGAACAGAAGAGTATGGATGCACTCATGTCTTGCTTGTGGAATCTTCAGAAGCACATAGTTGGTCACTATGGAACATAACATCGATTCTTGCAAAACTTTAATATAATCTATATATTAAAAATATATCTTATCCCTTCCAACTTTTATTATTTTCATGGAGTTAAGCAAGAACTAGACCTTCCTTAAATACAATCCCAATTTGTGTTTAAAACTGTTCCCTGTTTGCTTGAAAAGATGTTTATTGTGAAATAGACAACAATCCCTTCATATCTCTTGATGACACATATAGCTTTCCACAGTTCAATGAATGAGCTCCTGCAATCTTTTATGTAAAGTACTTCAGTTGAAGTAAACTGACCTCAGCCCCAACTTTCAACACATATTGAATAAAATCCCTTTTAACCACGGAGAACTATTAATTGCCATCTAACATCAGATGAAAACTCAAAAGAGAAGTAGGGTCCAGTTGGTGGAGAGGTGATAAAACTATACCTTTAATAAATCAATAATCTAGGCTTCCTTTCTAATGAGATTCAGATTTGGGTCTGAATCTCATTAGAACCTCAGTAATAACATACAATGCAGAAGAAACACAATCAGGCTGTAGTCCAAAAAAGAAAAACTAAAATAAACCACTTTAAATAGAAGTTTCCCTTGGTTTTCTCTATGCATTTTGAAGACAAATGTAGGATGATACGATGTTACTATTGAATTTGACATCTGGTATAACTTCCAACAGAAGAAGGTTTCAGTTTTGAATGAGAAATTAAAGCATTCCCTGCCTGCAGTTCTTATCACAAGCAATAAAAATTTGATTGTTCTTAGCTATCAGACATCACACATGAATCCACCCCCCACCACCTAGCAGCAAATGATGCTTTGCGTCCAATACTATTAAGTTCCCTACCTTTTTTTGACAATAACTCTTTGTTCTTTCATCTATATGGGATTTCAAATTACTTTACATCCTAAGATATAGATTACAACATTTAAGGTGCCTGTCATAAAGAGAATCATAAGCAGTTTGCAATCGTTGAGCCTGGAAACCTTGCCAGTTTGGTCCTGTCATTCAGTATTATTGGTTTGAAATCAGCACTCATTACTGCCAAGCACTTGGCACAAGCTGGCCTGTCATTATACTGAATATCTGCAATGGAGCAGGTTATATAGTGTAAAAATTCTAGATATTTACTAGTCAATTTTACTCGTCTATTTGTGTTTTATGTGCATTTCACATTGAAGGTTTTGAGGAAACAATAATTTTCAAGAAAGCATTACCATACCAAAGTATATTGTTGTGGAAAGAAAAATCTACTACACCTTGGCTACATGACAGCATCAACATTCTACCCAAGATTCTACTTCTAGAAGATGTTTTAGCTTTGGTGACCTTCATAATTGAAATGCAACCACGAAACCCACTCCACATCTTGTCATGATACAGTTTGGCGTGCAGATGACAGTCAAGAAGATCTGTTGGCTGATCTTAAAGAATGTGGGTGGATGGTTTAAGGGCATTCAGTACAACCATTCACCCACTTGAGCAGCTGGTGCAATGAGGAAAGTGTTGTGTAAAAGTACATACAGTTAATTCTATTTGTAAATTACAAATGGGGGTTTATATTTCACACAGTTTCCAAAATAATAAAAAGTAGCAAACAAATATCAATACAGTCACTGCAATTGCAATATAATCCATCTATAAATTAGATTTAAGGCATATAGCCATAAGAATGCTATCATCTGATTTATAACACGGGTAATTGGCTCTATTGTACTTCTTGGCAGGCAACAATTATGAGCTGCAGAGGCTGTAGTAACTGCCAAGCCAGAATGAAGAGTCTGGATCGTATAAACATAGAAAGACTCTTCTAACATATTAGGATAGATGGTTCCTTGCTGGGGTTAATATATATTACTGGGGTTAATATATATTACTGGGCCTGGTGGCTTCTTGTTTCATTTACTTTCTACCATAATAGATGCAACTCAGATGGAAAACTTTTGCTTCAGCTGGATACTTTTTTACCTCTGTCTTCTTTTACCAAGATGGAGAAAAAGCATGAAGAACTTTTAAAGTAAACATTCCCCAAAATTCAATTGCAATTAAATTGTGCAAATACAGAAGTCAATATGTAAGAAAAAGAATAGCACAAAACTATCAAGTATCAATTATTTCTGTGTGATATATTCATTACAAATATTATTCAAAGAAATGTGATATAAATAAAAAATAAACAAATGTTTCCAAAATTGAACATGTTTCATTGTATTTGCAATATATGTGACTTGTGTCCCTTTTTCAACTATTCAAACATCCCATATAATGGCATGTCCATGGCTCCAGATGACTTTATGGGCCACTTTTACAAGGCAGAAATAAAAATGGGTGTTACTAGAGTTATGGTGAAAGCCCCCCTCTGCAACCTCTGCTAAAAGTAATCACCTAAAACAACAAGGGAAAAATATATAATACATCCTGAAATATACATCATCCTGTAGAAATTTGAGGGTTACAGAATCATAAAATTAAATGTACATTGATGAGATGGTACATCATGCTTGCATACTGTATCTCTACACTCATGGTAATGATGCAGTAGATGTGAAAGCCACCCTGGAGACAAATATTAACATCATGCTATAACTCTTGATTATGCCTGTGTTGTTGCTTACTCACTCACTGTGTAGCAGATATACTGCAATGGCTGTTTTCACAATTCCAGTGAATCAAGTGGTACACCATTAAAGAAAGTACAACTAAAGTAAAATGGTTACACTTGCATACCTCTGCTTAGGCAACCATGAACTAAATGCAGTCATTACACAATAGCCAAAAAAGTGCAACCAATAATGGAACTTATACATGCATTTAACTTCCACAGGATTCTGGACAAAAAGAAATTATTTTAGTCCACCTTCTCAAGGCAGAGTGCATATTAAAATGTCAATAAAATGACAGAACAAATCTGGTTAAGATTAAATATCAGTAAATAAATTGTAGTGGATTGCTTGTGTCTATCCTAGAATGGTGGCACTGGACATTTACTGCTGTATCACTCTTCAAAAGTCCAATTCCACCATTCTTAGAGAGATACTGTGAATTTTAAGATAGACCAAAAAAAGTTCTTAATTCGTCCTTTAAAACAGCAAGGAATGCTACTGCAGTCCATCTTGGTTAAACTAATATGCCCTGGCATTTCCCTTGAAAGTAATAAAGATGACATGTTTTTACTGTCAGAAGAATTCTAAAAAAATTCAAATCTACCAGTTCAGTTTTGTAGATGTCAACAAACTCTAGTTTATCACTGAAAAATCACAAGGTAATCAGAAATAAGATTCTCGGCAGCCTGCATTAGCCAGACTTTCATAGTAATCTAAATTATTACATTATGCAAGGAAATTAGAGGTGCCTCTGATTCAATTACAAAAGTGCAAGATAAACATATATTTATTCATGATTAAAACATTTATATTCAACCTCTTTGCAAAATTACTGTTTTTTTAAAAACAGCAATGCAAATCTAAGGAGACAAGGTCAGCAGCCAAAACATAAATATAAAAAGTTGAGGCTGTATTTAGTTTAAACATCTAACCCTGGTGAAATGGTAGCTTTGGAAGTACGGAATGGCTTTGCGGAAGTGCTGGGGATCACCACTGGCTATGCTGGGAGATGCAATTCAGTAACTTCTAGAGAGCCGAAACTTCTTTAGTCTGATTCCAATATCAGTTCTATCTATTGAAATTACTGTGCCTTGTTAGGTATACACGTATCTAACAAATACCATTCTCTTCAATGAATCTAGATCAAATTCACACTGGATTTAGTCCATTATCCACCTTGTCAAAATAAAGCAGTTGTCAATAACTGGTGAAGAATCCAACTGAATTTTCCAGAGCAGAGCATTTCAAGATCTGAATATAGACATCCCACTCCGATACACTTCATCTCTAGAAGATACACAGTGAGTGGCTGCCTCTTATCTCAATAAGATGCTAAGATACATGAAGGAAGGTCTACTAATAATTAGCAACACTGTGAATTGTGCCTAGAAACAAACTCCTAACCAGTCTCTCAGTGTCATCTACTTTGTCAGTTTAAGTATAAGTGTATTATCAAAAACATATCACATATTCATCTAATGGCATCAGAAGCGGAACAATGTTCTTTGTATGCAGAGTTGGTCTAGTATAATTTTTTATCTGTCAAGTTGATACATTATAGGAATACAGTAAGAAGTGGAAATTCCATATAGTTAATCTTTGCAGTTTATCTCATAAATAGCGTGTCACAGAGCTGTGTTTTATTGTTATAGTGGATAAAGGCTGGGTTGTTTGCATATACACACAAGCACCCTGGATTTGATGATTACTTTGTTCAGCTTGAAAAGCTGTCCTGCATTAAAATGTGAACACCATCAATGAATATATCTTACTTTCTTATATAATGTAAACATTCCTAAAATCAGAATTGACAAAGGGAAGTACAAAGGTGACATAAATACATTTAAACTATAAAAGTAATAAGGATTCCTTCATGTAAGCAATAGGCTAATTCATCTGTCACTTTGAAATTGTTTATTTTTATTTTTTGTAAAATGGCATTTTATGTAACAGCTCAAATGAAAACACAGAATAAATAAAACAGATTATTCAAGTTTCATAGATATCTACCTTTTTATCCCTGGAGTTTTATTTAGAAACCTTCAATTCCATTGTTATCCAATTTCAAAGACAGCCAGTCAACCAACAAGATGGAAAACGAACTATTGGACCAATGTCAAGTAATAGCCAAATTAACCATGTGAAGACTCAAGTGGAGTGGCTGGTTGAACTATGAGTCACACTAGGAATGATGAAAATGCCAAACACACGTATACACAGCCATATCCCTCAGCGACAAATACCTACAATCTTTTGCACCATGCTCATTAGACTGGTAAAAAGGCTATTACATGAGTTCTAAAACAAATCAGACCTAAACCTTCCCTAAAAGCCAAGATGATTAAAGTCAGGCTGTCATACTTCAGATGCCTATCAGATTGCATGGCTCATTAGAAAAGATAGTAATGTTTTGTAAGGTAGAAGACAGTAGGAAAAAGGAGGACCACATTCCATATGGATAGACAAAATCAAGGAAGCCACAGCCCCGAATCTGCAAGAAACCAGAAGGGCTGTGGATGGTCTCTCGTTCATGGAGTTTCTACAAGTTGAAGTCAAAGACAGTTAACACCCATGCAAATAGTATAACTGAGAAATATTTGTCAGAGAAAGGTGTTAAGCTCTCCTGCTTCTTCCTCTATCCTGATTGCTTCCTATTAGGTATTTACAAAGTGACTGAGTTAGGAAGGAAACTAATACATTTGTTTGTTATATTTAAGCCAGTCTAATGTGACCTATGTCTTGTTGAAGGCTTTCATGGCCGGAATCACTGGGTTGTTGTAGGTTTTTTCGAGCTATATGCTCACAAAAAAACCTACAACAACCCAGTGATTCCAGCCAGATAAACTTTACTTGCCTAATTCCCAACAGATCTCACAACCTCTGAGGATGCCATAGATGCAGGTGAAACGTCAGGAGAGAAGGCGTCTAGAACATGGCCATATAGCCCGAAAAAACCTACAACAACCCAGTGACTTATGTCTGTCTTGCGTATCTTGCATAACAAATAGAGATATGTAGACATCTGTAATAGTTTTAAGATAATCACACAGTTTAAGTACAAACTTCAAATACTGTATATTGCAAAGATAGTAAAACATTACTAACACACAGAAATTTCAAACACACAGTGCAGTCATGTTTGTCTACATGAGTCTGCAAAAGGATCATGCAGTACTTTGGAGACTGAGAAAACAAAAGTTGGTAGCATAAGCTTTGTTAGACAAAGCCTACTTCTGCAGAAATGTGGAGATAAATGCCTAGGGACATATTTTATAGGCAGATGTCAATATTTTATATTATAGGATATTATAACATGTTTTTTAAAAAAATAAGTGTAATCATTTTGCAGGGTTTGCAAAAACTTCAAGTGGAACATTTATTTAGTGAGAATCTTGAAATACCAAGCCAGCCCCCCCCCCCCCCCCCACCCAAAATGATTACACAAACAAGGAGTTCGAAAAAAGAATGAATTGCAAAATATAAGTTAATCAAAACACTCAAAGGAGCCCCGCAGTTACAGGGAAAATGTCTAGATTGCAACAGAGAAATGTTTCAAGTTTGAAATAAAGCAAAAATAATCCAATAGATCAAAAGGAATACGATGTACAAAGGAGATATATATATATATATATATATATATATATATATATATATATATATATATATCTGACTCAACAGGTAGTGAGGCTCTTGCTACATTCAGACATTATCTTCAGACCACAAATCTAATGTAGTCAACAAAGGAAAAATCGCCATAAAATCTCATCCTTCTTCTTTGCTTTATGGAGAAAGAGGAAAGGGCACGATGCTGCTTTCACTCAACCACTGAGTTTTGAACAATGACAATTTTGTTAGGAGAGTCATTTTTTAAAGTGGTGGTTTTTAAAAACTCTAAATCAAATGTGTAGAAAGATATGTTATATCAGTATTTCTTCATAAACAAGTTGTTTCTATAAGAAATTATGATTTGGAAAATATTTTTCCCATCTGTTGAAGACACTATTTATAATATTATTTAAAATTTATTTCCAAATGAATCATTTCAAATATGTATGTGCCATGATAGCATGATTTAACTTCATAAGAAAAACAAAAACAATTTTTAAGAGGACAAATGAGGAGGAAGTATGTAAGGAGAGTTTTGAACTTTGTCAACTGCAATACAAAAGTTTGTGAGTTGCAACTTAAATACTTTCATCGTGATCTTGAGCAACTTCACAAAAATAGGGAAACACAGTTGTTTGACAGAGTTACTGGAGCATTTAATGTTTACCCACTAGATGTTATTGTCGGAAGCAAAATATTAAACTTGCCACCACAACTTAAGAGCACCTTTTTAATGTTGAAGTTACAAAAAACTGATTCAGGAAAAACAAAATACTATGTTGAAAATGGATTTCTTTATCAATTTTTTTTTCAGGCACTACTGACTATTACATGTTAATGTTTGGATAAGGCACTTCACCTTCTTAAATAGCCTGCTTTGTCACCTGGCCATGATGATTCATTCAAGAGTCAAGCTGATGGATGCCATCTACTTTCACATTCTTTCTCCCACTCAGCTTTTCTAACAAATTGATAGCAAACAATATATAGGGTGCTTTAAAAAATCTGTTCATAACATGCTCCAATGCAACCGCTGATTGTGATTATGAATTCTACTGCTATCAGTTTATTATGGTTGTTAAATCATCCATATCCCCCAAGAGGAAAAAAGACCCAAGGTGTAAATGACCAGGGATGATTGGAAACAAAGAAAATTTGGGGTTCAGGGCCATTCTCCCCACTTCCCAACTATGCACTCATGAAGAAAATGTGTTTAAAAGTGGAACTGAAATGCAGAGGTAAAAGGATTTGTCTTTGCCTTGCAGTGATCATTTATTATCACAAACTCTTCATATTCTACAAGGGAGGTGGACAACTTATGACAGTCCACTATATCTTATGGCCGCTTTTATCTGTACCTATTTTTATCTTTTTATGAGTTTGTTTTGAGAGATATTGAACTGATATAAGCCAAACAAATAAATGAAAGAGATGGTATTCACATGTGGCACAAGGCAAGGAAGAATCATTGCATCTTTATTGTGTATTTTATGTATTATATTTTATCCTACCTTTCTGGGTCAAAATGTCCAATTAACACCAACAAACAAATCAAACAAAGCAATTAAAATAATTACAAAAACAAATAAGCATCAGAGCAATTTATAAACATATTTGAATAGCTACATCCTTCTCCACAGCAGCAAGAGTGGAAGCAGATCACAACTCTGAGGAGAGTATGTTTTACAGTCTGGAAGCAACAAAGGAGAAGGCATCCTTTCTATCAATTCTCTACCAGGATTGTACCAGTCTGCAAGTTATTGGATGCCAGTCCATACAGTCCACAGTATGTTTCCAGGACAGAAAGAAATGATTGTAGTCAAAGAAAACAGATATGATTCTGCTCCCTGGTACATTGGGGAAAAGAAACCCTGCCAATTCCATACATCAGACTGATTAAGAAGCACTAGTTTAAATGACAGGTGCAGAATGATGAATGGGTGAATTCACAAATGGATGATGAACTAAGTGGGAGGTACTGAAAAGATAAGGTGATGAGATTGAGGAGGTTGAGAGTCAGATAACATTAGAATCTGGGTGAGCATGAGATAGGGAGTGCTTGAAAGTGACACATGAGATCAGGCCCAAATCTGAACATTAAATTTATTTCAGACCCAGGGTTCTTCTACACTATAGAATGAACGAGGTTTTCCACAACTTTATCTGCCGTGGTTCAATAATAGTAGTAGTAACAATGATGATGATGTATTACCTGCCCCTCCCTGTGGCTTGAGGCAGGATACAACATCATTAAAAGATGAGATAAAACACTATTAAAAGACATACAAAATACAAATTAAAATCCACTTATAAAATGCAGATTAAAATTCACAACTTAAAATTGACTGGGTATTGATTCACTTCTCCCCCTATGAACTGGCATGGGCTCTAAGATCTGCCAGGGAGGCCCTCCTCTCTCCTCCACCATCGTCCCTAGTACAGTTGGTGGCAACAAGGGAGAGGGCCTTCGCAGTGGTGGCCTCCCGACTTTGGAACTTCCTCCTCCAAGTAGATGAGGCAGGACCCCACACTGTCATTCTTTCGCAGGGATTTGAAAACCTGTATGATTCAGCAAGTTTTTGAGAATGATGAGTTCCCAGGCCCAGTCCCCAGGTAGCCAGAGAGCACTCTGTCCTGCACTTCATCCACTTCCCCAGCCCTGTTTTCCCGTTTGCACCAGGCATGTAGCTGGGGGGGGGGGGGGTCTTAAGGGGCTTCAGCCTCTCCTGAAATTCTCAGGGTGGTACGCGAGAAGGCCTTACTGGTACATTATTTAAACTGTTATGTTTGTTCATATCATGATCTGATCACCATGCTCAATATACCTCATATTCATGGAGGTATTGGGATAATGATACAAAGGGTAGATCCTCTCTCACTCAGACTAGGGTAGATCCTCTCTCACTCAGACTCAGCCCCCCAAATCAAACTCAGCCCCCCCTCCCAATCAAAATCCTGGCTATGGGTCTGGTTTGCACTATCCCATGCACAGCCCTTTTATACTTGGCCACATCCATTTGTAACCCTGGCCATTGATTTTGTTGAATCTCTGCTGATGGAGCTACAATGAAATGGGTTTTTAATATTTAAATCTTTAGTGTGTTTTAGTAGAATATTTTGCATTTTATGATGTTTTCAGTTGTTGTTATATTGTCTGTTAAGTTTAATTAGAGTTTTATTGTTGAATGTGTTCATCTTGATGTAATTGCCTGAATGGTTTCTTCTGGCAATTGAGTGGTTTCTTCTGAATAGTTTCTTCTGGCATGTAAGGCAGAAGAAACTGCTGGAAACATGCTGGAAACTGCCCTGAGTTCCTTTGGAATACAAATAAAGTAGTAGTCGTAGTTGTTGTTGTTCTCCTCCTCCCCCTCCCCCCTCCTTGGTAGGCCTGCAAGAAGAATGAGTCTTCAATTGTGTCTTCAATTCCGATAATGCTGTGGAATCCTTGTATCTGTAGTTTGGTGAAGCACTTAACACTGTTTGGCAGAGAAGGCTGCTTTGACATTGTGAAATGGCTTCAGAAACTGTGTAGCCCTCCAGGTGTTTGAACTTCAGCTCCCAGAATCCACACCTGACTAACTATGCAATTCCAACCCCTGCTTTAGAAGATTTTTGCTTTTTCAGTGTGAGCATATGACATGTTTATATTGATGTCTTTCATTTAAGTGGGATATTCCTAATAGAATTCATTATAATGTCATAAGGTTTAAGGGACTGATTCAAGGCAAAGCTGCTTAAGTTAAACCAACTCGAGGCATGAGCAAATAATATTTATTTGCTTTGACATGTAATTGAAAATACTGAACACATTCCAGAAAATATAGGAATTGAATATAAACCTGTGTGGGTTTGAAAGGAAGAAAATTCTGAAAAAATGATATCATTTTAGATGTGTCAGTTATTTTCTATGATGACTTACATCTAACAAGTGACTTACAGATGACTTACATCTAACAAGTGATTGGGATAGTTTTTTGACCACAAGTTTCCACTAAGTCTGCTAAGGACTTTCAGGAAATATGTGTTTGTTTATTCTTTAATAAAAGAGGCCCATATACTGTAATTCTGAATTCCTTTTATCAGTAAAGCACATGTCAAGTCAAACTATCAATGCAATTAGCTTTAGCAACATAATGAAACAAAGGATGTAAAATACGGAGCAAGTTTGATTTCTGTTACCACAGAGCCTTGAGTAAAAAAACAATGGATTCAAATGACAAGGATTTCTCCCAAATTTTAAGAAGAATATCCTGACAGTAAGAGTTGTTTGATAGGCCCAAGTATTTAAAATCCCAAAATACTAAGCTATGTTATTTTCACTGTTCCTCCAAAAATCTGAACAGAAAGAGTATGTACTAGAACAAATGCTTTCTACCCTAAAGCAAAAGGATCCTTTAAAAAAAATCACAATGTAATTTTCAGTTTAAGTAGTATAATACACTACACAAAAGATCGTCATTTATGGACTTTAAAGGAGAACCAAAGATGAAGATTTACTGTAAGCACAGCACAGCCACATTTAACAAATATGTGAAGTATTTTACCTGCATAAATAAATGATACATACTTGAGAAAAATCGCTCTGCAATATGGATGGAAGGAATATTCAGACATATTTTAATTGTCAGAAAGCTTGTTTTTGATTGTTGATAGATTATGTAGAATTCTGGATTGCTAAAAATCTTTGCAGTTTTAAACTAATTCTGAGCAAAATTCGCATATGGTTGTTTGTACAAAAAACAGTGTTTTCTGTGAAGAAAACAGTGTTTACTGCACAGGAAGTATTTCTGCATACAAATCTTATTTCTTATATATAAAAATGCTATGGGAAAGAAACAAGGACATCCTTCTCTCCACTTGCCAAGTTTCTCATTCAAAACTATTTGAATTGCAATTTTTAAATCTACAAATTGACATTTTCTGAAAACGTTTCATGCAATTCCATCAAATAGCACCTAAGATATATTGGCATTACTAATACTTTATATTCCTAAGAAATATATACACATTTTCCAGTTTTACACAACATGAAACTCCTGTTTTCTTCAAAAGATTTGGAGGAATTAAGATTACCCTTTAATCTAGGCAGATTAAATCCAACAGATATAAATCACCAAATGTAAAAGGTTGTTTTCCTTTAAGTAACACATAAGTCTTACATGCTGGTAGAATGCTTAAATCTGTTTCTTTTTTCTTGCCAAGTTGCAAACAACTTCCACATTCATTGCTAAGGTTTTCCCTCTCTCTTCCTTCCTTTTAGAAATGATTAAATTTATAAAGCTTTATCTTTTCTGCGTCATTGTGAATGCAACTTTATCTGACAGGTTGTAACAGGACTAAGACAGCTTGGGCAGTCGCCCAGAACCTTATTTCTCCCACGCTACAGACCTGGGATTTGCTCTTAGTTCTCACTTTGACCATTTATACTAGTTTTCATAGCCCCTAAATAATGTTGTACAAGCCTGGATGTTAATACTGTATGTGAAGATTTAAATGTTTTTAGAACGGAGCCAAAATGTCATGCTCATCTTTATTTAAAAATAAGTATATCCTGTTTTATCTCCAGAAGTTCTAGGACATTTACAAAGACAATAATTTCACTAATAAAAATAAAGCATAAGACAAAGTACAAAAACTGCAGCAAGTCACAACATATATCAATACAGTGATACCAATCCATTTAATGATAGCAAATTAAATTTCACATTAAATGCTTTCCCTTAAAAGAACGTTTTCATCACCTTGCAGTTTGCCATTTTTTGAGAATGTAAAATGGTCTTCTTCTGAATTAGAATAGTCAATACTAGGAGAAAGCACTGAGAAGATCTTCCGTCTAGTACTAAATCAATCTCTGCTGCAAGGCCTAATGAAAATGTTCCTAAGAAATAGGCAGGCTTGCACAGAAGAAAGTAGTTCACCAATTGTCTTTGTCCTGGTTTTTTCAGGACTCTAAGAGGTTGCTCTCCAAAAAATGCAAGCCAATCACTTACATCAGAAAGCACACAAAAACAAACCCTCCACTCAGATTGGCTTCCACTGACCTTTGCTAGCTCTCCCTCACTACTAAGGTAATATATACTAGGTATGCTATCTGTTGCTTCTTATATCTAATGGCCTGAGACCAATCACTGGTGGAATGAATATGTTTAAACAATCTCACTGAGACTGGCAACTAATAAGCTCAGTGGTTGCCCATTTCTCAGAGGAAAATTCTAGGATCCTCACAGCTGCTAAAACTTCTAATATAGATTATTTATGGAATGTAGGGAAAGCAATCCTCCCAGATGCCCATTTTATATGGGACATTCCATATTTGAGTTCTTGAAATCTGATCTCATGCTCTGCCTATATGGGATGCCTCAAATCCCAAATGCCATAAATCCCATGCTCCCAACACACCAACATTGAGCATGTGGTATATAGCAATCAAGGGAAATGCTTGGAGATATCCTGAGTGGGATGAGGTCTGCCATGGCAGAAGTCTTCCTTCCCTCTAGACAGTTTGAGCTCTGTGAGATTAGACATCTAATCTTGTGGGAGCCTGGAAGTGTCATGGGAGGACTTCATGCTATGAAACTTGAGTGATGCCTGCCTCATTTTTCACTCACCTTAATCACCTCAGTACCAAGATTTGAGGTCAGCAGATGACCTCCCTTCTGAAGCTATTTTGCTGCTTATGAAATGGTTGGGATCAATCTGTTGTGGACGTGGCTGGTGCCTGCTCTTTCTGCTCTTAGCTCTTAGTATCTAAGCAACTTAATATAAGCAGCACATGGGCCAGCCTCAAGTCAAGCCTCTTCTTTCTCAATATGTACCAGTCAGCTTTGAACCAGCTTAGCAATACTGAGCTGGCTTGGCTATCTCATATTTATCTTCAGGAAACCTGGCAATCCTATTCCTCCTTGATGTTTGGCCTTCAGTTTCCACTTTCAGTGTTGGGCTGCTGAGCAAAAAGGCCATTCAGATCATTATCAACTACTAGGCATTTCCTAGGGAGGACTCTGGAAATCTAGCAAGAACATAAACTACACTTTCCCTCTTCAGCACTAAGTATACTTCAACTCCTAAAAATATGGCTCTGCTAAAATTCTACCTGGAGTTTGGAGACAATAGAGGAAAAAGTAGCAATATGTGCACTGTTTGAAGTATATTACCTCTCCCCCCCCCCCCAAAAAAAGATTCCATCCAACAAAAACAATTTTATGAAAGAAAACAAAGAACAAGAGAAAAAGTTGATGAGTGAGTCATACAATTAGACCAACAAGCTGAAGATTCTGTTTTTTTATGTGACAGTAATGAGATGGCAAAGATCAAAATATGGCTAGAATTCAACTCAAGAGATTCAAAAGTCATAAATCAGGGTGAAAACAGAACTTGTATTTAACTAAAGTAGTCTAAATACCAAGAACATGCAAGATGTCCCAAGCACAAATGAAAGTCTGGAAGCATAAAACACAAGAAAGTGTATGAGGTTAATGAATGAAGGGTAAATCACAAAGTGACGGGAAAACATACTTCTAAAGCTTACCAGAAAACCACGCAGTATATAAAAGGAAGACAAAGAGAATTAAAGAATTCAGATCAAATTAGACAAAGATAATTCAACTGGATACAAACACAAATATACCATAGAAATCTATCAGAGGATGTGTCATGTAATAAAGGCAGACATTCATTAAGTGTCACAAACACAGTTACTTCAGAGATGTGTTTACAATAGAATTCTACACAGCGGAAACTCCCGCAAAAGCAATTTGCGGATCTTGTATATGTCTGTTTATAATCTAGATGAAATACAGATCACACTGAACCAACAAAAGAAAAATGTCTCCCTCCCTGCGAGTATAATTATCTGTCTTTAGAAGCATGGATACAGTTTGCATTTTCACTGAATTTAGGAAGATGATGACACATTTCTTCAAGCAATGCTTTTAAACTATGGCAGTATACAAATACAGTAAATAAATAAATAAATTATGGGGTTTATTGATAACTGATATTAATATTTTATGTCTTTTTCAGTGGTAATATTATTTTATTATTTAATGTTCTCAGCCACCCTGAGTGACTCTATTGGTGAAAGGCGAGATAAAAATGTAATAGAATCCGTAAATTAAACAGATTTACAAGATCGGCCAATGTACAGTGGCTTTGTACACTGGAGAATTAATGCAGTTTAACCCCACTTTAACTGCCACGGCCCATGCCATGAAATCCTGGGAGCCATACTTTGGTTATGAACTAGAACTCTTTGGCAGAGACAGCTAAAGACCTTGGAAAATTACAACTTCCGTGATTCTGTAGCATTGAACCATTGAAGCTAGTGGTGTCAAGTAGATTAATTTTGCAGTGTAGATGCATCCTAGGATTCAGAAAATGGTTTTGAATTACAACATAACAATGGAAATCCACTGGAAAAAATTATATCCACAGAGACTAAAAGGAAGGCAATAGCAAACCTCGTTTCAATAAATCCTGTTTCATTATGGAGAGTGAAGGATAATGGTACTAGGGAATAGTTGCTAGGGTGGATGGAAATCTCAGAATGTCCCTGCTTAGAAGGTTCCTGCAAAGAAGAGGATTTTTGGGAGAGAAGGCAGACATAAGAACTGGGGTATAATGCTGACATGACCAATGAAGGAAAGAATGTCTGAGAGGCATGGAAATGAGAAGAGATGCAGCTGAAGGATAGCCAGCGTAGATACTAATGATAATGAAAGAAGCTAAGAAACCACAAAATGGAACAAAAGAGGACTTTTACAGTAGAAACGGTTTTACATCTACTTGAAATAAGAGTAACAACAAAGAACATATATCTCAAAGATGGCTATGGCTTGTCATTTGCCAAGCTACTGAAATGTTAGTAACAAGACCTTGCCTTTGTCCTCCACAATTTAAAAAGCTATTTTTTCCTATTCAACTCACAATGGCAGTGACAGAATGTATCTACTGAAATCACTGGCTTGTATTGTGTCAAAAGTCTTATGTTTTGCTTTTAGTAGCAGGAAAAGAAGAGAGGTCAGAAGGGTGTTTCACTGAGACACACACTGAAGAAACTTTTAAGAAGGTCAACAATGTTCAGTGTGTATGTGAGAAACCTATTTTCATATGGCTATGAAGTGCATCATGTAGCTTATGACATGAAAAAGAAGTGAACAACTGCTTCCAAGTAATGAAGGATAACATGAAGAGGGGCAAGGGAATAGGGGAGAATACAGACATGCAGGCAGGTAGGCAGAGTTATTTCTCTCTGCTTTCCTCAACTTCTATGGCTGTAATCCTGCATGACTCAGCGTAGCAGTGTATTAGGTCTCCATGTATATCTACAGTAAGCTGATCCCGCCTGCTCTCCATAAAGGAGGGAATAACTGTGCAGGGTTTTCAGAGGAAGAGCACTCAAAAAAGCACACATGCATGTGTAAGGTATGTCCACAACATGATGTCATCCTCTAGTCCAGTGGTTCTCAACCTGTGGGTCCCCAGGTGCTTTGGCCTACAACTCCTAGAAATCCCAGCCAGCTTACCAGGTTTTAGGATTTCTGGGAGGTTGAGAACCACTGCTCTAGTCCTTTTCTTTGCTGGACTTCCTTGAATGTTTCTGCTTTAGTTGTGTATGTGTGTACCTTCACGTTGCCTATAGATTTATGGTGACTCCATAAATTTCATGTGGTTTTCTTAAACATGGAATACTCAGGAGTGATTTCACCAGTTCCTTCCTAGGAAGGGAGGCACCTGATATTGGCTGAGTCTCCCATTCTAGGGCTGGCTTTGCATTTAGCTTCCACAACCAGATGGGATCTGGTGTAGTTCCTTTCCTATGCCAGCATACACCATATCCAGGTCTCCTTTTTTGTTTGTGTCTTGCGTTTATTCCCTTCAGGAATTTTTAAATAAGTTTTTTCCTTGTGTGTATCTTGAGGCAGGGATCCCCCAATGTGAAGGGACCTCCAGTTTGTGCAAGGGGTAGTGATGATTTAGCTACATAAGCACCAGCATTCCTGAATTTTGAAACCAGGTATATGAAGGCCAACTCATTTAAACTGATTGAAATGAATGCTGTGTTCTTGTGCCAGGTTTCTTCCAAGTCATCAAATTGAGCTAGAGGTAGTATGTTTTATTTTCCATTATCCTACTATGAATTGGCATCATAATAAATACACTCAGGAAAGATATAAATATTTCCAACCTGTCACCTAAGTGCCTGACTGGGCTGTATCCTGTCAAACTATAAATAAAATTTAATAACCCTGTGTTTACAACAAATCAGAGATATCTTTAAAACAGTAGAATATTGTTAATGAACCAGCAGAGGGAGTATGAACCATTGATTGATAAGTCATATAATAGGTGTTATAAAATATGCTTACACATTATGAAATTCAAATTAATAAATTATTTGCAAATGAAAATAGGTAAATAATTTGAAGTAACACATTTCAAGTAATGACTTGTTTTCTCCTTTTACAATGAAATTGCAATAGTTATATTTTAAAAATAACATAATAAGTGACAATAGAAAAATTGAGATGTTAGTTATTTTTAAAAGGCTTTTGTTTTCTAAACCTTAGGTCTTACCTCAGTCTAAATAATTCTCACACAAGTAACAGTACTACAGAATAATATCAATGAACTGCTAAGAAAAGTTTGCAAAACTAATAATGACTAATTGGTGCATATGTGTTTCTTTTTAGCAAGTCACATAAGTTAACTTTCAAAGTAACTTTCAAAGTTCTGTGCAAATCACAGTGAAATCTAATGAGAAAAGGAGTACAACAAAAATGCAATATAAGTTACATTGTTTGAAATGACTTAAAACAAAACACAAAATAAGGTTTAAGGACAGTCTGGCTCACACTGATTTTAGGCAAGCAGTATATGTTATCTCAGATCTTAAAATATTCATATATTATTTATTAAAATATTTATATGTTTCTCTACATTATATAGAGTGACATGAAATAAAATCAGTTTAAGCTATTTAAATAATATAATTCAGTAAAGCAAAAATTTAAATGCACTAAAATCATATTTATTTATTTATTTATTATTTATTTACTTCACTCTTCTCAGCCAACGGCGACTCAGAACTATTTGACATGTTACAAGAAGACATTTTGTTTTAGGAAGTCATTACTGCCACCGAAACCAGACTATATAAGAGTTCTGGTTATCACTTCAGCCATGGTTAATTTTGGAAATGTTTGGAAGTACATTAAAACTCATGACTCCGCAGGGGATATATTCCTGGATGAGCTGTGGTTATGTGAACTGTGCCTATGACCAAACACAATTAAATCACTTCAGTTCTGGTCCCTATGAACCACAAAGTTGCATTGGAGGACATAATAGGTTCCATCATTATGAAGATCTTATGTTTTTATTTATATTACTTTTACGAGTTACTTCTTAACAGAAAAATCATGTCGCTGTTTTGATAAGTAAACAGTAGAACTAGGCAATCATATCTCATGGAATGCTGTGAAGAGCAGGAGGCTAAGGGGAAAGGATATAATCTAGAGCAGCGTTTCTCAACCTGGGGGTTAGGACCCCTGGGGGGAATTGCGAGGGAGTGTCAGAGGGGTTGCCAAAAACCATCAGAAAACAGTATTTTCTGTTGATCATGGGAGTTCTGTGTGGGAGGTTTGGCCCAATTCTATCACTGGTGGGGTTGAGAATGCTCTTTTATTGTAGGTGAGCTATAAATCTCAGCAACTACAACTGCAAAATGACAAAATCAATCCCCCCCCCCCCCACACACACACCAGTATTCAAATTTGGGCGTGTTGGGTATTTGTGCCAATTTTGGTCCAGTGAATGAGAATACATCCTACCTATCAGGTATTTACATTACGATTCATAACAGTAGCAAAATTACAGTTACGAAGTAGCAACAAAAATAATGTTATGGTTGGGGGTCACCACAACATGAGGAACTGTATTAAGGGGTCGCACCATAAGGAAGGTTGAGAACCACTGGTCTAGAGACTAGAGCATGTCTGTTATCGGATCAGGTGCCAATTAGAACTTGTGCCAGGATCAGTTACAAAGAGGGAGAGAGGAGATCTGAATAGTGTTTTGAGGAAATCTGTAGACAGACCAGGGAGAAGTGTTATTTTGCTTGAAAATGAGGTATTTCAAGTAGAAAGCTAAAAGTTTGGTTAGTTATATACTGTTTTTCCCCCAATTCTAAGACACACACCTTTTCCTCTATATAAACACCTCTAAAATTGGGTGTGATTTAGAATTGCAGGAGTATCTTACGCATTTTTGTTGGTAAAGGTACTGAAATTAAAGTGCATC
This sequence comes from Anolis sagrei, assembly GCF_037176765.1. Classification (NCBI taxonomy): domain Eukaryota; kingdom Metazoa; phylum Chordata; class Lepidosauria; order Squamata; family Anolidae; genus Anolis; species Anolis sagrei. The sequence goes on along the minus strand of NC_090022.1, from coordinate 63,465,583 downwards.
TTCCAACTGAAGAGATGCAGTAATATATCTTTAATGTTTGTTTATCATCTACATCTCTATTCAGTTGTTTTAATTTAATAAGAAACAAGGGAGACTAAACTCACTGATTAACTTTGGAATCATTAACATATCTCCTTTAGACCTTGATGCCTAAATACCAGATCCAGGGTAAAAGAGCAAAGCGGTGGGCCAATTTGGAGAACAGTTCAATTTCAAGAATGATATACAAATACAATGTTCTGAATAGCTTAACAGACTGCATCAATGAGATTCTTGAATTAATGAGAAATTTCAAAGTAGGAGAAATCATCCATATTTTATTGAAGATTGAACTTTCAGCCTATTGCCAAATGAAGACTGCAGCAGCATGGTTTACACAGAGGTCTTAAAGAAGCACGTGAACTGTAATTCTGACTCCTATTATACCTGGTTAGGTTCAGTCAGAATCTTCATAATTCGGAATAAATTCAGAAAGATTTGCTTTTTGAAGCAATTTTGAAGTTTTTAAGGAAACAGGAAGTCCCTTTGCCTTTCCAAAGCTTTTTCTGCCATTTCTGTTACGAAGCAGTAAGTAAGTCGGAAATTATTCAGCGTTTCCCCGCTTCTGCTCCCTGGCCTCAGCTCAAGCTTGGGAAGCATTTTAAAACCGAGTGGCTGACTTTCCTCCCTCTCCTCTCCCCGTAAGCCTGGGAAGGATTTTAAAACTGAGTTGATGACTTTCCTCCCTCTCCTCTCCCCATGAGCCTGGGAAGCGTTTTAAAACTGAGTGGATGACTTTCCTCCCTTTGCTCCCCACCCCTTTCTGGAGTAAAACAACTACTTTCTAAGTAAAGACCACCCAATGAAACAGGAAAAAACATTTTCAAACCATTAAGGAAGGATTCAGAAGTCTCAGAAGTTTCAAAAAGTTTCAAAAAGAACATTTTTTTCTGTGAAAATCGGAATTGACTTTAGAGTTGAACCACCACTACATCCGAAACGAGTTTTTTTCTGGATCAAAAAAACCTACTATTTACATTTTGCTGACACACATGTAATGCGTTAGTTATTCGTAGACAGATTTCAGTCCTGAACAAGCTATTGGCTAAAAGATGGACACGTTACCTTAGCCTATACAAAACATTTGGAAAGGCAAGCATTCCACTCTATTACTCACTATACATGGCACAATCTTTTTGGAAATATTTTCTTCCTTCTGCGATCTCCCCCATCACCTTTGTACTGAATATAATTACTTCCATTTGGCCATTAAATAAATAAAGCATTTTAACTCTGATAGTATGTATTGAGATCACATTTCTGCGATATGGGCTTGCCACAAGAATTTAATAATTTATCATATTTAACATTTAATAATTTACCTCCCTAGACAACATCAATTTAAAAACTAGTTTCACAAATATCTTACTTTCTGCACTGTTTCAATATCTGCTATTAAAAAGAATGTATTCTCTAAATATAGCCAGATATGTTTTGTTAATCTTATTACAGTTTTCAAAAACATGTCTGAGCTTGCTTTTGCTATGAGACTTCATCCCAAATGGCTCTTGGAGATCTGCAAATCTGGACAGGAATTTCAATTATATTCAGCTATTAAAACCAAGATATCAAGCCTCTGGTATATTGTATCTTTCTTTCCTCACAAAATTTACAACCAATAATTTGTAGATGTAGAATCCAACACATTTATTACCTCTCTGCTATGGTTAGTTATTGCAGGTCTGCTCTCCAACAGTTATCTATATCAAGAATTAGGCATCTTTGTATTGTGTATGTCATTGAGATCACGTCCATTAGAATTTGAAAGCCCATGCAATGGGAAATGCAAGTTGTCCACATGCTACAAATATTACAATGGAAGTGTACATGCCAGCCATAACCCCATGCCTAATTGCCTTCTATAACTATCACACCACTGCTCACCAAATTATAACAATCACACAGCAGCATACCAAATTATAACAATGACACCACCATAACAGCCTAGCTCACCAAAAATATAGAGGGAGAATAGTTGTTGAACCAACTGAATATTTAAAAGCTAGGAACAGGAAACCACTGGAACTGAGAGACATAAAAATGATTTTTAAAAGATTTCCGCTGCCACCATATTACTAATAAACAGGCTGAGGTATTATTGAGAGGTTATTTTGTGACCCACACTGTGTCACTATAAATTTCTTAGAGGTTGCTGAAAGATGACTTGAATAACACTGGCATAAGTTGGTAAAAATAACAAGAACGTTTATTGAACAGGAGTGAATATTTCAGGTACAAAAGCTTGATGTTTTCAGTAAAAATATGGCATACAAAACTTGTAGTTATGTTTGAGAAGAGATCTTAAAAACTTCTGGGTTTCAAGTCTTAAAATTTCAACACAGAAAATTACTTCAGGAAATTAATCTCTGAAAGTAACTCCCACAAAAATCCCCCTTAGGAATCTAGCCAAAACCTGAACTAGCTTTCCTTAAGAAAAGAACAGACCACTAACAGGGTTCTCCACACAGTATTCTAGCTATACTTCTCTATAGCTACCCTGAATACTAAACCCAAAGTTCTTCTTCAAAACCCCAAACTTCTCTCACTAACACCCAACGTCTTCGCTCTACCCTTTCCAAGCTCCAACTCCCAACTGGCAATCTAGGAACTCAAGCCTCAGTTTAAAAGTCACTTTTTTCCTTCAGACAACTTAGGCTCTCTCCCCATCGTTCTAACCAATCCTAGCCTTCTTTTCCCTCCAAGACTAGAACACGCCCCCTTAAGGCAAACCTAACCTAAGATGTTGTCTCCCTGTCTCCCTTCTCTAAAATCAATCCTGTGGCTTCGCCAGGCCCACTCTCTTAGGCCTAAGCTAGCCTGCCAAGGTAAGGGATTCATTACACCTTCCATTGGCAAGTCAAGATCTTTTTGTTCCATCAGTCATTTGGGGGAGGATGAGAGGCATGCTTCCAGAGAGGTTATGGGGGAAGTTTGGTAGGATATTTAGTTTTAAATGCAATTGTAATTGTAGAAGTATTTTCATTGTATCTTTACAATGTATTAACTTATATCCATGATACAATATTTTTTTTATTTTTCTTCAGCATTTGTCCCGCTTGATGGCAGGGTCCACTTTACTGTTTTGTTGGCATCATTTCACCCAGTTGTGCATTTGATCAGGGTGTATGCCAGCAGTCTTCAGATTGTTGTGGAGCATGCCCAGAGAGAGTAGCTTTGGTTGTCCCTTTGGCCTCTAGCCAGGTACTTATAAATCAAGAGTAATATTGTGAATGGACTCATCTTCACCTCGGAAAGTATGACCATACCATCTGAGGTGTGATTCTCATAATTTGTGAGCAATTGGAGCAATGGCATGATACAATATTTAATTGTTAATACATTGGTTTTCATGTTTGCATTTGTCATTTTTAAATGTAATGTGTTGTGTCATATAATTGTGAGTCGCCTTAAGAGGGAGAAAGGTGGGGTGTGTGTGTGTGTGTGTATAATGTATTCTGCTTTTTTCTCTTGGTTGAGATGTAGAATGGCTCACTGAGTTAAAAGCATACTGGCAACAACCAACATCAAAAGCTAATGTGCAAATTGGCATTAGAAAAGCAAATGAGAAGTGTCTAAACATTGGAATCACGAGCAGCAGGGAACCATGACTACAAATCAATTGTACTTTTTTTAATGTCTTGAAAGCTCACAGTACATCAACCAGCCAATGTTATATCTCACATCAACTTGTAAGCCTACTTTTTCTGTATTTGAAGACCACAGTAGTATAATACCATAACACAAGAAATTAAAATGGATAAACTAAAATATACACACTTTTCAAAATGCCCTTCAGTTAAAACAGCTTAAGTTGTGGATTACTCAGCACTGAAACACAACCATATATTCAAACTAAGATAATTAAAAGTATGGTAAACACAAAATTATGATTTTCTGTACCTTTTAGTAATGATTATTCTGTTAAATTAGTATGACCACACTCTTTTTAGAAATAGTTTTCCTTTTTATAACACACTAACAATATCACACATATTACAATTGTTTATTCCTTTGTTATAATTGATGATAAAGAAGGCATATTTCACTAACAAGTCTCACAATATTTTCCAAGTATTTTCTTCAAAGATTTTTGAAAACTAATTAATTTTTTTATTTATATAGGTCAAACAAACCTTCTACAGACCCACATCCATCCCGTCAATCAACTGTTAACTCTCATTTCAGTCAATACTAAAACATGTTATTTTGTACACATACTCTATTTTAATTAAAGGGATCCTTTTTTTTCCAGATGGATACATATGGAGAAATACATGCAATATTCAACAGATCAAAATATAGAATATTTTAGAAAATATTAGAAAATATAATAAAGAACAATAGTGGAAGAAAACTTCAATGTGTGAACTACTTCAACTCAAACTCTGGCCCAGTCAAAATTATTATTAAGTAATGGTCATTAATACAGAAGAAATACCTAGTTCTACTCATCCATACCTCTTTTGTGTTCATGACTGCTACTTAGTCATAGGTTTTGCACCTTTGGCATAACTATTGCCTACTTTACTTGGTACCTGCTGCAAGAGGAAAAGAGGTCCATTCGGCCAGCAATCAAAATATGATTGAATTATGTTTCTGTCAGGTATGCAGCAAGGGTTTGAGCCAGGAGAGGTTAAGTAATTAAGTTTATTTAACTAATTATAAAGAACACATCTATGTGTATATTTCACACAGAGATGATATGACTGGCAAGGATAAATACTAAGCTTGGTTGCTCAAGAAAAATATGGTTCTAAACTCGTTTTGTATATAGGGGGTGCTGGCGGTTCGATTTTGAAATTATTTCTGAAATTTTCTTGAAAAAAAAGATGGGAAATACCAGGAAATACAAATCTCTTCCTTTGTTTCGTTAATGGAAGGTGCCCCTCCCTCCCTCCAGAATCATTAAAATCTCAGTTTCCCTTACTTCCCTTGCTGTGAGCTTCCATGCAGAAGGGAGAGGTGGGCGTGGCCAAGCACAGCTCTCCTTGGAGGCCTTGTCACCAGCAACCTCCAAGGAGGGCTATGCTTGGCCACGCCCACCTCTTCCTTCTGCATGACAGCTTGCCAGGGAAGGTAAGCAGAGAGATTTTAAAACTAACACTTCTAAAATCTCTCAGCTTCCCTTCCCTTCCCTGGCAAGCTTCCATGCAGAAGGGAGAGGTGGGTGTGGCCAAGCACAGCTCTCCTTGGAGGTCGCTGGGGGTGTGGCCTTCAGAAACAGCTGTTCTTACCCACCCCCAACTCCTTCCTCTTTGCATCGGCGGCTTTGCAAGGTGGGCTTTGCGAGGTGGGCGTGGCTACGCCCAACTCTTCCGCATCACCGCTTGTCGCCAGGGAGGTAGCCACGCCCACCTCACAAAGCCCACCTCGCAAAGCCGCCAATGCAAAGAGGAAGGAGGTGGGCATGGGTAAGAACAGCTGTTCCTGAAGGCCACACCCCCAGCATTTACGATTCACTGGCGGAAGTCATAAGGAAGATGGCGCACGTGGCTTCGATATGGCAAAAACACTTCCGGGGTGCCAAAACGCGTCGATATCACTTCAAAAGGTAATTTATTTACTATTTCATTATGAGTTAAGAAACTTACGACTTGGATCAACCAACCCTAATAAATACATATGCTTCCATTTGATTTCAAAAGGAGATTTAAGGAGAAAAGGAGACATAGACCTCATGTTAGAAAAGGGCCATTGAGTCAAATTTCTTGTTAATGTAGGATCTCCAGCTAAAGCATACCCAATATGTCCAGTCCAGTCTGTTTTTTATGATATTCAGTAAAGGAGACCCCAATCACCTCTCTAGGCTACCAGTCCTTCTAATGTTCAACTAAAATCTACTCTCTTGCAACTTCAGTCTATTATTCTGGTCCTGTTCTCTAGGGCAGGTCAGAACAGGTCTGTTATTGCCTCTCTGTAACAGTCCTTGAAATATTTATGGAGTACAATCTTGTAACCCGCCAGTCTTTTCTTCTCCAAGTTGAATATAGCCAGCTCCTTCAGCCTTTCCTCATATGTTTCATTCTCATGCCTCTTACCATTGTTGCCTGAACCTCCTCCAACTTCTCTGCTTAAAATAAAAAGCCAAGAAGTAACTGTAATACTCCAGATAAGTCCTGAACAATGCAGAGCATAGTGAGATATTTGTTCCCTTTACTTGGAAACTATGCTTCACTTGGAAACTATTAAGCTAGGTTAAAATAGCTTTTACTATAGGTTCTCACCCAACCTTTTTAACGTTTATGCAGAACACATCATGCGATGTGTGGGGATGGATGAATGCAAAGCTGGGGTGAAAATTGCTGGAAGAAACATTAACAACCTCAGATATGCAGATGACACCACTCTGATGGCCGAAAGCGAGGAGGAGCTGAGGAGCCTTCTAATCAAGGTGAAAGAAGAAAGCGCAAAAGCCGGGTTGCAGCTAAACGTCAAAAAACCCAAGATTATGGCAACAAGAATGATTGACAACTGGAAAATAGAGGGAGAAACCGTGGAGGCCGTGACAGACTTTGTATTTCTAGGTGCAAAGATTACTGCAGATGCAGACTGTAGCCAGGAAATCAGAAGACGCTTACTTCTTGGGAGGAGAGCAATGTCCAGTCTCGATAAAATAGTGAAGAGTAGAGACATCAGACTGGCAACAAAGATCCGCCTAGTCAAAGCCATGGTATTCCCTGTAGTAACCTACGGATGTGAGAGCTGGACCTTAGGGAAGGCTGAGCGAAGGAAGATCGATGCTTTTGAGCTGTGGTGTTGGAGGAAAGTGCTGAGAGTGCCGTGGACTGCGAGAAGATCCAACCAGTCCATCCTCCAGGAAATAAAGCCCGACTGCTCACTGGAGGGAAAGATACTAGAGACAAAGTTGAAGTACTTTGGCCACATCATGAGGAGACAGGAAAGCCTAGAGAAGACAATTATGCTGGGAAAAGTGGAAGGCAAAAGGAAGAGGGGCCGACCAAGGGCAAGATGGATGGATGGCATCCTTGAAGCGACAGGACTGACCTTGAGGGAGCTGGGGGTGGTAACGGCCGACAGGGAGCTCTGGCATAGGCTGGTCCATGAGGTCACAAAGAGTCGGAGACGACTGAACGAATGAACAACAACAAAATAGCATTTGCCTTCTTTGATACAGCCTCACACTCTTGGCTCATGATAAAATAAAAACCCAACTATTTAATATAATAGGAAGTTCTTTTTTGGAAAGTGATGGGAAATTATTTTTCTCAGCAACACTAGGAGATTAGTAGATCATGGTGGTGAATCAAGAGTCCAACTTTATTTAAAAATAATTTCTTCCTATTCTGTACTGTCAGAACAGAATTTGTTGAAAATGGAAGCTCTTAGCCACAAGTTCATACACTGATATGATTTGTTAAGGCTGTCAAGTCACTACTGCAAAGCTCATGTGCTGGTAAACTTTAATCAAAATTAAAAATCCAATTGAATTTTTAACTATACCCTAGGCTACAGGCTGCTATAAAGTAAACATCAATTCCTTGGTGTTATAGGGGAGAACCTTCAAAGTGTCAACTTGTTTTCCTGGAGGAAATTTCCTAGGGCAAGACACACTGTTTAAAAGGTATACAGGCAGACCCTGAGTTACAAACATCTGACTCTTAGTTAAGAATGGAAGTGAGAGAAATTCTCCCCTCAGAAGGAAAATTCACTCCTGAAAGCATTATCAAGAGGAAAATGTGTCTTCACTTAAGCTTTCTCACCAATCCTTGTTTCCATAACAAGCCACATTTTTCAAAATCCAATTATCACAAGGATAGAAAGTGAGGGATAACAGACAGCAAAGCAAACACCTCAGGGGTGTTAACCCTTCCTTATGGTATCCAAAGCTTGTGTGTGTGTGTGTGTGTGTATCTCCACCTGTAAATGCATTTTCTAGGTTAGATAAACTTTGTTAAGCTCCTTTTTTTACTGAATTACACCCAGAATATTTCAACAAAATTGGTGATATTAGGCAGGGTTATCTTTAGTTTTTTTTAGTTTTGACTGCATTTGTAGTGTGGATCATTTTATGATGATTCTGGTTTGATGTACTGACATTGTCAAGGGTAACAAAGATTCCAAGGAACATAAGCATGTCCCTGCACACACAGTACTTGAAGGGGCATCTGTCTAACCCCTTAGCAGAAAAAGCATGAGGCAGAATGGCAGCTGTAATATTAACACTTATTTTTTAAAAACACACACACACACAAAACTCCAAGAATGCACTAGGAACATCCAGTTCCCGAGTCTGTTTTGCCATCTCCCTATTCATACAATGTGGTCTCTCAGACTGTCAGTAAGGCAAGTACTTAGTGCTAATGGTGGGATGTGAACCATAAACTAATTTCATTAGCCCGAAGGCATTCTTTAGCTAAGAATGCTGTTAAATTATTTTTAAGGTACTGATTTGTAAGCCTCAATTGATTTAAATTATACCAACATGGTAAGTGTCCTCCTGCTATATGCTATTGCTCTTAGTGAATTCATTGCCAAAATTATGCTTGCATTTGTATGCATTATGAATATGTTAATTGCTTCAATCATGACCATGACTTTTCTTTTTATTCAAAAGTGATAGCTGGATAAAGGGGAGGCACAAAGTGAAGTGAATGTAGGAAAATTGTCTTGGTTTAAACCTTAATGGTAGAACCAATGTGTGTTTTATTCTACCCACCCCCACAAGACTGTTTACATTAGCCAAAATGGGATCCAGTAAAATCTTTTCCAGCTTTAGAGCAGGAATGGGCAAAGTAGGAAAGTTGCAAGTTGCATTTGAGGGGAAAAGGTATATTTGGTCTTCCCTTTGTTATTTATTTGTTCAGTCACTTCCGACTCTTTGTGACCTCATGGATCATCCCACGCCAGAGCGTCCTGTAGGCCGTCACCTCCCCAGGTCCTTCAGAGTCAAGCCAGTCACTTCAAGGATGCCATCCATCCATCTTGCCTTTGGTCGGACCCTCTTCCTTTTTCCTTCCTTTCCCCCCAGCATCATTGTCTTCTCTAAGCTTTCCTTTCTTCTCATGATGTGGCCAAAGTACTTCATCTTCGCCTCTACTATCTTTCCCTCCAATGAGCAGTCAAGCTTTATTTCCTGAAGTATGGACTGGTTAAATCTTCTCACTGTCCAAGGCACTCCCAGGACTTTCTTCCAGCACCACAGTTCAAAAGCATCTATCTTCCTTCACTCAGCCTTCCCTATGGACCAGCTCTCACATCCGTAGGTGACTACGGGGAATACCATTGCTTTTACTATGTGGATCTTTGTTACCAGTGTGATGTCTCTACTCTTCACTATTTTATCGAGCTTGGACATTGCTCTCCTCCCAAGAAGTGAGCGTCTTCTGATTTCCAGGGATTTCCTGGTCTGTGTCTCCAGTAATCTTTGCACCTAGAAATACAAAGTCTGTCACAGCCTCCACGTTTTCTCTCTCTATTTGCCAGTTATCAATCAGTCTGGTTGCCATAATCTTGGGGATTTTTTTTATGTTTAACTGCAACCCAGCTTTTGCACTTTCTTTCGTCACCTTGATTAGAAGGCTCCTCAGCTCCTCTTCACTTTCGGCCATCAAAGTTTTATCATCTGCATATCTAAGGTTGTTGATGTTTCTTCCAGCATTTTTAACCCCAGCCTTGCATTTATCAAGCCCCACACATCGCATGATGTATTCTGCATACAAGTTGAATAGGTTAGGTGAGAGGATACAACCCTGCCATACGCCTTTCCCAATCTTGAACCAGTCTGCTGTTTCATGGTCTTCCTTTACTTCACAGAAAATCAAGGAAATCATCAGCCATGCTTAGGTTTGTAATTTAAATATCACAGTGCACAATTCAGATCTCTTCCCCTGCGATTGCTGGAAAATCTTGGAAGTAGGACTAAGCTTCTTAGAAAGCTTCTTTTTATATACAAAGTAACCTCTATTTGCCAGCTTTTAGCTGTACATTGTAACAGAAAATAGAGGCTGACCCCTAAAAGCTGTTATCTTGCTTTCCTAGTTCTAGGGAATGATGCTTCAGCTCTTTCTTGCAAGGAGCATCTATTGTTATTGCTCTATACTAGATCATTACTCCTAATAAAGGGTGCACAATCAACACCTCCCTTTGTTTATTCTAAGGTTAATTTTGTAATTATTTACTTACTACATTTGAACTAAGTGAAGCAGGACTCTAAGTAAATAGTTTGGCATACTATTTGCCCATGGGGATTCTGAGATTGCCCAAAGAGTAGAAAGGCTTTCCACGATGGAATTGCCATCATGTTTTATTCATAAGGAAAGTAATATACTGATAAGCTGAGTTAAAGAGAAAGTTAATATTCAGAAAACCACTTACAGCTTAAAACAGAGATGGGTAACCAGCACCCCGAAGGTGGAATCTGTCCCTTCTGACAGAATTGGAAGTGATCAAAAGGACACTGATCGTTTTCAGGGGAAAACATTATTATGGGTATGTTGAGCCAAAATACTGTTTTGAGGTATTTGTAGATCTGTGCTTTGTGAATACATGATTCTCACCTTTTAAGTTGTATATTTAATGGCAATCTTGGACGGTGATGGGAATAGAGTAGAAATGACTAAATTTAGCCCATATACCATTGATTTAAAGGCATGACTGTCCTAGGAAGTAAGTTTCACAAAATATCACATGGACTGCCCAGCTCCAGTGGCATCAGATCAATTTTATGGAATTCTGGAAGGTTTCTTTTTCCTGTTTAGATGAAATGAGAGTTAAGTTCAATTGTTAGGGGACCTGGTTGTTTTAATCAAGGCTGAAGTATTTCTTTATTTAACTATATTTATATAGTTAAATAAAGACAACACCTGGAGCAACGTATAATAAACATCAATACCATCTACACAAAGGCAGAATGGATCGGTTGTTTAAGATAAACTAGCAGGATGTTTTAAAAAAATCATCCTATGACTTTAAGGCGGGAAGACAATTCTAACTTTTTTTATTTTATGAGTATGCTTGTTAGATGAGAAGTGGGCAGGGGAATTAGTTTTAATCGGTGTATTGGTGGCAGGCATGTAGCCGGGGGGGGGGGGGGGGGGGCTCGGGGGGCTTCAGCCCCCCCCCCCCCGAAATTTTCATGGTGGTTCGCGAAAAGGCCTTATTGGGGCATTATTTAAACTGTTATGTTTATTCATATCATGATCTGATCACCATACTCAATATATCCCATATGCATGGGGGTATTGGGGTAATGATACAAAAGGTTTGCTAGGCTAGACCCTCTTTCACTCAGACTCAGCCCCCCCCCCGAAACTCAGCCCCCCCAAAACCCCCCTGAAAAAAAATTCAGCCCCCCCCCCCCCGAAACAAAATCCTGGCTACGGGCCTGATTGGTGGTATAAGTAAGACATTGGAAAATTGTTGACTTGACAAATTGTATGATGATACTTATACTGCTGAAAAAATACACATACTCTGATACAACCATGAACACAGTTACAGTGCAACAGAAAACCCACAGAGAAGAGGGGAAAGAGGCAGAAGGACTAAAAATTCCAATAAATCTAAGAAATAACAGGAAAAATATGAGAGAATAAATGCTTAAAATCTTAGAAGAGATTTGCAGATATGGGAAAATAAAAATGTATTCATCTGACACTAAACTGGGCAACCAATGTATGCCTTTTTTGGAAGGAGAACTTCATGTCCTGGACAGCTATTCTCTGTTGCATATTTGGTAAGAGCTCCTAGAGAATTAACTCAAATACAGTCTCAAAATCTGGGTGGAAGTTCCTGAAAAATAATATTGTGTACTCTCGAAGTATAGATAAATGAAGAACAATTTCTAGGACATGAATTGCCTTTTTTTTTATCTGAAGCCAGTTTTGAGACAACTTTCCCAATGTATCTCACAATGTGTGCACTATTACATATCATCTGCTTCCTTCCCATTGCTTCATTCAAAACAAATACAAATTCTGCAATAACAATGATGCTTTTGAAATATGTAATACCTATAGTCTATAACCAGAATCTTGTTGCCACTTTACATAAGTATTAATACTGCTACACAAGCAGCTGGTTTTTCCTCAGAGGCTATGTAAAGGGGGCATCCTATTTAGGGTTGTTCAAGCCCTATAATGCTGATGTAAACAAGGCTAGGAGGCTGCCTTGGAGGTTCAGTAAGTTTGGTCCTTAGCAGTGATTAGGAGTGTCTGCTCCAGAAAAAAAATGACTTCACAGATTGGTTATTGTTTCTATAGTGCTGCAATCCAGTATATAGCTCTGCTTGTGCAATTTTGTGCGGTGTGACCAGTTTTTAGGATCTTGGTGTATGAATCTGTATGAAATGGAAATGAACTTCAGCTTTCACATAATCTTTATTTTTCATGTAATAATTTGACTCTTAAATTCCATGGCTTGTATCAACCAGAAGATACACAACGAATCAAAGAAAATCTGGCAATTGAAAATCTGAAAATTCACTGATTCAATTGATTTTACCCTAGCTGGGATTAGCAATTGTACTAGTAAATCACCACTGACAAAAATATTCAGTATTCCAGTTCTTCATCTACACCAAATACCATGGATGGTTTAAAGGTTTTAGTTAGAAAATGGATTTTTGGTTCTTTTAAACTAAGAACAGAAAGCCAAAAGATAACTCTCCTAATTTAGGGGTAATGTAAACAAAAGTGATAAGTTCATAAATTAAAAGGTGTATACTGAACACTGTGTGATTTGTGATAATAGCAAAAACACACTCAACCTCAAAGCCTTAAAAGGGAAAACACCAAGAGATAATATGACACCAGAATCAAGTTTCAGAGAGGTAATTAATTTACAGAGAGACAGTGTTGCATAGTAGTTTGAGGTTGGACTATGATTCTGGAGACCAGGATTTGAATCCCCACTCAATCACAGGAATCCACTGTGTGATTTTGGGAGAGCCACACTCTCTTAGCTCCAGGAGAAGAAAAATCTTGGTAAGAAAACCTTGTGATAGCTTCATCCTAGGATTGCCATACATTAGAAATGACTTGAAGGTACACTACAACAACACATTTGCTTCAACATAAAGTCAATAATTCATTTCATCCACTAGTAAATGTACATATTTTCTTGTTTACAGATCAACAAGTGAACAAATACTTTCTACAAGTCACATCTGTTGTAACACTGAACAGCATGATTGTATCGATATCTTTGACAGCTCATTCACACAAAGCAATTCAGATTTTATCAAGCCTTGCTTACCAGCAACACCAATGTAACTCAAAGAAATGTGTGAAACTTTCCCTAGAGACCAACTTGTTTATTATGGCATGGAAAATCTGCAACTGCAAGAGCCTGTTGGATATAAAGCCCCATATCACCAGGCGGTCTAGGTTGCCACCATACTGTTCTCATTTTCACCAAACAGACAACTGATTCCATTTCAATAAACATAATCAGCGATGTGTCATCAGCTTTTCAAAAGCATTCAATTCAATTCTGTCACTGAAATTGAGCAAGTATTTCCAAGCATACCAAAGACCTCCTGCCAAGTAAAGAAAGAAGCCAGAAGATACTTGGCAAACCAATCGATTGATATTTAGCAGGGAAACTATGAAATGTAGCTATCATCATTCTCAAGCAAAAATAAACAGTTATCTGGAATTCTATTATTTCATCTCCTAAATTGGTTTAGGATCCTTTAGGAAAAATAGGGCCCAATGGTAAAGAGTCAATTTCAAAATACTGGCCTGCACCTGGACAATCACAGCAGCATCATTTCCATGAGCACTCCAAAAATACCACTTTAAGACTTAAGAGATAAAAAGTGAGATGTAAATATAATAATAATAATAATAATAATAATAATAATAATAAAAGTGTGTGTGGCTGTATTGATCTAAGCCCACTGGTAACAATTTTAATCTTTATCAAATCAAGGATTTTATGAAGACCTCAAACACTTTTGGTTAGTAGGAGCAGCTCATGACTATATATCATTGCCAGAAAATTCCATTTCTCCCTCTGATTACTGTGGGGGAAGAGGCAAGAAAGTGGCAGGTAACGTCTTGCTCCTTTGTCTTCAAAAGTTCCTGAAGATGCAACACTGGAAGCCCTACCTATAGCTTTACATTTCCAAGCAATTTTTCTTGGAAAATTGGGGGAGGTGTGGGGACTTAAACCCACTTTGGAGCAGGTTTAAGTCCTATATGAAAGCAGCCTAAATCTCTGGTAAAGAGAGACTATTACTGTTTTTGGTTGGAAAGCACCATATTAAACAGTACCATTTTACCAATATGTAGTAATACATTTTAAAAATAAATGGATTCTTCAATACCTCACATTTTTCTTAAGCTTTTCTGTGATCCTACAATGGAGATTCAAGATATACAAACATTTTCCTAACAAAAAGTTTTAAGTGACAAGCTTATATTTCTATGTTTCTCCAGAGCTATAAAAACCATGCAAACTTTTTTACTTACAGCAACGTGGACTGCGAAAGTATGTGGTTACATGTTTTAGCTTACCCAAAATACTTTATTAAGAAAGGCCATGTCAAACAGTCCTTACATTAACTATGTGCTAATGTATAAACCTCAGACAGGCCTTTGCTGAAATTCAGATTGGTTTCATTTATACCACATCCGTATTATACAAAATGACTATTAATACCAGAGAAAGCTTCAGGTCTGTTTTACCTTATTCACATGTTAGTTTATTACCCTTATACCTTGTGAAAGGGGGGAAAGGATGCTTGATGCTTACAGCTCGCTCAGAAAGAAATTGAGGAGGGAAGAAGATGCTTCCTAGTCAAGTGACCAAAGACAAGCTAGAAATATCCTATTCAATCATTTATCAAGTACAGGTCAAGAGGGAAGTTGTACAAATTTATTGTATGTTTTTGTCTCATGTTGGCTTTCCTACTCCTTGCCTGCTTCCTTCAAACTGTACTTTTAGTTTCCTTGCAAACCTACTTGACTCCTTGCCAATAAACTAACCTGAAATTGCCATGGCTGTAGCAAAGGAATACTGTCTCCCCTTAAAAAACATCTTTAAACCAGCATTTCAGTGTTAACAAAAAAAAGCAGATGCAAACAAATAAGAACAAGAACAGCACCAGAGGGATTAAATTATGGTGCTGCAAGCATTCTTATCCATCTCTTTCTAATCAGATAGTTCTTTATACCTCAGTGGGGATTAGGAGAGACGATTTTAGCTGGCATGAAAATTGCATGCCAGGAGAAAGTTGAACAGGCCTCTCACTCAATTCCTGCTCTGGCCCAAGTATAGCCAAAGGTCTATCCCATTATAGCTCTCAAGAATAGAATAGAAGGATCTCTTCCTTGGTTTAGAATTAAGAACACACATAAAAATGACCAGAGATAGAAAATATAGGACAAAATCAAGAACATTAAATATGTTAGCAGAACATAATTAAATGCACCTCCAATACTAAAAGCACTAATGTTAAAAGTGAGAGGCCCAGACCACATGATTTATTTAAAATACTTAACATAACACTCTGATGGGGGCCGAACCAGGCAAACCTTTTGTCGAGGCTGTTCTACAACTGGGCTGCTACTTCGAGAAATGTCCTTTCCATAGTAGTTACTTGCTTCAGTTCCTGCTGGGACCAACTCCCATTTGGATTATTCCCCCACAGAACTGTCTTCAGCAGTTCATGATTATGATTGCAGAAGAAATGATTGCAGGAGAAAGGCCAATGGAATTGGAACTAAATGCTTAGTACAAGGACAAGTATCAAAGCACCCTATATTGTTAGGACAAAATGCTTGCTGTGTTTTACTGTTTAGATGCAGAAATAGTTTGGATGTGAGTAAATAAGACTGAAAGATGTTGGTCAGTCAGATAGCTTAGCTCCGTTCAATAACGGGATTGCGTTCCCCTTCAAATATCAGGCACATTGTTTGGGAACACCTTTGTGGTCTGTTTTCATGCTGAATGTTAGATGGCAGGAATGGCCAGGAAGTCTTGCATAGTTTTTGATAGTGTGGTAGACATCTCTCTTGCTGGATAAATCAGAGAGAGCCAGTGCTATGCATCTAATTGTTGCCTATATATGTAAACTGCCTTGAGTCCCTTACAGGGTTGTTAAGGGTGGCGTATAAATACAGTAAATGAATAAATAAAATGATTATGTCATCATTACATATAACTGTAGAGAAGACTTGGCACCCAAATTTGTTTATTCTCTTCTCCCCACTTCAATTTCTTTTGGACCCTATATTTTAATTGTTGTGGTATTATTGTTGCTTAAATGCTTTGGTAGAAAGTCTGTATAACAATAAGGTAAGATTTATGTGCTCATGTTGCATCCCTGATTATTATTAGTAATAACTACTTTATTTTTGTACCCTGGCCCCATCTCCCCAAAGGGACTCTGGGCAGCTTACACCATGGCACAATGTGCCTCAAACTACACATAAAATAAACACACAGCACAGTAAAAGATAAAACCAATAGCATATAAAACAATAATTTAACTTCAAAATAGCACCCAATAACCTATGGTGAGAACTGTTGTAAAACATGGTTAACTGTATACAGGAACAAGGGAAAAGCCGCCTTGTAAGCCGCCTTGAGTAAGCTACTTTGAGTCCCCTTCGGGGTCAAGAAAGGCGGCATAGAAATATTGTAAATAAATAAATAAATAAAATAGGATAGTGCAAGTTGTTGCTCATAAACTAGGGCATGGGATGAAAGTGCAGTGCTGTGTCATTAATTGTGGACCATTGGGGCTAGACGTTTTCAAAGGCTTGTCCAAACAAAATATGGACAATACAGATACAAAATATTGCATGTGTTTCAGTAGACATGCTTGTTTGTTTGAATGCATTACCAGAACATGGGGAAAACTGCTTAAATGAACAAGTAACAATGGCATGTACAGAAATTCCAACATTAATATTAAGAATTTTGGAGGGGGGGGAATGCCGCTAATACAGAAGCCCCTTCCACACATCTGAATAAAATCCCACATTTTCTGCTTTGAACTGGAATATATGGCAGTGTGGACTCAGATATCTCAGTTCAAAGCAGATATTGTGGGATTTTCAGACTTGATATTCTGGATTATATGGCTGTATGAAAGGGCCTAGAGCAGTGGTTCTCAACCTGGGGTCATCAGATGTTTTGGCCTTCAACTCCCAGAAATCTTAACAGCTGGTAAACTGGCTGGGATTTCTGGGAGTTGTAGGCCAAAAACATCTGGGGACCCCAGGTTGGGAACCACTGGCCTAGAGTAACCAGAGCAATGGACAGAGATAAACAATAAAAGAATAACAAAATCAAGTTGAGAGCTTTGCATGGTCTAAGTTAATGTTATCCCCATTCACTCAAATATAAGCAATGGTAAGAGGAAAATTTGAAAATCTCAATATAAAGTATACAGTCAAATGTACAGGTAAAATCAGCCAATGTTTCACTTAGTAAAATTACTGAAAGGGGGGGGGGCTGTTATGGTGCCTCCTGTCATCTTCATAGGCACTAGAAAGGTTTGTGTACAAAACACAAGCAGATGGATACATTAATTTCAGCATGTTGCCTAAAGCAGAGATAGGAAAGAGCAGCTCCTAGTCATTTATGACGGCTCAACAGAGATGGCTTGCTGGCAGTCAGAAGTAGACCTGGCATTTTTGGCCTGAATCTTCGCATCTTCAGAGTCATGCACTCACATCAACAAAAAGCCCTCCCCAGCTAACCCCCCCCCTCCCCCAGCACAGATTCTACGTGTTGGACAGGACTGCAAACGCCTGTAAATCTGAACTTTCCCAATGAGCCCTTCAAACTATACCTCAGGGCGATTATAACTATTCCATAAATATCCCAGATTAATTCTGATCCCAACATCAAATCCACTTAGTGACTTAAAAAGACTGAGTCGCCAAGGCTGTAGCTGATAGACTGCTCCATCAAACAGTCAAGAGAAGCACCTTATCAAAACATGACAAACCATTTATGTAATTTCTAGTATGTCACTTGGAAAGATAATGAAGGAAAGCTGCTTCAGCACGGGTACAAAACCAGTTCTCTGATTTTATTTATCAAGTTCTTGTGTACAAGACATTTAAAAATGAGATACAGAAGACAGACCACTTGTTATGAAAGCAGATTTGCTTCCTGAACAGCAACATATGCCCTATAAACCACCCCTTTGCAAGCTCATTTATTTCAAAGGATTTATTCTCAATATGATTTTTTCCAAGTCAATTGACTGTTTCTAACTCATAAAAAACCCTAGAGTGAACACTCTTCGAGGCCACATTTTCTTGAACAGACACACAAAATTGAGAACAAGCAGCATTTTGATGGGATGAACACAAGATGGAAAATTCAGTCACTTCAACAGGTTTCTGCACTGTGCAGAGGAAAGAAACACACAGGCAATATTCTGAGATGTCACATTGAGTAACAAATGATATTAAAAACATGGTTCTCTGTAATCCACAATGAGGTAAGTTTCCTGGTTGAAAAAACGACTTTGTGCATAATCAGTTTATGAACTCCCTTTGAAAACAGTGTTTTAAAGCTTTCTCTTTAAATGCAAACACCAAAGGATGACCTCCACCATTGATATATTTGGAGCATTCAACCCCTACATCTCAGTTTAAAGGGGAGGGGATGGGGAGAGACTCAAGGAGATACTATTGCAGATAAAAAGAACTACACTGAAAAGAAAGAATGGTTTGCCATCCCTTATAAACACACATTAACCGTTGTTGCTGTTGTGATACCATATATAAACTGGATACATTATTAATAAGAAGGGCATGCACAACTTCTTGTGAGAGGTCCACAAACAGAACTACAAGTAATCCTGACACCTTTCTCTGCTAACTGGACACACAAGGGCCTGAGGCAACCTATACCTTTATACATACAAACAACTAAATCAATGTTTCTCAACCTGGGGATCGGGACCCCTGGGCAGGGGTTGTGAGGGGGTTTCAGAAGGGTCACCAAAGACAATCAGAAAACATATATTACTGATGGTCTTAGGAACCCCTTCGGCAGAAAATCTCCCTGCCTGTTCTTCTCTTTCTTTTTGGAAACAGACTGTGAATCTTCTCACCAAAAGCCCTCCTCTGCTGTGACTGGTGGGTCTCTCAGCCAGCCTCTAAGCCAAGGGGTGATATATTTCAAAGACTCCAAGTGGGGGAGGGGAGAGCAGGCATGCTCAGTGCATGGTAGCATGGTGCACATGAGTGGATGAGGGAGAGCATATGAGGCTGGAGAGAGGCTCGCCCCTGTGAGTCCCTACAGGGCATAGGGGTTCTGTGGAGAAGTTTGGCCCAATTCTTTCATTTGTGGGGTTCAGAATGTTCTTTGATTGTAGGTGAACTATAAATCCCAGCAACTACAACTCCCAAATGTCAAGGTCTATTTCCCCCCAAACTTCACCAGTTTCCTCATTTGGGCATATTGAGTATTTGTGCCAAGTTTGGTCCAGATCTATCATTGTTTGAGTCCACAGTGCTCTCTGGATGCAAGTGAACTACAACTCCAAAACTCAAGGTCAATGCCCACCAAACCTTTCCAGTATTTTCTGTTGGTCATGGAAGTTCTGTATGCCAACTTTGGTTCAATTCCATTGTTGGTGAGTCAGAATGCTCTTTGATTGTAGGTAAACCATAAATCCCAGCAACTAGAACTTCCAAATGACAAAACTAATCCTCCCCCTCCCCCAATCCCACCAGTTTTCAGATTTTTACATATTGGGTATTTGTGCCAAATTTGGTCCAGTGACTGAAAATACATCCTGCATATCAGATATTTACATTACAATTCATAACAGTAGCAAAATTATAGTTATGAAGTACTGTAATGAAAACAATGTTTGGGGGTCACCACATGAGGAACTGTATTAAGGGGTCGCAGCATTAGGAAGGCTGAGAAACATTGAACTAAATCAAATCCACCTGTATCTGTATACATGTTCATACCTTATTGAATGTGTATTTTTCAATGAAGAAAAATAATTTGACGTGTGGGTTTGATGTAATGCCATTCATGAATTAAATATTTTATTCATAGTATCTTTAGTTTTTGTCATCTAATTGTAATGTTTAAAACTTTCAAACTTTTAAAAAGAAATCAAATAAACTAATTCACAGATATATAAACCCTATTTTCCTAGTTTCCAACAGACCTCACAACCTCTGAGGATGCCTGCCATAGATGCAGGTGAAACGTCAGGAGAGAATGCTTCTGGAACATGGCCACACAGCCTGGAAAACACCCAACAGCCCAAACTAACCACTGTAGCTTTAGATGAGAGAAAGACATCTTTCCAGCTAGTGACTCCACAACTCTTACTCTGTCAAGATTTCCTAACTGTGAAAGCTGTTCAGCAGTGGAACTCTCTGCTCCAGAGTGTGGTGGAGGCTTTTAAGCAGAGGTTGGATGACCATCTGTCGGGGTGCTTTGAATGCGACTTTCCTGCTTCTTGGCAGGGGGTTGGTCTGGATGGCCCACGAGGTCTCTCCCAACTCTATGATTCTATGAGGAGCCAAGGCACCTTAAACCTCGCAAACTCTGAACTTTGACTGAGAAACACGTTGTGCCTTCCCTGCTTAAATAACTTCTATTTTAAGCAGTTCAAGAGAGAGAGGGCAGTGAGTGTAGCTCTTTAACGACTCCAGGATCGGCCTTACTTTAAGCAGTAATGCAGTTAAGCAGCTCCCCATACGTAATCAACAGTACACGATTAATTAACGCTTAAAGCCCGCTGTAAATAGACACAGAGATTGAGAGCAAACAGGTTCCTGACGATCAACAAGTTTAGATGTGAACGACGAGTCGCTGTTTGGAACAAGCCGCCACCTGCCAATGTTTACTGACCCTCATTCCCTCAGTTTCAGTGGCAGCTGCTCATTAGGAGCCGCACGTTTTGCCTCCGAAGAGGAGCCCAAGTAGCCCTTTCCCAGAATAATCAGGCAGCGTCAAACGAGGCCCTTCGGTTGACTCCCGAGCCAAATCCACCTCCTCCACCACCTGGAGAGGAGGAGGATTCTTCTGCAGGTGAACTCCGAAGGAAGCTCCTGGGTTCACAAACACAAACCCCAAGAAAATCGTGTGCAAATAAATTACTCCAAGGCTTCGGCTCTGTGATTTTAGGGGCGCTGAAGGAAGCCTCTGGGACCACTAACCCTAAGAAAACCGAGAGCACATAAATTCCTCCAAGGCTTCGCCTCTGAGCCACTTCTGGTCCCGCAGCTGAGCCGCTGACGGAGGCGGTTCTTTAAAATAGGATGGCTGCAGTTTGAACCCACTTTAACTGCCATGGCTCACTGCTATGGAATCGTGGGTATTGTAGTTTTACAAGGCCCTTTGCGGGCCCCTCGTCAGACGCCAAACTCGCAGGATCCCTTAGCCTTAAGGCTGTTAAAGTGGACTCAAGTTGCATTCATTCTTCAATTTGGTTAAGCCAAGTATGGGCTCTCCAGG
Organism: Anolis sagrei; assembly: GCF_037176765.1. Classification (NCBI taxonomy): domain Eukaryota; kingdom Metazoa; phylum Chordata; class Lepidosauria; order Squamata; family Anolidae; genus Anolis; species Anolis sagrei. The sequence continues at coordinate 63,444,124 of NC_090022.1, read as the reverse complement.
TGTTTTGGATTCCAACTCCCACCATTCCTAACAGCCTCAGGCCCCTTCCTTTTTCCCTTCAGCCACTTAAAAATGTTAGAATGTTGAGGCTGGACAATCAGAAACCACATGCAAATTAGTAGGTAAAGACAGACCATGCTGGGCCAACTTGGGCTCTCCAGGAGTTTTGGATTCCAACTCACACCATTCCTAACAGCCTCAGGCCCTTTCCTTTTCCCCTTCAGCCACTTAAAAATGAGGCTGACCAGTCAGAAACCACATGCAAATTACTAGGTCAAGGAAGACCATGCATGGGCCAACTTGGGTCCTCCAGGTGTTTTGGACTCCAAGTCCCACCATTCCTCACAGCCTCAGCCGCTTAAGCGAATGAGGGGGGAAAGGAAGGGGCCTGAGGCTGTGAGGAATGGTGGGACTTGGAGTCCAAAACCCTTGAAGGGCCCAAGTTGGCCCAAACTTAGATTAACCCCATAACCTTCCCAGAAGTTTGTCCCACCGAAGGACCCCAAGAGTCCCTCTCCGTGAGGTGTTTCCAGGCAGGAGACTGTCCAGAATCCCCGTGTCCCAGACTCCCACTTACTTTTCATCCTTGGCGTGTTCCTGGCTGTCCCCCGGAGGCATCGGCGGCGGGAGCATGGGTAAGGTCCCTTGTGGCGGTTGTTGTGGCTGTTGTTGTGGCTCCTGCTGCTGCTGGAGGAGGAGGAGCGCGCAGGTGGCCAGGTGCCGCTGGTGCTCGTCCTGGAGGCGCCCGTTCTCGCGGTAGAGCTTGGCCACTTGCTGCTCGAGCTCGTCGATGCGGAGCTTCTGCTTCTCCAGCAGCTCCTGCTGCGTCTCGATGATCTTGTTGAGCTCCTTGAGGTACTCCGCCGCCTTGCTCGGGTTCTCCGCCGGCGGGGGCTCCATGGCCGGGCCAGCCTCGCGGGCACCCGGGGCCCACTCCGCCTCGCCCGCCCACCACGGCGGCCCGGGCCAGGGGGAGGCCAGGCGGGGGCGCTCAGCTCGGCCGCGGAGGACGACGACGACGACGACGGGGAAGAGCAACCCCAGCGCCAGCCCGGACGCGACGCCCCACCAGTCGCCCCCCGCCAAGCACGGGTCCGGAGGAGGAGGAGGAAGAGGCACGTCCACTGCTTCTCCTTCCCGGCTAGGGAACGCCGACGCCTCCCGGGCTCTGCGGGGACGCCATGGCCTTCTTTTGGGCCACTCAGGAAGGCTGGTGGGACAGGCGAGGGGAGGCGCGGGAAGGGCCACCCAAGGAAGCCCCTTCTTCTTCTCCCGAGCCCCCTCCTCTCCCGCTGCAGGTCCCGCGGAGTTTGGGAAAGTGCCTCCTCTTCGCAGACTCCGGGGCGGAGCTGGGGTTGGGTGCCCGGACTGACGAGGAGAAGAGCCAACCTGGCCTCGCTCCTGGTCGCACTTACTGCCGCTCTTCTGCTTCTTGCCTCTCGCCTGCCTTCCGCGGAGCGCCGGGCGGATAGGCGGGCGGGCGCGCGACTCCGTGTCCCAGCGCTTGCTGCCTTCAAACAACATACACAGGCTCGCTCACACTCAAGCGCGCGCGCCCTAACCCCTCCCTCCCCCTCTATCTCTCCAGCGCGCGCCCACACCGCGGAGCCCGAGGGCGGCGGCGGCGCTGCTGCTGGTGGTGACAGCTGCAGGACGCTCGCCTAGGGAGGGGCGGGAGGGCAAAGGACTTGGGTAGGTGGTGGTTGTGGTGGTGGAGGAGGAGAGAGAGAACAGGGGACTTTTGCGGAGTGGCTGACCTTTTCAGAGCGGCTCCCCTTTTGGCGGGAACGCGTGTTAAGGGAGCCAAAGATGGGCAACGCGCCTTTGGCCCCGCCCTGCCCTGCTTCCAGAGCAGGTGAGGAACCCCCTCAAGGCAGGGCGGCGGCGAAAGCTGCATCTCCGCGCGGGGCAGAGTTTGGGGGATGTTTCGCGCCCGCGCTCTTCCTCCTCGACAGGCAGCCCTCATCCTTCAGCGGGACCAGGTGGATTCCTCGACTCGCTCTTCCCTCCATCTCAACCTCTGAGGATGCCTGCCATAGATGGGGGCGAAACGTCAGGAGAAAATGCTTCTGGAACATGGTCATACAGCCCGGAAAACTCACAGCAAACCACACTGTTTGTGCCCGGGACTCCAGTGTGCCTGCCATCCTCCTGCTTATTCAGTCCGAGACTCTCTCCCCTCGGGTTCCTTTTGACTAACCGCGCTGAACTTGCCCTCCTGCTCCTGGATGTCATACAAGAACATGGAATGCCTAAGCAATGAGGGGAGAGGAGCGGGGGCTGGAGGCTCACACCCTGTCCTCCTAGTTCTGGAGGAAGGAGGATGCCATGGGGAGCCCATCCTTGGCCGAAGAAGGCTGTGTGGAAGCCTCTCCCCATCTTGTCTTCTTCTGCCTCAACTCAGGATGCCTCTCCGTCGGCAGCAGCAACGAGGGAGCGTCCCTTTCCCCCTGGAAGTCCAATGAAGAGGCGATCCAAGCAAGCTGGTGAGGGAGGGATGGAAGGCAAGAGGCTTCGAAGCTGAAGGGAAAGCTGGAGGGTTTCATTCTATCCACCCTTTCCTTTTCCGCCTCCTCCTGTCTTTTTTCTCCCGCTTCTTTTTTCTCCTCTTCATCCCCCACCCTCTAGTCTCTCATTTTTCCTCAAATTGCAGCAGTAGCATTTGGCTGCTAATTTGCCAAGTCAGCTCTTCGGGAACCTGGGCTTGCTCTCACTTGAGGTAACAGGCAGCTTGAGTAGGAGGCAGGAATCTCAGCAGAGGAGGAGAGGGTGGCCCTTGTAGCCTGGCCCTAGGCTGTGAGGGGACTGTCCCCATTCTGCAGGCTCCCTGGCTTTGAGGAGGGAGCCTGATCTGGAATGGAGGCTGCAATGGGAGGCTTTATCAGGATTCCTCTGAAATAAGTGGAAATAAGCTTTGAAAACATCTGCTTCCCACTTTACCTGTTTTTCAGAGTAGTAGATCTATGAATCCTTTGTGGTGGAGAGGTACCTGTGTTAGCCTGTTTCAGAATAGAAATAAATAAGGAATCTGGACCCTCTCAGAGTCACCAATTTATTTCCATGTAACAGGCATGGGCCAACTTGGGTCCTCCAGGTGTTTTGGACTTCCACCATTCCTAACAGCCTCAGGCTCCTTCCTTTCCTTTCCCACTTAAGCGGCTGAGGGGGAACTCTGGAACTCTCTCCCACTGGAGATCAGAACTGCCCCTTCTATCCTGACATTCGGGAAACAGGTGAAGACGTGGTTATGGAGACGGGCATTTGATGAGTGAGCCAACACCCTGAGATATGGATGGAAGATGATGTATAATCGATTTTAGTATGATGACTGACCATTGTAGTTTTGTATATATTTGTTGTTTTAATGTATTATTGTAATATGAATTATGTTGTTTTACTGATTGTATGTGATTTTATGGTTGGAAACCGGTCTCAGTCCCTCAAAGAGGTGAGAAGGTCGGTATATAAAACTTTTAAATAAATAATAAATAAATAAATGGCCTGAAGTTGTTAGGAATGGTGGAAGTTGAAGTCCAAAACACCTGGAGGGCCCAAGTTGGCCCATGCCTGGTCTATCTTGACCTACTAATTTGCATGTGGTTTCTGATTGGCCAGGCTCAGCATTCTAACATTCTTAAGAGGCTGAAGGGGAAAAGAAGGAGCTTGAGGCTGTGAGGAATGGTGAGAGTTGGAGTCCAAAACACCTGGAGGGCTCAAGTTTGCCCACACCTGCCTTATAAGCTTTCATTTCAGACAAGCTACATCTGAAGCCATCTGGGCTGAAAGAAACTTCATATTCTAAGGGTACATCTACACAGTTTGATTAATGCTTTAATTGCCATGGCTCAATGCTGTGGATTCATGGGAGTCATAGTTTATAAGTTGTTTAGACTTCCCCTGCCAAAGAGAAGTGATGCCTCACCAAATGGAGTTACACTGCATTCATTCTACTGTCCATGCACCCTAAGATGCCACAAACCTCCTTCTTTGTGGGAACTCAACAATTAGCATTTAAGATATTTTCTCCCACTCTACTAACTTTTAAAAGGAAACTTTGCTACATCTTATCTTTTTATTTTTTAAAAAATAGGAACCCCTGGTGGCTTAACCCAGTGGTTCTCAACCTGTGGGTCCCCAGGTGTTTTGGCCTACAACTCCCAGATATCCCAGCCAGTTTACCAGCTCTTAGGATTTCTGGGAGTTGAAGGCCAAAACATCTGGGAACCCACAGGTTGATAACCACAGGGTTAAACCCTTATGGCAGCAGGACTGCTGACCAAAAGGTTGGCGGTTCGTATCTGGGGAGCTCCCATCTGTCAGCTCCAGCTTCTCATGCCAGGACATGAGAGAAGCCTCCCATGGGATGGTAAAACATCTGGGCGTCCCCTGGGCAAGGTCCTTGCAGAAGGCCAATTCTCTTACACCAGAAGTGACTTGCAGTTTCTCAAGTTGCTCCTGACACAAAAAAATTCAAATAATAAACTACAAATATTGCTCAGTCTTCTGAAGTATTCTGTAAATAGAGTTGAGATATATGCTTTTATTCATCTGCTGTGAATATCTGCTCTATTTACATTAGGATTTGGTGACTTGCACTAGTAGATTTATGTAGATTCCAAATCAACAAGACACACCAAGAGAATACATCTATGTGATGAGTAATGCTCTAAAATATGAGGTGGGTGAATATCTGGATTTTCATAGAAAACCTGTGACAATCTCTCCTCCAGATTCTGCCCTGAGATACTCTTCAGGAGACCCCAAACAGGGCTTCAGACAGACTGTTCTGTGCAAGAATTGATTGATGATATTCATCTCTTAGTCCTTAAACAGAGTCCAACAAGAAGAGACTGATCCCATTTACATACCGCACTGGGTCATTAATAAGTTCTCAGGGCTGATTCCTTTATATATAACAAAAATGCTTACTCTCTGAGTCATAAGATACTCCTTTCCTTGCACAGTCCTTCTTCCTCCAGAGGTAAAGAGTGAACTTGCCAAATGTTTTTGTCACTCTCCATAATGTCTTCTCCAAATTGTCTGAGGTGACCCTTATAAATCATTGAGACACCTTGGAGCTTCCACCAGACAGTTTTCAAGTGTCGTCAGTCTAAGGCATTGATTGGCTATTTCATTATGCTGCTAGGATACCCCCACTCTAGCTTATTTTTTCCTAAAAAAATAAATGTAGTGGTGGGAAAATATGGGAAGATTAGAAACCAAAACTTGGCCTGCCTTGTCTGGAAACCATTGTAAAATTCTGTGGTGAGGTGGACAAATTACAAAATAAAAGCCTTGTCTGGCACTTAGATGTTAAGTAGGTCAGTCTATGAATGTGTATTTCATTTTTATTACATTTCCATCCTTTTTAATACTGTTTTACATAAAACCTGCTCCTTTTAATTTGAACTCTGCTAAATGTTACGTCCTTGCCTTGTGACACACACTATGTCTAACTATTTGGCCATCCTTTAGGTTAATGAGAAATAGCAGGGAATAACAAAATTGAATCTAGATTCTGACCAGTGGATAGTTAAGCATGATTTCTTTGTTGCCAGGAATTCCTAAAATTTAAATGCTTCAGGATATATTGAAGTGAGAGTACTCTAGTGTAACTAATATGTAATGTGTCCTTCATTTATCCTTCTTAGAGGAAGGGTGCTTTACTGTACAGTTAGACTATATTGAAGTGAGGCTACTCTAAAGTCAGTAATATGTAATGGTGAGGCTACTATAGAATAAGTAATATGCAAATTGTCCTCTAGATAGCCTTCCTAGAGGAAAGATGTTTTATCATGTTGGACTGCAACAAGTATTCTCATCACTACTGGCTATGTTGGCTGAAGCAATAATATCTAAAGACTTCAGTGTCCTAGAAGTGTCTTCAACTTTGTGTGTTACTTGTTTGAAATACTGTCCACATAGTGTTATAAATGGAGCCCCTGGTGGCACAGCAGGTTAAACCACTGAGCTGCTGAACTTGCTGATCAAAAGGTCAACAGTTCAAATCCAGGGAGCGGGGTGAGCTTCTGCTATTAGCCCCATCATCTGCCAACCTAGCAGTTCAAAAACATGCAAATGTGAGTAGATCAATAGGTACCACTTCTGCAGGAAGGTAATGGCACTCCATGCAGCCATGCTGGCCACATGACCTTGGAGGTGTCTATGGACAACGCTGGCTCGTCGGCTGAGAAATGGAGATGAGCACCACCCCAGAGTCAGATACTACTAGACTTAATGTCAATGGGAAATCTTTACCTTTTTAGTGTTATAATAATACTCATGCGTAATCCCTTTAATTTCACCTGGACCTTTTCTCACATACTGAACAACTGTGTAAAAATAACTATTGAAAGCTACTTTTAAAATGTCTCCTAGGGTATAATAGGTTTCTTGGGACTTTTTTTCTTGAGTAAACATAGAAAGGACCAGATGATGGAGCAAACCTCAGTATTAGTTACTTCAGAGTAGATCCTCTGAGTTCAGTTGATTTACTTCCAGTTAAATGCACCTAGAATTCCATCCAGAGATGTCAGGAATTACGGTGTTTGTGTTTTCACAAGCTCTCTTGAGAAACTACCTAACTACTAACAAAAATAGTTGAGGTTTTATTTTTTTCTGTTTTATCACATTAGCTTTATACAGTGATTTGTTAGCTCTGGTTTCTCAACAGAGCTAACAAATTTGTTAATTGCCGTGCTTTACTTATTTTATTCTAATCTGTAATGCCTATTAAATTTGCTATATAAATTACTATGCTGTCATACTCTGTAGTAATGGTATATACTGCTGGAAGAGATTTGCCCTGTACTTTCTGATTTTTTTTTGTTATGAATGATCACATGTACACAAAAAGTTCATCTGCTGTTTTGATGCTCATCAAGAGAAGGATGTTTGAACAGCTTTAATGTCTTAGTATTTCTTTCTATATGTGAATTAGTACAGTTTTCCCCAACTGTAACATGCTGTGGAAGCTCTTAAAGCAGGATGAAAGATGATCAATAAATATTGTAAATAAATATTGATGAGTTGATATCTTGTTTGAGATTTGCTGCCTCCTGTGACTTTAAAAATTTTACTCAATCAGAAAGACCTTTTTTTTCAGGGGCTGTTCTTGTACAAACAAACCATCACCAGGTCTTAAAGCACAGTTTTCCTTGTTTTAAGACAATCCCAGAGAGGCTAAGATAAGAATCTTTGAGATTCCATCTGTCTGTTAAGAGCTTCCCCTACAGGCTCTTTCCCTTTCTCCTTTCTGAGGGTATCACCAATAGCAGCTACATTACAGAGTTCATTGACAGGTTAATTAGGTTAACTTGTCAGTCAAGGATAGCTACTTTCCTTTGGCTGGATGGAATAACCTCAAAACTCCTTTCTGTAAGAAGCAAGCTTTCTGTGAAGTAGGAAAAACAAAAATTAAAGTGTTGCGTAAGCTGGTTTAAAGCTTTTCTAAGAAGAGCCACTAGTTTGCTGGTTGCTGCTGGGATCCTGCCTGCAGTGTTTAGAGAGAGAAATCACAATTCTTCCCAGGAGCTTTAAACAGCCTATTCACTTCATTGCACCAGATGAATTAAGAAAGCTTGCCAACTAGAAGGGAGGGAGAGCATATTTATAGCATCAGTATCACATTCAAGTTCTGTATGCATAAAAGCCAGTTGCGAGCTGCCTGTGAATGAAGATGCAGAGTGCTGAATTTCCCTCGTTAGAGACACAGGAATTTTCAAGCCAAATCTGTTTTAAAAGGGACACTTTCATCATTGTGTTTTTTGAAACAAGGTGCATTTAAGGATGTAACCCTGTACATTCCCAGAAAATTGGTACAGATTGATTAGTTTTTGCTTATAGCAGTGGACTGGGTTCAGCATTTTATGCCACTAACAGAAGCATTCCCTGAACAAAGTTCTGTTTGACTGGAAAACTGCCAGAAACAATAAAAGAAGATAGTCTCTTCTGCCCCATTTTCCTCCATCATCTTGCAGCCCACAGTATTTTCCGTTTTGTTTTTGAGGGGTCACTTTTGGATCACTTAGAATATGAAGCACCTTTTCCCATGGATAATGGTGGGCAAAAGTCAGGAATGTGTGGAAAACATGTTTCCTCTTCTTTTTGTATAATTTTTTTGATGGGTTTGCCTCGGAATAAGACAGAATGAATCCAATCAATCATGCTTGGACTTGTGTTAAAGATATTGTGCAAAAGAACCTGAATTGACTTCTTCTGTCCTGTAGAATAATTTCATAATTTCTAGCCATGGCTTGTTTTTTCTAATAAATAACATGGAAAACCAATCCACTAAGAATAACTAGAATTATAAATCAAGTTGTTTCTCCACCAGTTTCAATGCATCTGTCTTGAATGTGTTATTTCCATAAAATACATTTCTTCTTAAAGTACAATTTCTTGTCAGTCATAAAATATAGTTATTATGTACAGATGCACTGTCCCTTCCTTGCCAATGTTACATAATGGCTAAAAGCATGAATGCATTGCTGCATTTTACCACCTGTAACACTCTGAATGTTTTGTTTCTGCCACCTGAACCGGTATTTTGTTGGCTTCTCTGATTTTATTTTTACTTCAGGGAACTCTTCTATCCATTGCCAAAATTGTAAGCATACTCTCAAGTGGCTAGCTATGTGCATAGCCTAAAACAATGCAACTGCTACTGTGATCCATGCTCTTTAATCTTATTTCTAGTACAAGATGTTTTTCATCTAAAGAGTGTGTTGATCTGCATAGGTTTTCTGAAATGCCTTTTTCTTTGCTTCACTTTAAGAGAAAGGGATTAATCTGTGCATGGAGTTGTTTCCTGCTACAGCTGTGGTGATTACAGGGGCAATCTGAAAAATGCTTTATGTGCATGGTTTATGGTAATGGAAACCAGTTCCATTTTTACAGGTATTGTGCAGAAAGACTGAATATGTATTGCTATATCTGAAAAAGAAAAGCAATAGTACTTGGACACACCTGATCCCAAGGATATTTATAGAGGCTATAAGGTATATTAGTTTCAGAACACTTGAATGATGATTAGTGCTTTCTTCTTTAAGTGCAAATGGAATGGAGGGTAAATTGTCATTACTGCCTTCAGAGATGCATTGGACTCCATGAGGGGATAGTTCTGTGGAAGCCCCTAATGGGTGCAGAATTCTTTAGTGCAGCAGTGTTAGGAGCATTGAGAAGAAATTATTGTGTATATTGTTCTGTCTCTGCACATTACTATCTCCTTGGCAGATCTCTGCACAAGGGGTGGTCATGGAAAGTGTTCCCTAGTTAATTATCATGATTGATTCTTAATAAATTTATTAACTCAGCATTGTTAACCCATATTACTCCTTTCCACATAGAGTCCAGATAGTTCTTTCTTTGCCTTTCTTCTAAGATCATGCAAAAAAGTCAGCGTATATAAAATTCTGTGTTTACCATTAGTCTATATCTGATTTCTGCCACGAATAAACACAAATAATGTAAGTATGCAAATGTACTTATTTCTTCATTTCCCCTTTATTATTTTGTTCAAGTGATGAAAGTTTTAATGTTTACAGGGAACATCATGGACTAGTTTAAATCAATATCATAACAATTGCCCCACATCTGCAGTTTTAAGTCAACCTTCTCGGTTTGTAATATAGACATTTCTTCAGGAAAGTCATACAACAATTTAGCTGCTGTAATGAAACATCATCATAGGTGATTGCTTGTGGCTGAGTATGACAGTATTCTGAAGGCAGAGTCTTGGCATTGGATCCATAAATGACTGTTAAGACCTATTCTAAATCCACATGGTCTTTCATATTGAAGACATATAGTTTTAGATTTTTTTGTGTCAGGAGTGACTTGAGAAACTGCAAGTCGCTTCTGGTGTTTTTATTTCTAGATTTTCAGATGAAAGGTGGTCATGACAAGGGTTTGCTTGATGGAGGAGGAGGAATAGGTGGTAATACTACCGTTATACCTCTGATTAATAGCTGCTATCTCTATCCATGCCCTGTTCGCCCCACCAGCACAATAGACATCTAGAGCAATCATCAATCTATTTGCCCCAAAGGAACTGGGAAATTGACACTTCTGTTTGATGTTTGATGTTTTGTTTCATGTCTCATAACAGGTTGCATTTTTCATTTAATTTTAGTTGTTAAGTCATAATTAGTTTTTAAATGTTGGGTTGTCAATTTTTGTTATTATGGGTGTGTTGTTATTATATTCAGGCATTGAATGTCTGTCTTTTCTGTTTGGAATCCACTCTGAATCCCTCTGGGGAGATAGGGTGGAATATAAATATATTATTATTATTATTATTATTATTATTATTATTATTATTCCTCTTGGCTTGTTTTTTTTCTTTTTGCCTTTTATTTGTGATTCTTCAAAATCCATGACACTATTGGTAACAGTTGACTGACTTCGTGTTGCAATGCTCAAGTGCCAGGGCTTCACAGTTCATGGTGATTTTTCCACATTTTTTTAGATTGGTTTAAATTCCATCTTTGATTATCTTTTGTTGTCTACTGACATTCTATTTTCCATTCTTATGTTGAAAATAAAGTAACTGCTTTGGGAGACCGTGATTATTTGTTTGGACAACATAGCCAGTCCAGTGAAATTGATGGTGGAGAATCATAGCTTTGATGCTAGTGGTTTTTGCTTCTTCCAGAATGCTGACATTTGTCCACCTGTCCTTTTTTGGAGGCAATGCTGAATGGAATCTTGCCAGAAGTTGAGAGTAACATTTGTAGTTGGTCCGTGTTTTGCAGCCATACAACAGTTGGAAGGACAATAGTTTTATAAACAAGCATCTCGGTATCCCTGGAAATGTCACAATCATCAAACACACTCTGCTTCATTCAAAAATTTCTGCACTTACAGAGTTCAAACATTGTTGTATTTTTGGTATCAATATCAGTTTTGTGGAGAGGTGGCTTCCATGGTCGCAGAAATGGTCAACATTTTCTATCAATACATCATTAAGCTGTATTTCTGGCATTGCAGACAGATTCATTTGTGCTTGCTGGTAGAACATTTAGTTTTTTTCAATGTTAAGTGAGGGGTCAACACATTGGGCTGAGCCATTATAGTATGGAGCATGAGCCAAAACAGTATTATTTATTATTTTTATTTGTATCCTGCTTTTTCTCTTTAAAAAAGAGAGTCTCAAGGTAGCTTAGTTCATTCAATCCATTATGATTTAGGGTTCTACTTTGACTGGGAGAATGCAAATTGGTAAGCAACTAGTAGTCTTATTGAGTGGTCCTTATTTCATTTGTGCAGGAGAACTGAGCCTGATCACCTACTTGATGTTAAGTAAAACTTGAGTTGAATTGTACAGAAAACCTTTTGAGAACAAAGGAATGACACTTACTGGGAAAACCAACATTTTTACAACTTGGTAATATTAAATCTTGTATTGATTAAATACTGATGAAATATATCCACAATACTGAATAAAATATGAGGAGAGACGGGTAAGAAATAAAATTATTATTGTGCTTTCATGGCTATAATCACTAGGTTGCTGTGAGTTTTCTTGGCTGTATGGCCATTTTCAGAAGCATTTTTTCCTGATGTTTCACCCACATCTATGGCAGGCATCCTCAGAGGTTGTGAAGTCTGTTAAAAACTAGACAAGTGTGGTTTATCTGTGGAATGTCCAGGGTGGACATTCCACAGATATATGGTATCCACAGAAAGGAGGAAACAATGAAAATGAACAAAATCTGGCTACCAGGATTTTAAAAAACCCTCTAAAATCAGGGCAGTAGATAGAGCAGCATTAAAAAAACCCAGGGGGATTCCAGACAAGAATCAACCAAGGTCACCTAACACCTCCCAACAAAGAATCGCCAGGCAGCAATCAGCCAGGCTTTGAAGCTGCAAGGCCATTAAATGCTAATCAAGGTGGCCAATTGCAGTATTCTCACTTGCCTCAAACAAACAAGAGTTCTTTCTCCCACCCTGGACATTCTACAGATATATAAACCTCACTTGTCTACTACTTCATCATACTAGAGAATGAATCCACTTTAAATCCAGTTTCTACCTCCTGCAGAATTCTGGTGTTTGGAGTTTAGGGAGGAGCCTTTAAAAGCCTCACTAAACTACAAACTCCAGAATTCTGCAGAAGACAGAAACCATTTAAGGTGGATTCATTCTCTAAGTGTGATGAGACCCTGTTTCTAACAGACCTCACAACCTCTGAGGATGCCTGCCATAGATGTGGGCAAAAATGTTGGTTTTCCTAGTAAGTGCCATTCCTTTGTTCTCAAAAAGTTTTCTCTACAATTCAACTCAAGTTTTACTTAACATCAAGCAGGTGATGAGGCTCAGTTCTCCTGCACAGATGAAATAAGGACCACTCAATAAGATTACTAGTTGTTTACCAATTTGCATTCTCCCAGAGCAGAACCCTAAATCATAATGGATTGAATGAACTAAGCTGCCTTGAGACTCTCTTATTTAAAGAGAAAAAGCAGGATACAAATAAAAATAATAAATAATACTGTTTTGGCTCATGCTCCATACTATAATGGCCATACAGCCCAAAAACTCACTGCAACCCCAAATTATTATTTTTGTTGTATTTGACTCAAGAGTCATATGCTTTCCACTGCCCACTAAAACAGTGTTTCTCAACCTTCCTAATGCCGCGACCCCTTAATACAGTTCTTTATGTTGTGACCCCCAACCATAAAATTATTTTCGTTGTTATTTCATATAAGTAATTTTGCTACTGTTATAAATCATAATGAAAATATCTGATATGCAGGATGTATTTTCAGTCACTGGATGAAATTTTACACAAATACCCAATACACCCAAAATTGAATACTGGTGGGGTTGGGGGGCATTTATTTGTCATTTTGGAGTTATAGTTGCTGGGATTTATAGTTAACCTACAATCAAAGAGCATTCTGAATTCCACCAACAATGGAATTGAACCAAGCTTGGCACACAGAACTCCCATGACCAACAGAAAATTCTGGTTTGATGGGCATTGAGCTTGAGTTTTGGAGTTGTAGTTCATCTACATCCAGAGAGCACTATGAACTCAAACAATGATGGATCTCGGCCAAACTTGGCATGAATACTCAATATGCCCAAATGTGAACACTAGTGGAGTTTAGGGGAAATAGACCTTGACATTTGGGAGTTGGAGTTTCTGGGATGTATAGAAACTGAACCCCACTAATGATAAAATAGGGCATTCCGAACCCCACTAATGATAGAATAGGGCCAGACTTCCAACACAGAACCCCCATTACCAATAGAAAATACTGTGTTTTCTAATGGTCCTTGGTGACATCCCCTCTGACATCCCTTGTGACCCCCCCCCCCCCGGGTGTCCCGAGCCCCAGGTTGAGAAACGCTGCACTAAAACAAGCTTCCTTTCTAGATGTATTTCTGTCTGGAAAAGCATGTCCATAGTTTTAACATATGGTTCCTTACAATAAAATGTTGCCATGTGGAATGCTTGTTCAGTATTACAGTCACAGCATTCCACCTTCTGATTCTCCTGTATTTCTTCTTCAGTAAGCATCCACCATTTTTGAGGTTGGTCATGTTTAGTCCTAACAGTAGTTTGGGGGTCTCTTCCTCATCTGGGATCTTTTCTCTCTCTTTCCTTTGGTAACGTTTTCTAATCACTCCGTTTTAGTCTCTTTGGTTTCTCCTTTATTCTTCTCCAATAGTCTTGATTATTTTGAGATATGAAACTAGTTGTGGGGGGATGGGTTCTTTCTCTTTTTTTTAAGGTGAGGAGGGGGGATTGTGCCAAAACCAAGCCAATTGAAATCTTTCATTACAACATTGATGTATAAAGGTAGTTTTCATTTCCACCCCAGAGACACTGTAATATTGTTTCTCAGAATGAATAAAAATGTGCCAGTCCAGACAGATAGCTCATTCTGCCCTCTTTATAATTCTGTTTTGTTTTAACTCTTCCTTTCCAGCCACCCTGTTGTAATCACAGGCTGGCATTCTTCTTTTCCCAGTAAACCAGTATCCCATGCTACAGAGTTATTACGGAACTGCTCTTTATGTCTTTTTTTGTCTCTCTTCTATTGAGCATTTGTGCATCCTGGAGTTATCCTAAATCTACTGACATCGCAATTAGTATCTGGTGGCTTCAGTATCAGGCCAGTGATTCTGTACTAAGTTGTAGTATAGACTTCAAAGGAACTCCTTCTCATTTATGTATGCCAACATTGTACATGGCACTTTGCAAATAAACATGGAAGCCAACAGGCTTACAATCTAATTAACACATGACACAAAAGGAAAGGGGATTGTAGGGAGGGAGGAGTTAAATTCCATGTTATTCATGGCACTGAACCCTATCACCCCCCTTAAAAATACAACAAATTGGCATTTGTAATTTAGACTAAAATACGGATCAGACCTACTAGTTCACTAACATGGAAGCAAACAGTCACCACTAGATTTTTCTCTCTTACAGAATTTTGGATGTACCTTCAAATCATATGAGAACCTGAACTGGAAATAAAGCATAATGGAGGGGTGTTTGTATTAAAATCAATTGTCACTTAAAACCACTTCACATAACATTAATCTGAAGGAAACATAACACCTTGATTTTTCATTTTTCCTCTTTTGTAATAAAGTTAATTCCCAAATTACTCCTGATTAAAGCATTTGTCTCCTTGGGTTTTTTGTGTGAAGAATCTAGTCTAAAAGTGCCATTAGAAGGTCAGGGATGAAGCTGAATAATTCTCTTGATATTTTAAAATTTATGCAATGAAGTGTACTTAAGATACTGTTTGTTTTGAAACTGTATTAAATGTTTTAAATGCCTCACATTGCCTTTGGAAATAGAGATAACTCATAGATTCTTTCTTACTCTTCATAATGTGATGTATTATGTGATTTGATAGAAATCAAATCAAACAAACTAGTCAAATGTGGCTAGGCAAACCTACGGTTAGGTGGATCTGTAATTGGTTAAGTAAACAAACCCAGAGGGTGCTCACCAATGCTTCTTCTTCTTCTTCATCCTGGAAAGAAGTGACAAGTGGAGTGCCGCAGGGACCGGTCCTGTTTAACATCTTTATTAATTACTTAGATGAAGGGTCAGAAGGCATGATCACCAAGTTTGCAGACAACACCAAATTGGGAGGGATCGCTAATATCCCAGAAGAGAGGAGCAGAATTCAAAACAATCTGAACAGATTAGAGAGATGGGCCAAAACTAACAAAATGAAGTTCAACAGGGACCAATGCAAAGCACTCCACTTAGGCAGAAAAAAAATGAAATGCAAAGATACATACGGCTCAACATCAGTATGTGTGTAAACGTTATTGGAGTCCTTGTGGACAACAAGTTAAACATGAGCCAACCCATGTCATGTGGCAGCAAAAAAAAAAAAAAGCCAATGGGATTTTGGCCTGCATCAATAGGAGTATAGTGTCTAGGTCCAGGGAAGTCATGCTACCTTTCTATTCTGCCTTGGTCAGACCACACCTGGAATATAGTGTCCAATTCTGGCCACCACCACAGCTAAAATGATCAAGGGTCTGGAGAACAAGCCCTATGACAGTGGTTCTCAACCTGGGGTCCCCATATGTCTTTGGCCTTCAACTCCCATAAATCCTAACAGGTGGTAAACTGGTTGGGATTTCTGGGAGTTGTAGGCCAAAAACGTCTGGGGACCCCAGGTTGAGAACCACTGCCCCATGATGAGCGGCTTAAAGAGCTGGGCATGTTTAGCCTTGACATTAATATTGAAATCTGAAATATATACAGAAAGTCTGTATATATATACAGAAAGGCTGAGAGGAGACATGATGAGAGCCATGTATAAATATGTGAGGAGAAGTCATAGTGGGGAGGGAGCAGGCTTGTTTTCTTTCCTGGAGACTAGGGCGTGGAACAATGGCTTCAAACTACAGCAAAAGAGATTTCATCTGAACATGAGGAAGAGCTTCCTAACTGTGAGAGCTGTTCAGCAGTGGAACTCTCTGCCCCAGAGTGTGGTAGAGGCTCCTTCTTTGGAGGCTTTTAAACAGAAGGTGGATGGGCATCTGTCGGGGTGCTTTGAATGTGATTTTCTTGCTTCTTGGCAGGGGGTTGGACTGGATGGCCCATGAGATCTCTTCCAGCTCTATGATTCTATGAATCAGGAGATAGTCATTTTATTACAATTCTCACACTGTGATAGCCTATGTTATGAACTGCTATAAACATATTTGTCATTGTGAATATAAATATGATTCTTTTCCATCCACACACATACACAGTAAAGTGCTGCTTTTCAGTACTGCCAATTTTTTTTACCAATACCCAGGAATCTTATGTGAGAATCATACACTGTATATAAACTGTGCCCTGCCCTTTTATAGATTTTAATCTTTTTGTCTCGTGGTGTAGAAGATAATACATTTTTTGAATGTCATAAATCCACCGAAAGTGCCACCTGGTGGCAGAAGTAAATTGAATCACCAAAGAGGGTGTATTAAAGTAATGTGATGTGGTAAGCTTCAGCATAATGCACAGGGATTTAACCATGCAACTCTATTACGAGTAATAGTGCTGCTGTAGCTAAGCCTTTCCAATAACACATGGGAAATTTATTCCTCTGACTCTCTGGTTTTATAACCACAAGTAGAAAACAACTCAGAATATAAGGAAGCTGACTCTTTGAATAACTTAGTTCAGATGAATTATAAAGCATGACTGTGCCAATAAGTGGTTTTCTGGTAAAGAATGAGATAGATGGCTCCACATGAACTCAGGTTTAAATGTCCATTACATTTCAATGGGCCTTATTCAAGGCCAAATTGAAGCAAAATATATTGGATCCCCTTCTTCACATCACTGTAATTTGAATCTCACTACTAAGAAGCTGAGGAAATATGCTTCACTTTCACTTTATTTGTGCTCCTTAATTGGTCCCACTGGAAATCATTACATGGCTGAGAATGGTTTCTCTCTCTGTCTCTCATTCCTGTTCTAGTCTAACATACCTGGAGGGCTCCAGGATGGAGAATGCTGACTTAGGCTCAATGCAATAAGCTTGTTTAGAAGAGATATTTCCATGAAGGTAAGAAGGTAAATGGGGATACTTCCACCGAACCTTCTCCCTTACATGTGTATGAGTGAACAGTGAGGCCCTCATATTTTTGAGCATGCCAAAATGAATGGTCTGATATCAGAATTTCAAGCCTTATCTAAATCGCATTTCCATTGATCTCAAAGTTTGAATTGCTGTGATAGTAAACTACAAGCAAATGGCTTTTAAATACTCTGTACAGCTATAACTGTGTCACTTATAATATGGTAAGTTATGGTTCAATGTATTGGCCATGCATACTTCTTAGATATATTGCTGTAATAATGTCCCAAGATACATTAGGACATCCTGGTTTTATTCTGCTTTCTTAGTTTTTTTCTGCAAACTTCCTCATCTCCTTAGCATTTGGGCAAAAGTGGGATACCTTTTCAATTCTCTTTCTTCCTTAAATGATATAGAGGTTGTTGTAGGTTTTTTCGGGCTATATGGCCATGTTCTAGAGGCATTCTCTCCTGACGTTTCGTCTGCATCTATGGCAAGCATCCTCAGAGGTAGTGAGGTCTGTCGGAACTAGGAAAGTGGCTTTATATATCTGTGGAATGTCCAGAATGGGAGAAAGAACACTTGTCTGCTTAAGGCAAGTGTGAATGTTGCAATTGGCCACCTTGTTTAGGATTGAATGGCCTTGGAGCTTCAAAGCCTGGTTGCCTCCTCCCTGGGTGAATCCTTTGTTGGGAGGTGTTATTCGCAGCAACCCAATGATTCTGGCCATTAATGCCTTCAACAACATGATGTAGAGATTGGTCTCTGCTGAAACAAATCATTTCATAATGATGTGCATGCGCATGTACATACACACACACAATGTCTTCTTTTCCAAAATGAAAATAACTTCTGTAACACATTATTTCTGAGTTAAGTTCACATTACAGATGGATAAACTCAATCAAATAACCCCAAGTTTGCAAGACCTGACCAGAGCTGTTTGTGGTAGGAGACTTGGAGATTTCCCATTCATGGGGTCACCATAAGTCTAAGTTGACTTGATGGCAGTTAAACTCTAGAATGAAGCCAAGGGCATTGTCAGGGAAGAATGCAAAAAGATATAATCTGTAGCCAAAAAGAAAGAATTCTCATTGAATGGCAGATCAAACTCTTCATTAGTTAAGGACAGATGAGAAGCAAATGTAAAAGGTGAGATAAGTAGTCAGAACCTGGAATGCAACTGCTCAGTAGTGTGTGTAGAAAAAACAAACAAACAACTACAACAGTCAATGCAGAAAACAGAAGATGTCATAAGTCCAAGCTGACCTGACATAGTGCAATGAAAATTTGGAATGGCCTTGGATTATGAATTTGAATGTGATTTAAATATGTGTTTTAATGGTGTTTTAATGACTGCTTTAATACACATGTTTATTTTATTTATATGTATGTTTACAAGATATCAAATTGTTGCCTATACTTGTAAGCCACCTTGAGTCCCCTAGGGTGTTGAAAAAGGTGGGGTATAAATAGGGTAAATAAAATAAATAAATAAATAAATAAACAAAAGCAACAACAAAGACTAGGCATTCTGAATTAAATGGCATTTCAGGCATGGCTATAGAAGATGTCTCCCTGTGATAGCACTTGTTTTCAATGCATCTGGGATCCTTTCCACATTCTCTATAGATTTTTGATATATAGAAAAAGAATATAGTGATTAAGTGAAAGAAAAGTTGTATGCCATGGTAACCAAAGGGAATTCATATGTGCAAGTAGTATCTCTTTGAATATCAGAGGCAATGGACATCTTAATATGCTGTATGTCGAATAGCTGTTCCTAGAAAAAAAAGTTGGATTAGGTGGAACAAAAATGTAGTTTTATTAGAGCCTATTTCTTTTGAAAGTTTACTTACGCTATATACTATTGCACATCTGCCAACACTTTTTGGGGGATTAATTTTTACCAATATTCATTCCATTTGTTTCAGCTAGTATTCTAGACTTCTTTTCTCTTCTGAATGTATGAAGATTGAGAGCACTTTAAAGTAGTTCCAAGAGATGTTCAAAGGGCAGTCCTGATAGCAGACTGGGAAAACTGCTTATACCAGCCTTCCCCAACATGGTACCACTAAATATGTTGAAATACAACTCCAATTTTCAGCATAACCCATGGTTACTGAGGAATATTCAATACAGTTGGAGGGTGCCTGGTTGGGGAAAGTTCTTTAAAGAGATGTGCATTATAAAACAAAATTTCTTTAGTTGATACGTTTAGATGTTTCCATAGTATCTCTGCCCTTTCTAATGGATATAGATGCGTATTCAAGCCAAATGATTGGTTTTAGTAACACCCGCTAACCATCTGTGTTTCAGATGCTGTGTAAAAATGTGCTTTCTTGCAGATTTCTCCCCACATTTATTGACTCATAACTGCTGTGATGCCTAAAGGAGAGTCAGAAGGCCTAATGTTTTTGGTTCTTTTCCAGTGACATTTGCTGCTCCTTTACTGCCAATACATTAAACAATATAATATGTGAATTGCTTACTTTTTGAATCTCTTTGACTAGTATCTGAGATTAATGCCTGTTGATTAATATTTGCCTAAATGTATTAAAAACGAAAAGGGAAAAAAGCCTGCAGTTTTTTGTGATACTTCATTTGGTGTCTTCTCCATTCCAGGTATAAGGCAATAATGGTCATGGACAAAAGAAACTGAACAGCATTATCTGAAGCAAATATCCATGGGAACGCTGTACCCATGGAAATCATCATGTTCCATTCATTGGTATACCTCTGACTTCAAGGACAACATTTCTATGATTCTGTATATGTACAACTGTGACACCTAATAGAAGAGATAGCAAGAGAAAAACAGCTCAACATGAGTTCATTCTATGGTCTTCATTGCAATGACTGATAATGGGTTAGCATAAAAGTCAATGCTTTTGTAAATCCTGGTTTAGATAAAGTAACCATATGCTGTGCCAGGACCACTGAGGGATGAAGTCATGCCATGTTCTTCAGTGGATGCCAACAATTGCCTTTTATACAATTCTCTGAATCACCCTATTGTATAAATCTCACCCACTATAGTCTTCATTTGCAAAATACACAGTAGGGATGCAAAATGATAAAAAAGAGGCAAGAGAATACTCATTCCTCCCATCTCTGTGGCTCATTCATGTTGCGCATATGCCAGAGTGTATTGTCAAGAGGAAAATAGGTATCTGTGCGACATATTTGCCATTGAGAATATATTTTATTATCAAAAACTAAATGTATTGGCATTAGTAGGTAAACTGTGAGTTCAAATCCATTGTAGTTTGACACTTCTGACTTTATCATCCAGCTGGCTAGAAGGAAGACAGGAAGACACATTCTAAGAAGAACTGTTGTGTCAGTAATCCTATGAGTACAGTTGTATTCTCTTTTATAGTCTCCTTAGGCAATAGTGAATTACATGGTCTTGCTTGTGTGTTGTTGTTTATTCGTTCAGTCACTTTCAACTTATTGTGACTTCATGGACCAGTCCACACCAGAGCTCCCTGTCAGCCATGGCCACCCTTAGTTCCTTCAAAGTCAAGCCAGTCACTTCAAAGATATCATCCATTCATCTGGCAACTTGGTCTGCCCCTCTTCCTTTTCCCTTCCATTTTCCCCAGCGTCATTGTCTTCTCCAAGCTTTCCTGTTTTCTCATTATGTTACCAAATTACTTCATCTTTGCCTCTAATATCCTTCTCTCCAGTGAGCAGTTGGGCTTTATTTCCTGGAGTATGGACTGGTTTGATCTTTTTGTGGTCCAAGGCATTCTCAGTATTTTCTTTCAACACCACAGTTCAAAGGTGTCTATCTTCCTTCACTCAGCCTTCCTTATGGTCCAGCTCTCACATCCATAGGTTACTACTTGCTTGTGTATTCATCATGAAATTGGTAGTGTCCCCTCCTCAGGAGAGAAAGGTGTTCATGAATGTGGAACACAGAAAGGTTTATCGGTTTCTCTTTCTGTTGCTTGAGCGGAACTTTGTAAGAAGTGTTCAGATATTTTGCTCTGCTGTTACTATTAGCTCTAGGCAGCACTGCCAGCATTTATGAATTGGCAAGTTGAGGTGGAACAACCTCTGGAAGGCCATTCCTGCTCTAGATTCAGCAGTACATCAGTACTGTGTTGCATTACACAGTCATGTGTTTAGGTACTTCAAAATCAGTGGTAATTGTGTTGAAATTGCATATGTATCAGTATAGTCTACAAGAGCTGAGTTCTCCCTTGTGATTGCTCTTCAAAAGTGTCAAGCTATTATGGCTTAATTTCTACATCCAGGCCTATTGCTATACAAAACACACAGAGAAAGAAGAAAGTGAAATGACAGTTCTTTAATAGAACATTAAACACTTTTCTATTGTGCTGTCTCATTCAACAGAGTCTGGGAGTTCCTCTAATGCTCAACAACTAGTTTAAGAACAGGAAGCAGAGAGTGGGAATGAACTGATAACAAGATTGAGTTTCCTCAAGAATCTGCATTGGCATTGCAAGTTTTTAACATAAATGCTCTAGAATCACAATTAAACAGTCAAAAAGTTAAGTGTTTTGACATCTAATTACACAAGATGACAATAATAGAGTTGTGAAAGACCTCTCTTACAAAAGCATAGTAAATAACATGGTAAATGTAGGCCAGTATAACTGTAAAGTGAGATAGAGTGGTGGTGGTGGGAAGACAAGCGACAATATTTGGGGTTTGGATGGGGAGTGAGTGCACACGAAATGGAATTCATTTGCTCTGTTGAGATAGTAAACACAGTACAGAGAAAGTTACCTCTTCATGATAGCCCGGACTCACTAATGCAGTAGAAGGGAAGGAAACACAACACAGGAAAATAAAGCATACTTACACTGTACCAAGAAGAAGCAGAGATAGCAATCAACTTAGATGTCTATACAGTGCTATACATGTCTATACAACTTAGATGGCTATACAACTTTGCTATACATTGTTTGTTCTCCTCTTCAAAGGGATGAAAGGGAATTTGACAAATTGGTGAAGAATAAGACTTTTCAATGGTGACCACTAAATGCTGCTGCTCACCAGTTCCTGGAAAAATAACAGAAGGGGGCTTTTGTCCTCATTGTAGGTTCAGAGGTGCAACACTGCTTGGCTGCTGTGGGAAATGAGGTGCTGCTTCAGATAGGTCTCTGGTCTGATCCAGCAGGGCTCCTATATTCATTCCCTTGTGTTTTGAATAACTTGGCTAAAGAAAAAGCAGATTAGGAAAAATCAGTACTGATCAGCATATGCATTGTTGGAAAAGTGTTGTTCAGCTATCAGTTGGAGAGGATAGAAGAAACATGTTTGAAGGCTTTGTGAACTCTTGTAGCATGGATTATGAAGAATATTTCTTGTCTAAGTGAAGCTATATTTGCTTGCCAGCAAAAGGAAAACAAATACATGATACTGGACAGAAGAAAGGCTATGTGCATTTTCCTTTAAAAATTATATAACTTGATTAGCCAGTAATTAATTTAAATGGATACTTGAATTTTTTAAATAATGTTGGGCAAAGAAGCTAGAAACAATCACTCTAAAGCTGTGGGAACAATATCATTAATACTGTATATTTATCAGAGATGGGTGACATGTAAAAATTAAGGAACTATTGTGTTATTTACTGTTTTACCCACTAAGTCATTTAGGATGATTGGGAATTTGCCCTCATGTTATTTCTTCTTTGCGAGTGCCTTTTGAGCAAACAGTAACTTCAAAACCACAAAACAATCAGTTAAATATGTGTGGATAAGGATTTTTCTCCTTCTTGACTATTAAGAGCACCGTTTTATGTGAAAGATTGGAAGGGACATTGGCTATAATGTGGTTTGTTAGGTTATAACCTTTACTTGCTAAATCAAATATGGTAGACAGGAACAATCAGTTCTAAATATTTCTCTGCTTACTTCATGCTGCTCTAGAATAGAGTCAAGTACAATGTTATTGACTTATATTGATGTAAGACTGTTACTCTTTTACCACAATTATTTCAAAACTCATAATAAAACTTTCAACTTAATTTTCCCATCACAGAAATATGTGTGCTGCATGCTTCAATTTCCCCACTTGCAATACTGTGCCTTCATTGATAAATGATGCACAATTTATATATTTTAACTAATTGTTTTCATGATTTTAAATTATTGATATGCCTGAAGTTATAGCACACTTTCATTTGTTCACAAGAAATGTTTAAACACAATTAAACAGTCAAGGATCACTGAAGGGGAAATATAGACTAAGCACTTTGTGCAAGCCAAAAAATAATGCAGGATTTTGCTATACATTGTTTTGTTCTCCTCTTCTTCCACTGTAATTGGATCTTTTTCAGTTCTGCACCTGAATCGAATATGTAGTGGCAGCAGAAGAGTCTATTGTATTTTCCATTTTTTTGTTAATACCACAAATTGTTTCTCTCTAAACTTCTAAGACTTTTAAAAAACAGTTCTTCAGTTGAGGGTGCTTTTTTCAGTGTATTTCAGTGTCAATGTTGACTTTTGTGGAGATGTGGCTGCCAAGATAGTGGAAATGGTCAACATTTTCTAATGTTACACCATTAAGCTGTATTGCTGGCATTGCAGAGGGATTGGCTGGTGACTGCTGGAAAAGCACTTCAGTTTTCCCGATGTTTACTGAGAGGCCAAGCTTCTCGTATGCTTCTGCAAAGGTGTTTAGAATGGCTTGCAGGTCTTCTGAATGTGCACAGACTACAATATCATAGGCATATTGGAATTCTGTAACAGATGTTGTTGTGACCTTGTTTTGGCTTTCAGTCTGCTGAGGTTAAATAGCTTGCCATCTGTCTGATAGATGATTTCCACTCCAGTGGGAAGCTTCCCGTCAACAAGATGAAGTATCATAGCAATAACACATCCCTGTTTGACTCTAAGCAACTTCTGATACTAGAGAACATTTCCTCATGCCAGAGTAAACTTGCAGATACATGGAACATTGAATCAGCGTGGTTTAGAATGAACCAGTGATATTTTATAATTGATAAACAGATATCTTACTGAAGACATATGCCCTGTGTTCACTCTTCATTCTCTTCTCATAGGTTGCTAGGCATCAGAAATAATTTTATGTTTTGGAGAACAATAACGTTTTAGCATAAGTGGAAGCTGGAGTGCATTGGCAATTAGTAACTTGTTTACATTCATATATTTTGTAGAAAACAGCACTAAAATTTTCGAAAGGCTAAAACATTGACTGAAATAAATAAAACTGCAATAAATAAAAGCCACTCTTGTGGTACAAAAACAATCTTATTCCATTACTTTAGTATCATGAGATATTTGGTGATGACATTGGTGCTGTCATCACCAATTAGATTAGTATTTCCGTTCAGTAACTGAAGCATCTGTGTGAATTGTTAGCACAGGAGAATATGCTATACATTTGGAAATAATCCATTATTAACAACTTGATCTTTACATTCTTTCTCTATGTATTTCATCAGATGTGCAAGGTTGAAAATGCCTTCTCCCACCATTTATTTCTGATTCAGGCTGTTTCACCCTTATTCTTTGCTGAGAAATGCTGTCACACATCCTTGGCTAGGTATAGCATCCTGCTATACCTAGCCATAGTTATTAAGGCAGTCCCCTTGGATAACTATGACTTTATCTGTTATCTTTTAATAAACAACTATTTGTAATACAAAGTCTCCATCTGCTCCATTCTCTGTTGCTGAGAATCTTAGCAAGATCCCAGCATTATCCATGATGTAATTATCTGGAAAGGATGCAAGTTTTGGAACAGCTCTTCTGAACAGACAACAGGAATATTATAGAGTGAAGAAGCGCCTAATACATTCTTCCACAGATCAATTGGTCCTGAAGGGCTCAATTAATGAACATAACCTTCCAATCCACCCCCAATCCCACCCCACCCCCAAAAGTGAAGAAAATGATGCAGTCTTGAAAGGTTCTATGCTTTAAAGGCAAATCTCCATTTCTGATTCTATTTCAAGGAAGAGGTTAACAATGGCTTAACAATTGATACCAGGCAAGATTCTGGAAAAGATTGTTAAGGAAGTGGTCTGCAAACACTTAGAAACAAATGTGGTCATCGCTAATAGTCAACATAGATTTATCAAAAACAAGTCATGCCAGACTAATCTGATCTCTTTTTTCGATAGAGTCACAAGCTGGATAGATGCGGGGAATGCCGTGGATGTAGCGTACCTGGATTTCAGTAAGGCCTTCGACAAGGTCCCCCATGACCTTCTGGCAAACAAACTAGTCCAATGTGGGCTAGGTAAAACTACGGTGAGGTGGATCAGTAATTGGTTAAATGGACGAACGCAGAGGGTGCTCGCCAATGCTTCCTCTTCATCCTGGAAAGAAGTGACAAGTGGAGTGCTGCAGGGTTTCGTCCTGGGCCCGGTCCTGTTCAACGTCTTTATTAATGACTTAGATGAAGGGCTAGAAGGCATGATCATCAAGTTTGCAGACGACACCAAATTGGGAGGGATAGCCAATACTCCAGAGGACAGGAGCAGAATTCAAAATGATCTTGACAGATTAGAGAGATGGGCCAAAACTAACAAAATGAAGTTCAACAGTGACAAATGCAAGATACTTCACTTTGGCAGGAAAAAAGAAATGCAAAGATACAGAATAGGGGACAATGCCTGGCTCGAGAGCAGTACGTGTGAAAAAGATCTTGGAGTCCTCGTGGACAACAAGTTAAACATGAGCCAACAATGTGATGTGGCAGCAAAAAAAGCCAATGGGATTTTGGCCTGCATCAATAGGAACATAGTGTCTAGATCTAGGGAAGTAATGCTACCCTTCTATTCTGCTTTGGTTAGACCACACCTGGAATATTGTGTCCAATTCTGGGCACCACAATTCAAGAGAGATATTGACAAGCTGGAATGTGTCCAGAGGAGGGTGACAAAAATGATCAAGGGTCTGGAGAACAAGTCCTGTGAGGAGCGGCTTAAAGAGCTGGGCATGTTTAGCCTGAAGAAGAGAAGGCTGAGGGGAGATATGATAGCCATGTATAAATATGTGAGAGGAAGCCACAAGGAGGAGGGAGCAAGCTTGTTTTCTGCTTCCCTGGAGACTAGGATGCGAAACAATGGCTTCAAACTACAAGAAAGGAGATTCAATCTGAACATGAGGAAGAACTTCCTGACTGTGAGAACCGTTCAGCAGTGGAACTCTCTGCCCCGGAGTGTGGTGGAGGCCCCTTCTTTGGAAGCTTTTAAACAGAGGCTGGATGGCCATCTGTCAGGGGTGATTTGAATGTAATATTCCAGCTTCTTGGCAGGGGGTTGGACTGGATGGCCCATGAGGTCTTTGTAAACTAGATTACACAAATGTGTCTTTAGAAGCTTTTTCAAGGGGAGGAGAGAGGGGGCAATTTTTAGTTATTTCGGGAGGAAGTTCCAGAGGTGTGTGTGTGTGGGGGGGGGGGGGGGGAAGAGCGGCCACAGAGAAGGCCCCTCTCTCATTCCCATCAACTGTACTTCAGACAGGGGTATTTATTTTTTAAATAAAATAATATTTAATATTTAAATAAAAATTAAATTTGTATGAAGTGTGAACGCAGCACACCAGTCAAATACCATGTCTGCTGGGTGTCTGAGAGATCATTTGCTGCCTTGGATAAATAGCAAAACTGATATGTTTTTGAACACCTGATATATTGCTGCATGTGGTTGGTGTTATTGCAAGCACTGTTTTGTATCCTGCTGGAGTACACTGTATTCAGGACAATGTCATTTTTATAGTTTTCTCAACAGAAGACCCATGCATATATGGGTAGAAAAAATGTTAATATAATAATATCGAGGATAGTTTTGATGGCGTGGTGAGGGAATTAGAACCAGACATCCTGAGGAGTGAGGTTGAATGGGCCTTAAGAAGCATTGCTAACAACAAAGCAGCAGGAGACGACAGGATCCCAGCTGAACTGTTTAAAATCTTGAAAGATTTTGCTGTCAAGGTGATGCATGCCATATGCCAGCACATATGGAAAACACAAGAATGGCCATCAGACTGGAAAAAATCAACTTATATCCCCATACCAAAAAAGGGAAATGCTAAAGACTACTCAAACTTCCGTACAGTGGCCCTTATTTCTCATGCCAGTAAGGTAATGTTCAAGATTCTGCAAAGAAAACTTCAGCAATACATGGAGCGAGAGTTGCCAGATGTACAAGCTGGGTTTAGAAAAGGCAGAGGAACGAGAGACCAAATTGCCAATATCCGCTGGATAATGGATAAAAGCAGGGAGTTTCAGAAAAACATCTATTTCTGTTTTATTGACTATTTCAAAGCCTTTGACTGTATGGATCATAATAAATTGTGGCAGTCCTTGGTGGTATGGGCATACCAAATCACCTTATCTCTCTCCTGATGAATCTGTATAAGGACCAAGTAGCAACAGTAAGAAACGACCATGGAACAACAGACTGGTTCAAGATTGGGAAAGGCATACAGCAGGTTTGTATCTTCTCACCTGACCTATTCAACTTGTATGCAGAACACATCATGCGATATGCAGAGCTTGACAAATGCAAGGCTGGAGTGAAAATTGCTGGAAGAAACATTAACAACCTTAGATATGCAGATGACACCACTTTGATGGCCAAAAGTGAGGAGGAGCTGAGGAGCCTTCTAATCAAGGTGAAAGAAGAAAGCTCAAAAGCTGGGTTGCAGTTAAACATAAAATAAGCAAGATTATGGCAACAAGAATGATTGACAACTGGGAAATAGAGGGAGAAAACATGGAAGCAGTGACAGACTTTGTATTTCTAGGTGCAAAGAATACTGCAGATGCAGACTGCAGCCAGGAAATCACGAGACACTTACTTCTTGGGAGGAGAGCAATGTCCAATCTTGATAAAATAGTAAAGAGTAGAGACATCACACTGGCAACGAAGATCTGCATAGTTAAAGCAATGGTATTCCCCGTAGTCACCTACGCATGTGAGCGCTGGACAATAGGGAAGGCTAAGTGAAGGAAGATAGATGCTTTTGAACTGTGGGGCTGGAGGAAAGTTCTGAGAGTGCCTTGGACTGCCAGAAGATCCAACTAGTCCATACTTCAGGATATAAAGCCCGACAGCTCATTGGAGGGAAGGATAGTAGAGGCCAAGATGAAGTACTTTGGCCACATCATGAGAAGAAAGGAAAGCTTAGAGAAGATAATGATCATGGGGAAATTGGAAGGAAAAAGGAAGAGGGGCCAACTAAGGGCAAGATGGATGGATGGGAACCTTGAAGTGACTGGATTGACCTTGAAGGAGCTGTGGGGTGGTGACGACCAACAGGGAGCTCTGGCATGGGCTGGTCCACGAGGTCACAAAGAGTCGGAAATGACTGAACGAATGAACAACAAGAACAACATGTTTTTAAAAAACTCTTTACATTGGGATTTAAATAATGACTGCTTACTATTTTACTACTTGGTCCTGAGATATCATACAGAAGAATATAAATAGTCATCAGGCACAATCACTAGTTTTCACTTAAAGCTAATTGCTGGATCACCTCTAAATGCTTTATAGCCAACAATGCCATGTCCATGGTGCTTCTTATCCTAGTACAACATTGATTGATTCTAATGAATGAAAATTTCAGTTCGGTATCCTGGAGAGACATTATAGATTGGTGTGAAATATTTTACCAGCCTCAGTAACTTCTCCATAAATATCAGGAAGCTACTTCAGGAAAGGCATCACAGACTCTTCATATCATCTGTGGAAGGCTCGGTCTATGAACAGATAGATGTGCTGGGTTTGGGGAACAGGCCTTGGTGTATATCAGATGGGACACTATACTAGCAAGATAACTCTTATCAATTCACGATAACCCATAGTCACTAGTAGTCAATGAAAACAGAAAAAAGTGTTCTTCTAAACTGCATTGCTATAACTCTCCCTGTTTTGGGAGATTTTTGTGTATCTCAGAAATATATCACACTGTCAGGCTATGCAAGGCCATGGTGACAAAGCCTGTAAAAGTTGTTTCTTTGCATTCCAAATTTCATGCATTTTAACAACTGTCAAAGGATTGGTGATTCGTAGATTATTATGGGGGGGGGGGGAGGCAGTTTACATTGACTATAAACATTACCTCAGTGATATTTTGCTAGTATATTCTACAACATCTATTTTTATGTATATATTTGTGAGCATTCCTCATTTTTGAGCTGCCAAGGAATTATTAAGGGGCAGAGGAGCCCTATACTTTTTTCAGGGAATGTCAAGTATGTTCAGAGTTTATACAGAACAGCACAGTTGAATGCTGAACCTCATTCTGCATTGACACGTGCTTCTTTAGAATACTCTTTTTTCTGAGGCATTTGCCATGGAATTCACTTTATCATTTCTCAACTACAATATTACCATGCAATGCAGACAATAGGCATGTTGAATATGGCTCTTTTCCTCATTGTTTAGAATCATACCATTTTGAATTATTGACAACACATGAAATTGGCAGTAAAAAAATGTGACCCTCCATTCTTCTTTCTATTAACCAGACAGTATATCTTTAAAATAAATGAATGGAATCAAAACATTGCATCAATAAAAACATATTTTGGAATTGGAAGTATATAAGACAGATACATCTGTGATTCTCTCTAATGTAAAGCTCTAATCGCAATTCAAATGTTTATTCGGCTGAGCCCTTATAAAGTTTATTCCATACTAGTGTTATATAAACTTGGAGCAGCAGGCAAATTTAATCCCATTATACATTTTTCAGAGGTTTATGAGAGGCAATAATATGACAAAGAATACTGGCTGTGGGCAATATTGCAAAATGTTATTGCAGATGGATTCAGTACAAATTCTGCCAAGGCAAAATAACTTGAAGATTGCATTTTTTTATTTAGCCTTAATTTTCCACTGTATCAAGATATAGTTGTTGATATTTTTTGAATTCTTATATTTGGTTGTACTCTGAGTTTTTAAAACTCAGTTACTTCTAGAGAAACTGGTACTTTGGGGAATATTGCTTATGGTAAAACCGTATGCAAGGATTGTCTCATGTTTCTTATCCTGCTAACTGGCAGGCTGCCTTTTTTGTATTCTACCTCAAGAAAACTTGCTGCCAAAGTCAACTTTCTTCCTAACGGATTGGTAATTAAGGACACTAATAGCTATTTCATTATTTAAATCCATGGTCTAAATCATCTGTGGTGTAAAAACCGGCTCTTTGAAAATATACTGTGAATAAAAGTTGGTTTGTGCCTCAAGGATCTCAGGTCTATTGTTTCTATCTATCCTCAGATGTCTCCTACTTTAATCCTTCTCCCCAAGTAGAAAACCATGCATTGTATTTTGTGAAGGAATGTATATGTGTGGGATTCTCTGCTATGTAAGGCATATCTTGAAAAAAGCCTGAGCAGCATTGGTTCTGAAAGGAATGTTTTCTCTTTCTGCTCTGCTCTTAATGAAAATGGCTGGTTGCACTAGGAAGAAAACATCAATTGTTTCAAATGAAGGCTTCTCACCTGATTTAAACAGCAGCTGGGGGAGAGGAAGTTTTCCATTCTCCTATTGTAACACACCTGCTATTTACAGTTAACACAATGCCTGATTTGACCCTAAGACTAAAGGCAAATGGGACAATAAATGATCAACTAACTATCAGTCATGGCTGAGTTTTTCCTTAAAACATTTACCTAATGGGATTAAAGGCAAAAGGGACATTTCTTACCCCATTTGCCTTTATTCTTGGGGTCAAGTCAGGCATTATGTTAACCAAATGTTTTAGGGAAAAGCTCTATCCTGATAGATAGCCAGATAGTTCCCTGTCCTGCTCATCTATAATAATGAACCAATATCTACCATAAATAACCAGCTTCATTTCTAATTCCATCATTATCTATGCCCAACTGTGGGGGTGCCACTAAGCAATGATTCAGTTATGAATCCTATACAGAATTCTTCATCCAAAAATAATGTCTTGAAAAAGAAAAAAGTTTTTTTTTTGTGTTGGGACTATGTCCAGAAATTGACCATCTGAGCAGAGTGCTGAATCTTAATAGGCAAGGGAGCAATGTGTAGTTGATTCCTACCTCAGCAACTTCAATTGATCCACAATCAGATAAGTCAAATACCACTAGCTTGTAGCTTGTAACAAGTACCTAGGATATTATTTTGTACTTCTAATACCTCTAAATTTTCCTTTAGCATAATGGTTCTCAACCTGTGGCTCCCCAGGTATTTTAGCCTACAATTCCCAGAAATCCCTGCCAATTTATCAGTTGTTAGGATTTCTGGAACTTAAAGACCAAAACATCTGGGAACCCACAGGTTGAGAATCACTGTCCTAGTGCAACACTGATTGATTCTGATAAATGAAAATTTCAGTTCAGTATCCTGGAGAGACATTATAGATTGGTGTGAAATATTTTACCAGCCTCAGTGACTTTTTCATAAATATTAGGAAGCTACTTCAGGAAAGGCATCATAGACTCTTCATATCATCTGTGGAAGGCTCGGTCTATGAACAGATAGGTGTGCTGGGTTTGGGGGAACAGATCTTGGTGTATATCAGATGGGACACTATACTAGCAAGATAATTCTATCAATTTAGCACGTAGCTGCCTCCCTGTGGCCCATGGGGCTATTTTGGCCATGTAAGCACCACTATATTTAACTCTAAATATCAGCAACAGAAGGAATGGGGCTAAATTATTGCCACTTTTGTTTCTTGCACATACTCTGAAAATAGTGTCTCTCCATTTCCCCAATTAAAATACAGGTTTCAATCCATGATATTTACAAAGCCTTTTCTTCCAACCCAAAGTTAACAAATCAGTGTATCTAAAACTACCATAAGACATGTTCTTCAGGGCATTTCAGGTTTATCTTGTTGTTTCCCATTCACTTATCCATATATAGAGACTGAGACTGAGATATTTGTTTCTTTAGAGTACATTGCCACTTATTCATCCTCTGAAGCTGCAATCATCTGGGTCAGCATAATCATCTCCATGGCAACTAAACTGATGAAGATACATACGTCTTATCTTCCTGGTAGTGCAAAAAATATCCCAAGGAGAATTCATTCTGCACCCCCATTGTGTTCCTGTATTCTAAAAGTTTGTTATCCAACTACAGGGAAATGATATAGCTATTGCACACTGAAAAGGCAAGAATTAAGGGGTTTGTCAGTAAGTCAGGAGCTTTTTTGTGGGAAGGGTGGATGTGTCTACTTTATATGTGCCTTCAGGTTATCTGTTGACTTGTGGTCACCCAACAAATTTCATAAGGTTTTGCTAGGCAAGGAATACTCAAAGGTGGTCGACCAATTCATTCCTTTCTCTGAAATAGAGCACCCGGTATTTATTTGTAGTGTTCCATCCAATGCTAATCAGGGCTGACCTTGCTTAGCTTCCAAAATAAGACAAAACCTAGTGCCTTTAGGGTATTAACCTGTTTGTGTTTATATACATGGTAAAAATATGATAAAGCATTTGCGTGCATCAGGAATAATTAATGAACAGGCCTTAGTCTGGGGTGTAAATGAATCTTATCAGAACTGTTTGACTTATTGCAATTAGCAATCATTGTTGAACATCTGCTCCCCCGTTTATTTTCATCTGTTTACATTTCCAAATTGGTCTCAAGGTTCACAGCTGATCTGTTTGCACTAGTAGTCAGTAGCTAGATTACTTTTCTTTGCTAACAATTGAAGGAAGTTGGGAGTGGATATAGGGATGTTTTTCAGTGGCAGCCCAAAAGCATTCTGGAAATTCATGTCAGTCTATGAATTAAGTTAATGCACATCTGTTTTTCACAGTGGTGTTGTATTTTCTTTTCACTGTTCATTACTGGCATATTATAAAAATACAACAG
The DNA here is from genome assembly GCF_037176765.1 of Anolis sagrei. Taxonomy (NCBI): domain Eukaryota; kingdom Metazoa; phylum Chordata; class Lepidosauria; order Squamata; family Anolidae; genus Anolis; species Anolis sagrei. The sequence goes on along the minus strand of NC_090022.1, from coordinate 63,411,238 downwards.
CAAATGCTTTTATGTTCATCTTGAAATGCAAGCACGTATTTTGTGAAAATGCCTCATGTTTCTTATTAATAAGACAGAGTTGAAAACCTAAAGGCCATGCAAGAGTTATTTTATATGATATTGAAAGTATCAAGGATAATATACAGAACATGTGGAATTCAGAAAATGATTTTTTTTAGTGAGAAGAAGATCTGAGATGCCTTAATTGTTCAATGTATTAGAATCACAATTGGATCTTGAAACATGACATGAGACAATCTTCCACTTATGCAGATGATACCACTTTGATGGCTGAAAGCAAGGAGGAGCCGAGAAGCCTTCTGACCAAAGTGAAAGAAGAAAGTGCAAAAGCTGGGTTGCAGTTAAACATAAAAAAATCCAAGATTATGGCAACCAGACTGATTGATAACGGAAAATAGAGAGAAAATGTGGAGGCAGTGACAGACTTTGTATTTCTAGGCACAAAGATGACTGTTGATGCAGACTGCAGCCAGGAAATCAGAAGATGTTTACTAGGCTTGTTTTATCATGGAAAAAATAGTTCAAAACTCATTTTGGATGTAAGGGGTGCTGGTGATTCGATCAGTAAATTATTGCCAAAATTTCCTGGAAAAAAGTCGGAATTTTCTGAATTTTCTGAAATTTCCAAATCACTTTGTTAATGGTGGGTGCAATTGCCCAATACACGAAAAACTGCTTTCCCAAGGTAATTTTGAACAGATAAAAGCAGATTTGTAGTTCCCACTAGCACTGTGTGTCTCCCAAAGCAGGGACGCCTCAAGGCAAGTAGTGTTGGGTGGTTCACAAAGGTAATTTTGAACAGATAAAAGCAGATTTCTATCTCCCACAAGTAAAAAAAGTACAAAAAAGTACAAAAAATTCGTGTGCAACCCCAAGCAGGGATATTATTATTAGAAATTATTATTACAAATTATTTGAAATTGTTAGCAGATAAGGGTTATTCTGAAAGTCCAAAGGGACTTTCTGGGATCCCAGAATCCAAGGTCTCTAGAAAGTTGAATTCAATTGGCAGACAGTGGCAGACAAGAGAAGAACACTTCTCCTAGTTGCCCTTTTGTGCTGCCCTGCCCTTCTTCCCTTCCCAAGCAAGCCTCACAGGCAATGGGCCTGCTACCAGCTATCCTCTTCTCCCCAATTTGTTGTTCCCTTCCTTCCCTATCCATAAACCTGTTGCTTGACCACATCTTTCCCACCCAAGCTGCTTTCCTGACCCGACCCGTTCACATCCCCTGCTCGCAATGAGCCCACTAGGCACGCATGGCCCTTTTTTAAAGGGCAATGGCTACCATGCCATAGCCCCGCTCCTCCCCACATAGTTTCCCTTCATTGGCTGGAGGCAAGCATCCCAGCATGCAAACTGCTGCTTGCCTTGCTGTGTGCTTGCCTCCAAATGCTGAGTCATTTCCGATTCACTCTCTGACTCAGAACAAAGATGGCGACAGTGGCTTTGAAAGGGCAAGGATACTTCCAGGTTCCCAAATCACTTAGAAATCGCTTCAAAAAGGAATTTGATCCAAATTTAATCCAAATTCTGAGGATTCTGAACAGACCTAACCATGCCTAATGTTTACTAATAGGGAGGAGAGCAATGATAAAATAGTGAAGAGTAGAGACATCACACTGGCATCGAAGATCCACATAGTTAAAGCAATGGTATTCCTGCTAGTAACCTACAGATGTGAGAGCTGGACCTTAGGGAAGGCTGAGTGAAGGAAGATAGACGCTTTTGAACTGTGGTGATGGAGGAAAATTCTGAGAGTGCCTTGGACCGCAAGAAGATCAAACCAATCCATATTCCAGGAAATAAAGCCCAACTGCTCATTGGAGGGAAGGATATTAGAGGCAAAGATGAAGTACTTTGGCCACATCATGAGAAGACAGGAAAGCTTAGAGAAGACAATGGTACTGGGGGAAATGGAAGGAAAAAGGAAGAGTGGCCAACCAAGGGCAAGATGGATGGATGTTATCCTTGAAGTGATTGCCCTGCCTTTGAAGGAGCTGGGGGTGGTGATGGCCAACAGGGAGCTCTGGCATGGGCTGGTCCATGAAGTCCCAAAGAGTCGAAAGCAACTGAATGAATAAACAACAACAATCTTCCACTTTAACACACAGCATCTCACCTGTCCATTCTTGACAGTGTATATGCTAAGTAGGTCAAGGAGACCTAGTTACAAGGAGTATAAATAAGATTGCCTCGCTAGTCAAACATCAGCATTTTCTTTCTAGAAAAGACACAGGAATGTTGTCAGAAATAATAATAAAATAAAAAACAAAAAACAAATGTCAATTCATGCTTTCTCTATACTTTTTAAAATTTTGTTGGTGTCATAGTCTGCCTTCAAGTTGTTTCTGAGTTATGGTGACCCTTAGGTAAACCTACCAAGGAATTTTCCTGACAATATTTGTTTGGTGGAAGTTTGCCCTTGCTGCCTTCTGAGGCTGAGAGAGCATGATTTACACAAAGTCACCCAGTGGATGTCCATGGCTGGTGGGGATTTGAAGCCTGGTCTCCAGAATTGGAGTCTACACTCAAACCAGTAAACCATGTTGACTCTCATGAATTCAAAACTATTTAAAAAGTCCTAATTGCCAATATATATAATTACCCACCTCTACTTGAAATTAAATCATTAAAATGATTTTAAAATTTGTCTCTCTACAAAGTAATGTTAATACTCTTTCCATGGTTTAATACAATAAAATGGTTTGTGATTGAAAAGTTATATTTAGGAAGTCCTACATCAATTTTTCTTTGATTTAGAATTGAGAACTGGAATAGACACTCATGTTAGATTTACTCAAGTTATTTGATTTTCTGGTCGGGAAGATTTTACTGCACTCTTCTTTCAGACATGTGATTCTGACTTGAGTGTCATTTCATTATTTTCATGAACTTATCTGGCACTTATTTTCAGAGACCACTTGATGCATAAAGTTATCTGCCTTTCAGAATGTTGTATTTTACTCTGGTTATGCCAAATCCAATTCACAACAGCCGGTTTTCAATCTTTCTCTTTCAATATTTGCCCACAACACATATTTTTTTCTATAATTTGAGTACCCTGTTGACAAAACCGGTAGCCTATGAAAGGTGGCAAGATACTTCTATTTACTAAAAACATAAGATGAGAAAAAGGCTTGTTGGGTTTAGATATCATGGAACAATCGTTATTTAATATTTTCTTGCCCCTGGTGCATGGGACTTGTGTTACCAATTGAACTGCACAAATGCAACTTTCCTTTACACTGCACTATGCCAGGAAAAGCTGTAGCATTATTTTTCCCCATCCTGTAAAATGCATTGGCAGTTTATCTAATTTGTATGCCAAAATATATGTTGTGTGTCAAGAATGACTTTGGGTGTCACGAAGTCCTACTTGCATGTCAGATCAAATGTCAGAACATCTTAAAATTTTGCATACCTGTGTAAATGATTATCTCTATCCTCTGTTCCTTTTGCAAGCTCGTCCATTCCACATTTATGATGTAGATTTTTCACTCTGCTGGAAAACAGTTTTTCATACTCATTCTGCTCATAAAACTATACTAAAGTACCTGACCACAAATATTGTGTTCTATCAATGCATCTGAAGAAGTGGATTGAAATCTCCCCCAACCATGGTAACATAGATCAGTCTTAAAGATGCTGCAACATGCTTCATTCCTGAGTTACTACATTTATTATATTTGAAAGCAGATGAAACTGCAGTCCTAAGTAACCTGCAGATTCCTTTATGACATTCATATTGAAACCAACAATCTGCCATGATTTGCTTTGCTTTTCTGTTATGTACCATAATCAAAATAAACAGTTTTAACCAAAAAAAAAACAAAACAAAAAACCAAAAAAATCCAATAAGGCAAAATAAATAATAATAAAAAAACATAAACATAAATCTAGAAAACACACCCCCCCCAAAAAAAACCCCCCAACAATCTGAGGTGTAATACTTTTTTTAGACCACCCAAGAAATGGACAGTTCTCAACTTCTTAAGAATGTTTCATCAGGCTGGTGTTACACAACTTGGAGAAGCAGCAAGAAACAGACACCTAAAAATATTTGGATAAATATTGGAGTCATTGGGTCTGTAATTAGACTTGCCAATTCGGATGATGGAGATTGCAGGCTGGAAGAATAGGCTTCAGGAGCCATGTTATCAGGCTGCAAGTTCAGAGACATAGAGTTAATGGTTTCACATCATCTTTGTAAATGAAATACATTGGTTCTTGCTTTCAGGGTTGTGGATCATGCTACTTATGGGTTGCATGTGGGCTCTTGGAAATCAAGAGTGGAATTTGTCCCTAAAAGCTCTGGCACCCTCAAAAGGCTGGCAAACGTCTTCAAAAGAAAAAAAAATCCTTTGTAGAGATGTGACATGTTTCAGGGGTCTCCCTACCTCAATTCAGCCATAGCCCCACATCTCAAATGGCCCAGGAGGTAATTAAAACTGTGTAATGTTTTAGCTACTGGTATTAAATGTTTTCAACTAAAATATGCTGGTGCTGCTCACTTCCAGCTGGCAGAGTAGCACCCCGAATGATATATCTTTCCACACTGTGCCCATCCCTGCTATATTGTCTCAAAGGAATAGCAATTATGCAGCAAGTGATACCAGTACATAAAGAGTACACAGAGAGATTAAATATACAGATTTCTAAATGTTGTTGTTTTAAAAGTCAGTTGAAGCCAAATTATGAGTGTTACATGTCCCAATGGTGGCAACCTCTTAAAGGCCAAGCCTGGCTGAAATTTTAGAGAATAGTGTTCCAGTTGTGAATGGGCCAAATACAATCCCAAACGGGAGCACATTTAGCTTACCGTCATCATTGTGTATATTTCACCTCTGTCCCAGTTTGGGATTCAAGGAGCCTTCCGTCAGTGAAAACAAACTTAGTAAAATTTTAAGCATACTGTTTAATAAGTAATTAAAATTTAAAACATTAAATAAAAGCATGCTGTCCAAATAAAAGTTCATGCTATTCATGGACTTTGCATATCAAACAAGATCTGTTCCCCCTAAAAATCCAATTTTCAATAGCCTGCCAAAATAAAAAGGTCTTTACTTGTTTGCAAAAAGATAGTAAGAAGGTTGCCAGCCTAGCCTCTCTGTGAAGGGAATTTAGAGTTACACAACACATGGAGGTTAATAACATGTACTATGTTTCACTCAACTTTCCCATGAGTTTGACTTTAGGATAACATATAAAATATGAAGAAATATTTTCCTTCCTGCTACTAGAAGATGTGAAACTGATTTTGTCCAGATTAGTCCATTGGTGTCCCCAAACTTCAAACATCAAACTTGAAGCATAATGCAGTGAGATTTAAGTCCATCACTTGCTTTAAATAAACCTTTAATTAGCTGCAGCCAGCCAAAGACATGCAAGAAACAGATGGATCTCACCAACCAAGGCAAATTTTTCATTTGACAAAAATGATTATCATAATTGTAATATAATACACTGCTCAGTATAGTGCAGGAGAGTGCCATAATTGTTGTGTTTTTACTTGCTTTTGTCTCCCCTCTGAGCACATGAAGGACTGAAGGCAACACAGAATTACCATTTTCTTCCAGTTGAAAAAGAACAGATTGCATTCAACTATGAGGACATTTCAATTGTCATTACTGTCATTATTTTTAATGAGTTCTGTCTGAAACAAGCTAATGCAGCATTGTTGGGGGTGGCAGTGGCGGGGCATGCATGCTTTTCTGTTCCTCAAAGATTTGTTTGCTGCTGCTTTCCCAAACATCAACATTATCAGTTGTGAAAACTATTTGTTTACTGTACTAAAAAATTGCCTTAAGCTGTGGCATTTGGGTTTGGTGAAGGGGAATGGTGTCCTTCAAAAATATGAGTATATGTTTCTGTCTGAAAGTCTACCTGTAACAATGGAGTAAGGCAAAATTGGGACATCACTGGACTAAAAGAAAATATTTAATCAATGTGGGCTTTGCCATTTTACTCTTCATCCAGGTAGATGGGGAATTTATTTCCTCAGAATCACATTTTATTTAAAAAATAACATAAAACTTTTATTTTTTTCCCTTGAGGAATTTTAAACAATGTCTTCAAGCTTCAGCCACATATCATGCACAGATATTTTTATGAGGCAAAACCAATAGGATAAAAACATTCTACCAAATATATTGCATTAGTATTGGTTACAATCTTTATAACCTGGGAGGATTTGCAGCAATTTAAAATTCCACTTCATGAGTTTTTTTGGCTCTGTTTTTATATATATATATATATATATATATGTTTTAGAATAACCTTCATTATGGGTCCACAAACATTTCTGCAGACAAAGGAATTTTTATACTCCACCATATATATTTTAAACTGTAGAATTCTCATTGTAGTAAAAAAAAAATCCAAATTCAATTACTCAATAGATTTTTAAAAAGTACTCCAGAAAGGGTGAAAAGCAAACAATTAAAATGAACATATTCATTTATGGATGTATTTGCTGGAATCCTGAGAACTGAAAAAGGAAAGACATGATTAGATTTCAGGTCTGATCATATATCTTCCTTTACCTCCCACAATTCCTTTCATGAGGCTCCTGCTGCTCCTGAACAGCATGAGATAGGGCATAGGGAGGTGAGGGTGAGATAATGAATATAGGCAGAGGTTAACTTCTATTAGTAGAACTCCTTTTATGTGAGGTGCCTCTTCACCAATATTTGGGAGATGCTACCTAGACTCCATATCTCATGCTGCTCCAGAGGATCTCCAGCATGTTGTTAAATGCCTTCAAGTCATCTTTGACATATGGCAACTCTATGAATGGGAGGCCTTCAGGGCAATTTGCTATTAACAGCCCAGCTGACATCTTGCAAACACACAACCGTGCTTTACTTGAGTCTATATACCTGTAATGCAGCTGTTTTCTGCTTTCCACTTTACCAAACATTATTGTCTTTGCTAATGAGTCCCTAAGTAGTGGTGCAGCAATTTGAAGGCTTAATTATTTTACGAGTTGGGTGGAACACAGTCAGAAAAATGTGCATATTATTTCCATTGGGAAGCACAGAACTAACATTAGTATTTTCCCAGCATCTACAATTCTTTGCTTCACAGATAAATTCTATGTTTTATAAATATTAGAGCTAACAGAAAATAAGCATTTTTGAAAGACTAACTAAAAGATAAATATTATCAGCATGTTTGATTTTGTATTTTAGACTTATTTAAGCCTTCCTGACTACAGGGAATAAAATGAAATTTCCCTTTCTGCCCTAATAAAAAACATTTTTATTTGAATATATATATATATATATATATATATATATATATATATATATCAAAAGGGTTAATACATATTAAGATAAAAAAATAATTAGCAAAGTTTGTCATTTTTAAAATAAAATATTAAAATAAAAAAGAAAGAAGGTTTTGTCCCAAGTGATTTATGCTTCACAGTGAGTGATCCAGTCTGGATCAAACCAATAACTTACGCTAAAACATGAACAAGAAACAGAATTTGATATCCTCATTATCTAGCAGCATTGCCTGATCTGAAATCTCAAAGTGATGCTTTCTAATTTAAGGGCCACAAAACATGAAGGCCTTTCTTTGTCCTTGACTTTCTGGCTTGTGGAACTTTCTCTGTGCTTCCTTCTCACAGAGCCTTTTGGATTTCCTGAGCTTGATGTTTTCTCCCTAAGATTAAGCCTTTTACCCCTGTCAAACACACATACTCTCTCAGGCAATCTATCTCAGCCTTCCAACCCTTTATCAGGACTTTCTAAGCTATTTGTAGGTGAAAAGTCGTCTCCACCATTCACTGTATCTCCCTGTCTGTTGGACTCCAAAACAGTTTCATTTTCAAGCCCCATTTCACAGACAGAATCTTGATCTAAAATCCCTTCATTTCTCTCAGTGAAAGAACCATCCATCCACCACTTTCCAAGGCCCTCCAGGCTCTGGAATCACAATCCCCTCATCTTCATCTATTTGAACCACAACACAATTGATAGATCTGTGCAGGCACATATATGACTCGTGTGATGATGTAGATGACCACTAGAAAAATTACAGGTAAGTAACCTGTTCTTATGCTGTCTTAAATATTTAAAGAGTGAGAGGAAGATACTGAGTATTTTGCATGGTATAAACAAACCTTTAATCACCTCCTTTTCCATGAGATACCGCACTGTATGTTTAGTGTGAGAACTCAGCCAGCGCATTTATACCTGTGGTAGCACTAGCCTCCAGATGAATGGAAAGGCAGCTAAACTGCTCCTCCTTTAGCTCCAGAGGTTTCCCGGCAACATATTATAAAGTTCTTTGCCAGTCTACCTAGTGTCTGTCAGGTAGGGGGCAGAAATAGGCTCACCAATCTTCTAAGATGACTGCTCAGTAGTGTGATCTTCTTCACTGAGCTCTCACTTCTGTTGACTTTTGGATTAGTGACACTATCAAACTTATCCCAAGGCAGGGCCCAACTTTTTTCTAAACATTGTATGTAAATTACATTACAAGCCTTGTTTTCCCATCGTGAAATATTCAACTGAAATCTTAGTTATGTAAAGTTCTTTACTGAAAATGCCCTTTTATCAACTTTTCCATCTGGTGCTGTCACACATCTTAGTTGCCTACAAAGAAATTATTCTTGAGGAAAAGGTGATAAATAACACTTCGTCTACTGGAACGTTTAATAGGTAGCGGCTATGACAAGAACATTTCAAAATCCGATGGCAAGGTAAACAACTTTGTGTTGAGTTGCATTTAAGAAAGAGATGCCTTTGCAAAACATTCCTATTGAAAACAAACTATGGCAATTTGTCATGCATGGAGTGTTTAAAGTACAAACTAGATGTTAACACCAATTGTGAGGCAGGCAACAACAATACTGATAAATTGTCAGTTTAGAATCCTGCCAAATATCTTGTGTATTTTACTTCATTTTTGTGTGTGACATAACATTCTCTTTTGCCACTGCTGTTTCTGGTGGGAGCTTAGATACTAGGATGACTCAGTTAACTTTTGTTGGTGTCTATGGAGAGGGACAGAAACCTGGCAATTCTTGTTGACAGCCAGAATTTAAGAAGCATATTAAATATGACCTTAAGTGCTTTTTCTTTCCTGCACCCACTAGTTACCTCCTACAAAAGTCCATTTGGCTGTTTTCTCTCTCCATATGGGCTTATTATAGACTAGCTTGGGGAAAATGATAAAAAGAGTCAAGAGAAGGATTTGTGGAAACAAATTGGTTTGTGGAGGGGAGAATTGGTAAATTTCATCCACTTGTTGATTGTTCCCTATAAAGAAAGCAGGAATGGATAACATAATATCTGAATGCATTTTCATGATGTTGAATCAAACTTCCTGGGGCAACAAAGTTTATTTCCAACGTTTAGCCCTATAACTGGGAATCCATTCAAACTGCAAAGTTGTAGTACTAGAATCTCACTTTTAATGGCAATTGCAACATCCCATGGGATTGTGGGATTTGCAGCACTGTGGGGGGAATTTAGAATACTCAAACAGAGAGATCTAGTGCCTCATAAATCTACAAACCACAGCATGTCATGGAATGAAACCATGGAATAATAGTGTAGCAATTGTGTGGTATAAAATCTGTTGGCAGTTCTTTGTGGTTTTCCTGCATGGCAGGGGGTTGGACTATATGGCCATGTGGTTTCTTCCAACTCTATTATTATGTGATTCTATGAAATAGCCTGGTGTTTCTCTTCAAGCAAATTTTGGTATTCTGTTCATACAGATTGTTATAGTTTACTCTAGCTGTACAGATCTTGTAAAAACTGGGTTAATTACAATAGTAGCTATGATTTCTGAGATTGCTCAATTCTGGGTCAGCTAGGGAAATAGGCACTATATAAATATGTAATCAAAGAGGAAACTCTATTTTTCCTTTTGGATTTTTTTTGCTATCAATGAGACTCCCCTAATTCAATCAAGATGAAAATTTGGAAAATTAGATATCCCATTGCCATGCTGGTTGAGGGACACAGAAAGTTCTAGCCCAGAAAACTACATTTCTGAGATAGATACTCCAGTACTGTCTCTTGTTTCATCTGGTTCAACAGTATGAACTGTGGAGGAGGAAGGAATATAAGATGGAAGTTGAAAATGAAATATTTTCTTTTTCTTAAGATTTCCTACAAACTTTTAAGCTTTCATAATTGCAGTTGCCCTTATTGAAGAGGTTCCCGTGGATATTAAATGAACTACCAGCAAAGAGAAAATGCATCTGAGCAAAAGCTTCAGAACTTTAGGGCTTGTGGATTATGAAGTGCCTTTGGAAACTGAATATAGCATCTGATTATTTCAGAGATTGGTCGCCTGAGAGCTTCTCCCTTTAAAATGGCAAAATTATATCTTACATGTATGTATGAAGTGTGGGAGAAAGTTTAAAGTGGGATTAGCATATTACCCATAGAAGTGGGAGAATATAAACAAAGATTTTTAAGAACCATATCTGGTCCAATTTCAGTTCTCTTAAAGATAATCAGAAGGCATTTTGTTACCACTGAGAATGAAACTCTGAAATTTCACCAAAAGCAAAACCACTTTGCCTGTTCTCACTATCCCAAATCTTTCTGCTTATTGCTTAAGTTCCAGTATTAAGAAAGATAACAAAGTGGACCTTGGGCACATCTACACTGACCACTTCCTGCAAATGGCCCTGAATTAGCTCCTTGGAGGCCAAATGCTACAATTCCTCCTCTCATCCTCCCCCTCCAGTTGCTCCATTACCACAGAAGACATCGCTGCAGGTAATAGGCAACAAGCAGGACTCATGTTGTACCTGTAGACCACCATGATACAGAGAAGGGAAAAGATGGGAAGGGTGATCATCTAGCACCACCAAATGGGTTTCACATCATTGGGTAGTGAGGACTCCCTCCTGCCGCAGAGGTCGTGGTTGCATAAATCATTCCAGAGCTGATCCGGCTTACACTATGCTCAATAGGTCAGTGTAGATCTACCCCATAGTTTTAGATAATTCACATTTCCTTATTTTTTCCTTCATTGGTGCAGTTGTTGGAGATAAGAGACAGGTCCTTCTCAGTGGTGGCCCCTCGGTTGTGGAACTCCCTCCCTAGTGGAGTCCCATCAGCCCCCTCCCTCTTGATCTTCAGGGGGAAAAAAACGTGGATGTGGGACCAAGCTTTTGGATAGTAAACTCTTAGTGCAAGTGAATGTGGAATAGTGCAGCGACAACTGAAATGGCCTCAGACTATGATATTGGATTACATTATTTTAATAATTCATGTTAACATTTGACATGTTTTTAGCGGTTGGTTTTTAATGTATATGTTTATTTTGTTGGATGTATGTTTGTGTGGCATCAAATTGTGCCTTATATGTGAGCTGCTCTGAGTCCCCTTTGGGGTAAGAAAGGTGGGGTATAAATATGGCAAATAAAAAAATACATTTCTAAAATACATGAGTTGAAAAAAGTGATTATTCAAGTGGTAATAGAGGACTCAGCTGGGAGCACAAAACATTTGGAAGTCCGGTAGTCAAATGGAATAGTAAAATCACAGAATTGGGACTGCAAGGGCCATTTACTCCAATGCCATATCACACAGGAATATGTAATTAAAGCATTCTCAAAAGAGGGATATCCAACTTCTGTTGTTGCAATTGCTATTGCTGTTGCTATTGCTAGAAACTCTTTTCTTTTAATTTGAGTCTGTTGGTTTGTGTTGTAGAACTCTGGAGCAAGGAAAAACAAGCTGGCATCATCATACACATGAGATACCTTCTAGTATTTAAAAATGGTTATAATATCACCTCTCAATCTTTTCTTCTCCAAGCTAAACATGCCATTCTTCATAGGGAAAGTGTTAGTCTCATTTTTAAAAGAAACACTGCAGGATCCAATAGATTTGTATGAAAAAAACCTAGAACATGATCTGAGAAGAGAAGTAAGGATAACACTAATGTTGGTAACAAATTAAGGGGGAGGGTGAGCTTGTGAAGGGGCATTTCTGTGATCACTGCAGAACTTATTTCCAAAGCAGATGCTGCTACAAGAGAAACCACAGATTTGGAGGTCACCACTATAAGCTATTTTGTTAATACAAGCTCATGTGGAAGAACAAGGTCCCAACTCACAGAAAGAAGCATCGAGATCTGAGAAGAGGTTCAAAGTGAATGCCAGGTCTTTTCCTGTTTTATTTAGGGATATATCTTTTATATTGGCACATTCTTGCTTATTGTGTACACTGCAGGCAGGTGTATTTGATATTTGATTGAGTGTGTTTTGTTAGAATTAGGTAAGTGCATCCCACTGAGATTTCATCAGCAGGCTTTGATGATAAAGTTGAACCTTAGGCATTTTCATTGCCATGCAGAACAGTGTGAAGCTGCTCTGGTATTGAAATCATTTAGAAAAGATCTATAAACATTTGCTGTAAACATTTAGATCTGAATTCAAAGTCCTGTTGACTTTTTAGAACTTAAAGGATACTGCTTTCTCCATTTGCCATGTCTTATGTGAAAAGAGCATTTTTCTCTGTTGAAAAATAAAATAGATGCACATTTTGCAGGTCAGTTCTATGATTAAGTGCAATAAGGAAACCACTGCAACTTGTGGAATTTGCTCTGAATCTTATTGGTATTCCCAGGGAGAGTAAATCCATTCAACTGATGGGAATTATATAAGTATTGATTCAACTATTGATTCAACGGATCTCCTCTAATTGTGTCATGATAAAAATGTGGATGCGCTGTATGGTTTGAATGGAGTTTTATGAAACATGTATGAATGAGAATAATTTTGAAGATACCATCCTAAGATCTTCCGGGGAGGTCCTGCTCTCAACCCACTGATCTCACAGGTGCGGCTGGTGGGGATGAGGGACAGGGCTTTCTCAGGGGTGGCCCCACGGCTGTGGAATTCCCTCCCGAGTGAGATCAGGCCAGCCCCTTCAATCCTGACATTTAGGAGACAGCTAAAAACCTGGTTGTAGAACCAAGCATTCAGTCCATCACAGGAATATTTAAAGTTAAAGTTGAAGGTGCAGTGACCCAGGACTGTTTACAGACAATGGGTATAATGTTTAATGTTTTAATAGAGGAGGGTGAATTTTAATGTTTTATACCATTTTTATCAAGGGCATTGAATTGTTGCCAACACTGTGAACTGCCCTGAGCCCCCTTCGAAAATAAATAAATAAATAAATAAATAAGAAATGAGGCCTAGAAAACTACAAGAAGAGAGTGAAGAATTCATGGACTATAATTAAAAGTTGCTGATGAACTGTGACAATGATTAACTGTTGAACTTTTGGGGACATGTTTAAATTAATCAGAGATAATGGCTTATTAAGTTAAGGATGTTAAGAAGGAAGTCAACACAAGGCCCACACCAATTATGAAGACTCAACGTCTGCCAGGAAACTGAGATGAAGCCAGGGTGTCTCAGGATAGAACACATCTTATTATTAATTTACAACTTTGGGACAACATCAGTGGAATATTCCTATAAAAGACTCAATCTAAGAATTCTCTATTGTGACAGACAGGGGAGCTGTTCACCTGTCTCTCTGGTCCATGGGAAGGACAGAGATGGTCTATGGGGAGTGTCAGATTTGCTATGGGAAAGCAAGATTCTGTACACTTTGGGCTCTTTTTCTCAAGGAAAGAGAAAGAAGTGCGTTTTGGAGTCATGATACATTTGCAGGAAATCAGGTTCTACTGTATGGAAAACAGGGATCCAATCCTTGGCATTTTGGCATTTTAGAAGCAATTTGGCATTCTGGTAGTTTTGGAACTGAGCATTGACAGGCTGCAGGGAAACAGGGTCTTGTCTAAGAGGTGTTCTTCTCCAAGGAGGTAGAAAGGATATGGTAATATTTGTATGCTTGGTGATGGATGCATGTACATGTATGTGAATGTTGAGTAAAAATGTAATCCTTCCCTCCCTCCCTCCCTTTCTTTCTTTCTTTCTTTCTTTCTTTCTTTCCCAATGTAACTTAAATTGTTCATGGAATTTAACGTAGTTATATAGAATCTGTATGTCTGTATGTCCAGTGTCGTTCTTTGTGTAAAAGTGTAACAGTTCTGCAAAATCCTGATACCCTCTCTCTTACTGGAAAATTGCAATGAACCTATGCTTTAAAGTTATTGAAAAGTTATTCATAACAATTGTACTTATATTGAATTTTCTATCTCAAGTCTCTCTTAACATTGCCAGTTTTGGGCCCTAGACATTTCACTTTCACCTCAGGCAGCAAAATGACTTGGACCATCACTCCAATAAGGAAGACAGTCCTGATAGCCTGTGACTTGTAGTATAAATATGAATTTCTGGCAGCCAGTTTTTTTTTGTAATGGTTCCAACAGATATGCTTCTAATAATCCTGTCCATTTAAACTCACTCCTTTCTTTTCCTTGACTTTCTTCCACTGTTTTTCATCAAAAATCAATGTTATGCCAGTTTTGTTTGCCCTCAGTTACCACCTCTGCTCAGCTTGTTCTTTTCTCTGTTCTCTTATTGTTTGTCTTACTAAAATGTCAAATAATCAAAACAGAACATGCAGTAGAATGTAAAAGATACTGTGGAGAAACGGCAGACAATCAGGATAACAAATAGAAGCAAGACAATAATAGTCAGATGATTAGGAAGTGACTGAACTAGGCAGCAGCTGCATAACTGTTGTGAGGTTTTGTTTCAGTATTCTCCAGCTTCCAGACATATGTAATCATGGAAAACTAGACACTTTTGCAATTATCATATATTATGGAGTGCTTGTACACAGAGTTATCTTTCTCTAGAGGGCTGTTATTTGTCTTAAAAACTAGACTGGTCAGGCTAACAATAGAACTGTAAGAGCTTCAACATTCCCCAGACAGCTTAGCTGTATGACTTTTGCTGACGAGAGTATATTCTGAGAAGTCTAGCAATGTGATGTTTCCTGCATGGGACCTCTGTGGAAAAATAATTTCAACTCAACTTGATCATGATGAAGGCGCAAAACAAAACAAAACACAGAATCCCAGAAGACAAATGACTGATTCTGTTTTGTTTTCTTAAAATGTTGACTCGGCAAACTGCCCAAATGGTGCTGACTTTTGTTGGCTCAGGGCCACTATAATACCTGCAAATTTAACAATGTTCTGAAGTGTCTTTCTAGATGATGACCCTCAGTTAGCTAGAACTTTGGTAAAAGTAGGCCAAAGGGCAACTTCACCCTTAATATAAAGAGGAGGGGAGCAGTGGAGATGCAACTACCAGTATTCACTGTTGCATTTATCATGCTTTGGATGGAATCCTTTTATAATGACATATGTACACACAAGTGTGATTTGCCTGTCTGTATATCACCTTTTGGACAGTGTACAAGGAGGTATTCTGTAACCTTTTGTGCAACATCCAAAACTTCTCCCTTTCACAGCTGGACTGCTTCTAGAAGGAACTGTGGTGGCAATTCAGAAGTTGTAGCCCTGAGGCTAAAGAATAGGAGGATGCATGTTGTTTGTGTATGTCTTCCTCCTCTGTGTCAAGGCAACTTTGTAATTCTTCTGACTTGCATCCCTGCTGCAACTCTTATCAGCAGCCATGGAAGCAGCAGCCCCCATTAGGGCTTGACGACCATGAGATTTTAGAGGGATCACAAAGGGTTAAAGAATAGTTCCTTACACCCCATTCAAACTCATGCGATAAGTGGGCCTATATAGGTAAAAGGTTACAATCTACCTGCTTGATGTAGGATCTCAGCCCTTAGGAAAGTATGTAAGGGGAGAGGATTAAAGTAGAAATCAATTCACAGGTAAGTGATGTGAGAGGGCATGCTGGTCTCAGTCTGGATGGACTATCTGCCAGATTCTGGGTTATTGCTGTATTAAGACATAGGACTCTTCCATACAGCCCTATATCCCAGAATATCAAGGCAGAAATTCCCACATTATTTGAGCGTGGATTCAGATAACCCAATTCAAAGCAGATATTGTGGGATTTCCTGTCTTGATATTCTGGGATATAGGGCTGTGTGGAAGGGCCCATTGATACACAGCTTAAACGTGGCTGATGAGAGGAATTGTAACTTTCTATGGTAATATCTTTATATGGAAAAGGATTTTATGTCCAAAATATTTAACCCAAAGAAGTGATGTTTAGCTAGTCTTTTTTAGCTGCAGAATATGTTTTGACAGATCAACTTGTGTTGATACTGCAGGCATTTCCCCCTTCTTAATCATGCTTTGCTTTCAATAGATTTATCCACCAAAATAAATCCAGAGTTTTAATGTGAAATAAGTGCAAATTCTTTGAAGGTCACAGGCCACAAAAAGCTGATTTTACCCATGTTATTGGAGAATGGCATTTTTTTTTAGCCAGTCCATGTCCTGAGAAAAGAGAGCCAGCCAGAAGCTGGATCTAATTAAGCTTCAATTTTTCTTTTCCAGGTAAAATGGTAAGGCAGTGTTTTCTGGAAGATTTGCTGGATTATTCAAGACAAGAGTATTGGTCAGCATTCTGGAAGAAAATTTTATTAGGGGAAAATGTTTCGAAAAATAGGAGAGGGACAACATTTATTGACACTCCCTACTTCCTATTATAATGTTGTTCAGTACGTCCTGGTTCTTCTCTTGAGTCTGAACTTTCAAGGAGGTGAAACACCCATTTCACATTAATGTGCTCCTCTTCTTGGCTTTTGGTTATACTTTGCTTGACTGAGGTGCACTTACACTGTTGAATTAATGCAGGTTGAAACCACTTTAACAGTTGTGACTCAATACTATGAATGTTGTAATTGGTGGAGCATCTGCCCTCTTTGGCAGACAAGGATAAATGCCTTGTTAAAGCATAACCCATGATTCTATAGGATTGAGCAATGGCAGTTAAAGTAGTATCAAACTGCATTCATACTGCAGATGCACCCTAATGACAATATTTTGCTAATAGTAGGCTTGGTAGATTTGTCATGATGAGGACAAGCAAATATTATTTATTTGTTATTTGAGGTATTGATGGTTGAAAAACTACATGTATTACTCAACCTGTAAATATCTACTCAGAAGTTAGTCCTACTAAATCCAATCAGTAAATTAACTCAATGAATTGAGTCTTTACATTCTAAAAGCATTATATACATATATACAAACATATATAAAGGTGAATGTTTCCTCTTGAGATTGAATGTAGTTGAGTCTGATTCTGGGGGTGGTGCTAATCTCCATTTCTAAGGCAAAGAGTTGGCATTGTCCATAGACACCTCCTAGGTCATGTGGCCGAAATGACTGCATGTAACACCGTTACCTTCCTGCAGAAGCAGTACCTATTGATCTACTCACATTTGCATGTTTTTGAACTGCTGGGTTGCTGGGGCTAGCAACAGGAGCTCATCCAGTCTCACAGATTTGAACCGCTGACCTTCTGGTTAGCAAGTTCTGCAACTTAGTGGTTTAAGCTGCAGAACTTGTTAGCAGCCCCATAAAAACATCTAGACATACATAAAAACAACCTGATGTTGCTTATGAATTTCCTCATTTTCTATAAGTGGAATTTTTCAGAAGGTCTGATAAAAGTACTTGGAACTGTGTAGATTAACTGCCAGATATGGTTCAAAGAAAATGTGTTATAAGGCAGTCTGAATTTGCAGGAAAGCGGCAACACTCTTTCATCTACTGAAGCAGCAAAGTTGGTACAGACAACCTAACTTTTGCAGTTTGTTGTTCTATGTGTCTCCAAGTTGACTTGACTTACATTATCATGGAGTTTTTCTTATCAAGATTTATCCAGAGGAGGCTTGCTATTGCTTTCCTCTTATGCTGAAGGTGGTTCTACACAGCCATTTAAACTGAGTCAGGTGTGGTATAAAGTGAGTTGATTTGCTGTGAAGCATCTATATAAATGGTTCCCAACCTTTTGTCCTCCAGGTGTTTTGGACCAACTCTCTGAAATCCCAGCCAGCTTACCAGCTGTTAGGAATCATGGGAGCTGAAGTCCAAAACACCTGGAGGACAAAAGGTTGGGAACCACCGATCTACATAGACACTCCAGGTACCAGATGGAGACTGAGATGGTGGCCACAAAGATCTGTTAAATGTGATCAGTCTGAATCCATGTATATATTTTTGTATCTTGTCAGGTGGGATGTGCTGATGGGCATTGCCAAACCCAGTGCTGATGGGCAGCAGCATGTCCAATGGGATCTAGCATGTCCAATGGGGATCTTACTACCAACTGTACCCAGATTCAAATCCTAAGTAACTTTTTTTTTGTCGTGTCAGGAGTCGCTCCTGTTGTGAGAGAATTGGCCGTCTGCAAGGACGTTGCCCAGGGGATGCCTGGATGATTTGATGTTTTTATCATCCTTGTGGGAGGCTTCTCTCATGTCCCCGCATGAGGAGCTAGAGCTGATTAGAGGGAGCTCATCCGCCTCTCCCCGGATTCGAACCTGCGACCTGTCGGTCTTCAATCCTGCCGGCACAGGGCTTTAACCCACTGCGCCACCGGGGGCTCCTTCCTAAGTAACTTTAAGAATATGACTATACTCACAAATGTTTTTAGCTAGAACTGCAAGACACAATTACTGTAATTTTTAACATATCACACAGTAGATAGCTTAACATACCCAGCTGCCATGAAAAACAATGGCAATTTGTAAATATTAGACCCGTTTCAGAGTCACAGCTGAAGAGAACTATTTGCTTGTATTGCCTCTCTTGTATAAAATATTGCTGTATGTATAATTTCCCCTCATTTCTGCAACCTCCTGTCAGCATTTAACATGATTGGCTTCACCAGAGTGTTTCCGATGCTAACACAGTGTTTCTAAAAAAGTTTGGAAAAAATGTTACACATTTCCCGTCATTTATCAAGATAAATTTGTTCCATTGCTATGTGAGAAAGGCTCCATCCATTTATATGAAGTTGAAAAAGCAGGAGAGGAGGCACTTGCGATATAAGAATTATATAATAGCTTTTCTCAGTAAACTTTTATTTGCTTTTCTTCATTCTGTGTTTCTGTTTAGACAATCTGTTTCAGCCATGTCTCCCCCAACCTTATGAAATAGGGTTGGGCTTTTGTCAATTTGATGCCATGTGTAGTTTTGCTATTAACAACATTTATTTATTTATGGTGTCTTTCCTAACTTTTAGGTGATATAATACAAAAAGTAAAAAAGCAAGAGCTGACACATTTGAATAATTTATCTGACATTTCCAAACAACTGGGTTTACCATCCCTGAAAGAACATAGCACATATAATTTTCATCAATTGCTGTCCCCATGTCTTCTACAAGCAGTTAAAGCTTTGCTATTAAGAAAATGTCAGTACCCCCATCCTTGCCATCTACTATAAAAATAAAAATGTAAAGGAACTATTGATACCATGTGATAAAGACTTGGACCAATGGTGGGGGAGGGAGATAAATACATTGCTCAGTAATAGGACTCTTCTTTTATATAGTTAACCATTTAGATACATTTGTGGTTGATGCATTTTGCTTCAGCAGTTTTGCATCTTAGTGACCTTTTTGGTCATATTGTTCCATTTGTTTTTGAATTTCCATGTCTTGTATTTCAAAATTCAGTTGAAAGATGGGCAAGTAAGAGATAATTAGGTCAAGGAGAAAGCCAACATTTTGCAACAGTAATTCCTTTTCAGGAACTGGAAGCTGCTTTTAAAACTAACCAGTAGATTATCTTTTTAGGAGTGGAACCTGCTGCATTGAAAAGGTAAACAGTATGTGTCTGTCTTTGTTTCTCAGACTTGAGTGCACTTATACATGACACAATTACATCAGTTTGATGCCACTTTGAGCACAAAAGCCCCAGACTTTGTTCCTGTTTTCCTTTTGATATTGGATTAAAATAAACTAACATGGGAAGTTGGTATAAGAAGTTTCTGGTTGTACTGGGAGCTACAGGAATTATTGTAGCATAAACAAAATATATACGAATCTCCAGAAAAACAGGAACAAAATTTGAATTTTGGGTCTTTTGAATCAATTTGAATGTACCCTTTGAGTTCCATAGATCCATCTATAAGACAGAATCCCTTAGAATTCTCTGATGGCAAGCTCTCAAGGCCTTTCCAGACAGGCCAGCATCCCAGGAGGAACTGGGTTATTTTAACCCAGTTCCTACTGGGTTTGTGTCTCTACCCCCAGCCCAAAGCCTGGGCTTTCCCTTGAAGGGTGGCTAGATGCTATTCCTGGTCAACCAAAGCCCCCCTCCGCCCCCTCCATTTTCCTAAAATTGCTTATCCTCCACTGCAGCAGGCCCCTCTGCACAGGAATCCTGATGCAAGAAAATGTTGCATCAGGAGGTGGGGAGGGGAGGGATTTCTCTCCTCTGTAGAGAGGCCTACACTATTGCCAGGCTCCTTGGGTAAGTTTTTTGGGGGGAAATGGGGATGGGGGAGGATGTGAGCAGCCTCTGAGCCCAATGAACCAGGATGGCTGTGGGGATTGATCCCACAGTTTGCAGAAGCAGCCCTGGGAGTCAATCCCCACAGGGCCCTCGCCTGGAAAATTCTAGATCTTAGTTTAAGGTCCAGCTCATTCCAGATGTTTTATTAATCTAGAGCAAACTGGGAAATCCCAGATTTCTCCAGATTAATTTGTATTGATATGAAGCGTCATTGGAAAGCCTCAGGAAAACTGAGACAAGTCCCGTGTTTTGAGCTTATTTGGAAGGGCCCTCAGTAGTTGAGAATCCAGTTATTTATCAGAGATTTCTAAGGATCCTGCTACACTGAAAAATCTTCAGATTCCGTTGCATGGAGTTATGGTTGTTAGTGTTAAACTGCTATAACCGTCTAGCATTTTAATGAAGAAGAGATTCGGTAGGTCATTTGTGTAATATGAAATACCTGAGTCATCCAGAGAATAAATGCTGTCTGATTCTGCTCAGAAAGGTCAAAGTAATGAAAAAAAAATCTTCTTCTTCTACTAAGAGGTCTTACTGTGTTACACTATTCCTGATGGGCAATGAGCATAGTAATGTCTTCAGTTGAGCAAAATTTCAGCTTTGATTATTCAAAATGCCATAATTAAACACACTAATTCAACTGAAAAATAAAACAACACAGTATCATTCTCTGAGAACATTTGTACTGGCAGTGTTTCATTGACTGGATGTCTGTGGAACATTGCTCTCCAGAAGAATGAAAATAATGATATGTTCAAAATCTTCATAACTAAGAAGTATTAGGATGATGTTTTGGACATTGAAGTATAGCCCTATCACTATTTAGTTGTGGTTGGATTTAGCATGTGAAGCATACCAAATCTTTTTAAAAGTAACTTTTCAAGCTCTGAAATAGAGTTGTCATGTTATCGGCCCCATAATAATGAAATAATACTTTCCCCTTTTCTAATACCAAAGAAATTTGATGCCCAGCCACAATACTTGCTTCAAAGAAGAAACAAGCCCTTCTTCTTTTTTCTTTTGAAAGCTATACTATAATAAAACAAGCCATATTAAGAGTTTAGCAGAGGTACTACTACTGCACCAGGAACAGCATGTTAGAGTAAAGCAAAAGGAACAGAGCGTGTTCTTGACAGCTGGATTTATTTATAGCTTCTGGTCATTTAAATTATCAGCACAGCCTGAAATCCCCAAACTTATTGCACCTCACAGCCATATTGAATTTCATCCAGCTGAGACACACTGATGTCTAAGTGGCATAATAAAATTCCAATCATGTGCAGTATTATGTAGCACTAAACCTGGAATTCTATGGTCTACTATTGCCCTTTTGTCTCAGGCTGCATTCGCCTTAAAAATCTCTTCCAATAATTTTTGACATCACATTTCCCACCAGTTTAATGGCAGCACTTTAATCCCATTTTAAACGTATGCCTAGGTTTAACTATGTCTTAACTGTGACCAGGAGGATATTTATGGCGTTAACTCTTTTAGGCCTTTGCAGTTTAAACAACTTGTTAATTTGTTTCATGCTTTCACTTGCTTAAATTATTTTGTTGTTTCAAATTTGGAATTGTTCAAAACTGTTTATATTGCTCTACATTGCCTGACATTCCTTCAACTTTCTGTCATAGCATTACATAACTGTACACAAAAGCCAAGCCACCCTTCAGCACAAGATATTGTGGCATGCCATTCCACCTGGAAGGAACTGGAGATTCTAATAATAGTTGCACATTAAAAACAACAACAACAGAACTAAAATAGGGACAGTTTACAGTGTTATTTCAGAACCTCCGGATGACAGCTGCAGGAAGGTCAGATCAAAATTTTGGTGTCATTTCTGATGTTTATTGTCACACATAAAGTATAGTGCCTGTTGTTGAAACAGTCAGAAGAATACAACTTCTTCTCTATCTCTGTTGTCAATCCTAATAAAGTACACTTTTGATTCCCCCCCCCCCCTCTTTTATAAGAGCCATTTCCAGGCAAACCTCATTCCTTTGCTTGGCATACTGGGTTTTGCTTTATAATGTAAAAATTCTATTTCACATTTTTAATACACCCACATCTCATGGATCAATTATCTTTTAAAGCTGAAATATGTCAGTTTGTGGGTGCAATACAACATTTATCGCACATAAGGTTGCTTTTAAGTTTACATCAGGCATCACTATAAATATTAAAATGTTGCCTGCAGTGATTTTTTTAAAAGTACACTCCAAAGAAAGAAGCTATCAGACAAAAGGTAGAGAGATGTAGTGAACTCTCAAGCCACACAATTGTCTTCCCAGTGTTGTTAGAAGTGGCTTTCATTCTTTTCTTGACTTCAGTGTTTTAAGTAACTATTATTTATGCAAACCATTTCAATTCCCACTCTGTAGGGAAAAGTTCCCAGAGTCACTTTTACCACAAAATTTAAAACAAAAGTTTAAACCCAGAACAGTAAGATCAAATCAAATAAAATTCAAATTAAAAATACATCAAAAAGGCTAGGATCTTATTACCTGGCAGTGAAAAGATTACGGGTTTGATGCCAGGAAAACCAAACAAAGACATAGTCTGGAATATCACTATGCAAAGGGATTTTGTAGCATCTTTGAGACTAAAAACATTATCAAATGAAGCAGGCAACCCGGCATTGAAGCTGATGTGACTTATCCCACAATGCCATGACAGTTCCTATCACATGCCATGCACATCCTGTTGCTGGTTTTCCTCCTCCTCATGTTTATCCCATCCCTTGCTACTGACAAGCAAAATCTGTCAATAGCTTGCAATACCTCAATGTTCCCATCGTCCAACATGGTGTGTAGGGTTTGTTCTGCTTCTGTGGCAGCAATAAAGTGACATGAAGGGCAGGATTCGCTTCCTCTCCCACAGAAGTCCCCGGTGGTGCAGTGGGTTAAAGCACTGAGCTGCTGAGCTTGTTGATCGAAAGGTCGCAGGTTTGATTCCAGGGAGCGGCGTGAGCTTCCGCTGTCAGCCCTAGCTTCTGCCAACCTAGCAGTTCGAAAACATGCAAATGTGAGTAGATCAATAGGTACCGCTCTGGCGGGAAGGTAACGGTGCTCCATGCAGTCATGCCGGCCACATGACCTTGGAGGTGTCTACGGACAACGCTGGCTCTTTGGCTTAGAAATGGAGATGAGCACCACACCCCAGAGTCAGACATGACTAGACTTAATGTCAGGGGACTACCTTTACCTTTACCTACCCCACTTTGCCTCCTTTTCCAGGCTAGTCCCAAGATACATGTTTTCTGTTTAATTAATACTTAAAAGTTATATTTGCCAAAACTGTGAAATTGCTCCTAATAAATAAACAAAATATGAATGGAACTGCATAATGACAGGTTTATGAGGATATGCAGAAGTTTTATCACATGACCATGGATTGTTGAAATTGCACATTTATGCAAATCAGGAGAGATGCAATATTGAAGGTACTCATTCATATTTATGATCGTACGGCTGCAGTGGAATAGTAGCTTTGTGTGATAAAGTCCAAAATGAATGAAGTTGGTAGTATAGGAAGCAGACTTAGTTATGAAAGCTCATACTACCAATGTCATTCTTTCAATTAGTCTCAAAGGTGTAACAAAATCCCTTTGCATACTATCAACAGAAAAAAATCCAAAACGGAGGTGCTACCAACTAAATCAGTATATGTCTGGTTATGGCTTAGTTTACCTTTGAGAAGGTACTGCAGCTCTGTGTGCTCCCACAATCTTCTCTGGAGTGTTGGGGGCCCTTGCGAACTGGATGGGAGGATTCCTGGAGCCAGAAGAGGAGGAAGAATTGACAGATATCCTAAGACATCTATCCAATGGCACCCAATACTTCTGTCAACTTCTGTCAACGCTTATCTGCATGTGTGCATTATTCATCCAACTTATTCCTGCTTTATTGCTGTATCATGTTTGTTTTTAATACTGTGTTGATGCTTATTTTTACAATCCATTTATTTTTTATGTAAGAGAATTAAAACATTGTCTTGAGGGGACATTGAATGGATTATATGGATTATATACATTATTTTTATAGCACATGAGCCATGTCTTCAAAAAGCAGTAGGATCACTAAAATAAATCTAATTTGAAGTGTCCTCACTTGTTGTTTCTACATTCCTCCTCTTCCGCCCTTTCCTTCTGTTCTAGCAATCTGAGTCCAAGTCAGAATGCATTCACCCTTGGCTCCAAACTACGAGGCAAGAAATAGCTGTCCAGTCATTAGCCCTTTTCTTTCTGATCTGTTGCTGCCCCCTGCAAAATGCTTAAAAAGCCTCATAGGAGGTGGAATCAGTTCAAGGATGATGTGGAAATCCCTTGGACTTTGCACTGAACATATAGCCAGCCTTCTGTTTCTTTTTTGCTTACTTCCTACATTTCCTCTTTTAATATGCATAGAAGCTGACTAAGTATGAGTTTAGAACACTTACATTTTCACATTGCAACTCTGTGGATAAAACAATAACAACAACAACTACAAAATATAATACTATCAAATGTAGAAGGCACTTTACACTATAACATCAAAAAACACGGGGTCCTGTGAAAAGCATACAATCTAAAATATATATGTATACTCATACACACAGAGGGAAAAAGGAATAACAAATCACAAAACCGTACAGTGCAATTGCAAAACAAATAATCCAGATGAAATACATGCAAAGACCCCCAAAGCAAACTGACAAAAACATGCAATCCAAATATTCAAGACTACAAAACAACATCAAACTAAATATCCAAAGCTTTGGAAAATAAAGTTTCCAATTGAGATCTCTAAGCAAAGACGGAAGAAGCAGTCCACAAATATTAAGGGAGGCAGTTCAAAGAGTATGGGCACAACAATAAAACCAAAAGCCATTATAGATTCATAAACAATGGCAAAACAACAATAGAAGGGTGTAATTGAATCTAGTGGCAAAATAGAATGAAAGAAATATTTACAGCCAATGTAAAACAAACAAACAATTGTAATGAATGCAAAAATACACCATTAACAACATGAGGGCAAATGTATGTGAAGTACAAACTGTACAAAAAATTACTTTACTTGTGAATGTGCATGTAGAGTGTTAAAGAGAGCAAAATTGGCTTCCTCACCAAATGCATTTTTCATTCAGCACCTCCACTCCTTCTGCAGAGGAGCTGATTGCTAAAATCTATGGGCATGCAAGTACCTTGCAATGGCTATTTAAATGCTTGTTGTTGTTCATTCGTTCAGTCATCTCCGACTCTTCGTGACCTCATGGACCAGCCCACGCCAGAGCTCCCTGTCGGCCATCACCACCCCCAGCTCCTTCAAGGTCACTCCAGTCACTTCAAGCCACTTCATTTAAATGCTATTTGACTATAATCTTGATTCTGGAGAAGTGGGTGCATTCTTTATTTCAGTAACTAAGCTACCTGCTCAGAGAAGAAATTGCCCGCAGTCCTTCTCACACTCAGCTATTGTGCATCCGTGCACTTTCTAAATTTGAGAACACTTCTTAAAGTATTGATGAAGGTGTTCTGAAGAGGGCAGTCATTGTGCACAAACTTCAAGCAGTCAAGTCAGCTACTGAGAGTTACTCAAGAGCTATCTTTTGCCACAGCCCAATGTTCTCCATTCAAAGACCAGAGTGAAAAATCAGCCTTGAAAGCTTTGAAAGAAAATGAAAAATTATTTGATTTGTAGGATCTCTCCCTTTCCACTCCTGATACCAGAAGATACTGGTGCTTTCAGGTGGTCAGATTTCATGCTGCATTGATAACATTAGAAATGGGCAATCATATGTTGTTCAGCTCTTTTCTACTCCAAATTCATTCTACTTTAATAATGCAAAATGTGGTAATTCTGCTTATCCAATTGCTAAATAGCTTATGGGTAAAAAAACAGACAGATTGTCCTGAATCCTTTGTCATGGTGTATGTTATCTTTATGTATACATAGTAGAGAACCTCTGCTAGTGAACTGTGAAGATGTGTAATAGGTCACCGGGAAGTGTCCTGGTGCACATCAGGAATGCCAATACCAATACATATTGGCATTGGCTTTCCTTATCTGGTGTCCTGATGGACAACAGGGCTGATGCACATCAGAGTCAGTGGCCAATAACACTGACTTCTTTCATTAGTAAAGCTACAGAAGTCTTTTACAGGATATGGATGTTACAGACACGTCCAGTTCTAATTCTGCAGATATAAAGTCCACTTGCAAAGATGTATGTTGCCAACAGGATTCCAAAGTAATTATTTTACTAAAGGAAGATAGAAAATTTTTAAATGATGACATCAGGTTCCCAAAGCAAGTTTTTAATCCAAAGATCAGTCATTACCAATATCCAAAATACTGCTGTGACACATTTTATCCCAGGAGTCAATGTGAATTGTAATTGTTTTTGCTTTTTTTCTATAGGATATTCAATATACCTTAATGTGCTTAAGAAAGAAATTACCTCATGCATAATATTACACTGTTGCATAAGTATATGGTAATAATTTAATCAATCAGTTGAAGATTCCATGCATGATTCCATAATGGAACATCCCACCTGAGCAAATAACAATATAACTTAGTTACAATGAGGATTGTGATGATGCTGCCACCAATTAATATTGGTGATAAATGGGTCAAAGAGGAGAGGAGTGTGGTTGTGCACCTTTATATTATATATATTTGAGAAAGGCTTGACTTTTAAAATGCTTGTATGTGTCACTTTAATGTGTAACCCAGTACTGTAACCTGTATCCAGCTCCAATACGATCTTCAGTTGTCTTCCTGTAGAAATATCTTCAATTCAGTAACTTGACACAAGTCTTTATTGTAAGAATCGAACAAAGAAATGTTTATTTATGGATTCTCAGGCACATAAAGCGTAACAGTTACACAGTCTTTTCCATCACAGTACTTCCTAGATATTGCTACAATCGATCTTTATTATTATGAACGCATGAAACTGTTACTATATAACATTCAGAATGGTTTATCTTATGCCAACTTGGTTTAGTAACTTCCTTTTACTTTAAAATGTAATTCTTTCTCAGTCTCCTGACTGGGTATCTTAAATCTTGTAGTTTCTTCTTTTTATCAATTGTTTAACTGTAAATTTATTTCTCAAAGAACATTTTCCTCCTCAGTCCCACTGACTGATAACCTATGCACAGATTATCCTTTATATCACTTCAGTTTGCCACTGAAGACACAATATAATACTGGGAATTCTTTCCCTTAGCTCTCAGGCTAGATTCTATTTCAAAAATTGGTTCCTTTCACACTTTAAATATCAAGGTTGAAGAATTTAACCTAGAATAGGAACCTCCTTACTCCAGCTCTCACATAGCCAGAGACATCTTCCCTTTAGCTCACCCGGCTAAAGATTGGCTCATATTTTAAAATGTTCACTCTTCTGTTGTCAGTTAGCTCCACCCCTTTTTCATCCTAGCTTTTCTGAAATGGATACATTTCTACTGCAGGAACTTCATTACTACGGCAACGCATCAACCCATCAGCTAAGGCTGGCCTGTGCTTGCCATATACCAACATTAATAAAAAACATTCAAAACTTACACTATAATTACATATTCTGTTACAATTATGATAAATAATCTACAAATGTATAAAAAACAAAATAGCAAGGGGGTTTGAAAAAGTTGACTATGACTGGAGGAATATCAACAAGCTTAGATTTGAAGAGAATGTATCCATCTGGACTTTTGTTAGAAAGCAGTGATGACGTGCATTTTCAAAGAAGAAAGGCAAGTGTTATGTGGAAAAGGCTTTGCTCTCAGCAATCACATCAAAATAAATAAATAAATATGCATTTGGCAAGAGGCACCAGAAGACATTCAAGATCTAACAAAATTTAGATATTAATTTGGAAAGATTTGCTTGTTGCATTGTAAAGATTTCAGGTATTTATTTGTCAGCTTTTTAGAAATTAGGTACGGTCAATCAGCACTTTGTAGCTCTCAGCCAACAAACTCTTGTCTCAGTTTCCATATTTCTTCCTGCCTCTCTCTCTCTGAACCATCACACTAGTTTCACTTAAAAGAATAAGCAAAATTATTTACAGTGTAGTCCTATACATGTCTACTCAGATGTTAGTTCTGTTGACTTGGGATTTGCTCTGAGTTAAATCTGTATACTCTATCAGGGTGAGCAATTAATGGCCTCCTAGATGTTGCTGGGATGCATTTCTCATCAGCTGTATCCAAGTAAAGAATCTTGGGAGATGCAGTTGAATAACATCTGGAGGGACATATGTTTCCCATCCTTATTGTACAGGACCATGGCCACAATGCCCACCTACTTATTTACTAAGTCTTATCCAGTGCCATGGATATTTGGATATTGTGCCCAGAAAAGAAGTGACTTAAACTAGCAAATAATACCTCTCCTCATTTTTTTGTTTGGTTTTCATAAAAACCTATAGCTAGGTTAGTTGGCAGGATACAGCTTCTAAGTATAAATTATTTTTTAAGCCCACACCCATATATCCCTGATACTCCATTTCTTTTCATCTCTCTCATATCAAGTTTTTCTCACTTTCACTGTGAAATCTGGGACTTTTCACCTTATGGAGTGTTATACGATGGTATGAAGGAGAATGATGAAAGATGAAATTGTACTCAGAATTATATAATAATTTTATCTATCTTAAGCAGGAAAACTATCCTTATTTTGTTGTGGCATGGTTGATGAAACCACATCCAATCCCTGGTGAGACTCAAGAACACCCACTATGCTAAATTACACTGCATCCTTATATCTAAGCTACATGTGAAATGGGAAATTAAATTCATTATTTCAACCTAAATAAGTCTCCATGGCCAATATCTGTCAGCAGGATATTTTGAAGTTATCTTTATTTAAACAGACCTGAATGCTATAGTTAATCCTGAGTAGCTCCATTGAATCAATAAAATTTAGCTACATATTGACTCACAATACAAGTTCTTCAGTGGGTTTACTCTATTTCATGTTAATCAATAGGATTTAGGTGCATAGAAGATCCATTCATCTACTATGTGCTGTAATTATTTCTAAATGGACACAAGGGTTCTGACTTGTGTACTGATTTCATTTACACTATATCCAGTCTTTATCCTTGCCTTTCCATGTTATCTTTTAAAAACCATCTCATTCAGATAAGAGCAATGCACAAAACCCTTGCAAGATCCAAATATAGGTCAGACACATGTAAGAATTCATTAGGGTATTGATCTAAAAATGAAAAGACTGTAATCAGAGTCTTCAGTGAAGTACTTTCTTCAGATATTTAAAACTTGAAATAAATATGCATTTTCAACCAGTGTTCAAGGAAGTTTGACAGCAAACTGTATGTCAGCTGTTTTAAACTATCACTGAAATGAAGGGTGGCTGCCCGAGATATTTATAGCTACAGCTAATGGTTACTAAGAAGTGGCAGAACCATTTAACTACATTCATGTTCTGTCTGGAATAATTTTTTAAAAATGACCAACAGAACACTTATTACTTCTTAAAGTCAAATTATGTGTCTCGACACTGCATTTTATTTTATTTTTTTCTCAGCCCCCACAAACTATGTGATTCATTATGTTTTCCAAGAATGTAAAGAGTGGGTGAGAAAATGTAGCATTTTAAAAAAATCCACTCCAATGTGGAAAATGACATTAAATACAATTTACTTAAAGGAATATCATTATTTTTATTTTTAAAATCCATTGATTTTCTTTCACCAAATGATAATTCCAGGTACAGGAAGATTTCTGGAGCAGATAATTAAACAGACAATGGCTGTGCACCTAATAAGGAATGCCGTGATCACTAAAAGTCAACAATGATACCATGGTGACAATGCTGTGGTCATCTATGCTATCCTCAGATACATGGCAGGCATGAGTTCCATTCCTAAAAGTGGAGATGTGATCTCCAGATTGTATGTTGTATAATAAATATTATTATTTATATTATTATTATTATTACTTATCAGTTACTACACAAATATAGCACTATGCTTCCACTTTAAATATATGGGATTTTGGATTTGCAATTAGGAAGGGGAATTTAGAAATCCCAGCCAGAGAGTTCCTCCAGTGCATCTTACCAAACTATAAATCCTAGGATTCCATAGGATGGCTGATAAAGTCACTACCTCTGAGGATGCTTGCTATAGATGCAGGTGAAACGTCAGGAGAGAATGCCTCTAGAACATGGCCATATAGCCCGAAAAAACCTACAACAACCCAATTGTGTTATAATTGTGTACTATGAAAGGCCTGCTGCTCTGATTGCATTTGATCCCCACCTTCGCAGTGGTTTAAACTAGCAAAGAACAAAAAATAGCACAACTGGAATTTTTCTCTAAAACACCAAACAATTCCCAGCTCATTCAAGTTAACGCTTTAAAGTCCTTGCAGTGCACATTCTTTTCAAGATGTTATATATATGCTTTGTTTTGATTCATTTTTATGGATTCAAGGAAAACCATGTGGAAGGATACCTAGGAAAAACAAAACTTCTTAGTATCTGAAATGTTGCAGAGGGTTTGTAAAGGAGTAGACAGAAGAGGCTTTACTATTGTGCCAAATTTGTCTGACCTCATTACGGGAAAGAGCTTCTTTTTCAACAGAGTTAACTTTGCCTTGATCTTTTGTGGCTGATTGCTGATTATGGTGCAGACAAGCACTCTGTTGAAAACCACGTCAAAGTCAGATAAATTTTGTGATAAGAACAAAATCAATGTTTAACAAGGTCAGTTGCTAATGTATATCTAGAGCTGCAGGATACAATCCAAAAGCAAACTACAAATGCCTCCTTTTGCTGCTTAAGATTATTTCAGCCCCATATTTGTATATAAATCTTTCTAGTGCCTTTGTACATCTCACAACAGGCAGGACACAATAGTGCGTCTTTGTTGGCAAGAATTGGCAAAAGAAGTCAGGAGTGGTTGCTTCTCTTGACC
This sequence comes from Anolis sagrei, assembly GCF_037176765.1. Lineage (NCBI taxonomy): Eukaryota > Metazoa > Chordata > Lepidosauria > Squamata > Anolidae > Anolis > Anolis sagrei. The sequence continues at coordinate 63,379,918 of NC_090022.1, read as the reverse complement.
GCATTCCCAATGGACCCCCAAAACTGGCTCTGAAGGGCTGGATTGGTGTCAGTTTTCAGGCTATACAAAGGGATGCAATGAGGAGAGGAAACACCTCAAGTGTTCTGACCGTGGAATGTCAGATGGAGCTCACGAGTGTATAAGAAACAAAGCACTAAATTGAAGCATGATAAATAAAGCATGTTAAAGTATTTCTCTCTGAGCTTTATCACACCAGCCTATTGCCACATCACAATCATGTTGTTTAAGCCAATGGAAAGTATACTGTTATTGCAACAGTATACCTTTATTGCAAAAAGTATACTTTTTTCACATCTTGGTCTAACTGTGCAATGCTGCCATTTGTTGATGTGAATTCCAGCAAACAGTCTTTGGCATAATCTTGCCTGCTATCTGTGCTTGCCCTACCTAGCACACGTGCACTGTGTTTTTTCTTTTCTCCTCAAATTTTATTGCAACTGCTTAGTCACACCGTTTCAGTATTCTCACAAGACCTTCATCTGCTTCTTAATACTGGGACTTGCAATTGATGGGTTTTTTTCCTGTCAATGAAAATCAGTGACCAGATCATGATTCAAGTTCAATGTGACTATGAGACAACCAAAACATTGAGGGGTATACCCCCTCCCTTAATTACATTTTAGCAGCCTTGTAGAATAAAGTTCTCTAGCCCTCCATCAAAATACATGTATGCTGCTGGAGCTTTCTGCTGCCTTCTTGGGGCTCTCTTTACTCTGGGACTGCCACTTAAAACAGGGAGTGGCATAGTAATGCATTGCTATTTCCTGCAAATATTGATGCATAAAACACAACATGGAAACAAAACAAAATCCTTGTCATGAGTGAATTCTTCTACCTTATGCAGTGCATAATCTACCATCACCCCATTTGGCGTATTTTCCATATAAGTGTATAAATACAAGGTCATGTGTTTGTGCAAGAGAAGACATGAAGAATGATCCTAGTAATACTGTGCATACATTGCTTTTTGTATTGTTATTCTAGATTATTTATTGTACATCTAGCCAGATACCTAGTAATAATAAGAAATGCCCTGCCCAAATCCTTAGAGTATAAAAGACACGACACACAAATGAAAACAGAATTTAAAGCTTATAAGGAGGTTGTTTTTACCCTTGTGTAGATGATGCTTAACAAAATCTAAACATGTATTTTTTTAAAAACCCTCATATATATAATCAGCCCTGAACGGTATTCTCAGAAGCTGCAGCATATGAAAATGTAACAGGGGAGATAAAAAGCTTATAGCACACAGTAGTTTTCCTCTGTGCCAGAGGCAAAGTGAAAATGAATGTTCATTATGGATCCTATAATGCACAATCGTAAACTCCAGTGCTCCTGGATAATGACGATATACACTTGAATCCAAGAGTAATGATGAGCCTTTTTACAATATATGGTGCTAAATATTTATTGGCCTGCCATAAATTGGAACAGAATTCTTTCAATTTCAAAATGCGATGTGCACATATACCATACATTGCTTTTCAAGAGGACAGATACTATACAAAAGAACACTTACATTACAATAGATTATGATTTTCAGATGGCTGTTGCTTAGCAAAGTTGAGATTTGCCAGGTGTTTTTCTGTTAGTGATGGAAAGAAGGGTTTAGGGTCAAATGAGACAGAAGAGAGATCCTTTCACTTACTACTTTAAGTAAAAAAAATCAAGGAAATGGATTCTAGTGATTATATCTGCAGACAGTATGTTGTTTAGCAGAGTGCTAACTTGAACCTTTTGAAACTGGTGGTGCATACATCTGTGGTCCATTCCTTCCTTCAGATCCATTGTGGGACATGTAGTCTCTAAAAGTAACTGTTCTGAGCTTTATCCAGCAGAGTCATATTTTCCTTGTTCTTTCTCCCCTCACTTTTCTGGCTTGTTTTCCTTGTACTCAGAACATGAACACATGAAGTCCTCACTGGATCATTGAAGAAACTGAGCAGAGTTGCTGGTCCCCTAAGTGCATTTTAATGCAGGAGGTACATCAAAGATTGCAAGATTTTAACATGCCCACTTAGACACTTTAGTTTGCATGAATTAAGGTCATGTTCTTCAAGGCAACTGGTTTCATTGCCAATGTGTTGAGTTGAATGGAACTGCCCATTGCCCATCATCAGGAATTAAAGGTTTTGGCAGGGCAAAATTCTATGTTTCATGACCTGCTGTTCTAGTGAGATTTTCTCCTTTGTCCCATGTAACTGCTCTACAGGCTCCCATGACCTTCAGAAGCAGAAGACGTGATCATTCCTTTCTATTCTGCTAAAGGAAACACCTCTATTAATGGGATGAATTATTTGGATATTTTGATTTTAAATAGGCCTGATTTCAGGTTATTGCTTAGTACTTGTCGAGGGCAGCATCTGTAAAAAGTATTTAGTTGTTCTTCCTTGTTATTTCCCTCCTCAGAACTCCATCCACTGCAGCAAACCTTACTTTGGATCCAGGTTTCAGTAGCTCTACTCCAGTCTGAATCCAGCTCTTCACCATTTTGCTAACATTAAGATAGGAAGGTATGTGTTCACTTTAATGTATTTTAAAATAATTCTTTGTACTTTGACAGCAGTTGTACAAAAAAAGGAGTCCTTCGTAGTGGCTTTTATTTTTTTTTCTTGTTAAAAAATAAGGAATGGTTAAGAAATGTGATGCTTTTTTAGTTTTGGAAGAAGATTAATAAGAGAGCACATGAAAAGAGATTTATCAAATTATGGGTAGAGTGGAGAACAGTAGATAGTGACAATTCCTTTCTCTTTCATAATGCAGCAATTCAGGGACATGTGGCGACATTGATTGATAATAGATGCTGGACGAACAAAAGAATGTACTTCTCCATACAGTTAATGTGCTGCCACAAAATGACTTAATAAAGACTAGACAAATTCATGGGAGAGGAATCTACAGACAGCAATTAGACAGGACAGCTGAATGAAATGTCCCAGGGGGAGTAACCTTCCTAATACTAAACAATTGGGACAAGAGCCAGGAGAAAACTTTCTGTCTTCATAACCATTTAAGATGTAGGCTGAGTATGCCATGGCTGGACCCAATGCTGAATTTCTTTTAGACATTTTTTTTGTCATGTCAGGAGTGACTCGAGAAACTGCGAGTCGCTTCTGGTGTGAAATAATTGGCCGTTTGCAAGGACGTTGCCCAGGGGAAACCTGGATATTTTGATGTTTTATCATCCTTGTGGGAGGCTTCTCTCATGTCCCTGCATGAGGAGCTGGAGTTGATAGAAGGAGCTCATCTGTGCTCTCCCCAGATTTGAACCTGTGACCTGTCAGTCTTCAGTCCTGCCAGCACAAGGGATTAACCCACTGCACCATTCTTGATATAATGGTTATGCTTTGGGAGGGTTTATGATAGACAACCTGGGGGAATGTCTTTAGCTTCATTTGTTATCCAGGAGGGTCATGTGTTACTGTCCACTGACTCAATCTAGTTACTTCCTTCCCTTCCCAAAAGGCCTTTAAGAGCATTCATTTCTCTAAACCAGGGGTTCTCAAACTTTTTCAGCCGCTGAGCCTTTTTGATGTAAAGGTTTCTCGTGGAGCCCCAATAAATGTTTATATATTATAGATTATAATATTATATATGATGTATATATAACCAGGCATGAGCAAATATTTCGATGCATTGTGTTTTAAAATTTTACAGATGGGCTAGGCTGGTGGCAGACGGATGGAGAATGAACTAAATCAGTGGTTCTCAACCTGGGGTCCCCTGATGTTTTTGGCCTACAATTCCCAGAAATCCCAGCCAGTTTACCAGCTGTTAGGATTTCTGGGAGTTGAAGGCCAAAAACATCTGGGGACCCCAGGTTGAGAACCACTGAACTAAATGAAAAAAATGAACAAATTCCTATGTACACTGCACGTATCTTGTTTGTAGTGCAAATATCTCATTTGTATGCAACATAAAGTTAATGGCATATCAGTGGATAACAGCAACAACAAGAACAAGAACAACAACAACAGGAGCAACAACAGGAGCAACCCCAGGGGACAGCCAGTCCAACCCTGCCCAACTCCTGAGTGGTGGGAGGGAAATAGGGGTTTGCTTTCACTTCATGGTATATGCAAAGGTAATGACAACAATCAAGAAAAATCCTCTTAACCATAGTTGTTTGATTAAAAAAAAAATTCCTTCAGTGCATCTGTGTGGCTTTATCTCCAGCTCAGATCCCACCTTCTGCAGATTGGAATCACATGACAGGCAGCATGTACTTCTAGAGATGGTGACATACAGTCACTCCGTGCATCTGTGCTGTAGAATGAATGTAATTTGGCACCACTTTAATTGCCATTAATCAATGTGATGGAACCATGAGAATTGTAGTTTTAGGCTGTTTTCTTTGCCAAAGAGTGCTGGTGTCTCACCAAACTACAAATTCAGGATTCCATATCATTGAGTCATGGCAGGTAAAGTGGACTCAAACTGCACTACTTGCTGGAGGCCCTACCTTTTAGTTGGATAATAGTAGCTCAAAGCAAAGAGCTCATGTGAAGTTCTCAATGATCTGGTAAATCAAAATCTAGGGGACGTGTTCAGAACATATACTCTGAATTCAGTTTCAGTTTCTGAGTTTTCAGCAAAGAGGAGAGAACCATTTTCTGTTCCCCAACCCTTTTCAGAACAGAACCAAATAAGCCTGCTCATCTCTGGGTAGCAGAGGGTCCTCTGGGAGAGGATTTATTAAACTATGATTTGCTGCAGCCTCTTTGTGCCTAATACATTTTTTCTGGAGTGTTGTACCAACCCAGGATTATGGAAACTCCTATCTTACTTCTGAGGGCACTTCACACAATACAGTACAGTAGAAGTCCTCATGCCTTTAAAATGTAACATATATTTCAGACATTTTGTGGATTAATTTAGATCAGCATGACTCCTCCAGTACAGAGTCTGTAATGAAGGAGATGTAGAATGACTGTAGACAAACACAGAAAAAGGCCGTACCAGGTATTAATAACAAGCCTTGGCTCCCATTTTCCATTAAAAGGGCAGTTTTCCAACTATACAAATGCTTTCTCTGATATCTCTCATATTTATAAAGACCAAATACAGGCTGCAATCCAATATCCTCAAAGCATAGCGTAAATATCCACTCATGGTGTCAGCCACTTTAAGTCTCAGGTGGTATATAAAGGGATGGATGGATGGATGGATGGATAGATAGATAGATAGATAGAGAGATAGATGATGATCTAAAATTAATCTAGTGTCTAGAACACATAGCACATTTTAATCTGCAAGTTCATATTTTGCATTGTGTTTCGTGAAGTTTATATTGTCTTTTCCCCAACCATGCCAATGTATTCCAAAACCCATCCTCATGAGCTGTATTTTAAAATGTTAAAAGAATGAAAGTCTCTGCTTGCATAAAATCAGCTCTTCTGTAGTCATGTGTATTATTCATTATAGAGGATTACAAAAGAAACAGGGATGTGGATAATCCCAGAATAAGTCTGAGAAAGTCCTAGCCAAAGTGGGGCAACCACCATGGAGCAAGCCTCCTCGCAGGGATGGGAATATCACAACAGAAAAGCTGAACATATTTACCATGTGATAGCTGGCAGAGAGTCAAGGCAGAGCAAGGCTAGATAGTAATTTAATGAATGGCTCTCAGAAAGGTGACAGTGGAGGCATAACCTGAGTGAAATTAACATAGAATAGCTTTCCCCCACATTTTCTCAATCTGTGGAAATGCCAATTTTGCCTAATTAAAGTTAACTTCAGGTTTTTACTGTGCTTTTCACGCACACATACCATGGCAGAATCAGTGTGCAGGATTTAATTCTAACCCCTTTGGCAAAATGGTTCAGATCTGTCGCTAAGGATTTATAGCCTGAACTAAACTGTGATACTACTTACTAGAGGCAATGTAGTTTCTGAAATGCACATTAAGCAGAACAACTTGAACTTCTCCTGCCTGATTCATACTCAGAAATGTAAAATGTGCGGAAGTGAAACAGCCAGATATTACCCACATGCCTACACCTTAACATGTTTTACTTGGGAAACAGATTATGCTTATGCAGTTACCAGTGTATTGTGTAAAAGCCAGTGTCGTGTAGTAGTTTGAGTACTCAAATAGGACTGAAAGTGATGGTCTTGAGTGTTGGACTAGGACTCTAGGAGACCAGGGTTTGACCCCCTATAAAAGATAGGGCTTTATTTGGAAAATAATAAAAATCCCAATGCTGTTCCACCAAATTAAAGAATTTATTTGATAATAAAAATCCCAAAAGCAGAACACGTTAGATTGGAATGAGGCTTCTGTAATTAAAAGCCCCAAAACATAAGCTGCAAGGAAAGCTAGAACTTTTTTCTGGCCGAAAACCCTTTTTGAAAGCCCACTGGCCGCCACCAATTTAAAAGCACTGATAAACCTTACTTTATAAAGCTTACTTGAGGTGCCCCCCCCCCCAACTCTGCCATGGAAATGCAGTGGGTGACCTTGGGCCAGTTACATTCTTTCTGCCTCAGAGGAAGGCAATGGCAAACCCCCTTTGATCAAACCTTGCCAAGAACATACAATGGTAGGTTCACCTTAGGGTCACCATAAGTTGGAAATGGCTTGAAGGCACATCAGATTACTGTGTTTTCAGTACAAGTATAACTCTGGCCGCTTCCACACAGGCCTAAAACCCGATAAAATCTGGCATTTAATATGCTGGTTTCTCTCAGATTTGTGGCCAAATAGCAGCCCCAAACCCCACCATTTTGGTGGGGTGGCAACTAGATATCTTCCTGGGTCGATCTGAGATTGACTCGGGGAGTATCACCACCAGCCACCTGTTTACCACCAAAACCTACTGCAGAAGCCTACCTCCATTTGCAGGCCTTTTGTAGTGGGCTATTGTCACATCAAAATTATGCACCAGGAGCTTTGGAGAGAGAAAAGGGAAAATCTGGAGCCCAGAAAGTGAGATGGCTGTGGGATTAATCTCCAGGATCGCAGATGGCAATCCTGAGGGTCAATCTCCACAGGTCCCATACCTGGGAAGGTGTAGGCCTCCCTGGAAAGTCTGCCACACACATTGCCAGGCATTTTTTTTAACTTGGAGTAAACCTAGATATCCATATTCCAGATTAAACTGGATTAGCCCGAGGCATCGTTTCAAATGTCTCAGGCTAATCCGTTGCCCAGCCTCCATTAAAGGGCTGTGTAGATTGGGCCTCAGTTAACAAAGCAGATGATTTCTGGGCATTACTATTTTAACAAAAACTTTGGTACCCGAGGCAGTAAAACAACAGAAAGAATAGGGATATGTTCCTAAACTACAAAAGTCAAGAGCAATTCAACAATTTTTGGAAAATGGCTTATCAATTTGCACATGTGAAATGAAACAATTAAGCCAGGGAGGTCTTGCATAACTTAAAAAACAGGTTTTGATTCTTGTAGAGACCACTTGCAAGTTTCTAGTATTATTTTCTCACTAGCCTCCACATTTTGTTACCACCTTATGTATGCCTTTTAGCATGCTGAGGATGGCTGTTCAGACAGGCATATCTATTTTCCCATTTTACTATTGATGCATCTGAAGGCAGTTGCTGCTTATCTTATCTGTTGTAGACAGGCACAAACTGCCATACTAGGATCTGCTACAGTAGAATACCGTTACCAGCTCAAACTTTATTGAATGGTTTACTGCAGACATGCTGCTGCTCTCTTGATCAAAAAGACTGTGCTTCCTCAGGGGTCCTTCACATTCTCCTAATGCTGATTCTGTTAAATACTTTTCCAGGTAGACAGAGGACAAGAAGGAAAAGTGAAAGCTGGGCAGATATAAAACACTTTGTAACCAGGAGCTTCATTGTCAGAGACTTTGTTAACTGAGGTATGTCTTTCTCCAAGTTTCCCTTCAAGTTGTAAAATATTTGGTCTGCAAGAGTTCACTCGAAAAAAAAAGATTACATTTCACCCTTTGTTTCTATGTTGTCCTTTCCCCTTTTATCTTCACTGTATGCATCCCTCCAGTTGTAATTATATTATGGAAAAATGGAATGATAAATGGTCACATTTACTTCAATGGAATGATTTTCAAAGAACTCTCATGTGTTTAAAGCACATCTTTATTACTCAAAAACCAGGGAAATTTAAATAGCACAACCAAAGTAAAAAAAACAAAAAACAACCTTGCTTTACAATATAAAAGTAAAATGTGTTCACAGGATTGTTTATGTGGTTTTCAAAAATTTCCACACATTCAGAAAGTTACTTTTGGGGTGGAGGGTGCGGAATGAAGTCACAGTTAAGCAGATAGTTCACAGTCAAATATTCATACAATTAGTCCTAACTACTCAATGATTTTAGGCAGATGGGTCTTTGTATTGGGGCCGCCATGGCAGTTCCTTAACAGTGAAAGGAAGCACTACTTCTGTGTATGTGGTGCAGTTGTCCTGGGGAGGAAGGCTACATACTCCATGTGAAGAATAGGGCCAGAATGGGATCTGTTGGAACCAGACGTATTCTGTTTCCAGGAGAAGGCCCCAATGATGTCCAATTTTATAACATAAATAACAATATTTATCAGTATGCATCTAACAATTGAACTGGCTGCATTTATAAATCCCTGAGTTACGTAGTCCCCTGGCAAAAAAAAATCGGCTGTTTGAAATCAGCAGTAGCTTTGCATTACCTCTAGTAATGCTAGAATAATACATAATCTTTAACATTACTGAAAACATTAAAAATGAAATATTAACCATTATATGAACTAGCTGGTGAGAACTGCGCCATACTTTTGTGTCTTTAATTCACATTCCAATGATATACAGATTTATTCAGTATTTTAAGCATCACTGCTAATCCTTGTCACAGGCACTGATCAGAAGATGTACATAGAGATTCAATTTTTGAGGTATTTAACATTCGCAAAAAACTAATTTTATATTAGCAATTTTCAAACATGTTTAAAATATTTTTTCTTAAAAAATAGTCTGCATCGTTATATAACAACGTATCATTTAAAAAGTTGAGAAACAAATGTGAGAGTCTTTGTGCTCCACCAGCAACTAGTGAAGTGGTAAAAGGCAATTATGTTCCAATTTCTATACAAAAAGGCACAACTATTCATAGTTATTATAAGCATAACTACTTTCTAAACTAGGAGATTCAAATGATTTGTAAGGCTAAATAGTGCAAAACTGTGTCAGTGCAGCATGTTCATTCCTGAGTCTCAAAATAAATTAATAAAATCTGAAGCTAAGCTAAAATTTAAATCCTTTAGGAGTGCACATACTTTCATGTTTTGGCTCATGTTTTAATTATTATGCCTCCATTCTTTGCTAGCCTCAAGCCTCATTACAAAACTATAAAAATATTATTTCCACAGGAAGTAATGGGCAAATGAAGTGTTGTATATCTATACTGACAAACAAAAGCTATATCGAAAATGAACTGAAGCATATAAATGGTGGGGAAATAGCCAAGCTCATTCAATCCAAATGCTGGACAGGACCTGAGTGATTTTCTGCTCTTCTCCTTCATTTTCAAGAATAATGAGAAGAATGGCAGATCATGAAGCAGGAAAAGCATGCATATTAAGATGTATGCCCTAATTATATTGCATTCTTGAAAATGAAATATATTCATATGCTTAGCAAAACACTTAAAGATTGGCAAATTCCATTTGATATTCAATTAGCTACTAGTAAAGGCACTAGCATTTTAAAATCAAAGTAGAAATCCTTGTGTAGAAAACCATCTTCTTTAATGTGAAGCATAACCTGGACTCCATAACCTAGTGAAAGAGACATTTTCATTGCTCGAAGATGTAGGACTGTTAGAACTTGAAGATGTGAGAGAAAATCCAGCATCTATAAATGAAGAAAAGAATGATTATTCATATACAGTACAGGAGAATGCTGTTAACAGTTTTGTGTAGGCTTGATGTTGTAGCATCATACATACTTGATTTGGTATTTAAAATATACCTAGCAGAAAAAGAAGTACTCTCTCTCTACAAACAAATGCTATACATTGACTTTTCCATCACAAGTAGTTTGGAAAATAAAGATATATCTGACTAAGAACAGATATTGGTAAACAAAGATACAACTCAAGCCCTGCATATGCTGCTTGACATCACTTTAACTATCATGACTCAATGCTATGGAATCTTGGGAGGTGTTGTTTGGTGAGGCACCAGCATTCTGTCCTAGAGAACAAGGCTAAAGATCTTGCAAAATGAAAACTCCTGTGATTCCATCGCATGGATCCATGGCCATTAAAGTGTCAAACAGCATTAATTCTGTAATGTAGATGTCTTCACAATCCAGGAGCACTTGTATATGAGGAAGCTATTTCAGTGACATTGTCTGTCTGCAGGTAGATAGGATGCCTTCCCACATAACTTGTTTTCCCAGCACTCCTAGATTTAGCTCAAATTCTTGCCTGTACTAGCACTGTGCTCTGTTCCATAACCTTGACTACCCTGAATGTTCTTGTTTTTGCCAGAAGTCTTTGCTGCTTCGGTATGGTGCTTTGCCATTTTTCACCTGGGGGCTCTCCCAGAGGATTGCTAACTGCAATCTGAGGGCTGTGCTGCTATCTCACCTTTTCTATGTTTGCATTTTCATTTTTATACACAGGTCACTCTGCCTTTGATTCTGTGGTTTTGGCCCTTTCTGTCAGGAAGCCAACTCAGACATGAGAATCGACTGATTATCCTGACATGGAAGGCCAAGGCTGGTGGAAAGGGAGGGAGAGACAAGGAGGAGAGTTGGAACAGAGATAAGGCTCATCTGGCTTGGTTGTTGTGGGAACCAGAGAGCTGAAGATGGTGGAATGTAACCTGGTTTAGGGAGGGTGACATTTTACTGGAGTATATAGTAGGTGGCATAGAATAGACTGGTAGAATTCGGACACGGAACAATGGCTTCAAACTACAAGAGAGGAGATTCCATCTGAACATTAGGAAGAACTTCCTGACTGTGAGAGCCGTTCAGCAGTGGAACTCTCTGCCCCGGAGTGTGGTGGAGGCTCCTTCTTTGGAAGCTTTTAAGCAGAGGCTGGATGGCCATTTGTCAGGGGTGATTTGAATGCAATATTCCTGCTTCTTGGCAGGGGGTTGGACTGGATGGCCCATGAGGTCTCTTCCAACTCTTTGATTCTATGATTCTATGAATTAGCTTTATTGAATTCTGGCAAGAAGGAAAATAAAGACTTGTTTCTAGTGATTGCATTGTGAGTGTCTTCATTCCAAGACCTTCCAGATCTTACACTTTTAGCTTCTGTAAGAAGTGTTTATCTTCTAGTAGAAAAACAAATGATGACAGCATCCCAAAGTGTATTGGGATACATGGTATATGGAATGAATTGTATTTGCTGGGGGAAAAACATGGGCAAGGATCCCCCACAAATATAAGGTTGTCGATATCACCTGCTACTAGAAGCATCATGGAATATGATCAATCAAAAGTTCAAATACAAGTAAAACTGAAGGTCCATCTGGATTTCCACACAGTTCAAGACGGTTCCGGAGCAGCAGTGGTCTACTGAACATGGATTCACACTTCCTCTAAACCTCTCTCTGGATTTATCTGACAACTTACCTTGCTGTGCAGCCTTCAAAACTGTTTCCAATTTACGGTGACCCAAAAGAAACCTATAACTAGTTTTCCTTGATGAGGTTTGTTAAGAGGGGACCTGCCTTTCCCTCTCTCTGAGAACGGGAAAGTGTGACTTGCCCAAGTTTATCCAGTGGGAGTTTCCATGGCCAACTCAAACCACTACAACACACTGACTCTATGGATTATTTTCTATGAAAAGTTTTCATTTTAGCTCTCAATGGAAGAAGATAGGGCAATTACTACTTGAAAGTGGGTGTCTGTGGAAGTGAAGGAGGTAGACAATGGATCAATGTCATTAAATTTAAAAAAGCAAGGAAACCTATTATTTTATTTTTTTAAATGTCAAGTTCTCTGTATAAGAGATATGTGAGGTTGTAGACTTGACTTTTTTGAAGTATGTTTTCATACAATATGAATTTGAGGGATTAGATTTAAAATATAAGTAGGACTCAAAATTTAAGACTACATAACTGCTTTGAGAACCATTATGACTGTAAACCGGCACAAGGAGCTTATGTGCAAAGTGTACTTCAATCAGTATGGGAGAATCTTTGCCATAACAAAAAAACCCCTTGTGCACATTGAATTTTGCACTGATAAATATAAGGAACCACCAGTATGCAGAGTAGCAGAAGATGAAATTTTACGTAATTCAGGATATTTTCTCTAAATTCTAGATGATGACTGATTTCAGGACTGACATGTGGTATTGACTTAAAACTCTCATCAGTCCCATCCAGCATAGTTAATGGTGAAGGATATTAAAAGGTGGTGAAGGATAAGGTTGCCCATTCCTCTCTCATTTGAATAAGAACCAGCACATTTATTCCATCAAACAGCTTTAGGGAACAGAAAACGCTCCAAGAATGGTAAAACGAAAAAGCAAGACACATGTATTTGTGCTTACATGAAAGCAGTAAGTTAATCTATTAAAGCTGAAGTAGGAATCCTCCAGATATTTTGGTGCACTGCAACTGCTTGGAGCTACAGTTCAACAACAACATGGTAATGATTACAAAACCCCCACTACTGGTCTGAAAGGGATTATTAAAGTTTTCAACTGGATTGAATCTGAGCTAAGCGTAGCCAACCTAATAACTATTTTTTACTTGAAATGCAGTGACAATGAACCAAAGTAAATCATGGCTGATCCAGTCCTTTCCCATCCTGGAGTTATTACAGAGTTTCACAATTCACAGACTGCAGCAGAGTACAGAACTCTCTTCAGTCCAAAGAAGACAGAGAAAGGCAGGCAACGGGAATAAGGAAGAAACAGCATTAAACAGCTTGTGTTTGAATGGAACTGATAGGATTTTTAAAAGATCATATCTTAGGAACATTAATCTGATGACAAATCACACTCACGATTTACGCTTGCACTTTTGAGATATCAGAAAATTGTGGATTGGTTTTTAAATATCAATATTATTCAGTGACTCACCAATCAAGGGAGTGGGTGGAAATTATGATGAACTATTTCTTTTAGAAAAATTGCACATATTAATCATCATCTTGTATTTATGCACTGTTGAAGAAAGGGTTCATTATGTGCTTATTGACTTAATATGAACCTCACATGAAAGCTGTATGATGAACCAAAAGAGAGGATTTGGTTTACTCATCCAACTCTCATTATATTGTTTTCTCAGCATGGACTGATCCTGGCAGCTAGCTCCAATGAAACTAGAGGAGCTGTATGTAAGTAACAAGGCAGTATATAGGGAGAAAGTGGGTAATACTGGTAGACTTAATGGCCAAATTAGTAGGCTTGCCCCCCCCCCCCCCAAAAAAACATGGTGGAAAATTATGCTGCCAAATTTTGGTGGCAAATGAAAGCAAGCTGTTCTAATCCAAGTAAAATTTTGTTTGCTTTATATGGCTGGTAGTGGTTCACATCCAAGCTTCAAGACACTCTAGTTAAAACAAAAAAAAGAGAGAGATTTAAATGAGTATTTCTTGACTTGCAAATGGCAACATGATTTGCACTGTATTTTGATGGTGTGGATACAAAACTGCTTGGGGGTTACATGTAGGCTGTGGACAGTACATTGAAGAAACAAATGATATGATACTATGTGTCCTACAAAAGTCCAGTAGTGCTAATTAACTCAGGGTATCATCTTTAAAAGAGAAACACACAATATCATTCAGTTATAAAACGTGAAAAGTTTTTTAACTGATTAACATCTGCTTACGTTGTCTGTGCTGAGGACTTGTCCTTGGGATGAAAGCTGGATGAACTTGCTGTTCTTTTGGTGAGAATACAGTGTAATGCACTGAAAGACATTATAGAACGAGTGATAGCATCAAAGTTCAATTAAAGCCACAATTAAACATTTTGAAAAATATAGGGAGAAATAATTCTCAATCATTTGAACCTCTTACCTATGATCATAACAGCCATCCCTGCTAACAGGGCAAAACAAGTGAAAAACATTGCTTGGTAAGAGTCAAGGAAATGTTGTAATAAACCTGGTCCATCTGAGAAAATGAAGAAATAAAATAGTGTCATCAATTATAGCAACGTACTTCAAATTCATAACCAAATGAAATGTAAGTAGAAAATTTTCTTCAATTATGTACTGTTAGTTGGGAATATTTATGTAAGCCACCATTTACATAGGTGTGGGTGTGTTAATCATTGAGTTGACTGTTGACTGTTGACTTATAGAGACCATGAATTTCATAGAGTTTTCTTACACAGGAAATACAAGGAAAGCTGCAACCTCTCTCTGTAACTTAGTCTTGTTCTTTGTAGTTCCCCCATCTAAGTAACCTACCATGCCTGATCCTGCAACCAACATGTTTTTAAAACAGCATGGAGCATGTCATTATGGTAGAAATTGTCTAAATTATATTCAGAAGAGCTGCACACATTACTTGAATGTGAATGCTATCCTAAAGATGTCAAAATGTGAAACAATAGTATAATATTATTAATAAAAGGATTCATATTTAATAAAGGGCACAGAGAAAGAGAAACTTACGTCTCACAGATGGAGTCCTGTCAGACACATGAATAATTGTTACTGGAATAGTAATAGACTGGTCAATCATTGTACTGGATATTATGAGCATGGTAGATAAGGGCCCTCTGCTTGTGAGTCTGGGGTCTGACAAGGCAACAGTGTATGTTACATAACTGGGCAGTCCATAGGATTTGTCTTTCTCAAAAGCCATTACCACCGGTGAACCAGGTTTTACCTGTAAAATAAAGTATGCATCTGAATTCTGTAGCAAAAACTTTGAATAGGTTTTTTGTTCTGAACACAGGCAAAAATGATTGATAAAAATGGGATTCAAGACTCCATTCCCTCTCTGGCCATTGTGAACTTCATGAATCCCTGTCTGACAGAGGATAAAATAATAAAGACAGATCTATCTTGATCCTTCAATGCAATTCTTCCTTTCTCCTGTGATGCCATATTTTCCTAATGAGAGAGCTGATTCACATGGCAATTAAACAACTCCTTGATAGCCACTCCTTCTTCAATACAACCTAATTATGTGGTATAGGGTAGTACACTGTCCCCCTGATTTAGTTCAGAGTCCAATTTCGGAATTCACACTTGAGCCTGATTTCATCTAGACTATGAATCCAAATAGAGATCCAGGAGATCCAGTTCTTCCCCAATGATTTGCACCACTTTAGTGTTTGTGTTGGAAACACACATTTTAGCCTTTCTCCTGCTAAAGTGCTTTTGACAGAGTCATTCCATGCCAGAAACAAAGGGGATCAATCCGATTTGAGATAGGCCTGGTATAAATTGGTTTGCATCAGCCTAATTTACTTTCTCATTTGGCCTAATTGGTTTCATAGTACAACTATAGCGATCAACATGTGTACATGTCTAGAATACAATGTAGGATTATATTTTCTCTCCTTCTCCTTTCTTTTTTCACAGCTTTATTATCATATCTCTGCTTTGTTCTAACCTGCTGAAGAAAAACTCACCTTTCTCTGTTACTGTGCAGCTCAAATAGCTCAGCTAAAATGGTAATGACAATTTCTACCAGGTACATGAAACTGAATAAATATCTGGGAAAGTTTGAGTGTATGTTCTATATCCACAGGAACAATTAAAGAGATTTTAACAAGAATTAATTAACTTCGCTTTTTAGCTAGCTAATTATAACTAATAGAAAACACATTTGTGGTAGGTGGCCAAAAATCATCCAATAACATGAAATAAAAATAGCAAGTTTGTGAGATATGTATGTAGATAAAAGCCCGAATCCACCCAACTTAATGGCTGCTTTGCCTTTATTTCACAGGCCTCTCTAGTGAATAGAATACATCTCAAAGTGCTTGCCATTTTATTTTAAACTTTATGTACAAGACTGGCAATATAACTAACATAATGTCTTTGTACTTTTGAACACATTTCTGTTCTTGGTAGAAATCCCATTCATTTTGATTTTCTCTTGTCTTGGCTCATATTGATTAGACTAGAGTATCAACATTTTCTAGTGACACATTTAGAGTAAATATTTGTTATTACTTACTTCAAGATTTTCAAGTACTTCAATGGCTCCAAAGATCTTCACATCAGAACTTGTGTGATGATTACTTAGGATAATTTCAGTCTGATTAGCAAAAAACCCTGGATTAAACGGCACTTCGGCACCAATCTGCTCCATGGAAAAATGATTGTCCTGGATTGAAGCTGAAACAATGATAGCTGTTTTGCTCATGCTGAGTTGCTTTAGCTGTTTGTCGCTAAGTCTCTGTACCACAATGGAACAAGTATAGTGTCCTAAAAAAAAGAAGAGCCAAATTGAATGGTAATAGCATTTTCCCAGCTTCTTTTTTGTGTGTATTATATGCCTGTTATGTGTTCTATACTCTAATCTGAGCATGGGTTATTCAGAAATGGATCCTATTAATGCCACCAGGAGAACCTCAGTGTCAAAACGTTATTTAGAACTACAAGATGTTGTATGGAACAATGCTGTGCTACTAAAATGTGGTGGTGTATGAACTGTTATTGGTTCCCAATCCATTGGCAGACAAACTCTGGAACCTTTGCAAGAAAGAAAAGGAAAATTTGTAGTCAACAGATAAAATAATGATACTGCTCCTGGGCACCAGACTCTGACCTCCCATATAATTTATTTGCTTTGCTTAAACTATGTCAAAGTAATTTGCTAGATAGATTTAACCTTTTCACTGTTTTTGTAACACTGAGATAGGAGGGTGACTGCTGATACTGAAAATCAAATTTGCAGCCTCCTGATGAGTTGTCTTTATTTAACATGGCAATTCAAGTCATCATCAAGCTTACTGGCTATACCTGCATTTATTTTATTTATTTATTTATTTCGAAGTTTTCTATACCGACCTTCTCAATCTCATTGAGGGACTCAGCCCAGTTTACAACCATAAAAACACATACAATCATTAAAATATCATAGTTCACAATTACAGTAACACATTGAAAATAACAATATATATAAAACTACGGTGGTCAGTCGTCATATTAAAATCAGATATACATCATCTTCCATCCAGAATCCTAGGGTGTTGTCTCATTCATTGAAAGCCTGTTTCCACAGCCACGTCTTCACCCATTTCCTAAATGTCAGGATAGACGGGGCGGTTCTGACCTCCAGTGGGAGAGAGTTCCAGAGTCGCGGGGCCACCACCAAGAAGGCCCTGTCCCTCGTCCCCACCAGACGCGCTTGCGAGGCCGGTGGGACCGAGAGCAGGGCCTCTCCAGACGATCTTAATAATCTTGATGGTTCGTAGGGGAGAATACGATCGGAGAGGTAAAAAGGGCCAGAGTCGTTTAGGGCTTTATAGGTTAACACCAGCACTTTGAATTCTGCTCGGAAGCTAATTGGCAGCCAGTGGAGCTGGTGTAACAGCGGAGTGGTGTGCTCCCTGTACCCAGCACCCGTTAGTAATCTGGCTGCCGCGTGTTGGACTTGCTGCAGCTTCCGGGCAGTCTTCAGAGGAAACCCCACGTAGAGAGCGTTGCAGTAATCTAAGCGGGATGTAACCAAAGCGTGGACCACCGTGGCCAAGTCAGACTTCCCAAGGTATGGGCGCAGCTGGCACACAAGTTTTAGTTGTGCAAAAGCTCCCCTGACCACCGCCGAAACCTAGGACTCCAGGCTCAGCGATGAGTCCAGGAGAACTCCCAGACTGTGAACCTGCGCCTTTAGGGGGAGTGTGACCCCGTCCAGCACAGGCTGTAACCCCATACCTTGTTCGGCCTTACGACTGACCAGGAGTACCTCTGTCTTGTCTGGATTTAGTTTCAATCTGTTGTCCCTCATCCAGTCCGTTACAGCGGCCAAGCACCGGTTCAGGACTTCAACGGCCTCCTTAGTAGCAGATGGAAAGGAGTGATAGAGTTGGACATCATCTGCGTACAGATGACACCGTACCCCAAAACTCCGGATGATCTCTCCCAACAGCTTCATGTATATGTTAAACAACATAGGGGACAGTACTGAACCCTGCGGGACCCCACAGTACAATGGCCGAGGAGTTGAGCAGGAGTCCCCTAGTGACACCTTCTGGGAGCGACCCTTGAGAAAGGACCGGAGCCACTGCAAAGCAGTAACCCCAAGACCCATTCCCGTGAGGCATCCCAGAAGGATACCGTGGTCGACGGTATCGAAGGCCGAAGAGAGGTCCAGTAGAACCAACAGGTTCCCGGCGAAGATCATCCACTAAGGCGACAAAGGCTGTCTCAGTACCATGCCCCGGCCTAAAGCCCAACTGCGCTGGATCTAGATAATCCGTGTCAACCAGGAACTCCTGGAGTTGCGAGGCCACCACATGTTCCAGGACTTTGCCCAAATAGGGGAGATTGGAAACTGGCCGAAAGTTGACGAATTGAGTGGGGTCCAGTGATGGTTTTTTCAACAGCGGTTTAATAACAGCTTGTTTTAAGCTGGCTGGAATATTGCCTTTACCCGCTCTGCCAAACCCCCTCTGGCTTCTTTTACCAGCCAGGAAGGACAGGGGTCTAGGATGCATGTGGTAGGCCTCACCTCCCCCAGAGCCCTGATGACCTCATCGAGTTGAACAGATCGAAACGAATCCAACAAAACTGGACAAGCAGATGCTTGTGTATCATTACATTACTACTTCCATACTGGATTAACATTTTTGTTTTCTTAGCTCATGTAACAGACTAAAGGATATCATAATGGACTTGGAAGTTGTTATGAAGGCCAAAGCCATTTTTCATTTCTATTACATGATTGTAAAACAAACTAAACAATTCAAACAACTTAAACCTCCTTTTAGCTATAGTTATAACAATATGATTATGCTTTAGGTACCATGGCTATTTCTTATGGAATTCCTGAATTGGTAATCTAGTGAAGCGCTAGATTTACCTGGCTGAGAATTCTAAACAATGCTCCCTAAACTGCAAATCCCAGGATTCTGTAGGATATTGCTATGACAGCTTAAGTGGAATCAGAGTTATATTAATGTGCAATATGAAAGAGCCCAGAACATACTTGCTTACAAGTAAGAACAAGTATGGAAATATGATCAGTTTAAATATAGAACTTAAATGGCAATGTTTCTCTGTTTTATACGTGTAGATGGTTACTTTCAGTGCTGAGTGTTTTAATTTGTATAGCACAAACACAAATTGCTCAGAAAACAGGAATTGCCTTATGAACTTTGAGAACACCAAAATCTTGATTTTACAAAAGCACAGACCTCAGTTCTTACATAATTATGATGAATGAGATTCAAGAAAGATTATTCATGTACTGTCTTTACTCGAATCTAACACTTATCTTTTTGGCAATGCACCTTGCCAAAATTAGGGTGTGCATTACATTTGAGTAATACAGTCATCTTTGTGCTGAGCCAAGCAATAGGGGAAGGTGCTTCAAGAGCACATGGAGCTCCTATTTGAGGGATGACATTTCTAATTTAATGGACAGGGATTCATGCTATGCTATCCTGGCATTTGGAGTTTAGTGAAGCACCAGCACTCTTTGGTGGAGAAGGCCCAAGACCTTGTAAAACTACTGTCCCTAAGATGCCACAGCATTGAACCAAGGCAGTTAAAGTGGATTCATTCTACAGCATAGATGCACCCCAAGGTTTTGAAAATTAAGGTGAGCATTAGATTCAATAACATATTAGACTCGAGTAAATATGGGTAAAACTTGGAGTGATCCAATGAACCTGATTGTCAATAGATTCAGAACAGATAAAAGGAAACAGATAAAAGGTGCGTGCAACTTGTTCAATACTAATCTTGAGAAAACATAGTGAACAGGAGAACTGAAGGATTTCTAGAAGGAGGACCACAGTTCAGTAAAAGCTCTTGTTTGGTAACCTGAGTCACCTGAATATGGAACAGGGGCAAGCTGTTCCAGTCATATGCAATGGCTGTGGGATATTCATCTTCTTGACAGATGAGCTACATCTGCAATGAATGCAAACAGCTCACTTTAATTGAAGAGAAGATCCAGCAATTTGAGACCCAGATCAAGACACTTATGGACCTTAAGGAACTCAAGTTTTTCTTAGACACAGCTCAACAGACTATTCTAGATACACAACCCACATCAAATGAACATTCAGAGCAAATGTGAAGAATGCTGATGCTTGGAAAAATGTGACATTTAGAAAGAGAAAGAGGACCAGGCATCATTCTGTTAATCCTTCTATTAATCTGGAGTTACACAATCACTTTAAAGTTATCTCATCAATAACAGATAATGAGAACATACAACACCCCCCGGGAGGAGGAGAGGTTCTTAGATACAACAGTGTGGACCATCCTTGATCAATGCATGGGGGATGTCTCTTGGGAGGACAGTTTACAAACATGGAATTTGCAGTCACAGAATGAAGCAGAGTCTCTTTCCCAAATCATAGATGAGATAGAGCATACTAGAGAGAATGAAGGGGTCTTGGGCACTTCTGACTGGATTCTCCTTGATGAATGCAGGGAACATGTCACTGAAAAGGAGGCCAGTTTAAAGTGACACAATCTGGTTTATCAACAGAGTCAGTTTTCAGGAGATCTGCAGAACACCTTACAACAGTGGTTCTCAACCTGTGGGTCCACAGCTGATTTGGCCTTCAACTCCCAGAAATCCTAACAGCTCATAAACTGGCTGGGATCTCTGGGAGTTATAGGCCAAAAAGCCTGGGGACCCACAGATTGAGAACCATTGTGTCACAGAAAAAGGACCATGTCAATCCTCAAATGAGATGGTTGTTGGTTGTAAGTGATACCCTCCTGAGAGGAACAGAAGGAGTGATTTGAAAACCTGATAGGATGTCTAGAGAAATATGCCACATAATCCACCACATAACTCAGCAGCTGACAAGGCTTATCAAGTCCACTGACCCTTCCCCTTTCATGTTGGTTCATGTAGGAACCAACTATACTGCAAAGCATAGTCTTCAAAAGATCAGAAAGGATTTTGAACCCCTTGGAAAAAAGCAAAAAGATCTTAATGTACAGGCGGTCTTTTCACCTCTTCTCCCCATTGTATGATGCAGTCCAGGAAGAGCAAGAAAAATAGTAGAGGTGAATAACTGGCTCTGCAGATGGTGCCAGGAAGAACAATTTGGCTTCCTGGACCATGGTGTGGTCTTCCAGGAAGATGGCTTACTGGCACAGGATGGGCTGCACCTCACCGAAGTAGTAAGGAATGTTTTACTCAGAAAAGGCTTAAAGAGAGGATTGGTAAAACACAACAAGTACCTAGCAGCGAGGGGACAATAATCTCAAATAAACAGCTAAGGGGGATGTCCCACAGGCTTAGATGTCTTTACACTAATGTCCAGAGCATGATAAATAAAGAAGATGACCTAGAACTCCTAGAACAACAAAACAGTTATGATGTAATAGGCATAACTGAAACCTGGTGGGGCAAATCCTATAATTGGAGGGGTATAATCTATTTCAGAGAAATAGGCCAAACAGGAGAGGGGATGGAGTAGCATTATATGTCCAAAATATTTACACCTGTGAAGAGATGCAAGACCTCAGTCCTGAAAACCAGGCTGAAAACATCTGGGTAAGAATTAAGGGAACAAGCCAGATGGAAGAAACCTTCCTTGACCAGATGACCAAAAATGCAGAAAGGGGAGACACAGTGGCAATAGGGACTTCAAGTACTCTTGTATTTGTTGGAAAACAAACTTTGCCAAGAGTACAAAGTCCAACAAATTCCTCACTTGCCTTGCAGACAATTTTATAGTTCAGAAGGTAGAAGAGGCAACAAGGGGGTCAGCTATTCTGGATCTGATCTTAACCAACACTGAGGATTCCACCGAGTGGAAATAGTGAGTTCCTTAGGTGGGAGTATTCAAGCAAGTTGTATCAGTATGGTGAAAGCATAACAATATCCAACATCCAGTAGATAGCATTAAAAGCAGATAAAAATAAAAAAAAGTGTGCGTGCAATATAGTATTAGTGTGCTCCAAAGGAACACTGTATGATTTGAGGTCCTGACACCACCAATATCTTGCAGGAGACTGTGTGTATATATGCAGCATTACACTTCCTCCCTTTCCTGCCTGCAAACTGTGCCCATTAGCTTGGACTTTCAGAAAGCTGAGTACCCTTAATACAGTGTGGTGTTTCCATCTTACCTGAAGCTACATCAAACCCAGGTTCTGCAGTAAATACCTCAGAAGCAGGGAAATCAAATATATCACTGTTGAAATTAACTTGGCAACTCATAATAGATTGAGGCTTCATTTCTTCAATTACGTCAATTTGAGCAGGGGAACATTCTCCTAAGGAAAATTGAATAATATTGATGAAATATCACCAAACACAAACATCAGGCTGATAAAGCACTATGGTAAGAAACATTGCATAAAAGTGTAGTTTTCTTTTGATTTTAAGCATCTAAAAACAAGAGCTGCTGATCAGAGTATGAGGACTTGCACAGTTGAATTTTTTCAGCTGCTGAAGTAACAGTGAAAACTACAACAATCATTACTGAGAATGAATACAGAATATAGTTGGGTGAGAGGTCATATTAAACTGCATGAGATTTCGCTTCATTTAAACTTCGGATCAAGGCCTTGCAACCCACTAAGCCTGGCATACTATGGAAGTCTCACTAATGTGTTTTCCAGAGATAGTCAAGAAGATAAATTGTGTCATTTATTACTGAATTGAAATGGGGCATTAGTTCCCTTGGAAATATTTTCAATACATCAGAAACTGCTGAGTGCTCTGAACTGCCTTGTTAAAATACACTTACATATAAATCATTAAAAATTTGTCCTACCACAAAAAACTATTACCGATGCCACAATAGAACACACGTTTTCAAACAACAACTTAAGGGACCACCCCTCCAAAGAAAAAATGAGAAAAAAATGATATGTTAAGAGGTCAGTTGAAAATACTGACCTAGAGATAAAAAAATGCCTTGCTATGGTAAAAAAGAATGAGTGTTTTTTTTCCCTCTCTACTGAATATTTAAATGAGGATATCTATGGTGGAAAAAGGATATAAAAACAAAAGAATCCCAATTTAATCATAGTCTTTCCTTAGATGGGCAAAATGAGTCATGAGGACAAATGCAATCCCAAATCATCTCAAAACTTCTCCCTGAATTGCTTCATTTCTGGTAAAGATATATGACTGCAAATGTAGAATAGGTGGGGATTAAGGGATCAATGGAATACATAAAATCAAAGTGTTAGAAGAGACCTTGTGGGCCATCCAGTCCAACCCCCTGCCAAGAAGCAGGAAAATCACATTCAAACCACCCCCGACTGATGGCCATCCAGCCTCTGCTTAAAAGCCTCCAAAGAAGGAGCCTCCACCACACTCAGGGGCAGAGTGTTCCATTGCTGAACAGCTCTCACAGTCAAGAAGTTCTTCCTAATATTCAGGTGGAATATACTTTCCTGCAGTTTGAAGCCATTGTTCCACATCCTAGTCTCCAGGGCAGCAGAAAACAAGCTTGCTCCCTCCACCCTATGACTTCCTCTCATGTATTTATACATGGCTATCATGTCTCCTCTCAACCTTCTCCTCTTCCGGCTAAACATGCCCAGCTCTTTAAGCTGCTCCTGATAGGGTTTGTTCTCCAGACCCTTGATCATTTTAGTTACCCTCCTTTGGACACATTCCAACTTGTCAATATCTCCTGTCAATTGTGGTACCCAGAATTGGACACAGTGTGATTCCAGGTGTGGTCTGACCAAAGCAGAATAGAGGGGTAGCATGTCTTCCATGGATCTAGTCACTAGACTTCTATTTATTTAGGCCAAAAATCCATTGGCTTTTTTTTTGCTGCCGCATGACATTGTTGGCTCATGTTTAACTTGTTTCCATGAGGACTCCAAGATCTTTTTCACACGTACTGCTCTCGAGCCAGGCATTGTCCCCCATTCTGTATCTTAGCATTTTGTTTTTTCTGCCTAAGTGGAGTATCTTGCATTGTTCACTGCTGAACTTCATTTTGTTAGTTTTGCCTCATCTCTCTAATCTGTTAAGATTGTTTTGAATTCTGCTCCTGTCTTCTGGAGCAATGGCTATCCCTCCCCATTTTGTGTCATCTGTAAACTTGATGATCATTCCTTCTAACTCTTCATGTATGTCATTAATAAAGATGTTGAACAGAACCGGGCCCAGGAACAAAGCCTGCGGCACTCCACTTGCACTTCTTTCCAGGACAAAGAGAAAGCATTGGTGAGCACCCTCTGGGTTCATTTGCTCAACCAATTACAGATCCACCTAACTGTAGTTTTGCCTAGCCCACATTTGACTAGTTTGCTTGCCAGAAGGACATGGGGAGCTTGTAGAAGGCCATACTGAAATCCAGATACTGTATGCTACATCCATGGCATTCCCCCCATCTACCCAGCTTGTAACATGCTTCAGCTGTGGCAGAATAAAATGCTTTTATTTTTCTACAAGATACACATGTTCCACTAAAATCTATTCCATTAAAATCTTCATTGATCTAGCTAAAGAAAATTGGATATATACTAAAAATAATTCCTTGGGCAACTTCCCATAGTTAAACTTAACAAGATGAAGACAGCTATTTTATTGCAATATTTATTTACACCAAAATTAATGTTACATAAAAAGCTCTAGAGAAGATAATCATTTTTCTATTAGTTCATGCTTGCACAACTAAATATAAAGTAAGTAAGCCAGTATACCTTTCATATTTTTACTTCTCTGTCCAACTTTAATGAAAACTTTAGAAGATGATGTGTCTTTCAAATTTGTTTTTATCCCACTCGCATGTGTTGCTACAATCCTTTCGGGTACATTAATCGACATCTTAAAAGGAAAATATTACAGTATCACTTATTTAAGATTGCATGCATGCTTACTTGGACAAGAAACTCCTTCCAACAAGACAAACCTGCATATCAGGTAAACATAAGTGTAAATGAAAAATATAACAATTAAACCAGGTGACATTGTGTTTTTGACAATAATATTGGCTGGAATGCAAAAAGTGCATGATGATAACTTTGTGAAAGTACTGTCCATTTTCAGTATTATATTTAACAATGGAATTTGGCTTGTATTTGTGTTGGTATACATGTTTGTGGAATATCCAAAAAAGATCTCAATACACTTGTTAAACATACAGAACTTCACAAAGAACATGGAGGTTCTGAAGCTAATGAGCACAATATAGAAGGAGCATGCTACACAGAATATCAACTTCTCAAACAGATTTCAGATGTTTCTCACCTCCCTGTATGTCTTTAGTAGTCCAGGAATCTCATAATATATTGTCACAGTTCCAAAACTCCTTGCTACTGCTACTCCTGTTTTTGGATCAATTTGAAGAATGTTGTTCAAAGAAGAACTCCATATGCCTGACAAACCTGTAAAAAAGTCAATTTTAAAATGTTATATTTACTTTATTGCAAGGCTTGCTTTTATTGCTAAATCATTACCCTTAAAAACAACAATGGAGAACAAAAAGCAAAAGAAGCAGCACTATAATTATAATTGCTTCTAAGGAGAGTCAAGAAGGAGGAAATTATAGAACAAATAAAACATGCAGGAGACTTCAAGCCTCCTATAGTATAATATTTCACAGTAGCATTTGCACATTGCAAAGATTGGAGGAGTGGGGAAATGAGGTTTTTAACTTTGGTGGTATCATGGAGAAATTCCTTCCTCCATCGACATCAGCCACATCTCTGACAGGAACAGAACACAGGAGCCATAGGACTGTCACTTTTTCTAGACTAGGTAACGTAAAAGGCAGCTTCCCATTAAAATGACAACTTTTTAAAGATAGCATTTTAGTCTCACATGCACACACATCCTTTTCTGATATAAGGGACTTATTTAGTACAGGTCAATTTGCACCAGCTTTAACTGGTACACCAGCCATAGTAGTTCATACACTGGCAAATCTCTGATTAGACTATTGTAATATTCTGTGTGAGGCTGCCCTTGAAGTGCACGTGGAAGCCACAGCAATCGCAAAATGCAACAGCTTGACTGCTGACTTGAATACCATACAGACATAATATAATTTCACATATAATTCCAATCTTTAGAGAATTACTTTGTCTACCACTACACTCCTATTCTGAATTCAAAGTGCTTGTGGTGACATTCAAAGTCCTAAACTGTTTGGAACTCTACATGTGCCTGTCTAGCAACTTGGTTTGCTAGTGGACCTCTCCTCTATGCTCTGACAGTGAGGTCAATACAGTATGAGAGGACATGAGAAAGAGCCTTTTCAGCTGTGGTATCTTGACTGTAGAATTATCTCCTTTTTGAGGTCCAACTGGCACCAGCCTTGGTTCCAATCATGATGAAGTAAAAATATGACCATGTATGACCATGGCCTTTGAACCTTCTGATTACAGCAAATGCTTTACACAAGTATTTTAAACTTTTCAAATATTTTAAGCTGTTTTGTTCAATATGTATTTTTTATTGATTATCCTGTTAGTATTGACTTTACATGTACTCCATCCTAAGATTTCTTGATACAGGGCAGGATGGAGATATTTCAGTATATAATACATAAAATTAGTGGCTAAATCACATATTCTGCCTTGTGACCTAGAGAGCATAAAACTGGCCAGTCTCTTCTTTTTCATTTGCATACAAGAAACTGCAAATATACTTAATGTACTATTTTAAAATATATAAAATATATTATTTTAGCTGTGAACAGAAACCACAATTCACAAGAAATGGTAGATTGTTTTGATATAATTAAATACAGAGGAGATTATTAAATCAGTTCATCTTGTCAGCAAGAACAGGGAGTTGACATTTGATAGTAACAACACAATGAATAATGCAGTTGGTTGTTTTGAAAATGCACCATGCATACAACAGTACTAAGTTTCCATGGCAATTTAATAGAGATGGAGACTCTTTTATTCAGTGTAAAGTCAATTGTCATTCAACAATGTCTTACCTTCTTGGTTTACCAGTGAGGAAGTTAAGCAAATGATATCACCTATGATAATATCTTTGAGATCTGGATAGATTACATGTTGTACAGGAAGTGGCACATAATCTGCCATACTGTTGTGCTCAATATCCCAAACCTTAAGCAAAGTGAGGCCAACATTCATTGTTCGCATTATCAAAGTGTTGTTAGAGGCTCCTTTCCCAACCTGTACGAAGTCATCTCTGTAGAAAAAAAATCCTTTTAAAAAAGTAGTGCCTAATTTTATTACGTCTCTGGATACAACATTTCATTGGCTCTCTGAATATCATGGCTCCTGAAAAGGTCATACCACAACAGGTCAAAATAACCATATATCTCACATATGTCTAACATTTCACAGTAAGATGTGTCAAGTTAAACTTTATAATGATTCTTTAACACCACTGTTCAGTTTTTTACATAAACTGCAACTCCCAGAATACTCCAAACCATATGTCCATGAGCAGACCTGCTGAGCATGACTGAAAACTGCAATTCTCAGAGCTTAATGATCATTTCTAAGTTCTGGGGTTGAGTGGATGATTTTTTTTAGAACAGCATAACTTTAAAGTAAGGATATTAAGGAATGCTTTTTCTACTTTCCAGCATACACAATTTTGTCAACCAGAAGAATCACACTGAATATGTTCCAGGCTATGCCATCACCAGCTCAAAACCACTCCCTTCATTTTCTCAGTCTGTTAATTTATGCCCACTGGAAACATCAGTTGTGGAGGTTCTAATTAACCAAAATATTGATTAATCTATAGCTCTTATAAAGTTAAGGTGACATAAATTACCTGTTGACTGCAAAGCCAAGCACAGAACTTTGTGAATGGAATGTATCTCCAAAGTTGTCATGGAAGTGGACTATCAAAGTAAATGTCATACCCAATGGCAATGCCATCAATGGCTCATAGTTTTGAGTGTGGAAAACTGGGTTCATGGATATTCGCAGGTAAGCAACAGGAGCCACCTGTATAATGTCGAACAAAACAGCAGAGAACAGAATATGCCATTGTTTTTCTTTTTGCAAGAGAAGCATATAAATGTTTAATCTTTTCCAAATATAAAATGGTATAAAATTTGATTATAAACTAAAAGTGGCATTTTGTCATCCTGATAAAACAGAATTAGTAGTTGCTCTTTACACTTCATGTTTTCCCAGGTGAAAACTTCCATTATTTTCTCCAGCTAGAATAATGGGAAATTACAATTTAGAACACCACAAATGACATTCTTCCTGATGACATTCTAAGCTCAGTGAAAAGAATTGAAAAATATCACCTTGACAGCGACAATAAGAGTCTGGTTGATTCCGAATGGCTCTTGTGAAATTACTTCCAGAGTTGACAGGCCTATCAGAGATCTAGATTTAAGAAGGCCACTCTCATCAACCTGGACCACAGGGACTGTATTTTGACCATTCAACACACGGTAACTCAGAGATGCAATTCTGTCCCTTGATAAAGCAAAGATGTAAATAAATAAAATCATAGTAAGACTCTTAAAATGCAAGCATCAATGTATGAAGCATATCATTATAAAAACTGCATTGCCATTTGTTTTCATACACTTTGCACCTTCACTTTTTTGTTACATATACCCCTAAAGGACTTTTATCTAAAATTCATAGATTCAGATTTTGAGTGAAGTCTCCTTGTAAATAGTCTTATCTGTGGTTGTGCATATAATACAATTTACAATACTTGCTTCCTGCAGTAGCAACATTAACTGATCTAAACTTGATTCAGAATGCTAATGGATAAAACTACAATGCTAATGGATAAGACTACATGCTGCCTTCAGAAATATTTTCTCTAAAGTATCTTCAAAATGAGATTAGTCTGCTAGGCTCAACGTAGGTGTCAGTGATAGAGACAGGGCCATGACGAAGCAGATCTCAGCTGCTTCCTGGAAATGATTTGATTTTTTAAAATAATGCCTCTCCACGGGACTGCTGTATTAACTACACACAAAACATAAGTAATAAACAAACTTGTGATATAAATGACACATAATCTATAAAACACATAATATTACTAGCTTTTTATTTAGCTAAAAATATAGATTTTCCTTATAAATGTAACTACCTGTCAACATGCATAACCTAAAAGCAGTGCAAAATAAAAACAAAAGAGCTTTTTGTTTAAGAAACATTGTTTTAAGAAGCACTATCATTCCTACAAAATATACAGGACCACTCTCCCCTCCCATGTCTAGAGAATATTCCCCAAGCAATGTCATATGTTCCATCTCATCAGAGTAACAAAGATTACATAGACACAATAAGGCTGTACTGGACCATTTGTCCTGTTTAGCAACGCAGACAATGGTTACATAAACTAGTAGCATAAATAAACACAGGTAATGGGCAATAATTCCCTCAAAACCATTGAAGAGGACTCAGAAGAGTTCTGTATACCTGTGCCTTGCACAAGATTGTCTCAATGGTTTTGTGGTAATTTGCAGTACATTCTGTTGGATTACTCAGTTGTCACTTACATTTCTTAGAACAATTTGGCTCTCCCCTTCCTTTTACACATTTCATTTATTTACTTATTTTATTTGCCCATGACCAATAATTCAGCTAAACAGAAAAGAATAAACTTATATATTGTTCTAAGTAGAAAAATATAATTTCTATTGGTTTTTAATTTCATATCAACAGAATTAAACAATGGATTGAGCTGAAAACTTAAAACTAAACCAGAGTTTCTCAGACACTCAATATATGGAGCAGTCTATCTTTTAAAAATGTGCTCATAAATTTATGCATGTTTAGTGAGTACATATACGTATATTAATTTTGTCATTAAAAATTTATGTTTTCCAAAATCCAGAAAGATTTATAGTAGATTATTTAACCTATTGGTCTATATGTGTGAATTTGGAAATCATATCACTCATTTATTTGTATGATATTCTTTTGGAATTGTTCTTTCTTACAATTCTATAGATAAGGACTGCTAGTGTACATTTTCTGGAACATTATATATACAAATACATCAGTTTTTCCATTGGTAGTATAACACTGTTTTCTAAACTTTTTTTTTTACTATGGATTAAGAATCAACAAATAATAATCTTGTGTTAATAATGGATGTTATTTACATTTATTAGTCATCCTCTATAGATATGCTCCAAATGATTTGAAAAAAAATATATAAAACCAATATACATAAAATGAATTATCTCAAAATCACATATCAAATGCAGGCATACATATCCAGAAATTGCTAGCAGGAATTGCTGCCAAAAAGGTGCCCATGCACCTATGAGCTCCCCATGGCCATCACATACAATATGATGCTCCTTGCTCCCCTCGGAAAATTGGGCTTTGTGAGGCAAGGTAGGTTCATTAAAATTGAGTGTTATCTTTTACAAGTAGGGTAATTCCAGGAGGCCAACCATGTTAGTCCTTCTGTGTTGCTACCATTACCACCATCAGGGTTGTCATCTGAATTCACATGTCTTATGTAGAATCTATTCCATTAAAGTTTACACAACAATAAATCTGTTAGGTGTCACAAGACTTCCAAGACTGATTTTGGCTGAACATGTTTCAACTCAATAGCGAAGAAGTTCTCCATTAACTATAGTTTCTCATTTTATCCCAAAGAAATGACAAACTGTAGTTTAATGGCTTTGTATAAGTCAAGATTATGAAGCCATGACCTTGGGAACATTTCATATCCTGGTTTCTTCTGATGCCATTAATCATAAACAGAATACTGCAGATAATTTTTGGTTTGTTAATTCTCCTTATGAACAGATGAGCAATTGGACAACACATTCACTCAGCAGACTTTTATTTCTCACCTTATTATAATTTTTTGATTTCCAACACCATCTTCAGGTAATATTTTGGTAGACTTGATATCAAACTAGTGAGACTTCATATTTATCTATAATGCCCTACTACAAAATTTTAATTTGAAATACATGGGCATCACTTACCTGTTGGTTTGGACTTTAAAAACAGAGTTGGGTGACATTAAGATCTGTCCTATTTCTACTCCCAGAATAATTAAATTTTCAAATACCTAGAAGATGAAATAATTTCATTTAGATTTTTCACTATACACAGTATAAAGCTACACAGAATATTTCACCTTCAAAAAGTTTGGCATGCTAAACAATAAAATAAAATATAGAAAGATGACTCATCTCTGTTGCCAAGCTTCAGTTCAGAAGGGAAATGCAAAGGACTGATGTATTTCTTAAATAAAAGTTAATCAATTCACATAATATCGGTTGACTGATTTGTATGATAAATATATGCACAGAACTTTGAAGAAAGCCCACCATAGATAATTCTTATAGGCACCTCCAAATGTTTAGGCACCCTTTTATATTATGCTCTCAACGAATATTTTTCTTTCCAAATATTTTCATTTACAGCCAAAATAATTAAAGGTTGAGGATTCTTTATCTAGGAATCTGAAATCCAAAATACTCCGAAATCCAAAAATATCCACATGGGTAGCTGAGAGAGTGGCATCTTTGTTTTCTGACATAAATCTTGTTTCATGTACAAAATTATTAAAAATAGTCTGTAACTTTACTTTCAAGTTTTCTTTATAAGGTATATATGAAACATAAATGAAGTTTGTATCTGGACTTGTATTCCAGCTCCAAGATATTTCATTGTGGACATATAAGTAAACACAAGGATTCCAAAATCGAAAAATTTTCAACATCCAAAACACTTCTGGTTCCAAGCATTTCAGAATAGGGATAACCCACTTGTAATTCTCTGTATAGCTTAAGAAGTGAGGTTTCCCCCTCTTGGTGAAATGAGTCACATTATGTTTGATGGCTATGGAGAAGAAAGAACTCTTTATACCCAGCATGACCAGCTGATAGCCATTAGAAACAATTGTAGTGAACAGATTGGATATGTGTGGAAATATATGGGAGCAGGCCAGTTAGTCACTAGTCAGTGAATCTACTATGGTGTTTAATATGATTTCCCGCGCATAGTTGCAGTGCTTCGGACAGATTCTTTACATTTTACACTAAAACCTGGAGAAGATTTACCACTCCATTTAAATTAGAGTCACCATGTGAGGGAAAAAAAAGATGTTTAAAGAAGGGAAAGTAGTATTTCTGTGCTGCCCTGTATCCTATTACTTCTGCTACCGTATTTATGACCTGGAAACTTTGGGCATGGAAATACACATATTTTTATTGAATCCATATTTTAAAAGGCTCCTATAAACCTCCTTGGGTCATTTTAAAGGGCATATTATAACAAATGATTCTGCATTGTTGTAGACACCATAAAGGTATTTCAATCAATAGGTTAGTGATTCTGACCCACATAATTTCCAAATATAATTTGCTGTCAGGATGTCAAAGTCCTCCCATGAGTTTTACATCAGTATTGTGGGACCCGCAATGCTTTTGATAATGCTTTTATCTACCAGTTTGATGCTTGATTTTTTTTTTTGTATGGGAGTTGAACTTCAAGTATAGCTGTGCCTGGTGAAGCCCGCTTCAAGGCCATTCCTGTTGCAAAGCTGTGATATGAGAGGAAGAGGGGCATGAGCTGGGAAGAGAATGTTCTGCTCTAATGGCAAATGAGAGGACAGACAATGAAAAGACTGCTTATGCTTAAGTAAGTGGTGCAACTGAAAAGCCTTTCAGTTCTGACATCTGTGAAGTGATCAAGTCTTGCTTCCTGGATAAAGTTCTCTGAACCTGCAGAAAATTTTGTTTATGAGCTGGATTTTGCCAGTACATTAGATGGCAACTCCAGAAAGGCAACTCTGGAAAGCTGGAGTCCAAATTTTAAGCACCTGTTCCCACTTTCAATTTTGATTTTTTTTTTTTTTTGGCTTTAGGTCTTTTTGGAAAAATGGAATTGTCTCTTAAAACTGGCCTAAGGGTCATTATTCACTGCAGCAAAAAGTCATAACTACATTCTTACCACCAAGATGAACTAAAGTGGTTGTTATTGAATATGTATGGTTTATTGCCATTACCTATAATTGTTTTTTTTTTAAAGATACCATGTTTAAAGTCAAAAGGTATTCTGAAGCCTCTCTGATTATTCGAAATGTGAATTGCCATAATTGAAAAACCAAGTGCATAGGATCTTGGAGAGCAAATCCTGAAGAACTGAAAGTGATTGTTTAAGGCTCGTCTAAGAATAGTTTCTGAATTGAAAAAGTATTCTCTCAATACAAAATGCAATTCAGGTATTTTCTCTTATCTCATGTTAACCTTTGTCTTGTTTTGTTCCTATAACTGGCTTCTAGGTTTTGTGGGTATCTTAATAGTATCTTAATACGACCTAAAGAATATATAGCACAAACAAGTACAACAGCCAGGCAAGGGAGAAATACAGAGATGCAAGTGAAACTCGACTGTCTTCATGCCCTCTGCTCAATGGAAAAGATATTTTTTCATACCCTTGTCTTCACTGAGCAGTTAATGGAATACTTGAATAACTTAATCAACATTCCCATAGGATAAAAATTGTAGTCTTCAAATATCTTCACTGGGGCAGTAGTTTATGTATATACATTTAATCACTAGATCTAGAGGCTGTTTCTACCCTTTCCCTCTACAGTTTGTAATTTCTGGTTTTTTGACAATACAATTTGGAGTCTTGGGGTGTTATGAACACAACGTAGAGGGTTCTGGAGGCCTTAGTGTTCATTTGTAAGCTGGGTTTTTTAAATGTAGGGAAACAGATGACAAGGTAATAATGTCAGGCAAAGTGGAAAGCAGCAGGAAAAGCGGAAGACTATATTACAGGTGAATGAACTGCCTGGGTCTTGCAAACCCTGAGTTTCGAAGACCCAAGCAGGGCTCTGAAAAACAGGTTGTCTTAGAAGTCACTCATTGATGGAGACATCATAAGTCAAATCCCAACAACAATGACAGTAGCAGCAACAGCAGCAACAACAGCAGCAGGGGAATGCACCAGAGGACTCCATGTTGTCCAAAGGCAGCACTTTCCCCAGCCCTGATTTAAAGGGACCCATTCCAGGATGCTATTCATACTCTTCAGGCGTACTTGCAGAAATTTGCTAATTTGGTACATATATATGAGGACAATCTCAGCCTTTTCATATAATGGACATGTACATTATTCAAAACTAAATCTGATAAATCTGTATTGGCCTTTAAGATGATGGCAACCATCCAGATTGCATTCACATTTCATAGCCAGCTTTAATTCTGCAAGTTATTTAGCACCTTGAAAATGCCATTGCAGCATCATTCATTTCACTACAATCCTAAGCACGCTTTCTTCAAATTAATATCCAATGAAATCAATGAGACTAAATTGCATTAATTGTGTTAAGACAGAGGTGCCAACTCACTGAAGAATTAGCTGCTGGATATAACTGAATTGTTATCCGAATAACCACAGAGCCACAGAATTAGTACTACATGTCAATTTGATATGGACTTAGAACGTTTTTGTCAAACATTGTAACTTTAAATGCAAATTAACATTTGAGAAATCTGAAAAACTGTTGTTATTTGGAGTCCCTTTTTGATGTGTACAGGATTACAGTGTGTACACTTCAAGTACATTTTTACTGCAATTTTCATTTCTCTACCTATTTGTTATTACAATAAAGTAGGGGTGAAAATGTATTGCCCTTCAAACGTTGCTGCAGTTTCCAGAGGATGTAGCCAGTACAGTCAATGGTGATGAATATGTAACAAACCTTGATATGATGCCTGCTGTCTAACTACTGTAATTATACAGTTAGAAGTGAAATGGGAATTCTGCTGAACTCAGTTTATATGTATGGATCAAGAAAAGACGAAATCTACAATTTCTGCTTATGCAGATTAAGTATACTGCCATAAATTTACTTTCTACAAGTATATTATAAATACTATTTTAGGGTACAGTGGAATATAAATAAAAAAAATAAAATCAATCAATCCACCTCTGATATTTGGGGTTGGACTGTTATATGATAGTTATGTCACATCCACCAACCAAGAGCTAATTGAAAATTTTAGCAGCTCCTTCTTTTATTATTTATTTATTTATTTATTTATTGCATTTCTATACCACTTTTCTCACCCCCGGGGAGACTCAAAGCAGTTTCAAACATAATAATGGCAAAATTCAATGCCAAACATACATATGAAAGCCAAAGCCTAATATCTAGACAATAACATATAGCTATGAATTAAAACCATTAACCATATTAAAACATGAGGCATAAACAAACATTTAGACATTAAAATATAGAATTTTCAGCTTATTCTCATAGACACAGTATAAACAAACAGCTTCAGATTCTCATGATGGCAAATGCTACGGCCTATGCCATTTTTCTCTGCAATAATGTATTTATCATTTTTATCAAGGACTAATCTTATGATATAGAATATGCACCCCAAGGTTATTGGGCTGGTAAATATAATAAAACAACACATTAAGTCAATTATAAAACCAATAAACATTACATAAGCATCCTCAAATTATGGCCCTGATTCTTTTTGGAGAATTCAACTCAATCCACAGCTAGCTGACTACCCCTACCCTGAGTAGGTTTACATCTCACCTTTACTATCTTAGTCTTTATTTTATTAGCTCTTCTGAAGTGTTCTATGGTAGCCAGGCATTTGGAATTGGGGGAGAGAGTATACTGAAATATATTTTAAAACATGTGACTATGTTCTGCTCCTCACATAACAAACTACAGGATTCCCCAGTATGAACTACAAAGATGATACCTGTATTTGGATTTCATCAGATAATTCTGTCATGTGGTAAAATTGTCCAGCTGAAGGATCGAGGATTTTGACAACAACCTTCAACCGTGTTCTCCCTTTACCTCTTCCATAAACATCCACAGAAAAGTTGTTTTGGATGGAGAGCTGAACAGAAGCCTGAAAGACAAAATATTAGTTTCAGCACTAAAGGTGTTCAGCATGAACTTCATATTTTTCATTACAAATTGTCTATAACTCTTCATAAAAGCAGTCTCTCTATACAGTCACAGATGTGAAATGATCCTAAATCAGTGGAATGACAAAAATCATCTTGTGCAAATCCCTGTCAACACAGTAGAAATGCTACTTTGCTGGCCATAGAGGTGGACATCTATCATGTGCTTGGAGTTGTTCAAATTCTTGCCATCAGTGGAATTAAAGAATTTACTGTGAGTACAATAGGTACTGCAACTCTCCTAGCAACAGTTAACAGGAGTGTTTCTATTTATACATGAATGTGATGGGCTCAATGAAAGGACACAAATCTCACAATGCTGCATATGTTCTCATGTAATAAGCAACCAAAGTAGCCAGTTCACAGGCAAAAAGACTTTTGTTATCCCTAATCAAGATCATGCTGGGTTGTTGTAGGGGTGTTTTGGGCTATATGGCCATGTTCTTGAAGCATTCTCTCCTGACGTTTCACCTGCATCTATGGCAGGCATCCTCAGAGGTTGTGAGTTTCCAAGAGACCTCACAACCTCTGAGGATGCCTGCCACAGATGCAGGTGAAACGTCAGGAGAGAATGCTTCTAGAACATGGCCATACAGTCCAAAAAACCTACAACAACCCAGTGATTCTAGCCATGAAAGCCTTCAACAATACAAGATCATTCTTTTAGGACACCACAACCTGCACAGAAACCTGAAGGTACAATTTCTTCTATATGCCAGGCAAGGTTATATTCCTATACTGTAGAGTGTGTATGATATCCAGTGACAGTATGCTATTAAGTTGGGAGACTGACACAGAGTGCATCTACACAGAAGGTAGTATCATAAAACTAAATGAAAAGTGTGCACCAGATATATTCTAGACAACAAAATATAAACAGGAGATTAACACAACTGTACTAGGACACAATGTCTGTAAGATTAAGAGCCAGACCATGTGCCAACATTAACAACTGACCGCTTTTGAAATGGAAAAATACCTGAAGGAAAATTATGTATTTTACAAACACAACAGAGTGGGGAGTCTGAAACACTAGAATTGGCTTGTGTTTCTGACATCTAGATCAGCTACCAGAAAACTGTACATCAAAGTAAATATACCCATGGGAAAAGAACACAAAATATGTGAGTCAAGTTTTCTTCTAATCTTACTCTAACAAATTTAGCATCTTGACAAAGTTTAGAAAACAAATCATAATGTGAAAAGTTTACCTCACTGAATCTTGATTTGACATCCAGGATATCTCTCTTACTGACAGACCAGAGAAAAGTTAACCCAGGCACTGCACTGCCAAATGAAAAAGGAGTTTGGTTGCTTGTAATTCCCATCACATACACTGGCATCTAGAAGAAAAGTATTCATTTACCTTGATTTTCAAGAGAATTCAAAATTAAGACTGAGTGCATCTTTATCAACAGGAAAAAGATAAAACAATAAGATGTAGTGTCATCACATATTATGTTAAATCAGCAGTCTGGTATTTGAATGTAACACTTGTTAAAAATCAGCTGAATCCAAAACAACAGTAATTTGCTTTACCTGTGTGCCAGTTTTCATTCTTGTAATGGGTGCATAGATTCTAACAGCCTCAAGCTGAATTACTTCAACTTCAACTTTATCCTAAAAAAAAAGCAGTATACCTTACTTTTATTGTGTTTTAGACATCTGCTCAGAAGACTCACAATTTTAAATATCAGAACTGCTGCAACGAACAGTATGTTTAGAGCAAAAAAAAATTAACCAGGTATGCACAATCATGAACAGAAGATATTAAAGAAGGGAAGCAGTCTCTTGAAAAATATTTTATAAATGAGACCTGCAAGAAAACCTATCACCAGTTTTTCCAGCTAGTCTGAAACAGGAACATTGTAGTCCTGCTCTGCCCTGATGGATGAGGGAGAAATTTCAGGAGAAGGTTTTCTGATACCTTCTCCTACGATTCTGTGTATTATTACAGAGCTCTGACTCCAGAGCTCTCCGTCCTAGATATGAGTGTTTTATATTTATGGGGGAGAGGGAAGGAAGAGTGAAAAAAAGGGAAATGCAAAAAAAAAAAGGAAACACTAAAGACTGTTCAAACTTTCGTATAGTGGCACTTATTTCTCATGCTAGTAAGGTAATGCTCAAGATCCTGCAAGGAAGACTTCAGCAATACACGAAGAGAGAGTTGCCAGATGTACAAGCTGTGTTTAGAAAAGGCAGAGAAATGAGAGACCAAATTGCCAATATCTGCTGGATAATGGAGAAAGGCAGGGAGTTTCAGAAAAACATCTATTTCTGTTTTATTGACTATTCCAATGCCTTTGACTGTGTGGACCATAACGTGGAGGCTGTGACAGACTGTATTTCTAGGTGCAAAGGTTACTGCAGATGCAGTCTGCAGCCAGGAAATCAGAAGACGCTTACTCCTTGGGAGGAGAGCAATGACCAACATGATCGATAAAGGAAGAAAAAGTCAGTACAAAAATATCACAAATTAGGTTCATACATTGGTTAGCAGATTATAAAATCAAGCAAAATTAAATGATAGAGTTAAAACCATAAGTGATAGAATTAAACAGTCCACAGCCATGTCCATTCACAAATCCATACAAAAGCATGACATATGTTCAGCATACTATACTTCCATTTTGGTTGGAAACTGGATGATTCAGTTTACCAAAAACACCATACATAAATATTTGCAGCAAAACCACAGTTTTGCTGCAAATCATGCATATACATATTCAAATACAATGATTTTCCAGATTTTTAAAAAAAATGTAAACAAGTTTTAAGAAGACTTAACTGAGTTATATCAATAGTGTATGAAACCACAGAAGTGATCTATAAATCACAATACTACAGAAACTCAATAACAGATCAAAGTCAGTTTAATATAATGTATGTTTCCATAAATCACACATCAGAATATAGCCAAAAGTAGCAATATATCAGTACAACAGGACTTAAGGTATTATAAAAGGAGACTTTAAAATGGGATATTAGATTCAGAGGCACAGATTTATATAGACAGTTAATTAGTGCTTACTATAAAAAGTAAGTAAGTACTATAAAAATAAGTATTTATGGGATTAAAGAGGGTCAAGAAGATATGTGATTCAGGATAGATTCTTAATCTGAGCCAAGATAAAAGTTATGTCAGGTGTTATGTTTGAATCAAGTCTTAGCCCAGCCATGAAATTAGTGGACAACTTCGTCTATATTAGTCAATAGTTGCTCCCTATTGGAGACAAGCTTATGATGTATTGCATACGTTTGTTCTTGAGATGAATGAAATAAGGATTGTATATTCACTAAATAAATATAGATTCTATGAATGAAAACACAGCAATTTACTGAAAATGTGTATCTTTTACCATGTGCAGCTTAAAATGTCAGCTATCATATATAATAATCTCGTACTGAGAATATATACAAAGGCCTAAAGGAGAAGCTTCTCTGCTGCAAGTCCATTGTCAAGATTTGTAGCTTAATTATTATGGCCCATAGAAGAAACCAGAGAAGCATCTTAAAATGCTCAACTGATGAATGTTTTATTGGAAAAAAGCCCGAAGTGTTTTGGCTTGAATCTTCTCTCAAAGGCCCTCTTCAAGGCCATATATAATCACAAAAATACATAATAAAAACATTATATGAAATCATTATTATATCTTTACATTGTCTATGGCCTTGAGAATATATATAGGGTGACATGTATTCAGGTTTTTTTACCAGTAAAAACACCCATCAATTGAACACTTTGACATATGTCTCTG
The DNA here is from genome assembly GCF_037176765.1 of Anolis sagrei. Taxonomy (NCBI): domain Eukaryota; kingdom Metazoa; phylum Chordata; class Lepidosauria; order Squamata; family Anolidae; genus Anolis; species Anolis sagrei. The sequence goes on along the minus strand of NC_090022.1, from coordinate 63,340,215 downwards.
GTTTCCTTCCATGCATTTTATTGTATTCTCCCTGGCTTTTGCTTACTAAATTATTATGGTGCCCGTTGAATCGTAGGCATAACAAGTGGTGAATGGCACTGAAAAAGGATATGATAAAGAGATTGTTCCTTTGAAAAGATGGGCAGGACAAAAAACTGAAACCCAGTGATTTATGCACCTGACATACAGTAACAACCATTCTTTATGTTCCCAACTATCCTTGTATTATCCTTTCCCTCTTTACGTTTTACAGCATTTTACTTCAGCATCAGGAGTAACCAGTGGTGACGCATTGTTGGAGAGGTAATCAAATACCTGAAGGCTCACATGTTGCCTCTCCTAATGGATTTATTCAAGTATTCTATAGACTATTCCACAAATACCACATTGTTATAGTTGTGATGTTTCCCATTTTATATTTGTCTCCAAGACTTAAAGTAATGCCATTAATTTTTCATAGGGCTTTCTTAGGCAAGAAATATGCGGAAATGGTTCACCAATTATTTCCTCTGCAATACAGTCATCATGAAAAGCCTCCCTCTATATTCCATTTTTCCTGGCTTGATCACCAATATCAAGAAACAATTTGGTTGCTTTCAAGGTTGTCACTTTGTGAAAAGATAGTTGTAATCTCAGAACTATCCCCTCAATGTGGCATTTGTTCCACAAGTAAAAATACTGGATAAATCTCACACATTTTTGGCTTCATCTTTCTAATTAAAACTGAAAAAAAAAAACATTTTCAGTTTGGCAATCTTGAGGAAATGTGACATATTTATTAAACACTTTGACTCTTCGAGCTCTATGTGTATGATACAGATTGACAGATCCATAACTTTCATAAAGTTGCAAGGTTCTCATTCTCATATGCCAGTCCAGATTTCTCCAACAGTTAAAAAGTCCAAAAGAAGGGAACTCTATTGGATTGTACAGCATATCTTGGACATGGAATTTACAAAGAGCTGGAAAAATAATTTGAAATATTTTTAAAAGGCCAAAAAGCATGTTTCTCAAGTGCCAGGAATCCCTGTTGAAGAGAATTCTGGATTGATGAAAAACTCCATCATTTGGGACATATTCTGAATAAAACTGGCAGAGGAAGCAGTATCTCCTGTATCTGAACCCATTTTAGCAGAAAAATACTGTTTTCTGTACAAATAACCATGTGTGACATTTGTGCAGAATACATCTCTAAGTAGAGCACTTCCTGTGAAAGAAACAATTGCTTTCTCTATAAAAGAGGCATGCACACATTTTGTGCCAAATAGGTCACAAATATAATTTTCTGCAGAAAAAAAAATGTTTCTTGCACACAAATACTATTTTCCACACCAAAAAACCCAACAGATACATTTTATGTGCAATATGTTCTGAACTGTAATTAGTTAGAGAATAGGACAGAACTATGGACCTTCTAGAAGCTGGAGAAAATTGATAGAAGTTCTTGTTGCTTCTTTCCAAAAAGATCGTAGAAAAGAACTACACTGATATCAGACACTGCCCAGTACATTTAGAAAGGAACTACGCTTTCCGCACTTGGAAGTATCAATAGTGCCAAAAGACTACACTGCTCTGTGACCTGTTGTGATGGTACTTCAGTGCAGAATTATGACCATTTTGAACTGCAATAATTCATTTTTTTGTTTTATAGAGCAGAGCCACCACTATGTTCAGAACAAGCCAGCTCTGTCTGCTTCCTAATACAAAGTGCCTTATATTCTGCGAAAACCATCACAATTCTTATTTGCAATTTTCAAGTGTAGTTATGTTTTAAAATGCTACATGTAAAATAAATATCTAAATGTCTTTGCTTTAAAATTGTAAGTGGGACTTACATATACAAGAGTAACAACAAGTTCTAGTTCTGGACTACAAACCACATCTTGAAGAATTCAGACTTACAGAGCTTTAACTTTGACATAGCCCCTTACGTTTTTCCAACAATGTTAGAACAACGAGCAACAACACATAGAATCATATTACACATATTTAATAGTTACCTGAGAAACAATCACAACTTGGCCAGTTTCAGCATTAGCAGCTTGTACCATCCCTGTTACAGTGCTGTTGCCAACCGATATGCCTGATATAAGGCCACTATTGTTCACAGAAGCAATACTGGTATCGCTGATAGAGAAGATTATGTTGGACTGAGGCTGTGGTCCCCCCGCAGAGGTAATCTGTTGTTGGTAATGTATAAAAAAGCAATTATTGACAGTTACTAATTATACAAGATACATTAGTTTTATCTTCTGCTTTTAAACTACAGAGGATCTGGGCAAAATGTAAACATCTCTCTTCACCAATCCATGCCCCTCCCCAAAATACTCCTAAAACTTCAATAAGCCATCATGATACAAAATTATTTGTGAGCTCCTTGTTTAAAGCAAGTTAAAGCAAGTAGATTATCAAGCAAAATATCCAAAGTGCTTTGGAGGTGAGTCTACACAGACGTGTGTTTTCCATTTTAAGACATCCTAAACTCTCCAAATCTTGAAAAAAGGGGGAATTAAATATTTTGCAAAATTTCTTTACATGGAATACTTAAAAGCAGTATGATTGCCAGATTTGTATTGTCGAAGGCTTTCATGGACAGAATCACTGGGTTGCTGTAAGTTTTTTGGGCTGTATGGCCATGTTCCAGAAGCATTCCCTCCTGATATTTTGCCTGCTTCTATGGCAGGCATCCTCAGAGTTTGTGAGGTGATCTCACAACCTCTGAGGATGGCTGCCATAGATGCAGGCAAAATATCAGGAGAGAATGCTTCTGGAACATGGCCTTACAGCCTGAAAAACTTGCAGAAACCCATTGCCAGATCTTTTTTTAAAGGATTATTCCTCAAATTCTAGCATGCTTGTTTCTGAAAATAGACAATGAGGACCCCTGGAACTGACTATCAGTGATTACCTACACATTTTTAGCTTTAATGCACTATATAAAGAAGAAGATAGTCAGAGGTTGTTTTTCAGTGGCAATTCAGTACATGACAGTGTACAGCCTGAGTGTAAAACCATATAGAAAGAAATGGATAATGTGCCTAAATCCAACATGATGTTTGCGAAGAAACATTCATTAACATAATTTGTTAGTTACACCAGCAGGGCATGTCTGTTTTTTATGGTTCCAACAAGTAAACAACTGGTTGTGTATTTGAAAGTGTGATTAAAATTACTGTGCTTAATCAAGAACAAGCCATCTACAAGGAGTAGCAGAATGAAATTGCTAGACACTGGTCATAACTATTATCTATTACATTTACAGTAGTTGTTTTCTTAGAAATAATTAGTTCACAACAATCTTAGAAATAGCTCACTTGAATCACTGCACCTATTAGTAAGGTGACTTTTCTTGGTGTCAGTCTAAAAGGTGGAAAAACCTATAAGTGAACGAACAAGAATAGAAAATAAAAGTAAAATTAGTTCTAGTGGATTACATAACAATTTTATTAAACAATGTATCTTGCTGTTCATTTACTTTTTTGTTATCTGCCTTCAAGTTGACTCTGTTTATTGCAACTCTATCCAAGGTTTTCCTCTGGAAGTTTAGTTATAGTCAATTACCATTTGCTTTCTCTTAGGCTAGAAGAGGAGAGTGAGTTGTCCAATGTGATTCAGTTGTTTTGCATTAAGAGAAAGGTACGGATCCTGGGAAACTATAACTTGAGCATTCATGCCATAATGTAAAAACACCAAAGAAGGATATGGACCCTGGGAAACTATAACTCCCAAGACTGCAAAGCATGGAGACATGGCATAATAATAGTAATAATCGGTCTCTCCCAGCTTTCCCATGCAACACAGGCACAGACATATCAAGGAAGGAAGGGAAGGAAAGGACCAAGAAAGTCTATTAAAACAAATTGTTCTGGCAAAGTAAAAACTTGGAGAGCAAAAGGCAATGCTTTCCCTAACAAGGGTGCTTTTGGCTCCTCCCACAAATTGGGGAAACGTTTCATTGTAAACCTAGGAGCAACTAATGTTACCACATTACAGAAATGGCCAAACATCCAGAAGATTTTTTAAAAAAAATCCACTTCCCCATCACCTCTTGAAATGTTTTAAAAGAATGCTGGCCCTCATGCTTAAAAAACACAAAGAATGCTCTATCCTACACTCGAAGCCAAACTAATGTGATGACAAAAGTGGCTTCCCGGATTTTAAGTGTAGCACTCAGTGGAATTTAGTAAATGTGATGAAGTGGCTGAACAAACCACTCACATTGCCTTCTCCTTTTCCATGTGTGCTCCTGATATCTGGCCTGCTCCTCTTGATGATGAGATTTTTACTTGTAGTGAAGAATGTAATGGTAGGGTGGATTACCTTCTCTATGATGCATATAATTCTCACTTCTCAGTCCCTCTGCTCTTCCTCTCCTTTGAAATGCAATTCTTTAGTTTTCTGCCTTTCTTTGTGACTGCAGGTCTGCCAATTCCACAGCCTATTTTCCTCTTTTCTTTCTTTTTTGAATTTACTTTCTGGCCTCTACCAATTTCATACTATTGTTAAGTTTCAGCATTGTTCACAGATTGTACCTTTTCAGTATTCATCTTCATATTACTATAGCTTTCATAATGCATGTCTTCTTTATCTTCCCAATTCTTCCTATATCTCCTGCTTTTGTCAACAAGATTATCCTCCCTTTGTCTTTCAGTCCTCATCAGTCTTAACAAACAAAATTGAAACAGATTCCTGAACTCAAACTATACTGTCTCTTTTCTTTACACAAGATCTAAGCTCCTATTGCTTCTACATTATTAATAAAATATAAGCTGAGTACTTGGAAAACTTCAATTCCCACATTTCTGCTTAATGTTGTTGTCATTTTGTTTTTTAAAAAATGATAATACTATTTTCAGGAATATTAGTCATTTTGAAGAATAAATTCTTTTATTCCATCATAGCATGCAACCCCAGAAATGATTATCTAATAACAATGAAAATGTTTACTTCAATCTGCTGTAGAGCTGAACTGATTTTCTCTCCATATTTGTCAGTGACGGTAGCAGTAAGACTGGTTTGACCTATGGCAACACCATGAACTAGAAAAGCAGCAGTGTATTCATCAGAAACCTCGCTGAGGGGTCTGCAGTAAGAAAATACATTAATTAGATGCATGAGTTAATGTAAAAAGGAATAACAAGAATTTTTTGTAGCAGGAGTCCTATCTTGCATCTCTAGGTGTTCCTGGGTAATGATTAAGTTCTAAGCATACAAAGGGTTCAGTTAAAAGGACAGATGATGCTGGCTGAATTTTAAGTTGATCTTTAACAAAGATAGGTCATTTATATATCAGTAAATAATATTATCAATCACAGTGTGCTTAACAGTGCCGCTATGATGTTTGATACATCAAATGTATTTTAAAAATTGAAAGATTTAGAATTTGAACAATGCAAGACAAGAAAAAAACTTGATGAGAAGGCATGATAATCTGAAATTATTAATTTTATACACATGTCTACAAGATTATTTTTATTACACTCATCCAATTGCCATGACAAGTCCCGATAGTTATTTCTTCTCAGAATTCAACAGTTAAGGGCAGAAGCTGCAATTAGGTGTATTCAAAGATACTAAATGATCACACTAGCATTTAATGAAATGTTTTTACAAAACAAAAGGCTTAAATGTGATGTTGACAGTCTTTAAAATGAAAAAAAAATCAAGTTCTTGAAAGAAGTTTCAGGTCTGGGAATTATAACAAATTTTGGGATGCTGTCACAGTAAGAAGTCAAGAAGTGGTGGGTGACTTGAAAGCTGAGCGATCCAGAAGAAAAACTATTCATATAAGAGAACTGTTGTGAGTTTCCAAGTTATTTCTCATTTATGGTAACCCTATTACAGGGTTTTCTGGACAAGAGATGTTCAGAGGTAGTTTTGTATATGCCTTCCTCTGACTCTGAGAGAGTAAGGCTTGCCCAAGATCACCCAGTAGTTTTTCATGGCAGAGAAGGGGTTTGAAATCTAGTCTCCAAAATAAAAATCCATTAAGTTATAAAACTAAAGTCCCTTGTTCTTGTGACTTCAACAAAATGTCTAAAATATGGTCCTACATGGCCAAAACGGGGGGGGGGGGGGGGGGAGTGCCTTCAACATTTTTTCTTTTAAAAAGTGAGCTCTGTGGGAACATGCGATAGGTATGCCTGCCCAGATCTATAAATCCCTCTATAAAGTCATTTTATTTTAAATCTGAACTATTTTTGCTGTCGTGTAAACAAGCAATTGTTTCACATAGCATTTTTCTAATCAACCCATCAGTATCTACAGACTTTTTAGAATGTTATTTCACTTTTATTAGTAGCATTCCAAGCGAATGCATTTTGCTCCTTTATAGTCCTGACCACAGCAAACATGTTAGAAAACACAGGAATGTAAAAATAAAATCAATGCAGATTATTATAATGAAATAATATACTATCCCTAACACATTATTTTATTAGATCATATTATAGTATTCATGATCTAGTATTAATGCATATATTACTACTTTTTATAATGAACACACACTATTATTATGACCCTTCTGCAAATTCCTTGTTATTTTTGTTTCTCCTGCATATAACAGGGTGCAACAAATTAAAATAGCACTTACTTTAAGGAAACAATCTGAGATGCTGCATGAAGGTTTAAGTTCATGAAAGAGAAGTATTTAGTTGGAAAGTACTTTTTGGAAGCATCCAAAACTCTGACAAAGGCTTTAACTTTTTTGCCAATTTCCACCTGCAATAAATTTGATCATAAGTAATTGATTTTCCTCAGAAAAAAAAGAATGTTCTGTTTATCAACAATTTTATCAATACTTTACAATGATCAAGTTACTAATGTTGGGATCAGAACTATATTATGGAATTTTAAAAAAGCCAAACTTGTTCCTCTCTAAAAAACCATATTTTCACAATGTAGTTTATGAACAACCAATCATCTTTGTTATAGGTGGGATATCTGAAGGGCTGAATTGTAGCTGAAGATTTTTGAGAAAGAAAAGAGTTTTTGTGCATTTTGAGACTAGCTCTGACTTAGTGAGAGCAACAGTTGAAAAGAGAAACAGCTGAAAAGAGAAACCTCGGAAATCTTCAACCTGTTAAATGAGAATGCTTGTCAGAGGTTTAGTTTGTCAGAGGTTGTGTCTGAAAACACTGGGAGCCCTTAGAAATGAAGACTTAGACCAATCTATGAATTTGCAATTGCGTGGCTGAATTCATGGTTCAGTTCTGTTTACAAGTTATGCTAACTTCCAAGTTTCTTCAACATTGGGGTGTATGTGTTTGTGTGCAGGTAAATTTGAACTCAAAGGCAGATAAAATATGGATTCTGACAATTCTTAAAGTCTTCCAGACCCCTGAAAAAAACGTATTTTGGAGGGGAATGAAAGTTATGTTGAAACTACACTCCGGGGGGGGGGGGGGGGGGGGTCAAGGCAGCCTGAGGTAGCAATTTGATGTCATAATTTAAAATAAACAATTACAATTTCAACCAAACAATTAAAACATGCATTATTAAAACTTTAATCAAAATCACACCATCCAGATCATAATCCAAGGCCGTTCCATTTGCCAATCACAAATCACCACTGAGAAGGCTCTGTCTCTCGTCCCCACCGATCGTGCTTGAGAAGGAGTTGGGACCGAGAGCAGGGCCTACCCAGACCATCTTAACCAACCCACTATCTGGGATGAACCCTACAGAGAACTACTCCTTGTGCAGAATGTCTCATACCTCCAATATAGTAAGAAATTATACTAACCTTGTCAACAACTCCCAGATGTACTTCATATATATCAGAAACATATATCTCAGCTTTAGCAACGGTAGTAGACGCAAGGCATAAGTCATGGATCATTACAGACACTGAACCTGGATATAATGGATGCACCTAAAACATACAGAATGTAATTCTTAACAGTTTGTTTTTCTCCTACTTAAAATGGAATCAATTGTTCTTAAGAGAAACCTACAAATGGGGCACTGAAAACTACAGACTGATGACTATGAAATGGTAGTGTAGGTCTTGCATTCATGTGGCAGCTCTGATCTGGCAATGAGAATCCAGGTTATGCTGTGATTTCCCAAAATATTTTCTCCTTTCCCCCTTGCACTGGAAGGCTGGAAGGAGAGAACTTTGCAGGAATGCACAGTATAAGCCTGGATGTGGAACTGGCAAAGTAATAGAATTAATATTTGAAGATATTCAAAAATCAGTTCAAAGTGAGTTTCCCTATGAGAGAGAATATGCAACTGACAAGAATCTTCAGTTTGGGAATTCTTCTGTGTAAAATTTGCACATGGCTTTTTTTTTTGCACTAAAAGCAGCATTTTTAATGTGGGACACAACACTTAACAGAAAGGTACCTAAAATGTATTAAAATGCAATTCTTAACCATTTGGATTTTGAATTCCTTAAAATAGAACATGCTTTTGTTAAGAGTGAAAACAAGAAATGGGGGACCAATACTGTATACTACGTACTGTTTTTCTGCTATAGATTAGCTGTCCTTGCCAAGTAAATCTATAAAATATATTTAAACAGTGAGAATTAGTGCAAAGGGCTGTAGCTAGCAATTGCACTAATGGATCTTTATGTAGTGGCTAGTCTCAAGTCCTGTATTCCTTCTCTGATTCTAGTCATACAAAAACAAAGCACAACTCATAGAGGGAAAAGTGCCATTATTTTGTAAAAAGACAATGCTAAGAAAGAACAATCAATCCTCCCACCTCCACATAACCAATCAGCAGTATTTTATTTTTAATGATTCCTCATGAATTAATAGCACCTTACCTTAATGATGAACCATTTAACATTTCAGTGAACAGTTAATCGCAATGATATTTTGATATACTTTGCAATGTAACAGAATTGTCTACAATGCCATGAAACTATTCTTTTAGTATCAGCTGCAACAATAGCTGAACTGTGAAAGCAGATATATTGTACTAAAATGTAACAATTGCTAAAAGCTTTTGTCTAATTCTACTACTGGAAGTCAAGAGAAAAATCAAAAGCAGTACAGCTCAAATTGGCCAATTATTTTTCTCTCTCTCACTTCTCAATTAAATACTAACTTCTAAAACAAACATTACTTTTCTTATTCTTTTTTTAAAGGGAGACAATAGGTATAGATAATGGACTGTCACTATCCCCAATATTTCCAAGGAGTAAAATTATTTATAATTTGGTTACCTACGCATACAACCTTTAACAAATACTCAGAGAAACAAAATTTTACAAAGGCTCTTTGTGCCTTTCCAAAACTCCTCCTTTCCTTCTCATCCTATTTCTACCCGTTTAGCCACATCTACATTGAAATGGATGGCAAAGAAGGGATGGAGAAACAAAAACATTTGGTGTCACATTTTGTAGCAGTTCATCTACAGTAAACAATGCAATAAAGCTTAAACTGGGAAAAAGAAAATTCTACACTGGATCTCATTGCAGTTATATAGCAGCTATCTCTCGAATTCCCCACTGATCATGTGAAAACAGCAACACAGAGAGAAAAGGTGAGTATGTGTTACACATTAATAAGCAAAGATTTGTAAGTTGATGACCAAACTGGAAAGCATAAGAAAAAAGAACAGAAAAGTTCATGGTTTGATTTTTTTCAGAAAAGTTTTCAAATTGGCTCGATTTACTTGAAAATATTTATGTCAATTTATGAAAAGCTTAGTTAACCTGGTTGTTTTATTTGTTAGTTCTAAACAAAAAAAGTTGAAACATTATGTGTGTGAAATACAGGAACCTATTACTTTTATTCCATGTGATTTCTGTCTCTGATATCAAATTTGCTGTTAAAGAAATACACATCGACATTGTTAACTGAGATACATATAGCTCGAGAAGTAAACCTCAGTGGGAAATCTAAGATTATTTGAATACAACATGGTTTAATGCTTCTCCAAATCTACTTTGCAGAAAACTCTGATGTTTAAATGATTATCCTCTGCACTGAGAAGAATATTTTTGCTTTTTGAGACTTACCGCAACACGAGCTCGAGCTTCCTCATAAGCCACTTTTACAATGTTGACAATGCTGGTATTAACTGAAAAATATCCAGAACCCTCCATGATGAGCAGTTCAGCCTGCCAAGAAAAGCATAGACCATATAATGTATATCACATTCACATTTCATTCTACTACAGAATATATAGGTTGGGGGGAGGGGGGTTGGACAGGGGAACAGTCTTTTACCTTTGTACCTTGGTGATTATAGATGGTCACTTCTTTAGGACTGACTTTTACATCTTCCACAAGTATTAGTTCAATAGTTGCAGATACAGGTGTAAGTGGTTCATACTGCAAGGAGTCATGCAGTGCAGATAATTAAAAATTAATATTTTGAATTTGACATGTGAGAAAACACTTTGTAACATGTATAGAGAGGCAAACAGACAATAAAAGAGGAAGAAACAGAAAGCTTCATTGAAACTAGATGCACAAATGATGACTAACTTGCCATCATTGACTACTTTATTTTCATAGAACATGTTTAAATATATCACATTTATGTATGCCTCTGTGTGTGCATATACTGTATGTGTCTGCATGTTGCCAGTTGACTTATGGTGACCCCTACTTTCATAGGTGACTTGAAGGCACACACACATACATATTCAATCAAACTGATTGCTGTCCTCTTTTCCATCCTCTCTTTCCATGGTCAAACTTCAGATCCGAAGTGTGAGCAGAGATAAATGAATGATGCCATAAAAAAATTATGTTTTGAAGCAAAAGCATAAAGTTCAGTAATGTCATTAGTAATACATAGGTAATTCAAATTGTCTTTTAATGAGGGCACACATGAATTGCAACTACAAAGTGCAACCTTCCAATCTTACAAAAGATTCAGTTTTCAAATATGTGACTAAATGTCGTACTGTATACATTCAAGCAGTAGGAAGGTTGCAACTAGGGAGTGGAAAACATTATTTTGAATACACATGTTCTAAGATTCATTTCCTGGAATCTCCAGGTTGGGAAAGGAAAGGCACCTACCTGTCACCTAAAGAGTGCTTCAGCAGTGTCAGCAATTTTGAGTTTGATGGAAAAATGACATATTGCTATCTTCCTACCCATGAGGAGCTAATTTATTCTAGCAGTGGGTCAGGGCTTGATGAATAAGGTGACAAGTGTGTGTGTGTGAGGGGTGTTTTTGGTATATATGAAAATAGACACTTTTGTATGTTTCTGATTTATTTTAAAATGTGTTATGAATTGATTTTAATTCCTTTTAAATTTTATTGAAAACATTTTTAACTTATTGGGCTTGAAAGTCACCTTGAGTCCTAGACTTGGGGCGCATCCAGACAGCCCCTTTAAAGCGGGATTTCCCACACTTTCAACTGGACTGTCTAGATGATAGTCCACAGAAAAATGAATTCATTCACCACAAACCAGGAAAATACTGGTTTGTCGCAAATTAATTTATTAGTGGGTTTATTCCGTGCCTTCTTGGAAGGCGTGGGACAAACCCACTACTTCTGCTGTCTGGACTGTCCCCTCTAAAGTTCTGGACTTTTGAGGGGGCAGTCCAGACAGTAGTCCTGCATTCTTCCAGGCTAAATTAGCCTGGAAAACAGCAAAGACACCAACCCTCTCCCCAAAAACTCTTTTAAAAATAAAAGAACTTACCCGGCCTCCATTAGTGTGGTGCCAGAGCTCTCCTGGCACATAGGAATGATGCACCAGGAGAAAGGGGGGGGGGAGGAGAAATCACTCCCCCCCCCCCCCCCCCATCACCTGCTACATCATTCCAATGAAGCAGGAGAGCTCCGGCACCAAGCTAATGGAGGCTGGGAAAGTTCTTTTATTTTTAAAAGAGGTTTTGGGGAGGAGGTTAGGGTGTCCAGGTGTTCTCCTAGAAGGTTCCAGGAGCATATCTGGACACCTGCCCCAGAAAGCATGCACTTTATGGGGCATATGTGGATGAGGACCTGGGAACGTTTGGGTTTTTAAAATGGGAATGATCCCTGTTTAAAGGACTGTCTGGATGTGCCCTCTGGGAATAGTGGTGTATCAAATAAATAATAAAACTATGGATAACATTATTTTAAATAGTGCACATGTAAAATCCACAGATTTTAGAGACCATCTTTAAAATGCATAATAATAATTTAAAGGTGAAACAACATCACAAACAATGAAGAAATAAATGACACGTTTGCCTTTGTTCCATAGATAATTTTTTGCTCAAAGTTCGAACCTGGGTGTTCCATCTGCATGCAGAAAGGCATCTAAATCCAGTTGTTCTGAGTTACTGTTTTGCTGTTAGCAACTTTTTACTTGAAACAATTAGCATTTTAATTATTGCAATAGTAATCTATCTTGAATGAACAATCATTTTACAAAACTGAGAACAATTTCAAAAACAGTTTACAGGAATGATTAGGTGGACAGGACAGGAGGTTAAAACGAAGTCGAAATTCTCACCGGAGTCAATAAAGAAGTTTGTTGGACTTATTACAGGCCTCTGGATAATCATCATTGAGTTTCATTTTGGACTAGTACCAACTGAAACCACTAATTTATTCCCCAATAAAATCAGAAATGCATTTCCTTTGCAATAACATCTGCATTAATTATTTTAATATGAAAGATAAAATTTTACTTTTTAGATAAGTGAAAGTGAAGACCAAAGACTTGTTTAGAATGAGCATTCAATGTATAATAATTTATTTAAAATATTGTAAGGAATGGGGTGGGAGTGGGGAGTAAAGCTCTAAAATTAGGTCCTCAAAAAAGTGTTATTTCTTGCCCACCTCTCCTTCTATTATGATGAACATTTTAAAACATTACTAAACTATATCAAATTATATTAAGGAAATGGCAATAGCAAATATACATCATTGCACTATTATATGAAAATCTTAAAGAAAATGTCATTACTGGTTTTTTCACTTCATTGGCAATGAGATGAAAGTGTTCATATCCTACTGCAGTGGCAGATATAGTCGTTGTTCCAGATTTATGATGAACTAAAACAGTTTGCAAACCTAAGAAAAAAAGGAGAGACAAAATTGGAAAAGCAGTACTTGTGGTATGGTTATTCATTGATTTACAGGAGCATGGAGGTCAACTTTTCAAATTTTACTCACCCCTCTACTTTTCATAGACTCTTGCACATTAAAAGCATTTTTTGAGACAAATATTTATTTCTTCCAAATTCTGACACTGTATAGCAGGAAAAGCTATGGTGGGGAGGTAGACCTAAATAATTTTTTGGACCTGGCACTAAACCCTCAAATTATAATAAATGCAAATAAACAAAATGATTATGTCACAGTGTACCTTGCATTTTCTTCTCACTGCTTCCATGATCTTTCGGAGTCATTTCTAGCATCATGCTGTCCTCTATGCTTGCTAATGAATATTTTGCAGATTCCCAGACAATATTAAGGGAAGTAAAATTATCAAATTTACGCCCCTGTTGATCATAAACCTCCAGCTCTAGTACTGGATTGCGATAAGTTGAGACAGGAACCTGCAACAGAAATAGTTTTCATTTATGTGTAGAATCAAAGGAAGTTATTGCGTATTCTAATCTAACAGTCTAAATCAGTGGTTCTCAACCTGTGGGTCCCCAGATGTTTTGGCTTTCAACTCCCAGAATTCCTAACAGCTGGTAAACTGGCTGGGATTTCTGGGAGTTGTAGACAAAAACACCTGGAGACCCACAGCTTGAGAACCACTGGTCTAAGGGTTTTTCTCCACTGTATTGTTAATGCAGTTTGAGACTAATTCTACTGTCATGGTTCGATGCTTCGGAATCCTGGGAATTGTAGTGTGGTGAGGCATCAAACTTTGGCAAAGAAGGCTAAACATAAAACTACAAAGCTTATGATTTAATAGGATAGAGTTAAAGTGGTATCGATCTGTATTAATTTAACAATGTACATGTACTCTTAGTTATGGTTTAAAAATGTTTTATAAGGATTATGGGATGAAACCATCAAAATTGCTATTGTAGTAGCTAAAGGATAGCTATGAAGTAAAGTCTACCTTCTTTCTTTACAAACTTACCCCTTGCTTGTTTTGGTGAAGAAAAGGACAGGAGAGACCTAGTTCAGGATTTGTATATATAGGTGACAAGGTGAATCGGGAAGGAGTGGCACAGATCAACCTCACAACAACAGATTCAACAGCTGGAAAAGGATTCATAACTGTGCGCTTGTTTCCGATTGTTAATGATATTATCTACATGAAAAATATGAGAAACCATTAAAAGAGCAAACAAAGGTTATGTTTAGAAATGTTTCTTTGATGGTAGTAAATAATGAAAGCCTCCTTTTTCATGCATAGTTCAAAGAAAAAAAATTAAGGCAACATGATGTTACATTAATAGCCTGCATTGCTAAAAAGATTAAATGCCAGTATGGTGCACCTTCCTTCAGAAGAAGTTCCAGTCCATTATCTTGACAAAAGTTCCATGCTTTTTCCTGTATTATCCAATTTAACATAGAAAAAAATCTTCTTTTGAAACAGATGGCAGAGCTCTCATTTTTCTTCAAGAAAAGCAAAAACCACAATAAACAACAATAAACAAAGTTTATTTCTGAGCACAATGTGAAGTGTCATAAAACTCACACAGGAAAGGTCCTCCTTTTGGTCCACAAGCTCTGTTGGTGGGAATACAAGAGAGGGCCTCCTTGGTGGCCGTACCTTGATTCTAGATCTCCTCCTCCTGCTTTTGCTCCTTATTTATACCCTGCTTTTCCTGTCCACAACAAAGACTCAAAGTAGCTCAGGAAGCCAGAATGGCCCCCTTTCTGCCTTCATTCCTGCTGCAAGCTAAAACCTTTCTTTTCAGACAAGCTTTTTAAGAATGCGCCAGAGGGTGCTGTTTATAGTGTTTTAATTACATTAATTGTTTTTACTGGTTTTATGTAATTTTGATTAATTTTAACAATTTTAGGGTTGGTTCTATTTTAATATTTATATGTTGTAGGTTTTAAATTGTATTGTCTTTTAACACTGCCCCTGACAAACTTTAAGAGTAGACTTCTTACTCAACCTCACTCTCCAGGAACAAGGACTTAAAGAAGCCATTCCAGAGCCCTATGCTGCACCAGAAGATACATGCTGCAGAATAGTTTTCCAGTGCATATAACACCAATTAATTATCAAGGGATTATTACTCAGAAATAAGGAATAATATTTAAACCCCTGGCCATGTATGAAGATAGAGACCTTCATTCTAGATAGAGGAATGAATGTATAGTCCTGCACTGCTTTTATTCGCCATCAGATTGACTGTGATTTATGGTGAGTCTATGAATGAGAGATCCCAAGTCATCACCTGCCTTCTTCAGGTCTTGCAAACTCAGGGCCATGTCTTCCTTCATTGAATGAATAACCTGTTGTACGTTTTTCGCCTTTTCCCATTGCCTTTTTTTTTTATCAAGCATCATTAGCTTTTCCAATGAATCAGGTTATCTCAGAATATGTCCGAAGTACAGAAACCTCGATTTAGACATTTTTTCTTCTAGTGAGAGTTCAGACTTCATTCATTTGTCTTTTTAGCAGCCCATGTATATCCATAGAACCTTTCTCCTTTACCCCATTTCAAATGTAGTGATTTCTATCTTGTTAGCTTTCCTGTCTGCTATTATACTGTCACACAGACCACTAAAATTTTGAACAATTCCTGTAAATAAGCATATTCAAAGAAACTTTTAATATTGCCGAACATTATTGGGCGAGTTGTCCAGATATATTAGCTAGCCATGAATGTTTTATTTTGCTATTGCATGAGATTATATTTATAATTGCATGCTCTATCTGTAAATTGTTGAAATGTCTAGAAGACACAACTTTGTCACCTCCCCGCCCTCCAATATATATGTAGAACTTTAGAGGGGAAAATCCAATAATTAAGTCAAATGGATAGAAAAGCAATGGATTGATTTCACAGTCTGGTGAAAATAAACAGTGGTCTTATATAATCCTTGTAATATTCTGAACTTTCTAATACTTTTTAATGACATTAGCATACTGTAAAAAATACTTGCAACTTTAGCGTAATTTAAGATTGTTTAATTCTCAACAGTCATTTCAGACTCATAAGAATACATAAAGAACAGAAACCAATGCATGCATTCAGGAATACTACTGGGTTACTATTTGCACTGCAAACTTCAAAGGTTAGCTGCCTACAACAATGGTTTTTCTCCATTACTGGGCCCTTATAATGATGTTAAACAACAGTTATCACATGAATTTGTCTCACTTACTTGTTCACCCAGGGCTCTGCAAGATGCCCTGACCCCGTGCTGGAAAGGGCTCCTAGGTATTGGTGGTTCTACCAAGGATAAGCCAGTATTCTCTGGAGGTTCAGCACTAACTTCCCTGAAAAACTTAGATGGTTCTTGAACCCAAGGTCTGGGTCCACCTTCAAACAGTATATCTTTGGAAGAACCCAAAGTTACCAAAGCAGAAGCAACAGGATCGATAGTCTAAAGGGGGGGAAAGCACTGATTAAAATATTACCGATAGAACTAATGAAATTTATTCATATCAAACCTTTCTCTCATGACAGCCTGTACGTTTCATCTATATAAACAGGAAGGCCTTATAGATATTTTCGCTGATGTAACATAGTGATTGTTTTAGCATTTCTTGTGTGGAGCTCCTGGTGACACAACAGGTGAAACCCTTGTGACGGCTAACCTGCTGACAGAAAGGTTGACGGTTTGAATCCAGGGAGTGGAGTGAGCTCCTTCCTGTCAGCTCCAGCTTTCTTTTCAGAAGCCTCCCACAGGATGGTAAAACATCTCAGCATCTCCTGGGCAAGGTCTTTGCAGACAGCCAATTCTCTCACATCAGAAGCAACTTGCAGTTTCTCAAGTTGCTCCTGACATGAAAAAAAAAGTATTTCTTGTTGCTTTTGTCATATTATTTACCCCTATTCAGTGTTTTGACCTCCTCAGGGAGGAATAGCTTGATAAAAATATTTTAAATGTTTTCATATCATAACAAATACCTTCAGTAAACAAGGAAATGTATGTATTAATAGCTTGAAAACGTAATGCAATAGTACAATTAAAAAGAATTCCAAAAGCAGGTATACTTAATCTAACTGAAAATATATTTAGCTGTCAAAATAAGCATCATGTATTGAACAGACTGCTGCAAGTACATATGCTTTACCATTTTAACACATCATCAAGTTAAATTCATTTTCCTACAATTGCTTTGGAATGAGGTATGAAAATGAGGTGATATCAGAAGCCTCTAATGGAATATTGGAACAAAACTTGCATTGATTTCCTAGCTATGGCACTAAAGAATCTTTCTGCAAGGCAGGTGAGCTATTTCATACTCACTTATCTGATAAGCTTCACCGATTAAATGAGGCTTACTTCTGAGTAGGGATGCAAGAGAATGTAGATTATTCATATTTTAAGTGTTCTAACTTTATTCGATTTTTCCCAATTTCATGTTAATTGCCTGGCTGTTTGAGTATTTCTGGCAGGTGATGATAAGAAAGCCCTCAAGCTTTAAAATATTTTGTAAAGATAGCATATTCCTATGTTGTTACAATCCATCCACAATATCAAGATGCATACTTTATTTTATTTAGACACCAATGGAAATAATTAGAAAGGCAGAACTTTTAAATATATGCCTTGACAGCATTTCTCTTGCACAATTAACTGTAAACTATTATTTTTTTAATGAAGTTTATGTATAACAGTTTAAATAAACCAGTTAATCCTTACTACACCCTCAGAATCAAACAGAAAATGGGGACACTGACATTTTGAAGGACTCTATTGTTTCAGTGGGGTATTCTTTTTAGATTTAGGCCTATGGACTTGCCTAAATGGCTAATATTTTCATGATTAAAGCTGAAAATATGAAAAATACATTTAGTAGTTCCCATATTACTGTACTTTCGATATATTCTTAAATTACCTAAA
This sequence comes from Anolis sagrei, assembly GCF_037176765.1. Taxonomy (NCBI): domain Eukaryota; kingdom Metazoa; phylum Chordata; class Lepidosauria; order Squamata; family Anolidae; genus Anolis; species Anolis sagrei. Next base: position 63,322,301 of record NC_090022.1, on the reverse strand, counting down.
CATTTTGTTATGACTTAAATTTTGCTTCTGATTAGATGCATGACTATTAATCAGTATAATATTTTCAATCATGAAAATCACTTTCAACATAGAGTTTAGAAAAGCAGATGGCCTATTGCATTCCCATTACTGGTCTTTATTTTTAACACGTTATCATGTACATAATAACAAAGCTTATGCAATCAATATAACAAGCATAATATCTGGAAATCTGTGTTCCTAATTTAAAACTTGTGTTACTTGAGTCTATTGGATATTTTTGGTCATTTGACTCTATGAAAAGGTCAGATTTTTAATAGTTATTAATTGTCTAAAGGCAAAACTTTTGGTATTAAACACCGTTCCCTGTGTGAGTAATGAAAAGGTTCATTAAAGACAAGACAACAGTGAAACAACCTTAAACCAGAAGACTGAGTCTGAAAATAAATCACCTTTGGAATGGAGATCTGTCTGCAATAACAACAGTAAGCTTTTGTTTATATATGTGGGTTGCAAGTGGAGAAAAAAAAATGACCAAAAGCAGAAGTTGCAATGCAGTAATTCACAAAAGAGTCGTAACCCTATTTCAGAGGGTTCTTTCCAAGTATATCCCAGTCTGAAACAACTACTTACAGTTCACAAAGATAATTGGGACTCATATAAGTACTAAAACATCATACCTAATTCCAAAGGAGTAAGAAGCACATCTGTTTATGAAAGAAACCAGAAAATCTTTGGCTGAGACTGAAGAGTTGTCAAAATACAGATATCAAGAGGGAAATAAAAGCACATGTATGTCTTGGAATGAGTGACAAAATCACTCCACTGGAGTGATTTCCCCCAGTCTACTTAGTTTTGGGTGAGCTAAGCATGACTGAAAAATTGAAATAAGAGAATAAACAAAAAGTATAGACTTATTACAAAAGAGACCAAATTTCAATTCCTGAGTATACTAAAGCCAACAAATATTAGAAAAATTAGGGAAGCAAATTCTTGCAGTATAGGATTTATTTCCACACATTGGTGGCACAGCGAGTTAAACCACCAAGTTGCTGAACTGCCAGACCGAAAGGTTGGCAGTTCGAATCCAGGCAGCGGGGTGAGCTCCCATTGTTAGCCCCAGCTTCTGCCAACCTAGCAGTCCAAAAACATGCAAATGTGAGTAAATCAATAGGTATTGCTTCTGAGGGAAGGTAATAGACCTCCATGTGGTCATGCCAGCCACGTGACCTTGGAGGTGTCTATGGACAACGCGGGCTCTTCAGTTTAGAAATGGAGATAAGCAATGGGGCCCCCACCCTCCAGAGTTGGACATGACTAAACTTAATGTTGGGGAAACCTTTACTAAGCATGACTAGGCTTACCTTAAGTGGTAGATAAGAAGCTATGGTGATACGTGCACTGAGGTGAACATGATCATGTGTATAACTGACTACAAGTTCAGTGTATCCTTGACCTTCAGCTTTAACTTTGACCCCACTGCAGAACTCAAGAGTAGGCTTCAACCTTCCTATCAATAAAAGTAAATATGGTGTTATATACAATATTTCTATTACAACTTTCTTTTAAGAAATTACATGTCAATAAAAAAGTATTTCAGTTTAATTTGGACAACCAAACCATAAATAGCAAGTTAAAAGAAAGTCAGAAGAAAAGCAGACAAAACTGTTCTTTACATAGTTTATAAAATAGTAGTATTCAAGATGGATATATGCCTTGTGACAAAACTGGAAAGACCTCAGGATTTTAATTTTTTCCCCATTGTTTTTTTTTATATATATATAGAAAGAGAGAGAGAGACTGAGTTCAATTTTTTTAAAACATAATTAGATCATAGCAAGATTGCCTCGCTGCTATATCAAAAAGATACATAAGTATATACATTGCCTGAATGAAAGGGAAAAGAAAATGCATACAAACAATCTATGCATTCAAGAGAAATTCCACTACATAGTATATGGGCCATTCCCAAGTTGTGAACAAGACAGGTTCTGAATGAAAAGTTGGAACAGGTACTTTAAAAAGTGCAGCCCCTGTGGTGTTTGTTTTGCTGTCTGTGCCTCTGTTCAGAAGATTTCACCTCACTTTCTGTCCCTGTGATACTTGGATTTTTTTAAAAAAAAGTTTGTTGTGGAAACAAGGATTGGCGAGAAAAATTCAGCTGAAACACCTATTTCCCATGATAACTCTTTCAGGAGTGAATTCCCCATTCCAGGGATAGATTTCTCTCACTTCATGTTGTGTCATCCCTGCTCTGATGAGTCAGATGGGACTGCCTGCATATTATGCACATACAGTTGATGGCAATGACTTTTGTGCTCAGGTTTTGTACATCAATAAAAAAAGGTTTTGTCTGGTATGAAAAAGGTTTTTTTTAATAAATTCTTAAGAATTTTTGAGGCCATAGTATATAAATAATTTATTGATAAAGAAGGTCTGACATGATAAATAAATAACCATATACTTTTGTTATGCAACTTCTAATTGTTCCTTGAGAGCCAGAGCCTTATCTTTTAAGGGATTTTTCTCCTTAACTGTACTAGAAAAATTAGGCTACAGCATGTGTTAATTTTAATAAGAAACATGTAAATATTTGCTATTGAGAAAATAAATGTTAATGTATCAGAAAATAGACCACACATTTGCCTTTGTTTATTTTGAAAGCTGAAGCAAATGAATTAATTGAAATTACCTTCCAATTGGCTAAACACACCATGGTTCTCAACATCAACCACTAAATCAAAATGTGAGCAGTCACTCAAGGTGACCATCTGACTGGTTTCCCCATTCATTAGGCCATTTATTCTCAGAGGCAGTTCCAGTATCTCACCCACACGAGCCTCAACTTGACATGGTGTGAATTCCATGCTACTGGGTTCTGTCACATAGACCTATGAAACAATAATGAGATCAGACACAGAGGCCAAGCAAGAGATAATAAACAAGATTTGAAGTAGAAAATCTGAAGACTGAAAAAATGTCATATTTTTACAGCATTAATTGCCCAAAGACAAAACTTTTGGAATTCATTTTTTAAAACTTGCATATCATAAAAAAATGTAGGAAACACTGTTATAGTCAGAAATTACTTTGATATATAAGTCTCTCAAAACTCTGGGGACACACTTTGGTCAAAACACTTCATGCATTACAAAAATGATTACAAAGAAGCAGATTCGTTCTTTTTTTTTTACTTCTCAGAAGACTAGAGCTTGGAAAATTATTAAGAGAAATAAATATAATAACATGCAGAAGACATCCACAACATATCAAAAGTGAGAGGATTTTCAGGTGGAGCACTTCAATATGTCATTATATTCATTTTAAATATGCAATTTTCCAAAAAGCAAATGTAGGAAATTTTGAGAAATATGTTTTTGTGAGCACCTAGGGAAAACACCTTAAACCACTAAGCAGACAGTGGAAGAATAAACAATTTTCCAGGAAAGGTCAAAAATAGTTCCTGGACCATCTATAGATTTCAGTTTTGACATACAAAGATGATAGATAACGTGTGTGTGTGTGTGTGTGTGAATTTATCCTTCTTTCTTTGATTCTTTGATTCTTCAAATCTCTGAAATTTAGACTGTTTTTTTTTTACTTTCTCATTTTGTGGAGGGGAGATACTTCCAAAGGTGTAAGATAACAGCCATGTTTTAATATTTGAAAGGATGTCACCCTGAGAAGGGTGACATCCTTGTTTTCTGCTGATCTAGAGACTAGGACATGGAGCAATGGATTCAAATCACAGGAAAAGAGATTCTATCTAAAAATTAGGAAAAGTTTTGTGATGCTAAGAGCTCTTTGACAGTGGAATATGCTGCTGCCTTGGAGTGTGGTGGTCTCTTTATCTGGAGGTTTTTAAACAGAGGCTGAATGGCAAACTGAAAGAAGTGCCTTGATTGTGTATTCCTTTATAGTAAGAGAAAGGACTTAGGACCTCTTCACACGGCCCGGGGTGGGGGTGGGGGTGCCATTGTGCTGGCAATTGCTGGCAAAAGGGAAGGCACGTAGGGTGCCTCATGGTGCCCGTGCACCCTCCTTTCCCTGTCATTTGGTGGGAATGGGAAAAGACACATTGACACCATATCCCTGTCCCCATCATATGGGAAAAAGGCATTACCCCCATCATATGGGGTAAAAGAGAGGAAAGTATGGGTAGCTTCACTTTCCTCTCAATGGTGCAGGAAGAAGCCCCTTTCCCCTCTACTTTGGGAGGAATGTGGGCAGGGCCTGCCATGCATCATCTGATGGTGCTCAGCAGTCCCCTTCCAGGCTGCGAAGAAAAGTGGCAAAACAGGGCTATTTAGCCCTGTATGAAGAAGTCCTAGATGGTCCTTGTGCTCTCTTCTAGCTCCATGATTCTATGGATCACTATTTCAATAAATAGGGATTTAAAACAGTGAAAGTGAATCATACGGACTGATGGTTGCATGCTGCTCACATAAGGTCTTTTCTTTCTACTAGAAAAGTGGAAGTTTCCTGCACACCATGGAACATATATGCGGTGCTGCCCTGCCCACTAATGACCTGCCTATTAAAATGAATGAGGATGCTTGAACATGCTGAAGGATTCAGGCATGCTTGTCAGATCATTATGGATTGCGGGGAAACCTCCTATGACATATTTTCTTTGTTTGGAACTGCAGTCTCAAGCTGAAGATTAGCAGATGCTTGAACTGTGTGTTTGCATTTTATTCTGAGCTATCATTAAAGACACCATCACAGATGGATAGCAACATTTCATAACAACTGCTTGATCAAAGATTTCATTTGGCGTGTCTAACTTTTAAAGCCATCTGTCTACTGCTTCAGGTTAAATTGCGGACCATATGGTATGGTGTTAAAAATGTAATCCTCATGAAACTTATAGACTACTTGCATAACCTGATAATCAAGGTCAGTAGACAGATGCTTGCTTCAAATGCAAGATGCAAAGCTTGAGCAGAGACAGTTAAAATCGTAACTTGAAGCCACATATTTCATGTAATGCTTGTTCCTGCGAGTTCAAATGGGATGAAAAGCACTCCTACTGCTATGTGCTCCGAATCATGAATCGGAGAGCAACATTTTAATTAAACACATCATTTCTGAGCCTCATGCAGGCAACTGTCATTTGCTAAAAAGAGACATCTTTGGGACACAACTATTGCACAATCATGTGAGATTGGAAACTAACCACTGCCTTGGTTTAATAACGATTTAACAGGCAGGAAAATATTTCAATTTCATATTTAACCACTGCACTAAATGTCCATTTAAACTACATTCGGTGGGATAGAAATACTGCTTAAAATAAAAGAAGAGTAAACTAATTTACATTTACAAGATATCAGGAATGTAATTTGTGCAGTAGTTATGGTGAGCTTACTCATTTAATTCTCTTAAATCCCAAGAATTTTGATGGCAATGCCTTAGGCCTCTTTTTTTTTTTTTTTTTTTGCCTGTAGCAAACTGAGCAGAAGTACTCTCCAGTTTTCTACCTAAATTTTGAGCATCACTACCATATTTTCTTGGATCTGGTACACCATCAAATGTAATGCGGACCTCAATTTTCAAAACCCTGAAACTCCCAAAAGTATTTGCTGGTGAATGTAATGTGCAGTGGCAAAAATACACTCTTTGTAATTTGGTCAAAAAGGTGTGCATTACAATTTTTGTCTGCTTAGAATATCTTAGGACACCAAATCTTCCAGTAATTGAAAGAAAAACCAGAGAAACAGAAAGCCCTCAAGGAGCCTCTACTGTTTTTTCAGTGTCAACTTCTTTGGGTAAACCTATGCTGTAGAATTAATGCAGTCTGACACCACTTTTACTGCCTTGGTGCAATGCTATGAAATCCTGGAAGTTGTAGTCCCATGAGCTCTTTAGCCTTCTCTGCCAAAGAGGGCTGGGGACTGATTTATGAATTTCAGAATTCCATACAGTGATGGTGTTCTAAGTGTTATCAAACAACATACATTGTTACAGTACTGGCGCATCACAGGTGATTCCAAAGTCCTTCGGTGAATCTACGTTGGAATTAATACAGTCTGACACCACTTTCATTGCTATGACTCAATGCTACGGAATCATGGAGGCAGTAGTTTATAAGGTGCCTTACCACACTGGTGCTGAAAGAGTAGGCAAAGAGTATGTATCCCATCTGAAATCCTGTGGCTGCCTCCAGCAAAATTCTGGGGCTTGTAGTTCAGTGAGATCCAGTACTGCTCTGTCTCAGCATTTTAAAGGCTACTCCTCTAAACTACAAGACCCAGTATTCTCTCCTTTCTCCCTCCTCTCCCACCCGGACTTCTTCCCCACCTGAAGCCAAGTCTTTTGTTTGGCTTCAGGAGCAGTCTAACTTTGGGGCATACTAATAAGATACTAATGCACACCCTAATTATATTTTTATTTATTTATTTATTCAACTTGTATACCTCTACTCCCAATTTGGCTCGGAGCGGTTTATGTTTTAGCGAAAAAAAGATGCACTTTGAACTCGAGAAAATAAGGTATTTGGGGCTCTACCAAATATCCTTTACAAAGTGTCCAAGGGGTCTCCAATTTTCTTATTTCCATTTCTCTACCCCAGAAATGTTGCCAGATGTACAGCAGAGTTTCCTCTGGTTTTTCTGACTCAGGAATTTTAGCTGTACCTCAGGGAACTCCCTTCTATTATCTAACATATTTTTATTGATGTTAGACACAACTCTCTTTTTTGCCTGTAGAAGCAAATATCTCTTTGGAATTTTGCCTTAGAGGTGGCTATAGGAACATGAAAAACAATCTGAAGCATTCATCATTATATATGATGAGTGATGGTTGGCATACTCTTTTGCTTCTAATTAGCCCCTTCCTTCAGAAGCTGGCAACTGGAGCTTAGGTAACATCCCAGAACAATTTTTTAAAAGGACTGTAGCATGATATCACAATGATTTATGGTTAGAGATGGAAAGTAGTGACTGCATAATGACTTCTCTGTGTTCAAGTAAGACTTCTGGGGAACTAATACTATAATAGAGATTGTTATAAAATCTAGGTTTTCCCGAGATTCAGGGAAATGTGAAGAAACTTCCTGAGATAGGACCATGATTAGAAACAAGAACATTCCTGTGTACACAGAAATATGTGTTCCTTAGGGATTGGTACAATGCATCTTTAACAAATGTTCATTTGCTTTTAGCCTTCTAGTGTGGCTACATGATAACTTTTTTCAAGGTAACAATACCGTGCAATCAGGGTTTTTTTCCCCCCCAGATAAACCCCTTCTCCTCTTGTACACTGCTCACACATTCAGCACCTTGTTTTGCATGCATGGTGATCCTTACTTAATTAGGTCTGCAATAAGGATGGTCTTCCTTGCTGTCTTTCCATTAGTAAGTGAATTTTTATTGAGATTTTTAGGAACAGACTATAAGGGTTTTAAATTGTGTGTTGTTATGCCACACACATCTTTTACTTTTTAAAAAAATGGTTGCAATTCTTTGGATAGTTTAATTACAATGTACCAACAGTCTTTTCTGTTTTAACTATGTCTTTATCTGTATTGCTTTTAAATTTTGTAAACTACCTAGAGTTGCAGTTTTGAAGAAAAGCAGGATTGAAATGAATGAATAGTAGTAGTAGTAGTAATAGTAATAATTGCACAGTGCTTCTAAGTAAATGTGCCGAGAATGGTGCTATAGTTTTGCATATGCATCTCTTCACTGATTTGAATCTCAGTCAAGGCCAATCATTTATTTAGAAAATTAGAAAAGATTGCAAGAGAGAGGAATCCAGTTTCTCAACAGGTGATAAGTGCACTTGACCATCTGTTTGGCATTTGAATATGCAGAAGGGTTTGTGCACAGCAAGGTGGATCAGTCATTATATATAAATGCAGCTGAGAACCAGGAAACTTGGCTCTGAAGAAGCTCTAAAAGTTTATGATTTAACTACGGGGGAAATATAGATCATTTGGTAAACCTATTTGGAAACCTGCTTCTTTTCTTTCTGACCAAAGAATGCTTCACATAAATCAATCTCTGTTTTTGTGCCTTTATTTTAACAATATGGGTTTTGCAAAGGCTGTAGAAAGAAAGCAATTATTTCAGCATCCATTCAAAATTTGTCTAGGATTTTAATCTTCTATACAGCCACCCATAACAAGGCTAGTAAACATGTGGCCCTCTGTAAGTCAAATTACCATTACATCCCTGGCCAATGATGAGTGCGGTAATTTATTTCTCAACATCTGGAGAACCACAGGCTTCCTTTCCCACATCAAGATGAACAATAACATGTAATATAGATACTAGCACATAAAATCTCTAATGAGAAAACTTAACATTATCTATCTGTATATTTATTGCTGGTTATATGAAGAATTTCCATGGTCTGTGATCTGCTAAGCTTTGAACTTTACCCTGCTTTTCTTGCTTTGTGGTATTTTATACAAAAAAAACTCAACTTCCATAATATTTTAAGTATAGTTTCAAGTTCTCATTCTAAAGTTGTAGCTGCTTCATAAACATAAAGAATGTAGGAAAGTCCCTCATGTGAAAATCCCAGTATGCGAGTAATCACAGCAAGATTAACAGCTTAGTAGCTTCTCCACTTCTTGACTAAGAACCCAGTACATCCTTTTTGCAACTCATGTAATGAAAAGTCTTGTTTACCTTCATTTCCCCATAATGTAATGGATTCTGAACATCAATAGCACGTATTGTACTGACACCAATCTCATTTCCAGTTGTCATTACTCCTTTGACTGTTACCGTTGCAATGCTTGGGTTAGATGTAGACCAGGTAAAGTTGCCACTTCCTCCATAAGCCTAGATGACAAACAAAAAAAACAAAGCAAATTACAATGTTGATTTTATTACTAAGGCTATCATTGCACTCAGGTATATCCTTAAATTAATCATGCAGCAAATTACTCTGACAAAGAGTATATTGTAAATTGCTAGTTAGACTTGCTGGTTAGAATTGCTATTAAGTTAGAATTATAGGGATCCAACCGACCATTGCATGTTAATTCTGCAATTCCCTAAACAGACATTTTGTTCATTACTACAAAAAAATCTTTGGACCTATGGTTGATTTTGATACTCAGAGATACTTCAGTGATTAATAGAGCCTGTAGTCAGCATATCATTTCACAAGTCAGCACATAAGAGCTGATATAACTGCTGTGTTTTTTTGGAACTCCGATTAATTTCCTTTTACTGAAAGCTAGAGACAGCCAACTGAATGTTTTAAGTCTCAGTGCAGCTAACCTGTGCACTATTGAAAGTTTTTCCGACCAATGGGAATTGCTAAGATGTATAAATGGCAAAGAGGAGCAGAGAAAAGGGAGAAATTGATTTCTTGCTGTCATCATGTCTTTATTTTTAGCCTTAAGGGAAGGTGAACTGCACATACTCGTGGCTCCAGGAATTCATCAAAAGTCAGTCACTAACAACAATGAAGAGCGCCTGTATTTACCATGACTCTCATAGAGGTCTGAACAATTTTGTACACAAAACCCTTTGTATCTCCAAGGATTCAGCAGTTATACAATCTGTGTCATCACATCTAAGTCCTTTCCTAAAAATAAAAGTTGTTTTACCGAAACCTTAGAAATCTAACACTTATTTCCTTTTGTGAGTTATGCAAGAAGATTCAATTTACACTGTTTTTACAGCCTGTGACTATGGAAAGATGAATGACCTTGCACATTAAGCAGCAAGGTAGCTCTGTATGCTATGGATACCAGAGATATATACCATCTGTTTCATAAAAATCCAGAAGCACAGAGCTTCTGTGCCACCACAAGTAGCATACTGCCAATGTCAATCAGATCTGCCTAATTAATTATGGCGAAGAGAAAAACAGTGAACATACAGTCCAGTATGTCCATTTTTCCTTAACAATTCCCTTCCCTTTCAATACAATGCTTTAGCATTTAGCATTGTTTCTAGCCAGCCCTATCTTCTTCCTGCCTGCAGAGAACTGAACATACTGCAGCGAAGGGGGAGGTTTGCACACATCAGGAAAACATACTTAACAATTATTCTGGAACAGCATTACATTGCAGAAAAAAGAAAAGGAGATTAAAGCCCAGGAAGTAATATAACTTTTCAAAATTTATTGTCCATATTTTCTTGGTCAAAATTCCCAAAAGAATTAAATTTACTTAAGACAATGAATACTATTTAAAGCATACCATACTGTGTACTGCAGGAAAACATGCATTATGCATTTGTCAGGACCCATGTCAGCCATTGTTTGTAGTATAATGAATTTATTTTTAAGTATGTAAAATCTGTTTTCTTGCAAACAATACTTCAGAGCCATGAACATAAAAACTAACCATGCAATCCAATTAAAAGAAATATACAATTCTAAATATTGGAACAATAACACTGGGGTGTACACAATGTAAAAAAGCTGGGATATATACATTAATTTGACCTTCAAATACTTAAGCAAGATGGGAAAAGGTGAATAATACCGTGGGTGGATAAATCTCTTCCAAGCATCTTGTACACATCTTAGCAACATAGTTATCTATAGATTAGCATACACTACCCCAGGTTTTGATTTTATTTTAAGAGGAATACATTACAGCCAGCACTCCATATTTGCTTTGATTGGGGTAGCAGATATTGACCACAGAGTTGCACTGCACGACCTAGAGATTCTTAGAGACCATATGATTCCAATTGGGGATAATCAAATGTATAGTGTCGACTCTAGAAGGTTGACTATAATACTTACACTGCAGAGTTAATGCAGTTTGACACCACTTTAATTGCCATGGCTCAATGCTATGATATTCTGGGATTCCTTGTTGGATGTGGGACCAGCACTTTTTGGCAGAGATCCCTGTACAACTGCCATGATCCCATAGCAATGAGTAATGGCAGCTAAAGTAGTGTCAAACTGCCGTAATTCTACAGTGTAGATGCACTCTCAGTTTTAAGCATACTGAAGTGCCACTTGATAACTATTTCTTCAGAAATATATTCATGGGGTGTACTCCAAGCTAGGTTTCCCACAGTATAAAATTAAAGATAATTTTGCTTGTTTCCAAAACTCTTTAACTTTATAGGTTGATCAGAATGAAGCTTCTGATTTCAGTATTTTAAGTCATTCCAAGCAAAACAACATTTTTTTCTAAGTTTGATCCATATTCATGTTTTTTTTGAAGGAACTAATTCTTATACACAAAGGATGAACAGCTTTGTAAAGAGTTTTAACAGACTTAATTAATTTACCTGCATTATGAAAAAAAGTGTGCATAACAAAATTTGCTTACCATGAGAAAGGACTATGAAAAGATGACTCTTGTAACTCTATGTACTCATGTTTAAGCCGAGAAAATTTAGTCAAAAAAATCAACTCCCCCCCCCCCAAAACCACGTCAAATTGACTACTGTACCTCAACTCGGTACATCAATATATATGAATTATTTCCCAGAGTGACTAAAGGCAAGAGCTTAGTCAATTCTGGGAGAACTTCTGCTGCTTCTGGATTGTTTTTTTTAAAATGCCTGAGTGGAGAAATGGCAGCAGGACCTGTCCCTCTGAAGTGACACTGGTGATTTCTCTTATCCGTGGAATGACCCCCAGCTTATCTATGGGTCATATCAAAATCCAATTTTGCTCCCAAAACCTGAAGTTGAATTATATACGACAATATACAGGGTTAGTCAAAATGCATAGGCCAATCTGCCATTCAATTGAATGGCAGATTGGCCTATGCATTTTGACTAACCCTGTATATATATGGTAGACTGGCACCACAAAGAATGTGTGAAAAGTCCCTGTTCCCCCAAAAGATAGCCTGGGCTGGATGATTATTACAAATAATACTGTGGCCTCTGTCTTCTGATAACAATGTTACTCCAACAGTGAATTAAGCAGACGAAGTGAAGTATGCCAGTGGCCAATGCTCCAGGTAGATACTAATTCTTCTCAGGATATCTTTGTGGCAGTCAATTGAGCTCCTGACTTATAGAATCCACTAAGCCACAGACATTTTTATCTGTTTTTCATTGTCACTTCGTACTATTGAAACTTATGTCCTGCAATCATACTTAGTTTAAAAGGAAGGCTCCTTAATAATAAGAGTCTGCCATTAAAAATGCAGTTTTTAAGAACAGAAGGTACCATATTATAGATGAATAGTAAGACAATCCCATTTCCCAATAGAAACAGTAATGTAGCTTCAAGTGTTAACAACATACACTACAATCATAAAATGCTCAGTAACTGGACTTTTTTTTCGCATTTAGATGGTATTCTTCAACACTTACCTTTATTGTATACTGATATGCTCCTGCATTTGGCTGCCATGGAAACGTCAAAATGCTTGGTAAAAGTGAAATGGGAACATAAATGTCTACTTCTTGTTCGTTTTGTATAGGAACTGGTAATGTGTGAACACCTCCATCCTATTAAAGCAAATATGCAATGTTTGTTTAAAAAAGAAGGAAAATATTGACTTGATGTTAAAATATATGATTTCAGAAGAAACTCAGGGCTGCTTAATCTTTACATTATATTTTTATGTATAGCTAAAATCCTCAAGTCTCTTTTGTACCCACTCACCCACCGATGTGTGTATGCTGCCATCATAGGTCTCCTCTAGACATGGGCTATTCAGATCAGGTGGGTGGCAACGGGAGAGACAGCCTTCTTGGCAGGGGCTATATCATTTGAGAATGAAGGGAGGATTCTTTGTTTGAATAGTACCACATGCATTTAAAGTTGTTGTGAGATGTTGTTGTTGTTACTATTATTATTATTATTATTATTATTATGCATCTCTTAACTATCCCTTTAGAGGACATCTGCAACCTAGCTTCTCCTAAATTGGATGTTTCAGTTTGTAATGATGAACAAGATAGGTTCTGTAGGTTTGTTCTTAAGTTGTAAGTTGCAACAGGCACATTTTAAAGTGCAACTCCATTCAAAAAGATAGATAGATAGATAGATAGATAGGGCACTTGGGGTAGCATAGGGGAGGGTTAACACCACTGTAGTGATTGTTTTGCTGTCTATGCCCCTGTTCAGAAGATTTCACCTCACTTTCTGACCCTGTGATAAGGATTTTGAAAAATTAGCTTGTTGTGGAAACAAGGATTGGTGATAAATCTTCAATGGAAACATCTTATTCCCATGATAACTCTTTCAGAAGTGAATTTTCCTACATGGGGGTAGCTTTCTTTTACTTTCTGTTGTCTCACCCCCATCCTTAAGTATGAATAGTTTGTAAGTCGGATGTTTGTAACTAGGTTACTGGCTGCACTTTTTCTTAAATCATCCACTTAGAAATAAATCCTAGTGATGCAAACAAAACTGTTACCACTTAGTCCTAAATTTATTTAACGTAAGTCTCATTGGCCAGAACCCGAACATTCATTTCTGGTGTATCTTGCTCTTTCTGCCACAATCACTCCTTCTCCTTCCCTTTTGCAGGCTTTTGCAAGGTGCCTTATAAAACTGCTCCAGAAGACTGGGAAATCCCTTGGAGGAGTTTTTTGGCACCACAAAGGGCTGAAATACAAAGATGAAGGGATGAAATAAAAGCCCAATTCTGCTGACATTGGATATGGAAGGACTCCATTGATTCTTGGCAACTGAATGCAGCTGGACTTCCAAGTAACATTTTTAGGAATATACTGCAAACACACAACGAGACAACTGAAAGCAAGTCCAATTTGACTTACTTTAAATAAATATGCTTAGAGTGGCAATGTAGAATGCTTTCTTATCTCCAGTACTTTAGGTTTATTTCTACATTGCTGAAACCTCAAATTATTTGATTTGTTATCTACTATAAACAGTGCAAGTATAAGGTTCAATATGAAATACATTCAATTCCAAGTTTTCCTCTTCATTTAAAGAGCTATACCTGATCTACAATAGAGATTAATGTAGCAGTAATAATGGTGTGTCCCTCCTTCATCACTTTCACGTAATGATATGAGCCATTCAAAGAGGACTGGAAAACCTTGAAGTATTCCCTTGAGAAGTGCACATCAATTCGTAGATTCTGGAATAAAGAAATATTGCAATATGCGCTGAATAAAATGACAACAATATATTATACAATTTTTCTGATTTCTTTGATACAAAATCATTAGAAGCACTTTAAAGTCATTAGAATTCACTTAATCAATATCTGTATCTTATGCACTACAATTTCCCTTCTTTTCTTGTTATACTTTTAAAACCTGATGAAATTTAATCAAGTTCAAGCAATGTATTAATATGATTACTGTTCTACACAAAAGGAAAATGCAAATATAACCTAGAATTTTAGTTGGCCACAGTAGTGTTTAAAATGATAGCACAAATTGGAATAGATGAAAACAGAAAGCTTTTTCTAATTTTCTTAAATGCCAATACTGTGAGGAAAGTAGCAGTAGAATAACACTGGCTAACACACATTTGGAGGTCTCAAATGATAGGTCTGATTCTGAGCGTATTTGCCCTGATTTCAAAAATGGGACCAGTTTTCTCCTATCGGCTCTAGTTTGATACAGAACTTATGTCACTCGTACTAGTCTTCATCTGCTTCTGCAGAGAAAACCATGATAAACATAACTAAGAACCTAGAGCTGATTCTGCCTATCCAATATAGTTTTCTCAATCAGTGTTGCAAATAACCCCAGGAAAAGGCATAAAAACTAAGACAACAATAAACTTTTTTTGCTGGACTGTGTAATGTCCTCTTCCTATTCAAGATGCCTATCACCATTACACAAATGGAAACCACCAGATCTAAAACACCCACTGTCTCTTTCAAAGGAGGAAATTAGTATCCTTTTGAGCTACAATAACCATACTAGTCCCCAAACTGTTTGGCACCCCATTTGAAAAATTGGAAGGCTGCTTATGAATCTGATTATTTTTCTGAGTTACAACTTTTTTTGGAGGTTTTCAGAAATTAAGACCAGCCATGGTTTCTTTGGGTCTTTCATACAGCACAATTAAACACATGTTGTTATGGCAATAAAATTGCCATAACAACATCCTATGGAATTGTGGGGTTTCACACTAGAGTTTTTTTTGCTCAGACTTCTAAATCCCTATTCCTATATGATTATTCCCAGGACTACATAGGATACAATCATGTACTTAAACTGTAACCATAGTGCCCCAATTGCATAGCACCAAGGGCCCTTTGTCCCTCAATAGATAGAACCTAGTATCTACACACATACCACTGATTCGTTCAGTCTCAAATTCTCATGCTGAAACTGAAATATTGATTAGAATCTTTCCTACACATTTGCAGTTCTTACTTTTGAGATTTTAACTATTCAAATTCTATTAAAATGTTCTCCTGGGGATCTCTGGGTCTTCCAGTGCAATTCTATGGATAGCTTCCAGTGGATGTTCACCAAACAGTCATACTGGAAGACCTAGACATTTCTAGAGAGGTGTTTTCTAAAGTAAAAATAACAACAATTTCTTTGTTCGTGGTTTTTCATTGTTATGGAGGTTCTGGACCCATAACGCCCAACAAATGTGGAGGGCTGACTGTACTCTCTTCCCTGATTGAAAAATATAGTGGAAATAATGTGGTTTGTATATTTGTTATAGTCATTTCATAGAAAATTACTGGTTTTATGTCTACATGTGATGCTTCTTATTCAGAAATGAATTAGTTGGTTCATTATTTATTTTTTTTAAAATCTAAAAAAAGATAATTATTTGCCATTATTTCTTTTCTCCTTTTTAGTTTTTTAAACCTTGCTGCCTTATTTTCTTTGATCCTTCCCTAGCCTCTGTTTTATATGTCCAGCTATAGTAATTTTTTTCCTTCCTTTTCCTCTTTCAGAGTTCG
This sequence comes from Anolis sagrei, assembly GCF_037176765.1. NCBI lineage: Eukaryota > Metazoa > Chordata > Lepidosauria > Squamata > Anolidae > Anolis > Anolis sagrei. The sequence continues at coordinate 63,306,517 of NC_090022.1, read as the reverse complement.
AGAAAGATGAGGAAGAGCATGCTTAAATATTCCTAATGGCACAACATTGGCCACAAAGGTCATGGTTTACAGAGATCCATCATTTAGCAGTATTCCAGCTACAGTTTCCTCCAAGCATCCTTCCTTGAGGGCCCAGTCCTGCATTCAATGCTGGCATTTTCATTAAACTTAGTTTTTAAACATAATGGACCACTGTATCTACAAAAGGATCAGGTGGTGTCAAGATTATATGTAGCAATGCAGGGGGAAAGAAACAATGGTGAATCTTAGGTTGCACCCACACTGTAGAAATAATACACTTTGATACACTTTAACTGCCATGACTCAATGCTATGGAATCTGGGAGTTGTAGATTGGTTAGGCACCACCATTCTTTAACAGAAAAGGCTAAACGTTACACCCCATGATTCCACAGCCTTGAGCCTTGGTTATTAAAGTTTATCAAACTGCATTCTATATATTCCTTCTCCTTCCATCCCTTGAATTGAATATAGTTATCTTCCCGTTTAAATAAGGAATGTTCTAAGAATGGACAGAGAGAGGAGTGATGGTGGAATCTTCCAAATTAAAACTGAAGGCAGAGGGAAAACCTAAAAGAACAGAGGGAGCAGGGAAGGAAGCAGACCTCAAGGTGGTAATTGAGATAGTAGGTTGATTGACATCTCAATCTGTGTGTGTTTGTGTTATGATTGCCTGTTTTTTCCCTCCTTTACTTTCTCTCTATGTCTTAACATTCTTTAATTCAATCACTTACGTTTCCCATTGTGTCAGACTGCTGCTAAAGGTTCAGAAAGCATAAAATATGTACTGAAATCTAGTATTATGATATTGTATATAATTTGCAACAAAATAAGTTAAAATTTAGAGAATAAAGAATAAAAAAGCCCACTTTTTCTATTGTTTTAAATTAAGTTTGAACATATAGACAAAACCACATTTATGAGAAAATATATACCTTAATTTACTTACATCAGATAAATACACCTTATTGCCTGATTTATCAAACACTTCGATAGTGATTTCATAAAATCTCTCTGTTTCCAAGACCCAACTGTCACCTGGATGAATTAAAAATCCTGGAAAGTACATTGAAAACCATAGGTTAAATCCTATTTCCTATATAGTACATATTTGATCAAAATAGGATAAGATAATAAGAATATTAACAATTATTCTATAATATGGTTTTCTATCAAAATAGATTTGGGCGTTCAAAAGATTTTTTTTAGGGATCTGTAATTTGTTAGCAGCTCAGGAGTCATCAAATTCTGAGACTGCTTTATATCTTTGTTATTTGTTTTAATGTTCATTACCATATTTATCAGTAATAAAGAGGAATATAGAAAACAAAGAATAAATGCTGACATCAATAAACTTTAAATAAATAAAACAATAAAGCATTAAAAGCAGAGAAAAATGATACCTCCAGAGTGACAAAGCTTTTAGCTTATTTATTTTGCTGTTTTTAAATTAGTTATTTTAATGTTATTTGAAAACCACCCTGAGATATTTTTTATATAGGGTGAGGTATAAATGTTTTAATAATTAACACAGGAGGAAATACTGTATAATGGCACAATACTAAAGTTACTCTGGATAAAAATTAATACCAAAGTGGGGCTACTAAAAGAGTGTATACAGCTATTTATTTTGTTGTTTTCAAAGAAAATCTGACAGAAAAACAATAAACATCCAATACCAACCTAAATATGCTGGGTGCACGACATAAATTGTGCCATTTGGTAACTTGGAAGCACCTTGCATTGAAATACTTATCCATTAGTAAAGGAAAAAGGAGTTATTTGAAGACTATGCACATACTAAATTAAAAACAGTATGAAAGAAAATGTATGAGGAGGAACCACACTTAGTACATTTGGTAATTTGGAAGTACCTTGCATTGAAATGCTTATGCATTAATAAATAAAAAGGAAGTTCTATAAAGATTTTATTACATTAAAATAGTAGAAATTAAGGGGAAACAACACTGTTAATAAAAAGTTCATTTACCCTGTCTTTTTCTGATGCACTAAAGTTTAACCAGTCAGTCAACTAATGGCGCTTTCCCCAAACAATTCCCATCACCCTTGCACAACCAATGGAAAGAGATAATGAGAGGTTTATTTTCACCTAATGTTTGAACAAACTAGTACCCAAACGACTAACCTAATGGGTGCTTCTGAAAGTTGTGACTTTGCAAGATTGAGGTTTTCCACGGCTTGTTCACATAGCAAACAATTCCATTATATCTGTATTAGACTTATATCTTAAATAGTAACATTTTTATCTGGAACACACACATAAAATATTGTGTGATAACATAACCAAACTATTATGTGGGTGTACAATTAACGGTAACTAGTTAAGGCTGAAAAACACTGGTGGTGCTGGACTTGCTACAATGTAGAATTAAATAGTTTAACAGGCAAAATGTCTTTATTCAAGCAGTGCAAAAATAGTATTATGACTCAGGAATAAATCCCTCTATTGTAGCATATTGATCTGCTGAGTCCCCTTTAACATCCTATGAATGACACTATAATCTGCCACATCTTGACTGCTCACCAGGACAACATCTTTTCTCATGGCAGAAAGGATCAAAGAAATCACAATAATGGAATATTATAGAAGCAATCCGTACTGTTGTTGGCAATTATGGTATTTACTGAATACTATAGATTGTATGAGGAAATCTGAGGTAAGGGGTTGTCTTTTGATTTTAACTTGCTTTTAACAGGTACTACAGTCACTTAGAGGCTTCTGGAGACATGGTAGCTAGTTCATTGACTGATGTGTGAACCAAGTCTCCATATTTTATCAAGCCTCTGGGCTGAAGGGAAATGTCCAGCTGGCCTGAGGAATGCAATGTGAAAAGGATATTTTTGTGGGAAAGTACAATATTAGACTGTCCTCGCTGAAGTGCAGTAACTGTGGATGTTGCCTGGTCTAACTTGGCAACAGGCCAGGCTGGGTCTCCATCAGGGCTGAACGAGTTGTTTTGAAGTTGTAGTTCATAGTGATCAGAAGGCATCATTAGTTCTGCACAATAAAAGAACAAGTTAGAAGAATCAATAAAAGCAAAAAGGGGTCAATATTTGGATCCTCCCACTACAAAAAATAGTTATAAATTAATATAATAATAATCTTTATTTCTACCTCTCCACCATCTCCCTAAAGGGACTTGGGGTGGCTCACAGAAGCATAATAATATGCACTTAGCATACCTTTAGCCAGTGGTTATTTAACAAAAATAAAATGCTTGTATCACACTATAAAAATGACTTAATTTAGTTCTTAGGAGAAACCGCAAATGCTAAATTGTAACAGTGTATATGAAACCTCAATAGCCGAACAATTTTATCATAATAATGCATATTATTCATAAGCACAATCAAAAGAATGTTTACTTATAAAGCAAGAGGCTCTTGAAAATGACGAAGTAGGAATAAAGAGATTCACATTCAATTTCTATTATTAAAATCTATGTGCCATAGCCAGGCTCTTAACAAGAGGGCATCTTGTACCCACTTTTTGGCCCGGCCCAGTTTTATTGTGCTTTAATGTATTGTGCTTTGCTTTATTTTGTTTTTAATTGTTTGATTTGCTTGATTGTATTGTTATGTTGTGTTGTTGAGGTCTTGGCCTGTGTGAGCCGCATTGAATCCTTTGGGAGATGCTAGCGGGGTACAAATAAAGTTTAATAATAATAATAATAATAATAATAATAATAATAATAATCTTATGTCTTCTCAAAACAGAAAACCTCATTCTTTTATACATCGGTGTCTTTCACTTTGCTTTTACTTTGCTTTATTTTGTTTTTAATTGTTTGATTTGCTTGATTGTATTGTTATGTTGTGTTGTTGAGGTCTTGGCCTGTGTGAGCCGCATCGAATCCTTTGGGAGATGCTAGCGGGGTACAAATAAAGTTTAATAATAATAATAATCTTATGTCTTCTCAAAACAGAAAACCTCATTCTTTTATACATCGGTGTCTTTCACTCTAAGTCTTTACAAGGCATATATAACAGTCTCTGCAGGTTATTAATGCTATCCAATTATCACAGCTTAGATTCTTTTAAAGGACAACCAGAATTTTTGAGTGCAGTATAGCTAATGCAATGGAAAAGTAGTCAGACACACCAATCAGGATGCTTTGCCTCTGCTACCGTGTTACATCATTAAAGTTATTAAAATATATCATAGGTAAGTTCTGCTGCTGAAAAACTTATTTTGCAGCAGCACACAGATACATGTTGTTCCTTCTAGTAATTCATTCAGATTCATCTGATATCATGTAATTGAAACCTTCTTTCCATCTAGAGAAGTTTTGGGATAGGTCTGCTCTACTGAGTAGGTCTGCTCTACTGAGTACCAAAGGACACATCAAAATCTGAGTCAGTGAACACCTCAAAGACTCTGTGGAAATCTTACTTGACTTAAATATGTCTATAGCCACACATCAGTCTATAAATACACATCATATAAAAGATGGAAATAAAACAAACCTGTCATTTTCCCTCTCCTTATTTTCTCAACTTTATATCGCACAGACATTCCTACCAAGAGGTAGACATCATAAGCTGGATTTAGAATGATGTTTTCCAAAATAAACAATCTGACTTCAGCAGCAGGAACATTCTGTTGATTAAAATTAAATTTTAAACATAACATCATACATGGAGTTCCAAATAAATAACTAGCTTTATCATAGATAATTAAACTTTGAGACCAAGAAAGAGTACACCTACTCTAACAAGTGTTTGATGGTAAAACTATCCTATAAAATTCTACCAACTTAATTGGTATGGAAGATATGACCCTTCCAGTCCTGTCTTTCCTTAAAGGCCTAGTTAGCTTGTAGACAGGTTATGACACCACATTCTTTTTTATTCAAACTGTTTTGTTTTCACCTCCCAGGTTTTTGACAGTATATATGGCCTAAAAACCTGGACCCTCTTAGGATATCCATCCAGTTCTAAAGGACATCTTCATATCCCTTCTCCGCTTAGGGACCAGATAGTAGCAATTTAAAAAGAAAATCTGAACTACAGAAGTCCTAATATAAAATTTGATCATGACTACTCTAATAGTAGGCAACAATATAAATTAGAGTGGTCCCTCCAGATCCATGGGCTCTGGGTCCGCAAATGTATATGTCCACTTTGCCACCATTTAATAATACAGCCCACATTTTTATCCATACAAGGTCCTGAACCAAGCCCCCACAAATCCAAAGGAAACAACACAACACTCCAAAGCCCAGAAACACACAACCCTCCAAAGCTCAGAAACCACACGATGCTCCAAATGATATATACACTCCAGTCTTTTGCAAATAAGTTCCAAGCCGCTCTGAGTCCCCTTTGGGGTGACAGAGGGTAGGGTATAAATATAGTGATATATTATATAATGAATAGATTTTAATATTGAAAATTATTATTGAAATAAATATTTCATATTTTTAATTTTTTATCAGGCAAGTGGTGACCCTAAAAGGCTTTTGCATGATGATCGTTCAATGGCTGTATAGCTCTCCTTTGACTTTTTATTATTATGTGCTATGAATTCAGTTTTGACATATGTTAGCCCTATCAATGAGAGATCCTATCAATTAATCCTACTATTATTAATTCTGTTTAGGTCTTGCAAATCAGGGTTATGGCTTTCCTTCTAGAATCAATCCATTTGTAATATGGTTTTCCTCTTTTCCTACTGCCATAAAATTTTGCCAGCTTTACTGTAATTTTCAGTAAGCTATATTTATCATAGTATATCCAAAGCAGAGTAGACATCATTTCATTATGTATTTATTTTTGCTTCTATTGGCATTTCAGTCTTGATTTGATTAAGATGCTTTTCTTTGTATTTTTGGTGAGTCCATCTCAATGTATTTGAAAGCCCTCTTTTTTGAGAAGCTGAATGGGGTGGATGACTCCCTACCTACCAACAATGATATATTGAAAAAATTAATGTATTTGCAATTTACAGAAAGAGGAAACGAATCTAGAATTCAAACAAATAGCCAACACCTGTAGGGAAAAGCTCCGCAAGGCTAAAGCAAAAAACGAGCTCAGACTTGCCAGGGACATTAAAAACAATAAAAAGGGCTTCTATTCTTATGTCAGTAGAAAAAGGAAAAACAAAGAGGCGATAGGACCTCTTCAAGGAGAAGATGGGGCAATGCTGACAGGGGATAGGGAAAAGGCAGAACTACTTAATGCCTTCTTTGCCTCGGTCTTCTCACAAAAAGAGAGTCTTCAACCTCAGCAAGATGGAGTGGATGAGGGATTGGAGGACATCCAACCCCAAATTGGAAAAGAAGTCGTCCAGGAATACCTGGCCGCTCTTAATGAGTTCAAGTCCCCAGGGCCAGATCAACTACACCCCAGAGTATTGAAGGAACTAGTGGAAGTCATTTCGGAACCATTGGCAACCATCTTTGAGAGTTCTTGGAGAACAGGAGAAGTTCCAGCAGATTGGAGGAGGGCCAATGTGGTCCCAATCTTCAAGAAGGGAAAAAATGATGACCCAAACAACTACCGTCCGGTCAGCCTCACGTCGATACCGGGCAAGATTCTGGAAAAGATTGTTAAGGAAGCGGTCTGCAAACACTTAGAAACAAATGCAGTCATCGCTAATAGTCAACATGGATTTATCAAAAACAAGTCATGCCAGACTAATCTGATCTCTTTCTTCGATAGAACTACAAGCTGGGTAGATGCGGGGAATGCCGTGGATGTAACGTACCTGGATTTCAGTAAGGCCTTCGACAAGGTCCCCCATGACCTTCTGGCAAGGAAACTAGTCCAATGTGGGCTAGGCAAAACTACGGTGAGGTGGATCTGTAATTGGTTAAATGGACGAACCCAGAGGGTGCTCACCAATGCTTCCTCTTCATCCTGGAAAGAAGTGACGAGCGGAGTGGCACAGGGTTCCGTCCTGGGCCCGGTCCTGTTCAACATCTTTACTAATGACTTAGATGAAGGGCTAGAAGGCATGATCATCAAGTTTGCAGACAACACCAAATTGGGGGGGATAGCCAATAGTCCAGAGGACAGGAGCAGAATTCAAAACGATCTTGACAGATTAGAGAGATGGGCCAAAACTAACAAAATGAAGTTCAACAGTGACAAATGCAAGATACTCCACTTTGGCAGAAAAAATGAAATGCAAAGATACAGAATGGGGGACGCCTGGCTCGAGAGCAGTACGTGTGAAAAAGATCTTGGAGTCCTCGTGGACAACAAGTTAAACATGAGCCAACAATGTGATGTGGCGGCAAAAAAAGCCAATGGGATTTTGGCCTGCATAGTGTCTAGATCTAAGGAAGTAATGCTACCCCTCTATTCTGTTTTGGTTAGACCACATCTGGAATATTGTGTCCAATTCTGGGCACCACAATTCAAGAGAGATATTGACAAGCTAGAATGTGTCCAGAGGAGGGCGACTAAAATGATCAAGGGTCTGGAGAACAAGCCCTATGAGGAGCGGCTTAGGGAACTGGGCATGTTTAGCCTGAAAAAGAGAAGGCTGAGAGGGGATATGATAGCCATGTATAAATATGTGAGAGGAAGCCACAGGGAGGAGGGAGCAAGCTTGTTTTCTGCTTCCTTGGAGACTAGGACGCGGAACAATGGCTTCAAACTACAAGAGAGGAGATTCCATCTGAACATTAGGAAGAACTTCCTGACTGTGAGAGCCGTTCAGCAGTGGAACTCTCTGCCCCGGAGTGTGGTGGAGGCTCCTTCTTTGGAAGCTTTTAAACAGAGGCTGGATGGCCATTTGTCAGGGGTGATTTGAATGCAATATTCCTGCTTCTTGGCAGGGGGTTGGACTGGATGGCCCATGAGGTCTCTTCCAACTCTTTGATTCCATGATTCTAGTTTTAAGCTTTGGAAAGCACCTTTTGGAGAGGCATCTCTAGGGAATCTGCTGCTTTGGATGAAAGCGCTACTACCTACTCCTTCCTACAGTTTTTGCAAATAAGTTCCAAGTTACATAAATTTTGCAAATGAGCTCCAAGTTACATAAGTTCTCCAGTGATTTGTCCTTTAAAGGAAACTAAACATGGTTCATAACTGGCCCATAACTTCTCCCAGAGTGAAGTGGAGTACGTGACAGTGTTTCCCCCACTATATTCTTCTGCCTTTAATAAATACAGATAGCTTAACACAAGGGAAAAAAGATATCTCAAATGCAAAAAATACTCGACTAAATATTTGAAAAATTCCCTTGCCTAATTTTTTAGAGAGGAGATAAGTTGCTAAATATTGTAGTTATAATTACATTTTTTCAAAGCAGAAGCTCTGGCACTTTGGGGAAAATAAATGGAAGCCAACTTGCACAAAAATAGATATAGTATATTGAGTGCTGCAAGTTAACTTAAGCAATAGTGTTCTGCATTATCACACTGGCATTTTGAATGAAATATTGTTTTCAAATTGCGCTGAGGTTACACATAGTTATGAAGCAGATAGTGAAAGGGTACTCTTTAACAACCCCTGTCAATTTTCCTCTACACTAGTAAACTCAGATAGGAAAGACATAGAAAACATGGGCTGGAAAGTGCTTCATTAAATGAAGGGTGGAAGAAGAGAAAATGACATACCAATGGTTAAAATGGTAATGAAAAAAGGCTTGCTAAATGGAAAACCAGATTTAAATTCACTTAACATTGTAATTGTCAAAACTTAATTAATCTTAAATTAATTAAATTTAATATATGCTAATTTTTAATTTGCCAATTTGATCAGCATTGAAGCTGAACATTTTTAAAAATGGCATGCGATTTTTGCATCTGGCCTTGTTATTCAAAATGCTAGCAAGAGTGATAGAGGAAGTTCCAGCAGCAAAATATCAATTTGGCTGCCTCCTCTGTGAATGAGAGGTATGGTAGAAAACCTTCCATCTGGGCTTCATGAAGTGAAGGAAATGAATGCCAACTTGCCTTGGAAAAATCAGCAAACACAATAATCTTAATGGGCTGAGAAAGTTGCTACACATCAGGAAGATAGTGCTAGTTATACTGGAACAAAAACTGGGTTCATAAACCCAGATTGGCATTCTCAAAGATTTAGGTGTCTGAGCACCTGTCTTGTCTTTTTCTTGGGAAATCAGGGATAGAGAAAGGGCCCTGAGTTTGGATAATAAAGATGCCTGTTACTGCTCTCCAAGATCTTGCCTTCTAAACCTACTACAGTCACCAGGTCTGCTGGAATAGATTCTATAGAGCATCTGCAATCTACAGAGCATGTTAGATTTTGCCAGGATCTAAAGACCTGTACAAGCAACCTGTTGGTTTAACAGTGTAATTTGAATAATTAAATGCCACAAACTCTCAGATTAGAGTCAGAGTATCTATAAGGTGACAACAACAACAACTTTATTTATATTCTGCCCTATCTCCCTGAGGGGACTCAGGACGGAAGGGTGCAGGCTAAAAGGTAGCTTGTACCCTTCAGGAAGGTGACCATGTGTGAAGAACTTCTCCTAAAGCTCTAGCAAGATGGAAGAGAAACAGTGATCTGCAATAAACAGATTGTTTCCTAATAAATACTGAATATGCTTTTTAAAAGTCTTAATACAAAATCACCCTGCCATTTTCTTCTTTTTTCTCCATTTTATAATCCCCTGCTCCACTATATATATATATAGAGAGAGAGAGAGAGAACAGAAGAAATATGCAGATACATATACATATATATCGACTAAGAGAGACCAATAGCAGTCACACATGTTTTGTATTATAGCAAAGCTACAGTTAAATTCTATTGCCATATACTAATAGAATTTTCCAAATACTGAACCAGTCTGTGCATTCAACCAACCAACGATGAGGTTAATTTAGTGGGAATAAGCAATTAATTAATAAAATATATTCTTTGATATAGAAATCTCATTCTGATTCAACTTCACATTATTGGAAAGCCTACATGAAAACAAGTTGAATGAAGAATTCTTTAGACAACTAATGGGAGCATGGGGCTAAAATAGTAGCAGGTGAACTGGTAAATCAGAGTAGAAAATGTTTGTTTTTTGTTCCATCACCTGATAAACTTAGAATCATAGAATCATAGAATCAAAGAGTTGGAAGAGACCTCATGGGCCATCCAGTCCAACCCCCTGCCAAGAAGCAGGAATATTGCATTCAAATCACCCCTGACAAATGGCCATCCAGCCTCTGCTTAAAAGCTTCCAAAGAAGGAGCCTCCACCACACTCCGGGGCAGAGAGTTCCACTGCTGAACGGCTCTCACAGTCAGGAAGTTCTTCCTAATGTTCAGATGGAATCTCCTCTCTTGTAGTTTGAAGCCATTGTTCCGCGTCCTAGTCTCCAAGGAAGCAGAAAACAAGCTTGCTCCCTCCTCCCTGTGGCTTCCTCTCACATATTTATACATGGCTATCATATCTCCTCTCAGCCTTCTCTTCTTCAGGCTAAACATGCCCAGTTCCCTAAGCCGCTCCTCATAGGGCTTGTTCTCCAGACCCTTGATCATTTTAGTCGCCCTCCTCTGGACACATTCCAGCTTGTCAATATCTCTCTTGAATTGTGGTGCCCAGAATTGGACACAATATTCCAGATGTGGTCTAACCAAAGCAGAATAGAGGGGTAGCATTACTTCCTTAGATCTAGACATTATGCTCCTATTGATGCAGGCCAAAATCCCATTGGCTTTTTTTGCCGCCACATCACATTGTTGGCTCATGTTTAACTTGTTGTCCACGAGGACTCCAAGATCTTTTTCACACGTACTGCTCTCGAGCCAGGCGTCCCCCATTCTGTATCTTTGCATTTCATTTTTTCTGCCAAAGTGGAGTATCTTGCATTTGTCACTGTTGAACTTCATTTTGTTAGTTTTGGCCCATCTCTCTAATCTGTCAAGATCGTTTTGAATTCTGCTCCTGTCCTCTGGACTATTGGCTATCCCTCCCAATTTGGTGTCGTCTGCAAACTTGATGATCATGCCTTCTAGCCCTTCATCTAAGTCATTAATAAAGATGTTGAACAGGACCGGGCCCAGGACGGAACCCTGCGGCACTCCACTTGTCACTTCTTTCCAAGATGAAGAGGAAGCATTAGTGAGCACTCTCTGTGTTCGTCCACTTAACCAATTACAGATCCACCTCACCGTAGTTTTGCCTAGCCCACATTGGACTAGTTTCCTTGCCAGAAGGTCATGGGGGACCTTGTCGAAGGCCTTACTGAAATCCAGGTACGCTACATCCACGGCATTCCCCGCATCTACCCAGCTTGTAGCTCTATCGAAGAAAGAGATCAGATTAGTCTGGCATGACTTGTTTTTGATAAATCCATGTTGACTATTAGCGATGACTGCATTTGTTTCTAAGTGTTTGCAGACCGCTTCCTTAACAATCTTTTCCAGAATCTTGCCCGGTATCGACGTGAGGCTGACATTGGATTACTTTTGAAGCAAGTTTTGAAATTCTCTCTCTCCCTCTCTCTCTGTAGGTGTATGAAACCCTTAATTCTTAACGCCTTTGGTAAAAGTACTTTTTAAAGATTTCTGATGACATTGTCCTCTGTTACTCCAAATACTTTCTTTTTATATGTATTTAATCTTTATTAGAAAGAAAAAGTATTTAAAATTGTGTCACAATAAAAACATCATATGGATAGATAAAGTGTAGAATAGAGATATAGGGTACGATAGAAAAGGATATAGCATGTTAGGGGGGTATATTAGGGAGACAGAGGGGGAAAGATAGCTGGAGTAGTGTATGGGAAGGGATGCGGGTCTTTAGAAAGAAAATGGTATTTAAAAGAGAGAAAAGTAGTGTTTCTTTCTTAAATATGACTGAAGAATAACTATAAAATGTCAGCATTGTACTGGTACTACTTTTGAAAAATCATGTAGATAATACAGAACATAAAGTGTAAGAAATAAAGGTTGCTCACCTGTAACCGTATTTCTTCGAGTGTCCATCCGTGAAATTCACACCTATGGGTTCTCCCTGCGCATGCGCAGCAATCCGGAACTTCTAGAATATTCAATGAATTTTTAAATGATTATTTTAATGAATAAACCCAAGCCCCGCCCACTCTCCGCCCCCCCCCCCCCCCCGGTATATAAGCCCTGGCGTGCGCCTGAGAGGTAGTTCCCATAGCGCCAAATAGATGGTAAAAAGAGGCATGACAGAGGGGAGGATGGGCGGGTTGTGTGAATTTCACGGATGGACACTCGAAGAAATACGGTTACAGGTGAGCAACCTTTATTTTTTCTTCGTGTCCTCCGTGAAATGCACACCTATGGGTGAATAGCAAGCTACTGACCTGGAGGTGGGTCATGCCACGCAGGAAAACAGTACGGCTCTGCCGAAGGCTGCATCCTTCTTGGCCAATACATCCAGCTTGTAATGTGATGCGAACGTGGATGGTGTAGACCACGTCGCTGCTCTACAGATCTGGTCCAATGGAACTCCATGCAAAAAAGCTTGGGAAGTGGAGAGAGATCTGGTTGAATGCGCCACCACACGAGGTGGTGGTTGCTTTCCCGCCAAATGGTAGGCTAGTCGGATCGTAGAGACGATCCAAGAGGCTATACCCTGGGAGGAGACAGGGTGCCCCATCATGTCTTTCCTGTATTTTAAAAAGAGCTTTGGAGATTTTCTATGAGTGGATGTTCTATGCAAATAGAACGAAATGGCTCTCTTGACATCCAAGGAGTGGAGGGCCACCTCAAGTGGAGAAGATGGATTTGGGAAAAAAGCTGGTAATATGATGTCCTGAGACATGTGGAAGTGGGAGACTACTTTAGGTAAGAAAGTGACATCGGTTCGCAGGACGACCTTGTCATCATGGAATCTCACGTACGGTGGGTCTGATCTGAGGGCCGTGAGTTCACTGGCCCTTCTGGCAGAGGTGATGGCCACCAGGAATGCTGTTTTCCAAGAGAGGTGAGAGATATCATTGGAGGCCATGGGCTCAAAGGGCGGCTTTGATAGCTGGGATAGTACCAGCTCTAGGCTCCATTGTGGGGGAGGGGGGGGGCAGGAGGGTGGACATTTTTGTATCCCTTTAGAAACAATTGAACCAAATGGTCCTGGAAAAGGGACGGCAAGCCACGTTTCCTTCTAAAGGATGATATAGCAGCTATATAGCACTTTACTGAGGAGAGGGAGAATCCCTTGTTGGAAAGGTGAACCAGGAAGTCTAGTACCACCGGGATGGGTGCCGTGGTTGGATTGTGTCCTATTGAATTAGTGTATGTTGTGAATAATGACCATTTGTAAGCATAAGATTTTGTAGTGGATGGTTTGTGAGCAGCAAGGAGTATGCGTGACACTTCATCTGATAGATTTAATGTGGTCTGATCCTCCATGCTGTTAAGCGGAGGGAGGGAAGGTCTGGGTGGAGAACGAGCCCGTCTTCCACCGAGAGAAGGTCTGGCAAGGGATTGAGGTGGAAGTATTCCTTGTTGGATATTAGTAGGAGTGTGGCAAACCAGTGCTGGCGTGGCCACCAGGGGGCAATCAGGATGCAATCTGTATTGTCCTGGATTATCTTGGCTATGACTGGGGATAGCAGGGGAAGGGGTGGAAAGATGTAGACGAGGTTCGGTGTCCATCGGAAGAGGAATGCGTCTCCGAGACAACCTGGGAATGCGTGAGGGCGGAGCCTTGCGCAATATGTTGGGCAGTGAGTGTTCGATGGGGACGCAAATAGGTCTATTGCAGGCATCCCCCATCTGTGTGTGATGATCTGGAATTGGGACGTGTGTAGGTGCCATTCGTGGTTGTTTTTTGTTGATCTGCTCAGTGAGTCTGCCAGTATGTTGTCTTGGCCTGGTAGATGAATGGCCGTGAGGAGGATGTTTCTCTGAATGCACCATTCCCAGATGCGGGTTGAGATTTATTATTTGTATTTTATTTGGTTTACTTTTACCCCGCCCTTCTCACCCCAAAGGGGACTCAGGGCGGCTTACACATCCAAGGCACAATTCGATGCCCATAGCATACATAATACACAATAATAAGCAATAAAACAAAATAACAAATTAGCAAACAACAACAACAACAATACATTGCATCTAAAACCGTTAAAACCAATAAAACCAGTAAGATTTCATACAAACCGATACAACCACTTCTTCCTTCTTGCCAGTCAGTGTTCGCTATCTCATGGTTCAGAGTTTTCTTCCACATTTATCAGTCCACATATATCAGTCCTGCCGGTCCTAATTGCCTGGTTGTCCTATCTAGTTAGCAGACTGCCCGAAGGCCTGGTCCCACAACCACGTCTTTGTCTTTCTCCTAAAGGACAGGAGTGATGTCGATGCCCTGATATCCACTGGGAGTGAGTTCCACAGGTGGGGGGCCACCACTGAGAAGGCCCTGCTCCTCGTCCCCACCAGCCTTGCTTGAGAAAGCGGTGGAGTCGAGAGCAGGGCCCCCTCAGATGATCTTAAATTCCGTGGTGGGACGTAGAGGGAGATACGTTCGGACAGATACGCTGGACCGGAACCGTACAGGGTTTTATAGGTCAAGACCAGCACCTTGAATTGGGCTCGGAACTGAACCGGCAGCCAGTGGAGCTGACACAGCAGAGGGGTGGTGTGCTCTCTGTATGTCGCCCCAGTGAGCAGCCTAGCTGCCGCTCGCTGTACCAGTTGAAGTTTCCGAACCGTCTTCAAGGGCAACCCCACGTAGAGCGCGTTGCAGTAGTCTATTCGGGATGTAACAAGAGCGTGGACCACTGTGGCCAGATCAGACTTCCCAAGGATTGATGTTAGTATTTGAGATCGAGTTCCTCCTTGTTTGTTGATGTAATATTTGACTGCAGTGTTGTCCGTTACTATTTGGACAACGTGGTTGGAGGTGATGCGGGTGAAGGCCCGAAGGGCCTTCTCCACCGCCATCATTTCTAGTGCATTTATGTGGAAGTGGAGTTCCTGCGGGAGCCAGTGGCCGCTGATTTTGAAGCCCTTGAGGTGTGCTCCCCAGCCTGAGTTGGAGGCATCTGTTGTCAGGGACATGGATGGGTGTGGCTGTATGAATGGCATGCCGAGGCGAACATTGCATGCTTTTGTCCACCATGTGAGGGAGTAGAGGACACTGAGTGGTGGGTGAAGGATCCGGGATTGTGGATCGTGGAGTGGGTCGAAGGTTCTGATGAACCAGTTTTGTAGAGGCCTCATCCGAAGCCGAGCGAAGGGGGTTACACTGGTGGTAGCTGCCATATGGCCAAGTATAGACTGGATAGCCCATGCTGAGGCCTGTTGTGAGAGGATGAGAGAGAGAATAGCCTGTTGAAGTTTCGTGAAGCGGTCTTCTGGGAGGAAGGCCCTTTGGAGTGTAGAATCTATGATGGCTCCTATGAATTGGATGCGTTGAGTTGGTTGAAGATGCGATTTTTCGTGATTTACCACTAGGCCGAGATCCTGTAAAAGAGATAAGGTGTAATGAATATCTGTGTATAATTGGGACTTTGAAGTACAGGCCAACATCCAGTCATCCAGGTACGGAAAGACTGTTATACCCTGTTGGCGAAGGTGCGCGGCTACGACCGCCATGCACTTTGTAAACACCCTTGGGGCAGAGGAAAGACCAAAAGGTAGAGAATTAAACGAGAAATGATAATTTTGAATCGAGAAGGCGAGGAACCTTCGGTGGGAATGTCTAATTGGGATGTGGAAGTATGCGTCTCGTAGGTCTATTGTTGCTAGCCAAGCGCCTTCGGGAATGAAGGGGAGTATGTTGGGAAGAGTGACCATACGAAATTTGCGTGGGGTGATGAAAGTGTTAAGTTTGCGGAGATCCAGAATGGGTCGTAGTCCGCCATCCTTTTTGTCTATGAGAAAATAACGAGAATAGAAGCAGGTGTTGGATGTGTGTGGGGGTATCTGAGAGATCGCCCCTTTAGCAAGTAGGGAATGGATTTCATCCCATATGGTCTGGGAGGGTTGTGTGATGATGATTCTACCCACGGGTGGGTAATCATGAAACTCAATTGCATATCCTCTGTCAATTATATCGAGGACCCAAGCATCTGTGGTGATGGCTTGCCACTGTGGAAGGAATGAGTGTAATCTATTGAGGTAAGTGAGTTGTTGAGTGGGTGGGGGGGAAGGGGAGGGAACGCTAAAAACGTCGTCTGTTGTTGTTTGAAGGTCTGGTACCACGGTACTGACCTCTTGAGGGAAGCGAAGGGCGTCTTGTAGCTGCGGTGGGCGTATACTGCCGTTGTCGTCCCCTGTAGAATGAGGTGTTATAGGGTTTATTGTAGTATTGAGGGCGATAATAGTAGGAGCCCCAGCGCTGTCGTTGATAAGTGTACGGTTGTTGGTCATATTTGTACACTGTCTGTTTCATCTCATGAGAGTGTTTCAGCTGTGAGTCAGTCTCAGGGTTGAAGAGGCCTGCCTCGTCCATAGGGAGGTCTTCAATAAGAGAGCGTTGTGATTGGGAGAGAATCGCAGCTCTAAGCCATGCGTGATGACGAAGGGCTACTGATCCTGCAATTAGTTTACCAGCAGTATCAGCTGTGTTTCTTGCTAAATCTTTTTGTAATTTGGCTAAGAGGATGGCTTCCTGTTGGAAGGCTTTAGCTAGTGGTTGGTCAGTTGGTGGCAATGACTCTAGGTATGGGGATATCCTGTTCCAGAGAACAGTCTGGTAGACACTCATGTAAACCCCATAATGAGCCATGCGTGCGAACAGGCATGCTGAGGAATAGAATTTTTTGGCCATAGTATCTAGTTTTCTCCCTTCTTTGTCAGAGGGGGATGCTTGGTTTCTTTGTACAGGTTTTGGTTGAGCATCGGTCACCACAGAGTTTGCCTTAGGCATCTTAGAGAGCCATGAGGCTGTGGAAAGATCAATACGGTACAAATTTTCTGCTCTTTTAGGAGTTGCTGGAACCAAGGCCGGGGCAACTCCTGTATTCTTAAGAATCTTTAAAAGGAATGGGAGCGTGGGCAATGTAGTAGATGTAGGTGTCTGTTGTTCAGTAGAGGTAAAGCATGGATCTGCAACAGTATCTGAAGGTTCAGGGGTGGCAAGATTTAGGGCTTTTGCAAGTCTTATCAACAGAGCTGAGAAATTTTTAAAATCTTCTAAGTGTTGGGGGGAAGGGTCAGGGTCTGGTTGGGGATCTTGAATCACTGGTGTGTCATCTGTGGATTGTAAATCGATAGTGTCTGTTTCCAGTTGGGGGGGCATGTTAGGATCTGTAGGAAAAGCCTGGGGATCCAGCTCCTCCTGGGGATCTGGAGGTCGAGATAGTGTGGCTGAGGGAGGTTCACGTGGGGGTTGGGGAAAATTTGGATCAGGATAGTGTGTAGGATGGGGTCCCCTGAATGAGTCAGGGGGGGGGTGGGTAGTAAAAGGGATAAACGGGGAAGGGGGGAGGGGGAGGGTACATATGGTAAGGGTACTCTGGGTACCCATAAGGGTGTTGATGCAACGGAGGCGCTGTGCGCATCTTCTTGGGCGGGGGAAAGGAGAGGGCTGTAGGCTGCCGCAGAACCGGGGATGGCGAGCGGCGGCGGCGCCCGGTGGATTGCGCCGAAGCGCTGGGCTGCCGAGGGGATGGTGATTCATCCGGTTCCGGGCTTTGGGGAGGGCTGGGTGAAGGAGGGGGTGAGTTTTGAGAGGGCGGGAGAGGAGGAGAGAGGGAGGGGTCAGCTGGAGGCTGCGGTTCCAGCTCCATGTGCTCTAAGAGTTCAAGGGGAGGAAGTTGGGAGGGATCCTCCATGTGGAGGAGAGTGGGAAGCGGTTCCTGGAGTTGCAGGGTGGAACCGGAGAGAAAAGGCACCTTTTGCAGTATAGGAGGACTCAAGGGCTGAACACCAGTGAGTTGCCGTCCCTTTTTCTGTTTGTTTTGTTTTTCCTTTGATTTAGCAGACTTCGAGGTCTGTTTAGGTGCTTTAGATTTCTTTTTAGGCGGCTCCCCAGTGGGAGTGTCTGCCTGATTCTTATCCCGCCTATCTCCAACATGTGGAGAGGGAGGCTGGGAGGTTTCTTGAACAGGGGAAGATTGGGAGGGGATAGGAGCCGTTTGCGGGGCCAAGGCCCGCTCGTAAAGCAGTGCTTTAAGTCTGGCGTCTCTGCCTTTACGCGCCCTGGAAGTAAAACCTTGGCAAATTTCACAAGTTTGGAGGTTGTGAGTTTCTCCCAAACATAATAGACATTTGGAATGTTTGTCTGCTTCGGGGAGGTTAGCCCCGCAAGCTGAGCAATTTTTAAAACATAGGGAAGACATCTAGCCTGAATGGAGAGTCGTCGGTCGGTCCGTGGTCGGGGAAGGAGAGGTCTGGTAGTCGAAAAAGCAGTCCTGAGTCAAAAGGTCCGAAAGAGTCTAAAGGCTAAGAGAAGTCCTGGCGATGCTGCCTGTTTGGCGCGGAAAAAGGAACTACCTCTCAGGCGCACGCCAGGGCTTATATACCGGGGGGGCGGAGAGTGGGCGGGGCTTGGGTTTATTCATTAAAATAATCATTTAAAAATTCATTGAATATTCTAGAAGTTCCGGATTGCTGCGCATGCGCAGGGAGAACCCATAGGTGTGCATTTCACGGAGGACACGAAGAAAAAATGTGTAACACAAATGAACAAAGGCATGTACCCACACATCTCAACCTATCATAGGTGATCCCTTGTGGCTGATCTACTTGCACGCATACAAATATGGAAGTATTAAACAATTAAGAAAGAATATATATATATTAAATGCTCACTATTTTGGAATTGCTCTGGAAAAGAAAACAATTAGTACCTAGTAACATCGCTGTTTACAACTAACACCCACTTTATTTACTTTTTCAAAAGACCAATTAATCCAAAAAGACCCACTGGTACTTTGTTCTATTATTCTATTATTATTGGATGCCGACATTTGCTGAAAGTGTTCCAAATTTGTTATTTTAAAAGTTATTCATGACTAATTCTTAGCAGGGATAAATGAAACAATTTTTCATTGATATTTCAGTCATGGTGATTTTTTACTACTGAAAAGGGGATGGTAGTAATGCAACAATACATCTAAGCAACCCACAGAAGCCTTCCATCTGGCCTGATGGTGCCCACGCTCATGGTACTGTGTGGGTTCCCAGCCTGCTGCCTCGCTGATTAATTATCACTTATGATGGGAATATCAGCATACCGAAAATAAGTCTCCCTTTGCACTTTCCTCTCATGCATAATTGCATTCTGTAGCAGCCATCAAACAATTGTTTACTGGGCTGTGCACCATTTAAATGGAGACCATATACAGAGAGACATCTTCACATACTTCTCTTCATTTAAAGGCTGCAACTTCCCCCACCACCTGAATGGTGTCACTAATATAATAATTCTTAGCACCATGCTTCTGGAGCAGGGGTGATGTTCAATGAGATCTCAATATACAGAGAACCAGGGGTTTAAACCTCTCTAGCCTATCATTTTGAGATAGTGTGTGTTGGGAGTAGATGAGGGATGAATGAGTATGTGTTTCTTTGTTTGCCCAATGGTGTCAGTGCCTCTGTATTATTGAGTCTCCAAATGCCTACAATGTTGCATGTAGGAACAAAGATCCCTGATATAAAATGATAACATGCCTCATTAAATGGCTAAAAATTAAATTTGAGAGTAAATCATATTCAGTTTTTCTTTTTTAACTATTGGTAACTCTGAAACTACTTTATACTACAACTGAAAAACTGTGTAGACTAGAATTCTGTGTAGACATGCATTTTACATTGGATTACTTTTGAAGCAAGTTTTGAAATTCCAGCTGATTCAAAATACAGCAGCCAGATTGGTTACAGGAACATCCAGGAGTTAACATATTACACCTATTCTAAAGTCACTCCACTTACCGCCAATTAGTTTCCAGACATAGTACAACGTGCTGATTTTGACCTTTAAAGCCCTACATGGTTTGGGCCCAGGTTACCTACAAAATCACCTTCTCCTGTACAATCTGTCCCGAACACTGAGGTCCTATGGGCAGGTAGTTACTCCAGCCCAATAGAACCCGGCTGGCAACCTTTTCATCGGCTTCCCCAAGACTGTGGAATGACCTGTCGAAAGAACTCCGACAGCTAAATAAGCTGTCAAAATTTAAAAACCAACGAAAGACCTATCTTTTCCAGCAGGTCTACTCAGCCAGTTTGAAGCATGAATTTTAAAGTCATGTCTTGTGTTTAATCTCTGTTCTTTATATTTTAATATGTATTTTATAGAAATACGGTTTAATATGTATATTTTATAGAAATAAATTTAAATATTTATATTTATATAATTTTTACAATGTTTATGTATTTTAATTAAGCTGTAACCTGCCTTGCGCAGTAAGGAAGAGCAGGTAAGAAAAAAATGTATTATTATACTGACACAAATACACAATATGTCACAGCAAACGATATATATATGCTGGATTTTGTAGTATTATTATTACTATTATTATTCGAAGAGCAAACAAATCTGGAAACTAAAGTGACCATATTACTTTTAATTATGGATTATTGAACCTCTACTGGTTTTCTTTTCACAAACAATTCGATAGGTCTTGGCTTTTTCCAAAAGAAAATCCTGCCACTAATCCCAGATGGCAGCCTCACAGGATAATACAGATCACTGACAATGAAGAAGTGTCAGTCAGATCTCCATATGCCACTGACTGAAAACCTGGAAATAGCTTGATATGGTTCTTTTTGTTGTACATCATACTGACATATTCTGGGATCTTACTCTCATTGAGTTTGTGGGATATAATGAACTTTCAAACACTTTGTCTTCTTTCCTGGGCTAAACTAAGAGTTCTCAAACTTTTTTAGCCACCGAGCTCTTTTTGAAACAAAAGTATCTTGTGGAGCCCCAATAAATGCTTATATATTACATATGGTATTATATATAATGTAAATATGTCAGCCATAGTCCGGGTCAGTGGCAGATATATGGAGAGTGTTTGTGTGAACTAACTGAAAAAAGAAACGAACAAATTCCTATGCACACCGCACACATATTGTTTGTAGTGCAAAAAAAAAAAAAAAAAGGAAAGAAAGAAAGAAAAATACAATATTTAAAACGAAGAACAATTTTAGCCAACACAAACTTAACAGTATTTCAGTGGAAGACTGCATAACTTTAAAATTAGTTAACATGAGAGGTCTTGGACCACATGGAAGAAATCAATACTAAGGCTTTTTTAGCAGTGCTGTGCATGACAGACCATGGACCATGCTTTTGGATTTATTTATTTTTCTCGTGTCAGGGCAGCCAGTCAATTATATTACATTTCTAACAGAACAAAGCAAACAAACAGAGAAAATACAGAATGTGTGAGTTTGGTAGTTGATTAGATGTCCTTTGACCAGTATCTGGCCACTTGGAGTGCTTCTGGTGTTGCTGCAAGAAGGTCCTCCATTGTGCATATGGCTGGGCTCAGGTTGGGCTCAGGTTGGGGGACATGAGAGAAGCCTCGCAGGATTGCAAGACATCCGGGCGTCCCCTGGGCAACGTCTTCGTAGACAGCTGATTCTCTCAATCCAGAAGCAACCAGCATGCTTTTGGATTATGTGATTTCAATGTTTATATTAATATTTTTAATCCCTTGTTTTAATGTTTTAATGTATACATTTTATGATTTAATTGACAGTTTTATGTTACTGTTGTTTTATGTTAGGTTTTCATGTTTTGTAAGGCATTGAATTTTGCCTTGAATATGTTGAAAACTGCTTTGAGACCCCCTCCCTCCCAGGGGTGAGAAAAGCAGTATATAAATGAAATAAATAAATAAACAGTGATGTTGTTGCTGAGAGAAGCTGTAACATGGGTGCAAGTGACCCAGATTTTAACTGCTCAAGAACTGCATGGGGAATGGTTCAAGAGAAGTGGGCAGAGCTCAGAAGAAGGAATGGGAATTGATAAAACATATCAAAATTAATATGTCAGGAATTTTTTTAAAGGTAAAGTATTTATTACAATAAATATGTTTAACATTAGGAAATAAAATTGTCTCAAATTTCTATAAGAATTAATTAATTACACTTGGCCCTCCATATTAATGGATTCTGAACCCACAAATTCAACCACCCATGGTTTGAAAATATTTTTTTAACAATTTTCAAAAAGTGAACATTGATTTTGTCATTTTGTAAAGGGGACACCATTTTATTATGCCACTTTATATAACAAGTATCTATGGGCGGATCTGGAACCAAACCCAGTAGATACCAAGGACCCACTGTAATTGCTATTTGACTAGATGTATTTGAATGAATTAAATGTGGCTGCATTAATTACAATTAATTTAGGATTAAAAGTAATTCAGGACAGAATACATTTAATTCATTTTGGAATGTTAGATAATTGCAAAATTAATTAATAAATCCTTAATCAACCTTGTAGAGCATGAACTCTGTGCAGAGTAGCACAAGAAGTAGTGACAGGAGAAGCAGCATCAACTGGCTGCTAACATTTGATATGTTTGCAGAACCAAGGTTTTATTGCAAATAAAACGTTTTCTGTTTGAATCAATGTAACTGAACACATCAATCAATTTCACTGGGTTGCAAAATTAAGGTTCCGAAATAAAAGACTTCCTATTTGAATTATGTAAGCTAATTGACTATGTTGACTATATTGGGAAAAACTAATGCCCCCCTCCATCAGTTCACCAATTGTGCTCTTTTAATGCTAGTCAATTACATTGTTAATGCATTTAGAAAGTTGTTACTGAATTGTAACACTGATTTTCCAGACAGGGGTGCTAATTTTTCCTAGTTTGCTTTGAGATCTTCAAAGAGGGCCGTTTGCCGGGCGAACATGGCAGTGGGTTCCTTTTATCTACCATTGTTTAGACTAAATGCCACTATTGCAAACATAAGGGAAGAAGAGGCTTTTTAAAAATAAAGGCATGTAACACTGAATTTCAAAAATCAGCATTACTAGAATTGCTTCTATTTCTTCCTCCATTTCAATATTGTGCTAGTCCTAAACTCTAGGGGAAAAGAGCCCTCTAATGCCCACTTTTTAGAATCCTCAGCAGTATTCTTACATGTTACACACATTCCATTTTTTACTATTTCATAATTTCCTGATATCACTGCCCCTTGATAACTCTCAGCATATTCAAATGATTGCTAATGGATGAGCACTATGAAAATTATCAAGTAGCCTAATAACTAAAAACATCAGACCCCAGCTTATCTTGGAAGCTAAGCAGGATCAGTTCTGGTTAGCCTTTGAGTGGGAGATGATGTACCCTATATCTGAGGAAGAAACTGTCAGAACTACCTCTGAATATTCCTCCCCCATATCAAAATCATAGAGTCATTGAAAGTTTACAGGCAACCCTAATCTGTAGCCCACTTGAAGGTGCACATACACAGACTCAGCTGTTTTATAAACTTTCAGTATTAATAAAGGAAACAAATAAGTGTATTTCCAGGCAAAGTCATACAAACATACATAAATCCACATTCTGCATGGTAGTCATTGCTGGGTTATGTAAAGTACACTTTAAAAATGTATTATGTTCATTCAACTTCCAGAAATAACACTTAGTAGACTTCCGATTTTAATGAATAGTGTATTCAAACTATGATATGAATAACTAAGTGTTTAATTTTTGGAACATATTCACCAGTAAGGAAAAAACACTATGTGATTTCAATTATGTATGCTATCAGTTTTCATTAAATGTGGAGTGATTTTTTTTAGTTCTACTTTATTATTATTAATTTTGTTTTTTACATATGTTGTTTAATGTTGTTTTAAATTGCTGTTTAATTGCTTTTTATTGTTGTTGTTTGGACATGGATAATGCCAGTTATGTAAGCCATCCTGAGTCCCCTTCAGGGTGAGAAAGGTGGATATAAAAGTCATAAATAAATAAATAAAACAGCATAAATACATATAGTTCTTCAAATCATATTCAACCAGAAGAGAATCCTTTAAAAATGTTAATGTTGGCATTGCAAAACTCACATTTGTTATTTGTGCTTATATTTATCTGCCTAGCATCTGAATATGCAGAGGGACTGTAACATGCAGAGAACAATGCATCATTTTACAGTTTTAATCTTTGTCAAGACAAAGCCTAGGGGTCTATAACCTTTACTAAGAAAAATGTATGCACTTCTTCTACAGGAGTTCCTCCGAAGCCTGGCAATCTGTAGAGAGAAAAATGATCATATCTGAGCACTGAAGGGAAGCCTGTAGTAAGCTACTTACCTTATAAACAGGTTCCTGGATCCTTGCTTTTAGTTTTGAACTCCCTGTTTTCATCCCAGATACTAACACAATGTCTCCTTGTCTGGCAACTTTTTCCATCTCTAATATATAGGAAGGTGGTATATATGTTGATTCTGAAAACTTCAGGATCCTATAGAAATGAGTAATAATATGACATCAGCTAGTCCTCCCTAGTTGAAAAAATGAGAAGCATTTAGTGCTGAGCTTAAAAGTGCTTTAGATTTGACACTATGACGAACATGCAGTTTAGGAAATGCAAAAGGGACTCACTTCAGATGAAGATGTCACTCCCCTTAAAGAGTTTCCCTTGGCTCTGAAATAGGCGATCCAAAGCATCTTGAACCATTTTAGCCACTGCACCACAGACATACACACCTTGGTAATGCCTAAATATTTTAGTATTCTATACAAAGAGCTGCCAGACAAATGTCTGAATGCTTTTTTTTTTCCAGAAAATGAAACAAAGCAATTTAGAAAACCACTGTTTCCTAAAGGTCCTAAAAAGCTTTGTTCCTGGATACTTGAAAGGGCTGCTCGCTTTAATATCAGCCTCCATATATGTCAAGAATTTCAGTAAGAACCTGTTCTGAGCATGTTCTCCTTCAAAAAGGTGGATGGAACAAAACGATTTTTGGACTTTCAAATAAAAGATAACATTTTATATAGAAAAGCGGCACAAAACATATGCATCTGAATTTTAAGATATGTTATTTTGTGTTGAGGATTAATCTGGAAGCTTTACTTTACCTACATTACACATGAGAAAGAATTCAACTGATTGGTCCCCAAAAATTATTCATCATGTCTGATTATTTTATATTTCATAATCTGCTGTTAGAAATTTTCTCAGCATACAATTCTGTCTTAACACGGCTCTGAAGAATTCCAGTAATCCCTTATAAAATGAGGTAACCTAAAGTTAGGCATCCATCTTACATAGCTGTGCCCATTGCAGAACACTCTTTCCTACAAGCATATCTGCTACGGGATTACTTCATTATTCTGTAACCACATGTCTTTGGTCCTAAAAGGTTTTTTTTTTTTTACAATACAATGCACCCATTTGAGATTATTTTTCCTCAGGCCTACTGAGCTCTGCATGTGCATATGTGCTTTCAAGTCACTTGCTGACTTATAGCAACCCCACAAATGGCCTATTAGTATGTATTTTTGTGGTTATTCATGTTTACCAATATACTCTTTGAAGTACTTGTTCATGAGCAACCCTGAAGACTGAATTTTAATGGAAAGGCAAGACAAAAATATCTTGAGAGCTGTTCAGCACTGGAACTCTCTGCCCCGGAGTGTGATGGAGGCTCCCTCTTTGGAGGCTTTTAAACAAAGGCTGTCGGGGGTGCTTTTAAGGCAATTTTCCTGCTTCTTAGCAAGGGGTTGGACTGGATGGCCCATGACATCTCTTCCAACTCTATGACTCTATAATTCATGCAAATGTAAATGGATTTAAGGTTTATTTATTTCAGTGTGGAAGAGATTGGTAAATGCTCAGCTTTCCTACTGTAAGTATTCAGACACAGGCTTTGTTTCAGCTGTTATCTTCCTCATTTTAAAACCAAATTGTGAACCTAAGTTGAACTTTGCATTTACTGTGCTTCTGCTTCTTTATGATCAATATACTTAATGTTCAACTTGGCCCTAATCAAGAACATCTGTTTATATGAGGGAAAAAATGATTCGGTGTTTTATGTACTTTTTTGATGTGGCCAGAAAGACTCAAATATATAGGAAAGGTAGTTTAGTGACTCAGTGAAAATTAAACAAATGAAATGCCTGTTGTTTCATTTATTATGATGGATAGTAAGCAAATTAGGATATACAAATACATTCAGGTTCATTGAAGATCCATTTTCAAAGTGTCAGTATCAATAACAGAGATATAGTAAGACATGAGAGGACTGATGTGAAAAATATTGAAAGAGATACTGCTTCTGGGAACCATTTCAAGCTGATGAATTTTAACCAAAATGGAAAATGATACACACCATTATATCTCAAAGCAGTGAAATATATATTTTTAAGAGTGGAAAGCACAAATGTATTTCTTCTTTTAACCATTTTGCATAGCTAGTACATGCAGTTTAACCTCATCCATGGTAAAGCATATGAACCAAACGGATCAGCTGGGCTTACAATTCTGGGGTTTACATGTTTTATAAATATGCTTCGATAACAATATCTGAGGGTCCTAAAAAAAACACCCCCTACATGCTTCAAAGCAATGAAAGGAAACAATTTCCATTCCTATTTTTCGACTTCTCATATGTTTCCTCTTAATGGAAATTGCTAAACTGATATAAGGTTAAATAAAGCTCCAACCAACACACTGAAGGAGTCAGGCATGAAAAGTTAATGTGGCTTAGACCCCGTGTGCCATAAAGGTTTCTGTACCCCTTATGTCTCACTGTGATTTCATGTCATCAGGCAATACAAATAAAATCAGTAAACTTTCAATTCACCTGTTACTTATACAATTGTAATATTCCTCATAAGATTTAAAGTTAGAGTTGGAAGACGAAAGGAAAGAAACAAATTTTTGAGACAAGTAAGGAGTGATTTTAGGAAAGAATTTTATGATGCATGCTCTGCAGAATTGGGGGGGGGGGGGGAATTACCAAGTTATTTTTCTCTCTCATTACAATAGATATGCCTGAGTAGGTTTATAGAAATAGCAGTACAGAAATATGGGAGAACAGATATTCTGTTCCTTTGTATTGTAGTATACAGCTTTATTATCTTAGTTTTCCTTCATTTGTTTTAATTTCTGTCAGAAGGGTTGCAGAGAACATGTATTACTGGGTGACATACCAACTCTGTAAATATAATTGCTCAGAAGTGGAACACAAGAAGAATGGTTGATGGAGATCTATAAAAAATCAAAATGAAGAAATTGACTACCTTGAAATCTCTGGCTAACTTTAAGAAAAAAATGGGACCTGTTCATTATCTTTTCACAACAATGGGGACTCTATTAATTCAGGAATTAATAGTCGGGTTTCAAGCAGAAGTGTAGTTATATTATTGTTTAAAGGGAGCGGACTAATAAGGGATAATAACCACCAGATATAAAGAAAGAAATTAATTAAAATAGCTGTTGTGTATAATATGTAGCTGTGTAGTAGTTTGTGTATTATTTGGTGTTTTTCTTCAATAGGTTCCCTCCCCCCACAAGAGTTTAAGTGCAAGTTGAATTTAGAAGGAAAATGTCAGTCAACATTAATTAATTAATTAATTAACTTATTTATCTTACAATATTAAAAGAATGTGAACACAAGCAAAACAATGTTTTGAAATTTTAATGAATTTTATTAGAATTATTCAGGCTGCATTATGCAGTGAAATTAGAACTATATCTTAATACGATTACTCCTCAAAAAGAGCCATTGGATCTCAGTTTTCATTACAATGATGCAAACCAGGGTGTCCTTCATTTCTAGAGTACATAATTATTCCCTGAATGACTTCAGTTAGCTAACAGCATGTAGAAGAAATAACCTTTAGTTTATGGTTACTTTGTGGATTAAAGTCATGGACTATGCTATTGTACTGATTCTATTTTAATTATGTTTGGTTTTTAATGGAATATGAGTGTGCTGAGAGTACTAAATTGAACATGCCATTCTTATAAATGTAAGTTAATTAACTCATGATCTGTACTTCAGGTGCTTCCAGTTTCAATGGAAAATCAGCAAGACAAAAGGTTATTTCCCACTATATAAGCATCTATAGTTCAAACTTGCACAACTTTTGATTCAATTAGCTGAAAACAGCTTACCAACCATCCATGAAATTCTATCAGCACTTAGCATTTAGACAATTTGTTCCTCAACTTTCCTGCAGATCACAACATCTTCTCTATTCACCTCCATTCTATTTTGAGCACGAGTTGACCCATGTACCATTGTACAACCATGTTCGTCTCTCACATTTTATGCCATATGGAATGAATCAGACCAATGGGTAGGAGGATGACCAAGAGATCTCATCCATCTCTGCAGGTACCTTTTTTTCATGCCAGGAGCAACTTGAGAAACTGGAAGTCACTTCTGGTGTGAGAGAATTGGCCATTTGCAAGGATGCCCAGATGTACCAGGTTGCTGTGACTGCAGCACAATCTACAAAGTTGTTTCAGACTACCTTCATCATTTGCATGTTCATCTTTAATCAAATTAACTGATTTCTGCTATAAAGATTACTAAGCATGCTGGACAACTATGTTGTGATTAAGTCTGCAATCATCAATGAGTATACATTTATCCAATCAATTACAGCCTCCTATTACAATTTCCAGAACAGCAGAAAAAAAGTTTAGGTGAGATGGGAACACCTTGGTGTACACCTTTCTCAAGAAGAATTAATGTTGTTGTACATCCATTATAGCATACTTGGATGATGTTGAGGTACTCTGCCTGTACGCCTTGCTCCCTCAGACAGTTCCATATGTACTCTGGTTGCCCATTGTTGGATGCCTTCTTGTTGACAAAACTGAGGATGAGTGGCATCTAGTATTTGTGGGAGGCTCCCAGTATTCTATTAATAGTAAGGATATGATTTTTTTTTGAGGAAATAATGTGCAAATGTGATTGCCTGAATTGGGGAATCAGAGTAGAGGAAAAGAACAGTGAAAGAAAAAGAAACTGGGAAAGGATAAAAAGAAACAGCATGAGAAGGGGATGGGAGAAGGCAGTCTGTAACCTAGGCAGGACTGATATAGATTGACTGGGTACCAGGGTCGAGAGAAAAGGGAAGAGATCAAGAAAAACAGAACATCA
Source organism: Anolis sagrei (assembly GCF_037176765.1). Classification (NCBI taxonomy): domain Eukaryota; kingdom Metazoa; phylum Chordata; class Lepidosauria; order Squamata; family Anolidae; genus Anolis; species Anolis sagrei. The sequence goes on along the minus strand of NC_090022.1, from coordinate 63,277,533 downwards.
GCACAAAAGAAAAGAGGTAGAGGAAAAGGTCAGGACGAATAATAGGGTGAGATGTAGCACGTATTTTTAGTAATGCATAAAAGAAAAAAAAGTAACGTAAAAACAGACTTACCGGAGTGCATTGTGAGAATCTGAGAATTCATTCATTTCTGGACCTTTCATGACCATCCACTCAAAAGCAAGTCCTGCCAACGTGCTAAAAGTGTTTCCTTTAAATAATTCAAGAAACTAAGTATCAGAATTGCAATATATACTTTTCAAGCCTTGGAACTGTTGCATGCACCACATCTGAAAGGCTTGGAAATTACAAGGAGCAGGAAATAGAATAAGTATCTTACAAAACAAGAGGGATAAATTTAACCTACAGTCAAAGTAGGTTGCAATACTAACATTAATTGCGAAGGTGAAATGACTGAGATAAAGTAAAAAAACTGGTAACCTACCAAAAATAAGAAATCTACACAAGATGCTATGATACTAATATTGAAATTCAACCCCACACTGCCCAAGTCTCAAGTCCTCAATGAGGAGCAGTTAGTTAGTTTAGTATAGGCTGAGGGAATTTCCTTCCCCCATGAATGTCAGTTGAAATGTATTTATTTTGTTCTCTCTCTCTCTCTGTTTCTACTCTCATTCTGATTGGTCGTGTACAATGGATACTTTTTTACAGAAAGCCTTTTGAAAATCTGACTTATAATCTCTTACATCTGTGTATGTGCTGTGTGCCTTGAGATCTCTCTCTCCGTGTATGTCAGAGAGATGTAGTGATTGGTGTTTTTTCCTTCTCTTTGAAACCTCAGAAGACATAGGTGTCAGAGTAGCTCAGGCCCAGTTCTTGATTATCAAGAAATGCAATTATTGATCCTTATTATTGTAAATAAACCTTCTGTGATTTTTAAATATTGGACTCTGCATTTTTGCATGCCTAAGCTCTTAATTCTTTACAGCCACATCACAGGGTACATTCACACTCTGATTGCTAATGAGCTGGTGCTCAACTTTTGTATCCTGTTTGTTTTTGGATGCCTTGCTACATATTTTAGGGTAGTTTCCCCCAACAGCTAATACCTGTGAAGTTCAACCATGCACATATTGGGTATATTTGTCATGAAAATTAATATAAATTAATTAAGGAATTGAAATAGCAGTTATGCAAAATATCAATACACAATTCAACTGTAGGAAGTAAAATATGAAGTCTATGATCATTTAAACACAGGGGTTTTTTTTATTCAGCACTGATTTCAGAGTCTTACAATATGTGAAGTATGTGACAATTCAATTAAATTTAATATGCAGATGCTCTACATCTGATGTCTGGCTTTTAAAAGCCAAGTGCTCTTCCTTGCGCTCTTAAGTATGCAGTTAGTAAGAAACTATGCATGTCAAGGATGTTCTCATCTTTCTAGCTACTTTATAACTACTTGCAAGTACTTACTTTGTTTCCAGTTACTTATTGGAAACAAATTGGTTGTTTCAAGGATACACTTGCCCTGCAAAAGATGGTTGTACACCTGAACTCTCTTCCAAACCTTGCTATATAGATTACTACAGTTAAGTCTTGGTGCCTTCCCTGAAATCTGAGTTTCACTATCATATAAACATCAATAAAATCATCTAACACCAATCTCCATGTGGTTGAGAAATAGTATTTAAAAAAAAAAAAAGAATTATTCAGAACCAGCTTTTATCTTCACTCCCAATTCAGCTCCATGCAGTGTTAATTCGATCGAAAAGCTTTAATTGAAAGCATACATTACTTAGCAGTAATGAACTTTAAAAAGAGAAGAATGCAGTGGTGTCCTTTCCACTTCTGCACAAGACTGTTGTTAAAGTGTCTGTTTGGGAAGAGAGCATTTGCACTTGCCTTCCTCTAAGGCTGAGAGAATGTGGCTTGACCAATGTCATTCAGTAAGTTTCTATGGCCAAATGGACATTAAAACCCTAGGCCCCAGAATCCGAGTCAAATGTTCAACTACTACATTGTGCTGGATCTCTTTTTGAGACTTCCACATTACAATTTGAGATAAGAGCGAAAGGGAGAGCACGGTTGCCTGTGTCAGATTTGGAAAAGAATTGAAATGACTTGAAGAATGAAACTCAAATACTTGAGTGCATGAGTTGTGTGGCCTACAGAAATTGTGTGACTACAGTTCAAAGCATTCCTTCCAAGTGGCTACATTGACAAGGGCTCCAGAGATCTGCATGCAATCTAACATCCAAAGAGTTGCATGACTCCTGCTATATCCATACTCAGCTGAGAATAACCCACCAAACTTGGTGAGACTTACTTTTGAAGAGGCATGTAAAGAATTGTGTTGTTAATCTAAAATACCCTAAACTGAAACAATTTAGTAGGCAGGTTTGGTATATTCACAAATAGTTTGTCTATATTCTTTAACAACATTTTCTACATTATCCTGTTCATTAGTTTCTTCCAAAACAGAAATGGATGTTTCAATTACATGGTTTTATAATTAAGTGATCAGATACATTCAGGAATCTAGGAGACTTTTTCTTGGCCTGATAAAGTTACGTACTTTTAAAAAATTCTAGTTGTTTATTTCATCATTATTAAAATCTATGTGTTTACAGTTTAAACACTGTATTTTAATTTCATTGCCCAGCTGCTAGAATTAAGATGATAATAACATACAAAGACACATGTTAACCTTCCTGTAGTTCTTCTCAAAGAATGATGCATTCACATCTCCTTGGGGATTTTATACATTTTTTTAGTTGTAGATGTCTAAAACAGAGTGGAAAGTGCTGTGTGTTTCCCCTCCACCCTAAAATCTCATATTTTAAAATGCAGTGTACCACAAAAATAGATTTCAGTGCCCAAGGGTATTGTATACAAGATGTACAATCATAATTGGTCGTTTTCATGACACATGATGTCACACTCCAAGGCTAAAATAAATCTTCCCACAATGTTGCTGAAACAAAGGAAAAGCAAATAGAATATTTGTTGTTGTTTTTTTTAGAGGAGAGAAATGTAATAGCGCTGAAGCTGAAGGTTTACAGCCAGCACCATGCAAAACTTAAATTCCTGCTGTGACATTGGCCACAGCAGTCTCACAACACATGTACTACAAGAACACCATGTTCAGGTACCAGCTTGACTCCTTTTGAAATCAAAGCAAATATTCTTCAAAGCAGCTTTACTTACTGATATGAGGATATACTCATTAATCCAGTTAATGAACAAGAATCTCTTATTCATTATTGATTGGCTGTGCATATGCTATAATATTTGCTTCATCCCCACTCCTCATTTTAATCTTCAAGACAGTACACAGATGGAAGTGCTTTCTAACAGTTTTATCATCTATGTGAGCATTTTCGTTTCCTGGAAAAAGCCGGAGTTGGCTGGGATAATCTTACTTTGATCACTTCTGAGTTAATTATAGTGCACTTTACTTTCAGCTCTCAGAGAAGAGTCTTGAGGTGCTTCAATTGGTTCAAAATGTGATTGACAGGATTATGATTGGAACCATATGATCAAATCATGTTACATTAATCAGCAAACAGAGGTGAGGAATATGCCACCCACAACTTTTATGTAGTTTCTCAAGACTGTTTCAAGGCCTCCACCCCCTATTTTTTCAAATTTTCAAACTTTTTTTTACATTGGAATACCCTCATTAACACATGCAAAACCACAATCTGACTAGATAGAAATAAATGTATTTGAAGAATAACTAGCTTAAAATCACTTGACTAATGTTATCAATGATTTTGGATTTATAAAAGAAAATATATTAAGTATACATGAAATATAACTAAAGCTTGGGTTTCCTGTTCACCCTATCCATGGATGAATTCATAGAAGTGAAATGCTTTGTTGGATAGATCAGAATGACTCTTACCTTCAGAATCTAATGCTTGGATTTTCAATTGCAGTGGTGAATCCTCTAGATACAGTTCTTTTGTAGTTGACACAATGTGGATCTCATGAATGATATCAACTATAGCATCACAGCGAAGCACCTGGCCAGTGACTAGATAAGATATAAGAAAATAACAAATGAATTGACCCTGCTGGTCTCAAGAACCACTGCGTGGTATTCTTATGATGACTTCATGTCTCTTATAAATGTGTTCAGATAGCAGACAATTATCTTAAGCGATTAGTATCAAAGCATTTATTGAAAACAAAAACCAACATTGTTATAGCATCACACCAGAAAAAAAATAGGCAGAGGAATGGCATGATGTTCAATATATGTTCAGCAACAAGCAACCCTTGTTTTAATATTTTTTAATAAAAACATGAGACATTCTCCTTTTACTTACCACAGTGGGTCTCAACTTGTGGGTCCCCAGATGTTTTGGCCTCCAACTCCCAGAAATCCTAACAGCTGGTAAACCGGTTGGGATTTCTGGGAGTTGTAGGCCAAAACACCTGGAGACCCACAGGTTGAGAACTACTTGCTTGCAGGTTTAGATTCAGTGAGGCTCTGACAAAAATGATAGACTCAAAGTGACATTTCTACTCCTCATCACCTCAGCCTGTAAAATGCCTCTCATGAGGACTAAGAAATCTTTTTGACTGGGGTGCATTTTGTCTCAGGAGACTAAAGATGAAGAGAATGGTCCTCATGTTTAATTGAGGTACAACCTATGGCTTGTGGGGGGGGGGGGGGGGGGGTCTGATGCCTCTACCAGAATGTTGTCCTAAAAAATACAATGCGACACACCACTACATCTCTTGGTCCCGAGGAGAGACTTTTTGAAAAACTTGGGAAGTAGTAGGAGTTTGAAGTCACTGCTTATCTGGTTTTGCTCCAAATCCAGGTCACTTTGCTCAATTTTTAGGAGAGAAAATATCAGAGTGAACATACTAGTTATGCTCAATTCAATAATCAGCAAAATCCCTTTATGGTTTTTGTATTCACCTGAAAGTAAGTCATACTGTGGATGTGGGGTTTTTTTTTTTGGGGGGGGGGATATAATATATGAGTTTCAGGTGATGGTTTTCTGTACTACATACTTTTAAGCCAAAACGAGTAATCAGCATCTACCAATCTTGTTCTCTTCATATTTCATTACATTCCCAAAAAATAAATTAGTCCAAAATAAACTAGTTCATGCACAGATGAATTACTTGGGCTTTTCCAGCAATATAACATATGAGTAAATGAAAAATAGTTATATGGAAAATTTTAAACTGAACATATTTTCAATTTCATCTTTCTCCTATAATCTATTTTTTCATTTTGGTTTTCATTCACTCAGCTGACTTTATGTATTAAATTCCTTCCCTGTTTTCTACACTTTTTCTTTTAGCAGACAAAAGGCATTTTACTTCTTCCTGTTCCTTAGCAATACCTTGCTGCTTTTCTTTCCACTATGTGCATAGATCAAGTCACCTCTTCTTTTCCATCTCCATAGGAGGCATTTACCTGAAGTTACTAACTTATTATCTTGCTATCAAATAGTAGAAAACCTTGGGTTCAGAAGATTCTTTACAGAACACACACACACAATTGATATGGGAAAGAGGTCATACTTGTCAGTAGAAATGAACAGGAGGAACAGGTGAACTATATTTCATTTTGAATTCTATATTTTTCTCCTTAACAATTTAAAACTTCACACACACATGAAAAGTAAGAGCATATATTCTTATACTTCAGCAGCAATCCTGTATGTAGCTAGGAACAAACCCTATTGAACATTTCTTTAAAGAAAAACATGCACAGACTCACACTGTTAGTGTATCCATTAAGATTCTCATGGGAACTGGTATAAAATGTACAGATTCTACTATACCATAGAATTCTTTCAGGTAAAACCTTCTAAAACAGTGGTTCTCGACTTTTGCCGCCTAATGCCGCCATCCCTTAATACAGTTCCTAATGTTGTGGTGACCCGCAACCATAACATTATTTTCATTGCTACCTCATAACTGTAATTTTGCTACTGTTATGAATCATAATGTAAATATATACAGGATGTATTTTCATTCACTGGACCAAATTTAACACAAATACCCAATACACCCAAAATTGAATACTGGTGGGATTGGGGGCGGGCAGGGAGGAGTTGATTTTGTCATTTGGGAGTTGTGGTTGATGGGATTAATCATTCACTTACAATCAAAGAGCCTTCTGAACTCTGCCAATGATGGAATTGAACAAAACTTGGCGTACAGAACTCCCATGGCCAAAGGAAATTCTGGAAAGGCTTGGTGGGCATAGACCTTGACTTTTGGAGTTGTAGTTCACCTACATACAGAGAGAACTGTGGACTCAAATAATGATGGATCTGGACCAAACTTGACACAAATACTCACTACGCCCAAATGTGAACACTGGTGGAGTTTGAGGAAAATAGACCTTGACATTTGGGAGTTATAGTTGCTGGGATTTATAGTTTACCTATAATCAAAAGAACATTCTGAACCCCACAAATGATAGAATTATGCCAAACTTCTCACACAGAACCCGATATCTTGAAGAGACTTGCTGGCTTTCTGATGGTTTTCCGATGGTCTTTGGTCTAGGTTTTCTGACGGGCACAATTCAAAGTGCTGGTGTTAGCCTATAAAGCCCTAAACGGTTCTGGCCCTACTTACCTCGCCGAACGCATCTCCTCCTATGAACCAACTAGGACATTAAGATCATCTGGGGAGGCCCTGCTCTCAGTCCCGCCTGCATCACAGGTGCGCCTGGCGGGAACGGGAGACAGGGCCTTCTCAGTGGTAGCCCCTCGGCTGTGGAATGCCCTTCCTATAGATATCAGATCGGCCCCATCCCTATTGGCATTTCAGAGGAAAGTGAAGACCTGGCTGTTTGAACAAGCATTCGATTAAGCAGTGTAATGACTATAGGAACACGGATTAACGGATGATGAGATTGGATTCTGATTTTACTGATGAGACGCTAATGATTGTTATATTGATGTTTAATTGTTGATTATGCTATTGTTTTAACTGTCCCATAATCGTTTTATGATGTTTTGCATTGAATTTTGCTGTTGTTAACCGCTTTGAGTTGCCTGAGGGCTGAGAAAAGCAGTACATAAATGAAGTAAATAAATAAATAAATGGTCTTTGGCGATCCCTCTGAAAACCCCTTGTGACACCCAGGAGTCCCAACCCCCAGGCTGTTCCAAAACATTTCTGTACAAGAAGGGAGCAGAATATTGTACTCACAAATATCTTCAGCCAAAATAATACTTGTTAGACGTGCTACTTGGGATGATTTTGCCAGAACGATAGCCTTCTGTGAGCACTGGCGGTCATCTTTTTCTATAGCTTCTATGCTGGCAACCTCTGGTCTGGTAGAAGTCCTTTTTAAACAACAACAAATTTTAATTTTTTACAAGTACTGAAAGATAGCTTAAGTATGATTTCATTCCAATTGCTTGGTTTTCAAATGTTACAAAGCTTTTTTGTGCTTTTTAGAATTTTACAAAAGATTGCATAATGTCATGCGATTTTTGTTGCCACCTTGACCTTGTTCTCCATTTCTGTTCTGTTGTAGATATGTTTCTGCATCTCTCCTTGGTGCTCAGACCCTCCTTCATTCCTCTTTCTGCCACCCTGCATCTATTCACCCCCTTTCCAGTCATCCCCCCCCTCCAAAAACAAAGAGAGAACCAGTGAATACCACTGCTGCTGCTTCCTGTCTGTGCATCTTCACTAACTCACTGCAGAATGACTTCAGAGTTCATCTGTACTTTTTAAGGCATGAGTACTAGCAATTTAAGCGGTTACTCGTATAAAAAAACCCAACTATCCCCTCATTTTTTATTTTAACAACTGGAAGATTTCATGATTAAAATTACATAAATGAAAGAAAGACATTCACAAATAGCAAAATTGTTTAACATACAGGAAATTAGTGCAGTGCAGTGCTTTGAACATTAGACTACAACTATGGAGATTAGGGTCTACCTAATACAGAAACCCATTGGTTGAATTAGGACAAGTCACATTATGTCAGATATGTAACTAAGTCACTGTATAATTACATATTATGTCATTGATACAGGACCTCAATCATATTTGACAAGTTAAAATGGAAAAATTCAAAAACTCTCAGGTTATAGAATATTCTGCAAGTGTTTGTTCTTGAGATATGTATACCACTAAAACGTTTAGATATCAGTCAAAACAACGTGCACATATTAGATAAATGCACAGCTGCCAGATTGACAATAATGCAGGACTGAGGGGGGAAATGTACTTTTATCATTAAATGGAACCTGTAAGAGTTAAGTTACGTTATTACATTGACAATAAGTGATTAGGGTTCTGGGGCTAAAACCATGCTGAATATGGAAGGTGCAGGTGCCAGGTCATGTGGCAGACCTAAAACGCGTTGGCTCAAGCATTGAAACACGACATGGCTCACAATGAGAGACGTGATCAATAGGAACAAGTTGAGAACAAGAAGCAAACAAGCGTACTCTGCAAATTTGTGGGGCAAATGCTAGGAAGAAGAAGAGGAAGAAGAAGAGGAGGAAGAAGAAGAGGACAAAGATATCCACAGCATATTATTTGAGAACACAGAAATGCTGGACCACTCTAACAACTACCATGTCAGACTACACAAAGAAGCCACTGAAATCCACAAGCATGTGGAAAATTTCAACAGAAAGGAGGAAACCATAAAAATGAACAAAATTTGGCTACCCGTTTTAAAAAACTCTAAAATCAGGACAGTAAATAAAGAGCAACACTCAAAAAACGGGAAATCCAGACAAGAATCAAGCAGGGCCAGCTAACAACTCCAAACAATGGATTCCCCTGGCAGGAATCAGCCAGGCTTTGTAGCTGCAACGCCATTAAATGCCAATTAAGTTTCCAAAAGATTCTGCAACCTCTGTGGATGCCTGCCATAGATGTGGGCAAAATGTCAGGTGAGAATGCTTCTGGAACATGGCCATACTGCCTGGAAAGCTCACAACAAGCCACGAAGAATGCCACAGGAACGTAAAGCCAACATCAAAAACCCATGACACAGTTCTGCAAAGTATTCATATATTTTAATAGTTGTCCATGCATTCAGAGAAAGCAGTTGTGGAATGATAGGCTATTTTTCTTTCTTTGGAAATTAAGTCCAGAGGGGGGGGGGGGACTACTCTTTGATAGCCTGGGGGGGAAATGTGCTGCAGTTTACTAATGTTTCTGAAGTTGAGTTGACTACACACTTAAGCTGATAACCTCCACATGTATGAAGATGGTTTTAAACAGTTGATTTTAAAATCAATGTAAGTGATTTTAATGTTTGTGTCTATTTATAGTTTACGTCCCAGCATTGAATGTTTGTTGTATATATGTTGTGCTCCACCCTGAATCCCCTGCAGGGTGAGAAGGGCGGAATATAAATGTTTTAAATAAATTAATAATAAATAAGTAAACCCAAAACAATATGGCTTGTGCCACCATCATTATTTTTAAAATCCTGCCTTTTCCCCAAGACTAGGACACAAGGTGGCCTACACATTTATAAAGATTACAATTAAAACTACAATTACATGCTCAATCATGCCACATTGCTTTTCCAGCAATGACAGTTTTGGTTTAAAAGCAATAAATAAATAAAATCCATCAGGCAGGAGGCACATAGTAAAAGTGCTGTGGGCATGTGATTATTCTTTCCCATGCAGAAAGTAGCAGTGTGTCCCTGCTATGAAAGAGGGACAGATACAGTTGCCCCACATGCATCCAAGTATCCTGCAGGTCTCATCCTGAAAACAAAACACATTCCCCTGTTCTCTGGCAAATCTAAGTATGCACACATCTGTTTTCAAAACAGATGGTGCACAACTGTTTTTGCTCACAGCAGGAATGGCTCCATGGTTTGTTGGTCTGTTGTATCATGTGGCAGCATCCAGCTCCCCTTCTCATCTTTATTTCCTCTCAACAGACCAAAGAAGTAAGCCAAAAGCAAAAACCTGGAATCTTTCTTTGGTTTGTACTTGGATAGGACCAACCAGAAAAGGGAAGTTCCCTGCTGCAAGAGCCATGATAAGCTTACTACTCCGCACCACGGATTGTTCAGACCCTTCTGTTCCAAGTGCAAACAATTAAGTAGTATGCAGCTCATTTATAAGTCAAGGTTCCAATGGCACTCTCCCTTGTCATACAATGTAAATGTGCCCAGTCTTTCTTTCTCTCCCAAAGAAATGAATTCCAGGTGTTTGTTTCTTCCCTGCAGCAGCTTCTCCTCCCAACACTGTCTTTTAAATGTTTAATTAACCTGCAGAGGATAAAACAGTGGAAGAAGGGGGTTTTGGAGTTACAAATTCAAGTCCTTAAAACTTATTTTCCTCTTCCTTAAAAAAACCCTGCTTGAGCTTGAATGATATGTAACAGTAGCTAATTGCCTGACAGGTATATGTAAGAATACATTCTCAGGATGGGGCTGCCAAAGCTCTTTAGCTGCTCTGAGTTCAGGACAAGGATAGTTCTGGGAGAGAAAAGCAAAGGATTATATGGGGAAGCAGCTGTGCACACAGAGAGGAAAAGAAATAAATTGAACACTGCCCAACCTAATACTGAAAATGATGAAGCCAGCCCTCGTCTGCCAGCCCATCAATCAGACCTGAAGTATTTCCAAAGAGGCCAATAAGCTTTGCCAATGCCATTCAGAACTAGAGAACACACACTTTCACTCAAAATTTACTACAGGCTTTCTCAGCAATTCACTTTAGCTACTACACTCAATTTTCTTGAATAAGCAAGACTTTCTTAATTATAGCTTACTGAAACAAGCTTCAAAGTATGATTTTTAAAACCAAGTTATTTCAATAAACTAAAGCTAATAATAACCAAAATTTAAGGTTTGGACAAAATATTGAACTGTGATTAAATGAATGATAAAAAGAGATGACTGGGGTCATAATCAGAGAAGAATAGGAGGATGTGGTCATGAGTCCAACACTCAAAGGTCAAGTTGCCTGGGGATGATGGAAGATGCAATACAATCAATTTGTAAGATTATGTTAAACAGCGATAATCAACAATTATTAAAATGTTGACACCCTGCCCTAAATCATAAGATTTCAAAGCAGCATTCAAGTAAAATTGATGTAAACAGATTAAGACTTCTGGTAGCAATGGCAATGTACTGCCTGACCCTTCATTAAGCTCTCAAGGGAAAAGTTATCATGTGCAGAATACACCAATTTAGAGGTACTTCAAATTGATGAAAGTTGTTGCTCTAGTATTGTGAACTCTAAGGCAGTTTGCAGGGCTCTTCCACTCAACCATATAACCCAGAATAACAAGGCAGATAATCCACAATATCTATTTTGAACTGGGTTATCTGAGTCCACACTGTCATATAACCCAGTTTGGTGTGGATTTGATACAGCTGTGAGATTCAATTCCTGGATTTTGTGTTTTGCTGAGACATATCTCTTGGTGGCACACAAAAGCAGAGGGAACAGTGAACAAGACCTGCCACATCTAGTGGTTGCTTTTCACAGCAGAAGTGATGCCAGTTAGCCATTTTATTGAAGAGATTGGGAAGATTCATCATGTGACAAGCTCCTGAGTTGTTGTGAGTTTTCCAGGACATATGGCCATGATCCAGAAGCATTATCTCTTGATGTTTCGCCTACATCCTCAGAGGTTGTTAGGTCAATAGGTATGTGCACATCTACTGAGAAACACTTCTACTTACTGCCAAAAGAAAATTTGCATTAGTACCAACCAAGTATCTAAGGTGTTTCACAACCAAATTGTCACCATTGAAAGGGATCTACATGTCTTCATATAGTGTAATGGACTCACTGATGGGACCTGGAAAACATACTCTCCTGTAAACCTCTGCCTTCAGGTACATAGAGAGAACCTCTCTTTTCAATATTTCAATAATTTAGATCTTTAAATGTTACTGCAGTTATTTTTAATTGAGACCAGAAGTTTACTGACAGCCAATGCAATTCTTTTAAGCCAGTGATTTTGGTCAGCAATCTAGATAACCCTAAGTCATCTTCAAGGCAGACGCATGTTGAGCACATTACACTAATCTATTTATTTTTATTTACTTTGTTTTATATCCCACCCAATCTCCTTCACTGATGGACTCAGGGCAGCTAACACTCTGCAACGATTTGATGCCATTCAATATTAACCGAAAATACAAAAACCTGCAAACACAAAAATTAAAACAGCAATATATAAAACATGATAAACAGCATTACAACTATAGTAAAAACCAATTATATTAAAACCAATTGTATTAAAAGCCAATTCCATCCCTTTGCCATAATTCCATCTTATTGCTATAACAGTGAAGATATTGGGTTTATATGTTTTTAAAGGTCTTATTGTATGTACTTTTAAATTCTGTTTTAAATGTGGTTTAAAGTGTATATTGGTAAGGCATCAAATGTCTGCCTGATTGTAAGTTGCCTTGAGTCACCTTAGGGTTTGAGAAAGGTGGGATAAAAATATTGTATATAAAATAACTAAATAACTAAATAAATAAATCTAATTGGAGAGTTACCTACAAAAGAATGACTGTGACTAGACTATCACTGTCCAGAAACTGCTATCGCTGACAGACAATCTCCAGCTGACCCCAGGCCTTCTGAGTCACTAACTCCTCTTAAGAGTCAACTGACAAGGTTTTCTCTCAAATGTTTTCTCTCAAAGAGCCCAGTAAACAGAGCTAGAATGTTATGCAAAAAAAAATGTCCTGCAAAAAACAATTAAACCATAGGGCAAGTTGAAGGTATGGTATACTTCAGAAGGTATGGTATACTTTTAGCTCACATATAGTACTATATCAATTCCACTGCCCACAAAAATTGTAAAATTGACACTGAAACTGTAGGAGTTAGGAATCTTCACCAGAAAATTATGAACTAGCATCCCAGGATGCTCTGAAGAAAGGCTTAAAAGCTAAATGAAATAAAATAGATTTATATTTGTTGTGCAGATGTCACAGGAAGCTTAGAATTAATCATCCATATCCTCTGCACTTGTCTTAATTGCAAAATTATCCTTGTTTCTGTTAAAGAAAAAAATGGAAATGTGAAATTGCTGTTTGACATAAATTGCAATGCACAACAGTATGATTCACTTCTGAATCCACATGAATAGGATTGTGTTGTTGGTGCCCTCAAATCTTCCCACCTTTTATAATCAAAATACAATGCTGTCACCCACACATCCTGCCTGTGGTGCCTTAGAAATCAATCTGAAGACAGGACCAGAATACTTATCACATTGTGTATGAAAGAACAGCCTGCAGACTCAACTTCAAAGGACTAAAATGTGCTTGACTTGAAGATGGAAACACAAAGGACTAAAGAAACTAAAATGACTTCTGATAGATTTATGGCCGCTTGTAACTATCACTCTTCATTGCTATAAATGGGTTTTTGAACATCTGTTGGACTGAAGAACTTGAGAAAATAAATGATGTGATCAGCCCTACCACAATTTGACATCTTGATAAATATAAAGACCTACTTCTGCTTCCCTAACTGAAGGAACATGATACTTCTGAGATACTGACACACAGAAACATTCACTCTTCAAACTGCCTCTATTTTATTTTTGTTGGTGGTGGCATCTCTTAATTGCTGAAGCACATTACTTTGGCTACTGCAAAGCAGAAGCAAGCTACAAACCTAAATAAGTCTAGAGTGATTCAGTTCAAATACATGGCTAAATTTTGGTGGTAATCTAAGTATTATTATTATTATTAACTTTATTTTTTATCTTGCTTTTCTCCCTATAGGGACTCAAGGTGGCTAACAATAACATGACAGAATACAATAGAGTTTAAAAACAAGGCGGGTACATATACATATGAATATAAAAATTAAAAATAATTAAATTTTTGTGTCATTAGTGTAAAAGTTATAAGACAATTAAAATAATTAAAATATAATTAAAATAACAGTTAACAATTAGATAGCCTCCCAGAATCCCACTCACAGCATCCCCAGAAGCCTGCTCCTCATCAATATCTAAATGACTAATGGCAGAAATATGTCTTCACCTGCCTGCGAAATGCAAGCAGGGGTGGGACCATCCTGGTCTTTCTAGGGAGGGAGTTCTTAGGAGCCGCTGAAAAGGTCCTCTCCTTTGTTCCCATTAATGAGCTTGAGAGGCTGGTGGTACAGAGAGAAGGCCCTCTCTAGGTGACCTTAATGTTCTAACAGGCTCATACTGAGAGATGTCATGTCAAAATCATAGACGCCTTAAAGGGCCAGACTCAAAGTTAGTTTCTGAACAGAGTTTACTGCAACAAAGGAAAAGTAACACAGAGACACTTAAACTCTGTGCCTCTGGTCCAAACTCAAAAGTTAACCAAACCTGGTTCAAAAAAGTAAACAGGAATATAATCTGGATTAACCGGATAAAAGAACAAAATAAAACGCAGTGCTTCAAAACCAAACAAAATGTCACAGCATGCAACAGCTTAACAAAGAGGTGAAGCTGCAGGGAGAAAAAGCATAGTCAGCCGAAATCCAGGGTCGTAGACGGAGAAATCCGAAGTAGCATAATTCCAATATCCACAGAAGCAACATCTCAGTCAGGCCGGTCCAGGTCCAGGAAGGGAGAAATCCACACTCACAAGAATCCAATCAAAGTCGAAAGCACACACAATCAGGAACAGTAACCTGCAGATCCCAAACCAATGCTGAACACAAAGCAGGCAGAGACAAGTCCAGACAATACCCAATGCACAAACGTTCACCAACCCCTTGCCTTCTGCAAAGGTCCCCCATCCCTGAACCCACTTTTATCTACACATCATCATCGGAAGATGAACTGACCACCGCCCCATCATTATCCCTTGCAGCTGTTCCCAACTCTTCATGTGAATCCTTACGTCCATCTCTCCATCTTCTCCATCTCCTGTCAAGACTTAGATCCCCCCAAGACTCAGTTGGATCTCCCGATTGTCAGTCTTCACCCCCAGATAACCCCATAAACATATCACTAAATGTTGGCTCTGCACAAATAGCTTGCACTTCTTTTATCTTAGTCCAATCCAGTGTCATCCCCGTTTTCTCCACTCCGTGACCCATCATCCCCAGAGAATCCCTCAAATGAATCCTCATCTGTAGGTGCCATAAGTATATCCCAAATCCTCTTCCTCTGCTGCTCCTCATCAGATTCCTGCTCCTGAGTAACCCTCTTTCTTTCCCTATTCCAAGCCATGGTGTCTCCTTCTTCTCCTTCACTCATTGACCCTTCATCCCCAGAGAACCCCTCAAATGAATCCTCATCTGTAGGTGCCATAAGTATATCCCGGATCCTCTTCCTTTGCTGCTCTTCATCAGATTCCTGCTCCTGAGTAACCCTTTTTCTCCTTCTGGCACCCATACTACTGTTTGCAATGTTACTCACAGGCTCTACTACAACATGTGATACTTCAAATAACCTGGACCCAAGCCGCAAATGATGTAGGTCAAAAGTTTCTCTTAACTGTGATTCATGATTGATTCAACCAATTTTCTCCTTTTTAATTTTTTTTAAAAACGCACAATCGTGCTTAGGGGCTGTTACCAAATGTTGCTTTTAGCCCTTAATGTTGGTAGATCATAAAAACAGTGAGGAAATACCAAGCTTCTACACCTCTCAAGGTTGAGTCAACCTAAGGTCTTTCTTGCATGCACAATTTGAAGACGGTTTAAGTTCAAGGTCTATGTGAGTGTGGTCCAACCTAAACCAACTTTGTATGGCCTTTGCTCCTCATTTTGAGGACAGAAAATCCACCTTCTTGGACTGCTTAAACAAGCTTTAAGGGCAGAAGGTGCAAAAGCAGCAATGCGTCAGTAGCTACATACTCAACCAAAGGCATTTTTTGCTGAGGGCATTTAAAGTTGGTATTATGCTAGGAGAAATGCATCATAAAGGAAGCTGACAATGTAGAAAAAGTAATGTAATACATTTTTTAAAATTCTGAATACAAAAAGTGTGTAGAAGTGCAGAAACTTTGTGAAGAATAAGAAAAATATAAGGCTGTCAAAGCTGGACAGTGAAGAAAGCTGATAGGGAGAAAATCAACTCATTTGAAATGTTATGCTGGAGAATAGCTTACTTACTTACTTACTTACTATATTTATATACTGCCCCTCTCAGCCCACGGGCGACTCAGGGCGGTTTATAGTCAGCACCAAAACCATAAAATACAATTTAAAACATTGTTATAAATATAAAACCAAGTAAAATCAATAAAAACATGTAACATTAGGGTCTCCTTGTTCTATGGATATTATGAGTGGCTAAAAAAGCAATAAATAACTCTTAGAGCAAATTAAGTCCAAACCTTCCTTAAAAATTAAGATAAATAAATTGAGACTGTCATATTTTGAACACATCATAAGAAGACATGAGTCACTATAAAAGTCCTTTTGGAGAGAAAAAGTGGGGTGTAAATAAACATAACAACACTATGTAATACGATTTTTGTTCCTAGGTTATAAACATCATTTCATAATTGGTTCTGTCATAAAAACATGGAAAACTGCAAAAACTTTGTTTTTACGGGGCATCCTGCAGCACATTTTGCTAAAGTTTTTTAAATATTTCATCAAGTCTCAATCAATTCAACACAGTTTGTAGTAGACACAAAAGTGACGTTCCTGAAGTGTAACAACTACTTTCAAACTAAGTACTGTACAATTAAACAGGAAATAACACTTTCAATCCAGGAACAGATTTTCTTTTTTAAATTTTATTACATAGTGTAATAGACAATAAGATCTGGTAAGGTTAAAAGGGAAAGGAGAAGACTGCATTTCAGATGGACAGATTTAGTCAAGACCTGAACAGGGTTGTTGAAACAGGATAACTTGAAGGCCTCTTGATTATGGAGATGCTAGATGTCAACGGAGATACTAGATGTCAAAGACAATCAATAACAGTCTTTTCACTAGTGTAGCTTGGAGTAAACAGGTTGCTTCTGAGCGGATTGTACAAGATTGCACAATAAACAGCACAACGAAAAAGCAAACATGTCACTATTCTAAAGGAGCTCAGCGTGAAGCCACATTCATACTTTACTTGTTTTCTTTCCTACATATAGAATATAATACTAAAAGCACTTGTGAAACAACTGCGTTTCCTGTTGTTTTTATATGCAGCAAAACCTTTTTAGACAGCCTTATCAAACAGTAGAAACATACAAGACTAAGAAGCAGCAAACATCATTATAAGTCCAGTGCACAGAAATTTGTTGAGTGCCTTGAGTTTATTGACAAGAGTACAAATGTGCTCCTGGGAGACATCTTGTCATCAATAAGGGAATAAATACCCTAACAAAATAACTAGAGTTAGCTACAAAATCACACTGGAATAAATGCCAATACTATGATGAACACGTTTCAAGACTGTGGCTCTGCTAAGCAAACCTACATTTTCAAGGGATCAAAAAATACAATTTAAATGGAGATCATATATTTCAATACACAATCAGCTATTTATTCAACTGCACCTTTAAACTAAATTCGGAAAAAAGACCAGATTTATAGGTCTCTAGAGAAAGTTCTGAATCAAATTGACTTAACAAATTGGCTTGTCTATAGGCCAAAAGGCCTGGAGTAGCTAGGGCCCTTTTCTACATTGCAATATAAAATCCAGATTATCTGCTTTGAACTGGTTTATATCGCAGTGTAGACTCAGATAATCCAGTTCAAAGCAGATAATGTAGATTATCTGATTTGATAACCTGCATTACATGGCAGTTTCGAGGGGCCCTAGATCACTCTTAGATGTCTTTGGCTCCATCTACACTAACCATTTAATGCAGTTTGGAGATCACTTCAAATTGTGGTGGCCAGGTAACAAACTCCCACTAAAACTGCAAATGAAAGTTCTGTGGTTTGTGTAATCCCTACCCGGGCCTCAAACTACTTCCAGAATTTTGAATGTAATCACCTGCACAGTGAAACCACTGTTTCGATATCAGTTTGAAACTGCATTAAATGGTCAGTGTACATGGCCCCTATATAATGTCTAGGGACTTTCAGTCTTTAATGGAGGTCATGCTAAGGAAAGTCGGTTAATAATTTGCATGAAACCCTGTAGCAGCCCCACAGTTTGGGTAGAATGTTGACAGCTCAATAGGCTCCAATATACCTAGTCAGTGTAGATCAGGTAAGGGAAAGCTTCAGCCAATTGTGGGAGTAGAAGTTTAAAACACCTGGAAGGCCGAAGTTTGCCCATGCCTGGTACAGATCAACCCTTGGAAACCAGAAGTCGTGTGATTGTTTTTGTTTCTTTTATGGGCGGCTGTCTGGGTACACCCAAAAGGGTTACAAGGTTTCTTCAATTCTAGTCTCACATATATAATGGCTTCGATATATTTTTCACTATTCGTAGTCCTTAATCTCGACCCCTTTCCCCTAGATCTATTTTTAAAAAATGGAGATGAAAGAGGCCTGAATATGAAGCAGATTCATATCACATATGACTTACACAATTTATTGCAATGCTTATAGATCTAGATGTTCTAATTTCATATCTCTTTAAGTGTATTGTTCATATTAATGGTTATGCAAAATAAGATGCTTCTTTTTGAAAGCCCACACATGTTACATTGGGAATATTCATCTGCTATGAAAATCCTGACAGCCTGAAATAATACTAACATCTGTTCACATTTCTGAAGCCTGCCGAATTCACAGGGACTAATTATGCTTCTTGTATTCACTAAACATTGTCAGGTGGCAAATGTTGGGGGAACTGAGCACATGTTTAACTCTCTCTCATTGAATCAATGCCACCAAAGTTGCTTAGGCACCTTCTACATTGCCGTATAATCCTGATTATCAAAGCAGATAATTCATCTAATCTTCTTTGAACTGGATTATACGAGTCTACACAGCCATATAATCCAGTTCAAAGCAGATAATCAGGATTTTATACGGCAATTGAGGATGGACCTACATAGCCCTGTATCTCAGGATCTGATCCCAGATTACCTGTTTTTCCCATATTATCTGGCAGTGTAGACTCATATAATCCAGTTTATAGTAGATAATCTGGGATCGGATTCTGTGATATAGGGCAGTGTAGAAGGGGCCACAGAATGGGTCTTAGGCCCCTTCTACACTGCCACATAATCCAGATTATCTGATTTGAACTGGATTATATGAGTCTACACTGCCATATAATCCAGTTCAAATCAGATAATCTGGATTTTATATGGCAATGTAGAAGGGGCCTTAGAGATATCTGGGGTTTGAGATATGTTTTCATCAAATGATCAGACTTTGATTCTGACTGTTCTAGATTTACAAACATAAGATCATTTGGCAGTATGTATGTTTTCTTTGAAAGAGTTTGTTAAAAACACTATTGTGTCAATTGTCTTTCAAGGAATTGGCCCAATCACTCAATTATGTTGATTATGTAAGGCCTGCAACAACTGATCTTTATGCTACTGAGACCAATCCAGCATACAGTCACTCTTACACACATGCCAAATGCCTAACAGATTTTATAGGGGGACAACAGTCATTCTTGTTCATATTCTATTACTTGGCATTAAACATGTATGTGCAGAAGAAATCTAAGTATATCAGCCAGTTGTGCTTAAACATGAAAATGGTATTAGAATGGCCAGATGAAGTTGACTTACTTATTTAGATATCCTTTCAAGTTTCCTCTATATCCCATAGCTTAATTTCAGAAGTTCAATGAATTATTTAACCAAAAGTGACTCTGCTAAAAGATTATGCCATGCTCAGAGGGGGTAGAAATACATAACATAGAAGGCAAAGTAATAATGATGTTTTAAAATATTAACTTCATCAAATGACACTGAAGCCCTAGCTAAATACATGTAACATGCCAGTTTAATAGCAAACTTCTGTAGTATGGACAGTGGTACAATTCTCACCCACCTGTCTTGCAAAATAATTAGTTTTTTAAGACAAGCTTTGCATGTACATTTTTCAAAATATAGAACCGAACTATATGTAAAGTCTACAATGAAGAGATGCAGCAAGACATTAGATGTTTCTTATACAAACAAGGCACAATGATTCCACTTTATCAGGGCTGCATCCTCTGGAATTATGAGATTAGTAGTTTTGTGAAACACTATTTATTTATTTATTTATTTATTTATTTACTACTGTTGTTGTTCATTCGTTCAGTCGTCTCCGACTCTTCGTGACCTCATGGACCAGCCCACGCCAGAGCTCCCTGTCGGCCGTCACCACCCCCAGCTCCTTCAAGGTCAGTCCAGTCACTTCAAGGATGCCATCCATCCATCTTGCCCTTGGTCGGCCCCTCTTCCTTTTGCCTTCCACTTTCCCCAGCATAATTGTCTTCTCTAGGCTTTCCTGTCTCCTCATGATGTGGCCAAAGTACTTCAACTACTAGTCTCTAGTAGTATCTACTACTGCTATATTTATATACTGCACCTCTCAGCCTAGAGGCGACTCAGAGCTCATCCGACACTAGAGCTCATCTGAAAATTACAAATGTCCCTCCCTAAACTATAGCTGCCAAACTTTCATAGGATAAACCCATAGTACATAAAGTATGCCCTCTAATGTTTCACAAATGTAAACTGGAGCATGTGAGGTCAAATGACATCAGAGTGTGGTCAAGATGGCAAAAGTTTTTAACCAGGAAAACTAGGATGGGACTGCAGCAGTTATTTCTGCCTGACCTTCAGCTAAAGACAAAATTATGTCCCTTCCTCTCTTCACTCTCTTGCTGAAATACTAAATGAATTTTTCTTGCACTTTGGACTTGTTTTACAGTAACAGAGGGAAGCTGAGGGCAAATGCAGAAAGTGAAAGGAGAAGATATTAATTGGAGCATTTTAAAAGCAGCTAAAAAGTGAGACAACAGAACATTAATCAGGAGTGTCCCTACCATAGTGGGACAGTCAGAAGGCATAGTATCAAAGTGCTATAATTTTATAATGTGGAAGAAATATTAGTTAACTAAGTTCCATCAGACAAATTTCTATTTAGTAAATTAAGTTGCTATCAGACAAATGTGCAAGTACAATGCTTAATCTCTTTTCACGAAGGTGCAGAAAGCAGTCTCAGAAGAATGACTGCTTGCAAAACTGCAGCAGAGGAGGAAGTGGTTAACTTCTACCTTCCTGCCAGCCTCCCTACTATCGAAGCCTTCACAAGCTACCATTCATACTTCAAAGAGGCATATTACACAAGAAGATACAGTTTGGCCTTTAGTAATTCACATTCTATTATATTTTATGTATTTCACAATTCTTTTTGCTAGTCATCTTGCAGATAAATACTAATTGGTTATTTGTAGCACACAGGCAGTTTGAAGAGGAGGGACAGGAAAAAAAGAACCAGTTCTTTTTGCTTGAAAGCAGCCCCCCCCCCCCTAATTCCCTGCTGCCCTTCCAATGACGGACAAGCAATTTTTTTATTTATACAGGTTTTGGCAAGTCATTTTGGCAAGTCATTAGGTGCTGAGAAAAGGGCTTTTATCCACTATGCATTATATCATTTTTGCTGATGTGCTTTTTAAACTGCTTTGAATTTGGCTGGGTTTTTTTAATTACCTGGTTAATTGTAATTTAATGCTCTAAATTGTGTTTTTATCCATATCTTCTTTAATCTTTTTGTGAAGTGCCTTGAATCCCAATTTAATTGCCGAATCTAGATGATATAAGCTTGCAACCCTCCAGATGTTGTTTGATGGTACCCCCAGTCAATACTAGCTCATACAATAAAGGATCATAGGGCTTTCAGTCCAAATGTTTCTGGAGTTCTGTGCATAGGCTCTCTCTCCTTAAGGTGGCCTTTCTGTGCATAGGCTCTCTCTCCCAGTAAGGTGACCTTTTGCAGCTGGCAGATGGTAATTTTGTCAGCGGCGATTGTGTTTAAGTGCAGGCCAAGGTCTTTAGGTACTGCACGCAGTGTGCCAATTACCACTGGGACCACCTTGACTGGTTTGTGCCAGTCTTTGCAGTTCGATCTTTAAATCCTCATATCGTGTCAGCTTTTCCAGTTGTTTCTCTTCCTTCCTGCTGTCACCTGGGATTGCAACATTGACAACCCATACTTTGTTGTTGTTGTTGTTATTTGAAACACAACAAGATGAGTCCACAGCAAACATTCTGCTGGCTGTTGTATTGGATCACATGTCGGACACTTCCCAAGTGCCTAGGACTGTGTGATGTATCAGTGAATAATGTGTGCAGATCCCTGTAAGGTGGCCTTTTGCTTTTGGAAGATGGTAATTTTGTCAGTGCTGATTGTGTTTAAGTGCAGGTCAAGGGTGCAGGAGAATGCCTTCTCCTGCACCCAGTGTGCCAATCACCACCAGGATCACCTTATTATTATTATTATTATTATTATTGGGTATTTACAATGTTGGTTGATTAGAAGATTACTACCCTTTGTATAACTTTTATTTTAAATCCAAAGTGTTAAAAAACTGTCTTCTCTCGTGTTTTCCTATAACTGCTAGTAAACATTCCAGTGCCGGGGAAGAGATGATTTCTTGCTGTCTTTTATCACCCCCCTCTCTATAAAAATCAAAAATTGATGTGTCGCTTGACTGACTGTTGGTTTGTAAAGAGATAAGATAAAACCTTTCTCCCCCTTTATCTGAGTTTCTTTATGTAGTAGGATAAAAGCTTGTTTCATGATCTTCTGGAAAAAAACAAACCCTTGTTGATGGAATGCCTTCTCCTTTTCTTCCCCAAACTTCACTACTCCCTTGTTTGTCCCTTTTGTGCTTCAAAACCTGGCTTGGCTTTGCTCAGGGTGTGCTTTTCCCATTAGAGGAGATACTCTGCCATTCAAGGTGAGGAGTTGAGCTCCTCCTTGCCTTCAGAGACCACAGCAAGGGGCTGCTCACTTGGGAACTATCCCGTTTGGAAACGAGGCAAACTTTGAACGGCCCAATGGCAGGCCACTCCAGCTAATTCCGCCTGACCAGGAGATTGAAGGTGAAACTTTCCCGCCACAGATAAGGCCTGGGGACGCACGCGCACGCGCACTGGACGCTGACAGAGCAAAAGGAAAGACAGACATGGACAAACTTCGGCCCTCCAGGCGTTTTGGACTTCAACTCCCACAATTCCTAACAGCCGGTAGGAATTGTAGGTAGGCTGTTAGGAATTGTGGGAGTTGAAGTCCAAAACGCCTGGAGGGCCGAAGTTTGCCTATACGTGCTGAGTGTAGAGCCAGACTGTCTGCTGAGGGCCCAGTAAGGTTTTTGCCCCGCGTGGCTTTCCCACGTGCCAGAGCCGGGCGCCTGCCTGCACCTGCGCCCTTCCAGGACTCACCAGCGGTAACAGCCTTCGCTCGCCTCCAAGGTGAAGTTGACCTTAGTGCTGCGAGTGAACGGGAGCAGCACTTTGGGGATGTTGAGTTTGGAAGGCCCGACGGCTGAAGGCAGCAGCAGGAGGAGGAGGAGCGGGAGGCAGCGAAGAGGTGCCATGCTGCCCTGGCGCTGACCCCGGAGCCCAAGGAGAAGCAGGAAAGGCGCCTCCTGGCCCTGTGACACTGGCTCAAACCAGTGCGGCCAACCTCCTCTCCGGAATCGCCCGCCTCGGGCTCCTATTCGAGGGACGTCACCCAAAAAGAGGGCTTGGGAGGCGGGGAAGGAGACCACGGAGAGGGAGGAGCGGCAGCAACAGGTGCCCAGACGGGCCTCACGAGGGCAGAGCGCGCGCATGCACACACACGCGCGCGCGCGCCTGCTTGAATGCCCGCCCCTGGAAAGCGCCACCAAAGACGCATCTACACACTGTAAGATTAATGCAGTTTAACACCACTTGAGCCGGCATGGCTCAATGCTAAGGAATCCTGGCAGCTGTAACACTATGTAACGCGCTTTTTTGATCCTGGGTTATAAATGCCATTTCCTTTTTAAAAAAATCTTTTATTTGAGAAAAAATACAGTTATATACACGTCCTGTACATTTCCCTCTCTTTTATTTACATTCACCCCCGTGCTCCCCTTCTCCAGAGCCATCTTTTCTTCCAAAATCCCACCAAAAGTTCAAATCTTCATCTGGAGGTAAATTCCCATCTTCTTTTTCCAATACTTTTCTAGATTTTTTCTCCAAACACTTTAAGAGTCATTTTTTTTACACAGTCCTTTCTTTACTTTTAAGTTTGTAACACTATGTAACATGCTTTTTTGTTCCTGGGTTATAAATGCCATTTCCTAATCTAGTGTTTCTCAAATTTCCCAATGTTGCAACCCCTTAAAACAGTTTCTCATGTGATGACCCCCAAGCGTAAAATAATTTTGTTGCAACTTCATAACTGTAATTCTGCTACTGTTATGAATCCTACGTAATGTAAATTTCTGATATGCATGATATATTTTCATTCACTGGACCAAATTGGGCACAAATACCCCATACACCCAAATTTGAGTACTGATGGGGTTGGGGGGGGGGGGGGGCAGATTGATTTTGTCATTTGGGAGTTGTGGTTTGCTGGGATTAATAGTTAACCTACAATCAAAGAGTATTCTGAACTCCACCAACAATGGGATTGAACCAAACTTGGCACACAGAACTCCCATGAACAACAGAAAATATTGGAAGGGTTTTGTGGGCATTGACCTTGAGTATTGGAGTTGTAGTGCACCTACATCCAAAGAGCACTGTGGACTCAAACAGTGATGGATCTGGACCAAACTTGGCACAAATCATCAATATGCCCAAATGTGAAAACTGGTGGAGTTTGGGGAAAATAGACCTTGACATTTGGGAGTTGTGAATGCTGGGATTTCTAGTTCACCTGCAATCAAAGAGCATTCTGAAACCCACCAACAATAGAATTGGGCCAAACTTCCCATGCAGAACCCCCATGACCAAAAGAAAATACTGTGTTTTTTGATGGTCTTTGGTAACCCCTCTAACACTCTCCTCGCAACCCCTCCCCCCCCCGGCGTTCCAACCCCCAGGTTGAGAAACGCTGCTGTAGGATTAATACAGTTTAGCTGTCATGGCTCAACACTAAGGAATCCTGGCAGCTGTAACACAATGTAATACACTTTTTGTTCCTGGGTCATACATCAGTTCCATTATTTTTTTTAAAAAAATGAAAAAAAGTTTATTAAACTGCAGAAACTTTGTTTTTGCGGGACATCCTGCAGCACATTATGCTCTCATTCTTCAAGGGATATCTTTCAAAGCCCCCTTCGACATAGCTATATAAAATCCTACATTATCTGCTTTGAACTGGGTTATATGACAGTGTGGACTCAGATCAGGCATGTAACCGGGGGGGGGGGGGCTTGGGGGGCTTCAGCCCCCCCCCCAAATTCTCATGGTGGTCCGCGAGAAGGCCTTACTGGTACATTATTTAAACTGTTATGTTTATTCATATCATGATCTGATCACTGTGCTCAATACATCCCATATGCATGGGGGTATATATAATACAAAAGGTTTGATAGGGTAGACCCTCTTTCACTCAGACTCACCCCCCCCCCCGAACCAAACTCAGCCCCCCCCCCCCCAAAACAAAATCCTGGCTACGGGCCTGACTCAGATGACTCCATTCAAAGCAGATATTGTGGATTATCTGCCTTAATATTCAGGGTTTTATGGCTGTGTGGAAGGGCCTAAAGTCTCCACCAATTTAACATAGAATTCAACTCTTAGGCCCCTTCTACACTGCCATATGATCCAGATTATCAAAGCAGATAATCCACATTATCTGCTTTGAACTGGATTATATGAGTCTACACTGCCATATAATACAGTTCAAAGCATAATCTGGATTTTATATGTATAGAAGGGGCCTTAGTCTCCAGAGTCATAGTGCAGCACTCAAACCATCTATATAAATAAAAATGTAATGTTTGTTTGTGGTATTCACAGAACTCGAAAACCACTGGGGGAATTGACACCAAATTTGGACACAAGACACCTAACAACCCAATGTATGTCCTTCACTCAAAAAAATGATTTTGTCATTTGGGAGTTGTAGTTGCTGGGATTTATAGTTCACCTACAATCAAAGAACATTCTGAATTCAACCAATGATGGAATTGGCACACAGGACTCCCATGACCAACAGAAAACACTAGAAGGGTTTGGTGGGCATTGACGTTGAATTTGGGAGTTGTAGTTCACCTACATCCAGAGAGCACTGTGGACTCAAACAATGATGGATCTGGACCAAACTTGGCACAAGTATTCCATATGCCCAAGTATGAACAGAGTTGGAGTTTGGCAGAAATAGACCTTGAAATTTGGGAGTTGTAATTACTGGGATTTATAGTTCACCTGCAACCAAAGATCATTCTGAACCCCACAAACGACAGAATTGGGCCAAATTTCCCACACAGAACCTCCATGACAACATAAAATACTTAAGGCCATCCAGTCCAACTCTCTTCACCAGGGCAAGAAAATCTAATGAAAGCCCTCCCGACAAAGAGCCATCCAGCCATAGATATAGATAGATATATATGATACACACACACACAGATATAATATCATAGATTTGAAAGGGACCCCTAAAGAAGGAGAATGATATGTTGCATATTTTGGAGTAGGCAAACCAGACACTCTCCACATCAACACTGACAAAGGAACAACAAGAAATACTGTTTCTCACAAGCATAAAGAAATTACATAGATTAGAAACCATTACTTTATTTTCCAGATCGCCAGACTGGGCCACAGCAACGCGTGGCAGGGGACAGCTAGTTATACCATATTAATTGTTTGCTTGTTCACAAACAGTATTTGTTAGAATTATTCCCCCATCTTTCTGTCAGGGCTTCAGAGTCAGAACTTAAACTACTACACCATTTGGCTGGTGTTATTATAATATGCAGTGGTCTTACATTGACATGCCCTTACAACCTACAAAATGAACTAAAAGTTTCAAAAGTCCACAATGGCTTTGTGAAAGACAAATGCTTGGTGCACTCTGATAAGGATAAGTAGAAACCATTCATTTCAGTGAGTAACGGTGATATTGTTCAAGGGTTTAAGATTCCAGA
Source organism: Anolis sagrei (assembly GCF_037176765.1). Taxonomy (NCBI): domain Eukaryota; kingdom Metazoa; phylum Chordata; class Lepidosauria; order Squamata; family Anolidae; genus Anolis; species Anolis sagrei. Next base: position 63,250,616 of record NC_090022.1, on the reverse strand, counting down.
TTTAATGCTTGAACAATATAATGTTCATTTGTAGGAGCCTACACATTTATTCAAGTGCACACAGGCAAAGCCATAACTCTTAACCTCCTTCTGTTACAATTGTGTTCGGCCAGATCCCAGTCAATGCACAATTGTTTTGTGAATCTTGATCTTTTAAAGCTTTACATTCCATACCTTTCCTGTGAAACCAGAAAGTCTGCATTGCAATCTGATTGTCAAAATAGTGGAAGAATGAATGTTATTTCTTATTCACCTGAATAAGAAATAGCCAATCATGTCAAACTTGAAGGCAAATACTAATTTTAAGTGCTTTTGAGCAGTTGGAAACATTGTTGCTTCTTGTTGTGTGCCTTCAGATATGCCTTTTGTTGATCCTATCACGAGGTTTTCTTGGGAAACCTTGTTCAGAGGTACTTTGCTTTTGCCTTTCTCTGAGGCTGAGAGAGTGACTTACCCATGGTCACCCAGTAGGTTTCCATGCCCAAAAAAGGATTCAAAGTATATCTATAATATAAAAATCTTATATTAAATATATGCTTTATGTTATAGACCAGTGGTTTCCAACCTTTTTTTGACCAGGGATCACTTTAACAAGGGACCATTTGACTAGGGACTACTTGACAAGGGATCACTTTCACCATTAGTACCAAAAAGGTTATGGATCAGGTTTTGGTCAACTTTTGATTTGATTTGGGGTGCTGATTCAGAAAACTGCATTGGATAGACCACATCGACTCTAGTTTCTGATACAGAACATATGCCATGGTCAGCAACAGGGAAGGAGTGGCAGGTAATGTGAAAGGAGTGGAATAAAATTAATTAAATAAATAAATAAAGAGGAAGGAGTCTTGTGGCCCAGATTTTCATCCTTGCGGCCCACTGATGGCCTGTGGCCCACAGGTTAACAACCACTGCTATAGACAGTTAATGATCATAACATCAGTTATAGAAATGATGACTCAGTGGTAATTGAAAAGAAATATTAGCTTTTTAATAGCCATATTGTCATGTGCTAGTATTCCATGAGTTTTACTTATTGCCGTACAAGTCGAGCATTCCCTCATACATTTTGTAACAATAATACAATTACTCCACTATATTCTAAAATATTTTTCCATTTATTTTCATTTCCTGTGAAACACAGTGTAAAAATAAAACAAAATTACAGCAAAAGTTCAGTAAAACATCCAAGTGAAACTCTTTCCTTTCTCCTCTTTCCTCCCCCCTCCCCAGGCTAACTTGCATTTTCACGACATCACCAAAGAATACAATATAGATAGGTATGCTTTGAGAATGCCATAGAAAAATCCTGTTTAGGATCTATACACACAGGTAGTGTTACGATCCATAGGGAAAAAATAAATAAATGACAAGTCTTCAGCTATTTCCTACAAATAGTTAAATATGAACCAGAGCATTTTAAGGATTGTGTAGGTGTGATTCACCCATCCAGCCATTGCTTTATTTTTTGGTACCATACAACATTGTCAGTGGCTGAAACTGTTTCTATGTGACTTCTGTTGTTGTGTGCCTTCTGACTTACAGTAGACCATAAAGAAAAGCCATCATGGAGTTTTCTGCGTGTGTGTGACTTACCCAAGGTTACCTAGTGGAAATCCATGGCTGGGGAGCAAATCGAACTCTGGTTTCCGGAATTATAGTCCAACTCTGAAACCACTATGTCACATTGGCTCTTACCAACTGATAATATAGTTTAACTGGCTATTTTAAGACAATGGTTGACAGTGTGCTTATTCTCCTCTATACTAGGGAAAGGGAAGGATATGGACAATCAAAAAGAGCATGAATAACTCTGACTGTTTTCTTATATCCTTCAATTTTTTCTTTTAAAAATATTGTTTAATTTTAAAAAAAAATTAAAAAATTTTTTGATTGTGACTAACAGTCTTTTCAGTTGAAAGCACTAGAAAATGAACCATTGGATATCAGAGAAAATTTTTCTGGAAGCCATTTGAGCTATGCTTGGCTTGGGCCACTGATGTATTGAAGTATGTTTAAGCTATTAACACTTTGGTCCACATGGGAGAAATGAATGATATAAAAAATAATTAACAGGATGCAGCCAAATATTTGAGGGCATGGACTAACAAATGCCAGTTCCCAAATTACTGGTTATGGTTTTCTTATCATGGTACAGTATATGTGGATTAAGCATCTGCCCATTCTGCATGGTGAATGGGACTTGCTTCAGAGAGCAAGCCCCTAAGAATAGGGCTGAGGAAAAGCTATTATTTGCAAAAATATTTTGACCTACAGCTTAAAAATCCTGGAAACATAAAGTGCTGATGCCTTTTTTTAAACAACCCTACAGATTTCATTGAAAAGTGTAAGCAGAAAAGAGAACAAGCAATCGACTATTTTAGAACTTGATTACAGGCAAGGGACTATAATATTTCAGTGGAAAACATGGAACAAATAATAGATGTATATTTTTTGCTGTTTAAGGAAGAAACCAAATTAAGATAGATGCAATTCACCTAGGACTTTAAAAAGACAGATCTGTTTTAATCAAAGGTGCCAGATTAAAGGGAGCTGAACAGTCCTATGCAGAAACTCAGGAGCAACATACTACTTTTCATAGTATAATAAAGATACTTTCAAGTCAGAGGTGCTTTCTGATTATTTTTTCTGTCCAAACTCTTTACACATTTATGTGATAAAGCAGTGCCTCTCACGTTAACCGATATGTGGACAACTGACATATTTTATTTTCTAGTATGTCAGGCATATTTGTGCCACCCTCCTATTTGTTCCTTGGAAAATCACTACAGACTGACACCAATCTGGTAACTACAACTGGGAATAGCTTTGCACCAGAGGACACTACTACTTAGTGAGCCATTTAGGATTGCAACTCCCAGAATCCCTCTGCATTGGCTTTGCTGTTGGTTAGAGAGTTTGCCCTTTCACTGTTCAAGGAAGAACATCAGATTCCTAGCCCTGGAAAGGATTTCATTTGTGTAAAATCTGTAGAGGTGCTGCAGGCTGAAAATGATCTCTTGATAATCCTACAAGAGCTGGCAGGAAGATTTGTATTCAATTTTAATCAGAAATTTTGATCAGAAAGTCTTACATTCTGTATACATTTAAGGATAAATTTATCCACACAACCCATTTTTCATTTCTCCATGAAATCCTTACCACTTAATATGTATTATCACAAATAATATAACTCTCATGTAACTTAATTACAAACATGGGCAGAATGAATTACTCATGGGAAATATTTTTTTTTAAAAAAAGGAGTATTCCCAGGTATATCTGTCCCATGCCACATTTGAGCATGATGGGCATGTCTGAAGATTGCTTTTGTGAACCAAAACACAGTTGTCTAATTCCAGCATTGTGCATGGAAACATGTGTCAGTCCTCTTCCTGGATGGCATCTTAAGTGCAGAATAAAGTGCTAGATTGGTGAGCCCTATTTGGGGTATGTGTCTGTGAACTGAATCAAGATCTGTCTCAAGCTCACATTACTCATATATTGTTTAAAGGGTATGCGTGCCATTACTATACAAGTGAACCTTAGTAACAATCTCTTAAAATTCTATGATCATAGTATAATGGCCATTTATGCACTTACTTCTTGAACTAGTGAAAGTTAAGTCAGAATCCTGTGCCAGAATTCATAGCCAATCTGAAATCAAACTGTTACAAGTAACACTATAGATCTTTCCAATATAAACAAGCATGGTATAGTGGTTTGAGCATTGGGTCCTGATTTTGAATATTTGCTCAGCAATGGAAACTTATCAGGTGACAATAGTCAAGTCATATTCTCTCAGCCTCAGAGATAGTAAGGACAAACCCCCTTTGCACAATTTTTTTGTCAAGAATCCCCCATGGTAGATTTATTTTAGGGTTGCTATATGTTGGAAATAACTTGAAGACACTCAACCAATGAACAAGAAAGCATAGTCAGTATGTAAAAAAGAGCAAAATCCATGGAAGCTAGGGGTGTACGAAACGGCAGATATCTATGCTGTTTTTGGATGCCCCCTTTTTGTTTTCAGGAAAATTGTGGAAATTCGGGAGGGGGTTGGATCCATAATTTGGGATCTGGAGTTCTGTTTTCATTCCTGGAATATTTGGTCCATTGACACAAATGGGGGTACTTTAGAGACTCATCTCTCCATCATTTTTATAGTTATCAGGATGAAACTTGCTGTACTTGTAGAATACATTTACGTCTGCAAGCTCCCAAGTTTCAATTCATTTTGCTAATCCACTGATTTTTGAGAAATTTTAAAAGTTTTTACCAATAACAATTTAAAAAAACACAAAAGGGGTTTTGAGGATTTGAAGTCCAAACCAGCACCACAAAAGGGGAGGAGAATGGACCAAACCAGGCCTTTTATTGGCTGAGAAATGTGCTTACAGCTCAGCCCCATCACCCCCACCACAGAGAGATTGATGCTTGTGCTTGCAAAACAAACAAACGGTCAAAACAGTAATGTGAAATGTAAGTCTGAATCAACAAATCTTTCACGAATTTTTAGTTTTTTGATCTGGGAATCCTCCCTGGTCCGTTTCCAGTAGCTCACCTACTGGATCTCTGAAATGGTCAGAAATCTGTATGGAATTTCACACATCCCTAATGGAAGCCAGTTCCCTGTGTCCACAATTCAGAAGGATAAGACAACTTTGTGGCATAAAATTTGCATTTGAATTGTCTTGCTGAGAAATCCTATCTCATAATAACAGATTCATTGGTTCTGTGTGTTCTGGTAATGCTATTGGTGGATCAATGTGTCTAGTACAGAGTTTTCCAGAGTTTAGGAGCTGCCACTGAGAAGGTCCTTTCCTGTTTTACCACCAGATGTACCTGTGTGGATAGTGAGACAGGGAAGAGGAGTGGATCATGCACAGCCAGGCCCATGTCTTGAGGCTGTTATCTTTGTATAATTCTACTTTATGTATTTATAACATATGGACAGACCTACTAATTATTGCAATGTGTGCTCTACCAAATGGTAGAAGTCTGATTAGCCTCTGGGCTTTGGAAGGCAGTACAAAACTAACCAAATAAGGAACTTCATTCATAACTAACACTAGATTAAACTGACAAGTATTTTGTCAAGGTTCAGGGAAAGTGATTATCTTTATTGCCGTAGTTTCTTTGTATGGTACATCATTTCTTGATTCATTATTGGGATATTATTTGTACTTTCATCTAGACAAGGATGCTGTTGAAACAGTGTTTACTACTAGATATACTTAATCAAGTTTGAAATGGCAGTTCCTTTTCATAAACCACAGATACTCACCTTATTTCACATATAGCACTTTTTTTGACCCTACTCCATTACTGAAATAGAGCAATTTGTGACCAAGCCAAAGCTGAGAATGCTGTATTAACAGTACAGCCTTTCATGATTAACACCTTTTATTACTTCCAATATTTTTACTTACACCATTTTTCTTATGCTGGGCTGTTACAGTACCGTATAATCTGTTGTTATAATGTCACTTCAGGGAGAAACTGTCCTATTCTGCAACCTTCCCATAATCTCTCCCTCTCCTCTCTTTCTCTCTTTCTTTCCCCTTCTATATTATGTCTAAATTGAGACAATAACATGACTTGTATTATTTATATATGATTCCATTTATTGATATGCTCCTAGATACATTTCTGCTAACCTTTAAGGGGTAAATGCCCAGTTCTCTGCAAGATACCATCACTCCAGAAATATTTTTTTGTTATTATGACCAGGGGACCAGCAATATGACTTTTGTAATTTTACTTTCCTCACTGTCTTTCTTATTAAGTCGCATTCTTAATGATACTGCTGGTATTTTTTAGAGTCTACTTAAATATTTTAGTGTCTATAGTTTGTAAGAAGCTAGAATACTGGTTCAACTGAAACTTCTAGCAGTGTCTTCTGTACATTGTCTCCAAACATTTTTTTTTTCCTGAGGAGTAATAAGAGTTAGTAAACTCTCTCTAAATCAGTGGTTCTCAACCTGTGGTTCCCAGATGTTTTGGCCTACAACTCCCAGAAATCCCAGTCAGTTTACCAGCTGTTAGGATTTCTGGGACTTGAAGGCCAAAACATCTGAGGACCCACAGGTTTAAAACCACTGCTCTATATAGTTTATATATGTTTAAATTAATTTACTGATTTAATACCTCACAGGATTTAATCTAGCTGTTGTTCCTAACATGAATAGAACCCAGAATAAATGAAAACTGGAACGGCCCAGGATGATTATTTGGATGGCATGATGTTAATTGAGGTTTTAATAATTCATGTTTTAACTGTTTGGTTTTTAATTGTAATTGTTTATTTTATGGACATATGTATGCATGGTATCAAATTGATGCCTGTTGTCAAGCCACCTTGAGTCCCCTTCAGAGTGAGAAGTGCAGGGTACAAATGTGATAAATAAATAAATAAAACTTGGTAATGTATGTATTTATTGTTGATTCATTGGATATAGTTGGGACTAACAACGGAGTGTGTAAAGGCTACAGAAAAAAATAGAAAATATATTATCTTCTCAATTAGTAAACTCTTGAATGGACATAATGACATAATGACTACTTCACATCCAGTAGCTAAAAGATGGTATTTATTTCTCGTTTCAGGGCAGCCAGTCAATTATATTACATTTCTAACAGAACAAAGCAAACAAACAGAGAAAATACAAAATGTGTGAGTTTGGTAGTTGATTAAATGTCCTTTGACCAGTATCTGGCCACTTGGAGTACTTCTGGTGTTGCTGCAAGAAGGTCCTCCATTGTGCATGTGGCTGGACTCAGGTTGCATTGCAGCAGGTGGTCAGTGGTTTGCTCCTCTCCGCACTCGCATGTCGAGGATTCCACTTTGTAGCCCCATTTCTGAAGGTTGGCTCTGTATCTCGTGATGCCAGAGCGCAGTCTGTTCAGCACCTTCCAAGTCGCCCAGAACTCTGTGTGCCCAGGGGGGAGTCTCTCATTTGGTATCAGCCATTGGTTGAGGTTCTGGGTTTGAGCCTGCCACTTTTGGACTCTCGCTTGCTGAGGCGTTCCAGCGAGTGTCTCTGTAGATGGTTACTACCTTACAGCAACTCAGTATGCAATACTCATACTCAGAGCTTCAAAATCATTACGTTATCCCCAACACTTCTGTGCATCAGAAACTGAGCAGGAAGGAATATAATATAAGGGATTTTCAAGAAGGGCTAGGAAAGATATTTGCCTCAAAAAAGAGGGAGGGAAAGAGATGGATAGAGAAGGAGATGATGTGGGTGTTAGCACACCATGATGTTATATGTTGCAGCCAGAGGAAGTTCCCAAATCGGGACTGGAAAAGGAGGTGAGAGGCAATATTTAGGATTTTCTTGCAATCCCAAATTGGAAGTGGGGTTATATATAGAACAATAATATCATATATTAAATCCCAACTGAAGTTTTTATAATTATGATCTAATTATGATCTAATTGCTATTTCTCTGTTACATGCCATAAGATGCTGCATGTTACCCTTCTATGCAGCATACTGATCTATACTAACATAATTATGTCTAATTTCTCCTATGGAGTGTAACAGTACCAGCATCGCACCTCTTTGACCTTATAAATGCTGTGTGAAAAATTTACAATTGAATTCAACACGGCATAAATTGCACAATTACAATCACTCATCAATATGTTTAAAAGTGCAAATAAGAGCCAAGGGTAAGTCTGAAGCTTGGGACCCTCTCAGGCTGAGGCAAGGACAAAAATAGTTTTTCCAGAGCTGTTATTTGCATTTCAAAGGAATTGTCCCTTGGTGTCAGTTTTGGGAAGGTGGTTTTATTTGAAGCAGAATTGAAAGACATTGAAACTTAAACTCGTCTTTGCATCCTAAAGTTTTGAGCCTGTGCAGATATCCCCTTAATTGCTACATATGCAATTAAGAGCTGAACATTACCTGTAGTCACACAATTTATTTGACATCTAGCATGGCCTTTAGGATAGCTTAAACCTGCACAATTTGAAGTCCTTTTCTGTGGGGTGGAGCAAAAAGAGGTGCTTAGTTGTAATCTTAATTCAGAAAAGGCAAGATGATAAATAATAGGGTAGTTATTACTCTTCCCCAGATGAAGGAAGAAACAAATATCGTTCATGTCTTGTTAATTCTATAACTTCTTTGCTCTCCTTTGTTTGGAGTGAAGATGCCAAGTAAGTGTTCTTTAACTCTCTTGGACATATAACAAGATTGACGTTATGGTCTTATCATAGTCTGAACCCAGGGTTTCCACTGTAGAAAAAAAGTGACCTGCAATGCAAACGTTCCCTTTTCAACTGATTTTATTTAACAATCAAAAAGGCAATCTCATTCTCTTCATTCATCTTATCACAACAATGTTAATCACATGCTAGGTGAGCGATGTAATTTATTTTAAATTATTCCGATTAAAAGATAATTGCAATGTTGCTCGGTATAAATAGATATCTGAAATGCTAATTCATGGAAACAGGAATAAGGTTTCAAAGTTACTTGGCAGCATACAGTTTTCCTTTGTGATTTTTTTCTTTGTGTCCTTTATGCATTAATTTCACAAAATTAATTACAAGATGCTAGTTTCTGTTTGGCATTTGTAAAATGTAATCACATATAGGGTCCCCGGTGGAAAATGTGTTTTGTGTAAGTCTGATTCATAGAATAGTTTTGGCTTCTGAAAAAAAAATGAACATTACTTTTTATTAACAAATATGCTGATTTTCACAGCTGTAAGTGTTTGTAGTCCTTGATTATTTAAAGCAGTTAAAAAATCTATTTGCTTTTATGTTGTGCCTCTGATCTAAGATTAATGTAAATGCCTTAAATCAAAATACAGGAGTCAGTTACATTTGGTTTAATTATTTCCAAATAATTACACAAATAAATTACTTTTACACAAATAAATTACTTTTCAAAAATAAATTACTCTCAAACAAGCATCTTGGTGAGTATTTTACGAAAAATACATTTTTTCATTAAAAATATATTTTCTAGTTCTTTTGAAACCTCTTCCATATTGCAATTGGAACAAAGATTATATATTCTTTCTGCACTATTTCTTCTATGCAGATAAAGTTTGTTTGCATTTATTTTTATTGGGTGGAATTTCTAACAGGAAAAATACATTAAAATAATAGTGAACTGATAAAAGAATTAGCCAGCAGATAGCAGTTTTAACAGAAATCATTTGTGCACACACTTCCAGAAAAGATTATGAAATGCCAAGTTGAACATGACAATATATGCAAATATCAAAAACAATAAGTTATATGATCATGCATTGAAAATAGGCATGTGTGATCCATTAAAATGTTTCTAAACAGTGCTCAAAAGTAGGGGGCACTAGCACTTCTTCTTTCTGAATTTTTGGGGTAAAGGTTTCAGAACTCTAAAGAAACTTACGATTTGTAAGTACTTCATTAATGGCACTTGCGATAGTGCAATAGGGAAAACACTGGCCGTGGGGAAATTTCAGGGGCTCTTCTCTCCCTCATTTTTGGAGCTATCATGATGAAACTTGCTACAGTGGTAGAACACATTTACCACTGTTAACCCACTGAATTTCAGAATGTTTGACTTACCCAAGGATTTTTTTGTGATTTTCTTTTAAAAAAACAACATTAAAAAACTACAAGAGCTATCTATCTTCTTGAATTTTCTATCCAATGACACAACAGGGGATCAATCCCCCCAACTTTCAGAAATACTAATACATCTACTGATTTAAGAGATTTTTTAAAAGTTTTCAGAAAAACAAACTGTTTCGGGGGAGGGATAATTTTCTCTCTCCTCTCCTGATTAGCACATTCTGCTTCTGAGGCATACTAGGAAATGTAGTTATGCAGTCTCTACCATTGGGGGACTGGTATTCCCAAAATACAGTTAAGATGGCTGTGATTAGCCACGCCCACAGCACCTCCCTTATGGCAGTGCTGGCGAAGATGGGGCCAAAGGAATGAGTCAACTTTCGGCCAGTTTCCAATCTTCCCTACTTGGGCAAAGTCATGGAACATGTGGTGGCTTCACAACTCCAGGGGTTCTTGGTAGACACTGATTTTCTATATCTGGCACAGTCTGGCTTTAGACCAGGACATGGTACTGAAACAATCTTGGTCGCGTTAGTAGATGATCTACGCTGGGAGCTAGACAGGAGGAGTGAGTCCCTGTTGGTTCTGCTGGACCTCTCAGCGGCCTTCGATACCGTCGACCAAAGTATCCTTCTGATACGCCTCACAGAAATGGGACTTGGTGGTACTGCTTTGCAGTAGCTCCAGTCCTTCCTGGAGGGTCGGTCCCAGAGGGTGTTACTGGGTGACACCTGTTCGGCTCCACAACTATTGTCTTGTGGAGTCCCTCAGGGTTCAGTACTGTCCCCAATGTTATTTAACATCTACATGAAGCCGCTGGGGGAGATCATCTGGAGTTTCATCAGTCATCCAATGAGGTATTTCAGCTACAGAGAGGTTTTTCTTGCCATCTTCCCATATAATGCACGGTTTAAGTCCAGTGTTTTTCAATTCACAATTGACTTGGAATCATAGTTCAAATGTGTAAATTGTAGCAAACAAATATCTCTGTTAATATCCAGCTTGACCCTGAAACTGCACTTGTATACACACTTACCTGAGTACAATTGAATTCAGTTGGATTTACTTTTGAGTAGATTGCATAGGTTGCAGTCCAAAAAGGAATAAGTATCACTAGGATATGAAAACTAAAGCAGCTTCAGTACTATAAAAAGAACAGCTTTTTCCTGCACTGCTGGATTATAGAAATCAATAGTTGAACATTTTCCTCACACAGTAGAAATAGGTTTCTGATCTAAATCATGGCATCTTGTAAGAGATAAAGGCATTGAGGATCAAAGGGGTTTAAGCAGAGCAGGTTCCCTAATTAAAGATACCTTTGAGATTCATATAACGAAGCTCTACAGGGTAGCAGAGATAGGAAAGGAATATATTTTGTATATTGCAAGATTTCCCCCTTTTCTCCTTCCTTTAAATCCGTGTGCAGTTTATTGTTAACATGTTTGAAGGGAGAAACTTGCTCAGAGTAGCATCTCTAATTGGCAATGCAATTCTGCTTCAGATGTACAATAAATCATGTTATATATGATAAGGTCCCTATGCAGTCACCAATGAGTAGGTGGCCTTGTAGACGCCATTCTCCAAGGCTGTACAGCTTCTCCAACCCACAAACTAAGCATAGGGCATAGAGAACTATAGCTGTCAGGACTTTTCACGTAGTTCTCTGCATAGACAGGCAATCTAGGGGTCTTGGATCCTGATGTCTCAGGCAATTCTACATTCTTCTCTGCGGTTGTCACAAGTTTTTACTTTTCTGTTGCTACAACAAATTGGCTGTGAAGTGGAGGCCTCTTTTCTAGTGCACTTTGTGGGAGGGATTAATATCATTCCTACTCCCTTTGCTTGGCATTTTGTTTCAGACACATTCGTGAAGAAGAAGCCAAAATTTCTAAGTGGCAGAAGACAAGGTAGAAGCATGGAAGAATGACAGCAGCAGCAGAATAGAATAATTTTATTGTTGTTGTACATCATACAATGAAATTAAATGCCATCCCCAATCACATTTTATATGAACAAATTACAAAACAATGCACCCATCCTTCCACATTCTAATTGTACAGCCCCTAATGCAACATCAGTGTGAAACCCCAGAGTTAAGTCAAATCACAGCTTTAGGATAAAAGCTATCTCTCAGCCTATTTGTCCTTGTTTTTATCATCCTATACTGTCTGCCAGAATATCCAGAGTGACATGGATCCTTAAAAATATTTTGAGTTTCCTACACAACAGTGGCAGCTTGAATAGTATATGCCAGATATTGGAAAACCCCAGAGATACCTCCTCTTGAAGAATGGGAAAAATATATTACACATATAAAATAACTGTATTATTAAGAGGAGAACTATTAGATAACTTTGTTAATGAATTGCAACCAATGATTCAACACCTCAATGTAAAATAAAACTAAAAATGTATATAGAGGATCCTATAGGAGTGTAGACAAGGAGGAAGCAGATTTTAAACAAGAATCTATGATACTTTTATATGTTATTTATATGTCTACATATACATACACATACACATGTATGTATGCATGTATGTATATTAGACTGTGCCCCCTTAAAGGAAATATATTATCTGAGAAATGATTATGGAACACTAATAGATGGAAAGTATTGCACTGTACGCAACAAACACTTGCAAATGTTTGTCTATTTGGATCAGTAAATAAACAATAAAAACAAAAAAAAATACTTTGAGTTTCCTTAAGGCAGTAGGAATTGTGCAGTTTTTTCAGAGAGGGGAAGAGGGCAACCAATAATTCTCCAGGCAGTAATGATAGCCCTCTGTAGCTCCTTCCTATCTACCACTGTGCAATTAGCAAACCATATGGAGATACACAGTCTTTATAGCACAGGGTTAGAAGGTCACCAGGAGTTTCTTATTCAATTGTTGACTCCTTAAAAGTCTTAGATAATACAATCGCTGCTGCGCCCGCTTAAGTAATGCTGCAGTATGAATGCCCCAGATCAGGTCTTCCTTAACAGTAACACTCAGGAACTTAAAACTGGCCACCTGCTCCACTCAATCTCCATTTATAATCAAAGGATAAATTTCTGATTTGTTCTTTCTGTAATCTACTATCAGCTCCTTGGCCTTATTGATGTTAAGGACCAAATTATTGTCCCTGCACCAGGAGAGCAGCTGAACCACCCCATCCCGGTACGTAGACTCATCCCCTTCAGAAATGACCCCCACCACTGTTGTATCATTTGCAAATTTGGCAGTGATATTACTATAGTGAAGGGGGTGCAATCATATGTATAAAGAGTATAAAGTAGAGGATTCAACTCACAGCCCAGTGGTGTACCAGTGTTGAGGATAAGAACTGAAGAGATATGACTACCTAGTCTAATGCTTTGGGAACGTCCAGACATGTATCATTATGGCTGAATCATTCTCTTCTATGGACAGCTACCATCTAAAAGCACAAATCTTTTCCCTTTCCAGTAAAGCTCATAAGAGTATTTGATAACCACCTTGAGTTACGTGCACTCTTTTATTCTGACCTCCATTAGAAATCTAGGTACAGCTCTCTCTTCTGCCTGGATGATAGGGAGGTCTTTGGGACCAAGCTGATGGAAAAAGTGGCTGCCAGCATCCTTATTCTTAGTAATGGATAATTGTGAAATATTGTGTAGATAGCACAAAGATAAACTGGCACTGTAAATGTGTGTGTGTGTAGAAAACTGGAACTGCAAATGTTTATGTGCACACACACTAGCAGTTACAGCTCAAATAATACATACAATGCAATAATTTTCAGAAGGCTAGCAGTTGTTACTTCATTGAAGCAGAAACAAAGAATCAGAAATTAGGGAATATTAACATTTAACATGTAGTCCATGAAAGTTTACACCAGAGTTAAGGAGTTAGTCAGTAAAATGGCACAATGTCTGTGTGCATGTGCCTTCAAGTCACCTGATGACATGGCGACCCCATGAATTTCATAGGGTTGTCATAGGCAAGGAATCCTCAGAGGTGGTGTTGGCAGTTGTTTCCTCTTGAAAGATTGTCTACAGCACCTGGTATTTGTTCGTAGTCTCCCAACCAAGTATTAACCAGGGCTGACTCTTTGCTAATTGTAAAATAAATAAAATTAAACCCTAATTAGGAACCAAATTAAGCAACTAGCAGTAAAAACACACACAAACACTGCTGTCCCCAGAAATGAGCCACTGTTCTGAAGTACCAGCATTAAAAGTTGCCATAAAATGAGATGTTAATTAAAAGATAATGTCGAAGGAACAGAATATATTCCGAGGATAATTGCCCCCGTTGCCAAATAAATGCCAAGGTGAAGCCCAAACATCCATCAAAAGTAAACATTAACACAAAGGAAAGAGGTTTTAAATTGGAAACAATTTATCTGCGGATGTCATGGTAGGGCATCATTTACATTCTGAAAATAAAATGATAAAGCTTTCCCATCACTCCTTTGATGGATATTGTCACTGCTTGTTGTTAGTTGCATATTCACTGATTAGATGTGCTCACAGAAGAGAAGTTTCCTTCCTTTTAGTATATATGCGAGAAGGTTAAACAATGGCATTTAAACTCTTTAGGCTGCTGATGACACTGCAGCACTGAAAGAAATAAATGCTTTTCTGTACTTTATTTTGGAAGACAAACTTCATAACTACATGGTTCCAAAACTTTAATTTTCAGTTCCTCTGTTGGGTTATATTCACCAGCAAACTTAATTAAAATGTACAGTATCTGTTGATTAACACGAAATAATTTTAACCCTCATTCTTCAATACTCAGACTCTTCCATGGCCCCTGTACAAACACCAATATCAAAATATGTATTTCATACCGAAACATCTAATTTTATTTATTTACTTCATTTATACCCCACCCTTCTCACCCTAAAGGGGACTCAGCGCAGTTTACAAGTAGGCAACAATTCAGTGCCGCATAAACAGACATACAAATAAAAATATATACATTAAAAACACAAAAACTTAAAAACATTTAAACATTAAAACTACTAATTAAAACCACACAATCCAAAATCATTGTCCAGCATCCATTCTGGTTATAATTGAACTTGTTCCATAGCCAATTATTGCATTGAATTATTGTTCCACAGCTTGGTCCCACAGCCTCCGTGGCAAATCACCAGGGTGAGCCTGGCACCCTGTGCCCCATCCATCATGCAGCAATGCTTTCCCATCACATGTGAGGAAGCGTCACTGCATGGCCTGTCCCCATGGGAGCCCCATTGTTTCAAAAGGAATCCAGGGAGGCTTCTGTGTTGCTGGCACAGTGTCATACCATGCCGCCACCTCAGTTGTGCAATTAAGCCCTGCCAGAAGTGAGGCTACATCATGTGATGGGCAGCGTGGGGCTCCAGCACTTGACTAGGCTGTTGCATCTTAGGACACTAAGAAGTTATTGTGTGATGAGGCCAATTATCTACAGGATTCTATGGTATGATTCCAGTGGAAGTTACAGGAATTCTCAACCAGATCATTCTACTGCCTAAAGAAACTAAAATCCCCAGGATTCATTCAGATGCAGCCATGCCAGTTAAAGTGGAATCACAAAAGTATAACTGTGTAGTGTGACAAGACCCTTAGAGTTTGTGTGTAACTAACATGCATTAGACAAAAGGGGAAACATAAATGTGAAAAATGAACAACCATACTAAACATAGATTGAGATTAAACTTAGCCCCATGCCAAAAAAATAGAATACAAATATAGAAAAGGGAAATAAGGAGATATTACTACTACATGCTACTTTTCTTCAAAATTGCTACTGAAATAATATGGAGAATACATAGTGACTTACTTAGATGAACAAGAAATGTAGTCAAAGGAGCTCATCACATGGCTCAAAATAAGTGTCTCAGGATGCTTCTTTCTTTATGTACGACATTTCTGCCCCGCCTTTCTCTACCCCAGAGGGGACTCAAGGTGGCTTACATGTAGGCATCCATACGAAGCCATAGGATGTGTACAATTACAGATATTTAAATAGAGTTATACAATAAAACAGCTTAAAACATATAAAACAGTACATTAGAAGTTTATCACATGATCCTTAAATGTAAGTCCCCCCAGGGATGAGAAAGGCGGTATATAAATACTGTAAATAAATAAATAATCAGGCTGTTCCCATTAGTCAGTACACATCAACCATACCTGTCTATTTCTTAAGTTCTCCAAAAGCTTGGTCACAAAGCCAGGTGTTTACTTTCTTACAGAAGGTCAGGAGGGAGGGGGCTGATCTGATGTCCCTGGGGAGGGAATTCCACAGCTAAAGAAAGAAAGAAAGCTTAGAGCCTTCTTCATCAACATTCGAAAAGTTACTTTTTTTTCTGCGACCATACCTTGTGAAGTTTAACTTGACCATGGTGGTCCATGCATTAGTTACCTCTAGACTGGACTATTGCAATGCACTCTATGTGGGGCTTCCCTTGAAGATGGCACAGAAACTCCAATTGGTCCAACATTTGGCAGCCAGACTACTAACTGGGGCAAATTACAGGGAGCGGTCTACTCCTGTTTAAGGAGCTCCATTGGCTGCCATTCATCTTTCAGTCACTTTATCTCTGTGATATTAAAGCCTATTCAGGTTGCTATTACGACGATCTAGGAAGTAATCTTAGGCTGGCATGTCTTTATGCTGTTATGGATTCCTAAAGGCAGTGGAGATTTATTTACCTCACCTAATGATTCATATTAGCCACACTGTTATAGTATGATTATTCCACCCTAAATTCCACTCCTATAGAAGTATGGGATTTGTAATTTAGAGAAGGGCACTTTCAGCCAGAGAGCTCTTGGGTCTCACTAAACTATAATTCCCAGAATTTCATAGTGAATGTGGAATATAAATTGCCATAACAGCATAATGTGATGTGGATCTTAGTATAACTGTACTGGCAATTGGAATGGTGCCTAGAAATGTTTAAATCAGGACTAGAGAACCTGTGATCTTTCAGGTTTCATTTCAGATCCCATTAGCCATTGCTATCTTGGTCAGTAGTAAGGCATGATGGGAGTACTACTTCATAAATATCTGGAAGGATGAAGGGGCCTCAACCTGATTGTGAAGTTGCTTGACCCATACATGTTTCTGCTGTTGTGGGACTCAGGTATTTACAGAGATGCACCCCAGTGTATACAGCTAACAATATAATTCACATTTCTTTTTGCAGTAGACTCCTAATTGTAGTTCCACAAGTCTAATTGCATTTCAGTTACATATCTGTGTAACCAACTCTTCATATTACCCAGATGTTGTCCAGTGTTTATCGGCTTTACCGCCACCTGCTGTTCATACATTTCTATATTTCTAGCCTAATTCATAGCAGGAATTTCCAGGTCAGGGGGGGACGGGGGACGGGACACAACAGTTTTATTTTAACGTACATAATAATATAATGTGTTCTACATGAGAAAGTGTTTGAATGCTACAAGTCAAGTTAAATTTGGCAGGCGGATTATTGTCTGATGTGCCCTTTAAAGACTATGGGTGCATCTGCACTGTAGAATTAACACAGTTTGACACCACTTTAACTGCCATGGCTCTATGCTATGGAATCATAGGAGTCATAGTTTGCTGAGGCACCAGCACTCTTTGGCAGAGAAGGAAGAATATCTTGCAAAACTACAATTCCCAGGATTTCATAGCATGGAGCCATGGTAGTTAAAGTGGTGACAAACTCTAGTAATTCTGTTGTGTGGATGCACCATATATGCATTCCCATTTTTGTACTAACTCTGCTGCCCTATAGTTTGGTCCTCAGGTCAATTAAAGGTCTTAGTTTTGAACCATAAAGCAGGGGGCTAGCATATCAGAAAGACCATGTTCTTCCCATATGAGCTTGACTACAATTTTAGATACTCGGTGAATGTTTTTTTTGCTACCCAAGAAGCTATGTTGGTGAGGAGGCAAGACAGGACTTTTCCCTCTACTGGCCCTTCATTTCTGGAACTGCCTCCCAGGAGAAGCCAAGCTGGTTCAACCCCTGTTGAGCCTCTGGTTCTCTGCAAAAACAGCATGGCTTCATATGGCTTAAAAACCATATGGGGGCACTTTAAATTGGTTTTGTTCATAACTGGATTTTAAAAATTAAAACTTGTTCTAAAAGTGTTTTTATTTGCTGTGCAGCTCCTTTGGAACCCTTGTGGGTTGATGGCAATGCTTTCAGTCACTGCAATCAGCAACATCACCATCCTCATCCTAAAGCACTGGGTGCCTGGGCAGTCAGTCAAAATAGTAGTTCATGAATGAGGTAATCATAGAAAGACTGCACAAATGTAGGACCGATTGGGTCCATTGAGACCTACTTACAGGTGAGTGCAGACTTTCAGTCTAAATTACAGAGCAGTATAATCAGTTCTTGGCTCAACTCAAGTACTAAAAAGTACATTTCACTGAAATCAATGGAACATGCTGTTACACAAAATTATTTGTATTGGAAAGTGAGCTTTGTTATTGTGTAATATTCTTTCACATTTCACAGAAGAGAAATTCATCTAAATATAATTAGAGGAAGAATAAATCATTTTGGGTACTATGCTTATCTATCATGATTCTCTAGCTGCAGGGAGAACTATGGGAGAATGTCAGTGATATTAAGAGACTATGGTCTCTGCCATTTTAGTCCTTACCTCCATATGACACAGAGCTTCTGTCATTCTGATATTGTGTCTACTCTGTAGAAGAAAAGAAATAACCTTTTGACCAAATAAAATGTGGCAAGTCTTTAAAGCAGTGGTTCTCAACCTGTGGTTTTGACCAACAACTCCTAGAAATCCTAGCCAGTTTATCAGCTGTAAGGATTTCTGGGAGTTGAAGGCCATAACATCTGGGGACCCACAGGTTGAGAACCACTGCTTTAAATGGTTCAGTAAAATCACATAATACCGTGTATAGGTGCAGGAAATGCTATCTTGACAACTTAAATATCATGGTACATTTTAGTAAGTTGATACTGCAAAGTACAGAACCATTTGTCTTATCTCAAGTAAAAAGGGAACATTTCTCCTTCTAAAGAGAGAATGAGTCAGCAAGTATAGAGAAAAATAAAACTATAAGGAGCAAACAATGGACACCCCACTGAGCCAAGTCTCAGTAATGCAGATACTGGCAATCTGATTCTAAGCATTTTTACCTGGAATTAAATTGACATTGTTTGGAATTTATGCCCAAGAATGTGTGCATAGTAAGTAAGTAAACTTTATTGTGGTCGATGACCAGATCATAACGGGGACCCAGTCCCACATAGAATGACTGCCCCAGACAAATCATTCTCCTAGTCTAGATTTTAATCATTGTACAGGAGAAGGTATGATTTTATACTGATGAATAGCTCTAAAGTGGCTAAATGTCTTCTATAACAGGAGACAAACATCATGTTCTGTATAAGAGAGGCAAGGAGATGCTTTGTTTATGTTTTAGCTAATTCGAGGCTTGGAAAGAAAACACAGTTTGGAGTTGTTTAAACCTGATGTGGCTAGATGGAAACCTTATACTTTGGACTTCATCACATGTGTCTTCGCAAGCATCCTAGGATGCTTTCATCCCATGTAAGGAAGAATTCCATCTACAGTATATGGATGATGGAATTATCCCTCTGGCCTTCTGCCCAATAGCTGTACCTAGACAAAACCAGGACACAGATAAGGGCAAACAGAGTCAGGTACCTTTATTGGTATCTCAGCATTCTTAAGTGAACTGAAAATGCTTAGGCACTAGAAGGCATGAAAGCCTGAAATGGGAGTGGGAGTGGAAAGTCAGCTTTGGCATGAAGGGAGGAGAATGAACTGATGAATGTACTTGATTTCTAACAGGAGGGTTAAGGGCAATGCATGTAATAAGTAGAAGCAAAACAACAGACATTTAATAGATTTATTACTTCAGGTTGCTTCATCAGCTGCATGACTATTTCACCCTGAATTTGTATATATTCATATCTACATATTATGAGGGAAGGTTGTAAACACTTGGGGTCATTTAGCTATAAGATATATATGACAATTGCATTTAAATATATACAAGATAAAGACAAATCCACTTATAACCTCTCAGTGTGACACAAATTGTTCCAGACTGTCCTTTTTAAGAAAAAGAAAGATTGATGTCACGAAGGACAGAAAAGAGATACCCCCTTTAATAAGTAGGAAAGGCTTGGCTGTTAAGTCAGTGAACCAGCCTCATTCTGTTGTTGAAGAGAATGTTCCTAAGAGACATACAGTTTGAACTATAATAGCATAGATTGCAGCCATAACTATTTGAGCTAGTTGTTGGAAATATTCTTGTCCTCCACATGTAGAGAAATACTTCTTAAAGTATTTGAACTCAGCTAAAATGGATGAGTTAATGGAAACACTTGCCAAAAGAGCTAGAATACAACAATCAATCACTGTTCCAAATACATGGGTTAGTTCTATTGGTTATTGGGATATGCTTTATATGAACATAAAATAGAAGAATAGTCTGCTTTTTACAAAAAGTGTGGTTATTGTATTTAAAATTTACCATATATACTGAAAGCAGAAGTCCAAACATTTTGGTCAAAAAATTACCCCCAAAAGCCTGGCTTGACTTATCCATGGGTCAATGTGAATATTGAACCTGAACTCTTATTTAAAAAATAATCATCCTCTTATGTGAGTAGAGTAGCGAAAGGCAAGAGCTTAGTCCATCCTTAGAGAATCTAAAAGAAATACTAACCCACTCTGTTCTTTCCAGCCTGATGCTGTTTCTAGATTTTCTGAATGCCTGGGAGGTAAAATGGCAGTGGAGGCTAGGGACAGCTGGCCCCTGAGGTGGTGTTCATGCTTTCCCATTTCTTTGGTATGACTTTCAACTTATCCATAGATCATATCAAAATCCATAATTTTGGCCCTCAAAACCTGCCCTTGACTTATACAGGAGTATTTATGGTACTTGAATTTTTCTTTAAATATAGATGTACATATAAAACAGGAACCCATCTCCCTGGGCCCTTCAACACAGCCCTAAATCCCAAAATATCAAGGCAGAAAATCCCACAATATCTGCTTTGAACTGGGTTATCTGAGTCTACACTCAGATAATGTGGGATTTTCTGCCTTGATATTCTGGGATATAGGGCTGTGTGGAAGGGCTCCCAATCTAAAGAAAATAAGGAAATGAGCATGCAGGAATTGCATGAACCTGACCTCCAGAACATGCAATCAATCAAGTTTTAGAATCAAATTGTCCAGGCATGTAAAAGAAATATGTAAAAAGTCATGTAAAACTCCTAGGCTCAAGCTCCCAGCAATTCCCTTTAAATGTTTGGGAGAAAAGTAGGATAAAGATCAGAGTGATAATAATAAAACTTCCCTGAGTCCCTTCAGGGAGAGTGGGCAGGTTATAAGTATTATTATTATTATTATTATTATTATTATTATTAATGCCTGATCTGGTCATTGCCGTCATCATTGCTCTTGTTACATCCCGGGGTTGGGGTTGCCTTTGAAGACTGTTCGGAAACTTCAATTAGTCCAGCGGGCGGCAGCCAGAATACTCACCGGAGCGTCATACAGGGAGCATACCACCCCTCTGTTATGTCAGCTCCACTGGCTGCCGATCCAGTTCCGAGCACAATTCAAAGTGCTGGTTTTGATCTACAAAACCCTATACGGTTCTGCCCTAGCATATCTGTCCGAACGCATCTCCCTCTACGTCCCGCCTCAGAGTTTAGATCTTCTGGGGAGACCCTGCTCTTGGCCCCGCCTCTATCACAAGTGAGGTTGGTGGGGACGAGGAGCAGGGCCTTCTCGGTGATGGCCCCTCACCTGTGGAATTCACTCTCCAGGAAATTAGATCATCGACATCTCTCCTTTCCTTTAGAAGGAAATTAAAAACATGGATTTGGGACCAGGCGTTTGGGTAATCTGGCAGATAAATAAAGGACAATGACGACTGATATTAATTGACAATGTGGAATGAATTTATGGATTCTGAGCTGGCGAACGTTGAGCATGAGATTGGCTTTATTGACTGTGATATATAATTGATTGTTTTAACTGTTATAACTGTTTTAATTGCTGTTTATATATGTTTATCTGTATTATTGTGTAGGCATCGAATTGTGCCTTTTGTAAGCCGCCCTGAGTCCCCCCTCGGGGGTTGAGAAGGGCGGGGTAGAAATACGCAAAATAAATAAATAAATAAATAATTCATGACAGATGACAGAACTGAGAGAATCCTGCTCCTTGTAACATGCATGCGAGGTACAGCAGACAGTAATGAGCTCCATCTCTTATTTGTTATATTTATATCCTGCCCTTATTTCCAATGAGCTCAATGTGGCATCTATGCATCCCCACTCCCACAGCCTTTATCTTTATAACAACTCTGTGAGGCAGGGTAAAAATAGAGGAAAAAAGTAGCACATCAGTGTCTAGAACCCAGATCTCCTAAGTCCAATACAATACTATCACTATTTGCAGTGGTGTGACAAAACTTTATTGCACAAAGCCATACTGGCATGAACATTCTCGCTATCACCTGTCTCTGCATTTGTGAAACTGTGTCAATTAACACTTCTACTTTCTGCATAATCTCATAACTCCTCCATCCTTCTGCTCCATAACTTTAAAAAAAGTATTTTAACAAATGCGGGTATCGTAAATTTAAAAAATTGAATACATTTTAAAGCTTCCTTGATATTAATATTGGATGGTGAGGAGAGAGGAAGTGGAGGAATCTGATGTCACTTCTGTGCCGGTATGCTGATACAGAAGCAGAATGGCCACATCACACCAGATAGATGATGGGAGTGTGATGTGATCAATAGTTATAAATGGGGTTTGCCTGTCAATACTGGGGAATGGGTTTATCACTGGGAGAATGCAGGCCGACATCCAGATGCACACAGTTTCATTCTTCAATGCTGGTTTGCCTGCTTTGCAGGATAAAGTTTTTAGTATCATATGTATTCATATTTGAAATTTGAGTATACATCCAAGTATTCTTCTTATGTTCAGGCTTTGTGTTTATTTATGTATTTATTTACTGCATTTTTACCCCACTCTATCTCTACCCCAAAGGGGACTCAGAGTGACTTATACACAATCTTGCAGTAAGACCTATTGAAGTCACTGAGTTTCTGAGTCAGTTTGTGTCAGATTGCTCTGACGATCTATTTTGTGGGCAATCATTGTAAAAAACATGGGGCAGCATTTTTTTTAAGTTATGGGACAGGATAATAATTTGATTTCCCTAGGCTTGTAAGCAGATGAGCTGTCTTCTAGACAAATGCTGCTAGAAGCTTATGCAAGAGGAGATTACAAAAACAAAGCTAAAAATGCAGATGCATTGTGAAAGCATCTATTACAAAGGATATGGAAAAAGTGACAAATGTTCCTCTCCAATAATCCAAATTAAGGAAATCTCTTTGTTTAGGAAAGTAATGCTTTATACAAATAGATTTAACAGAAGTAATAAAAGCAGAAAGCCATGACCTTTCTCTTTGGCATTTGGCTTCCACCACATCATGCTTGTTCTTTCACTCTCTTGCATGTAACCTCATTCTTTTGGCCTCTGGTGTCCTAGAGGGCAAAGGCATAATCATATGGGAAATACAACAACTCAGCTTATTCCATCTGCAAATGATTTTTTTTCTTACATTTATAAATATTATGTACATGCTTTGGAAACATTGACATATCACATCATTTATTTCTTCATCAATAATTTAGGTCCATAGTGCCACATTTTTTATGAAATGGCTCAAGGCTCAAAGGATTGCACATTGTAATTTCTGAGACTGAAAAATTAAACCCATGAGATTTCATGCACTATGTCTACTTGATTCTAGACAGTGAGGGAAAGTAATACATAGCTTTGTGGTTAAAAAATAAAGCAGAATGTATTGATGTTTGTGGAGAATGAACCTAGGCTTGTGCTCTCTATGAAGATAACTTCCAAGAAATCACTTCATAAGTTCTGATCTCTTGCTCTTGTTGTCTATAATACAGATTTATAACTTCATCACACTAGAGAATGAATCCACTTTAAATCTGGTTTCTGCCTCTTGCAGAATTCTGGGGTTTGTAGTTTAGAGATGCTATTAAAAGTTCCTCCCTAAACTACAAACCACAGAATTCTGCAGGGAACAGCAACCGGATTTAAAGTGGATTCATTCTCTAGTGTGATGAGGTCCTTAACTAGATACTTACTAGGGTATCTTTAAACTATATGGTTCTTAATTGGCAAATACTTCATTTTCCATTAGACTTGTAATTATAGTAGTATCAAAACTCAAAATGAAAAGTGAAATTGTAATGATACTTATTAGCATTCCAGAGTCACGCTTGTCCTTGATGCTTTGGTGTCCAGGAAAAAAAAGAAGACAATGTAGGAGATCATTCTGAGGTTACCTTTGCACTGAATATGTCTGGCTGACTGTCACTGTAGAAGAATGACAGTATTATAGTGACAGGCAACATATACCACCAACAGTAGCATATAGGACTGACTTAGTTCTTATCCATGGCTTTAATAAAATATCTTTCTCAGCCCTGAGCTATCTTTTCATAGATAAGCTCTGGGGAAGAGCAGAACTGCAGTATTAAGTCTTTCCCCAATATGCTTCTTGATGTTTTTCTCTAGATTATAGCACAAATTTCCTACAAGTTCAAGCCTCGGTTTATTTATTTATTTATTTATATTTCTTGCATTTATTAACCGCCGCTCTCAGCCCTAGGGCGACTCGCGGCGGTGTACAGTACAAAAAGACACTTTACAAAGAAATCAGAAACAACAACTAACATCACTAGTACATAACATCTAATTTACACTAAAACATCCGCTCCGTCATATTATGGAATCATAGTCAATTTATGGGGCAAACTACATGTTACAATGAATGTGATTTTACCAAATCTATCCTTTTTTGTCTGTTTTGTCTGAACAGACTGTGCTCTGGCACTATGAGATGCAGAGCCAACCTTAAGAAATGGGGCCACAAAGTGGAGTCCACAACATGTGAGTGTAGAGAAAAGCAAACCACAGACCACCTACTACAATGCACAATGGAGGACCTCCATATAGGAACACCAGAGGCACTCCATGTGTCCAGCTACTGGTCAAAAGACATTTAGTATAATGCCAAGTTTTTTAAACTTTGTGTTTTTAAAACACATTACAACTGTACCCTCGATTCGCTTCTGATGCAATTACAAATTAAATCATTTTTGCATGGTATGTTGAACATAAGAATCAGGTTATAGCAACACATAATTAAACATAAATACAGGGTAGTTGGTTCATATATTTGTCAGCTAGCCAGTTTAATAGACAAGTTAATATGTTTTTGAAGCCATAGTGATATACTATTTTTGCTGAAAGGTAACTTTTAGGAGTCTGTTGTTCTTTCCCAATTGAAACTTTGTTTCATTTCCACTGTTAATTTTTCCTGGAAAATTGGCAGAAAAGACAAAATATACTCAACAGGTGTTTAACAACTTCAACAATGAGCTCAATCACGTTTACTTCTCTGTTTTTTTAAAGGGAGGTATAGACAGAAAAACCACATGATTCAAACCAGTAGTAGTTTTGTGGATCGATGCAACTGAAAGAACGAGGGGAAACACACCTCAAAATTGAACTTTGCTGGAGAACTGTGCCAGATAATTTTCAATGTCTGTCTCTATATCTTTCAAACAGATCTCATGAACACATAGGAAATATTTGATTCTTATTGTTATCCTCAGTGTCCTTTGTTGTTCCAGAGCTTGTAAGATTATTTTTATACTGAAGCTCCCATTATAAACACTCCATTCTTTATGACCAATGAGATTCTGAGAAGTTTCATTCATAGAAGTAGTTCTTCCAAGCTGACATTATTAATCCAGCTTTTAAAAACTCATATTTTTTATAACTCCTTTTTCCATTTTGTTTTTAAATGCAGAAAAAACAAACGCTCCCTTTCCCACTTTACACTCCAAAAATATAATTAAAATTGTCGTTAGAATGTTTTGAAACTTTTTCAGAATCACGCTAGCACTTCAACATTTTTCCTCAAGATTTTTCAAGAGCCAGAAAGAAATAGGAACATTAACATAAAAGATTAATGACTCTAGTTAATCATTAATAATATTCAAAATAAAGTTCAAATTATTTATCATTTATCTTTTACATTATTTGCATTAAAGGGGTGATTAGTCATTTTAATTTTGAATGGCAATTTAAATCTCAGTTACATTTCTTCGCTACAAACTTTGCTGGAATGAAGTTGAAAAATTTCATCTGTGATTTTATTGCCACTCCCACACATCTTTCATTTTTGTTTTGAGCTTGGTAGAGAAGGAAACAGCTGTGTGAAAGGTGAAAACCCAGTTTTTCATCCATCTTACTAAAAGCTCTTTTTCCAGCTTCCCTCCCTCCCTTCCAATCTCATCTCCTTACCCTCGCCTTTTTATCTTGTGAGCTAAATTTTGTAATGCCCCAGACCAAGGAACTCATAAAAAGAGAAGTGCCGGGCCCCGGGGGGGGGGGGTAGTTTTGTAAAAATCCAAGAGAACATAGGTGAAAGGTCTTCTGGGAAATGTAAAATCTATTGGTCTTTTAGGCACTACCTCACTCTCTCTCATATAACTGGTGAATAATTTAATAACGTTATTCTGGAATTAAGTTAATTATGAAAGTCAATCACTTTAGTTACAAAATAAATTATATTAATTTACTCTTTTTACAATTTAATAGATTTATTTCAACTTATTAGTTCCTATCTCACATTCAAGCATTTTCCCCTTGAAAGTCACTGCCTATATTTGGGACCCCATCCCTGATTTCATCTCCATATTTAAGCTCCACATTCTTTTTTTTTTTTTTAAAAAAAATCTTTATTAAAAAGTTTTTAAAGTTACATTAAAAGTAAAAAAGTGAATCAAGAAAAGAAATACAGAACAGAAACACAAAAAAATCAAGGGGAAAAAAAGAAAAAAAATAGAAGACCCCTGACCTATCCTTTCCTGGCCAATCTTGTTATTACTGTGTTTGATTTATTGGGAGATTTCAACGTGTATGTTTTTAAAGCTGTGATTATGTGTTTGTAAAAGCTGCCTAGCATGCGTAGAGTTAGACCACATAAGTTTGAGTTTTTCCTAGAAGGACAAATGTGAAATGATTTTCCTACTTCCTCTGATGATGACTTTGGTCATCAGAAAACTATTTGAGAGGTGTGCCGTTACTGATTCGAGAAGGTTGTGATCGCCATCTTGCCAAGGTGACTTTGCCAGAGCAGACGTGCTTGCTCTGTGCTGCGATGTTCTTTGTGTAAATAATGTAAATAAAGCTAATTACTTTATAGCTGCAATCCATCAAAGTTTTATTACTGCATTGACAAATCTTTCCTTACTTTTCAATAAATTTTCTCCATACATCATCGAAATTATTTTGTTTCTATATTCCTCTTTTAACTTTTAATTTACATGTCAGCTTATTATTTATCGTCAATTTCCATACTTCCTTATACCATTATTTGTATATTTTTTCCCTTTACAGTTCCTTACTATAAACAGTCTTGCTATTGTCAACAAATTAGATATTGCATCTTTTACCTCTTTTTTCAACTGTTTATTATTATATAATGATAATAAAGCTATACTAGGACTTCTTTCTATTTTGATATTCATTATATCCTCTATCTCTTTAAATATCTTTCCCCAAAACTTACTTACATATTTACATTGCCACCACATATGTATATATATATACCCACTTCTTGACATACTCTCCAACAGTTTGTCTCCATTCCTTTCTTCTACATTATCTCACTTCACACAATTCTGCATTTCTCTCCCTTGGACTCTGCCGCTAGCCCTGTATTCCTTCCTTACCTAACCTCTTGTCAGTGCCATCTCTTCCTTGTACCTCTTACCTTGCCTGCCACTATGACTCCAGAGGGATGTGCTTTTTTAAAAAAATGTTAGGAATTTGGGTAAATTAATAACATGTAAGGGTATCAGGTGGCATCTAAACTCAGGGTAAAACCTGACCAACTAAACAACATGACAAGCTATTTAAAACTCTTTGAAAACCCATCATCTGTACCCAGCCCTAGTTGCAGCCCAAGAGGAAATGCTAGAAATTATGTTTAGACAGAAACTGTTCTATGTTTAATAGAGTGACAAAGGTACAAAATCCCCAGAAATTCATGATATTTCATCATACAATCCTCTGGATATCTACTCAAATCTGTTAAAGGAGTGGGCAAAATTGCAGTCTGAACTGTGCAGACTTTATTATGTGAAATCCCAATTTTTCATAGTTATTCTAGTCCCATTTTATGGTGTGTTTTTTTTTGTGGATCTTGTGCTATCCTTCTCTGTGCCTAAACGGCTGTATTTTATCTGCTTCCTAAAATATGTGTTCACAAGATGGCTTCCTATCTCAGGAAATAATCTGGTACATTCTTCAGATATGTGGTTGTGCATTTATTTCTCTCTCTTGTTCTTGGGATGTTTTGTTGTTGTTTTTTAAAGAATGATTTCTTAGTGTTTCTTATCCTTTCTGTGAGGATCACTTTCATTTCCATTATTGCTCTCACATTTCTCAGATTTTCCTCTGTTCTGTGTAGATTTTATGTCATGAAATGTTGCTAAGAGCCAAAAAATATTTAAGGAAAATGCAAAGATGTGCTATATGGCTATGTGCTACATGAACAAACTACAAGTACATAACACTGTACAACTTTGGCTGCAACCCTGGAAGAATTATTCTGGAAATATTTAAATAATGTAACACCCTTCCTAGTGTCTTCCAAAGAAACTGGTATCTTTCTTTACAACTTTATTCTCATGCCTTCAAAACAGACCTGTTGCATTTTTGTAAGTTCAGTGGAAACCCATGGATGGACAATTGTGTGATTGCTTGTGCCATTTAAATGTGATAGCACTATATCAATGCCCTTCCATTATCTTTTCTTCAAATAACATACACTTTTTAAAAGGTCAGTCAAATCGATGTTACTATTAGTGTGAAATGTAGAAATACTTACATGAACCATAAGTTTCTTGAACTATGGTAATGCATAAATAACAATTAGTAGAGAAAATACATCAATGCTAATGCTACATGGCCACCTTAGCAGTATAAGGTGTCAAGCCAAGACTAGAATTAACCAGGAGAAAATCACAACTAAGTCATTATGTTTCCTAGATTATTCTGCCACAAGGTTATAATCTAGTTTTTCGTAATCACTTTTAAAATCTAAAACTAATGTTTCTAAGCCCCCTTCCACACAGTTTAATAAAATCACACATTTTCTGTTTTGAACTGGAATATATGACAATGTGGACCCAGTTCAAAACAGATAACACAGTTCAAAGCAGATATTGTGGGATTTTCTGCCTTGATATTCTGGGTTATATTGCTGTGTGGAAGGGCCCTGTAATAGACACACATCATATCCCTTGAAATATCTTGATACATTATAATATAGTATGTTGGTTCAAAGATGTTGAACTTGTCTTTTAAATCCCAAATAGTAAAACTTAGTGGGCATATCATAACAGAGGTAACACATTACTTATATGTCTTGTACTTTACCGTATACTTTCTAATTCTCCTGCAAAGAATCATGGAGAGGAATCCTATTTGATACTCAAATAGGACTTTGAAATAGAAGTTGGAAAATGTGACATTTGGAGATTTTCTTTGGCTACAAAATATTAAACACTTCTGATTTTTTTAAAAAAAATGTTTACAGAAGCATGCATAGTAGCCTCTTGGTTTGATTCAAGGACTCCTAAACTGTGTTCCTCATGCTTGACTGAAGTTTTAAGTTACTCTATTGTTGGAAATTTAGGGATTGACTGAAAATTTGAGTATCCTATATATTCATATATATACGTCTAGAAATTTTAGTTAAAAAAATCAATTTAAAAACCTGAGTTGACATCTGTGGATTAATATGAGTAGGGTACCTTAAATTATACAAAAAGGAACCATTCTATTTTCTGAATTCAGCAGTAAAATGAGAATCAACCCTGGGAGAAAACAAAAGAACCTCCTCCTCTACTCTCTCTACATCTGGCCTTTTTGAATGCCTGGATGGGGAAAATGGTGGCAATTGGTAGGGTTGGTCCCCTGAGTGGCATTCCTGCTTTCTCCTTTCTATGTTCTCCTCTTTGAAATCTTCAGTTCAGAGCAAAATCCATAATTTTGACCCAAAAACTTGCTCTTGACTTATACATGAAGTCAATTTATACAGGAATATATATATTAGATAGAACTCTTTTTTAAAGGGGCATTGGCCTCACTTATCTACACATCTGGAGGAGGCACTCCTTTTCCTTCTCTTCAGACCTCTCACTATTCCCCAAAACTGCTTTGGAAGATTGAGTCTTGCCTCCTGCTTCTTTTTGATGAAAATAAGGGAGAGATAAAAGGGAAAAAATTCTGTCACACTGTTGCTGCATAACCAAGCACATTAGATTTAGACCATTATCTTGTTTTCCTCTCACAGTGGTACTAATTGCCTTAAATTTACAAGGGTAATGGAATCTCACCCTTATTAGTTGTATCATAAATGCCAATTGACCTATACATTAAGAAAGGGCAATTCCTCTCTTGATCATGGTAGGAATGAATTGATTTTCTGTCTTGCCAAATGTGTCATCTGCCAATCCACTCAAATGTGAATGTCAATATTTGTTGGGCATGTCCTCCAATTGGCTGTTGTAAGATGGTTGTTGATGTGAAAGAGTGATAAAAGAATCATTAATATCTATTCAATGCAGAGAAGTTACCTCATTTTTGACAGAATACTTCTGGATGAAATGTTAGCTGACTAGGATGAATTTTTATTAATTTTCATGGATGACACAGAGGACAAATGTTCCTACATTAAATTCTTGTTTCTGAAGATGGCAATTGAATTTCTTTCAAACTACTCGAAAGACTCTGGATTTATTGAATGTCCTGAATGACGCCACACATACAATATGAGTAGTAAAATATCTTTCTTTGTTCAAATGAATATCCCTTTTAGATTTCTGTTCCCCGCACCACATATTTTATTTTTCCCATTCTTTTTTACTAAAAGATATAAGGAAATTATTAGGAATTTTGTAAAAAATCACTACAAATGATACTTTTCAAAATCTTCATTAGTTTGTTGTTTCCACTATGAACTGAAATTTATTTATGTATATGTGTGCACTGGCACTTTGCAAATGTTAAAGAAAACACACATAGTGCATTTTTTGCTTTCACTACTAGGGGTCAGTGTTCAACTTTACATAGCAAATTTAATATTAATTATGAAATAGTAAATTATGGTTGAATCACATAATACCTCATAAAATTGAGTATTTAAAATATTACTCTGAAGAATATATAATATTTTTCTCAGTATGAAATCCTTTTGTTGAAGAGGTTTTTTGATTCAGCCCAAGCTCCAGTGCATGTTAAGGGTTGCTCAGTCCAATTAGGCTTGATTTTAAAGTTGATTCCCATCCCGAATAAGATCTTAGGAAGTGATGGATTCACTATATATTTGTTTACATAAAAGAGAATGGGAAGCTGAAATGAAAATGTTCTTGGTCCTTAATATTAACATCCTACCAATAATTACCTAGAACAACTTATAAGGAAAAAGTAACAGTATATTAAAAAGTAAATGTGCAATGTTTAAATTATGAGTGTTTATATTGGAAAAGCCATGGAACCAGAGGACCAATGAGACTAAAAGAAGGGTGAGCATGTTTAATCAGAAGGTGAAGAGGAAATGTTAGATTTTGCAAACACTGAGATGAAAGAGCAATCGGACCTCAGAGGAAGAGAAAGAAACAAGTAATGGACTTTAACAGGCAGCTATGTCTCCTTGACATTGACAGATAGCTTTGGAAAATGGGATAGTATAACAGTTATAAGACTCTAAAGAGATTGTCAGCTGTATTGTAGCTCTGGCATTGTGAAGGTAACATGGTCGAGTAACAGTCATTGCTTATAATGACTTACTGTAGGAAATAATAAGAGGACAATGGTGTTCCCTTTTCAAGCTAATGCAGTGGCTTCCCAGTCATTGATTTTTATTATCATATTTGGCAGTTGGTAACTTACCTCACTTTGGAACTGCCTTGCTGTAGAGGTGGAACTGCATGATTCTGTGAGGCATTGCTATTAGTTGGGTCTTGCAAAACAGGCAATTTTTGTTGAGCCCGACACAATGTGCCAAACAGGGACTGGGAATTTATCTCTCAGAGACAATGGCAGTAGCACTTTAGCTAATTCTAAAGGGATTAGTACAGCACAAAAGAAGGCAATGATCAGTACCAGATTTACCATTGTGCTTAGGTGTGTTTAAGCATAGGGTCCTGTTGGCCAGTGAGGACCATCTTCCTGCCAAAAAACCTTTTTTATGATGGATTTTGCTTACATGGTACAATTCTAAATTCAAAGGTGTTATGTTTCAAAGACATTTCAGACATAATGATTGAGTTGATAGTCTATGGGAGTGTGCCACAAAGCAGGCAGTGTAGGGCTACCAGGCCTATCTCCTAAAGGGCCCAAGGGAGGGGCCTCATAACGTAACTAGCACAGGGCCTCATTTGTCCTGAATCCAGCACTGGCAATGGTACACCACTCCGAATGCTTTCTACCTTGAAAATCCTATAATGATGCAATCCACAATGTTCTTGGAGGTCTCTCATTCATAGAGTTATCCTAAGTCATGTTACAGCACATAATAAACAACCCCCCAACATTCATTTTGAATGAGAACTGAGAGGAGTGTCTTAGACCACTTCTACACTGCCATATAATCCAGTTTCTGATCCCAGATTATCTGTTTTTGAAACTGGATTATAAGACAGTGTCGACTCATATAATCCAGTTTAAATCAGATAATCTGTGATCAGATACTGGATTATATGGCAGTATAGATCCAGCCCTAGCTGTACAAAAAGTTTGGGGTTTTTTGTTTGGTGGGAAGAGGTGTCTATTTTTAAACTTGTAAACAAAAGTTCTGTGTCCTCAAGAGAAGTGCAAGATCCGGATCCTTGCTTCAAGGACAAAATGATTAATAGAAGATGTGGTGCCTGAGTACTAGACTGTCCCTGGGATGGTGGAAAAACTGACAAATAGAATGTTATAAATCACTCCAAGGTGTTTGTTCTTTAAGTAACTCAGACTAACTGTTATTAAATGGGATTCTTTCATGGTGTGTACTAGATGACAAATTGTCATATGGAATAATCCCCATTTTAAAAAAAACTTTGTAGGATATAAAGAATGAGCTGAGGAACATATTGTAATCAAGTAAGTTCATGTGGATTTGGGCTTAGTCAAGGAACAAAATTTAGACACTTGAGATCTGGCATGTCCAACATGTAAGTAAAGTAGCATGTCAGGAGGTCATTAGTACAGTTCAGCAACCTAAGAAGATGTTGTGAATTGTGATAGACAAAATCATAAGCCATCAATTCAAGCCTAGGTAGAGCTTGTAACATGGCTAGGCAGAACATCATTAGATCATAAGGGCATTTCATTGGCTTTTGTCTGCAGAACCCACTTTGTCTTTTTAATAATAATAATAATAATAATAATAATAATAATAATAATAATGTTATTTCTTACCCACCTCTTCTCATAGCTTGAGGTGGGTTACATAAATGTAGGTTTCTGGAGCTAATCAAGTTCCTGGACCACCTTAACAGCATCCACCCAAATATCCAATTCACCATGGAAAAAGAAAATGAAGGAAAGCTGCCATTTATAAATGTCCTAGCACAAACCAGATCAACAATTGGGTTACTCAGTTTATAAAAAACCTACACACACAGATAGATACTTACATAAAAACTCCAACCATCGCCAAAGTAAAAAAAAAGAAGCACAATAATTAAAGTCCTGGCAGACTGTGCAAAAAGAATCTGCGAACCCCACCTCCTCCAAGACAAACTGAACCACCTAAACTGGGCTTTACAGGCCTATGGTTACTCCACCACAGACATCAGAAGAGCTGCAAGACCGAGAACAAGCCACAAGAGTAAAGACAAAGATCCAGCCAGAGGAAAAGTGTTCACTGATCACATAGGGAAGCTGATGAGGAAACACAACCTACACACAATCTACAGACCCACTAAGAAAATCCAACAAATGCTATGTTCAGCAAAGGACAAGAGGGATCCTCTCACCTCTGCAGGAGTCTACCGTATACCATGCAGAAAACTTGAAATATTTCAAATAAAGTTTTCCTTCATGTATAGTTTTTGAAAATGCTTTTAAAGATAGCAACCTAATATTTAAAATTAAAGCAGAACATTGGGGTAATACATGGAGGATTTCCTCTCCCCCATTTCTGAAGCATTCAGCTTTTATGAATATACACCACAAAAAAGAAATTGCTTTCTTTGTGATATACAGATTATACAGACTGTTCCAATCTGCAAATTGTTGATGTTTAGTATTCACATAAATGATGCTTTTAAAGAAATTAGTTTTATTGTATAGCGTGATATAGATTTTTTTCTTTAAAATATGCAGTAATATCATTTTTCTTACATTGCCTAAAAGGAGCATGATCTGGATTTTATTAAGTTCTAAGACAAGTGCTTTTTGAGTCTGTTTAAATATTACTGGAAAAAATACATATTTAATAACTAAAGTGTGCCCTTGGTATCTGCTGGGATTTGGTTCCAAGTAATCCTGGAACCAGTGCTAGTTGTGCCTGTCATCGGTATGCCTGTACTATACTAGACTAGACACAAAATTGTTGGTTTGTGTTGCTCTCTAGGCATAAAAGTACAGCATTTATTTATGTCAGGTTCTTGTTTTTTGGTTTTCCCCTCCTCACACCCTGTCTTCCTGTCTTACTCTAACCTGCAGCCACATTTTCTCATCTTGTTTATCTTTCTCTTCTTCCTAGGACCATGTTATTGATTATGCAGAAGTAAGTAGTAAGTATATTTAACAAAAAAAGTGAAATGTGTTTATTCTCTGCCAAATTTTAGATATACAAGTGGATATTTATTTATTTAAAGGATTTGTATCCTGTCTTTCTCAACCCCCGAAGGGGGACTCAGGACAGCTTACTATTGGCAGTCATTAGATGCTGACAAAGAAACAGTTAAAGTTCAATTCATTCCTCCGAAATCGGAGTCAGTGCATGGAATATATGGACCAAGTTCCCCTCTCCTATGCGGGGTACCCCAAGGTGCAATTCTCTCCCCTCTTCTTTTCAACATCTACGTTAGACCCCTTGCCAGTTTGGTTCAGAGATTCGGCCTGGACTGCTATCAATATGCGGATGATACCCAACTCCTGTTGCGCTTGGAGCCTGGAGTAACATCAATACCTGACAATTTCACCTTATGCCTGGAGGCGCTGTCGGACTGGCTATGTGCTAGCAGACTGAAGGTGAATCTGGCGAAGACTGAGATCCTGTGGAATGGCCGCCCGATAGGTCCGACCCATCCATTACCTACCTTTGATGGCGCTGCTCTGTCTCCATCGCCTACTGTTAAGAGCCTTGGTGTCATTTTGGATTCGCAGCTGATGATGGAGGCTCAGGTCGCTGCTGCCAGCAAACAGGCTTTTTTCCATCTACAACAAGTTAGGCAACTGGCACCTTACCTGTCGGATCAGGCTCTGGCAACAGTCATCCATGCCACAGTCACATCTAGGCTGGACTATTGTAACGCCTTGTATGTTGGCCTTCCTATTTCTATGACCCGAAAGCTCCGTATTGTCCAGAATACTGCAGCCAGGTTACTCACAAAAACACCCATGAAATGCCATATAACACCAGTGCTGCGGCATCTACACTGGCTCCCAATTGAGTATCGTGGTTTGTATAAGATGCTGGTCCTGACCTTTAAAACTTTATATGGCCAGGGTCTATTGTATCTTAGAGACCATCTCCCCTTCTACCATCATCGGAGGTCGCCACGACCATCCCAACGCAACTTGCTCTATATACCGGGTCCTAGGGAAGTGCACTTGGAAAGCACCAGATGCAGGGCCTTCTCTATTTCTGCCCCTGCCTTATGAAATTCCTTGCCTCCCTATTTGAGAGCGATGCGTGACTTAGGGCATTTTATCCTAGCACTTAAGACCTGGCTTTTTACTAGAGCATTTGACCCATGTTAATTTTAATATTTGTATGTATGTGTTTTATCCTGTATAATGTCTGCAATGTAAATCGCCTGGAGCATCTCAGATGGAGGGAGATAAATAAGTAATTAAAGATGATGATGATGATGATGATGATGATGATGATGATATTGGTGCCTGCCAATATTTGCCAAAACACCTGATTGATAAGATTATATCTATGCTTCACATCTATAGGATCCTGATACCATATAAACTCTCATTGTTCCATCCTATGCTGAATTTTAGAATTTGGTTCTTTCCTTTGAATGCTTTGTTAGGAAGGTATCATGTAGGTAATTTAATTAGATAAGTAGAATCCAACATTCAAAGAAAATGGTTAGAAAATTGTTTCTCACCAAGCCACAAATTCAAACATTTTATAGGCAACACAATTAAAGTGGCCTCAGATTCCTGCAACTGTGTATAAAGCTGATGTTCCATACACACTTACCCAAGAGGAAGTCCTATTAAAAGCAATACAACTTATTTCTGAATAAACATGGGTAGAACTGCATCCCCCATTCTTCAGCCTTACATTTCTTTTGCTAGGCAGTGTTTTTTATTACTGTGCAAGTGATAAAGATGGAAGACTGATACCTTGTTAATGTGTAGGTAACATAAATATTTAGTGCCTGTCTAGAACCAGTAGTCTAGATTTGTTATTATCAGGTTAGATAACCCTACATAAGCACTCTTTCTATGGGTAGGTTCAGGCAGGCCTTTGAAATTTTAATTCTGGAGCTGTAGCATAAGGATAATGTGGTGTTTTCAAATTTTTAGTGAAACTATGATATAAATATGTTGTGTTTTTAACTATGTATTTGATTATGCTGATATTTGATTTTCTTTTAACTTGTGTAATCAATATTTAATTTTTTTAATTATTGGAAGCTACATTGATACCCATTTTCGGGAGAAAGGCAGGAGTACATCTAAACTGTAAAATTAATGCAGTTTCACAGCACTTTAACCACTATTGCTAAATGCTATGGATTCACGAGAGCCATAGTTTCACAAGATTTTTAGCATTCTCCGTCAAAAAGTGCTGGTGCCTCACCAAACTGCATCTCTCATGATTCTGTAGCAATTCAGCCATGGCAGTTAAGATGGTGTCAAACTACATTAATACCACAGTGTAGATGCACCCTTGAACTTTTGTTCATTTTTTAAAAAATATAGACAATTACTCATAAGTTTATTGCTACTGTACAGAAGGAATAAGATACCATCTGATCTTGTAAGTTAGTCAGGGTCAGCCTTAGGAATCATATGGATGGGAGACCATAAATGAATACCAGGTGCTATAGATTATATTTCAGAAGAAGGAGTAGGCAAAATCACTTCTGAGTATTCCTTGCCTAAGAAAACACTATAAATGCATGGGGGTCACCATAAGTTTACAGGTCACTTGAAAAAACATGTGCACAAACATACACAAAATGTTAAGTTTCAAAATATCCTCACTTTCCAAACTGCCTTCTTGGTTTATTTTTTTACTGCATTCGAGCTTTGATTTGAAAACAGACAAACAAAAAATAAACACAAGATGACTTCTTGCAGTGCAGGAGCAAAATGTAAATGTGCAGATGTCAAGGATGTGTAGGAGTAAGAGAAACATGGTGAATAAAGAAGGCACAGATTGTATCATATAAACTCAAGCAGGCAGCAAGAAGGTCTTGCAAACAGCTTGCTCAAAGACTGGTCTCTGCCTGAATCCCAGTTGCTAGGGAACCACAGCCAGAGAGTGTTGCTTGGGGGCTTCTCTTATGCATCCACTGAGCCATTGTGGGAACAGAGCATGGGCTAGATAGGTCTTTGGTCTGGCTCAGCAGGATACTTCTTCTTAGGTTCTCAAGAAGAAAAATAAATGAATACGCCACAGGACTGGATCAAAAAATTGGCTCCTGCAAAGGGCAGATTTCACTTGTCTATGGAAGGCTTGTGCTCTGGCAGAATAAGGGAAGCAGTGGTTCCTAGTCTGGCTCTCTGTTGTTAATTGCCATCACACCAGCCTTGACTTATGGCATCTCTATGAAAGAGATCTCCAAAACATCCTTCTATCAACAGACCTACTCACATCTTGCAAACTCAGGGCAGTGGCTTCTGCAGTCTCCCCCATTTCCCATTGACATCTGTTTTGCCAAGGAACAACAACACCAATTGTGGGATCACAAGCCTGAAAAAGTTACAGAAAATGAATACATCAAACTACTCTGGGACTTCGGAATTCAGACTGACAAGAGTTTGGGAGCATAATACTCGTGACCTCATGATCATGTTAAAAAACAAATTATGGATTGTCAATGTTGCAACCCCAGGTGACAGCAGGATTGTAGAGAAACAACTGGAAAAGCTGACAGGATATGAGGATTTAAAGATCGAACTGCAAATGCTCTGGCACAAGCCATTAAACATGGTCCCAGTGGTGATCGGCACACTGGGTGCGGTGCCTAAAGACCTTGGCCTGCACTTAAACACAATTGGCGCTGAAAAAATTAGCATCTGCCAGATGCAGAAGGCCACCTTACTGGGATCTGCACACATCATTCGCCGATACATCACACAGTCTTAGACACTTGGGAAGTGTCTGATGTGTGATCCAATACAACAATCAGCAGAGTTATCTTGTCTGCTGTGGACTGATCTTGTTGTGTTTAAAATAATAATAATATAACAACAACAACAACAACAACAACAACTTTATTTATACTCCACCACCATCTCCCCAAGGGGACTCGGGGCAGCTAACATGAGGCCAAGCACAACAATTAGAATAAAGCAAAATAAAATACATACAACAGATAAAAACATCAAATAAAATTTAAACAAAACCAAATACTACAATAAGGTAAACACAGGATATGAAATAAAATAATAAAAAGTTGAGCAAAGTGGGCTGGCCAATTGCAAGGGATAAAATTGTTGTCTTACAATGCTGTTTTTTCTAATAATTCTTATTGTCCCGTGCTATGGCAAAGGTAAAACACTGTTATTTTAATCATTTTGACCTCTGGGTAAAATTCAGGCATGTTTTGCTCTCAGATCCATTAATTTACTTTTTTGGCAATCCATGGTCTCTATAGAACTCTCCTCCAGCACCAGATTTCAAATGAGTTTCTTCATGAGAATTTTCTTCACTGTCTAGTTTTCACAATCATACCTCAGATGTATGATGATGTGAACAATTCTGACTTTGGTATTCCAAGATTTATTTTTGCACTCAAAGATCTAGTTCTTTCATAGCAGCTCTTGTAAGTTTCAGGGATCTCTGTTACCTTAACAGAGTACTGGAAGCTTTTCCTGCAGATCCCAACTAGAGTCCAAGCTCCCCTTCGTGTAGTTGTGGCAGAAACACAAGCCACCAGACTCCAGATGCTCGTTCCATATACAGAAAGGCTTTATATGTTCAGTTGCAATGTATTAACAGCAACACACAGCTCTCTCCAAACACCAAGTATGTAACCAAACCCCACACTCCAACCAAACTCTCCAAGCACTCAGAGCACATGGGAGATACTTCCTTTTCATATCCTTTCCTATTCCATCAGCAACCTTCCTAATATCACATGACCCCAAGTGACTATGCATATTTCCATGTGGCTAGGTCTCAGTTTCGGTTTCTATTTGCCATCCAAGATTCCAGTATAGTTGCAAATTCTGACAGTAAATCCTAGAGTTATTCTATTTATTGAATTTAGTGTACATTATGATTAATGATTAAACCAAGATGTACAAAATATTTAACTCATTCAGTTTTGGTAATAGTATGATACCTGGGTCCGAAAGCTCCGAGTGTTACACTGTTTCCGCTTCGCACCTTCGGGAGCGCTGTTTGTGCAACGCAGAATGGAACACAGATATTATAGAAGGAATGTAAGAGTTCTTTAATGATAAAACCCTAACCCTTATCCGAACTCTTATGCTAAACCTTACCCTAACCCTAAGCCTAAACCCTAACCCTAACCCTAAACCTAAACCTTACCCTAACCCTAATCCTAACCCTTACCCTACCTCAAACCCTAACCATAAACTTTACCCTAAACCTTACCCCAAACCTCATCCTAAACCTTCCCTCCTTTCTATCTTTCCATCTCAGTGTTCCCCTCTCCTTGCTGTCACTCCAGCCTCTCTCTGGACCATGTGATACCTTCCCTTATTCACAGCTGCCATTGTGGAATGTGTGTAAGGCTCGGAGCTTCTGGACCCAGCTATCATACTATCACCTCAGTTTAATCCACTTTGAAGTTCTAAGAATCATCTTAGTCACTTTTTAGTGTTCAGCTTTAACCCTCTTTTTCTTCTTCTCAGAGCATTCTTAATGGAACTGTTTAAGGTAGTGTGCTTAATGGGAGGAAAATGCAAGATTTTACCTACATATAACCCAAATGGTTTTTTTTGTTAATAAAGCTGAATGCCTAAAAATTCATGAACAGTAGTGACATAATTAATTGGGCACATATAATTATTAAACAGTCAACTATTGCATTTTTATTATTTACATCTACGGGTTCAGGTTGGTACACTCCTTAGTCTTTGACTTTGGAGTTGCAGTTAATTAAAGAAAGACTGCGCACATTTGCATTTAGTTTGCTTTGCAGCTCCATCATGTGGCTGGAAAGTAATATTTATATATATATATATATTCTAGTTTACTATTAGAAACATTTCAGTACTTTAGGCAATCTTGCTAGACTTGCTAAAACACCAGCTAGTCTTAAAAAGAGAATTCTTAGCTCAGCAGGCATAATTGCTGGAGCTCTTTGTTTGACATATGAGTTTGACCTTCAGTACTAAAGGACAAATAGTAAATCTACTATTTTTAATGTGCCCTTTGAAATGAAATCTAGTTTTGTGTAGATAGACTTCAGTTAACGGAGTGGATGTACTCCTGGCCATGACTTCTTTAACAGAAAATTTGGTGCCAGAAATAGAAATAATATGTTCCAGTGATTTTTTAATTCAAAGCTAACAAACTGGCCTGTGAAATAAAACAACCAAGCCAGGTAAGTTTTGCAGAAGTAAACAAAAACATATTTGCAGGGAGCTATTTTACGACACCATAAAAATGCCAGTGGTCATAGAGTAAGGAGGAAATACAATCAAATGACTCAGTGTCATAGTGGATGAAGCAACAGCTCCCCCTGTGACCAGAATCGAGTATAACCTCCAGGCACCAGGCCAAATGCTAAATGTAGAAATGCCAAAAATACCTCTATCTGACTGTTTGTCTGTGTATCTAGAAAACGGCATTTAATGTTTGCTGTGTATGTGTGCATTGTGATCCATCCTGAGTCCCTTCGATGTGAGAAGGGCGGAATATAAGTACTGTAAATAATTAAATACATGTTATTACATTATTTGAAAATACATTTGAAGCATTTGGGGGCCTTAATGACACAATAGAAACAAACAAATTAAAGCTTATTGGGAATAAAATCCTTCCCAAAATATTCTATGGAGCCTTATTTTTACACAGGAAATGTCCAAATGGATTTCTGGATATAGAATTCTCTTTTACAATGTATCTAGTGATCTTTAATTTAAAAATTTACCCAATAGTTTAGAATCCAGTAGGCTTTCTAGTAACCTATACTGTGTAGGTTACATGAATTCAGGTGAAAGAACCAGTACAATAAAACAATATAATAGAATCCATAATGATGTTAGAATTGGATTTTTAATCAGACATCTCTACTATATAAATGCATTATAGAAAAAATATATTTCTTTCTCCATAAAATGGATCTTTGTGTCATCCTTATGGAAATTTAAACTTTCAGATTTTCTATGATGCTAGAGAATCTCAAGCCAAGCTTGAAGTATCTGCTATTATAGAAAATCCCTGAGAAATAAAGATAAGGCTTCGAAGAGATGACAAAAATCATTGAATGTTGGCTTTTCTGTGGACTTGGTATTATAAAAAAGTCAGAATCAGTTTCTATATTTTCTCCCTGAAATAAAGATGAAGGAAAAATAAAAGAATATCTTTTATAGCTTTTATTTTGATTCAGGTTTTATTGAGGAGATTCACAGAAGTGCAAATACAGTGATTAAAGAAGATTCAAAAATATTATTCAGAAAATGAATGAAATTACAGACATTTGTATAAATATATAAGGCAACCTGTAGGTTCTTTTGAGTCTCATTTACAGGATATAAATACAAAAGAAATTGTGTTATATTATTATAATTACACAAATTACGAAACAGTTAAAATCTCATTAAATATTTATTAAAATCCATATAATTCTCTCCTTGGGATAGTGACTTTATTGAGGCTAGAAGTATGTGTACTTCAGATGTTTGTTACAGGTGATTGCAGCATGATCTAAACAATGAGACAAAACATTGGTTCAGGTTTTCAAATTAACAACTTCAAAAATGCTAATTTAAATGGGCTAGAATACGACCTCTTAAACTCTCCTTCCAGTACAAATTCCTGTTAATCTGAAAAGGTGGACTATATCTTTGACATTTTATGATTTTTGGTTGAGTTCCCTCAATTGCATAATAAATCCATAAAAGCATATTTTTTAACCTCCCCTCACCCCGCACCCCTCACCCCCAAACCAGCATGGGCAGATACCAGGCAAGTCCCTTTGGAGTAGGCATTTCAGAAAAGATATACCACAATTGCAAAAGCTTCTTTCTGAATTGTAATCTATTTTGCCTCAGATGGTGAAGCATTTTGTGAAAAGGGTCTGAGGATATTCTCTAGAGACTCATGCATCTTCATTTTTCACCAAGGCAGAATGGATTATCTTCCTAGACTCCACAGCAGCATCATGCAAATAGCTGTATTATGGTATTCAGCATGGCAGAGCTAGGAAAGGATTACTGTAAAATCATAGTTGAGCCGCAGGATCACTGAATGTGGCCTGGTTCAACTGCTGTGTGACACATGGCTCAGAATAGGGTGATTTTGTTGAGTGCTTTGAAGCTTTATCTGATCCTATTGAAGCACAGGTTTGTCTTATATCTAACAATTGCCACTGACAAAAGTAACATCTGATTATCTGACATATCCTTGTTTACAGCTGGTCTTGCAAGAATGTACATGGCTGGCAACTGAGTTCAGCCTCAGCCACATTCAGGCATTCATTCATTGTGAACATGCAATCCCACATTTGTTAATCCATCAACCTATCTGTGATGAGGATAGGGTCCTGTTTGCCTGCTAGGATGTGTTGAAGTCTCAGAAAATTGAGAATCCTAAAGTAACAGAATTCCTAGATGGACTTCTTCAGGCATGCAAAGAATCTTCAATAAAAGTTCCCTTAAGACCTCCCCATTCAGCACAGTTTGTTGGAGCATGTAAAAATCAGTTGGTGAGTGTGTTAATTGAAAAATGCAAAGCACGAAGCTGATTGGTTGAGCCACACCCGAGAGGCTAGCTGAGCCTGGGAGTTTTGGCAACAGTTAAATGTTTAGGTTTTCTGTGCAGGGAGATTGCCAAGACAGTTTTGTATTTCTGCTTCTTAGCTGTTGGAAGAAGATCCTTCACATGGACACCCAAGGACCATTTGAATATCTCTCAAAGGACATTGTTTGAGTCAATGCAACTGCTCACAGGACTGTATATATGTTGCTCTGCATAACAAAGAGTAAACATCTTATTCTTTACTTATCATCTGCGTGGCATATCTTTTCTCTAGCAAGACAAGTGTGGATTGGTAAAGACGTGAACTATGCATGATTTTCATTCTGCCACACAGTTGGAGAAAAGTAAGGAATTGAAGTGTTGGTCAGAACTTGTTTCAGAACTTGGTAAAACATTAGCCATAGGACCTAGCAGAGTCTGGAAGTTGTAGTTTACAAATGTACCTATTTCAGGGTCTGGACTGTTTGTACATCAGTGTTTTCCTCCCCAGTTTGAGCACTTACCTAAGCAGCATACAGTAAGGCTATAGAGAGAATTCCTAACAGCAGCAAAAAATCTTGAAGGTCACACAAAACCTTTTAGAGTTAGAATATTTAGCAGACTGTTGGAGGAAGTATTTGCGTACTGTTTGCTAACTTGATTGATTGCAAATAATTATGATCACACTTGCCAGCTTCTGAAAATCAAAACAACAACATTTCCTCTCCTTGATCTCAAAGCACTCCTGGTTTCCCTGATAAAAACAAAGGGAGACATAAATGTTTATTTAGATCATATTCCTGAGTGCATGAAAATGTTTAAGGAAGCCATGTGAAAATTAAAGGTTTGTTCCTCTGGCATTTTCTCCCAGGTAAAGATCATTTAATGCTTTTAAATATTAATTGCTTTTTTCAGTCTTTCGATTCTTTTCAGTTATGTCCCTGGCTTGGGTTTAGTGTGGCCATACAGTGTTTTATTGTATGGTTCTGGACATATTTTTTTTTATTTTGCTACAAATGACTCAGACAACCTTGATATAAATACTGTAAATAAAATAAAAGTTGCTTGGTTCTTTCTGTCTATTCCTTTTTGGTGAACTCTTGTGGTGTCATTCTCTCTTTTAGGTCCAATGGTAAACAACAAAGAGCAAATTTGTATTTACTCAACCTTCATAGCACAGACTGGATGGAGAGAAGGCAGATGAATGCTATCTTCCAACATTTCTTAAAACAAAACCTGGACATGACCATAAAAGTTATTAATGATGAAGAGTATACAAGCCAAGCTCAATGATTTGGGTTTACAAAGAAGGGCTCCTCTCCAGTTCCTCTTCCTGCAGTAACTAAGGTCTCATCTACACATGCTGTAAAATCCAGAATGATGTGGACTTAAGAAGTAGAGGTGGCTAGAATTCCCCACACCCCTAATGTGTGCTGCAACACACATTTAAATGTTTTAAAATGTC
This sequence comes from Anolis sagrei, assembly GCF_037176765.1. Classification (NCBI taxonomy): domain Eukaryota; kingdom Metazoa; phylum Chordata; class Lepidosauria; order Squamata; family Anolidae; genus Anolis; species Anolis sagrei. The sequence continues at coordinate 63,206,115 of NC_090022.1, read as the reverse complement.
AGAAGGTCTGAAATCTTAAATAAAATGCACTGCAGCTGATCAGTGTATGGATGCTGCAATAAAATGCACTGCAGCTGATCAGTGTATGAATGCTGCAGAGCAGAAATATGGGAAGAACATGTGCAGCACTCATGTAAACAGTGCGACCTGTGAAAAATTTGGGCAAAGGAACCAGATATAACACTCTCAGGAAGGTAAACATTTTCCCTCCTTTCCTGAGAAGAAAATGCTTTCCCCTTTTTGTTTGTTTGTTGGAAGATGAGCTCCTTTGCTGACTCTCATCTGATGGGCTGGTTACAGATCAGCACATTTCTCCCAATGGTGATAAGGAAAAATATGTCATTCTGTTGGATTGATTTGTCCTGAGGGGAGCTTTGTGGGTGTCTCAGAGCTTTTTCATAGTTCTTGGGGACATGTGGAGACTCTCCAGAGTGGAAATGAATTTACCTTCTCCTCCAGATAGGGCCCTTAGAACTCGCTCCCCCAGTTGCACTAGCATAGGGTGGCCATTGAAAGTTCCTCTTGGAACATGATGGGAGTTGAAGTATTTCTCTCTCAGCCAATAACAAGTCTGGTGGTGTCCATGTTCTGATCAACTGAGGATGGACACAAGCTGTGGCTACAATTCCCAGAACCCTCTCTGACGGTTTGTCTTATTTTAAAAAATGTTATGTTTAAAACTTAAAGTAATTATAAAAAATCAGTAGATTGCTGATTTGTTTTGAAACTTGGCAGGCCTGCAGTTGTAAATAGGGTCTACAACTGAGGTAGATACCATACAGCCTTAAAATGGCTGGGGATTGAACCTTTAAAGTTTCCCATTGTAGCCAATGGGCCGAATCTCTGCAGAGTGAAATGGAAAACACCCCTCCTCTTTTGGATAACTTTCTAGTAAACAAAATAAGTCAGATGAAAACGGACCCAAAAACAGTATGCCTTTTGGCCCAAATGCACATGACTACTGGATGTCTTTGGGCAAGTGACAGCACATAACATGCTCAGCTGGAGCATGATTTAATGCCCTACAGGGAAGTGAGACCATCTGTGGGAGCTGGGCATAGGTACTTGAGAGAGAGGAGTGTAGCTTAGGGCAATTATTTAAGAAAGGCAGTTCCCATTCTCTGTCTCTCCAATCTTGGTGTTGATTCACCAACTCTTGCAGCAGTGTGAGTCTGAGTAGTCACCTAGGTCACCTAGGGGCTGGGAAGGTATTTTTTCCCCCCTATCACTGCCAGGTCTTTGTTGATATGGAAATTTGTGAACACCCATGGCACCTGTTTAGGGTGGAAGGGTGTCCTCTGGAATTATATCTTTAAGTCTTGGGGCTGTGGAGGAAAGGTTAGAGACTCTTCTTTTGGAGTGACCCTGCAGCTTATTTCCCCAACTTGGGAAGGGGGAGACTTTGGGGAAGCCTTTCAAATGTAGGCTGTCTGGGGAACAACCCAAGTTTGGGTTTAGCTTGGAGCTCTGGTGTTTTTGCCCAAGTTAGGTGGTGGGGAGGTTTAAGGAGATACTTGCAGCCCCACCTTTTCCATATCAGTATACTCACCCCCATTTTTGATTAAGGATACCTCTGGTTCACAGTTACAACAATGAATTCAATAAAGATGGTCCAGTTTACCTAATGTTCTTGTGTGGTCTCATTATTTCACTGGTGGGTCATCAGCTACCATTATTGACAACAAAGTTGAAGTTTGATCCTAGAGCAAAATACATCACCAAATTTCCCTCTCTTTCCTCATATAAACCAAATGCTACTACAGTAGGCTTTCCATATCAATGGGGTTCAATTCTGGGATTCCTCATTGATGGACCCCCCCCCCCCTCCGCATAGATGCCAAAAAATGAGTGATCACATCTGATATTATTAACTGGCAGTGATGTGTGTGCCAACACTCCAGCACCTTCACATTCGAGTTGCCACCAAACAAGTTATGTATAATAAGTGATGATTTGTGGTTGGTAGATTTTACAAATCTGGAGGGCCCCTCAGAACTTTCCTTTAACACATTACTTAGGTTTAAGTTTGGATGAGAAAGACTGAAAAGTAAACAAAATTAGTTAATTTTAGAAATCCTAGTGCAAATGAACTGCATTTTACATGAACAACTATATATACTTAAAAGAAATCTATTCTTGTGTTTTCCTATTTTTGGTTTTTTCTAATTATGACAAACATATGCATGCTGTAATTATAATTTCAGTTCAAATAATACCAAAACTCATGTAGACATGTTCTAATTAAATACGAAATGAGATGTCATGACATATGCTCCCATTTATTTGCTTCCTGTTCATCCCCCATTGTTTCGTACTGTTCCTCTAAGACAGCTATAAGACAGATTCTTGAACAAAAGTTAGAGGAGGATGTCTATTATTCTCTGAGCATGGACCTATTATTGGAACATAGTTTTATGTTGCGCTTTACCATGTACAAGTAATATTTACAAGCGGTGCTTATTGAAGAATTGGATATGCTGAAATCTTACACAGAAGCTGTACTACTTTTTGGTCTGTAGATATACCAACATTTATTTTGTAATGCATTGCTTGTTTTCTCACAGAATAGGCTCAAAGAGCCCCGGTCCTCCAGAGGGCTGGACCTCAGGCATTGTGTTTCCCATCCTACCAGTCGACCCTAGGTAGGTAAGCAAAAGGAAAGTGACTGAGCATTCTCCCAAGACTAGCCCTAGCACATGGTAGGGTAATAAGATTGCCTTGGATAGAAACAGTCCTTTTTCCCCCAGTCACCAGTGATTTCTCAGTTTTATAAGCCAAAGGTGTATATGTTACACAGTGCCGTAAGCAGCATGCTGACATAGGTTGCAGTATCAGCCATCAATGTTGAAGATCAACTGTAAATGGAATTGGGGAGGAGGCATAATCTTTTTCCATAACTCAAGCATCAGGAGTGTGCAGCTACTCACACCTAGCTCTGTGTTTAATTTTTATTGCTTGACTTTGTGAAAATCACAGACCCTTTCCCTATCCTCACTGTGTCCACTCCTAAATGGTAGGAGGGGCCATTAATGTGCAGCTTCTGTGGCAAGACTGTGTGTGAAAACAAAACTATGATATTGAACCCCAGATGGTTTACAACATCTTTCCCTTCAACCCTCCCCATGTGTCATCTGTGGTTATGTCTCTTGCATGACATGGTAGGCGGAAAGGGCAGTGGTTGGATAAAGTGAGGATCATGCAGAGGGTACATGGATATGGTCCTTTTTCACTAGGTAGGCTGTGAAAAAAATGAATATCCCAGGTCACCTTTCAATTTTACCTTGGCAGGTTTAGGCCACCTAATCACCGAACATATTACTGTGTCATGACTCAGGACTCACAACTCTGAAAATGAGGAGAAGCCTACCTAATGAAATGGCAGCCTGAGGAGATAAAGAGCCAGGAATCACCTGAAGATGATCCAGCATAGGAACCTTAACAACTGGTGCAGCAATCAGATTGGCATGCTCCAAACCCGTGGAAGCAGAGAAGAAAGCAGAGGAATACTGATTTATTAGGCTCCCTGTCAAACAGCAGGGGGAGTGCTTTTGCCACTTTATCAAACTGAGAAATTTCTCAGTCGTAGGACACTTCAGCCTCTTTTCAAGCATGGAGAGGCACTGAGCTCATCACATGAGTTAAGCTACTTCTGGTAGTCATGCATAGCCCTCCAGGGTTGAAAAGTATGCTGAAAGGAGGGAACTCCTGCAATCAACCTCATCACATTGAGAAATTTTCCTTTGGTATGACACTTTAGCCTCTTTCTAGCATGGAGAGGCACGGAATTCATCACATGTTTCAGGGTTGAAACGAGGCAGAAATGTCCTGAAAGGAGAGGAATAATAATAATAATTATTATTATTATTATTGTATTCTGCCCTATCTCCCCAGAGCTGCTACCTCTTATCACACTTTACTCCAATCTTTACAACTGAAAAACAGGTGGGATTGGGGAACCATCAAAGTTTCCCCAACCTGTTGCATTGCCCATGTGTCAGCAGTTGCGTGTATCCTATGGAGTTCAATGCATAACAATAGGATCTGATGGAAAGCAATGGTTTAAACCTGGATCACTGCCCTTATCATCTGAGGTTCCATGAAGATCAATAGGATCCTATAGAAAGCAATGGTTTTAACCTGGATCCCTTCCTCTTGTATCCTATGGGGCTTAGGGCAGAACCATAGGATCCAATGGAAAGCAAAGGTTTTAACTTGCCTCTTGTATCCTATGAGGTTTGTGGCAGAACCATAGGATCCTATTAAATAAGTGGTTTTAAACTGGTGCCAGTCTCTTTTAATGTAAAGGGATTTGGGCATGGTGAGGGATCTCTTGGTTTTCGGATACTGTTGCTTTTCCTGGTTTTAAAAAAGTAATACTGACCTTGTGATGAATGTAAAATATGAATGTATTGCCAACTCTTACGTTTCCATGTGAGGCTAATGCGGAGGCAGAACTCCAAACAGGGCGATTTTCTCCCTTAAAGGGACAGTCATTCATGCTTTCCACCTAAGGTAGATGTGGTTGATCACAGGGAGTTGATGGCAGCCAATTTAAAAGATAGCTCTGACTTGTTTCTTATTGGAAACAATGGTCTGTTTCCCAGATCCAGCTTGCTGTTCCCACATTTCTTCTTCTGACTTCTGAGATCATGCCCATTGGACCACTGGACTGGTTGACCCTGCTTGACTCGCAAACCTTGGACTGGTTTGACTTCTGTTGTGCACACAGGCAAAAACACTCTCAGATATTTTTGTTGATTATTGCCCTGCTTTAGCTGTTGTTGCTAGGAAGGGAACACTTAACTCTGCTCTCTGCTAGATAGAGGGAGTTGTAGGAATGTGATTTCCAGCCAGCATCAGACTACATTCCAATAACTCCCTCCACTGTTCATATTGTTGATTTTCCATATCAGAAGAAAAATATTTGATAGATAGCAGTGCAGGCATATATAAGTATTTACTGGTAAACATTCAGCTTGAAGCCAATGCATTGTGAGTAACTAGGATGATTTGTTAATTTTGCCTATAAGGTTCTAGCCAATACAAGAGGTACTGATATTCTTTTATTAAATGCAGAGCTTTGTAATATAAAAATGCTTTCAGGCAGTGACAGCACCCACAAAGTAAGAAAAATGAGCTATTGGGAGGTGGGAAAAACAATGTTATATTGAAAAAAAAACCCCCCAAATTAACATCTATTGATCTTTCAGAGCTGCCTAAAATGCTTCATGTATTCATGCCATGTCCTACCACTATTATCTTAAATTTGTGTCTTCTGACACCTCTGAAGTAATTATTAAACCAAAAGGACAAAGCAACTTTGTTATAAAGCTTGAAATTACAGAATGCAAAGCTAATGTACTAGTGTAAAAATGTGTTTGGAGCTTGTGAATCACTGAATGCCACTTCCTTCTGCTAGCTGTTTAAAGGAAGTAAAATTAAACCATGATTAGTTGCCTGTATTTGGGCTCTGTTGTGTTCAATTTCCCACTGATATCCTAAAACTCACACTGTAGTTTTAGAGTTTGACAGAGCTACCTTTAGGTACAGTTGTGCTGTGATTTTCAGCTGCATTTGTAAAAGAACAAAAGCGAGATCTGCGTGCAAAATCCAATTAAAGAGTAAGAAACAGCTTTAGGAGAAACAAAAACCAATATAAACTTTATTATAGGGACTCCATTTAAAGATAGGAAACACTTGGGATGGCACGTTAACTAACTTTATTATTGCTATTCCTTGTTGGGTTTCTTGGTTCTTCATGCAAAGCACTTGTGTATGCTTTTTCACTTGCAGCATTTTCTTATTTTCCTTGGGACCTTCTAGTTGTTCAGCCAAGATTGTTTGCCTTCATATAGTTATAGGGGAGGAGGAGGCACATTGACAGAAGGAAAGGGACCATGGACACTACAGCAACAGTGATAGTAGTAGTGAATATCTGATCTTCCAGGAGCCAAAACTGTCCTGCCTGCTTCTGAGCAGCCCTGGAATCATCAAGGCAGTTTTAGTTCCAGACAGATACAAATTTTGCTGCTTTGTCCCAACCATAAGTGCCCCTCAATTGAGAAAGGAGGCACAAACACTACAGCCAGCAAATGTGAGACTTCCAATGGCATGACTAATTAACAGGATCCCAGTCTTAGAATTGCCATCCAGTCATTTTTGGCCCATTCAAAATGTTAAACCTTGATACCTTAACCCTGTAATTATGAGGAGTGCTGGGAACACTTATAGGGTTAGAAGTAGTTTCCTAGGATATTAAACCTTGGGCTGGGGGGGGGGGGGGGATTGACAACTGAACATCAGAGGTGTTCAACAATGGAACTCAGAGTGCCTGGGAGTGTGACAGAGGATCCTTCTTTGGAGGCTTTTAAACTGCTGGGTGACCATTTGTCAGGGGTGATGTAATAGTGAGGCTGGTGGGGACGAGGAGCAGGGCCTTCTCAGTGGTGGCCCCCCACCTGTGGAACTCACTCCCGGGGGAAATTAGGACATCAACATCCCTCCTTGCCTTTAGGAGAAAGGTAAAGACGTGGCTATGGGACCAGGCCTTTGGGCATCCTGACAATTAGATATGGAATCCAGATGGATAGGACTGACAATGTGCGGAAAGTAGAACCTAACTATGAGTCTGTTAAACGCTGTCCAGCAATGAGGTTTGTATTGCTTTTACTGTTTTAATTGTTTTAATTGCTTTTACTTTATGGGTTTTTTGGATGTGTCACCGATAATAATGACTGCTTAGGTTAATTGTTATCATTGTTATAATTGCTATTGTTATTGATGTTATGTTTTGTTGTTATGTAATGCGGGCATCGAATTGTGCCTTGTTGTGTAAGCCGCCCTGAGTCCCCCTCGGGGTGAGAAGGGCGGGGTATAAGCGACTGTAATAAATAATAATAATAAATAAATAGTGCTTTCCCTGCATGGTAGAATGGGGTTGAACTGGATGGCCCTTGTAATCTCTTCCAATTCTATAAATCTATGATTCTATGATTCAATTCAGAGACAATAGCCTTTAGTTTACAAAGAAATGCACTGACTCACCTGCTTATTTCTCTAAGAGTATCATCAGCAAAATAAGGCAAGTAGCCAGTATTTACATTATATAGCTGAAAGGTTTACTAGTTGCACTCAAACATATTCTAAATTTATGTTGCCTAAATCTTTAATAACATAGAGGAAAGTTTTAGGTAGCAGAGTTGCTCAGCAGAGCTGCCACTCACCATCTTCAAGGAGGAAGTCAAAGAGACAGAGAGAGGAGTCATTATGGCCACAGACACCAAGTCTTCTCTCCTGGAATATTTCACAAGCAATTCCATAATTTCAATGATATGAATGATCTTCCTTTCAGTGCTAACCACTATTACTATCATGTTGTCTCTGACTGGAATGGCTTGCATGCCTTAATAGTATATGGATGGAATTGCAACCCTTCAAAAGGCTCAGGTTCACAGTCTGGGTGTGCTCCTGTCTTCATAAGCAATCCTGATTCTCACCTGCCAGAAGGGCTTTTGCACAGTTGAAAATAATGTGGCTGGAGATACCTTATTTGGCCACAGTTATGCATGCTTTAATTATAGCTAGTTTAGATTGCTGCAATATGCTCTGCATGGAGCTTCCTTGAAAAGTTCTCAAAAATTTTAGCTGGTCCAGGGTATTGCCTGGGGCTGGGTATAGGGCAACACATGTTCCCCTCATTGTTGCAGATTCACAGGCTAACTAGCTAGTTCCAGGCATAATTCAAGGATGTGGTTTTATTCTGTACAACTTTGATTTATGCTATTTGAAGGACCTCAAATATGGGTTTGCCTTGTTTTTTTGTGGAAAGCCCTACCCATTGTGCTGCCACATTCACAAACACATTTGGTGGAAATATTAGAGAAGCACTTGGTGCTACTCCAGGTTGTGAAACTCCCTTCCAAGGGAAGTTAGACAGAAGGACCTACACTGTTGTCTATTTCTCAGTTCTTGTGGGTTTTTTCGGGCTATATGGCCATGTTCTAGAGGCATTTCTCCTGACGTTTCGCCTGCATCTATGGCAGGCTTCCTCAGAGGTCTATTTATTGTTGTCTATTTATTGAGCAGTAATAGACCATTATATTCAGGTGGCTTTTTGGCAATCCTTTATTTTTACAATTTAATGTGTTTTATTAAAAAAATACTACAATCATTTAATTATATTCTAGCATTATAACTTTATGTTTCTTTGTATCTGTATCTGTTTTAATTTTGGTAGGAGAGATTTAAAGTCTTCGCCCTTATATCCTGAAATGGGTCAAGTTAGGATCTTTGGTAGGCCCCATACCTACCACTAAGGTTAAAGGTAGCATGAGGCTCTATGAGATTTTGGAAAAGATAAGTCAGTTTCAATGATTAAACAAATATAATATTTATATTTATTAACAGAACTATATGGATTTACATTTTTGAAAACTTACAATAACAATAACTTACTATCTCAAAGTATAATTTTATAGTTTTTATCAATGCATTTTTTTTTCAGAATCTTCAGCTTAACTAAATCATTTGTGATGCCCAAAATTGCTAGATGATTAAATTAATCTTGACTAGTTCTGCTTCTTTGCCATGTTTTCAATGAATTTGCCTGACTGCTGTATGATCTTTTCAGCTGAAGAAACAGTAACTGGTACTGTTTAATTGCGAGGCATATATTAGCAAATATAATGTGCAGGGTTTTGTTTTTCTTCTTCTCATAAATTGCATTTAGATCTAATTGGACTTCTTTCAGTGCCAAAACTGTCTTGTGAATACTTCTAAGGGGAAGGATTTCAGAAAGTCTTCAAACTGATCTTTCTCATGTGCACTTACAAGTTTTGCTGCACATGTTGTCCATGAGCATAAATAAGAGTATGATAATGATACATGACAAAGACAAATAAAAAATCAGTATAATGAGAAAATGATGTAATGTGCCTAATAAAATAATTACCTTTAGTTGGATGGGGAAAAAGTCAATATTTTATAAAGTTACTTTCTCATCACCTCAGTTAGCTGAACTACCTGCTACTCTGGGCCACTCTAATCCTGGGCCCTCAGGCTAGAGCCTTGTCAGCCCCCCGTCCCATCTTATGAGGACCATGCTTCAAGATTTTAAAGACAGGGCAAAAAGACTATTTCCTCTAAAGTCATTTTCTTTACTTGATGAAAATTAACAAGAATTTAATACAGATGGTCCACAAATCTTTGTTTCTACTTCAAATTTTAAATTCAATTATGAAGAGCTGTGATAGTTTACCTTGCGATTTAGAAGAGTGGTATTTTACTACTACTCTTTAAAAAGACAATGGGACATTAATATTTTAAAAAGCCCATGGGACATTAAGCCTTCGACAATACATTGGACATTAAGATTTTTAACATAATGCAGCAGAGCTAAGGCCTTTATTTAAGGTCACTGAATCCAAAGCTGGTCTACCATAAGACAGCAGTACTGTTGTGGAAAAGATTTAGACAGGAAGCAGTTGTTTCCCATAGGACTTTCTCATTGGCAGAAGTCCTTTTTGGATGTTCCATTCATGCACAGTTTTGTTCACACAAGGGGAGAGTACCACTAGCTGAGACTTGGCAAAGGATGAATTCAGGCAGAGTAGCTGCTTAGATTGTTGCAGCTGCTCAGAAGGAGTAGGTTGCCAGGGCAATGTGTTCGAGAATGGTGACTGCTGTTTCTTATTTCTCTGCTCTTGTTTGGTCTCAAGACTTTTGTAAACATACCATAGCAACAAAGATGCACTGAGAGGAAATGACTGTGAGATGTGTTCCTTGGAGTACAATTTTTAGTTTTCTATTAAAGGCACTAAGTGGAAATAATGATGTGACTGCATTGAGAGAAGGGTTGTGAAGTAAATCAATCTGCTTCTTCCTCTCTCCACTGCTACCCTGTGCTCTGTGTTCTGCTCAATGTTTCACACGGATGGCAAACACTAGAGTGGATTCTTACTACTGGAATTAGCATGCTTGCAGAAAATTGCTTCAGAGAAGTCTCATCCAGGTGTTTTCGAATTCAGCTTCCAAAATCTCTGAACATTGGCCAACGCAGCTGAGGCTTTTGAGATGCGAAGTTCAAAAGATTGGTAGGACTAGGGTTTGGGAATTGCTGCTTTACAGGACACAAAAGAAAAAAATCTTGGAAAATGGTGTCAATCTGTAGATTGGGATTGAGCATTTTGTCACACTGCAGATGTTGGGACTGCAAGTTTCTGCTTTTCTGTCTAGCATATTAGACCCTGGATGGAAGTTGATGTAGATCCATCTTAATAGGACGACTGACCACTGTAGTTTTATATATAGTTTTTAAAGTTGTTTTTGTAATTGTGATATATGATATTTTAATGAGTGTATATGTTTTTTTATGGCTGGAAACCGGGCTGAGTTCCTCAATGAGGTTGAGAAGCTCGGTATAGAAAACTGTGAAATAAATAAATAAATAAATATTAATGGTAAGAGAGGGTAGGGGGATGCAGTCCAACATTGTCCAAGATCATACACTGGGAAACAACTATTATATGGTTTCCTAATTGTATTCAAGAAAACCTACTTTTAACCTACCATAGTGCTGCCCTCCAGCAAAGGATCACTGCCTTGTCGGGGCGCTGGAGCTTGAGCACCTCAATGATGTCATGAGCGAAACCGTGAAGGGCCACCCAAGACGGGACGGTTGTGGCAGAGAGGTCAGACCAAGCGTGATCCCTGGGGAAGGCAATGGCAAACCACTCCAGTATCCTTGCCAAGAAAACTAAATGGACCAGTACAACCAGAGATATGTCGGTATGCCATTGGAAGATGGGACTCCCAGGTCGGAAGATGGCCAAAATGCTACTGGGGAGGAGCAGAGGATAAGTTCAACTAGCCCCAGATGTGATGACGCAGCTAGCTCAAAGCCGAAAGGAAGGCTAGCGGCCGACGGTACTGGAGGCGAACGACGAATCCGATGCTCTAAAGATCAACACACCATAGGAACCTGGAATGTAAGATCTATGAGCCAGGGCAAATTGGATGTTGTTATTGGTGAGATGTCAAGACTAAAGATAGACATTCTGGGGGTCAGCGAACTGAAATGGACTGGAATGGGCCACTTCACATCAGATGACCACCAGATCTACTACTGCGGACAAGAGGAACATCGAAGAAATGGAGTAGCCTTCATAATTAATAAGAAATTCACTAAAGCGGTGCTTGGATACAACCCAAAAAATGACAGAATGATCTCAATTTGAGTGCAAGGAAAGCCTTTCAACATCACAGTGATCCAAATATACGCCCCAACCACAGCTGCTGAAGAAGCAGAAGTAGATCAGTTCTATGAGGATCTGCAGGACCTACTGGATAATACACCAAAAAGAGACATTATTTTCATTACAGGAGACTGGAATGCCAAGGTGGGAAGTCAAATGACAACTGGGATCACAGGCAAGCATGGTCTGGGAGAACAAAATGAAGCGGGACGCAGGCTGATAGAATTCTGCCAGGAAAACTCGCTGTGTATAACGAATACTCTCTTCCAACAACCTAAAAGACGGCTTTATACATGGACCTCACCAGATGGTCAACACCGAAATCAGATTGACTACATCCTTTGCAGCCAAAGGTGGCGGACATCCATCCAGTCGGTGAAAACAAGACCTGGGGCTGACTGTAGCTCAGATCACGAACTTCTTATTGCCCAATTTAGAATAAAACTAAAGAGATCAGGGAAAATACACAGACCAGTTAGATATGATCTCTCTAACATTCCTAGCGAATATACAGTGGAAGTGAAGAACAGATTTGAAGGACTAGATTTAGTAAACAGAGTCCCAGAAGAACTATGGACAGAAGTCTGCAACATTGTTCAGGAGGCGGCAACAAAGTACGTTCCAAAGAAAAAGAAAACGAAGAAGGCAAAATGGTTGTCTGCTGAGACACTGGAAGTAGCCCAAGAAAGGAGGAAAGCAAAAGGAAACAGTTAAAAGGGGAGATATGCCCAGTTAAATGCGCAATTCCAGAGGTTAGCCAGAAGAGATAAGGAACTATTTTTAAATAAGCAATGCATGGAAGTGGAAGAAGACAACAGAATAGGAAGGACAAGAGACCTCTTCCAGAAAATTAGAAACATTGGAGGTAAATTTCAGGCAAAAATTGGCATGATAAGAAACAAAGATGGCAGGGACCTAACAGGAGCTGAAGAGATCAAGAGAAGGTGGCGAGACTATACAGAAGATCTGTATAGGAAGGATAACAATATCGAGGATAGCTTTGACGGTGTGGTGAATGAATTAGAACCAGACATCCTGAGGAGTGAGGTTGAATGGGCCTTAAGAAGCATTGCTAACAACAAGGCAGCAGGAGATGATGGGATCACAGCTGAACTGTTTAAAATCTTAAAAGATGATGCTGTCAAGGTGATGCATGCCATTTGCCAGCAAATATGGAAAACACAAGAATGGCCATCAGACTGGAAAAAATCAACTTATATCCCCATACCAAAAAAGGGAAATGCGAAAGACTGCTCAAACTTCCGTACAGTTGCCCTTATTTCTCATGCCAGTAAGGTAATGCTCAAGATCCTGCAAGGAAGACTCCAGCAATACATGGAGCGAGAGTTGCCAGATGTTCAAGCTGGGTTTAGAAAAGGCAGAGGAACGAGAGACCAGATTGCCAATATCCGCTGGATAATGGAGAAAGGCAGGGAGTTTCAGAAAAACATCTACTTCTGCTTCATTGACTATTCTAAAGCCTTTGACTGTGTGGATCATAATAAATTGTGGCAAGTTCTTGGTGGGATGGGCATACCAAGCCACCTTGTCTCTCTCCTGAGGAATCTGTACAAGGACCAAGTAGCAACAGTCAGAACTGACCACGGAACAACAGACTGGTTCAAGATTGGGAAAGGCGTACGGCAAGGCTGCATACTCTCACCCAACCTTTTTAACTTGTATGCAGAACACATCATGCGATGTGCGGGGCTGGATGAATGCAAAGCTGGGGTGAAAATTGCTGGAAGAAACATTAACAACCTCAGATATGCAGATGACACCACTCTGATGGCCGAAAGCGAGGAGGAGCTGAGGAGCCTTCTAATCAAGGTGAAAGAAGAAAGCGCAAAAGCCGGGTTGCAGCTAAACGTCAAAAAAACCAAGATTATGGCAACAAGAATGATTGACAACTGGAAAATAGAGGGAGAAACCGTGGAGGCCGTGACAGACTTTGTATTTCTAGGTGCAAAGATTACTGCAGATGCAGACTGTAGCCAGGAAATCAGAAGACACTTACTTCTTGGGAGGAGAGCAATGTCCAGTCTCGATAAAATAGTGAAGAGTAGGGACATCAGACTTGCAACAAAGATCCGCCTAGTCAAAGCCATGGTATTCCCTGTAGTCACCTACGGATGTGAGAGCTGGACCTTAGGGAAGGCTGAGCGAAGGAAGATCGATGCTTTTGAGCTGTGGTGTTGGAGGAAAGTTCTGAGAGTGCCTTGGACTGCGAGAAGATCCAACCAGTCCATCCTCCAGGAAATAAAGCCCGACTGCTCACTGGAGGGAAAGATACTAGAGACAAAGCTGAAGTACTTTGGCCACATCATGAGGAGCCAGGAAAGCCTAGAGAAGACAATTATGCTGGGGAAAGTGGAAGGCAAAAGGAAGAGGGGCCGACCAAGGGCAAGATGGATGGATGGCATCCTTGAAGTGACTGGACTGACCTTGAGGGAGCTGGGGGTGGTAACGGCCGACAGGGAGCTCTGGCGTAGGCTGGTCCATGAGGTCACGAAGAGTCGGAGACGACTGAACGAATGAACAACAACAACAGTGCTGCCTATTGCTGTTTGTTCTGCCAGGAGAGGGCTGGGTGTGTCACCGTTCCATGCTCTGTTCTCCAACATCTCAGAAGCCTTCTGTTGGTGGGGCTGCTTGGCTCAAAAGGTAGGTTTTTGGGAGCCACTTTTGGTGACTGTGAATAATTACAGTGTAACAATTCCATCTAACAACACCATGAAGACAGAGCAAATACCAGCCAAAGAAGGGAGAGCTGCACAATTCCAGCCCTTGTGATGCGAAAAGAGATAAAAGATATTGTTGAGAATTCTGCATTGGGAGATATATTTCTGGTGTGTAGCTTAACTTCTGCAGCTATGTCTCCAGGTGCTACAACCCAAATCTAACCCTCATGTGACCATTGTCATATCACTGGAGAGCAGGAGGATCATTGGCAAGAAATCCAGGAATTTTACTTATAACTGGATGTGCTACAACAAGCATCCTCTGGAAATCCTCAGGAAGTCCCTGCAGATGATATTCTTACAGTACATTCAGCTAGAGGAAAATAGCCAGACACATCTCTGCTGATTTTTCATCTACTCCCAAGCAAAATGAAAATGTTCATGCTGTTGAAGCTGCCTCACTTAAAAGGTGGATTTGGGGCAGATTTTGATCACCGCCTGATAAGTAAAAAAATCAATTCTCATCAAAACTTCCCAAAAAGCCAGTATGTGTGTGTTTATGGTAGCATACATTGGACTTATAGTGGTCTCTTGGTAAAAAGATGATGGCCCTTATATGTGTACCTCGAGCAAATATGCTATCCACCAACATGTAATGATGCAGGTTTGTATAATTGCTTACTCTCCTGTTTTCAAAAGGGAAAAGGCTCAGGAAATGACCCACCTTTTCCACTGTTGTCACTGCCCATTGATTTATTATCTCCCATTGACCTTCTTCCTTCTTTACCCAACACTTCTCTTTAGCGAGAGATGCCAGGAAGTAGTCAACAACAACAAGGAGTTCTAGCAGAAGCACCATGGGAAAAACAGGGAGAGCGTTTAGAAGCAGTAGGCCCCTGCTAGCATATGAGTCTCTGTAAGTGTTACAGACCTGGTTCCTATCATGTTCCAGTAGAAAAGTATCTGAACTGCACAGTCTTGATCAAAATACTGGGGTTCTTGATGCTTTTTAGTGTGGATCGAAAGGCACTAGATCCTGCCTAATCTTGAAAGCTAAGCAAGATCTAGTCCTGGTTAGTGCTTGAATGGGCCACTGTCAATGAATACCAGGTGCTGAATACTATATTTCAGAGGAAGGAACTAGCAAAACTACCTCTGAATATTCCATATCTAAGAAAACCCTACATCATTCATGGCATTTCCATGTCAACAGGAAACTTAGAGGTACATGCAAACACATAATGTATATTTGCCTAGAATTTTTTTACATTTGTATCCATTGTTATTTTTTAGTGGAGAAATTACCCCCCCCCCCCCAACACACACACATACAGTTACAATAAATAAGCTTTTGTAGACAGTAACTGTTTTTGCAGATGTCTAGGAAATGAATGTATTTGGCAGTTGTCACCCTGAACATGCTGTGGTTCTCTCAGATGGTTTCCAGAGACTTTATCCCCACCATTTTACAAGACGTTTAGCTGATCATTTATTCTGCAGTAAACTTGAAAGGACAGACTTATAAAAAGTCTCCATGAAGAGAGATTTCTATCGGTGTCATGGACTGCTCTACGAAGCAATAAGTAAAAAGATACAATAAGGCAAAAACACACAATTAGAAAACATTGATCAGTAAGGAAAAAGAATTGTGATACTGCTTTAAAACAGCTCTGCTCCTGATAAGGAATATTTAAAGAAAACAATTTCTTGTCTGTACTTGACTACAAGAGATCCTTAGCCATTTGTCTCAAAAAATATAATCTTCCTCACAGTGTATGTTGGTATGCATTTTCCTCAATTCTCAGAAGTGCTGTAAACATTTACCATGAAAGGCTCACTTTCCACTCAGGTGGGAAACCTTTCAGTTATATGGTTTGAGGCTGGGAATGAGAAATTGCATGGCCAAAAGCTTCTCTGATTTGTAATCTTCCCATAGAGAAAGGGTTATGAAAGAGACGTTCAGGGTCAAGTGGAAGGATACAAGTTGACCTGAGTAGAACATAGCATAAATCCAAGAAGAATTGTAGTTCACCACATCTGCAAAATAATGAGAAACTAAGTTACCCTCTGTGTTATTTCCAAGCTCTTGGAAGAACTTGATAACAAAATGGATGTATAGTTAACATGATCCAGCATCACTGCACATATCTATTAACCCATATTGCCAGTAATTGTACTGTATTAAAAGTGTTGTTACTATCTTTGCTGTTTTAGCCTCAGATTGCAGTTTCGTTGTTGTGGCATATGGATTCAGTTTTATGCACACATGTATTCACTTGATTTAGCAACAGCAGCCAGTCTTTAAGAAACAATGCACAGGAACAGAACTGTAATGCTGACCGCACTCTTTGGAGTTCTTGGGCCTTGTATCACTTGCACAAGTTCCCTGAACAGTTCCCTGAAATGGTTGTTCAATTTGTTGTTGTTGACTGACTTCAAAGCTATTTTCAATTTATGGTGATTCAAGGTGGATCTATCATGGGATTTTCTGAGGCCCAAAGACACCCAGTAGGTTTCCATGGCTGAGTGGGGAATTGAATCCAGTGTTCAAATAACTATGCTATGCTGGCTCTCTTATTCCATTCACACATTTGAAAAAGGCAGAAATGCTATTTGGCCCAATCTGAGGTGGGCATAGCTGTTGCCAATGTGTTTGATTTATTGTGCAGTTCTTCAGCAAGAAACAATACTCACAAGCATAGATATGATTTACCAGGCTTCCTGGAAATAGAGAGTTTGGCTTTTCCTGGAGACATATTGCTAGGGAAAATATAATTGATTTCTACCATAAAAACATTCTGGATCAATAATACATTCAGAATAGTCATACCAACAAATTTTGGACATTGTCCAAAATGAATACTCCCTGATACCTCTGTGCTGGTTACTCGTACTATTCATCATTGCCAGAAGTATTTCTCATCAGTGCATCTTTGGGGACAGAAAAAGATGACCTGTTAAGGTTTTTGCTATTTCACAAAAGTGATGCAAAACCAGAATGCGTCATTCCCTACTTACATACACATATATGTATGTGTTAACAAAATAACACATTGGTCCACATCTGTTGGTCCATTATTTATTTATTTATTTATTTATTTCGAGCATTTCTACCCCGCCCTTCTCAACCCCCTGGGGGGACTCATTCATCATTGTTTTTACCTGCTTTAGCAGGCAACTGCCAAATAAGGTGAAGGAGGTCTGTTCAGAGAATGACTGAGTTGCATGGACTATGGCATTTCCGCTTCATCTAACCCCTTTCTGCTAGGCTTTGGCAAGAACTTTCAACAAGGCCTCAACTTCTGATAGTTGAAGCTTCACTGTTGTAAAGCAGAGCATGTGTGGAAACAGCACCCTTCTGCATTCCAGTTGCCAACTGAATGGACCTCCTTTGCATAATTCAACTGCTACCTAGCAAAGTAATTTTGGGAGAGCATTCATGATTATGGTGATAGTTCCATGGTGGTGATTGTGTTGTGCCCATGGATCTTTAACTTGAGGTTACACATGCATACTGAATTCTAGTCAGTTTTCATAAATAAAACAATGCATGAAGTGCAGTCTAAAGATATAATTACTTACATCCAAGCATGCTTCAAAGTGTGTTCTCAACCTATTTGTTTTTCTCACTGAGGTAGACCAGACCATCCCACAGAAAACATTAGATCATTGCCTGAGGTAGCTGCTCCACTTTGTGTAATGGCAGAGTCAGTCCTGATTACAGAGTCAGGTAAGATACCAAATGTTCTCTCATAAATTTCCAGCATAGAGGTTCAGAAGACATTTCACAGGTGGAAAAGGAGACAGTAAACATTTATCTCTGTGGACAAATGATGGAGTATGCAATGGGGAGCATACAGGTAAGTGTGGTCGATTTAGGGGTATAAGTAAAAATAACAGCTGAAATCCTGAATGGTGGTTATGTCTTAAGTAGACTTTTGTATGCAGGTATTAGAATTGCCTTGTATCAAGTAGAGAGCTGCTTTTTATGTGTTATGTAGTAGAGCTGTCAACATGTCTAATGTGTATCACACACCTGCATTGCACACTGTTCTGTATCAGTCCTGATGCACATCAGGGTCTATTGATAATGTCCAAATACACAGTTTTGCAATTCACTAACAAGGTATCTTAGGATTTCTGTTACTTAACTAAGTATATGTAAAGTCATGTGAAGTTAAAAAAAAGTGATACAGAATTCTGACCAACTTCAAATCAAACATAAGAGTTAACAAGCGGTGACAAGTTTTGGTAGAGATCACGCACAGAGATGGTGGTACATCATTGTGGGAACTAATCCTGGGTGAACTTTAAAGGAGCTATCCAAGATACTAAACCCATTTGAAGACTGTAATCTACCATGTTGGTTAACTCTTTAAAAATGTGGAGTGAATTTGCCACTCCACTGATGTGGGGAATCCTTCTGCTGTCACAGCAGATTTCCCTTGCACTGGCAACAAGGCCATTAAAGTTTCAATTTGCAGGATTTGTCCTCATTTGATCCTTACATTTGATTGCCTACTCTCAGAACATAATTATTGGAGTAAAAAAAATTCTAAAAATAATATAAAAGGAATGATACAAACTAATAGTTCTTACCATGCAACTGTAACTTGCATGTTTCTCTTGTATCAGTGTACACTGAGGGGCAGTGAAACAGAGGAATTTACCATCAGCGGTCTACAAGTATAATAAATATATAAGTACAATTGCTTCTGGATCAACTTGTGCTACTTGTTTTTACCCTGTATATGTCTTATTGGTGTCATGTACACTGCAATCCTGGGCTCAGTTATGTTAAGAGTAAATCCTAGAGAATTCAGTGAGATTTATTTCTGGACGTGTAATAATGAAGTGCTAAGTGAATGCATTCAAATAAATATATTTTAAGAATCTTAATCTCTAACTCTCCATTTTCTATCACACAGAAGAGCTAGAGTTAACAAATAATAATTCATGATGCTGATGTATATATATATATATATATATATATATATATATATATCTATAATATAAATCTGTAAGGGGCGTCGTACGGAGCCGTATAACTCCACAACCCCCCAACGAAACTGAACCAGAATTGCCATGCCCCTAGGACAACCCACTCGGTACAAACTAATGTACTCCAAATTAAAAAAAAAACACCACAACAACGACAAAAACACCGCAAAACAACTGAACATGCGCACTGGCGCAAACTCCCCGGCACGCGCGCACGCACGGCCCCTCCCCCCCTCCCCCCGCGCGGCACACACACACGTGCGCGGTGCAAACTCCCCGCCAGGCGCGCACGCGCCGCCCCTCACCCCCCCCCGCGTGGCACACACAAAGGGGTGGGGTGAAGGGAGGGGGCGTGTCTAACCGGAGAGGGAGGGAGGAGGGAAGGAGTGAGTCACAGAGGAAGGGTGGGGCGAAGGGAGGAGGCGTGTCTTCAAATTCGCCCCCTCCCTTCTCCCCACCCCTTCCCTCCCTGAGTCACTCCTTCCCTCCTCCCCCCCCTCCGGAAAGACACGCCCCCTCCCTTCGCCCCACCCCTTCCCTCCCTGATTGACTCCTGGAAGGAAAGGGGTGGGGCGAAGGGAGGGGGCGTGTCTTTCCGGAGGGGGTGGGAGGAGGGAAGGAGTGACTCAGGGAGGGAAGGGGTGGGGCGAAGGGAGGGGGGCGTGTCTTCAAATTCGCCCCCTCCCTTCTCCCCACCCCTTCCCTCCCTGAGTCACTCCTTCCCTCCTCCAACCCCCTCCGGAAAGACACGCCCCCTCCCTTCGCCCCACCCCTTCCCTCCCTGAGTCACTCCTTCCCTCCTCCCATCCCCTCCGGAAAGACACGCCCCCTCCCTTCGCCCCACCCCTTTCCTTCCAGGAGTCAATCAGGAAGAGAAGAGGTGGGGCGAAGGGAGGGGGCGTGTCTTTCCGGAGGGGGGGGAGGAGGGAAGGAGTGACTCAGGGAGGGAAGGGGTGGGGAGAAGGGAGGGGGCGACTTGGAAGACAACAATGATGGATCCGGACCAAAGCATTCAATACGCCCTAATATCCACACAGATGGAGTTTGAGGGAAATAGACCTTGACATTTGGGAGTTGTAGTCACTCAGATTCAGAGTTTACCAAGACTCAAAGAGCATCCTGAACCCCACCAACGACAGAATTGGGGCAAACATGCCACACTGAACCCCCATGACCAACAGAAGATACTCAAGTTTACACACAAGCATAAAGAAGGGGGAGGACGGAGGGATGCCAGAGAGAGAGAGAGAGGGAGAGAGAGAGAGAGAGAGAAAGAGGGGAAAGGAAGGAGTGTGAGAGAGAGAAAGAGGGAAAGAGGGCGAGTGAAGGAAGGAAGAGAGGCCAGGCACAGACTTCAAAACTCTTACTAAAGGCCACAGCAACGCGTGGCAGGGCACAGCTAGTATATATATATATATGCAAGAAAAGAGCAAATGTGATATGAAGAAGATACCCAATTAGTTATGGACATTTAAAAAACCAAGCAAACACCAGACCTCTATTCAAAAGCCAGCAATGTAGACAAGTGCTTTATGATAATAAATCTCTCGTGACAAGGCACAATTATTTATGTTGGATAAGTATGTTATTACCAAGTCTGTATGTTAAATAGTTTTGTGTTTGGATTAATTAACTAGCTAGAGTGGGAAAGGCACATGAACCAAAATGGCTCTGTAATAGCTTTGATATGTGGGAAGACTTGAGGCTGAAATATGTAAGAATGCAGACCTTTCAAAACATTGGCAGAGGGAAAAAATGTATGATTTAGTGTTTCCATTTTCCAAGAGGAAATAGCAATATATGGCTTGATCCAAATGATACAATCATTTAAAGATTTACTTCTCCAAACTGTATAACAGATGAACGAGAAGATAAGATAAATTAAAATAACCTCCTGAATAGACAATATATATCAAAGTTAATTTCAAGAACTATTTTTATTTTAGCCCTTTTTTGGCATCTGAAATGTTTATAATTTGAAAATCTGTGGGCAAATGCATGCTTTCCCATTCCATCTATCTTATGGAAAGTTAGCTATTCAGAGGGAAGATCTGCATATAGAGCTGGACTTTGTTCCAAAATTTTTGTCATTTCACATAAGGGACACCAGTTTAGTACACCACAGAATATAATATTGGTATCTATGGTGGGTCCTGGAGCCAAAACACAAAGGATTTCAAGGGCCCATGTATATCTGCAATAACATATTAGAAGTCATATTTTTTCTAAAATATTTTCCCCACATTTGCTTACTTTTAGACAGGAAGTAAAACATATTTGTTCTGCTTGGCTTTTGATTAATTAATTTTGATGCATTTCAATATATTAAAATGCATTAAAACCAAGCAAAATAAAGTGTTTTACTGCCTGTCACAACTATGAAAAGATGTGGCTGGGGAAAGAGAAAGATTAGGGGACTTAACAAACATTACATTTTCCAGAATCAACCAAATAGCATGGTCAGTTTCTTTTTAGAGGCATGCTATCCAGAAGGTTCTGGGATTTGTCCAAAAATAACATTTGTAAGATTGTGGAATTTGGAATGCTGTCACAGAAAAGGTTCTCATCTTCCTTTGCTCCAACTGACCTTTATTGCTAGTCAGTTATAACTATATAATAAAATCTCAAAAGGGGGGGGGGGTCTAATTTTCAAACAGATTTCATATGAGAGGAAGTGAATCCTACTTGAATTGTCTTTCTGGCCTTGATTTATATCATATTATTAAACCAGGAGGACTTTCCACTACAAAATTAAAGCACTAGTGATTCCATTTTCACTGTCATAGCAATATCCTGTGAAATTCTGGGATTGGTAATTGGTGATGCATTAGAAGATCTCCCTGACTGAGAGCTCTAAGGGCGCTTCCACACATAATTCAGAACGGGTTAAAAAGATGGGTGGCCAGATGACGTTTGTGCTAAATGCATGCTCAATTGCAGCAATGAAAGGAAAACCCAAATCAAAAGTTCCTCCTTTATCCTGGTTCTGGGCAAAAAAACTGGAGTTTTCTATGACTGTGTAGCCCTACAGTCAGGGGCGGCTCATCCATTATGCGAAGTAAGCGGTCGCAGAACACTTTTTTTGCCAGGGGCGCATAGGCGCCTCTGTAAATGCCCCTCGACCACCACTTTAGGAGCGCCCCCTCCGCTCACAACAGCCCTAGCAGTCCGGGGGGAGGCTTGGCTTTCTTGCCTCGCTGCCGGGCAAACCTCTTCCCAAAGGGGCCGGGCCCTTGAGCCTTGCCTAGCCCCTCTCGTTCCTGCTCCACCCGGCCACCGAGTGCACGAGCAAAGCCGGTGCTCAATCGTTCTCCACGTTTGATCCCTTCCCCATGACTGGCTCCCTTTCCCGATCCCCTGGTGCTCCACCCGCCTCCTCTCCTCTCCCCAATCCGCGGGTGGGCCCAGGGGCAGAGCTGCCGCGCCTGGCCCGCTTCGGGTCCAGAGACGTGTCTGAAGACCCCAGCGTGCGCACCAAAAGTCGCCTCTTCTCCTGACTTTCTCTTCAGCCATTGGGACCAGGAGAGAGAGACAGCCCCTCCGGCTGGAGGTATCTCCCACCTCCGCTCCCTCCTTTGTTTTTGCGCCTACTTTCAGGAAAGGTGGGCATCTCCACCTCTCTCTCTCTCTCTCTCTCTTGGTCCCAATGGCTGAGGAGAAAGTCAGGAGAAGAGGTTACTTTTGGTGCACACGCTGGGGTCTTCAGGCATGCCTCCAGACCCAAAGCGGGCCAGGCAAGGGAGCAAGTGTGGCAAGTGTAGTTACTGGGATGTATAGTTCACCTACAATCAAAGAGCATTCTGAACTCCACCAATGATGGAATTGAACCAAATGTGGCACACAGAACTCCCTCGATGAACAGAAAATATATATCAGTGATTGGTTGAGGGGTGGGCGCCAAAATACTGTTTGCTTACCATTGAAAATTACCTAGGGCCGCCTCTGCCTACAGTCATATAAAGTTTGGGATTTCCCACTTTACCCCCTGTGGAGACTTCTTCCCAATAGTGCCAGTTTTTAAAAGCCCGAAGCAGCTGATCAGCTGTTCAGACTCCCTTGGAGACACAGCTGGTTTAAAGAGAGGAAAAGTGGAGAGCTATTCGAGATCTCTGAAAATGTTTAAATCTATTTAATGTTATAAATAGATTGTGAATAAGCAATTGGAGAAAGAGGGAAATCCGGTGGCATTTTAAAAAAAATCCCACCATTATGTGCTGATACATATACACACAAATGAATCTCTATTTGTATTAGGATATTCACATGTACACATATAAGCATCAACACATAATTGAGTGATAAAAAATTCCTTGTTTGCCCTCCATTTTATCCTGACCCACAGAAGGTATGTGAAGATGGCGGGGGAAGAAAGCCCGGGACTGGTACGTCTGTGTGGGGACCTGCTCTGAAGTCCTGGGTTTGTTTATCCCACATATTGATCCTGTGTTTTAGTGCAGTCTGGAAGCACCCTGAATGCCTCTCCCTCAACTGGAAATCCCAGGATTCCCATGAGAGCTGAAGTGAAATCACAGTTCTATAATTACTTACTTGGAAAGGGCCCTTTGTTTTTATATTCTAATGAAGAGACCTTTCAATGCATTTTTCTCAATGCAAAATGTATTTTATTAATGTATCCTATTTTTAAAGTGGTCTTGTGCACACTTTTCAGAGATGTTGTATTTACTGGTGTAGACAATGATTTCTGCGGAGTTTGAAAAGGAACAGAGGGGTAAAAAGAATTGGGCTTGCAGGACTTCTTGGTGATGACAGCAAAGGGCTTGACAGAAAGTATTAGGGGAATTTGTCCACCACAATTTTAGTTAAACAGCAAGTCACACAGGAGGAAGCTGAGAAAGCATTCATTGATCACTGGCTAGAGGGGGTAGGGGGCACAGAACCACTAGGGAAACATACCCTTTATAAGAAAATCCCTTTAGAAGGTATACAAAGTAAAGCTTCCTTTGTTAGGCAGGACTTGCAACCTTTAAATGCTGCATTTTGACATCATTTGTACAAATTTTCTAATACATTCTTATTTTCTAACCTTTCCAACCCATACCCATTCTTGGCTATCGGAAAGGCTAAAACTTGGGGCACCCATGAAAAAGTATCAACAGGATTTTAAGAGATATGTGTGTTGTTTATTTTGCTTTATTCTGTTTTTAATTGTTTGATTTGCTTAGATTGTATTGTTGTGTTGTGTGTTGAGGCCTCAGCCTGTGTAAGCCGCATCGAATCCTTCGGGAGATGCTAGCGGGGTACAAATAAAGTTTAATAATAATAATAATAATAATAATAATAATAATAATAGTGTTGCAGATCATAAATATGAAAATTTTGTGGGTTTTTTTAAAAAAAATCAGATCATGAGAATTTCCTTTCACTTATCCTAGTCCTTTCCAATCTCCTCATACCTCGGCTCAACTAGGCAGCAACTGCTACCTGGATTTCAGTTGTTTATCTGGAGAAGGTAGGAGTGAAATCCCAAAGGTGACTTTTGCCATTTTGATAAATGCATCAAGAGTTAAGAGACAATCAAATGGGTCAAGCCTTACTTTTGCCTGCATGGCTAGGCTACAACCTTCCATTGTAATATATATAGGAATGGGGATGTGTCTTGAGGCCCTTTTCAATAACGGGAATGATTCTGAAGCCAAGGCCAGGGAGTGGGCTAATTAAGATGGAGCCAGAAAACAGCTAAAACTAATTCTGCAGCCATTTAATTTGCATTTAGTGACTTCTTAGCACTGCCCACACAATAAACAATGAGAATAGGCATAATGTGCAAAAGAAACCTTTCATTCATTGGGAGCAACAACTGTGGCAATCCAGTTCTTCTTGTGCCAGGTCAAACATATGCAGTCTGATTCAGAGCACATCACCTTTGGCTGACACAAAGCAACCTGGAATGAATTGCAGCTGGTATGGGATTATTGAATCATGTTCTCAGAGAACTTCCTTTATACAACTCCCCACCTCCACCACTTCCAGCAGTCACAAAATCAATCTAAATTCATGGTGAAGCTTTTGTTATATTTGGCTCAGTCTGGAGGTAAGTTAGTTTAGTGCTAACCTATTTTTATAATCCTGAGTTTTGGTAGAAAATGAATCTAGAGAATAATAATATTTTTAAAACATTTATCACTGGAGGCGAATGAGAATAGTACAACAGTTAAATATATGTTGTCTGTGTCTACTCCTGCTGGAATGTGGAGCCATTTTATGAGAAGAGATTACACATATTGGGACATCTTTGCGTAAACTGGAACTTTGAGTTTGTAAGCTAAACTATAACTTTGACTTTGTGGTCATTGGCCCACATGCAAATATTACCAAATGGATAGCAGCAAGATCCTTGAATTAATGGACAAAATTTCAGAGGCGGATCTGCCAAGCTCTTTGTCATTTGACTTTAGTGGATTCTCTCTCATTCCTTTCCAAGCACATATTGTCACAATTAGCTACATTAAACCAAAGAAAAGGCTATCGCCCACAGTGCTTTGTCTATATAGTTTCATTTACTTCTAAACAAGTTGTAGAGATACATTGAGATGAAAGCAAAATAAAATTGCTTAACAGAATTTTATCCACCATTGATTTCAGTTGGTGGTCATTAATTCTGTGCTTTATTCTGCCAGTGAAATCAGTGAAATGTTGCAGTAATCTATATGGCATGTATCCAGAGTGTGGACTATTGTAGCCAAGTCTGACTTCCCAAGGTATGGGCGCAACTGGGGTTCCAGGCTCAGTGATTAATCCAGGATCACTCCCAAGCTGTTAACCCCTTGTCTTCAGTGGGATTGTAACCCTGTCCAACACCAGCTGTAACCCTATACCCTGTTCAGCCTTACGACTGACCAGAAGTACTTCTGTCTTGTCTGGATTCACTTTCAATTTGTTCACCCTCATCCAGACCATCACAGCTGCCAAACACCAGTTCAGGACCTAAAAAGCCTCCTTAGCAATAGTTGGAAAGGAATAGTAGAGGTGGACATCATATGTGTACAGATGACATCGAAATCCAAAATTCTGCTGTAGACTCCTCTTCATTCACTTAATCACTGACAGCTCCTCGTTGAATCAAGGAGATGGTTTAGCTCTGCTACTCAAGAGGGGATGTTTCAGAGCAAATGTGTCTATTGTCCTAGTCATCTCCCTTTTCCAGAGAGTGACCAGAGCATCAACAGGATCAACTACCGAGATGGCAGGAAATTCCCCAAGAGCCATCAGGAATCCATCCAGATACATAAGCCTCCTGGGGTGGACTGTTCTAATAAGTCCTCCATCCCTGCAGAGGTTAGAGGATTCAGTAAGCCTAAACCTGATCAGGTGATGGTTGGTCCATTGCAACAGAGCAATGGTCAGCTATTCCACACCGCCATCTTCCTCCCATCCCTGGCAGAAAATCAAGTCTAGTGTGTGTCTGGCTCTGCAAGTTGAGAAAGATACTAGTTGGCACAGCACCATGGTTGCCATGGTGGCCATGAAGTCCTGAGCCACTCCTGACAGGGTGGTCTCTGCATGGACATTGAAATTCCCCAGCACTATGAGTCATTGGGACTCCAACGCCAGGCCTGAGGTCACCCCAACTAGCTCAGGCAGGGAGGCTATAGTGCAGCAGGGTGGTTGGTACACTATCAAAAATCCCTATTCTGTCTCAGTTACCTACCCTAAGGTGGACACACTCAAATGTAGTAGACTGTGGGATGGGGCACCTGGTCAGGAAGATGAAATCTCTATAGACCACTGCAAGCCTGCCTCCCTGCTCCCCAAATCTTGGCTGGTGGAAACAGCTGGGTGAGATTACCCCCCCCCCCCCCCCCATCCAACCAGGTCTCTGTTATACATGCCAGATCTCCACACTCATTCTGGATTACGTCCTGGATGTAAGCTGTTTTTCTGTTGACAAATCTGGTGTTTAACAGCACCATCTTTAATCTGGAGGGATTATAGCATTGTCATCAAGATATTTACAGATGGACTCCTTTAATCTCTTCTAGTACTGTTGCTGATAATCAGGCTAATTATTCTGTTTTTCTTGGAATATAAGGACAAATCTTTCTCATCTCAAGTTTTCTGGCACCTTACCTATTCCCCAAGCTTTCTCAAAAATGATAGCAAGTGATTCTGCAAGTGTGCCAATAAGTCCAATCAATGCTCTGGGATGTAGTCAACCTTGAGAATCCTCAGCACCACATTTCACCCCACACTCTGGACTGGAACAGGATAACTTGGAAAATTTTAAAAGGCAGTGGGTTGGACCCGCGTATGTGGAGAAGCACTGATCCTTTGCCCTTAGGATGGAAATTCCCAGCATCAGCCTATCAGCAAGAATGTTTGGACTAGTGAGGTAGAGCAAACAGTAAAACCATCTTGTGCTCTTATGCATTCTTGATTTTACCAACATGGAATACCTATTGTCAGCAGACATATTATAAATTAATCAGCAATCAATTTAAGTATTTCAGCATAGGAAATTCACTTATTTTCTTACATCTTGTTTATTTCTGTGAAAGATATGTAATTTAATTATATTCACATGAACATGTGCTTTAATCACACCTTTCTCAATTCACATGCTTGGAGGTGCCAGAAAAAAGTGACCAGTTATTAGTTTTGAAATCCACTTCAATCTTGTATTATTCTTTAAGGCGTAACCTTCTTCTCCAATTTCAAATTAAAGAACTACTCTGGATCCAGGTGCACTATAGTCCTTGAGCTATAGTGAAATGAAAGTACATTTTATGCCTCTTTCTATAACACACAACAATCTATTTTGTGTTGATTTTTTTAAAGCAAGGAAATAAAGAACTTCTATCAGTTAAGGTTATATACACCCCCAAATGGTGATAGATCACAGGAGAAACAGGCATTTTGTTATTGGCTAATAAGCTCAAGGACTTTTCAATACAGCATTGTAAATAATGTCCATTTGAATTATGTCTGTTATAGACTTCTAACATGCAGATTCAGAGGTAAGATCTGCCATGGTATTTCTGTAATAGTTAATGGATAATAATTTAATCCCTTCAAAATATATGCAGAATCAGGCTCCATAGGTTTAAGGGAAACCTTTCATGCAAAACTAAGATAATATAACACAATGAAACTGGAGAAAGTGAAATCTGCCATGGTTCAATATTACCATTTAAAAGAGCACTATATAGCATGCATATTTGAAATTAATACTTGAACTCATTGTAAAATTGGTAGCTTTCCAAATTTTAATCAGGTTGCTACATGGGAAACATTTCTGTGGAATACACACGCACACACACACACACACACTGGGAGAGCTGGAATTTTTCATACCATGGTACATATTTCCACATTGCTACTTCAGCCAAAATCAGCAGGTTTCATTCATTGTTAAATAGTTCTCATGGGCATTTGCAGTGGAGACATGAGTTCTAATCTTTTTTCAGGTGAGCCAAATCCACCTTCCAAATTCCACACCGATTCAAGAGACATTTCTCGAATATAAATATAAATTCACACGTCTGTGTAACAAAATATTTCAGAAACGACCTTTTTTTTTGTAATACCAGAACCAAAACACATCAGAATTCTATCATGGGATAGAATTCTAAGAATATTGGTTGTCAGAATAAAGGTTTGACATAAGAGGCTGCTTGAAGACTGTGGTATTATTATATGTTGTGTATTATTATTATTATTATTAGTAGTAGTAGTAGTAGATCTTGCATTTAACTATTTGATTGAGATACAAAGTGGATCACAACATTTAAAAAAATTAAACAACATTAAAATTAGAATTAAACAAATTAGTTACAATAATTTAAAACATATAAAAACATTAAAAGAATTCACATTCTTTACAGCTAGCTCTTAAAAACTTCCTTCTTTAAAAGCCAGCCTGAATGAAACAGTTTTAGTCTGTTGCCAGGAGGGTAGCAGGGAGGGGACCACTCTGGCTTCACTAGCCAAAGAGTTCCAGAGCCTTGGGACAGCCACCATGAAGACCCTTCTCAAGCATCCCCACCAACTGTGCTTGTGATCATGGTGGGATTGGAAGAAGGGCCTCTCCTAATGGCATTCATTATGTTCTACAGAAGAGTGACCCTGGTATAGCAGAGTTCCACTGCTGAACAGCTCTCACAGTTAGGAAGTTCTTTCTAATGTTCAGTTGGAATCACCTTTCCTGTGGGTTGAAGCCATTGCTCCGTGTCCTAGGGTCCTTCCACACAGCCCTATATCCCAGAATATCAAGACAGAAAATCCCACATTCTCTGAGTGTGGACTCAGATAACCCAGTTCAAAGCAGATATTGTGAGATTTTCTGCCTTGATATGCCGGGATATTGGGCTGTTTGGAAGGGCCCCTAGTCTCCAGGGCAGCAGAAGACAAGCTTGCTCCCTCCTCCCTATGACTTCCCCTCACATATTTATACATGGATTTCATGTCTCCTCTCAGCCTTCTCTTCTGCAGGCTAAATATGCACAGCTCTTTAAGCAGATCCTCATAGGGCTTGTTCTCCAGACCCTTGATCATTTTAGTCACCCTTCCGTGGACACATTTCAGCCTGTCAACATCTCTCAGAAGCTGCATAAGTGACACTATCAATATTCCAAACCTCAAATGCATTAACTCATGAACTACTGAATTACTTCACATGTTGTTTAAACTAAATGCTGTTTTTACTCAAACATCAAAACACTGACAATTTCTTTCTCCAATATGTTTTTTTAAAAAAAGGTTCACCCTTAAAAACAGGCATTTTAATTATTTTCTGATGGTTTTCTTTTGGGATTGTCAAGACAGGTTTAGCAGGTCATCTCATCAAGGTTCCTGATCCTCACTAAGGGCCCTTCCAGACAGGCCCAAAATGTGGGACCCATCTCACAGGTATTTCTGGTGTTTAATGTAAACCTGCTTTTTGCAGGTGTGGGCCCTGTGGAAACCTACACCTGGAAGACAGAAGGAGTCAGATGGTGTCCCCTTGCTCCCATCCCAGCCCCTCATATACCTCCAAAATGTACCTGAGGGGACTGGCTGCATGCCAGTTAAGTTTTGGGGGTAAATGGTGGGAGGGGGGCTGGAAGGCTCCATGCTCTCCCAGGTCAACCTCTTGTTAACCTGGAAGGGCATGTAGCCCCCTCCCCCAAGAAAGCCTGGGGTTTGAGAAAGGTATGGGATCTCAATACTGGTAAGAACTCATCAGAAATATTAAAATTTAACTAGGTATTTTTAATTACAAAAATGTGAGTCAAGCACTGGAGTTAAAATGGGTGCAATAACTCAGCAAAAGCTACAGTCCAATATAAGCAACTGTGCCTGTTGCTTAGTCAGCCCCAGTGTGAGAAGGCCTGGTGTGAAAAGCTTTGGTGAGAGAAGCCTCAGGTTGAAGCTCTAGCGTGAAGGCTGCTGGGCATGAAGCTACTGTGTTTGAAGCTCCTGTGTAAGTTTGTTGAGAGAGGAGTGAAGATGGAAGCCATTTTTCTGCATGAGGAAGAAGTCCAGCAAGCAAAAAAGAAAGAAAGAAAAAGAGAAAAAGAAAGTATAAAGAACTTTATATGTGTTATAGTGTAAATAGTGTAAGCGTATTATTTTGCTACAAACAAAAGTCCAAAGGAAGTTATAACATTGGTCTGTGGTTTTTTTGTTCTTTTCATTACTTTATTTACATCATTTTTATCCCTCCCATTTCAGCCCAAAGGCGACTCAGGGTAGCATACAAACTGACAATTAGATGCTGTATATAAAAACATACATAAGTCAGTTAACAATTTAAATCACAACCTAAATACATATAAAAACATAACAACTATAAAAAACGATAAAAGTCTATTAAAACAGTGTCTTCAATCCAATTCCTCATCCATTTACATCGTCTTTAGCCGTTCCGTATTCATATTCCAGATTGTGTTTATCTGATCACGCTGAAGTTCCAAACACCTGCTCAAAGAGCCATGTTTTCATCCTTTTCCGAAAAGTCAGGAGGGAGGGGGCTGATCTAATATTCCTGAGCAGGGAGTTCCATAGCCAAGGGGCCACCCTGTCCCTCGTCCCCACCAGAAGTGCCTGTGAGGCAGGCGGGATCGAGAGCAGGGCCTCCCCAGATGATCTTAAATGTCTAGAAGGATCATAGGAAGAGATACGTTTGGATAGATAAGCTGGGCCAGAACCGTTTAGGGCTTTATAGGCTAAAACCAGCACTTTGAATTGTGCCCGGTAGCAAACTGGCAGCCAGTGGAGCTGACGCAGCAGAGGAGTTGTATGCTCCCTGAGCGCAACTCTCATTAGTAACCTGGCTGTCACATGCTGGACCATTTGAAGCTTCTGAACAGTTTTCAAAGGCAACCCCACATACAGCGCGTTGCAGTAGTCTATATGGGATGTAACCAGAGCATGGACTACCATGGCCAAGTCAGACTTCCCAAGGTGCGGGTGCAGCTGGTGCACAAGTTTTAACTGTGCAAATGCTCCCTGGTCACCACCGAAACCTGGGGTTCCAGGCTCAGTGATGAGTCCAGGATCACACCCAAGCTGTGAACCTGTGCCTTCACAGGGAGTGTAACCCCATCCAGCACAGGCTGTAACCCAATGCCCTGTTCAGCCTTATGACTGACCAGGAGTACCTCTGTCTTGTCTGGATTCAATTTCAATTTGTTCACCCTCATCCAGACCATCACAGCGGCCAAGCACTTTTGACTACTAGTGCTGAGTCATGCTGCTGCTAATAAGTTACTCTGCTGTGCATTTATGGGGAGGGTCTTTTGTTAATAAGTCCATTAAGTCAACAGAACTGAGATAAAATATTCCAGTTCCTCCTGGGATTGAGGCATGTCAGGAAGGATCCTTAGGAAAAAATGACTTGGGAGTATCAATAAAACCATTTACTTAAATCTCTTGAATAATGGCTGGGACAACATACAACTCCAAAATGTTTAGAAACCTTTTCTGATGAATCACACAGGTTCTCTTCTTAACTGATGACTGCTAACATAGCACACTGAAGACTCAGAGTATTCACTGGCCTGCTTTCTACAGTCCTTCAAAGTTGTTGAGAGGATCTCCTGGTTTGAAGCCAACTCCAATAAGTGATGGTATGATCATGGGGAAACATGATACCTCAAAGGCTTTAAGCAGTCAATATAGATACAATACGGCATTTTGTTGAGAAAGCCATATGTATTATATCAAGTGTACTTTTATGTTTTCCTATAACATCCTTTGCTGTTGATATGTAGCAGTTTCCCTTTGGAATAACTTTAATAATCAGAATACCCTTCGCACTCCATAAAATACACAATGCAATGATTTTTTTTTAAAAAAAATAAAGGTTTAATATGAAAAATCTGCTGTGGCTATGCAAATAATGTCTGAAATTTTGACAAGGAGAAACAACATGGTCCTCTTGAGATGGAAGAATGTATATAATGCACTAAATATAATCCAGGTGGAAAATGGCCAAGAAGGATAGCACCTTGAAGATAAATTTTGTAGGAACGATCTTTCAGTTTATGTCTTCACTGAGAAGATAGTTATTAAATAAATAATATGTCTGTTTTTGTTTTCATATATGATAAATGTTTATTTATTTTCTGTTTCAAACCACTACTTACAACAATCAAAAATGGGATGCTGTCAAGTGACAGTCATTTAAAACAGAAGTCTCTAAAGGTTTGCTCTTGATTGAAAGGCATCCAGATGGGAAACATATTTTTGACAGAGTGAGGCATCAGATCTGAGTCTCTGAAGCATCTAAGGTCAAAACATGTGAGACAAACAGAATATTGTTTGGGAAGAATGGAAGATAAGACAGTACAATGTAAGTAGATGTGTATGTGTATGTTCATTGTTACTAGAAAATTCTATAGCATAAGAGATCCTTTCATTCTTTCAAGCTAAGAACACAAAACACTGTATTAAACACAGTCAGATCCTTGGAACATTTACCCCAAAGTATCTATTTTAGGTATTGGAAACTTTGGGCCTTCTAGTTGTTTCGGACTATAGATCTGCAGTCCCTTACCATTATGATAGGAAGTAAAAGTAAATACATCTGGAAGATCTGTGGTTCCTTACTCCTACAGTTATAGGAGTGGGGTGTCTGCTAAAAGTCTTTCTTGGCCATTCAGAGAGAAGCCAGACACTGAACATGGGACTTTAATGCATGTCTTTGCTAAACTATAATCTAAATGAAAACAAAGGGTGTATCTAATCAATAGAGCAAATATAATTTGACCCCACATTAACTGCCATAGCTCAATACTATGATATCATGGCAGACTGTTACAACCTTGTTCAATGACTGCTCGAATTGCCATGCATCATGGCCAATCCAGCGACCCTTGTCAGGGGGCCCGGCGAGCCTGCCACCCCACGCCTCACATTGTCCGGCTCCTGAGGAAGCTGATCCCATGGGGGAAAGCATTGACCACATGGCTTCCCCCCATGGGGAAAACGGAAAATTTCAAAATTCAGAAACATGAAAATATTAGATAACTTACTTACTTCCTAATCCCCTACTGACAGTTAACTACTGCAAGCTATTTCATTCCAAACATGTTTTATCAATTTGTTTAAATAAGTACTCACTGTTATCATCAT
The DNA here is from genome assembly GCF_037176765.1 of Anolis sagrei. Lineage (NCBI taxonomy): Eukaryota > Metazoa > Chordata > Lepidosauria > Squamata > Anolidae > Anolis > Anolis sagrei. The sequence goes on along the minus strand of NC_090022.1, from coordinate 63,172,607 downwards.
CATCATCAAGTGTGCTGCTTTCTCTCTCTTAAAGAAGACTCAAATTTTATTTATTTATTTATATCCGCTTTATCTTTCCATACAGAGACTCAAAATATGCAAATATACAATAATAAAACAGTATATCATTATATATTATTACATATTATTAGTAGTAATTATATTTAATATATTAGTATTACTATATTACAATATTATTATTATATATTATATTGTATTATTATTAAATTAGTAGTATATTGTATTATATTAGGAGCTCCTGGTGGTGCAGTGGGTTAAACCATTGAGCTACTTAACTTGCTGATCGAAAGGTCAGTGGTTCGAATCCAGGGAGTGAGGTGAACTCCTGTTGTTAGCCCCAGCTTCTGCCAATCTAGTAGTTCAAACACATGCAAATGTGAGTAGAACAATAGATATCACTTCAGCGGGAAGGTAACAGCACTCCCTTCAGTCATGTTGGCTACATGCCCTTGGAGGCATCTATGGACAACACCAGCTTAGTAGCTTAGAATTGGAGATGAGCATTACCGCTCAGAGTCTGACATGACTAGACTTAATGTCAAGAGGAAACCTTTACCTTACTTTTATTGTATTATATTATAATATATTATAATATAATACAATATAATACAATACCTGGCAGCTCTAAATGAATTCAAGTACCCAGGGCCAGGTCAACTACACCCAATACGCTAGTATTGAAGGACTAGTGGAAGTCACTTCAGAACCACTGGCAATCATCTTGGAGAACAGGAGAAGAGGGCCATGTATAAATATGTGAGAAGAAGTTACAGGGAGGAGGGAACAAGCATGTTTTCTGCTGCCCTGGAGACTAGGACGCGGAACAATGGCATCAAACTACAGGACTTCCTGACTGTGACAGCTGATCAGCAGTGGAACTCTCTGCCCCAGAGTGTGGTGGAGGCTTCTTCTTTGGAGGCTTTTAAGCAGAGGCTGGATGGCCATCTTCAGGGTTGCTTTGAATATGATTTCCTGCTTATTGGCAGAGTGTTGGACTGGATGGCCCACGAGTTCTCTTCCAACTCTATGATTCTATGATCAATATTATCTGTATATAAATTATATTAGCATCACACAATGTTAGTATTGTATCTTACTATACTGTACTATATCACTACAATATTATTAATAACATTACATATAATATATAATATACAATTATATTATTATACTATTAGTATAATACTATATATTTTATATATATATACAAGTTGTAGTGTATATATATAATATATATAATATTACAGCATTAATATTATATAATATATTAGTAGTATTAGTATTATTACTTTACAATGATATTATTTCTATATATTATAATATTGAATATATTGCAGGAGACACGATGGAGCTGTGGCTTCCTAGCTACCCCATCTTCACTTCTTAATTTCAAAATAAAAATGGCAGTTTTATACTGTGCCGTTGCTTTATTGTTATTTTATGTGTTTAATCATATTTTAAAACACTTCCATATTGTCATTGGAATGTGAATCAGCCATTGAAGTACTATGTATACATTTCAGAAATCCTTATCATCAACAACATCATCACTTCACAACATGCAATACAGTTATATTGTCTCCTTTGATCTGAAAAAGGATCATATTCCTTAAGCCCTATTCTTTGAACTAATTATATTGACGTAAATGAGCCTATTCCAGAACAAGTGGCTTGAGACCTGCAGCCAAGACATTACAGTGAAATCCCAAGACATATAGGCGGCACATTTTATAAAGTCCATCTTTTCCATTATAACTTTCTATTTTCATTGCCAAGATGCTGAAGGGCTTTTTTCTTTTCCTGCAGTAATGTATTTTCTATGTAATCTGTTCCCCCATATTCATGTTTCTAGAACTGAATCTCTGGCATCTTCGAATGTGTGAATAAGTGCTATATCCATAATGTGTTATGACTGCACTGGGAATTTGCTTGTATGTATCCAAGGCATTTTTCCAAGGTATGTCTACTACAAAGAGATTTATTATGTTCTTCTGTCTTGAATGGGCTCAGAGCAATACATTATCAATTATTTTGTGACTTTACTTTCCTCTATTGAAAGTTCCCTCAGTCTATATTTTTAATGCAATAACATCCATACCTTAATTTATTTTCTTTAAAAAATACCGATATGAATTTCTTATACATTTTTCATTATGCTTATTTAGAGTTTCACTTTTTTGTTATTTGTAACCATATATTTTCCAGAAATCACAAATGTTATCTATTTGTACAAAAATATCTTGTATATTTGTACTAATGACAAATAGATTCCCCTTGGTAAGAGGCAAAATTTAAGGACTTTTGCAAAAGGTCAAGACTCATACATCTGTATGCATCAACCTCATCACAAAGGGCTTAATTCAGTAGCACATGCTGGTTTAGTCCAGGTCATCCATGGAGCCCACCAGCTCCCATCAAATGAAAATACCCATGTTGCCATTAGAAGCAATGGGGGGAAGCCATGTGATCCATGCTCCCTACCATGGGATTAACTTATGCAAAAGCTGGGTGATGCGGGCCATGGTGGGCTGAGTTTTCCATGCCCCCCAACAATACAGGGTGATTCTGGTGGCCATGTGACATGGTCGTAGGTCAAACCGTAGTTACTCACATGAGGACTCACAACAACTACATGTTGAAAACATTTAGCTGGTGGTGTGTTCTACACCTGAGTAAGAATATTAATGTGACCAGGAAAATAGGAAAGGGTGTAGGTACATAAAGACCAATAGGTAGCACAGAATGTCAGAAAAATTGGTAATATACAATTTGCCATAATCTTGTCTCCAGTTAAACCAGCATCATGCTTGGAATCATAGCCAACCACTTTGACAAAAAATTAACAGCAGCAGTGAAGTCTTTCATGGCCCAGAGAAGAATGAACACACAGACAGCTTTATACACGGCATAAGCGCCAGTCACAAAAAGACCTCATGTATCACTTTATCTCCCCTGCCAGAGCTTCCTACCCTCTCTGAGGAACCATGGGAGCCAGAAATTTGGGGCTGGGTAAATAACTAGACTTGGAGCAGACTATGATACTAAAGTGAACGCAAAGATGTACTGAGCTCTCCTGGTGGTTCCCTAGGCTGAAGTTCACAGAAGAAACAATCACAATGGGGACAGTATTATCAAATGCCTTTCTCAAAAGAATCAGGTACATATAAGCCACTTGAAAGATAAATATTTTTCACAGATCATTCCATTTTTCATGACTTGCTGAAAAGTTGGTGTTACCTAATTGCTAAAAGTATTTTATTATATTGTGAGCTGTCTTGTTCCATGGGGTATAAATTAAATCAATCAATTAATCCATCAATCATGCAGTCTAGATTTTTGCAGTGAGATACAGTTCATTCTACCTATGTGCCTTTAGAAATTATTACTAGACATTTTGCAGAGCATCATCAATTGTGTCTGTTTACATTCTTAATGCTGCATTTCACACTGTGGCTTTGGCTCTCTTCCCTCCTTCCTTCCCGCCTGACCAATTTTCCAAGTTGCCACTACATTTACTAACATTTGCATTAACCATAATCACAGTACATTTAGTCCAGGATAGTGTTTGTGTCTTTGTTTTGCTTTGCTGTCACCATTCCATTATGTTATTCCACTCTACTCACCGACAAAATTCAAGTATAGCTTTCTCGCTTTTTAGATTTCATGGCTTTTACACAGGTCAAAGTCCCCAATGTTTCTTTGAGTGGAAGAGCTGGATCAAGAGGCAGAAGCACAATGGAGTTTTATTTCAGATTGCTTTGCCTAAGTCTCTCTTAGCAAAATCTGCAACATCCCACTGGAGGAAAATAACAAGTGCTGGTAATAAAAGCCTCTTTCAAAACATGGCCTCAAAATCCTCCCTTTGTTCTACTGACACTGCCATTGTTGCAAAACATCAGGAGATGCAAGGGATCATCTGCAAACTTTTTAAAGCTTATAATAAAGCCCAGCCACTTGAACTGTGGTTGCTTTTCTTCTCCATGGCATCCCAGAAAGCTGCTGGCAGTCTTCCAGGTGTCAGTGTGTCAAACTGGCTGTCACAGGGGAGCAGCTCTCATGCTCCCAAAGTGAAATTCAAATGGAGCTTCCTTGTATTCCCCATCTGATGGGTTTTGAAAGTGTCAAGAATATATTTCCCATCAAATAGGTTCAAGATGCACCAAGAAGGCATCTTTAGCTTTGAGTAGAACACAAAGGGGATACGTGTAACGGGATTCCAGATCAGTGAATCCTGCATTGAAACCTGTGTTTTTATATACACATAGAGCGGATCTTGGAAAGGTGACTGTTTTGGATTATAACTGCCAAGATGTTCCATTTAGCATAGATAGTGACCAAGGCATCATAGGAAATGTAATGTAGGACTATTTTTGTGGCTCCATGCTCTGAATTCCTTCTCTTCAAGTGAGGTCATAGGGGACACCTTACTATGCTTAGACCAAGAAGAGCTTTTTTTCTAACAGGAAGTGAGACAGATATTAATTTCTTGATCATGTCATATTATACAAAATTCCTCTCTTAGGCCAAAATAACACAAGAAATCAAGAAAGCACCGAGAAGAGGTTCCATGACCCTTAGATGGTGGTGGAGGTTGTTTGAAGCCAAATTTTTCAATAGGTTTTTTAAAAGATTTGTATTGGTGTAGCACTGTGACATCTTCTTGGGACCCTAAGGCCCCAAAACTTCCCAGCTTTGCTATAGGATTTAGGATGTATGTATACAATATAATCTACACATAACAGTTAAAGAAAGAGAAGATTGCTCTGTCCGCAGATCTTTTGTTTGGTCCTTTGAATTTGAATTACCACAGGATTTGACATTCTTGATGTCTATATATTTTTGATATCCCAAAATAATGCACAGAGGACTAATGTACACCACTTGTCTAATTGGGAGTAGCAATTTTCCTTTTTTTTTTCCTTGATTGGAAGAATATGAAAGGGAATCATCTTTTATATTAAAATGAAATTATTACATTTTGTATTAATCCTTTTATAAAATATACCTAGAAAACTGTAGATCCTCTAGAAAGACAAACATTTTAAACCAGGATTTGATTCACATCCCCCATCCCAGCAAATATTAACTTTAATTGATTTCAGAAATCAGACCTTTACACATGACTGGGTATAAATGAATAAAGAATCACTGAACAAAGCCCTGGGTTTGAGTTTCCTTTTTAGGTTTTTTCCTCTGCACTGTCCATGAATAAGAACCACATGTCTACGCATTCACATAGTGGATGTTTAGCATCATGCATGGAATTATATTTCCTTCTGGGCTTCATGTTGAGATACAAAAAAAAAAAATACTTTCAGATGTTAGTGTCCAGAAGGTACCATACATGTTTTCAAACATAAGTTTTCAAAAATAAGTTTGCCCAATGCCAAATACCCCCATCTCTTATAAATTAGTAATAACGTAAACTGTGCATACATTACTCAAAAAACTTGCAATGGGCCAGTCAATTGTAGCTCAAATTTAAAGGAGCAATTTAAGGGAAATGAAACCTATCAAGCTCAATGACCATTATCCTTCCTTTGAGTCCACAGGCAAACCTGTGACACCACAAACAGAATCTTCAGGCTATCATAAGAAATTACACAGTTCTGGGTTGGAAACTGAGGGACCTCGATGTACAGGTTGTCATTTCATATCTCATCCCAGTTGAAAGATACTGACCATGAAGGAAGAGAAGCTATGGGTCCTTCCAGATGTGGGACCTGTCTTGTTTTTACCTGAGGTGTCAAATGGTGCCTCAGGTTAAAGCAAATACATATGGTTGTTGTTCATTCATTCAGTCATCTCCGACTCTTCGTGGCCTCATGGACCAGTCCACGCCAGAGCTCCCTGTCGGCCGTCACCACCCCCAGCTCCTTCAAGGTCAGTCCAGTTACTTCAAGGATGCCATCCATCCATCTTGCCCTTGGTCAGCCCCTCTTCCTTTTGCCTTCCACTTTCCCCAGCATAATTGTCTTCTCTAGGCTTTGCTGTCTCCTCGTGATGTGGCCAAAGTACTTCAACTTTGTCTCTAGTATCCTTCCCTCCAGTGAGCAGCCGGGCTTTATTTCCTGGAGGATGGACTGGTTGGATCTTCTTGCCGTCCAAGGCACTCAGAACTTTCCTCCAACACCATGGCTCAAAAGCATCGATCTTCCTTCGCTCAGCCTTCCCTAAGGTCCAGCTCTCACATCCGTAGGTTACTACAGGGAATACAATGGCTTTAACTAGGTAGATCTTTGTTGCCAGTCTGATGTCTCTACTCTTTACTATTTTATCAAGACTGGACATTGCTCTCCTCCCAAGAAGTAAGCATCTTCTGATTTCCTGGCCACAGTCTGCATCTGCAGTAATCTTTGCGCCTAGAAATACAAAGTCTGTCACGACCTCCACGTTTTCTCCCTCTATTTCCCAGTTGTCAATCATTCTTCTTGCCATAATCTTGGGTTTTTTTATGTTTAGCTGCAACCCAGCTTTTGCGCTTTCTTCTTTCACCTTGATTAGAAGGCTCCTCAGCTTCTCCTCGCTTTCGGTCATTAGAGTGGTGTCATCTGCATATCTGAGATTGTTAATGTTTCTTCCAGCAATTTTTTTTATTTTAAGTACCTTTTCTTTTTAACAATGTCACAGAAAACTCAAAGAAAAATATTTTTTTTAAAAATGTTTCTTCCAGCAATTTTTACCCCAGCTTTGCATTCATCAAGCACCGCACATCGCATGATGTGTTCTGCATACAAGTTAAAAAGGTTGGGTGAGAGTATGCAGCCTTGCCGTACGCCTTGTCATACGTACATGTGGAGAAAACTGGAAAACTGCTCTGCATTAATTAAACACCTTAAGCTAGGTTCCGATCTTTCCAGATGCTGGGCCTGTGGTTCAATCGCTATAGCCATCCCAGTTCTTTGGGCTTCTGGAGCCCAAAGAAGCAGGATGGCAAGAATGTGGGAGGGTGCCCATCCCTCCCCTCCAACCCCCCCCCCCCCCATTTTCCCAAAAAATCTTGCCAGAGTGACCTGCCAGCAGCACAGAACCCTTTGTTGAATTCTCCTGACATGCGGAAATGGTGCATCAGGAGGTGACATCATTTTTGCACATCTTTTGACATTTGACATAATTTTTGCATATCAGAAGGATTGTGCAGAGGTGCCTGTGCTGCTGACAGGCCCCTCTGCTGCATTTTGGGGGGAAATGGGGGGGGGGGCTACAGGGTGGGTGGATGCCATCCTGGGTCAACCTTGTGCTTGTACAGACCCCCCAATTCAGACTAAGAACTTCAACTATGATATTCTGAGACAGATGACCAAGCATTCAGAAAGAAGAGATGTGGTAGAGGTGGAAGTTTTAACTATCTTGATATTTGTTGGAAGTCACTGTTGAGAATATAAAGTCCAACAAATTTATTATTTGTGAGTTACAATGGGCATTCCATCCCATTTGCGAACTGTGGGGTCAGTTCCAAATCATAACTGGCCTCACTGTCGACACTCTTCTCCCTGAACTACAGGGCTGCTCCAGAGCTTCTGGAGCATAAAGGCATTAAGTGGCTGGGTCCTGCATTGGGGATGAGATGGCTCATTACTTCATGTAAATACCACAGAGTCAATTCTTGCCCACTCAAGGTATAGTGTCCAAGCAGATGTGTCCACAGATTCATTGGACTCATTCAGTTAGATTAAACAATCTTAATCTAAAATTTGATTTGCCATTACTGTGATGGATGTTGACCTACTCTGGCATGATTGTCCAAATGCATAGTTGTTGATTGGACAACTGAGGGAAATCTCAATGTAGTTACTCCTCTGTTTGGATCAGGTAGATTATCTTTCAGACAGAAATCCAAAATCTGAAAAGCTCCAAAATCCAAGATTGTCCATATAGTTGACTGAGATAGTGACACCTTTCTGATGGCTTATTGTACACAAATTGTGTTTCATACACAAACGTATTAAAATACTGTGGATAGAATTATCCTCATGCTATGCGTATCAGGTATATACAAAGCATAAATTGGATTTGTGTTTAGACTTGAGTCCCATTTCCAAGATATCTCATGTGTGTGTGTGTGTGTGTGTGTGTGTGTGTGTGTGTGTGTGTTGCAAAATCTGAAAAAGTCCCGAATATTTCTGATCCCAAGCATTTTGGATAAAGTACTTTCAACCTGCATATATATATGCCTTAATTTTTCATAGTTTAGGTGGTTTAGTAAAATCATATCATTCTTTACTCCTGGTTAACATTTCATTTATAATCTTAACAAAGAAAATATTCACATCACAACAGTTTTGTTATTTTCTCTTTTGGAAGGCTACACTCTATTTATATGGTTAATTATAGTGACAGGAGTTTCCTGATACAGTGTCGTCAAAAAAGTGAAATGGGCAGGGAGTGCGCATAGGGCTGAGCCCACAGACAACAAGTCCCGACTGGGACTATTTTGTCTCTGCCTTCATTGGAAAGGAGCAAAGCACTTCCCTGCCCTCATGGTGAGGTCAGGAAAGGAATTATTGATGTATATACATTATAGAAGAGGTGTAACTTGTACTGTGAAATCTCGGACAGTGTTATATAGTGTGGTATTTTATGATTTTTGTAATGTTTCTCAAAGGCTATAGAAAGTCATTTTGCCTTCTGCTACTTATTAGACACCACTAAAGCCCTTTTTTGAGAAGTACGTCTTATTATTCTTCCTTTCAAACTTAATTTATGTATTTAACAAGTCATGCTAAATGTGTAACAGATTAATGTAAAAATGTTCATCTTAAAATGAACATCTCAAAAAAAGTCATTAAGCATTCTTTTCATTTTTCTTATACTTGCTTCAAAAATTACTTCCAGCTTTTATATTAGAAAGACATAATTTTCTTTAAGTCTGAATAGTACAAAGATGTACAAGATCAATAAAAGATCCAAATCTTCTAAAACTAATTCACTAGGGCTCTGCATTCCATTTTAAAAGAAGAAACGTTATGAAAATATTTGTCCTTTACTCAAGCAGGGGAAAAATAAGGAGTAATATATAAGATGCTTGGTGTAAAAGAGTTGGTTGTGCTTGAAATAGTAAGTTCAAGCATATGGACTTGCCATTCAGTAAGTTACTACCTTATGTCTTGTTGTTTTCAGTTGGTCTACTCTAACTACTACTACTAATACTACTACTTTATTCTTATACCCTGCCACCATCTCCCTGAAGGGACTCAGGGCATCTTACATATGGGACAGAATGTCCACAAAACATAAAAACAAAACATTCATTAAAGCCAAAACACAATAAAATAAAAACATAGTAAAATATAACAATCCAGATAGAAACACAATTAAATAAACATACGAATATAAAAGAGTAGCTTTCAAAGTCCATCAAAACAATGCTCAACAGAAACCAATAACCAGAAATACTAAAATAGGCATGAACAGGCTATAAAAAGGGCCAGGCATGGGATAGTGCAAAGCTGTGTACCATAGGGCAGGGAAGCTGGTTGAAGTAGAGAAAACAAAGTACTATCTGGCAAACTAGGGACTGGGCATATATTACTAGGGACTAGTCATTCTCAAATGCTTACTGAAAATCCAGGTTTTCAAATCTCTATGAAAGGAGGACATTGTGAGGGCTTGCCACCACCGAGAAGGCCCTGTCCATCTTCTCCTCTAAGCTTAACAAATCCTGGATCAAATCCTATGCTTTCACTCTCTTTGCTTATCATATTAGCTACTGTATCCATCAACCTAATACATTAAACTAACAGAAAGTAGAGTGTATCAGTATAAGCAGCACAAATTTTCATTGTCGCTATTAGCTGTCAAGTTGGTGTTGAGGTGCTCCTTTTAATTAGAATCCTCCAACGTTCATGTCTTGCAAACTCAGGGCTATGGCTTCCTTTACAGAATCAGTTCATTTGGATGCAGTATACAGACACAACATGTGAATGTCAATATTCTATCTACAACTATACTGTATGATTGTATAAGGTAATGTTTCAGACATGTAGCTGTTTCCCAATTATGCAATTATTATGTATTTCTTAGTTATTATCAGTTTATCTTATGGATAGATTTAGAGAGTTGTGCTGTTGCTGTGATTTATCCCAGCCTGTCAATACCCTTTTCTGAAATTATAAATTCTCAGAATCCCTTAGCTCCTGGCTGGAGGATTCTGGGAGCTGTAGCTGAAAAAGTTACTTTTGCAATCTTTAAATTATGCCAATCCTTCTATATACTGACAATTATATGGCAGATTGCAACTCTACTATCTTTTTAATGGGAAGATTTTTCCCCCATTCCAGTGCTATTTGCTTCTTGGCAGCCAAGATAAGACAAACCAACCTAGCAGATGGTTTCTCTGGGCTTTGCTCTATCAACTTTATTACTTTGCATTCCCATGTGTCCTCTCAGAGCTGGTTTCTCCTCTCCCGTCCCTTTTGTGGACAAAATGAAGACATACAATATATTATTATTGTGGCTCTATCTGCCACGTGCTCCTTTCCCGTTCTTTCCAATAAAGCTGTTGGGCAAGCCATTTTTCATGCTTTTTCTTCTCATAGATCTCTCTCTCACGAGAAGGGAATAGAATACTTTGGAAAATGTCAAGGCTACTTTCGTGCCATGGGTTCAGAGGTTTATAAAGGAGCTGAACAAGGAACATAAATCTTGAGCGAATACTGGTGCATTGGATATAATGCCTGACATCATGCATTGCTGCGTGAAGAAATATTCTTACAGGCAAATGGTTGAAATATATTAGAGGTGCCTTTGCATCCTATAGTCAAAGTTGTTAGCTACTCAATAGAGAATATCTGTAAAGTAAGAAAGAACAAAGAAAAGAAGTATCAACACATAAAATGCAGTTTGAACTGCATTGAACTGCATTAAATGGCAGCGTATATCTAGGTGCTCCTAGTCATTCAAAAGACAGATATGGACATAGCCTGTGTTATGTCAGATCGTATCTAATTCGTAAGTTTTGTATATACAAACAAAAATTAAAACACACTGGGATGGGATCGGCCACACAAAAACTTAAGAATCAAAACTCACCCAATATTTTTTTCATTTGAATTCTGTAAATCAGTTTCAATTTCAGCACAAGCGAGATGAAGCCCAAAAGGCTGCCATTCCTCTTTAAATTAAGAAGAGATAGGCTGCCTTTTGCCATGAGGAGAGGAAAGCAGCAGGGTGGGACGAGCAGAGTGAGCTGGGAAAGAGAGTGAGAGAGCACAGAAATCTGGGAAATATAGTTTGGGAAGGCTAGGAGCCCTATGGCAGAGAATTCAAAAGTCCCTACCCTAAACTACATTTTCCCAGAATTCTGCTCAGCATCAGAAAGCCCCAGTTAGGATAGAGGAGAGTTTTTTTCCCCTCCTAACAGTAGCCAGAGTTCCAATAAATTTTTGAATCTGCAAAGAGGAGGACTGATACTTCAATACCAGTAAGTAAATCTGGGAGCTGGGAAGGAATCCCTAAATTGAAGTTATATCGGTTAAAGACATTCAATGAGAAAGATGTTGTGGCTTTTTTAAAAACCCATTTGTTGTCAAAACTTCTTTAAAATCCCCCAAATCAGCAAATGTATGAATATTTCTGAAACTTGGGAGGAATGATCCCCTATTATCTTGTGTAGTTGTATAGAAAATTCAAAGAGAGGGGGATGGAGCCATGCCTCTCAGATGGCTGGATGCTGATCTCGGAGCTCTCTCTCCCACAGGGAAGTTTATAAGAAATTAAGGAACAAATAATAAACAGTACCACAGTGAGTACCTCTCCCTTGACTAAAGCATGGGATAAGCTAACTGCTAAGCAATCTCATTATTTTCTAAATACCAGAACCAGACTGTAGAGAAATGTTTATTATAAAGTGTTTATTATACTGTGTTGAAACTGTATTTATGTTTTACATTGGTTGCCGTGGCCTAGCTGTGAGAGATAGGTTGCCATGGTGACAAGGCAGAAGAGGAGGTGGGCGGAGCTTAAGGAGAAAAAGGTTTGAAAGTGACAGTTAATTTTCAGTCAGGAGGATGAGACCCTGAGAAGAGGTACAGAGTCAGATAGGACTCTGGGGAAGTAGCAGAGTCAAGTAGGGACTCTGAATAAGTAGTTTAGTCAGGAGGATGAGACCCTGAGAAGAGGAGCAGAGTCAATTAGGGGCTCTGTGGAGTGAAGCAGTATAGATTCAGTTAGTTCTTAGTATTTGTGAATATTTCTTCAGCAAGGGAGCTGAAGGTGAAACCTCGTTAGATTGCTTGAGTTAAAAAGAATCTAACAGAGGGGTTTTTAGGATCGCCAGTAGTGGAAGACTGGAGATCAGTGGTTTGATCCGGTATAGGACAAACAGTGTGAATATTCACAACAGGGAACACTGAAATAATAAAGCACTTCACTGAAGAAGGAGTTTATAAGATTGTAACATCAGAAGCCTGAATGTATCTCAACCAAGCCATATTGTAACCATCAAGCATATGCCAAGCTCAACATCTCAATATTGCAACAATTACGCTTTGTTTAACAATAAACTTGTTCTCTTTGTATTTTAAACCTGCCTCCTCCATTGATTTTACGTTCGGTGCATTCCACTCTACCAAAGTTACCTCACAACGCAAATAGGGAAATATAGAGACTTTAAGACCAGCGTCTCTAAACATATTGGTGGCAGTTTAATTTAATAGCAGTCTAGGAACTTCCTTACATTTTTGGTAATCCCATTTGGTGGGATTAATGCACGTCTTTACATTTTATTGGTGGCGTTGATACGTCTTTACACAGACCTTCAGATAAGAGCTTAGACAGACTGTCTGCCAAAAAAGTAGTGGAGAGAGTGGAAAAAGGAAAGTTTGGTTTTGAGAAAGATGACACGGGTGAAAAAATGACCGTGATGAAGAAGGGTGAGCCGAAAGACATCTCAAACAGTGAACTGCTATCACCAATGAAAGAAATGATAGCTATGAACACACTGGAAATTATCTCCAGGATAAAAACTCTAGAATCACAAACAACCTATTTACAAACAGCTACCCATGCCTTGGAAAATAAACCAGAGTCATTACAAAGCAGGGCTTCTGATGTTGAAAAAAAACTACCAGAGCAATTTCTAATGAGCTGAAAGAGATCCAAATCACCATAGAAAGGCATGATTCGAACTATATAGCTTTGGCTGATTGTGGTAGATGCTTAAACATCAGAATAAAAAAATATATGCCAGAACTACAAAGATGTTATGGACTGACATTACTAGGTAAATTAAGGACTTTATTTAAAAAAGAATGGGAATATTACTGCTTTGACAGAATCCACTGCACAAATTATAAAGGAGCAACTCCATTACCAACAGATATCTTGATTAGTTTCTCAAGTTATTATAACAGAGAGATTCATGAGAGTAGTAAGAAATTTACCCTCTTCACCCAAATATTTAAAAAAGTCAGTCCAAATATTTCAGGATTTGTGTCCTGAGACTTTGAATTGAAGAACTGTGCACCCTTGTACAACAATTTTACACAAGAATGGAATTCAATACAACGGGGGCAATCTAATTTTTTTGATATTTCAGTCTCAGGCAAGAACTACAGCATCACATCAGTGAAGTAAGGAATGAAGTTGCTAGAAGAATTAAAATTGACTACAGATTCAGAACAGGCAGAATTAAATAAAGATGCAGCAATGGGGAGAAATCAGATCTCAGAAAAGCCAGAAGAGAGAGGAGAAGAAGAAAGAAACAAGAAGCAAGAGAAGAAAGAAGAAAGATATTCAGTTGAAGACCAGGAATGATAAACTCTGCAAACCTAAACAATAAGAAACAAACAAACAAAAATAATATTGGAAAAATAACTTTCATGTGTGTGTGTGTGTGCACACACACACACACACACACATGCACACATATACAAAGAGAGGATGATAATAAGAAATATATTTATAACAAGAACCTGGCCTAGAGATTGATGCCCCCCCCCCCCCCACACACACACACACACCGAGAGGCTTGGGGAAAGCCATCCTTTGGCATTTTGTCATAGGGCCTGAAGTGAGTAGGAAGTTTTGGAGGGTTGGGGGAGGTGGGTAAGTGAGGGGGGAGGGGAGGATGGGGTGGGTTAAGGAGCACATAAGGGTGTCACACTTTTCATGGACCAACCCCACTGTTACATCAGCTCCACTGGCTGCCATTCTGCTACCAAGCACAAATCAAAGCGCTGGCTTTAGCCTATAAAGCCCTAAACTGTCCTGACCAGGTTTACCTGTCTAAACATATCTCTTCGGAAATTAAGATCATCTGGGGAGTCCCTACTCTGGATCCTGCCTCCTTTGCAAGTGCAACTGGTGGGGGACAAGAGACATGGCCTTTTCAGTGGTGGCCCTTCAGCTGTGGAACCCCCTCCCCAGTGATATTAGAGCAGCTTCCTCCCTCCTGGCCATCACAAGGAAAGAAGAAACCTGGCTCTGGGATAAAGTTTTTAGAGAATTAACTACAGTGCAATAATAGCTACAGAACTATGTACAGTGACTTTTGGAACAGCCTCAGATTACAATTATGGATTGCGCGGTTGAATAAATTGTGGAATGGTAAATCCTATTGATGGGTTTCCTTTAGAATAGACTAACAACAAAATCCAGACCAATATTCATAGAACATGAAATGAGATTTTAAATTTTATGTAAAAGAAAGAAAGAAAAGAAAGCCCCCCTTTCTTTTCTTTTTTTTTCTTTTACATAACATTAAAATCTAATTTTATGTTCTATAGCGGGAAGAGACAGATGACATATTGGAGCCAAGATGCTCTCTAATGTATGATTAACTAGTCTAAACTTTTGTCCAAGTGTTATAGAAAAAATTAAATCATGCTGCTTTCACCTTCATAGCATGTACCTCAAAATGTAAACTTCCTTAAGTGCATATAAAGGTTTTTGGCCTTTTGGCTTCACTCCATGATAACGTCAGTGTAAGACACACCCATGATTTGGCCAAGTCTTTGCTGATGTTCTCACGCTGTCGTCCATCAGCACAGATGGACTCAAGCATTACTATTCTATTTATGTTAGAATCTTTTTTCTTTAAAAAAAATGGCAAACAGAAGGGGAAAATGTGCCCACTGTGAACATTTGGTTCATACAGGTCTGCATGTTATTTCAGCTGGAAAAAGTGACAAATATGAGTCTGCAACAATTCATCTACATGAAAGCATGAAATGTGCACACATTGCTTGCTTATTGAGCCAATTTTCATTTTAGTGCATTGTGTTGTCAAGAGAGTCAAGCCAACAATTTAATAGGCAATTATGTATTATTCTCTTACACAATACAGAACATGGGGAAACATGTAGTGTACTCTGCCTTTTAGCAATGGATCTATTTCCTCTAGAAATGTCTCAGATAAAATGTGTTTCAATTTTTCTCTAGTCAAATGCAGTACTCCAGAGACAAAACTCATAATATTATTGTCTTGAAGATCACATCAAGTTTACTCACAAATACTGTAAAAACATTGGTCTTTTAAAAAGTTTAGTAACATCCCTGGACTCTCTATTTTCTTTTGCTCTGGTCCAGAAATTAACTTCCCCAGGTTTTCTTAATATCAATAGTAGAAATGCAGGGGTGTGACTGTATTTTTAAAGAATCATATCCCCAAAGAACTTGAAAGCTGGTTTAATGAAAGTATAGCACATATGAGAATTGTTCTCCTATTTCAAGCATATGGTCAATTTATGTAATGTTTTCCGTATGAGTGTCTATCCAGAATTGTTGCAGTATTCAGGATTGGGTACAAATATCCATAGGCATGGAGCAGGGTGTTATTAGTATGCTAATGACAACCAGATATATTTCTCCCTGCTAGCACCCGACTGGCAACTGTCACCTAGAGAAAAATTTAATTGGCTGGACCAAGACTGTGGAACAACCTTCCAGAAGAGCTCTGACAGCTAAATCAGTTGTTAGGATTTAAAACCCATATAAAGACTTATCTCTTCCAGCAGACTTATTCAGCCAGTTGTAATCATGAATTTTAAACCTGTGTCATGTTTGATCTTTGTTCTGTGTATTTTGATGTGTATTTGTAGAAATATGTTTTAATATCTGTATTTTGTTTAATGCTTTTAGATGATTATGTGTTTTTAGCAATGTTGTAAGCTGCCTTGAGCCACAAGGAGAGGGGAGTAAGAAATAAATGTAATAATAATAATAATAATAATAATAATAACAACAATTCCAATCTGATCAGAGGCAGTTCTACCAGAGTCTGAATCAGCAGGTGACTGTGAAAAATGAAAAATCAGAAAAAATATCTACAAATGCATTCTGGAAAGATTTGTGGGAAACAGAAAAAGGTTACAACAAAAAAAGCTGAGTGGATAAAAGACTTTGAAAATAAATTTTCAGAGAACAAAATGAGAACCTTGGAAATAACAACAGAAATGATCACTGAAAGAGTGAAGAAAGTCAAGACCTGGACATCACCTGACAATGATCAACTGCATGGATTTCGGCTTAAAAATCTGATTAGCCTGCACTCAAAAATGGCCAAACAATTTAATCAGATGTTGCAAACTGGAAGCATCAGCAAATGGATAACAACTGGGAAGACATATTTGATACAGAAAGATCCAGCAAAAGGGATAATACTAGGAAACTACAGACCAATGACATGTCTGCCTACAATGTTCAAACTGCTGAGAGGCATAATAGCTGATCAAATCCAGGATTACTTGGAGGAAAATAACATCTTGCCACTAGAACAAAAAGGCAATAAAAGAAGAAGTAAGGGCATGAAAGATCAGCTTCTAATTGACAAAATAATACTGGAGAATTGCAAAAGCCACAAAACAAACCTCTATACAACTTGGATTGATTACAAAAAAGCATTTGACACCCTGCCACATTGTTGGATTATCAACTGTCTAGATGTCTAGAAGTTCACCAAAAATGCAATGAAACAATGGAAAACTGAGTTGTTCATGAACAATGAAAGCTATGGAACTATTAACATCAAGAGCGGAATTTTCTAGGACGACTCAGTGTCACCACTGCTGTTCATCATTGCAATGATCCCACTGTCAGCAATTCTACAGAAAACAAACCTGAGCTACCAAACAACAAGAAATTCACCAAAAATTTCCCACTTGCTGTACATGATTGGTCTAAAGCTTTATGGAAAATCAGAAACTGAAATCCAGTCACTGACCAACACAGTAAGAATCTTCATCACTGAGATCAGTATGGAGTTTGGCCTAGACAAATGTGCCACAGTGGCATTAAAGAAAGGGATAATTACTCAGAGCAAGGGCGTAGAAATGCCAAACGGACAAACCATAGAATGCAATCAGCCTGAAGACTATAAAAAATATCTGGGCATACTACAGTTGGACAATATCAAGCATGGGCATGTGAAAAATGTGGTCAGCAAAGAATATATCCAAAGAGTCAGAAAGGTTTTGAAGAGCAAATAATAATAGTAGTAATAATAATAATAATAATAATATAGTAATTGTTGTGAACTGGCCAGTCACTCTGGACTGAACCCTCTGTAGCACTACAAGTGACCCCCTCCATCTTCCTGGTTACATGAATGTCCTGTTCTGACATCAGCAAACATGACTGCAATGGTAAAGTATTTGTAGCAAGCTCTGTGGCTAGAAATGATGGCAACATGGGGATGGTTGGTCCCCCTCTCCTGTGCTGATGAGGACAAGGAAAGGGTGAACATGGCAGTTCTGTTTGGACAGGGATCAGGCATAATACCGTTGCTCAGATGATTCATTGGAATCTCCAAACAGCTGAAAAGCCCACAGATACTCCCGAGTTTCCTGCAAAGTCTGGAGTATCTCCTGACTTTGCCTAAAGCGGAACAAAATTGTGTTAAGGCAGAAAACCCAGGATACTCACCAGTAGTCCCAAGCATTGGATTCAATGTAAATCCACATTTTTTATTTCTGTAGACAAGCTTTCAGTGATGTTATATCAGGCATAACAGGTTTATCCTCAGCTGTTAACATATATTTCACTAGTTTCATTATTTAAGTTCAATATGAGATTGAATATGAATGTTTAACTTTCCTTATACAACTTTTTTCCATCATCAGATAGTGCTATTGAAGGTTTTCAATGAATTGCTCTCTTTTTCTGAGTGCAATTGAAGACTGGGAGTGTTGCAGCTGCAGTAGAATGGAAATGTATGGGGAAATGACTCACCTCCCAAGGGCTACACTTGGATTTTCAACCTGCAGGAAGAATGACATTAGATTTATAGCACTGTTAAATTTTGGGAGATGTTCAGCAAAAACACCACTTATTTTGTTGCCACTGCTGGTTTAGACATATTTCTTAATTATTCTGCAAGCTATGAAGTTAATCAAGAGACATCCACAGTAGCATTATGAAAACTCAAGTACCAATGGGTATCATGTGAACAGAATTATATTAATGTATATGTTGGTCAGTGGGTTTTTTTCATGAAGGAATGCCTTTGTGCTACATACCCTCCAAACCAGCCTCTGGAGGACTGGGAAATCCTTCAGGGCAGATTTGGGGATAGAGTAGAGGGTTGCCAAGAATAATGGGTGTGGTTTTGGATTCTAGTCATTGCATTCCAAAAATGAAATAAAGTAGAACTAAGTGAGACTCAGACTAGCATTGTCACAATTTCCATTGTTCTTACTGGAAACTCCCCAGGTCTATCCCACTGGATTCCATTAACGTAAGAACCTAAAATGAAACAAAACATAAAATTGTTTCTATGGCTCAGAATATGGTACTTCAGAGAATTGAGCTTTGAAATGTAACAAACTATGGATTAATTCTTATTTATGAGAATTCAAATAACAAGAATGGAGACTTTGTAATTCACAGCCAGTCAGGGCTGGAAATAGCAGGGGCAGAAGAACCAGTGGTCTATCTTCATAAAAGACAGATTAATATATTTGGCTTTATTGTGCTTTAGAAAATCTGCATGATATGATTTTTATGCTATCACATACTATCAGATTTTATAAAATGCTCAAAAACAGTTTTAATAACACCACTATGCATCTAAGAACCAGGAAAATTTAGTTCAGGGAATAAAGAAGAAAGTTGTTTGCAAACTTAATTTATACCCCAGCTTTTTCCTCCATTGAGCTCAAGGAAGTTCACAATCTAAATTAAAACACATTGTATGAGTTAAAACTTAGGACTTCATCACACTAGAGCATCTATCTGCTGTAAATCCGGTGCTGCCTCCAGAAGAAATTTGAGGGTTTGTAGTTTAGGGAAGGGCCTTTAAACTGCTTAATTAGAGATGTCCTGAGCCTCACTAAACTGCAAACCTTAGAATTCACCAGGAGGCAGCAATTGGGTTTAAAGTAGATAGATGCTCCAGTGTGATGAAGTCCAGTTTTAAAAAGTAAAGAAGCTATCATATTAAAGCATCAATTCTTAAAAACAATATCAAATCATTAAAACATTGAAATCTAAGTAATAACTTGCATGCCACATTTGGTCATAGTTATTCATATCTTGATATAACAAACTGTATTAAAATGTAGGTGTTGTAAACAGATAGTAAATGCAATACCTTGAGAAGATGTGTCATATACTGTTAGTATGTGAATATGAAACCTTCTTGCAGCAGCCTCAGTCTCCAGGCCAGCCATAAGGGCAGTAGGAAATGGAACACATTGTAATAGTCTAACCTTGAGCTTATTTATATGAGAACTACTGCAACCAAACTATCTCTAAGAATAGCTGAAGTTGACATACCAATTAAAGGCATTCTCTGCTTGAGAGGTCACACTGGGGCCCCTTTCACACAGCTGAATAAAATCCACATTATCTGCTTTGAATTGGAATATATGGCAGTATGGATAACCCAGTTCAAAGCAGATGCAGTATTGCAGAATTTTCTGCCTTGATATTCTGGGTTATATGGCTGTGTGGAAGGGCCCTGTGTGAATGGCAAAAATTAATCTAGGCGTGCCTATGGGCTGCACAACCCTCTCTAGAATACTTATCCTACCAATCTCCCAAATGTGAGAAGAAGGTCTCTGGGTGCATTCAGACAGCCACTTTAATCATCATCATCATCATCATCATCATCATCATCATCATATTTAATTACTTATTAATCGCCCTCCATCCGAGAATGCTCTAGGTGATTTACAGCTAAATTGTAAAAGATAAAATACATGCATACAGAAATTAAAAATTAACAAAGATCAAATGCTCTAGTAAAAAGCCAGGTCTTAAGTGCTAGAGTAAAAAGTCCTAAATCACGCATGGTTCTCATATAGGGTGGCATACGATAAGGTACAATGGACCCTGGCCGTAAAGAATTTGAAAGGTCAGAACTAACATCTTATGCAGGCCACGGTACTCAATTGGAAGCCAATGTAAATGTTGCAGCACTGGTGTTATATGGCATTTCATGGGCGTTCTTGTGAGTAACCTGGCTGTCGCATTCTGAACGTGGGAATAACCACAATAAAAAGGGGACTGTCCAGATGACGTCCTGAACAAACCCGAATTAATTCACCACAAACCAGAAAAACCCTGGTTTGTGGGTTTATTCCATGCTTTCTTGGAAAGCGCAGGATAAACTCACTATTTCCGGTGTCTGGACTGCAGTTCAGACAGTATTCCCATGGTCTTCTGGTCTAAATTACCCCATAAAACTATGAGAATACCAAGCCCCTCCCCCAAAGCCCCCCAAACCAGTGTAAAAAAACCAAAAGAACTTACCTGGACTCCATGATTCAACGATTCAACAATGTTCCTTCTCCTCTCCCCCTTTCTCCAGATGCATCATTTGTATGTGCCAGGACAGCTCTGGCAGCTCTCTCATGGAAGCTGGGCAAGTTCTTTTGTTTTTTGCACTGGGGCTTTTGCAAAGAGGGTTAGAGTGTCTGGGTGTTCTCCCAGAAAGTTTTGGGAGAACCTCTGGACACCCACCCCAGAAAGCATGCACTTTTGGGGTGTGTGTGTGGATAGGGTGGTGACGGGGGCATGAACATCTGGTGGACAAAGAAGGCCGAAGAAATCCAACACCTGGCAGATACCCATAATGCTCAGGGATTTTTCAAAGCCACAAAGGTCATCTACAGACCAAGAAACCATGGCATACAGCCTCTACGCTCATCAGATGGAACCAAACTCCTGAAGGACCAAAACTCAATTGCACTACGTTGGAAAGAACACTACCAAAGCCTCCTGAACCGCAGCTCCAATGTGGCTGAAGAGGTCCTCTCACAAATCCCACAACAACAAACCAGGGATGAGCTTGCAGCACTGCCCAGTTTGGAAGAAGTCAGCAATGCCATCAGCCAACAGAAGAATAACAAAGCCAGTGGACCAGATGGGATCCCTGCTGAAATCTTTAAAGAGGGAGGACCTGAGCTGACACACCAACTCCACCAGCTCATAGAAAAAGTGTGGGTGACCGAGAAAATCCCAGCAGACTTCAAGGATGCCACCATCATCACCCTCTTCAAAAAAGGGGAAAGAACAGACTGCGGAAACTATCGAGGTATCTCCCTCCTAACCTCTGCTGGGAAAATCCTCGCAAGAATCCTTGCAAACCGCCTTCTGCCCCTCTCAGAAGACACCCTCCCAGAATCCCAGAACGGCTTCCACCCCTCCAGAGGAACCGTGGACATGATCTTCACTGCACGACAGCTCCAAGAAAAATGCAGGGAACAAAACCAACCTCTGTACATGGCATTCATCGACCTTGCAAAGGCATTCAACACAGTGAATCGCAGCGCTCTCTGGAACATCCTCCACAAAATCGGGTGCCCAAGCAAATTTGTGAACATCCTGCGGCTCCTCCATGATGACATGATGGCAACAGTCTTGGACAGCAATGGCTCCCAAAGTGACCCATTTAAAGTGGAATCCGGTGTCAAACAGGGATGTGTTATTGCCCCAACTCTATTCTCCATCTTCATCGCTATGATACTTCACCTTGTTGATGGGAAGCTTCCCACCGGAGTGGAAATAATCTATCGGACAGATGGCAAGCTATTCAACTTCAGCAGACTGAAAGCCAAAACCAAGGTTACAACAACATCTGTTATAGAACTCCAGTATGCTGATGACAATGTCGTCTGTGCGCATTCAGAAGAAGATCTACAAGCCACTCTAAACACCTTCGCAGAAGCATACGAGAAGCTCGGCCTGTCATTGAACATTGAAAAAACCAAGGTGCTTTTCCAGCAGGCACCAGCCAACCCCTCTCCAATGCCAGTGATACAGCTTAATGGTGTAACATTAGAAAATGTTGATCATTTCCGCTACCTTGGCAGCCACCTCTTCACCAAAGTCAACATCGACGCCGAAATACAACACCGCCTGAGCTCTGCAAGTGCAGCATTTTCCAGAATGAAGCAGAGAGTGTTTGAGGACCGGGACATCCGTAGGGAGACCAAGGTGCTTGTCTATAAAGCTATTGTCCTCCCAACCCTGCTCTATGCCTGTGAGACGTGGACTGTCTACAGACGTCACATGCAGCTCCTGGAACGTTTCCATCAGCGCTGCCTCCGGAAAATCCTGCAAATCTCCTGGGAAGACAAGCGGACAAACATCAGTGTGCTGGAAGAAGCAAAGACCACCAGCATCGAAGCGATGGTCCTCCATCATCAACTCCGCTGGGCCGGCCACATTGTCCGGATGCCTGACCACCGTCTCCCAAAGCAGCTGCTCTACTCCGAACTTAAGAACGGAAAACGGAACGTTGGTGGACAGGAAAAGAGATTTAAAGATGGGCTCAAAGCCAACCTTAAAAACTCTGGCATAGACACTGAGAAATGGGAAGCCCTGGCCCTTGAGCGCTCCAGCTGGAGGACAGCTGTGACCAGCAGTGCTGCAGAATTTGAGGAGGCACGAGTGGAGGGTGAAAGAGTGAAACGTGCCAGGAGGAAGGCGCGTCAAGCCAACCCCGACCGGGACCGCCTTCCACCTGGAAACCAATGCCCTCACTGCGGAAGAAGATGCAGAGCAAGAATAGGGCTCCACAGCCACATACGGACCCACAAGGAAATCCATAATGGAAGACCATCTTACTCGTCCAACGAGGGATCGCCTAAGTAAGTAAAGTAAGTAAGTGGATAGGGTCCCAGGAACATTCTCGTTTTTTAAACGTGAATGTTCCTGGGATAATGGGCTGTCTGGATGTGCCCTCTGTCTAACTGGGATTTGCTCTCAATTTATTAGCCTTCATCCTTCTCCCATTTCATCCAGGCAGCCATTTGAATGAGAAGTGGAGCTGGTGTAATGAGCCTTAAACCTTTTCATAGGTAGTATCCATATTACACAATAATAGTAGTTTGACAACATGTTATCTGTCATGGCTCCATGCTATGGAATTCTGGGATTGGTTGTTTTGTGAGATATTTACACTTCTCTGTCAGATAGCCACAACAAACTACAAATTCCAGCATTCTATACAATGGAGCTATGGCAGTTAAAGTGATGTTGAACTGCAATAATTCTGCAGTGTGGATGATCTGACATTTTCCTGATGACTACTTCCAATAGCTTCATATGAGCATTGAACACAAGTGACAAGATAGTGCATGGAGGCATTGCCACAACATAGTTGCCTA
Source organism: Anolis sagrei (assembly GCF_037176765.1). Taxonomy (NCBI): domain Eukaryota; kingdom Metazoa; phylum Chordata; class Lepidosauria; order Squamata; family Anolidae; genus Anolis; species Anolis sagrei. Next base: position 63,149,034 of record NC_090022.1, on the reverse strand, counting down.
GGAGGCAAGGGAATGAGAAGAATTTCCCAGTACACTCTCTGGCATGCGTCCTGTAAACTTCACTGGTTACTAGTTTGTTTCCAGAACCACAACCTCATCTGATGAGGGGAATTTAGCATCCTAGGGTGCTTCCACCCTGTCTTGGGCATGGAGCTCCATGCTGGAAATCACATGACATCGTGTGACTTCTGGTGGAGGCCTTGCCCCCAATTGGATGCTTTCCCCAGAACATGGGAGCCTTCCTGTGTTGTGCTGGCTCTAATGGAATCAGCATGGGGCCTTACTGGGGGGAGGGGAGGAATGCTTTCCCTATGTGATGGGTAAAGTGTCACTGAGAGGGAGTGATAGAATAACCTCACTGCTCCCCCCCCTTTCCCCCCCAGTGAAACCAGGTGAAACAGAATGCTTTGTCTGGCCTTTCTGATGAGGCCCCAATTCAATATTCCGGATTTGACCTTTAAGATCCTGAAGTGACCTGGAACTAAGATATTTCAAGAGCCAAGATATTTTAAAGTGGATTTCTATAACTACATAGAATGTTTACGTCTGAGTCACAACATAATAAAACAGAAGGTTTTGAAAATTATAAATGGGGGAAACAGTGATCTAGCTTTAGGGCAATTGAAGTGCACCACTTTAATATAATGGCTTCATTGAGCTTTTATGAGGTGTGCAGATATATTGTGACATCTAGCTCAAGATTGGAGCCAGCCAGTGGTAGGTTTCTAGCTAGGTCACTACAAAGTATATTAATGGAAGAAATATGTTTGGTGGGTTCTTAAATGAAAGCTATCTAATCTGCTGTGACTAAAAGTAAGTAGACGAGGCCAAATTAACCTGATATGGGATATCTCTCTAGGTATTAATTGGCAGTGAGATAGATTGAGCCTGCTTGCCTGTACATGGCATTTGCAAAGTTTCTCTTCCCATAAGGAAACATAAAACTATGAAATCTGTTCAGTGGAATGCCTCCATGTTTGCCAATGATAAATACTTGTGCATTGACTAAAGGATTTTTGGGGTGTATGATTGTGTAAAAATTATAAAGCACCTGCTGTGCCTAAATTATAAATTACACTTGTTAAATAGAGAAAAGAATTGATTTTTGTTTCCTGAAAAACTCCAAGCAAATGCCTACATTCGTAATGTTAGGGATTAACTTACATTTTAAATGATGCAGGAGGTTAGAATCTGTTTGCAATCTGTAAGGAAGGGACTATAAAGTGTTAACAGACAGGTGTGACATTCTACAAACACTTAAAATGTCTCTGGCTTTAAAAACAGGTGGAAAGTGCAGTTAGGAAAATAGGCCAAATAGGTTCTCCAGCAAAGATCTATAAGTCCTTCAACATTTCATACATAAAAACTGGAATGTGCATTACCAGATAACATCAGGGTTATGTGACAAGACATGTCACAGAAGACAACATTGCTACTATAAGATGGCAGTATGTTCAGTGAAGAAAACTTTCTCCTCTGCACACACTGTGTCTGTGGATTCACATCCGGTTGAGCTGTTCAGAGTGGTGAGAGGCTTAACTCGGGTACCCTCTCCTCTGAACCCACAGCTCACTGTGATGCCTTTAATAACCATTTTGCAGTTTAAAATGTCTGACATAAGAGCTGACTGAGACACTATCACTGTGTCAACAATGAGGTGTCAATGAGGTGTCCAGCAACTCTTTGAATGAGATTACACTGGATTAGTTTCAATTGGTGAGTACTATTGATGTGGGCAAGTTGTTGGGACAAATAAGGAGGCCAACCTGTTTTCTTGATCCCTGACCCTCTTGGCTGGTTGTCCAGAGGGGACATGCAATTCGATCTCTCAGGGAGGGGAATTTTCCATCCTGTTTAAAAGAAGCAATAGTTCGACTGCTGAAAACACCCCCCCTCCCTGGATCCCTTGGACCTTAATAATTACAGACCAGTCTCTAACCTTCCTTTTTTTTTTTTTTTTGAGTAAAGTGATTGAGAAGGCTGTTACCTCCAACTTCAGGCAGTGTTGGATGACACACACTTCCTTGACCCATATCAAAACAGGTTCAGAGCAGGATACAGAGTCAAGTTTGTCATGGTCACCTTAGTGGATGATCTCTGTTTTAACACTGACAAAGGGTGTGTCCCCTGTTGGAGCATCTAGACCTCTCAATGGCTTTTGATAATATTGACCGTGGTATTCTTCTGGAATGCCTGGGATCGGGGGGGGGGGGGGATCAGTGGCTCTGTGATGCAGTAATTCTGGTAATACCTCTCAGGCAAATTACAGATGATGGTGCTTGGGGATAGCTGCTCCTCAAAAAAAGAAGTGTTATATGGCATCCCATAGGGCATTATTCTATCACCATTTTTTTAAAAAAAAATTACATGAAACTGCTGGGAGAGATCATCCATAGGCATGGGTCAGAGTGTTATCTTCATGCCTTCAAAAACAGCCTCAACTAAGGATAGTGTGTCTTCTCTGATTGAATGCCTGGAGGAGGCAATTGATGGATTTTTCTTGGATGAGAAAAAACAAACTGAAACTGAATCCAGACAAAACAAAGGTGCTTTCCACCAAGAGTCCTAATCTGAGGATGGAGGTATGCCAACCAGTTCTGGATGGGGTTACACTTCCCCTGAAAGTTTGTGGTTGCAGCTTGTGTATCCTCCTGAATCCCCAAGTGTCAGTCCAAGTAGATGTGGTGATCAGGAGTGCTTATTATTATCTTCAGCTGATACACCAGCTGTATCACGTCCTAGATTTGGAGGATCTGAAGATGGTAGTGCATGTGCTGATAAGCTCAAGGTTGGACTTTGGCAGTGCACTTTATATTAGGCTGCCTTTGTACCATGTTCAGAAACTTCAGTTGGTTCAAAATATGGCAGCCAGATTGATTACAGAAACAGTTAGGAGTGAACATATTACACACATACTAAAGTCACTTTACTGAGTGCCAATTAATTTCTGAGCAAAGTACAAAGTGTTGGTTTTGACCTTTAAAGCCCTACATTGTTTGGGAGCAGGTTACCTACAGAATCACCTTCTCCTGTACAGTCTACCCTAAATGCTTAGGTTCTGTATGGGGTGATTACTCCAACCAGTAATGCGACTGGCAACTATCACCCAGAGGACAGTTTCATTGGCCACCCCAAAACTTTAGAATGATCTGTCAGAAGAGCTCCAATAGCTAAATGAGATGTTGGAATTTAAAACCCATCTAAAGACCTATCTCTTCTGGCAGGCCTACCCAGCTAGTTTTAATCACAAAGGTTAAACTTGAATCTTGTGTTTAATGTGTGTTAATATGTATTTTGTAGAAATATGTTTTAATATATGTATTTTATAGAATGTTTTAAATGATTATGTGTAAGATAAGCAATCCACATTACAATCTCAGCATCAACTTTTACTGCTAGTAGGTATACAGATTTGCTTAATGGGAAATGGAAAGAACAGGGTGGGTATCAGAAATTCATTATGTCAGGGATGACTATGCAGTTTAGTCAGAGATCACCACCTGTAAACCACTGCCAAAAAGAGATAAAAACATGGGATGAGAAAATATAATTGCAGTTCAGCGAAATCACATTTCAGCAACACTTTTTTCGATCCAAAACTTCTGATGCCACTGGCTTCTCACTGTAATTTTTTAATCTCCAGGACTAGCAACAATATTCATCACATTTTTACATACTTTTCATATAAATTTATTTGCTATAGAAGCTGCTTGGAGATAGCTGTTATAGTGCAGCAATATACTTTATAAATGTCTGTGCAAATATGTGAGTCTCCCATGGAAGGATGATGGGTATCATCAACACTTTGACTAAATTCACTAAAAATGTGTTTCCCCTGAGTGTTTTAAAGTAGGGAATGCTAGAATTTTGCCACAATCAAGTGAACTAAGCTTAAGATGAACACACAGGCAGGTGAAGTTTCCCCAAAGAACAAAGATCTATGGTATTTGCACACATGGTGACTGGTGATTTCATTGAAAGTAGGCAGTGAATCCATCCCAGGTTTTAGTCCAAACTTTCAAGGAGCTATCCAAGGTTCTGGATCTATTTTACTGATTTCAATATCCATTCCCCTTGAGAGAATCTGCCATCCTCAGAGTCCAACCTGCCATGTAATAACACATATAAAAGCAGCCTTGACAGAGGACCACCCAGTCTCTTTTTAGAAACCTTCAGTAAAAGAGATTCCACCACACTCTCAACTCTTTTCAACTCTTCCTGTGTTTTAGATTTATATTGATAATTCTCTAATAGCAACACACACACACACATATATATGTTAAATGTTTTTTCTAAGGTTCTATAAATTGGGAATACTTTTCATATTAAATACATTTCATTTCAAATTAATTTTCTACAGACCACAGGACTTTCCCCCAGAAGCTCATTTTAGATAACTATGCAAACAATTGCTATGTAATGTTAGCTGTCTAAATAACGTCTCCTGTGTTCCAAAACATGGCCTGTTTTACTTAATAATATTTTATTCAGCAGCCGACCCAAGAGAAAAAGCTGTTCAACAAATTCATGAGTGCTAACACAAATTAAACATCAGACAAAATAAAAAGGATACTTCTCCCTCTATAAACTGGCTATTCAACTTTTAAAACAAAAGAATTTTGATCAATTCTGAAAACATTTAGAAACTGCACAACATGAAATTGTGCCAGTCTTCTGAGTGATAATAGGAAGCTCAGATCATTTGTGTCAGGAAGGGTGGGCAAAATACAGCCTATGATTTGTTGGCAACATACAAAACTATTTTTCAGACCAAACAAGGCCAAAATAAATAGCATAGATAGATAAGCAGATAGACTGACAGAAGTAAAGGCTTCCATGAGCAGAAGTATTGTGTGTGGGGGTGTGCATGCACACCACATGCATTAAATAAGCCCACCATTAAAAATATGCCCAACCAGTAAAACAAATCTATGTTTTTTAGAGCCCAGTTAAAAGATATATTAAATCTGCTTTCAGTTTATCTGCACACATCCAGTCTCACACTGCATCCAGGTAGTTTAAAAGTTTTACAGCAGCCTTGACATTAATTGAGAAAACATGTAAAACTGAATAGTTTTGGTTTTGATGCTACAAAAAATCCATAGTAATTTCTTCTAAGACAAGGCTTGCCCATTGTCATCTACAATTATCACAACTTCATAAATAATAGAATTTCAGTTTTTAAAAAATCTTCTTAAACTGGGGGTCCTGTCCCCAATGGGGTCACCTTAGCTCAATGTTAGGTTCATAAAACATTTGGCAATAGTAAAAGGTTTCTGAATGCTACCCATTTACATAAATCTGTTAGCAACATTGTGCTGAGTCTACAGTGGACTCTGCAGAAAATGCTTCAACTGTACTCCACAAAAAAGAAAACTAGTTTGATTAACAAGCCTTGCAAATATTAATTTATTATTAGCAAATGGTTGATTTTATACCTGTTTTATATATCCATATACTTGGGGTCATGTAAAAAAATTCCAGGCAGAAAGGGGTTAAGAGTAGAAAAAGCCCTTATCTGGCGTACCTTGTCTGCCCACCTCTTTATTAAAATGGATAAAATATGCCCCCATTTTAGATACAATGTGAAAGGAAACCCCATTTTGAATAGTGCTGTTTAATCAGACTAGTCATGCAGAGGAATTGGTGCATTGTGAAGCCTGAATAATAGTATGCCCTTCAGTCTTGACCCTATTGTTTAATCAGGGGGCAATTTTAATTTGCAATTAAGTTTCCTGTTGAGTGATCTACTGATAGAATTGATGAAAGTTTTCAGTCTCACTGTTTATATCAGCTATTATGTTCTATACCCCTAACAATGAGTAATTATTGTGCTTTATCTGTTTTTGGTACAGTCAGGAACTTCCAGATAATCATCATTTGCCACTGTAATTTCTGGTGATATTATAAATAGGAAATGCAGAAAAGTAATCTGTCGGCAGGATCTTGTTTTGTAAGTAAAATACACTCAAATATCAATTATCCCTGAATGAAGAAGAGAAGGAGGAGGAGTAAGAACAGGAGGAGGAGGGAGTCTTGATGATGCAGAAAGAGAATACCATCATATCAAAGATACAGAGAAAAAAAACCTGGACAGAGTTTGCTGTTATGTGCTCAGTGCAACGAGCTCCTGGCTCTCAGACTATCGGCTATCTGATCTGGAGGCAGAAAGTATCAGAAGTGTCAAGGGACAATTCCACTACTGATATGGAAAAGGAAGGTCTTGGGGGAAAGTTTTGAAATGGTCTTCAGAAAACATCCATTCTATGTGAAATGAAGAGTTATCCTCTCATGTCATCATCTTGCCTTAAGGGGAATACAGGGCTCATGGTAGTCGGGGGCGTTTGACCATTGGAAACATGTATACAGCCGGGTTTAGGGTGTAGGCTGGCTGTGAAATAGCTTTCTTGATGCCAGTGTTGCAGATTTCAGAGCAACGTTTAGATAGCTGAATACCTAGTGCCAAGGTGAAGTCAGTTGCAGTGTAAATTGGTGTAAATGAAATCAGGAAATATAGAAATATGAACCTTTCAGTGCCGAGACTCATTTTCATCTGTGCTACAGTGTTTCCTGACAGAATATTAAAAATTCTGCCAATCACCTCAATCCTGAACAATTTCAATTTGCATATTGATAGAACTATCATTATTGTTCAAATTAATTCATGTTGAACATCAATCAGTGTCATACAAATGGCTTCCTGCTGATGTTACATAAATTAATATTCTTTCCTTATCTTTCCATTTTCCCATGTGCCCTCAAATCTTCTCCACTGGTATCCCCAATCTTTTAGGGTAGAATTGGGGGAGGGGGTATTTAAGCATCTGCATAAGGAAGGGGTTGTTCATTCCACCAGTGATTTACATTCTTTTGGTGGGCTGACACCATAGAATACAGTTAACATGTGCTCCTAAGATTTATTAATAACATAGAAATAAGATTTTCCAGTTCCAACACTTAGCATTCTGGAGCATTTTAGTGTGAAATTCTATGCAACTGTGCAGTTATGAGAAAGTAAAGATTAATTCAGCTGTAGAACACAGCAAGCAAGAGCAAGATACTTTCTGCTTGTTTCCCATTAAATGGGCCATAGGCCACTAACTGATGGTTAAATAAGATGGGAATTCTTCACACATTTAGCTGGAACTAAATTCTGTTGGGACTTACTTTACATTTAAATACACTGCTTCGAGTTGCCAGTATCTTTCTTTTAATAAGCCTTAGACGTATGATGGTGTTATAGAGTGAATAAAAATGTAAAAACAGGAGAAGGTTTATTCACAATCCTTTGCCTCCTTTGACTGTTTTTGCAGGTGTGGGAAGCCAAGAGTGAGTAATGAATTATTTTTATGGGAATGCTGGCACTTGATAAGTCAGCAATTCTATGGGGAGAAGCCCATAGCAACCACACCATCCTGTTAAAGTATGAACCTCAGCCAAAGAATTCATTGTCCCAGTAGCCACAGCACTTCTCTGTGAATTCATTTGTAGTGCTTTCATTTGTAGCCTCTAAGAGTCAAACACATTGTAATGGAGATATTATTTACATGCCTGCTCCATTCATATATAAAATAGGTGGTCATGACCCTGTGCCATGAGCATGTAGCATAAAAGTTCCACAGGCAAAACTAGGCCACATCCCCTGTCTCTTCTCTTTGTAAACCTCACTTTTCCATAATGCCAATCCCTGGAATGTCCATATGAAATCCAATAGAGAGTGGTGGACATCTAAGAAGTATCTGGGTCTGTCCCTATGAGGTTCTCTGGAGGACTTAGAGCATGATTTGGGTATAGGGATATAGGCATTCCCCTGTATTTCGGATCTCAGACATCTCCATGCCAATCCTTGACATGTTCATATAAAATCCAGTAAAGAGTGGTGGACATTTAAGAAGTATCTGGGTCTGTCCCTATGAGGTTCTCTGGAAGACTTAGAGGATGATTTGGGTATAAAGATATAGGCATTCCTCTGTATTTCTGATCTCAGACATCTCCAACTATCTGACTATATTAGAGGCAGGCAGTATGCAAAAGTTGGGTTTACAAGATTTTTCTGTTCATTCTGTGCAGAAGGTAGAAAATCCTATCTTCACAATGACATAAAAAGAGTTTTGCAGATGTTAGCTGGACCTACTATACATTAAAAAGATAACAGCTTGGGACCAATTCATATTATACAGTTATAGTGCTATGATTCTACTTTAATTGCTGTGACTATATTCTATGTAATTCTGGGGTTTGTATTTTGGAATATTCTGATGAAAAATCCTATGTGCCCCTCCCTCAATGCCAATTGTAGATTTCAATTGATTGAAGCATGGTTGTTAAAATGGAATCATGGTGCTCTAATTCTGTCGTGTGCATGGGCCATTGGTATTTGGAATTTTGGAGTCCAGTGCCACCTGTATGCAGATGACACCCAGCTCTACTATTCCTTTCTACCTAAAGCCAAGGAAGGTGTCCTTACCATAAACTGGTGTCTATCATAGAAAATGAATTGGATGAGAGCAAACAAATTGAAACTTGTGTTGTCAAAGGCATTCATTGACAGAATCACTGGGTTGCTGTAAGTTTTCCCGGCTGTATGGCTATGTTCCAGAAGCATTCTCTCCTGACATTTCACCTGCATCTATGATGGGCATCCTCAGAGGTTGTGAGGTATGTTGGAAACTTGGCAAATGGGGTTTATATATCTGTGGAATATCCAGGGTGGGAGAAAGTAACTCTCGTCTGCTTGAGGCAAGTGTGAATGTTGCAATTGACCACCTTGATTAGCACTTAATGGCCATGTAGCTTCAGAGCTTGGCTGGTTTCTGCCTGTGGGATCCTTTGTTGGGAGGTGTTAGCTGGCCCATTTTTATCAGTTTTATACTAATTTATGCAATGCTTTTGATATGAAATAAATAAAAGCTGGCCCTGATTGATTCTTGTCTGGAATTCCCCCGTTTTTTGAGTGTTGTTCAGCAGAGATTTGCCATTGCTTCCCCCTGAGGCCGAATGAATGTGACATTGCCTAATGCCCCTGTTTATGCTATCCAACTATGTGTTAGTGATTTCCACTTCCATAGATGTAAATGGGAAGGACACACATCTGCCACTATCATATCAAGTTTCATTCTTAACTAACTGTAGCTCCCTCATCATTTGGAATTAATTTTAAAATGGTCTTTTTTTCCCTTCTTCCAATGAATTTTAATAATTTCCATAAGTATGCTATTAGTGTATACTGAGCTGAAAGGAACCTAATTATTGAAAAAGGTTGCTGTGACATAATCTATTGTTAGCATATTAAAGCTACTCAGTCATGTTTAATAATGGAATTAGTCCGTAGGCAATTTGGTAAAGAAAAATGAACATTAAAAGAGATTGTTTTTCTTACTTTCCCCCTAGCTTACAGAACAATATTCTCCATGGTATATTATTTGATGGCTGCAAACATGCTATATCACATAGCCTGCATGGGTTTCTATCTTGAGGTTTTTCCTTCCACTTATGGAATTAAGGTAAAGTTCTTTTTTAACACAAAGATAGCAAGTTGAGACTGGAGCCATGAGAAAAGGCGGGTAAGAAATAAAATACGAATATTAATAATTATGTGTTGTCGAAGGTTTTCATGGCCAAAATCACTGGCTTGCTGTGAGTTTTCTGGGCTGTATGGCCATGTTCCAGAAGCATTCTTTTCTGACATTTCACCCACATCTACGGCAGGCATCCTCAGAGGTTGTGAGGTCTTTTAGAAACCAGGCAAGTGAGGTTTATATATATGTGGAATATCCAGGGTGGGAGAAAGTATTCTTGTCTGCTTGAGGCAAGTGTGAGTGTTGCAACTGGCCACCTTGATTAGCATTTAATGGCCTTGCAGCTTCAACGTCTGGCTGGTTCCCGCCTGGGGGAATCCTTTGTTGGGAGGTGTTAGCTGATCCTGAATTATTCTTGTCTGGAATTCTTCTGCTTTTTCAGTGTTGCTCTTTATTTACTGTCCAGATTTTAGAATTTTTTAAAAGCTGGTAGCCAGATTTTGTTCATTTTCATGGTTTTCTCCTTTTTGTTGAAATTGTCCACATGCTTGTGGATTTCAATGGCTTCTCTGTGTAGTCTGACACGGTGGTTGTTAGAATGGACCAGCATTTCTGTGTTCTCAAATAATATGCTGTGTCCAGCTTGGTTTGCTATAGCAGATTACTTCTCTGGTTGAAGTAGTCTGCAGTGCCTTTCATGTTTCTTGATTCGTGTTTGGGCAATGCTGAGTTTGGTGGTCCCTATATAGACTTGTCCGGAGCTGCATGGTATACGGTAGACTCCTGCAGAGGTGAGAGGATCTCTCTTGTCCTTTGCTGAACGTAGCATTTGTTGGATTTTCTTATCATTTGTTATTGTAATAATTATTATTAGTATTTTTTTCCTTGCTGAAAGTGAGTGGAAAACAAAGATGACAAGCATGCAGTCAATAGTTGTTATAATATGGCAGGCTTCTCTCAAAATAATTAATTGGTAGTTTATAAGCTTTGATAATATCAAACCTTATGTTAGGGTGGCATGTGAAGTCATCCAAACCTTTGCACAAGGCCCCAATGGTCTTGGCGAACAGTTGTGTAGTGGCATGTAAGCTTGATTTGCATACGTAGTCTACACCCCTATAACAACTCTGTGTGTTTTAGCATCCCAATCAGTGACATTTAGGACCTTACAAACTGTGAGAGGAAAATCCAAGTCCTTGACCTTTATAGAAGAAAAGTTATTGTAAATTGCAACCAGACTTGATGTGGCACAAGGGACCTTTAAACAACAGCAACAAAGCAAGACAATTCAGCTTAGGAACTGCTTTCAGCTGCCTGGATTGTCCCTATCTTGGGGGGGGGGGGGTGGGGGTCCTGAATCCTGCTTCAAGATTTGTGTTTTCCCCTGAGTCAGGTTAACCTGGGTTTTAGTAGCTTTGCCCTGGATTAACCTGGACCAACTGTGCGTGGTGCATGGCCACTGCTTGGCTGATTGAATCACACACCAGACTCAATGGTCAGCATAGATATACTCTAGAGCATAAAGCAGGGGTCCTCAAACTAAGGCCCAAGGGCCGGATACGGCCCTCCAAGGTCAATTACCCGGCTCCCGCTCAGGGTCGACCTAAGTCTGAAATAACTTGAAAGCACGCAACAACAACAACAACAATCCTATCTCATCAGCCATAAGCAGGCCCACACTTCCCATTGAACTACTAAAAAGCTTATATTTGTTAAAATTGTTCTTCATTTTAATTATTGTATTGTTTTTAAGTATTTTTGCACTAAAAATAAGATATGTGCAGTGTGCATAGGAATTCATTCATGTTTTTTCAAATTATAATCCGGCCCTCCAACACTTTGAGGGACTGTGACCCGGCCCTCTGTTTAAAAAGTTTGAGGACCCCTGGCATAAAGCAATGGATTCAAACTACAGAGATTCCACCTGGACTTTAGGAAGAACCTTCTGTCAGTAAGAGCTGTCAGCGGAATATACTGCCTCAGTCCCCTTCTACACTCCCATATAATCCAGATTATCAAATCAGATAATCCACATTATCTGCTGTGAAGTGGATTATATGAGTTTACACTGCTATATAATCCAATTCAAAGCAATTAATCTGGATTTTACATGGATGTATAGAAAGGGCCTCGGAGGATGATGAAGTCTCATTTTTTTTAAAAAAAAACAGAACTCAATGGCCGTCTGTTGGAAGTGTTTTCATTGTGTGACCCTGCATGGTGGGAGGGGGGGGGGGCATTGGACTGGATGGCCTTGTGATCTCTTCTAATTCCATGATTCTGTGCATGTCTCTGGCTATGTTCTGACAGTCAGTGCACTGCAATTGTCATATCCTGGGTCCTCCTAAGGACTCTATATCATGGTTTATTAGTTGTTAACAGCTGTCAGCCCTTCCTCTGACTATAATAATAATAATAATAACAATAACAATAATAATAAATTATTTGACCAGTCATATGACCATTTCAAAATAGAACACGAGGTAAAAAACAAGGCAAAAAGGAGGACAGTAGCTGACCTTTTATTTACAGTGAGAGTCTTCTTTTCCTAGTTCTTCTTTCAGGAAATCTGCTCTTTTCTTGATAGTTTTCAGAATAAAAAAGGCTTATTCTGATTATGATGGAACTTTCCTGTCCTTGCAAGAGGGATGTCAGAAGATCATTTCTGTTGGGGGACCTGCAGTTGGATAATACTGGATGTAAATATCTGTCTCACAATTCAGTCAATTAAGAAATGTTCAATATCTTCCACAGTTTGTTCTCCCCATACGCAGAATCTGTCACTTCTTGGGATGTTACAGTAGCACCCGGTTTGCGTCATAATACCGAGTTGTTCAAACCTAGCCCTAGTATATATTCTTCTTAAGGGTAGAGGAAGTGGAATAGTTAGATAGTTTTCTAAATGATTATTCCTTTTGTGGAAAGCTAAAAACTTTGTGGTAGAAGACTTACCTATGCTCTCTAGGTCCAGCTGAGCATAGACATGCTGAGTGTGCCGCATGAGCACTTGCCGTGCCCCAGAACCCAGAGCACCCAGAAATTGCAAAGGCAGGCCGATTCCAGCCAACTCATTATTCAGAGCCACCAGCCACTATGACTTCTGGTCACGCTGGACTTGATCCTTTAGACATAGACGAGGAAGTCTACTAGGATCCATACAGTTTACTTTTGACCAGTAATTAAACTGTCTCATTAAGATTTGAGCTGTTACTGGGGGCATTCCTAGCTCCGCTCTTACTGCTGCCATCAGTGTTGTTTTGGAAAGGCCCAGGAGGGTGTGAAACTGCTGAGCTTGGAAGGCTTTGATCTTGGCCAAATTGATGTGCCTCCAAATTTCAGCCCCAAATATAAGTGTTGGCATTATTTTTGTCTTAAAGACTTCCAGGGCAGGTCTGATTTTGCCTGAGTACCTAGGATGGTACAGCTTATAAATGGAACCTACTGCTTTAGTTGCTCTTTGTATACTATGAGTAGTGTGGTTAGCCCAAGCATCAGATGAAGAGAACATAATGCCTAGATATTTGTAGCAATTAATTTGTTCCAAATGTACACCATTCAGGGACGACGTGTACCATTTTCTGTTTTTTTCCAAAGACTATAATTTTAGATTTATCCTTGTTCATAATTAGTGAATTTAGCTCACAGTACAAACTGAATTTTGCCAGGGATCTTCTCAGTCCCACTGGAGATGTTGCCATAATCACCATATCATCAGCATAAAGCAAGATGTTAATAGTTCTGGACAAAACTTTAGGGCCATGTAGACTGTCAGAAGATAATGTGTTTATGATGTCATTTATATAGAAGTTAAAGAGAAAAGGGGCTAAAATGCACCCTTGTCTCACCTAAACTGATATTTTGATTTCATTGCTCAGGGCTCCACTTGGGTGAGACACTGGGTCCAAGTCTGACTTTCAATACGGTGACAGAGTACAACATAATGATTAAAGTAAATAATCTTCTGTCAATGTTTGTGGCAGCCAACTTTTCCCATAGTTCGTTATGGCAGATTGTGTCAAATGCTGAAGACAAGTCTATAAATGCTGAATACAGACTCATCTCCCTTGAATTATACTTTTGAATTATGTGCTGCAGGACAAAACAATTATCTATGGTTGAATGTCCCTGTCAGAAGCCTGATTGTTCTTCACAGAAAATATTGTTTTCATTGAACCATTGCTCAATTTTGATCAAAAGATATTTTGCATAGATTTTTTTGCTGTGATATCAATCAGGCTTATAGACCAATAGTTCTTTTGATTTGTTTTTTCTCCATTCTTATGAATAGGGACGATAATACTCATCTGCCAGCCTCTAGGTATGCTGCATGAATTGTTAATGTGAGAGAAGAGCCCTGCTACTATATTGAAGCTGGGATAGGAACATAGAATTAAAGTGAGTCTGGAGATTGAGACTTTCTTCCCTAGTGAGAATGTCTTCAAAAGTGGCAGTTTTCAGCTACTCACTGCCCTCTCCCAATAGCCATTACAATGGGATTGGGGTGGGGAGTTTGAGAGATGAAAACTTTCTCTCCCCTTGCAGAGCATCTTCAAAAACTTAATAGTTTTTGAAGAAGTTCCTACCTCAGGAGAAAATTGATTGTTTATTCTTGCTGGAAGGGTTCCCTGGGAGTGGATGGGGGAGGAGTCTTTCAGACAAGAAAGTTGAAGCATGTCTGGCTTCAAAACGAATTACAATATCCCTTTTCTCCTCTCCCAAAAAGAAGGCTGTGAGAAAGAAGGGGATGAGTTGAGGGACAATAAAGGGAGGAGATCACTCTCCCAGCCATTTTCCTCTTAGGTAGGGTGATACAGAGTCATGTACATTTAAATAGTTTGTTGTGGAGAAAAAGAGATGTCTCGGGCAGCAATCTGAATTCAGGAGGAAAATGGGGAGAGACAAAAAGTATGCATTATCACAGTCCTTGGGACAATAATTCCTACCAACGACACAGAAGAATGCTGTGTTGTTATCAAGAAATAATGATTACAGACAGTAATTTTAAAAAGTCAAGGAAACTGCAGTCTTCTTGTGATGAGGAAAATGTAGGACTGAGGACAAAAAAGGAAATGGTCCAAAAACAGTAAAGGCATTTTTTCCGGAGACATTTCACCAGTCCATAAGAGCTCTTAATTTGTTAGCGACACATTGAAATACTGCAGAATAAGGCTTGTTGCTTTCAAAATAGATGGGCAGAATACTTTTTTCTCATATCATGATTTCTAAAGTTCCAGAGACATGCCTTATCACTCCCATAAAAGCTTAGAACTAGGGAATTATGGCTGATCTTATAGTGATTTCAGCTAGGACCGTGAATAGAGAGGTCCGTGCCCGATGAGCATTTGATAAAATAGATTAGCCCAGATTGAGAACATGTACTGTGGTTGAAGGCAAATCTACAGTGGTTTATTACAATTTAACCAAATAGGATGCAAGTACAAGCAAGACACTTCAAAAGGTACAAGTATAAATTCACACAAAAATACATGATAATAGTGACACCTATTCCTGCTCCTTTCTCTGATTGGCTGAAAAGGGAGGCAGGCTAGGATTCACAGCCGGATTGGCCAGGGTTCCCTTGATGTCACAGCCTGCAGGATGGGAAGAAAGACAGCTGGTGGTTGGACTGTTTAAAGAGCCAATCCATTGCAGTGATGCCTTGGGAGGGCACAATCCAGGAAGAAATGGTAATATGGATATACTGATGAGTCCCTTAAATAACTCAAGTGTTCAGTTCTGTGTGAAACAAAGGGTGCAGGACCCATAAGACAATGGTGATTATTCCAGTCAATCAAGGTCTTGGCTGCCTATATAGAGAGTTAATGAATTCATATTTCCTGAGTCTCCTCTTTCATGTGAGTGGCAGACTCTCAGTTTGTTTGGATGAACAAACATCCTGAGCTTATCCTGGTGACTGTTGAGGCCTATGAAACCTCTGAGGATGAGGAAGTGGATTTTCTGGTTTTTCTGTGAGGGGGGGGGGAGTGAAAGTGTTTTTCAAAATATAGCCTACAGACCTGATATTATGCTCATTGGTGGTTTCCATACAAGTTCACTCTGCTTACCTTCAAGGATCAGGCAGGATCTGGTGCTTTTAGATTATTCACTAAAATAAATAAATGAATGTGGTGGGAAGAAGTCCCTCCCCTACATGGACACATATAAGTCTTTTTCTGTTTTATAGGTGATTATGTAGCCAGACTTTCTGTTCTTTTATATGTCTTAGATTTTAAAGCCCTTTCCAAAGTCCTTTAAAGAATTTTTCTCCCAGGATTCTCATTGGCATTTCCCAGTCCTTGGCACATAGTAGGTAGACGAATTTAGCAGCAGTGACCTGGTTTGTGCTGCCTTTCAATTTTTAATTGCCAAAACATACTATATTAGAATATAATGGCCCCTCATTTAAGAGGCTAGTTAAAATCAAAGTTAAGTGGTGGTCCAAGTGGTGGGAGCATTGCTAAAATACTGGAAATGACTGAGTGAAGCTGAAATTTGCTCAATTATTTAAAGAAACTTTCTCAAAAATGGGACCTGCACATGTGATGAATGAAAACCAGAACATGGAAAAGTTACATTTCCAAGCTTTAAGGATTTAATTGCAAGAGGTAGGCAAACCAGCATTGAAGTTCCATGACATCATACATATTCTCCTGCCGATCTGCCTCCTTCCTTCTTTGAATCTGTTCCTCACTATTGATAGGAAAAACCTGATAATAACTCACAATCCTGCAATTTTTGTGTCATGGTGTGATAGTCTGTTCTCTATGATGTCAGGGAATTGCATTCTTCTTTTCTCCTCACTCTGCCTCTCTATTTCCAATCTGCCTTTTCCCCCTATTTATTTTATATTTTACAGTTACATTTTCTTGGGTTTTTTTTTTTTGTGAGATTCAGCTGTCTGACTTTCACTTCTTATTGTGGGATCCTTTTACATTACACAACAACAATGCTGTTATTCTTCTACAACTGTTTTGACAACATCCTATGGGATACTGACATTTCAGAAAGATTCACACATCTACAGATTTTGGGGATTTTTAAAAGTTTGTTGTTCATTTGTTCAGTTGTCTCCGACTTTGTGACCTCATGGACCAGCCCACGCCAGAGCTCCCTGTCGGCCGTCACCACCCCCAGCTCCTTCAAGGTCAGTCCAGTCACTTCAAGGATGCCATCTATCCATCTTGCCCTTGGTCAGCCCCTCTTCCTTTTACCTTCCACTTTCCCCAGCATAATTGTCTTCTCTAGGCTTTGCTGTCTCCTCATGATGTGGCCAAAGTACTTCAACTTTGTCTCTAGTATCCTTCCCTCCAATGAGCAGTCGGGCTTTATTTCCTGGAGGATGGACTGCTTGGATCTTCTCGCAGTCCAAGGCACTCTCAGAACTTTCCTCCAACACCACAGCTCAAAAGCATCTATCTTCCTTCGCTCAGCCTTCCCTAAGGTCCAGCTCTCACATCCGTAGGTTACTACAGGGAATACCATGGCTTTGCCTAGGTGGATCTTTGTTGCCAGTGTGATGTCTTTACTATTTTATTGAGATTGGACATTGCTCTCCTCCCAAGAAGTAAGCGTCTTCTGATTTCCTGGCCACAGTCTGTATCTGCAGTAATCTTTGCACCTAGAAATACAAAGTCTGTCATGGTCTCCACGTTTTCTCCCTCTATTTCCCAGTTGTCAATCATTCTTGTTGCCATAATCTTGGTTTTTTGACGTTTAGCTGCAACCCAGCTTTTGCGCTTTCTTCTTTCACCTTGATTAGAAGGCTCCTCAGCTCCTCCTCGCTTTCGGCCATTAGAGTGGTGTCATCTGCATATCTGAGGTTGTTAATGTTTCTTCCAGCAATTTTCACCCCAGCTTTGCATTCATCAAGCCCCGCACATCACATGATGTGTTCTGCATACAAGTTAAAAAGATTGGGTGAGAGTATGCAGCCTTGCCGTATGCCTTTCCCAATCTTGAACCAGTCTGTTGTTCCGTGGTAAGTTCTTACTGTTGCTACTTGGTCCTTGTACAGATTCCTCAGGAGAGAGACAAGGTGGCTTCGTATGCCCATCCCACCAAGTTTAGACAGAAACAATTTATCCTCAAAAAAGCGACAACAGCAATTCCCTTGAATGCCTGTCTTTATGACACACAACCACATAACTTCGACTTAGGACAGATTTATACTATTACTTACTTACTTTAGTCCTCTTTGCAGATTGAATTATTTATTTATTTATTTATTTATTAGTCTGCCTCTAAATGACTGGCTGCTGCAACCCTCATTGGACTTTCTGATGCTAAGCACTCCATTCTGGGAAATGTAGTTTAGGGCAGGGCCTTTTGCATTCTCTGCCACAAGGGACCTTGCCTTTCCAGACTACATTTCTAAGATGCTATATTCTCAGTCTCTTGTCCAAGTTTGCTGGTCCCATCCCTAGTGCTTCCTTATGGTGATCAGGACAAAGTAAAACAGGATTGGTTTTTCAAACATTTTATGTTCTCTTGGCTTTACCAAAGTTGCTTCATGCTTATACTGAAAATTAAACTGACCTTGGGAGGCATCCAAATGTTACAGAATCATATTGAAAATTATTGCTGAGTGTTTCAATGCTTAAATTCCCCCTTTCTGCATGTTTCTAATATTGATTTGTATGCACACATTTAACGATGCTTTTTGATTTATTTGCACATGCCTAGAGATTGTCTTCATCTTACTTGGATCAGGGGCCTATAAAGCTCATGACTGATGATGGTATAGATTCAACTTGCACAACACATTGAAATGTAGGGAAATATTTTTATTCAGTTAAATGCGGTCATTAGAAACACAATATGTCTTGCAAAAGAGTGCTAAGCTTTAAAGGCTAGCTGAAGTAGAAAATTCTTCAAGGAAAAGATGTATTCATATCTTGGATTAATTGTTTCGACTTTCCTGTGTTTATCAGAAACAACAGAAAAAAATAGAAAATCTCTTTAGTTTCTCATTCACCAACCAGATCCGGGAGGATTTGTTATCTTGGCAATTGCTCCCACTGTGAAAAAAAGTGAACATATACTTCCCCTACATTATTAAAATCAGGATGTACTAATTTTTGTAGTAGTTTTTCTTCTGCTCTTAAGAGGATGGTTTATTGCTCTTTGTGCTGAACTGAAAGCCACAACTGCATTCAATAATTTCCCATGTACTTCTTTCCTTACCAAATTATAGATTAAAATATTCCTCAATTAGATATGCTTGAATACTAATGGCAAATAAGACATCCAATGAATATTTTCTTCATTTATGCTGAATCATTTAATTGAACAAATGTCTCTATTATTAAATCAGTTTCTAGATCACACATAAATGATTCACTAATTCTTAATCTGTCGTTGAACAGTGTGTTGTTGAATAATTTATATTACATGCAGCCCAGTGATTCAGAATGAGTCTTTAAAAGAAGCAAGATGCAAAGTAGAGAAAAACAAATCAGATTTAATGTTTCCTTTCTTTTATTCTGAGAACTTCTACAAGATTGTAATTGATCAAGTGCAGACTTACATTTATCAAACCACGCGAGAATTTCTCTGTTAGGCATATGTGGAATTTGCAGTCCAAAGCAACTACAGTGCTGTTAATATCAGTAGACTTAAGATATTTTTTATAGATGATTACAAAGAAATGACTTGAAGTCACACAACAAGAATGGTATTGTGAACATTTGCCTTTGCTTGGCAAACTGCAAAACTAATCCTTTTGTATTCTTGCTTGGAGAATCTAGATGAGCTTCAATGAAGAGAGTCTATCTTCTTAATTGTAACATAAAAAATAGGCAGAAATCCTCGAATAGTCAGTGGACAGATTAATTTGAATATAGTTCCAATCAGGAAATAATTGCTCTTACAAAAGTATCAGCTGAGCATTATGCTATCTTACCACACCATCTCCAGCTTGATGATTACAGAATTGTTAGACAATCCATCACTTCCAATGCTTGTGTTCATTGGAACTGATTACAGGTGTAGTTCCACACATTTGAAGGCTACCAGGTAAGACCATCAACATCATCATAAACGCCATCATAATCTATATCCTTCCCCCACATCTGGAACTCAACACCCTTCATGATGTGAAGCTTCTGAATTACCCACAAGGGTAGTCTTAAATGAAGCCCATTCCTTGCAGTTACAGAGGTTAGTGATAGTGTTATGCTAATGTTCACCAACAAATAACATTAATTGGTTTATATTTTAAAAATGCAACATTTATGCAATCAATCAGTCAATCATTTGTTACTTTTCCTATCAAAATGTAAAAATCCTTAAATGTTGGCCAAGAGCTATTTGGCCATCAGGCAATATAGTTATGACAGTGTACTACTACAAGCCTCCAAGCCTATCTTGTAAGCCACTGTCTGTTGATGTACACCCTGATATCCATCTTCAGGATCTCAAAATTTCTCTGTTTACATAGCTTAAAAGGTGGTGGGGGGGGTCAGTTTTGGAATGGTGATGGTTTAACAAGCATAAAAAGGGATTTATGTAATTATGACATTTCAAGTAATTGCTGAACAGGATGCTAGCTGCTTTTTTAAAACAACAACAACAACAACTAGAGATTGGAAATAATGTGCTAAGCAGTGAGAACTGTTAATTTTTTTACTTTATAAAAACCTACCAAAATTGTTAAAATAACACATTTTAAAATATCACTGCATTTGTTTTAAAAACAACATTGCCTGTATTCTTGAGGCTCTGAGTCTATATAAGTGAAATATTTGGGGAAGTACATATTAATTATCATGTCTTGAGAATTGTTTTCTCTCCACAGTGATTTTGTTATCATACCAGCATGAACTGGAAAAGACACCATGCACAGTCCTGAGTCTGAAATAAAGGAGCTTATGAGTAGATACTGAAATGCTGATAGCTACTGTTCTCTGTAAATTAAAAAGCTGTGGCTTGAATGAATATTTCATTGTGCTCTGTCACCACATGTGCGATAATACAGACTTTGAGGATATTGGACCTAATTGCTATCTAATTCTTAAATGCCATTTAATCCATTTTGGGGTCTTAAATCACCATTTGAACATACTAATGAGATTCTATTTGTTATCGTCTTAATAGGTTAGTTTGGGTAATTTGTTTTGCTCTTTCTAACATTTCATTAGGTATAAAGAAAATTAATCCAATCATTATATGGAAGCTTTTGCTCAGTGGGATTACAAGGAAAAAGAAAGCTATTTTGAGCTTCTTAAGGTGTCCCAGGAATATCAAATAGCAGTTATTTAACAGAAAGCATGTACAATGGCTTGCTTATCATCAGGGCACTTCTCTTTGGTTTATCTAATGTCAACAAGTGAAGAGAGGATGCCAAATTCCTACTCAAGAACAGGGATCCTTATCTCATTCATGGCTCTCAATATAGATGAGAGAGAACTATCTTAATCAGTTACTCAAAAAAGGGCCAATACAATTAGCTGTGTGGTTTTCTCCTATGCATTTTGCTTCATTTTTGTTGTTGCTTCAAGCCTAAAATAGGAGTACAATCCTGCTACAGCTATAAATGCTGCTCCTGCCCTCCCCCCAAATGAATGGCTGAGTGGACGGACAGAAGTACGCTCTTCTAAAATTCTAATTAAACAGTTATCATAAATTCATCTCTTAATTTATTTCTCCCAAAATTAAGACTGAAGGCAACTGGCAAGATTAAAGGAGCTGCAGATAAATTCACAAAAAGTTACAGTTAAACAAAATATACTATCAAACACTGCTATATTGAAAAATAGTTTTAAAAAACATTAGTGTAAAAATACAACATCCCCCATCCTCCCCCCCTCCCCCAAATTTTCTTTCTTATCAGTCACTCAATTGCTAAAAGCCCGCTTGGAGAGAAATGGTTTAATTATTTAAGCATGGCACAATGAGTGGTCCTCCCTTATTGGAAACTCTATGATATACCAGCATTTTCTTTAAAAAAATAAATAAAGCTTTTGTCTTATTTTCAGGGAATGACTTGTTTCTTTTGGTCTCATTGTCTCAGTAAACCCACATGAGTTAACTTAACCTTTTCTGAAAAGAATTTGCTTCACCTAGCTGTGTGAGAGATTTCAGAAAATTGTGATTGGTCTCTATAATCTTCAACAGTCTCAAGTAACACTCAGCATAATGTTCTGTTTCGATGACTAATGAGAGTTTTCCTCGAGTTGATTTTCCCAGACTAAAAATAAACAGGAATATTGACTTCTGTACACATCATCAGTAACAAGATACTTAGGGGTGATCAATGAAGGAACCAAAAGGGCAGCTTTACTAGATTATTCCAGGCGATTGGAGATTGTTAATTGGGGCTGGATCTACACTGGTGGCCCAGGTGTCATAGGTAGTCAGAAGAGCCTTTGCACAATTAAAATTTGTGTGCCAGCTGCACCCATACCTTGAGACATCAGATCTGGCCATGGTAGTCCATGTCTTAGTCACATCCCACTTAGACTACTGCAACACTGTCTATGTGGGGCTGCCTTTGAAGATAGTTTGGAAGCTTCAACTGGTTCAGTGATTGGCAGCCAGTTTACTAACTGGAGCTCCATGGAGATCCACTCCCATGCTGTGGCAGCTTCACTTGCTGTGTGTCTGCTTCTGGGCTAAAAACAAAGTGCTGGTCATTAAATTTAAAGCCCTAAATGGTTCAGGTCAAGGCTATTTGCCCAATCACATCTCCTCTTACCAGCTTGGGCACTGTAGTCAGTGGAGGAGGCTCTGCTCTCGGTCCCACCCAAATTTCAAGTACAGCTGGTGGGAACGAGGGCGAGGGCCTTCTCCGTGATTGCCCTCAATGTCTGGAACTCCGTCCCTAAAGAAATAAAGATGCCCCCTCCTCTCCTTCAAAAACAACTGAAGACTCATTTGTGCTCACTAGCATACAGGGAGGAGGAGGAATAGATAATGAGAGTACAGTACCTGACCTCTGGTTGAGAATTATTATTGTATTTGGGCTCTGACATTCTATGCTAGCCCAGCTACCATCACTGGCCACACAATTAACCCATATAACTTTGTGAACCTTAGTTGGCCCTTGTAAATCAATTGTGGAGATTTCATGTTCAGATTTTATGTTATTATTTAATTTTTGTTTGATTTGTTTGATTATGTTCTGTTTAATTTATTGATGCCAGGTCCTAATGTTGTTTTCATATGTAGATTGATTCAGGATTATTATGTTGGTACTTGTTTGTTTTACTAAGGTATTGAATGTTTGGCTTTTTGTTTGTTGGAATCCGCCTAGAGTCCCCCAGAGAGATAGGATGGGATATAAATAAAGTTTTATTATTTAGTATTATTACACTGCCCTATATCCCAGGACCTGATCCCAGGTTATCTGATTATCTCTGATTATCTGGAAATGTAGACTCTCATAAAACAGTTCAAAGCAGATATGCTGGGATCAGATCTTGGGATATAGGATAGTGTAGATTCAGCCACAGTTATGCTGGGAGAAAGATGGGACATTTGGTCCTGTTATTTCACTGAAATGAAGAAAGGTTTGTTTCTGAATGGAGTGAATGGGATGGATATTGTAGGCCTCATGCTATAGAAGGTCCTCTGTTGGAGCATGTAGTTCAAGAAAATTTGTTTGTTTATTTGATTTGTATCCTACCTTTCTGCCATAGTGGAATAGTTTATAATATAAGTTAAAGCAAAAATAGCTTTAAGATAGTGGTTCATAATTTCAAAAGCCATTAAAAACCCTCTGTTCAATTAAAACATTACTTTAAGACATTAATCTAAAACAAAGTCCTGGCAGTCCACATCTCCTTTGGATTTATGAGATGTCCCCCCGTGTGGGCTCTATCTCATCCCTGATACTGCAACTGCTAATTGGGATCTTCCAGGAGTTTGGAGCAAAGAGTATGTCGATTATAGTTAAGTTGATTGTTTTCTTTTTGTAAACTTAATATCAGATGAGGGGGAAATAAACTCATGTTGAGTCTAGATGTGATGGAAATACTGTGGGCAAATGGTTCATTTGACAAAAAAAAAGAGAAGAGCTAGATAAGGTTGCAAACCCAAATGAAGGGCTATGGTCTCAGTGTGTGTTGGGTTGAATCTTTATAGCTATGTCATCATGGATTGGTATCCTGTTAGTGACATACACAGATGTAATTCACATTAGGCATGAAGTGATGTAGGATTTCAAACACAGAGCATTTTTATCCACTGCGATTGAAACATCAGTTGTGGTCCAGCCTGGACAAATAGCACACTGTCAGCAATCAGTGCTCTGATAGTCTTGAGTCAGCCATTATATGTGGAACTAGTTTTGGCAATTGTTGATATGTTAAATACAGAATTCAACTGGTAGGCTACTAGGTCAGGCTGGAGTCTAGAATCAGATGATACTGTGCTTTGGCTCTCAGTCTGTTTCTGGGTGCAATTTGGAATGCTGGTTTTGACCTTTAAAACAATTAAGGACTAGTCCTAGCTTGCTTGAAGGTCTATCCATCTCCACAGATGCCCACCTGTACATTGAGTGATATTATTGGGCAGCCTGAAGACAGAAAATTAACAACTTAATTGGAGAATCTGCTGTATTTGTCCCTGAGTTGGGTAGTTGGTCCTTGTGTATGTTCCTGCTGTGTACATGGCTGAATTGGGTAGCTGGTATTTGGGAAAGTAAGTGTGTAATTTTCTTCTGAGAGAGATTATCCTGGCACCTATTGTATTGTTCTTATGGCACTCAACAAAAACTAATTATGTTGCCAACCACTTTATGAGACATTTTAAAATTCTTTTTGACTTTCTTGTATGCTTTTTTTAATGGCATGGCTGTTAGTTCATTTCTCCCCATTTACAAGTAATTGTTTTATCCCTTTTAAAACTGCTCTGGGAATAATGTTCCAGAGTGTACCCACAAATACAACTATTATTTATTTATGTATTTAAATAATTTGTACCCCGCCCTTCTCAACCCCCAGATTTTGTCAGTTTCTTATAGTGCAGTCTTAGGTAAGCTTGGGGTAAGGTTGAAGATGTTTATCTACTATTTCCAAAATGTGCCTTGTTGCACAGGTCGGTTCATGAGAGGTTTGCGTATATGGGGAAGAGGTGGTGGTGGTGGCAATGATTATGATGCAAGACTCACATTTGTTTTGCTACATATCGGTATTTTCAAAACTAGTTTTTTATGCCGAGACTGGTATAAAGACTGAGAGTTTGATAGTCTGTTCAGTTCAATTCTCCATTTAATCTCTTTGCCCTCTCTCCAGTACTTTTGTTCCTCCTGCCTAAGAGTTTGACTGGTTCCCAGGGAACAAGGTCCTTTATTTGTCATTTTTCCTGGAGTGTGGTACAGTAGCTCAAAATATCAAACTGCCTTTTACTTTTATATGCTGTCTCCAGCTATCAAAACAATATATTTGTAGGTGTAAGCACGACATGTCTGCTCTGTCTATTGTAACCTGCACTATATGTATGTGAGTCATATGTACGTAGGTGGTATACTCCATGTCTGTCTTTTCTATGTAATGCTTTATATGTCTTATCTTTTTATATGACAAACTCAATAAAATATTATTATAAAAAAAAGAAAAAGAAAAAAAAACAATATATATTCTGGTTAGCTAAATCAATTTCTGGGAAATAAAAATGGCCTCACAACCTGTGTGCAGAATTCTATGTATTATATGCTTTTCTTCATGCAGTTTAGTATACAGAGCTATAAAGTGCTATTGACACCCAAACTACTAATTAATGTTGTACAGTTTTCCATTATTACTGGCTAGCAGGGTATTCCTTTTCGCATGTTCTTTTCCTCTTCTAATAAAATTGTTTCCTGTAGTGTTCGGTTTCAGAATAGACATGTTATGCACTTCTGACCTGAAATTCACATTTATTTCTTTTACCATTGTATTCTTTCACACTATCAGAAGAAAATGTCATTCTGTACAGAGTACCTTCTCTCAGTTTATTCCCTGATACTCATTCATACATTCTCTCTTTGACATCATATGTGCAACAAAAAATACAACATAATTCACACAATTATACACAATATGGAAAAGGAATTACAATTTATTTATATATTGCTAAATGAAATAAAAAGTTCATAAAATACAGTTGTCGCTGGCATCCATGACAGAAATCGGCTTCAGCTAATTTCAAGTAATGACTCTCCTGACAAAGTTCCCTCCAGACCATATGAATTGTTTCTACCTTTTTTTTAGCCAACTGGATCAACCAAGTTCAAGAAAACTGGGGGCTCATCTACAAAGTCATTAAAACCATGAGTCATTCTGAACTGGCTCTTATCTGTCTTCACAGAAGCTCACTATACGGACTTCTGGTCCGTATAGTGAGCTATACTGAGCATTCTGAAGAAATTTATGTAAGAGTGACAAGATATCTAGTGTTCCTGTAGGAATAGGATTTAATGTGTCCCAGTGAAGTCTATCTAGGTCTAACTCTAGAATGGTCCTGAGGGACTTTGCAAACAAAAAGTCACGCTTTGTTTCCTCACTTTGTTTCCTTACCTAATAGTTCCCCCTATGTTCCTAGTGTCTTTTCAGGCTCACTTTTTATTATAATGTCATCAACATATCTACATGTTTCATACAATACAAAATGAAGCAATCAAAATTGCCCACCCTGTTCTCTATGCAGAAAATTCAGTTATGTGTTTATGTATAAAAATGGACCTGTAGTGAAATATCTGTGGTTATAGATCACTTTGGCATTCTGAAGCATCTAGATGCATTCGATCCACTCTAATCTCAGAAGCTAAGCAGGCTCATATCTGGGAAATAGTTGGAAGGAAGACTGGCCAGGCTTGGCAGGTGCTGTAGGCTGTGCTTGGAGGAAGATAATGACAAATTGGAATAAAATTGATGGCATGTAACAATAAATAGATCACCTTAGCTCTACCATTTCTGTCTTCTTGAAGATGTATGATCCTAGGAGCCCAGCAGAATTTAACATTTGGAATGTGACACATACAATTTTCAGGCAGACAGCTGAGCCATTGGCACCTTTCAACAACTCAGAAAGGTGTAAGCCAAAGGTGAATTGGGGGAAATATTTCCAAGCTACTTCTGGTAGACTAAATAGGGTTTGGGTGAGGATTTCAGTCATTTTGTTATTGACCTTTTTTGTTTTGAATGAAATAGTATCTTCTGGTAAATATTTGAAAGTTTTTGCTATGTAACTCATCACCATATTACTGGCATCTAAACTGCATGAAAACAATTTATCCTCTTTAGCGTGTATGAACTCCATTCATTAATCTAGGTTACTTGACCATCTGTGGTAACACCCCTCTTTGCAGAGGTCTCTTCACAACTTTCCAACCTGGCAAAGGAAGGCTTATGTGTGTGTTTCGGATTATTCCTTCTTCTAAGCTTTTCACTTCCACCAGCCACACTGTTCCAGTGTCATCTCCCAACCCTCCAAAGAGAAAGAGATTTAGTTGAAGATACAGACAGGCTAATGTCCTGTGATTTTGTCACAGTTGTTTATTCAGATTAGATTCATGAGCTCATGGGTGCCAATGAATTGGGACTCAAAGCAAGGAAATCAGACACTTTTTATAGCTTACATAAGAAGAGATAAATGTGATCCAATTGCTAACAAGTGAATGAGCACAAGTTCCCTGCATGTAGCCAATCAACAGTGAAGTTATCCAATATTGCAACCGTGGGAACTAGAGGGGTGCATGGCTTCCCAACAGACATTCCATTGAAAGATGATGTGGCTGTCTTGTTAGGATGAGGTGGATAAACTCAACTCCATATTACACTGTTACTCTCACCAGAAGGTCCCCTGGTCCATAGCTGAAGATGTTGAGAGTAGACAAAGTATGGAACATTGTAGAGGGAGAACAGAACAGGCAGAGATGGCATCCTTCATCTGTGATCATCTCAATTAAAAACCTTGCAGATCTGGATGAATCAGTAATTCCTATTTTGACTAGATGTATTTTGTGTTCTCATGTAAGCATATGGCATTACTGGAAGGTGAAAAAAATGAATGTTTTAGAATTCTGTTTTGCGCAGATGCAAACTGCAGTAGAAAGAACAGATAATTGGATTGAGAATATTTCAAGAGAAATTGTAAACTCAGTCATGAAGAAAGTCTCAATTCCCTGCTTTAAAAATTGAAATAAACATCTATAAAGGAAAAAGTACGTAGATCTGGTTATTGATATCTGATATTGCTTAGGTCATCTCTTAATTACAGACTGAGTCATTCTGTACCTCGAAAACAAAGGCAATTCATCTGGCCGCCTGCTGCATTTGAAGAAACTCCTCTGCCAGCATTTTGATGAAGAATGTCTAAGCACATCATTAAGCTAATGAGTCTCATATGCTCCTATAGTAAAATCAAAGTGAGCCTTCTACATATATTGAAAACCGAAAGAAAAAAATGAATCAGACATCTTGAAATAATGCTAAAAATGAAAGTGTTGATTATTTCTTGCACTCTTTTTTTCTCATGTAAATCACCTGTAAGTAAGGCATCTGGTGGGAAAAAAACATCTTACTGCCTTTGAGTTTTTTTTCAAAGTAATGAAACTGAATTGATTTGGGTAAAATAACGATAGGCTTCCAGAATAGCTTCAAATTGCAGGAAAACTGAGTCACAATAAGAGACTGCTGCTGTAAAGGAAATGGAGCTGAATAGCTCCATTATAAAATTTACATACATAAACCCAAAATTCTAACTTTTAAAGTTGCATATGACTAGATATTCTTGAAATTTACATATTGAGCTCCAAAAGTTTAAACAGAAGTACTTACATATCAGCTGATTTGTCTTGGCTCTTTGCACCATGAAGGTTATTATAAATTTAGAAGACTTCAGTGTCTCAAATATCATTTTCGGTATCCTTGTAGAACAGAACCCTGAGTATTCTTAAAGGGAATGTTAGGTCAGATATATTGGTTATAAAAATATGTTTATAGCATCCACCTGCACTATGACTTTTGATGCGTTACATATTTAATGTGAATAAATCCCATAAATTTATTGGCATTCACTGAATTCAATTGATTTTTTCAGAATAGATGTTCATAGGATTACACTTAGTTTAACTGAGTCCCTGATATTGTTGAAGTCCAAATTGGTTGTATGGATTGTGCAGTTTTCTAAAAGTTTCTAAAGTAGCAGAATTCTTATTCATTAGTTATGCTGGCCATGGTTGCTGGGAATTGCAGTCCTATAATATCTGAAGGGAAACACTTTAAATCTAAAACTATGGGATTAAATAGGATTGATTAAACAGCCCTGCTTATTTCATGCTCACTATTCTATTCAACTCTTGTACATGGGTTGCATGGACATGAGTCATATTCATTTGTGAAAATGTCATGGTATGCCATATTTTAATAGATGTAGCTAACATAATATTTTCAGGATGGGTGCTAAGTTTGGCAGAGTGTGGCAACCAATTCTGCCACCAGATTTTGGGGGCTAGAAGACTGAACCAATTGGTGTTCCTAATCCATTTTGCTCCTTCAGATGTGATGGAGATTGCTACATTTCATCAGTGCTGAAAAAAAATATTCAGCTGCTAGTTCAGCGAATTTTTCATGCTTCTGAGGTGGGAGTAATATCAGGTCACCCTTTTTCTATGCCTCAGAGATGGTGCCATCACTTCTTGCATTTTTTTATAACTCTTATATCCTGGATCTGCATGGGTTATCTTCTCATGACAAACGGACTCTCTTTCTCTGGCTCTAAATGAGACATGCCCCATTATTACAGGATGTCTATACCTAAACCACTGGAGAAATTATACTGTTTAGCCAGTACTGTGCCACCTGATATCTGTCGGGAAGTAGCAGCCAGTAAAGTAAGGACTAAGGCATTGACATCTCCAGTCCACCCACTGTTTGAATATCAGCCAGCATGCCAACAACTGAAATCAAGAAACAGCTATCTACAGAGATAGTTGCAGGAACACCTCTGCAAGCAAGAGCCCAAACGTAGCAGGCTAAAACCCAGAACCCCAAACAGTGGCTGATACCAGATGAGAAACTCCCTCCTGGGCACAGTTGGAAGACTGGGCCACTTGGAAGGCACCAAACAGACTGTGCTCTGATAACACAAGATGCAGAGCCAATCTTACGAAATGGGGCTACAGTCATGCAACTGTAGAGAAGAACAAACCACAGACCACTTACTACAATGCAGTCTGTGCACAATGGAGGACTTTCTTACAGCAACACCAGAGGCTCTTGAAGTGGCCAGCTTCTGGTCAAAAAAAATTTAGCATAATGCCAAATTTTTAACTTTGTTTGTGGTTTTTCTATGCATGATAATTGTATTCTCAATTCACTTTTGACACAATAAATAAAAAATAGTGCATTTGAAGCAGTGGATTGATATTCATGCTGAAATAAGTTAATCTTAAAGGTACACTGGATTTCTCCCCCACCCCATTTTTGTTAGATACTATCCTTTAGTTAACATTCATGAATCAAAACATCTATCTAAGTGGAACATAATCCAATAGTTGTTCTCTGCTGGTGGGAGTTGTAGTAGAAAATTAAGTGGAGCAATGGCCCATTTAGAGCAAATTTAAAGGTGCCAAAAATGACTTCTAAAAGCTGAAAGAGGGAAGAGGAACATTTTAGTCATTTCACCAGTGGAATGTTAAATATAGCTCAACATTTTGAGTTTTTGAATGCTATCTGGATATTGTATATTGTTATGTTGTTTAATAGACTGTTGAAAAGCACCTTGGATGAACTATTTTTTTCTGAATGGGAGCTTAAATATCCATTGGAAGGAAGATGTGGGGAGATGACAGCAACAATAACAACAGTAGTTAATTGTTCCCAAACCGACTATATACAAGGAATGAAAAGACCATAGTTACTGAGGGATAGCTAGGATCTTGCCTGATATCGAATATGTTGATAAAATGGTAAGCAGTGTTGCCTGAAATGAACTATGGAGGGTTTATGTGAAAAGGATACTGGAGTGAGAGTCACAAAAAGGTCTGAAACATGGCCAATCTCGAAAAGAAAGACTGGCTGGCAATCTGCATTGTAATTGCTTCTGATAGAAGTTGAACTTCAGCTTCACATGCCAATGGTTGTACTTTAATCTTTGGGCAATTTAAATTGCAGTTTATGATGCTATTTTTCTGCAGTGACTGAGCTGCAGCACAAGAAGGAAAAGAAGGGCCATTGTATGAACAGTGTGAGTGGCTGTTATTGCTGTTTCTATTTGCCACCTGTGGCCAATTGCTACAGCATTATTGTGACCATGTGGCTTGCAGCTATCAAGTGATGGTAACTCACCAAATCTTGTGGCTAATAATGTTCTTGATTAGACTACAAATGCATTATATTAGTAATTGCTCAGTGCACAAATTAAATTAAAAGCCTTGCTTCCATTACATTTTGAAGCCTGACTATAAAATTTAAGTGTTGTGGCTCTCCTGGAATGTGTTAATTATGTGCAACACGTGTGTTAGATTTTTAAAATGAATGCTGCATTTTCATGCTCTGTAATGCAATGAAGGACACTTTAAATGTCAATATACAATTTACAATTAATGCTTCTTCCCCCTTTCTAGGGAATTCATCATGATCGGTTTGTTGCCTGATTGCGCTGACTTAGTTCAGTGTTTGATCTTTCCATATTACACAATGTCATGACTTTCCCATTGTTACACTGTATTTCCATCATTTTTTGTATCGTATCTTTTCATTGGTTGGAAAATTCTGTTAATGGCTTCAATATTGCTGCTGCTCAACTATTGGTTCATTCTGCTGCCATACCTGCATCCCAGCAAACATGTGATATGAGTGGGAGTGATGCTCCTCTTTTCCCTTTTCCCCAGTGGGGTGAAATTACTCCAGGTCTGTGGTCTGAGCACAGAAGATATCATGGTGTTTAAGAACAATGTTGCATTTACTCAGTTATCCAGATTTTGTTTTATTTTTGAATTTTGTTTTCATTGCACCATTGTGCTGCTATGGCAAGTCACAATTATGGCTATGTTCTCCACTTGCAAGAAATCCCCAAACTGTATACCTGTGCAATTGCAGCATCAAAAATAGAAAAATACAGAATCAGCAGATATGAACAGATAGAGTAGACATAATATGAAAATGTGGCCAAGTGAAGCAATGCAGAAGACTGATTGTGGAATATGCTTTACTGAAATAGCACCATAAAACTATTGTAAATAAGGTGCAAAGGTGATGGTTTCTCTTTGCTTAAACTAGGCCTGCACAATCTGTGTCCCTCCAGGTGTTTTGGACATCTGTCTCGAGAATTCCTTGCCATTGGGCAAACTAGTTAGAGCTTCTGAGAGTTGGAGGCCCAAACATCTGGAGGGTCACAGGTTTCATAGGCCTGGCTTAAACTCTGCAGTGACAGTAAGGCAATAAGCCAGTGTGACAAAGCCCTAGGCTTCTTAGCTAATATTTTCTTCTGTGCTCAACTTAAATAACAAGTGATCTGTTTAATTTTCGAACACAGGTGCATCTGCAATGCATTTTATACTCCAAGAAAGGCAGGTTGAGAAGATTTTAAAATTCTCCACCTTCATCCTTCCATTTTTGATTGATATTCTATCTGGTAAACTACTGAAGCTGACAGAATGATTTTGTCAAACATCTGACTTTGTTGCTCAATAAGTAAATGTGGTATTCACCATCCAATTCTAGTTCAAAACATAACTCCATTTTAAAATTTTAAATTTTATTTTAAATTATGTATGCTTGTCCTTTTCTTTCTCTTGATAGTTGACTTTTTCTTGTGATGTTCTTTCTTAAAGATAAAAGATAAATGAACAAGCAAAAAATAAAAATTGTGTACAACATTTTAGGTACAGTCTAAAATGTAGTACCTCTTAAGGCTTCATGAGCTTGGATACCAGAATCTCCATTTGTAATAACGTATGAAATCCATCCATGAGATAAAGGTACAGTCATGCTATCCTTTTTTCACAAAAACCTTCTATATATGAGTAGTATCTACAATAGTGTTACCCAATGTCTCTAAATTGCAGCAAAGATCACTCAAATCCACATTTATGGTTATTAACCATCAAGGCGACTTAGACTTATGATGACCCTATAAATGAGAGATCTGCAAGACCCCCTGTTATTAATAGCCCTGGTAAGATATTTTAAACTCAGGTGTTCTGCCCCCACACTATCTAACTGCTTGGAAGGTGAACTGGTTGCACAGGGAACAGATGGAGGATGCTTAGACAAACAATCAAAAAGGATTTAATAACTGATAAAGGCTTCAACCCCTTTCTCCTCTTGGGTCTAACTGGCACAGTTCTTGGATAGATAAAGTCCTTGAGACAGTGACTCTAAATTACTTTTCTTCTCTGATGTTCTTCCTCTTGTCTGTCTCTGGGGTGATTCTGATATTTGACTTGACTTTGTAATAACTTTGACTTGACTCTGACATAATTCCATCTGTGACGTGCTATTTTGTGGATCTTTCTAGCCTTCCTCCCCTCTCATTTTCCACTGTAAAATGGCTGATTCTCCAAGGAACAAAAAGGGTTTTGCCTGAGGCTCTGCCATTGGAAGGATTCTTAAAGGGGCAAATTGGGGGGGGGGGGGGGGCTTAAAGGAAAAGGGGCTATCTAGACTGCCCCCCCCCATAAAACTATATACAAAATGCTAATTAAAAAATTAAAAAGGGGCCTCTAATTAAAAAGGGGCCAAAATAGGGGAAACTAGAATTCTCACAGAGGCACGACATCAGGGTTGTAGCTTCTTTCATTGAGTCTAACCGCCTGTAATATTGTCTTCCTTTTTTCCTATTGCCTTTCACTTTGCTGAGCATTATAGTATTTTCTTTTCTAGTGAGTCATTTTGTCTCATGATATGTCCAAGGTACTACAGTATAGGTTTAGTCATGTTGTCTTTTACAGAACATTAAGGCTTGACTCACCCCAACATTAATTTCTTAGTCTTTCTGGCAGCTCCAGATGAATGGGTTTCCTCCTTTCAGATTAATACAAGTTAGCTGTTTTGGTGGGATAAAAAGCCATGAGGTCATTCAGAGATGTCTTAATGAATCCTAGTTTGATCATACCCAAGAGTAATTTCTGGATTCTCTGAGCTTCTGAGAACATAAAATTTTAGAGTTGGGTATATCAATGTGATAGATTGGGGCAGTTATAGTATAAATGTGTAGCTTCATTTCCCCCCAGTGCTCCATATGTGGAGCCAGAATCCTTTAATGTCCCTGCTCCTATCTACATGTAACATAAAATAGATTATTTAATGTTGAAGTGTATGTTCTCAAACAAACATATCAACCATTAAGTCACACAAGTAATGTAACACTGAAAATGTTTTGAAATAGAAACCAAAGTTTCCACGAGCTCAGTGTTTGTGATATATAGAAGACCAACCTGTGAGTCACAGGCAGGCCACCACCTGACATTTCTGGTCATTTACCTGCCTCCACATAGGAAATAATGCAAGAAGAAACAGACTCGGCAACTATAATTGGAATCTTTACAATGGTGTTTCTAATGAAGCTATAAAACATAGGGCCACGTTTTATTCTCTTTAGTACCATTAAGAAGAAAATGGAATATACTCCACCTTTAACCCCTCCTATGCATCAACTGCCTGTGTGTATGATTTGGACCTACAAGGGAATATCCAGTGACAATTTCAGAATACAATTGTGGGCAGCTGCAAAAGAAGCCTTGCTCCAGTTTTGTGAGGATCACGTAGTCCCTTTTACAGAAATATGATAGCAGCATTCAAAATAATAGCATATGTTTCGGCATATTTGGCTTTCTAATAGGATCCAGCTCAGGAAATAGAATCCTAAGAGCCATGCTACTTTCTTATATGGTAACGCATCAATGTCAGCACTAGAGAATAATTTCATATAGGTTGCTAGTGATGAGCTTTCAGATTCAAAGGGTATTCAGAATGAAGGGGGGGGGGCAGAATTAAACAGGATAATAAAAAAAGTTTCTGAAACAAGCTGTCCCCACCACAGCTTCCTGAAGCAATGGATGGACTGTTTTAAGGTTACAACCCATTTCCTTGTCCACAAAAGCTAACCCCCCCCCCCCCCCCCATATTCACTGTAAATGGGCCACTTGCAATCTTTATAATAGAGAGTGGCTTCTGGTGAATAACCTAAGTTCACTTTAAACTGACTTTGTCCTAATTTAGGCAAAATTGGGGGATATGCCAAAGTTTGCCTGAAATTCTGGAGTTTTCTGAGATTTCAGGACAGTCTGGACAGCTGGATGCAGTTTGATTCCCCATCCACATGCAGTGGCACCATCATCTTTTCCTTGCACAGTGAAACAAGATTACTTGTGTTTATGTTTCAACAACTGCCACTTCTAGCTTGCTACAGAACTCTATTTGAGTACCTGGTAAAAGTCTGCCATGTCTATGATGTCAGAATGGGGTGTTCGCCTGACCAGCAAGAAGGAGGAGAGACTGACACTCTCCTTCTTGCTGGTCATACAGGCGCCCCATTCTGACATCAGCAGAGGTGATCATGGCAGCCAGGCACTTAAATGAAGCTTCATGGCTGATTAGGAGGAGATGATAGCCCAGTGGGGCTGATGCAGTCTCAGAGCATCTGGATAACTACCTTGGATTCAGCACATACAGCTAACCTGCACAGTATACATGAACCCTCATTGGAAAGACCAACAGCACACCAGTTTCCAGAGACAAGTGTTTTTATGTAAACAAAGAAGAAAAATTAAGTAGAAAGAGTGGTCTGCCTGCCTGCCTGCCTGCCTGCCTTCCTTCCCTCCTTCCTTCCTTCCCTCCTTCCCTTCCTTCCTTCCTTCCTTCCTTCCTTCCTTCCTTCCCTTCCTTCCTTCCTTCCTCTTTTTGTTGGCTATATATAATAATTTATGCCCCCCCAACAAATCAATCTTCATTTCATTCAGAACAACAGGAACACATCAGCAGCAACAACAACAATACAAAACATATCAGAATGAATCAAGATGATTCATTGAAGATAAACCTGTGTCAACCAGATCCTCTTGATATCTGAGTCCACATTCTCCTAATGTTGGGACCCCCTTGGTGGAGCTTTCTTTGTGTACCTTTTATGCCAGATTTCAACCAAAGCATAAAAGACTACAGTGTGAAAAATAATATCTTGAGGGAAATCAAAACAGTAGAGTTCTTTCAGGTCTTCAGTTGTTTCTTAAGGAATAGATGATGTTAGTTTGGCTTGGTGTCCTTCTTGTTTTCCCCTAAGAGTACATAGATCTTTAAATAATTCATGCCGGTCTTTATGAATCAAAACTTGGAAAAATTACCAATTTGCACTCTAGCACTTAGCATTTCTCAACCAGAATTATCCAAAAGCCAGGTTTATCCTTGAAGTCTGTGTGGGGAAAGACAGTTATGAATTTCATTATATCACAGGATGTTTGTATATAATGTACTCCTATGTATCTTTCGTAGCACAGGTTAAAGCACTCTAGGGAGCATAGAAGATGCAATTATGAGGAAAGCCTTTGGTGGTGAATTTATGTTGTTCATACACTTTTAAAGGGCACTGAAGCCCCTCACATAAAGCAGAAGTATTAAGGATATTGAAATTGTCCTTATTTTCCTTCCCATCCATATACCTTTGGCTACAAGCTGCACTGCTGCTCCCCCCTTCCCCCTTTGTCCACAGCAAAGGAAGGTAACTCAAATTATAGGTTGTCCCTTATGGCTTCCAGAAAGATTGGCAAATAAAAGGTGGGCTCACTGCAAACCTGGCACTAACAGTAAAGGTTATGTATGGCTACTTCCAGGGAGAATCCATCTTTTTTAACCATAATCTGACTTTGCTCCATGCTAAGGAAAGTGGGAGGAAGTCTGGTTTTCTCCATAAGCCCTTGGTTTCTATCTCCATGCAGACAGCTGGGTCTGGATGGATTCAGTCCACATGGCAGAAGTAATGTTGTGATCCCTCTTTGTTGACCACATATCCTGGTGGGCACTTCCGATCTCAACAGAAGAAGCAGTGCACTGAACAACTTTTCCATGGAGCTCCAAGACTGGAGAAGAAGTGGCAGCAGAGGTACCAAAAAGAGGACATGAGTCAGTGAGGATAATGCAGTTTCAGTCTGGCTGACCTGTTGTTATATGGAATTTGACCCAGTGCATGTGGCCACCATCATGGTCAATCTAGGATCAGTCTGGAGAATAAAACCCTAGACTGGCCCTGGATTTAGCATCCAGTGTAGACGTGCCCTAGGACTTCAGAACTGTGCAACAAGATGTCTATGGGTTGGTTCCATGTTTAGGCATTTGTTATGGGACTGGTAGAAGCAGACTTCCTTGACCTTCAGCTGTCAACAGCCCTTCCACTTTTTCCACCCCAAAACTATTCTGGGATTTGAACAACAGTAAATTAGTGATGTTGCAGGGCATGGTGAAGAGTGGAATGAACAATATTGAATCTATTTGGCTATATTTTTATATTCACACATTTTAAGGTTCAGCATAGAAGAAAGGCATTCTGGCTCCCAATGTTAGCACAAGAAATCTAGAACAATTTTGTTAACTGCTGATTTTGCTTTGAGCTTTGAGTTGTTACAGACTACACTTTTTGGCATTTCATTGCTGTTTGGCCCCATTGTTTACAAGATTTCTCTCTACTCCTGTGTGTGTTTTGTGCCATCTGAAGATAATAATTTCATACATGTAAACTTAATCATGAAAACGGATGCTTTAAAAATGGCAAAACATTATTATCATAGAAAGTAGAACAAAGTGTGTGAAAGTTGTGACTAAACTTTTATAGTTTGAAGGCAGAGCGAAGCAGTCTTTGAGCACTTTGCATAACTCCAATGTGGCTGTTAGAGCAGTAAAATAGACTGCATATATTTCAGCATTTAACCATGACACTGTTTACAGACAGATTCAGAGAGGAGAGAGCAGGAGAGCAGGAGAGCAAAAGAGAAGAGAAAATGGATAGAGGATAAGGGAGAGAGGGAGAGATTTTCCATCATGGATGCTTCAAATTCTAGATGAATCACTGGTATTTTTAATCAATTGGTTTAATCAAACTTCCTGTGCTATGCAGTGATCTCTTCAAAACCATATCTATAATGTTAACAAAAGCAAATAAAAATCAGGTTTCAAATACATGCAAGGAAGAATCTATTATGTTATAAACTTTACATGGGACAAGACAATCATATGTGGTATGCAAAAACCAATTTTGAAAAATTTTAAGCATCACTGGATGTAAGACCACTTGCTGTGTGTGATGCTTTGAATATATTTCATCAGCCTGGAGCTTTCTTCTTAAAAAATCAATTATGTAAATGAGTGTGGAATTATTTTCTTTCTGCGTGTATACACTCACATGTATTTGTGAAAGAAAAAGATTTTAGTATTTTTTTTACTATACCATTTTCCCCCAACAAAATTTTCTTACCTTGAAAACTCAAGCATATGGTATTGCTTTAGGGAACAACTTTCAATAAACATATTTGGATTCCCAGGAAAAATAGGAAAAGGGACAAATTGCAGACTGTTTCTTTTGCCTTGAACTGAAGCCTATAAAGAAGAAATTATTACCACATGGGTGATGTCATACAAAGCTGTTCTAAGGATTCTTGGAACATTAGAATGAAAGAGCCATGTTGGATGAGAGCAAAGCCCTGTGGAGTCCACCATTCCACTGGTCATCCAATTGCGACTAATCAAATGACTAAAGGAAGCGCACCATCAGGACATGTGCAACTGCACCCTCCATTTTTGCCCCTTTACCCCCCCCCCCCTCCCAGCAACTGATACTCAGAAGTATACTCCATCTGATGCCAAAGGTGCTATCTAGCCATTTCAGCTAGTAGTTACTGATAGCCCAATCTTCCATGTATTTATCCAGTCTCCCTTTCAGGTCATCCAAGTTGGCAACAGTAATCTTGGGTTGCTGTGAGTTTTCTGGGCTATATGGCCATGTTGCTTCTGGAACATGGTCATAAAGCCCGGGAAACTCATAGCAACCCAGTGATTCTGGCCATGAAAGCCTTCTACAACACAAAAACAGTAATCTTACCTTGTGGCAAGAGGTCCCTCAGTTTGGTGTTAAAAAGTAGTACTGATTATCTTTCCTGACTCTTCTACCATTCAGTTTTATTGTATAATCCTAGGTTATAATATTCTTAGAAATGAAGAAAAGCGCATATCTACCTACTTCATCCACACTGTGCTCAATTCTATGTATCTTGGTCATATCTAACCTTGCTCGTCTTTTTCCATTAATAGCTCCAATGCTGCAAGCTTTCTTTCTATGGCAGTTGTTCCAGTCCCTGATCACTTTTTAAAATTTGTGATGCTTTAACTATAACCACCTAAAATGCCACAAGAGTTAGAAAGCTTCCCCCCTTTTTAAATGGAAATCTATCATCATTTGGACTGAATGGCCCACGAGGTCTCTTCCAACTGTGATTTTATGACTCTATCAAAGTTTTACATATCCTTCATTCATTGACATAAGGATTTTTGTTTTTTCTGTATTATCTAGTTCATTGTGTAAAATATAATAAATTAACATTTTAAACATGAAATCCCCATGTTGGAATTGTCTTTTCTTCCAGGAGATGTTTGAAGGGTTCCCAGTCTTTCTTGAATATTGAGGGCCATATATCTGAAGATATATTTTCGAAATGTCAATTTCCACTATTTCAGCTACTTTTACTATCCATTCTTCCATTTTTGGTGTTTCTTCTAATTTCCACAGTCACACATACACAATTCTTGTTGGAATGAAAAGTTTTTAAAGGTGATCTATCTGTTATGCCTAGTAAGAATGTCTCTGCTTGCATGGGTATTTTTAGTTTATTGCTTTTTCTATTGTTTTATGGACCTCCATCACATTTTTGTTGACTTCTTGCAGGACCACCACATATGAAAAAATTATTAGTTCAGGGGGACTGATGTGGCCTTGGCCCAGCTGAACTCTGTGGACAGATGTGTCTATCCCCCTTTGGGGCCAATATGGAGCATCTTCACTCTGGACCGGCAGCTGATTTAGTGGCCACTTTAGACTTGCCAAATGCATGCATGAAAGATAGCAGGATCATGTCTATTATCCCTGTACTCAACATCTTGATTTATACCTCTGCACACATGTCAAGCACATAGAAGCTGCACATATCTAGACCAATGGTGTGCATTTTTCTACATTGCATATGCCAAATAAATTGTGCATGTTTCAAAAAATTGGTTCTGCAGTAATTTAGAGCAAAATTGAATCAGGGACAATGAGAACATCCAA
This sequence comes from Anolis sagrei, assembly GCF_037176765.1. Taxonomy (NCBI): domain Eukaryota; kingdom Metazoa; phylum Chordata; class Lepidosauria; order Squamata; family Anolidae; genus Anolis; species Anolis sagrei. The sequence continues at coordinate 63,109,285 of NC_090022.1, read as the reverse complement.
TACTTTGTGCATGTGTGCTGTTTCCATACAGTTGCAACTAATTGTATTTAAATTAGTCTTACAAAATCTGCACATAAAAACAAAAGAGCAATTTGCAAAGTCTTGATGGTCTTACAAGTTATACTTTGCCATGCAAGACTGATGGTCTGAAAAACAAAAGATGGCAGAAATAATAAGCAATACCTGTTGGTAAATTTTATGGTGGCCAAAAAAAGTCCCTTGACTTGAAAGCATCAGTAGAAGAAACCTTCTGTTTTCAAAAGGTGCACAACAATTGGAATATAATAAATTTGGTTTTTGCTTTAGGCAAATACTGATAATATGATGAGTATTTTATTCAACATCTTTTTTAGATTTATACCCAACGTTCATTTAAGGGAAATGCCATTTCCCAGTGCACTGAAGAATGCTACTATTCGCATTTTAAATCCTAGTTTTCTTTCTTTCATTTAAATGTCGTCATATCTGTGGGGAGTTTGGTTAGATTTTTTTTAAAAAAAAATTCCTACCAAATGATGGTCTTTAGAAAAAGCATGAGAAAGAAAAAAATGAAAATGAAAGAATGAATAAATAAAAAAAGGCTGATTGCAAAGTCTTTGCTCCTGACTTCACTTGACCTAATTTACAGATCTCTGCTTTTTTTCTCTAAGAAGGAGAATATGATTACCAAGAGGTGAGCGGAAATTCCAAGCCTGGATTACTGGAAAAATCAAACTGTAACTAACATCTGACCATTTGTATCAGTGTCAGGTTTAAGCTGCATGCTCCCTAATGAGCCACGTCTTCTCAACTGACATTTGACATGCGCACCACATCCTGTCAAGCCATTTCCTTGAGCATTGGTTCCCATATGCTATGTATTAGGCAAGCTACCTGCAGATGGATCACACCAAGCATCAGCAGATGAGATTAAGGAAGTGAAAGGGAGACGACTGACCTTGTAAGAACCATTACCTCAGCAGGATCAGCACTCTTCAGCTTCACAATAAACCCCTTTCCTGACATCAAACAGATAATTTGACAAATGGAATTCCATACTTTATTTCACTGGACTCATGGCTTAGACACTTGCCCTGCAAAGACTGGTGCTTATTCAATCAGCTTTAGCTTCTATTCAAGCCAAAAGAAATCATCCAGTGAACAATCTGAATTTTCTCAATTTTCCCCTATTTCTTTCTTTCATTCAGTATATTTTCATCCAGCCATTGAGAATGTTTGTCTGCCCTTACAAGGTGGTTCAACAAGAAAAGATAAGTTAACATGACTGCTATTTGAGTTTTTCCTTGTATTTATTTTTGCTGTAAATGTACAATAAGGCACTAAATCCCATTTTTTATTGCATCCGGTGAGGTGGAATTGCACTCCTTTGGAGCTATGGGGTTTTTCTGTCCATGTGGCAGCCTTCACAACTTCACAAAGGTCAATTGATCCCTTTGGCTAGAAAAGGGGCACTTTGTGTGTTTATGAGAGAGGTTGCAGGAGGACTGGAAATGGGAACAATGAAGTAAGGCTGATTAAAGCAAAAGGAAGTGCATTTTTCAATTCAAACAAAACTTTTCTAGATCTGCACTGTTGTTTCCAGTACAAAGAAGCAGAAAAACATAGAGTTATAACAGTATGAGTATCAGTTTTCACTGTCCTGATTCTTTTATACTTAGTGATGCACATGCTTCTCTTTCTTCTGTCGGGTGACACACAGTGAGTCCTTGCATCTGCTGAGGTTTGGTTCCATGACCTCCCATCAATACCAAAATCATGGATGCTCAATTACAGATAACAGTGTAATAAAATAGTGACTGTTATATATAAAATTGTTTAAAAAACAAGGTTTGTTTTTTGGATTTTTAAAAAAATCAAGTTGTGGATGGTGGAATCTGTGGATGCAGAATCCTTGGATCCAGAGGACTGACTGTAAAAGATGACCTATTAAACAGCAGCAAATCTAGATTTCCCAGTAAAAGTACTAGATTTGTTACTAAGCCATGAGTTACAGTTCTGGAGTAAAAGTAGGATAATGGCAATATAGGTAGTAAATATTAATATTAACAACAATAATACATTGAGTTTCAGCCAGTCACCTTGCTTTGAGAGTATGCCCACTTGATGGAAATTGCATCCACACTTTTATGTGATAAATGCACATTTTAAAAATCTAGATATGCATATCTTCTAGAAATGCTGTGCAAAAAACCCCCCTTAAAAGTCCATCTGTATTCAATGTTTGTGGGGAAGTGAATGCAAGTAGTCATGGATCTTTGCATAATAATGGATTTTGTCCATAAATCCTATTCAGTCTAGCACCTTAAGGATGAACATATAAGTATACATTGGGAGTTCTTAAATAACTTGATTATTTTCTCTTTTTCTGTAAATTATTTAGCACTCTTTGATTATGTGTCACACATTTTATCATCTTTAAATATCACATAAACTATTATAAATCGTATAATATTTATCTTACATATCCATTGTTTAGAGAGCCAGCATGCTGTTGTCATCTTGGACTAGGATTCTGTCAGAGGATATTTTGACTCTTTGCTGAGCTATGGAAACCTACTGGGTGAGTCACTCTCTCAAGATTAGAGTGACTTGAATCAATGTTGCCAAGAAAACCCTAGGCACATAACCCTAGGCACGCTGATCATTATAATTTTCTAGTACAGCGGCTTACTGACTTGTCCAGAGATGCATGGTATACAGTAGACTCCTGCAGAGGTGATAGGATCCCTCTTGTCCTTCGCTGAACATAGCATTTGTTGGATTTCTTCTTGTCCTTCGCTGAACATAGCATTTGTTGGATTTTCTTAGTAGATCTGTAGATAGTTTGTAGGTTGTGTTTCTTCATCAGCTTCCCTATGCATTCTCGCTGTCTGTTCCTCCAAGAATTTTTCCTTCTATTAAGTTATAGTCCCAGAGGAGTGATTGACTATGACATGCAGAGTTGAAGCATGGGGATAAGTGGCACACAGGAAAAAGGTGTATCCTCAAGCCCCTGTACACCTTTTATTTTTAAAAAAATAGGCCCAGTAAGTAATTTTAATAAGGCATCATAAAACTGCTATTCAGCAGAGCTAAAGCACTGAGTTTTCCTTTGTAAACAGAAGTTCTGCGCCTTGAGTTAGGTGATCGTAACTTATTTCTTTATCATTTAAATGTCCCAGCATTTACACTCAGGGAAAATAATGGTTTAGCCCGAAAATGGAATAGCCCAAAAAAACCCACAAGAACTGAATAATGGTTTTTTTAACTATAATTCTACAATCACTTTGTATAATTGCCTTTTGAAAACAAAATAGCAAAAGGCAATAATGTCTAGAGGTATAAGAAAAATAAGTCACATGATAATTTAAAGTATAATACCCAATTTGTAATACTAAAATATGAGTATTGATAGCATGAGGAGTATATATCGTATTAAAATATCAAAATTCTTCCATCTATAATTTTAATCTGCAATGGTTTGTGTATTAATCTTATGTTTGTGTCTTTTAATTTATATATTCTAAATGGTGTTATGTGTTTTAGTTATACATTGTATTTTAGTTCTATTTTGCACCCCTCTTTCAGCCTTGCACAAGAAATAACTTTATTTATTTATTATCCCATATTTTGCTTATGAGCTCAGCAGTGACTGAGGATAAGGAGATCTCATACAGCAGGTTAAGGAAATGGGTCAGTAGAAAGTTTGAAAAACATAATTCTTAAATGGAACCCAGGATTTGCCAATTATATGTGGTGTCCCATCCCCCCTTTCTTTCAAGATGGTGATGTGGTGAGATACTTAACCAGTTTGTGCCATTTATTCTGAGCGCTTAGTGCTTAAATGAATTTGAGTGAGTGTTACACAATTTGTTCTATGTAGTGATTCAACTACATGACCTTTGAAGCTGTTTTTCAAAAAAGGGCATCACTCCTGTTTTCCAGATGGATGCAAACGAGTTATTATGTTTCAACTTCAGCAGGGTTTAAATAATGTATTCTCGGGTTCTAAGATTTCAGTTGCCTGGAAGTGATCATGTAAGAAATGAATTCATTTATTTACCCCATCCTTCCTGAGTGGGTGTTTCCAGGTGAGACTTTTATTACATGCTGCAAGCATGAAATTGTAGGGGGAAGTCAAGCTCACACACTCTTCCTAAAGATTTTCCCACCACTTTTTCTTGCATCTCCTCCAAAGAGAAAACATTAAAAAGAAAAGATGGAATAGCTCCACAAAATCTAGGAAGGACTCTATATGGTTTAGCAAATGACATGTTGACATTTATTATTGTGCATGTGCCTCAGGTCATCTGTTGTTACCATGGATTTCATCATTTTTTCTTAAGCAGGGAATACTCAGAGGTGGTTTGTCACTGCCTTCCTTTGAAATATAGCTTGCAGTATCTAGTATTCCTTGGCATTTTCCATTTGAGTACTAGCCATGGTTGATCCTACTTAACTTCCACTGGGCAAAGTTTGGTCTACCCTCCATAACCGCTTTGAATCGCCTACGCGCATTGAGTCGCCGATTTAGGCTGAAAAATGCGGTATAGAAATAAAGCAAATAAATAAATAAATAAATAAGCGGTATATAAATGAAGTAAATAAATAAATAAATAAATAAGATCCTGCATTCACTTTTCCTTATACAACTACTGGAGAATCATAAAGGATTCCTCTGCTAGGGTTTTCCCAAAGCTATGCTTTGAACATCTATCAGAATGCAAAATCTAGAGTTCAAAATATCGGAAATTTCTGGAAGTATATCCTATCCTGTCTGATAAGCCTTTGATCTTGAACTCAAGAGAGAAGCTGTATGAATAAATTTATAATCAAGGCATTCAGATGGACAGAAAGGCTATTAACAGATCGAAATTCTTAACATGGTTCAAGTTGTACAGATTTGACCATGAAAGGGCTCTGTACCTAACCAACCTTGCATTCCCTAAATTCATACAAGGTTTTATAGCCCTACAATTCCAAAGTATGCCCTCAGCAGTGTTGGATGGTAGATACTCGGTCACTCCTTTGGCTTGTTGGTTATGCATTTGTGGGCCCTAGAAATTGAGGATCTGACTTCATGTTTGCCTGCTCCCTATTCTCTGCACCAAGAAATAAATTCTCCAGGCCTATTCTATGGTACCTACAATCGAACATGGTTGCAGAAAAGATCTTCTACCTTTTATCTGATTCCAACTCCACAATCACTTATAAGGTTTCTCTTTTTACCCTGGCAGCAAATAAAACCAGGGCAAGACTGATTGTGGACATCACAGTCGACTGTGCTGGGGACACTTTTATCTAGCCTGAGTGGGGTTGATTATCCCTAAGGGGTTCTTACTTAATTTTGTTAACATGACTAATCTTTTATACTAGCTTCTTACCAGTGAATGCGCAGTGCCTAGTGCAGTAGTTCTCAACCTGGGGTCCCCAGATGTTTTTGGCCTATAACTCCCAGAAATCCTAACAGCTGGTAAACTAGCTGGGATTTCTGGGAGGTGTAGGCCAAAAACATCTGGGGACCCCAGGTTGAGAACCACTGGCCTAGTGCATGTTGCACATGCGTTGCTGCACTTCATGATGTATATTTTGGATTTTACAGTGTTTTGTATAGATGCTTGTTAGATGTTGTTTCTGCTGGTGTAAATTGGTCGGAAGCATTAATAAATTGATTGATTGATACTTAACTTTCAAGATCAAATTGGATCTGGTGACATCAGTGTGTGCTGAACACATTTTGTATTACACTTTTTCATATACTTTGGCCTCCAGTTGTTTTGGATTTCCCCTCCATTTCACTATGGTAACAGATGGTGGAAATTTTATTCCAGAATATCTAGAAAATCGAAGGATCATCATCTCTTTTAAGAGAGAAACATGCCAAGAGGAAGGCGCATCAAGCCAACTCTGACCGGGATCGCCTTTCACCTGGAAACCAATGCCCTCACTGTGGGAGAAGATGAAGATCAAGAATAGGGCTCCACAGTCACCTGTGGACCATGGCCAGTACACTGATCTTGGAAGATTATCCTACTCGGACAACAAGGGATCACCTAAGTATTAGGCTGGAAAAGATTCAAATTCAGGACTTCATGAATCATGTTCAAAATAAAAATGACCCTATGAATGACAGGCTTCCAAGCCACCCTGTTATCAGCAGCCCTGCTCAAGTCTTCTAGACTCAGTGTCTTGGCTTCCTTGGTTTATTCTATCCATCTGTAAAATTGTCTTCTTTTGCTACTGCTTTTTACCTTACCAGATGTTATCCTTTCTAGTGAGTCATGTCTTCTCATGAAATGTCCAATGTACAACAGCCTCAGTTTAACTTGGCTTCCAAGAAGGGTTTAGGCTTGATTTACTCCAGGATCTATTTGTTTGTTTTTAGCAATCCACAGTATCCATAGAATTCTGCTTTAGCGCCACATTGCAAATGAGTTGATATTTGTGCTTTCAATTTTCTTCACTGTCCAGCTTTCATTAGGCTGGATCCCTATTCCCTAATCTGCCTTGCAACTGCCTAGGGGTACCTCTGCCTTGTCTGGATTAAGTTTCAATTTTTTTGCCCTCATCCAGCCAATTACTTATGACAGACACTGGTTTTAGGGTCAAGACAGCTTCCTTGGTTTTGGATTGAAAGCAGTAGAGTTAGGTGTCATCCGCATATAGGTGACACCACACTCCAAAACTTTGGATGACCTTCCCGAGCAGTTTCATGCATACGTTAAACAGCATGGGGTACAAAATGGAACACTGAGGACCCCCACAGGCCAGTGGCCAGGGGTTCAAACAGAAGTACCCCCAGCATCACCTTTTGGGTACAGCCCTTCAGGAATGACTGGAGCCACTGTTAAAATGGTGCCTCCCAGTCCCATTCAGTGAGACAACTGAGAAGGATACCATGGTCAATGGTATTGAAAGCCACTGAGAGATCGAGGAGAACCAACAGGGACACACTCCCCCTGTCTAGCTCTCTGTGTAGGTCATCCACCAAGGTGACCAAAGCTGTCTCTGTTCCATAGCCAGGTCTGAAACCAGACTGAAATGTATCTAGATTTTATCCAAATACAGGAATTTTAAAATCCAAAAAAAACTTCTAGTCCTAAGTATTTTGGATAAGGGATTCTCAATCTGTACTAAGGCATCCATAACCCAAAAATGTCTATGTGAATGTACATAAAGAATGTACATAAAGAATTAGCTAATTATTTAACTTATACACTCTACATTACTATCTATGTAGGTCATCCACCAAGGCTACTGTTTCATTTTTTGACCCTAGGCCAAATTTTCCTACAATCTTTCATTCTGCACTGTTCCCTACATTTGTGTTTCAAGTGCCTATGTATTGGTAGGTGATCATGTTTTTCCTGATCTCCAGAACAGAATCTTTCAATTACTTCTTCTGCTTTGGTACTTGGAACATAGACTTGGCTTATGGTTATATTGATACATTTTCCCTGAAGTCTTATTAGTATTTTTCAGATTTTTCATTATATCCTTTAACCAATTTCACTAGATCTATTTTCACTATTGATTCCAATTTGTTTCTTCTTCATGTTTCACATCATGTGTAAAACATTGTATAATTATCTAATTCATACTACCCCATTCCTGTCTGATTTAGCTCACTCATCTCAAAGATTACAAGATTTATATGTTTCATTTCTTGTTCCACTATCTCTAGTTTTCACTGATCCATTCTTCTCAAATTCATATTCCTAGAATATGTGTTGTGAAGCTTTGGACTTTATTTCCACCTCTGATCATGTCAATAGCTGAATATTCTTTTGGCTTCAGTCCAGATGTATCATTAGCTACAGTATTACTCATAGTTGTCTTCTGCTGTTCCCCAATATCATCCAGCCATCTGGCACTATCTCTTGTTTCATTTTGGATGGTTTCGTCATATATGTCCATGGTAAAGAACTTTCCAAAGGGGTTTACCATGCCTCCTGCAGCATCTCATGCACAAATGTGCACATACACACACACTGCTGCCCAGTTTGGCATATTTAGTCAGCTAAAACCGTCTGACATTGACATTGACATTGGAGCTTAGCCTCTTATCTTAGCCTCTTGTCTCACAGGAGCACACAATTTCTCCACCATGGAATTGTAGTGTCATTGGTGGGAACTATGCCCTATGCCAATATTTATGTATTTGTTTTCCCCAGTCATTTGTATTAGATTTCAATAAGTCCGTGCCATTGATTATGCTGTTGGGGCTTCTGGAAGTTATTATTCAAAATATCTAAAGGGACAAAGGGTTGGAACCAATTATCTTACTTTTTGTTTCTTTATCTGTATTTATTACCTGCTATAACCTAGTATTTTAAGAAAGCTGATGTTCTTGAGGAATGAGGAATGACATATTCCTTCCCTGTTCACCACTGGCCCCATTTCCATCCCCTCTCTGTTTCTATTACAATGTCAGGAAAGGTCACTTCCTGTTTTGATAAAATCCTTTCTTCACCTAAAACAGGCCCGGGACTCTTTGCAAATGTCCCCAGTGCACACTTTGTATTCACAGATGCTTTGGGTGCTAGAATTGATAAAATTTGGGTGCTAGAATTGATACATTTTATATAGGCTCCAGGTATTCTAGGGAGCTGTGAAAACAGATCTGGTGGCAGCATGCACTCTGTGGGTTGTGTTTTGATCATCTACCTCACATCAAATTTGAAGTTGCAAACTCTTATGGTAGAGACTTGTTTTCATATGAATGTTAGTGATAATAAGATGATGGTGATGATGACAAAAGTATATCATTGTTCTATACATAGAATGTCATATACACTCCCTTACTGATAAGATTAAAAAATCATTCTTCATTGGAAATACAGGAGACTCTTAATTATCCAAAACTCAAGCAGCTGGTATTTTCAAACACCCACCAAAATTGAATAATTAATATTTTAAATAAAAGGCTGTTTTTATAATACAGAAAAATGTAAAATTGTATGACATTAATATAAATTTGTTTTATTTGTTTTTAATTAGTGTATTTCAATATTGGTAACAAGTCAATATCAGGGTAATGGTATGGTATAGGATAGGGTATGATATTAATTAGGCCTGTTTTTAATAGTTACTCTCAAGTAACTGGGCCCACTGGTGTCGCAGTGGGTAAAACCACTGAGCTGCTGAACTTGCTGACCAAAAGGTTGGCAGTTCGAATCCAGGGAGCAGGGTGAGCTCCCACTCTTAGGCCATCTTCTGCCAACCTAGCAGTTTGAAAACATGCAAATGTGAGTAGATCATTAGGTACCGCCTTAGTGAGAAGGTAATGGCGCTCCACGCAGTCATGCTGGCCACTAACCTTGGAGGTGTCTACAGACAATGCCAGATATTCTGCTTAGAAATGGAGATGAGCACCAACCGCCATAGTTGGACTCAACTAGACTTAATGTCAAGGGAAACCTTTTCCTTTACCTTACCTCAAGTAACTAGAAACATGGGGACGAGGTTAACTGAGAGTCTGTTGCAATCTTGTAAAGCTTCGTGGCCTGCAATGAATCCTTGCTCTTTATGAAATACTATTGATGTTGGTAGTGTTGTGTTTGATGTGTTTGAACTCTAGAAAACCAGGTTTCCATCCCTGCTGGGCCATGGAAATGCACTAGGTGACCTCAGACAAGTCACACTCTCTTAGCATCAGAGGAAGGCAAAGGCAAGCCTTTTCTGGACATTTTTTTGCCAAGAAAACCCTGAGACAGCTTTAAGTAAATGACTGGAAGGTACCAAACAAAAATTCAAGGTAGCTTTCCCTCTCCCGCATTAACACTGTCAAGTAGCACTACCCCTTTATTTCCCTTTGCTCATTTCTCTTTCTGGCTGCAGAAACACAGAAGAGTTTTCTATTCCTTGCTGGAGGATGTTGTGTAGTCTTGGGGAAGAGGAGGCAGAGGATGCAGAGAAAAGGCCCTTCCATTTCAGAGGGGGGAAGTTCCAATCTCATCCACTTTCTTTCCTTACATTTCTGCCTTTCCTTCTTCCAACTCTTCTGTGTGTGCCATCTTCCTGCTACAAGCATTATTGGCCAGCTATCAAGTTCTGTCTATCCCATGGTGTCCCTTGGAGGAGTTCTACACCACTGTCAAACTGAATCAGGGATGTAGAACTCCTCCTGGGGATACCATGAAATGGACCTCATCACACTAGAGAATGAATCAACTTTAAATCTGGTTTTTGCCTCCTGCAGAATTCTGGGGTTTGTAGTTTAGTGAGGCTGTTAAAGGCTCCTCCCTAAACTACAAACCCCAGAATTCTGCAGGAGGCAGCAACCAGATTTTAAGTGGATTTTTTCTCTAGTGTGGCGAGGCCTCGTGGGACCACATCACACTAGAGAATGAATCCACTCTAAATCCGATTTTTGCTTCCTGCAGAATTCTGGGGTTTGTAGTTTAATGAGGCTGTTAAAGATTCATCCCCTAAACTACAAACCCTAGAGTTCTGCAGGAAGCAGCCACCGCTTTTAAAGTGAATTCATTCTCTAGTGTGTTGAAGTAATTGGTCAATAATGCCTGTAGCAGGAAGATGGCACACACAGAAGAGTTGGCAGAAGGGAAAGGAGAAATGTAAGGATTGAAAGTGGACGAGTTTGGGGAACATCTGGAACTTTCTCCCTCTGAAATGGAAGTCTCTTCACTACATCCCCAAGACTACACAACATCCTCCAAAATGAATCAGGAAACTAGAGAAAGAAGCGAAGTTCAAAATCCAGATTGTGGGGAAATGAAAAAGCACCAAAACTTCTGCATTTGCCTTCTTCCCAAAGCGAGGCGTTCTTCTCCCCCGAACCCTCCCCAGTCCTCCGGGAGGACGCAAGGGGCCACACTGGCATTTCTGGTGGGAAGGTGAAGGCAATCTGTGTGTGTGTGTCGAGAAGGGAATGACTGGAGAGGCGCAGAGAGATCAAGGGGACCCGCAAGGCTTTGGCACCCGAGTGTAATCCAGGGTGATGGATGGGCCACTGCCTCCGGGTTTCAGGTTAAATAAACAATTCGCGCAGTTGGTCAGTTTCCCTGTAACTTTTTTTAAAGGTCCCTCCCTCCCTCCTTCCCTCTTCCTCCTCCTTCCCCTGCTTTCCAAAATCCCCCCTTTTTACAAGGCAGCTGGAACAGAGGAGGGAACAGCAGTAGTAGCCGCAACCGCCGCCATCCAGCCTCCGAGCTTGGCGTGTGCTTTGGGGGTAAGTCTCCTTTTGGTCGGGGGGAGAGAGAGAGAACCAAAGTTGGGCAGGATGATGGGCATGGGCTCAATTTTGTGCATCCCCTGCCTTTCGGGGAAAGCTCAGCCCCCCAGCCCCAGTTCTCTATTTTGGGCCATGCCTGGGCTCCCTCTTCCCCTTTCCCGCTTCTCGGCTGGGCTTTGGGACCTCTTCCCGGTGGAGAGCATCAGAAACCAACTTGGCCTTTTGGAAGAGAGCGGAAAGGAATCCCAACTTCTGGAGCATCGCAAAGGAAGGAAACGCTGAGAGGCCAAACTTTGTGGCTTCTTCTGGGATGCGAAATGGGTTTTTTCTTCTCCTTTTGTTCATCGTTCCAAAAGCAACCCACGCAGCACGACCTAAAACTCGGGGAAATTCAGGCTCGGAGACCTTTAGTGCCATTAAGGGGACTGAAGAGCGTGTGGCCCTCCCTCCGTGATGGAAACTTGACTAGCAGGGATGACGGGATTACACGAGCCAAGAGAGATGGTTGCAGGCTCCAACCAGTTATTCGCTTTACAACGCTGCCTGACGCTATATTGGCGAGTTGCAGGCAGAAAAGGGGCGGGAGGAGAAACAAAACAAATCCCATTTTAAAATTCGTCTAAAGAGTAGCTTTCCTGTTGCCTGGGTGGAGACCTTTCAGTGGATGTTTGCTGTCAGAATTTTTTTCTAGATCTTTTTGGGCATTGGGCTAAACTTAGGGCCCTTCCAGACAGGCCCTATATCCCAAGATCTGATCCCAGGTTTTCTGCTTTAACCTGGATTATATGAGTTTCCACTGCCAGATATTCTGTGATAAACAGAAAACCTGGGATCAGATCCTGAGATATAGGGCCTGTCTGGAAGGGCCCTAAGTCTCAAAGTTGTGGTTTTGAATGAGAGGTTACAGTGAGAGACTATCAGTATCAAATACTGAACAACTTCTCAAAGAGTGTGAAAAGAACACAGCCCAGCCAGCTACCTAGAGGATGAATCCATTTGAAATCCGGTGGCTGCCTCCTGCAGAATTCTGGGGTTTGTAGTTTAGTGAGGAGTCTTTAACAGCTTCAATAAACTACAAACCCCAGAAGTCTGCAGGAGCCAGAAGCCAGATTTAAAGTGAATTCCTTCTCTAGTGTGATTTATTTATTTATTGTGTCAGGAGCAACTCAAAACAGTTGTATTGCATTAAAAACAAACAAAGCACAAAGTTTGCAGACTTGGCATTCTATTAAATGTCCTTTGACCAGTATCTGGCCACTTGGAGTGCCTCTGGTGTCCTCCATTGTGCATGTAGCAGGGCTCAGGTTGCGGTGCAGTAGGTGGTCTGTGGTCTGCTCTTCTCCACACTCGCATCTCATGGACTCCACTTTGTAGCCCCATTTCTTAAGGTTGGCTCTGCATCTCGTGGTGCCAGAGCGCAGTCTGTTCAGCGCCTTCCAAGTCGCCCAGTTTTTTGTTTGCCCAGGAAGGAGTCTCTCATTTGGTATCAGCCATTGATTGAGGTTCTGGGTTTGAGCCTGCCACTTTTGGACCCTCGCTTGCTGAGGTGTTCCAGTGAGTGTCTCTGTAGATCTTAGAAAAATATTCCTTGATTTAAGTCATTGGCGTGCTGGCTGATACCCAAACAGGGGGTGGGCCAGAGATGTCACTGCCTTGGTCCTTTCACTATTGGTTGCTACTCCCCGGCAGATGTCAGGTGGTGCAATACCGGCTAAACAGTGTAATTTCCCCAGTGGTGTAGGGCACAGACATCCCATGATAATGCGGCATGTCTCATTCAGAGCCACATCCACTGTTTTAGCGAGGTGAGAATGTGTTCCACATGCATACTGGGCATGCATACTCAGCAGCAGAGTAGCAAAGCGCAAGGGCGGATGTCTTCACTGTATCTGGTTGTGATTCCCAGATTGTGCCAGTCAGTTTTCATATATTGCTTCTAGCACCCAATTTTTGCTGGATATTCAGGCAGTGCTTCTTGTAGGTCAGAGCATGGTCCTGGGTAACTTCCAGGTATTTGGGTGCGCTGCAATGCTCCAGTGGGATTCCTTCCCAGATAATCCTCAGAGCTCAGGATGCTTGTCTGTTCTTAAGGTGAAAAGCACATGTCTGTGTTTTAAATGGATTGGGAATCAGCTGGTTTTCCCTGTAATAGGCAGTAAGAGCACCTAGAGCTTCAGAGAGCTTCTGTTCAACCATCTCAAAGCTCCCTGCTTGAGCAGTAATGGCACAATCATCAGCATAGATGAAACTCTCGGTCCCTTCTGGCAATAGCTGATCATTTGTGTAAATGTTGAACGTTGATGGAGCAAGCACACTCTCCTGAGGCAAGCCATTCTTCTGTTTTCGCCATCTACTTCTTCTAGTGTGATGAACTATCAGTATATATATAACATTTTATAAACCCAGGAACAGACCTACCAACCAAATATAATATAGTTCTTGGTGTCTTGCTTGGTAGGTCTGTTCCTGGGGTTATTCAGGGTGCTGATTCAGAAAATCCTATTGGAAAGACAACATCAGTTCTAGGTTCTTAGATATGGTCATCATGGTTTCATCTGCCAGTGGTGACTGGCAGATGAATAGTTAGTGCCATTTTTTAAAGTCAGTATGTCAGATATTTCCAGAAACAGGTCTAACATTTGAGGCACCAAAATGTGTGTTGCCCAGTGAAATTAATCTGTAACAGGTTTCTCATATAACACGTATCATGTGCAATTCATTTTGTTGTTGTTGTTGGTTTCATTGGTATCCCACCTCTTCTCCAGTGAGCTCAAAGTAATGTTTCCACCAGAACATTAGGAAGAATGTCCTGACCGTGAGAGCTGTTCAGCAGTGGAACTCCCTGCCCCAGAGTGTGGTAGAGGCTCCTTCTTTGGAGGTTTTTAAGCAGAGGCTGGATGGTCATCTGTCAGAGGTGCTTAATGGGATTGTCCTGCTTCTTGGCAGGGGGTTAGATTGGATGGCCCATGAGGTCTCTTCCAATTCTATGATTCTATGATTTAATGAATGCTCACAGTCTATGGTTAGCCTTTGATGGAGTCCAGGCAGGGAGAAAAAGTGGGAGAGTAAGACAGATCTAATGGCAACCAGTGGGTTTTAATGGTTTAGTAGAACCTGAACCTGAACAACCCAAGTCCTTATCCAACCATTACTTTATGCTGGCTCTCTGTTCAGCATTGCTCACATCAAGCACAAAAGTGACTTGGGCTCCATATGCACTGCCATATAATGCAGTTTCAGAATGTGGGTTGACTGCATTGGATTATATGGCAGTGTAGACTCATAATCTAGTTCAATGCAATTCAATCTGTATTATAGGAGTCTACACTGACCCTATAATACTGTTCAAACTGCATTATTTGGCAGTGTAGATGGGGCCTTGGAGGCCAGATGTCACAGGTGGCTTAATTGTGGTATAAATCCTAATGAAAATTCTTTTAGGGCTCCTCTAGAAATGAGTAGTGTGTCAAGATTTTGTACTGCTTGTTGCTGGAATTCTTATGTTTCTTTAAAACAGGTATTCTCAAACTGCAGCCCTCCAGCTGTTTGGGCCTTCAACTCCCAGAATTCCTGACAATTGAACAGCTAGAGGGCCATATTTTGAGGATGCCTGCTTTAAAATATCCAAACAATGTATCTGCTGGCCTAGACTGTTTTCTGACAATTCCTAGCTCCAACTGCATTAATTTATTTCCTCCCTTGAGTAGATTTATTTTTCATCCCATAAGGCCTTGGAATAAAAAGTTATCCTTCTTCTTTACTTTCTGTTAGCTTTAAAAATGTTATAGAATTATAATGCATCACTGAGATGGTATTATTGCAGTGCAGCAATATATCTCTATGAATTTGAAAAAGAGAGGAGAAAATTTACTCTTCAAACCATGGGATTAATACATCAAGCTATGCCATAGTACAGATAAAGATATTTTTACAAGTGCCCTAGTACAAATAAAATATATATCTGCAAGAGGACCTCCAAACTCCCCCAGAGTGGAACAAGTGGTCATGCGGATGATGATAACTAAGAATAATATGCAAACCCTAAGGAGCCATATCACAAAAATTTGGTAAACCAAATTGCAGGGGGTATTGAAGACGTCACTGAGAGAAATCTCCTGTACTTCCTTATGCAGCACCTTGACTGGAAACCCATCCCTGGCAACCCTGACTGAGGGAAAGAAGGTTAATATGGCTCCTGGCCACACAATGAAAGCCAATCTCTGGCTGAAAGGGGAAGCTGTGCCCCAAATCCTTCGGAATAGCTTGGGGGGGGGGGGGGAGTTGGCCTTTTTTCTCAAACTTGGGTGGCTAGGGACAGGACTACAACCCTTTAATGTTAATAGAGAGGAAGGGCTTTCATCTAGTTATTCGTCTTGCTGAAATGCCCTCTTCTACATTCCTTCTTCCTGTCCACTTTTCAACTTAGCAACTCTATCTTCAGTACATCGGTGAAAGGACAGCTCCCATGGCCAATAGGTTTGGGGTTCAGGAGGAGGACAGAAACATTCCAAGGATTTCTGACTATCCATGTGCACCCCAGAGCAGTAGCAAACAGACATTACTCCCTCCACCAAAGCACCATTGGACCCATGATATTGATCCACCTTGCCGAACAACTTAGCAGGTTACATGGAAATGAGTGTAAAACAGTTTGAACTGTTGAAAACGCTACAAAAATTCTAAGTGTCAGGATCATTGCATAATAATAAAGAGGAGCTTCTAGCCTCTCGGTACCAGCATGGTGTAGCATTTTTAGTGTTGGACTCCAACTCTGAAAACCAGGGTTCAGTTTCTTCCTTGGCCATGGAAACCCACTGAGTTTTTTTTTCTTGTCATGAGAGACTTGAGAAACTGCAAGTTGCTTCTGGTGTGAAAGAATTGGCCATCTGCAAGGACATTGCCTAGGGGATGCCTAAATGTTTTACCATCCTGTGAGAGGCTTCTCTCATGTCCCCACTCTTAAGCTCAGAAAATCCCATGATAGATTTGCCTTAGGATCACCATAATTCAGAAATGATTTGAAAGCACATGACCATGTACCCCATCACAACAAATGCTTCTTATCTCCCACCCATTGTCACACAAAGTATTATTTTAACTAGAACCTCTCCCAGTGGTTATGTCTTCGAAATCTAAGGAGGAGGAGAAAAAGAAGTGACATTGAAACAATTCTTCTGATCTCCGGAGTTGGTTGTCTTATAGCAGCTGATCACACCACACTACACAGTTGTATATGTAGATAGACACGAGTCTTTGTCTTTAAAAAAGAATATTTTTTGTTGTTCAATAGCAAATATATCATAGTCCTAGCCCCATCAATATATAAATACACCAATTGGCTATTCCTATAATAACTGGGCTCCAAACAAACAAATAAGAGACCTCTATTACCTCTCACATTATTTATAACTTCTCTTTTATGAAACCTCTCAAAACTCCTTCCTGAAACAATATAGCTGAGCAGTCACCACGTCTGACATGGACGCTAACCACTTAGGGCTTAGGAATGCACCTGGAGGAAGCCAGCAGGTGTTGGAAAGCATCAGTTAGGAATGACTCATTCCTTAAGTATGACATTCAGAATGACTGACAACTTCACCATGAGGACAGGGGATAGAAGCTGACAGCCAACACATACAGCTGAATGGGAGTCATTGAAAAGGCAGCTGTGACGTAATCTCTCTTTCTCTCACACACAAAATTAAAATAGAAACTCTATTTCTAGCAGCAGGGTCCTGGAAGCTAAGCAGGGTCAGACTTGATTAAGACATGGATGGGAGACCACCAGTCAATCCCAGGTGCTGTAAACTATATTCCAAAGAAAGGATACAGCATAGAATCATAGAATCATAGAGTTGGAAGAGATCTCATGGGCCATCCAGCCACAACCTTCTGCCAAGAAGCAGGAAAATCACATTCAAAGCAAAGCAAAACCACTTCTGAGTATTAGTTGTCTACGAAAATTCTGTGAAATGTATCAGGTTGTTATAAATCCGCAGGCAGCCTAAAGGCACATATATCTAGAATCAAGATGGCCAAAGAGTAGGGCTTTGAAATATCACTTTTAAAACTCTCTGACCAACCAACTTACCTACTGCTTTGGAAGAGTTGTCTGAACCTGGCTACCATAGTCTAAAAAGAAAATTTATAATCCAGTAAACCAAAACAAACACAAAAGAAACATGCACGGTGGATCAGATGGGGGTAGGGGATAAATGGAATGCAGTTAACTCAGGCTATGAAATATATGGTTGGAAATGGAAGAGTAGACTTTGTTGAATTTGGCATTGCATCAAAAACTGCCAGGTTTCAGGCCATTGACTGAAATCTGTGCTTCTCTTGATTGCTGTGCTTCTCCTGGTCTCCAGACAGAGACAAATTGCGGGGTGAGTGGCAATGGAGGAGGAGAAAATTTTATTTAGTGAATGAAATATTTTTAGAACAGAGCTGAGGAAAGTGTGACTCCAAAGGCCATTTCCCCACAATTTTTATTTTCTTAAGACCCTTCCCATCTCTTGTAAAAGTCATGGAGGGGGAATTAGACACTTCCCCCACTCAAGCTCCATCATTGTTTAAAACTCAACTATGGTATGACAAACCTCAATACTAAACTCCTTATCTTTCCTTTCCTGCCCTCTCCTTTTCATATTATTTTCTTATCCACTGGCAGTATTACTACTGTCTTCATATTTGTAATCTTTTTTCCTTGTTTTCCACATTGAAACTGTAACTAAGTCATGTTATTCTTCCTTTAAACATAGTGGGAGTTGCATGGTTCTCTGTGGACTGTAACACCCAGTATTCCTTACTATTGGTAACAACTAGAGGCACTCTCTGCTTTTACAACATAACAAAAATAGAGCCCTTCCTTTCTCTCTCTTTGGCAAACATGGATTCATGCTCTTACTTTTCCAGTGAAACTATGGCAGTCCTTTACAGTTTTCTATCATCTCATGTGCCCAAATCTCCTCTATAATATCATGCTGCTAAAATATACATCTCCTGTTATTTTTGTCAAATGATACCCTTCATGAAAATCCTGCAATGAATGCTGGTCTGCTCTAGGCCTCCTTGTCTTTACCTTTTAAACTATGTATGCCCTTATTTACCTATATATTTCTGCCTAAATCTCAATATATCTTGGCCTATGGTATTCTCTCCCCTGTCCTCCCTTGCTTTATCTGGTCATTCCTCCTTTTCTGTTACTTATCTCTGAACTGACTTCCAGAACAGCTCCAGGATCTCTTATAACCTTCAATTCACTCCTTAAAAGTCACAATTTCTGTGAACTCTTGGCACAAATCCCAAGCTTCTATTCTCTAGTGTAAGACATGCAGATACAAGATGCAACTGCTTGTTTACCCTTGCCTCAGTTCCCTTTCCCTATTTATTGTTTTCCCTGTGCCAGAGTTTATACTGTGAATTCCTCAAGGAAAGGCATACTGATTGCGCTAAATGCATTGCTTTGTTTATCATCAATATCAGCATTGTTTAAAAAGAGAACAAGATCTCACAAGTCAAAAGTGGTAAAAGAAGGCTGTGTTTTCATAAGTTCACAGTGTAGACTTTCAAGGCCGAAAACAACAAATGAACCAACATACTGTACTACATTGACAAAAACTTTTAGGAAGAACTTACAGTGCAGATCCCTCTTCCTGCCCGTAAACAGGCAATTAGAAGATGGAAATGATGAAGATGACAATGTTTACTGTTGTCCTTACTAAATACGGTCAGATCTGAATCATGGGGAAGTGAAAACATTTCTAAAGCAAAATGATTGTAAAATTGTTCAGCTCCTGCAAGAGCTGAACAATTTTAATTAATTGATTTCTATGGAAGAAAAGGCACAGAAAGTCCCTATAGGTTTGCCGAGAGTAAGCAGAAAGAACTCACATAGGAATAGCTTCAGTGTGCTGCTTTCCTAAGGGCAATCCCCCAAGACTATTTTTGGAGAGTTTCTCTATTTGACATCCTGAATTCTTGTTTTAAATATGTGACATGAATATACTTGCTGTTACTAGAGCCTAGCTCTTCATGAGTTGATTAGCCTATAGCTACTTCACTGTTCCAGATAGTGATATACACTACATGTGAGTGACAGCTCTCATGAAAGACTGCTCTTTGATATGTGTATAAATACAAAGCAGAGAGAAAATTAACATGTCAGTAGGAAAGAATCTTGTTCCCTGGTGTCTAATTTTCTTCAAAAGCCCTTTAAAAATGAATGAGAAACAAAATGGTAAAATGTCTTCACTACTGTTCATTGAGAACACCACCACACATATCACTAACTTTACATATATATTGCTGGGGCCTAGAATTGTGTTGTTGCTAACTAGGAAAGGGGGCTTGGTGTCACAGAATTATGGAGTTGGGAGGGACCACAAGTACTGTCTAGTGCACCCTGTATCATGCAGGAAAGCATTGCTGGAAGTTGCCCATTCAATCTCCATGTAAAGACCATCCATTTAAAAATGGAGAGTCCCTCAACCTCTTAGGCAATCCATTCAGCAGTCCATAACAACAAGAACAGCAGCAGTAGCAGCAGCAAATTCTTCCTAGCATATAGGTGAATCCAGTTGCTTATGTTCTAGTCTCTACAGCAGCAGACAATAAATTTGCTTCACTTTCTGTATGACATTCCTCCAGATATTGAACGATACTTGTCACCTTTCATTCTCCTCTTTTCCAAGCTAAATACAACCATGACCAATGGTCTGTTGTTTCTTATAACTCTTGATTTTCAAACCTTTGGTCATCTTCATTGCCCTTCTCTAGACAAATTCCATCTTGTTCAGATTCTCCATGGTAGACAGGCCTATAGAAAGGTTCATTCAATATGTGAAGAAGTGAAGAAGAAATATTTGTTCACATCCATTGTGTATGATGTTTATATTAGCTGCCTAGTAACATAGTCCTCTGGTATATCCAACTCATAGGTCTACGAGCTCAAGTATCCATTATCAAGAGACACTTTGGAAATGAAATAAGTGAATTATGTGAAGTATGAGAATAAACTATGGCATTTTGTGGGAGCAAAATATCATGGAACAAAAAGGATGCTCTACAAACCAAGAGATATCTCACTAAAAGTGACCTCTGGCATTTGTACTGTTCGTATTCTTTGGTTTTTTGCTGGACAGTTTCCTAGCAAAGCAACAAGGGATATATGCACATGAGAAGGAAGGATGGTCTCTTTGGGTCATTGTTTTTGACACTGTCCCATTTCCAGCAGTTTGTATTAATTCAAAGAGAAATGCATGGCAACTTTTGTGTGAGAGAGATACTACATCTCTTGATGTTTGATAATGCAGCTGCTGAACTCAGCACTTCAGTCAAGAAAAGAAAGGACCAGAATGGGATTATCGATATCTAGCCATCTGTTTATAGTTTGTACAGATTGATGAATACTGATATATTGTCCTAGAAAGTGAAGATGTACAATTGTGATATGAAGATAATTTTCTTTTTTGCTGCAGATCCTTATCTCTTCCACTTCCCAAAGTGGGCAAGTTTAGTTGTTAGGAGGATAAATGAGGAATGTGTTTTTCAGTCTTCATAATTAAACAACAACAGAAAGGAAGACTCAAAGGAGCCCCCAGTGGCACAGCATGTTAAAACTGCGGAGCTGATGAACTGGCTGATCAGAAGGTTGGTGGTTCAAATCTGGGAAGCAGGGTGAGCTCCTGCTGTTAGCCTCAGATTTTGCCAACCTAGCAGTTCAAAAACAAGTAAATGTGAGTAGATCAATAGGTCTACTCTGGCAGGAAGATAACACCACTCCATGCAGTCATGCTGGCCATATGACCTTAGAGGCCTCTACAACTCTTTGACTTAGAAATGGAGATGAGCACCGCCCCCCAAAGTCAGACACAACTACATTTAATGTCAAGGGGAAACCTTTACCTTTACCTTTATTATGGAGACAAGAGTCCTATCAAGATTTACCTATGCCTATGTACTTAAATAATGTATTTAAGTACATAGTTTGCCTATGTACTTAAATAATGTATTTGGCCATAATATTTTATAGTATACTATATTTTGCCAATATTTTTGAATGCAGGAAAATTAAATGTGACTGTTTTGTATCATGGTGGTATTTTCTTATACCCCGATGAAAGCACATTTCCTTTTTAAAAGGTTGATTAGGGCTGCAAATATGCATGGAAAAGCTGTCAAGGAAATTAGAGATGGTGGCTTCCATGCTATCAGCTGGTGAATCTGCTCTGGCTTTTAGTATGATGCTGAATCCTATCCATAGAATGGGCCAGACCTTTGGACATCTGCTTTAAAGTGCACGTTAGGACATGTATTCAGCACTCCACTGCCTTTGTAACTACCACCTGATCCAACCTTGAAAGATATCAACACTTGACTATACTCCCCACTGTACTTTCCAAAACTCAAGATTTGCATTAGATCCCATTATAATTTCAACCAACTACTAGCCGGTGGTGCAGTGGATTAAACAGCTGAGCTGCTGAACTTTCTGACTGAAAGGTCACAGGTTCAAATCTGGGGAGTGGCATGAGCTTCCACTGTTGGCAGAGCTCCAGCTTCTGCCAACCTAGCAGTTCGAAAACATGCAAATGTGAGTAGATCAAAAAGTACCACTCCGGCAGGAAGGTAACGACACTCCATGTAGTCATGCTGGCCACATGACCTTGGAGGTACTCTCTGGCTTAGAAATGGAGATGAGCACCTTCCCCCAGAGACAGACACAACTGGACTTAATGTCAGGAGAAAACTTTTACCTTTTTACCAACCAAACCAGCCTGGAATAGTAGAACAGGAAGACACTAATCTAAGAGGTTCCCAAAGGTATCTTTCATTTTATAAAAAAAAATCATAAAAACAATTACAATTCTTCATATGTTGACTATTTCATATTTTGTGAATAGTAATCTTTACTATTATTAAGTATAAATTTATTGGATTTTCTTAGTTATATCTTGTGAAACAAATTGAATAACAAAACACATAGTGTATCTGCATATCTCAACAATTAGGAATCCCGACTTGTTATTAAATAATAAATGAATTTTATTGTTAGGATCACAGACCAAGAGTGTAATACTTTAAATCTTTTTTCTAAAAGTGCAAACATTAAAACCAAAATTCACAAATTAAAAGCAGAAAGTCCATGGGTAATAAAATGAGTAAATTAAAACTTTATCCGCTAAAATAATCCACAAACCGTTTCTTTATTTTATAGCTGCTGCACAAAACTTAACCACCCTATAAGTGATCAGTGGGTCCCTATCCTCTATAAGATGTTTCAAATAATATTCTTCATTTCTGCTTGGGATCTTCTGTACAACGGGTGTAATAAAAACAGATAGACCATCCTTATAGAAATGACACTGTAAAAAAACATGCCTGGCAATTATTAAATAACATTGTGCTCTTCACACTGCTTGGTTGCTTCTAATAGACCAATACACTAATAGACATGAATCTGAAAAATGTGAATTGAAGTTTACCTTTGGAATGGAGCTTTTCAATTGTTATATCTTCCATGGTCCTGATCCTGAAATATTAGTGTTTAATCCCTCCCAACCGCCAACAAGTCTTCCATAAGTGTCAAGAGTCACATTGGAATGTCAGCTGATGCAGTTAATCATAAAAGGACTTCAAAAAAAATGGACAATACCAAAGATGTTTCCCTTACACTTCTGTATGCCCTTTTTAAAATGCTGCAATTGTTACTATTTCATCCACTCCGTGAGTGTTCTCCAAATTACTATATAGCTTTTTAATCTCTCCCTGCTCACACATGGCCATTTTGTGCCTTATGAGGAATAGGCAGGAAAGAGGAAGCATCTGGTTATGTTCCTGACACCAAATGACTACAGCGGTGCTGAGAACTCTGAAGGATGCTGGTGGATCTCAGCACTACTTTAATCATTTTGTATCTGGCTATGGGGACATAACCAGACATTTTCCCAATCCTGCCCACTTTCCAGAAGGCACAAAACAGCCATGGGGTGGAGGTTATTTAGCACGTTGTGGAGTGGTATATGTGACTTAGTCTAGCATGCAGAACTATTATAGTATCTGGGACATACACATTTTTAGCCAAGCTATTATTTACATGAAGAGAAGAAGGCTGCTGCTAATGCTAAGGCACTGATAAATCCAGTGATATGATTAACTTTCTTTAATAAAAGGTAAGAGAATTTTATTCAGGGGTTCTCTGTATTTGTTGGTAGAACATACTGGACCCATAATATTTTTCAAGATATAGGGCACCATCACAGTCTTTCAAAGGTTGTCAAAGTGTGGATCTGTACAATGCTTCATCTTAACTCATGTTCACAGAGGTAGAGATTATTCCAGTTTCCCAAAACTGACCAAGTTGGGTTCTTTTATTTTTTTTTTAAAGTGTCAATATATTAACAAGCCAAATATTGCACATGACGTACATCAAGAAATATAACATTCACCCCTATAAATTAATAGAAAACTTTATTTGATATGGATGTATGAAAAACATCAGCATACATGTAGGTGAACCAGAGCACACACTTTGTGTACAGAAGTTCTAAATTTTACATTCCTGGGCCTAAGTTCAATTGCTAATTCCAGCTCCAGTAGTCCCTCTGGATCAAAGGGATTAACATAACTTTAATTTGATATTCAACTGTTGATTCAATTGTTTTTTTTAATTTGGTTTTGAATTTAGGCCCTTTCAGTCACAACCAGAAAAGAAGCCCATGTTCCTTGAGTGGTGTTTATCTTCTGGTTACCTGTATTGCATGCATTTTGTGTTCTCAGAAAGGAAGCTGTTCCAATTTACAGTAATTGCTGTTCTAGAAGGTTTGAATGTTTCCTTTTTGACCTGCTTGCTAATGAACTCTGGATTGAGTCCAAGAAAGCACAGAGAAAACATAAACAGCCTTGTTTTCATGCTGCTAGTGATGAAATATGACTAAAAGAATTTAGTGGTGATTAGAGATAATTGTTTTGATGCTTTAAAATAATTTCTGAACCAACATTCATTTTATGAATGAAAGTAGGAAGAATTAGAAGCTGTGATGTACCAGTTGGCATTGGAGGTGTCACATACAGCTCTTCAGATGTTGGATGGCAGCTATGCTGAAATTTTGGCCATCCTAAATCAGTGGCGCATACAGTACCAGAGGGTCACCTATTGATTAAACTCTGTTGAGTGAGGAATAGACAGGGCTGTACCATTAGACAAGGAGCAGAGGTTGCAATTTATTTCTCTTCTCACAATCACATAGTAGTTCTTGGCATGATAGGAAGTGACACAAGTTTCCTGGGAGTAAGAAACATTAAACGTGTCGGACTGCCTTGTGTGAAAGCTAAGATTCCAGTCACCTCTCTTCCAATTAACTCCCTAAAGGTGGAAGGTCTTTAATATAATGGCCATATACTCCAAGCAGGCATGTAGCCGGGGGGGGGGGGGGGGGCATTGGGGGCTTCAGCCCGCCCCTGAAATTTTCATGGTGGTCTGCGAAAAGGACTCACTGGTACATTATTTAAACTGTTATGTTTATTCATATCATGATCTGATCACCATGCTCAATATATCTCATATGCATGGGTGTATTGGGGTAACAGTACAAATGGTTTGCTAGGGTAGACCCTCTTTCACTCAGACTCACCCCCCCCCCCCCAAAATCAAAATCCTGGCTACGGGCCTGACTCTGAGCATTCATGAGAGATGACCATCAAAACTTTGTTTAAAGTCCTTTAATGAATATGAGTCCACCGCGTACTGAGATTCTTCTATTGTTAAATAGTTCATACTGTCAGGAAGTTCTTCCTAATGTTCGGTTCCTAATGTTTAGTTAAAATCTCCTGTTTGCAAAGCAGATCTATGGATTCACATCCTAGTT
The DNA here is from genome assembly GCF_037176765.1 of Anolis sagrei. Classification (NCBI taxonomy): domain Eukaryota; kingdom Metazoa; phylum Chordata; class Lepidosauria; order Squamata; family Anolidae; genus Anolis; species Anolis sagrei. The sequence continues at coordinate 63,084,244 of NC_090022.1, read as the reverse complement.
TCTGAAGCAGCAGCAAGCAAGCATGTTCCATGTTACAGACCTTCAGATCTCTGAAGATGGTTTTCATATCAACTCTCAGTTTTCTCTTCGCCAAGCTAAGCCTGTCCAGCTCCCTCAACTGTTCCTCATACGATTTGATTTCCAAATCAATTACTGATGTGATTGCCTTCTTCAAGGCAGGCTGTTAATATTACACATCCCTAAATGGTTTGATTGCTCCACAAACATATATTGCTAAATAATTCTGTAATGCATCTGTTCGTTTTACAGTGAAATGCTGTAGTAATGTAGGTGAAGATTTTAAGTGTATTTATTGCATTTTAATTATGATTTTATCACACTGTTACTATTTGTTTGTTTTTTACTTTTGTATTGCACTTTCTAAACTTGTCTAGTGTGGGATTTTAGCCACTTTGAGTCCCCACATGGAGAAAGGTGGAATATAAATAATAATGATGATGATGATGATGATGATGATGATGATGATAATAATAATAATAATAATGGAAAATGTCCAACTTGTGATTTTATGATACGAAATCCAGCATATATATCTTGTTTGCTGTGTCATACTGTGCTTTTGTATCAGTAAAATAATATTGATTTATTGTATTGGTATGCCAACTTTCTCCTGGAGTGGAATCCAAAACACTCCCAAAACAATAAATTAGAAATGTTCCCAGTCAAATTTTAAACCATTTAAACCAGAAAAACTACAAAAACAGAGGGTTAACATTTTTTAAAAGCAAACACAAGATTTAAAAGATGGATAAAATATCTCAATGAAAAGCTCGCATGGTTATATGATAAAAGTCAGCTTCAACAAAAAAAGTCTGATAAGCTCTCCTTATCAGGTTCCCAACTGGGCTGAAACCATCTGGAGCTTGAAAAAACTTAGTTGTTATCAGTTCTTTTTCACAATATTTAAGGTATTTTACATTATAATCATAATGGCTCAGTTTGCAACACCCAGAGCAAATTGAATAACTCCTTATATCCTGTGCATTTAAAATGAAATTAAGCAAACCCCAAAAGCATGAATTGAGTTGATTACAATAGGATCCTTTACAGCAAGAAATAATTAATAAAAAGTGTGCATTTAATAATCCCTTTAAAAGTGTACGGTAATGTTTGTTGTGATAATGTAAACATTGTAACATAAAATAGTAAATATTCTCATCCTTTCTGGGTGTAAAAGAAAATCTTCTATTCGTAGAAGATGTAGTATATCTTGCATATTGTTATAATAAATGTTCCTTTGTTTCACTCCTAAATATAATACCTCCATTCCAAATTACTTTGAAATCTATAGGGATTTTTCAGGACACGTGGAATTGATTTTATATCTGATACCAAAAATGCTTTTTTCCTCGAAGTTCTTTATCTGTTCCGTACTATATATGTTTTTGGTTTAATATAAACACAATAAACTACAGAACAGGCATGGTGCTTGTGATAATCAGTTCAATGTTATCAGCGGTTTGATGTGCTGAAGTTTTATAACAAGATAGCCACGCATATTTATCTAATCCCAAAGTTATTTCAGCTTTCCCTTCCATGCATGCCCATGTGGTGAGGCTTCTTTGATACACCAAGCTCCATGAAGCGTTGATTGCCATCTACCCTGCTTGCTAGTCATAGGAGATGTTTGAGATACCTAGTGCAAAAACCATGGTTACTTTCCTCTATGTTAAGTTTTGTTGGGTGCCCTTGCTGTTGTTTACTAAAAATAAAATATTGACAAAATATGTACTTCAGCTCTGGATCTCTATGTGGTTCCCATACTGTGGGACCCCATCCTTAGTGCCTGGGGTTTATGTGTAGGGCGGGAAAGGGTTGAATCTGCTGTCAATTGAGGTGAAAATTTAAAAGGAGCTAGTCAAGGTGCAGATTGTTTAGAGTAGGAGTCCGCATTTTGTAAAGTACCTTTAAAATTCACATTAAGACTAGGACTCAGAGCAATGGTTTCAAATCCATCTGATCATTAGGAAGAACTTCCTGACTGTAAGAGCTGTTAAGCAGTGGAACTCTCTGCCTCGGAGTGTGGTGCAAACTCCTTTCTTGGATGCTTTTAAACAGAGTCTGGATAGCTATATTTAATTTGGAAATAGAGACTTCTTTTGAGAGAATTGAAGCATTTGTGGCAAAGAAGTAATATAATCACAGTGCTCGAGCATTAACATTTGGAGGAATACATAGTTGTTGCTAGAACTTACCTCTCAGTACCAAGGGGTTTCTGTTTGTTTCCAAATTAAATTAAATTAAATTAAATTAAATTAAATTAAAATGAATGTTAAGATGTCCATTTGTCACATTTTATTTGTTCCATAATGTATACCATCAGTAGTGAATGGAGGAATTTTTTTTCAGTTCTTTACCATGGCCCCTGGGATGAATTGCCTACCTTTTAGGCCAGGGGAAAGCTCAGAAAGTAGGCTCAGAAATCTCGGCAGCCATTTTATGAGATGGTGCAAGGAGGCAGCCATCTTAGAGTGCCCATTTCCTAGAGTGGGGAAGAGCTTAGGAGCAGCCTAGAGGGAAATGTGGAGAAGCTGTGTAATTGGCTGGGAGAGAGTTGGCAGAGCTTAGCCAGGGTGCAGGAAAAAATTGCCTGTAAGGGGGCGTTTTAAAATCTGACAGCTCAGCCAGGGTTGGTGTGTTGGAGAGGAAAGTTAGGTTTTGGGAGAGCTAGGAGAAGAGGAGTTAGTGAAGCCAAAAGTTGGGTCAGTTAATAAAGATAGATAGCTATTAGGGAGAATAGCTAGTATAGAGTGTAGACAGATCCAAGGGAAGGGACTGTCTGGAGTTTTTAGGTATTCTAGTCAGAGGGAACCAAGCTAGTTTCCTGAAGGAGTGAAAAGTTGTTTTTGGAACCAAGTATTGAACTGTTTTCTAAAGTAACCATATGCTCCAATTCATTATTGCAACCGTTAAGTTTAAGTGCCTGTATTGTTGAAGTTCTCACAGATAAACAACTTTGTTCTTTGTTAAACAACAGCTGTCTCAAGAGTGCCTCTATGTGAAATAGTTCCATAGCAGTTAGAGAAAGAGAATTTTAAGATTGGTGGCAGCATCGTTTTAAAAGAATCTTGGTGATATATTTACCTCAGAGTGCAGAGCCCTGAGTGCGAATCCAGAATATTCCAGCCTACTTAAAAATATTGGTTCAACTAGAACTGAAAACTCTCTTTGAAATTGGGTGGTAGCCAGTGTTCATACTAAAGTTACCTCAGTATACAGAGTGTGGTGGCAAAGTCTCAACAGTCTCCCATTCGTTTTACATGTTTGGTGGTACAGCGTTGGGATTGTTAGAAGAAATCCCATTCTCTTTACACCCCCTTCAAAAGATTATTCTGCTGGAAATTATAGTTTAGAGAGCCACTAAAGCTTTTTGTTTCAGAACAGTAAATACTCCTTACTGAAACTGTAAATCCTAGGAATCCATAGGATGGACCTATGGCAGTTAGTGAAATCATAGTCCTTGAACTATATAGTATGAAAGTGTCCCATGTGCAGGGGCGGCTCAACCCATTACGCAAAGTAAGCATTTGCAGTATAGTTGATTTTGCCCAGAGGTGCTCTTCAGGCACTCTTGGGGGAAAATAGACCTTGACATATGCGAGTTGTAGTTACTGAGATGTATAGTTCACCTACAATCAAAGAGCATTCTGAACTCCACCAATGATGGAATTGAACCAAATATGGCACACAGAACTCCCACAACGAACAGAAAATATATATCAGTGATTGGTTGGGGAGGGGCGTGCCAAAATACTGTCTGCTTACAGTTGAAAATTACCTAGGGCCGCCTCTGCCCATGTGTGTTAATCCTTCTCTTGCTAACAGGTAAAGAAATGGCCAAATTAAGACTCCATACAATGGGCTCTTGGTATTCCTAGGGTTTGTTTCCAGGATCCCCCATGTATAGCAAAAGTGCTATTATATACAATTATATAGTAAAATGCTGTATCTTATACAAGATGGCAAAAAAAAAATGAGCTACAGATGGTTGAATTAATGAATGGATGGCTCCATGGGTATGGAGGGCTATTTGTATCATTACATACATATGCACACAAAATCTGCATTGCCTCCAAAGGTTTGTTGGGAAAGGTCACAGGGAGAAGTACATTTTTTCATATTTATTTATTTAAAGAATCCGTTCCTGATCTGTTAAAAAAACTTGGTTTGTGTTTAAATCAAGCACTGAGGAGCAGCATAGCTCCGCTCTGGGAGAAGAATAGCAGGACTAATTTTCATAGTATTCCTAATGTCCACCATTTTATTTTATTTATGCTCAAGATGTTTCATTACCAAAGGCAGGGATATTATGTCATGTGATGTGACAGATTATGGACATGTCTGCTGGCACCATAGACTTGGACTTACAGTACTTTTGGCCTGGCCCAACACCGTAAATGTGTTTTTATAGAGAAAGGGGAATCTTCCGCTGTAAGAGGGGTGTATATGTGTGTGCGTGCGCATGTCTGTGTGTGTAAAGCTGTACATGTTGTAGGGAACCTACAAACCTACCACAGACTTCCCATTTCAGATGAAGAGAGAGGAACAGTGCTACACAATGGTGAAATTATCAATAGGACATGCTGATCAAGTGCATTCTTTCTTTGGCTCACACAATTATAACTATCTGAGGGACAGAATGATTGAATAGAACTAATATTTACCTTGATTAAACAATTCATCTTTTAGGTGATCAACTATTGACTTAATGTTTAACATATTTGGTCTTTGGATCAAGGGGCACAATTCAGCTCTTCAATAATCAATGGGCCCTTTGTTTCCTATCTCAATAGGAAAAGTCAGTCGGACCCTTTATTACCTCTGAACAGAGTATACCAATTCTGTTTGAGTTGGACGTCTCTGATTTACTAATTGGCTAACATACTTTTGTAGCCTGGGGTCTGGGAACGTGAGGTTAATTGGAACAATTTGGAACCAAGAATGTTTAAAGGTGCAATTTCAGAAACACTCCATTAATGAATTTATGAACTCAATTAATAGGCTAGAATGTTTATTTTAATTTAGTCAGGATGCCTGTCATCTACAGATTTCAGAGTGTTCTTAATGCTCAGGGATAATAAAGGAACATCACTCTTTTACAAAATATTCATCTAATTGAACATTAATGGAGTAGGAGACAAACTCACTGTGGGTGTTACGTTTACAAAAGCCAAATATAGCAAGTAAATTTGTTGATATTTGTGATGTTGATATGTGCACACTAATTCTTGTGTCCAGAGCTACCTTTCCAGGCTAATTCTTTTGTGGAAAAACATTTGACCAGTAGGAGTCTTGGACTTAGAGCTGTGTGTGATTTCTACCAGTTCCTCTTTTCCCAAATGACACCCTGTGATATTTCTTGGAGAATTCCAGAATTTCTCAGAGTAGAAATTTGTGAAAGGGAAACATGGAACTGGTGAAAATTCCCTTCTCCTTTCCTGTAATTTGAACCCATTGTTCTGACTCCTAGGACCTCATCACATGGAGGTCCCTAATGCGGGTGACAGCGGGGGATTTGCAGAGTGGCAAATCCATGGGGCAGGGGGGAAACTGTCAATCAGCTTCCCTCTATCCTGTCCGCATGTGTATGTGTCAACTCCCAACTTCTTCAGTTGCTAAATATGAAGGTGAGCACAGTGTCATTTTTAGCAATGGAAGAAGATGGAAATTGAAACACTATGCTCATACTTTATATATTTTGTTTAGTTTTGTTGGTTTCTCTATGTGTTTGTAGTGATATGCAGTGATTAACTGCAGCCTTCTGGGACACAAGCCAAACCTGGGAGAAGTGCTATTTTTTAGAGAGTCTAGTTGGAATGATCTATTAATATTCAACAATTTACTTAACAAAACCAACTGACAATGACTGATGGCACTTTGATAAATACTGCAGTGTGAAGAGATAGCACTGTAGTTACATGGGTTTCATGGCCTCCTGCACCAACTAGTCAGCAATCTTTATCACTTGTCATAGAAAAAGTTTCTGAATAGGGTTGTTGGCTGAACAACAGGAAAATTCAGTCCTGGAAGAGTCATCATGGGTAAAAGGTGTCTCTACTGAAGCTTTATCACCGACCCTTGTTTCCAAGACAATTCAAAATTTTCAAACTCCAGGGACAGAAAGTGAGGTGAAATCTGAGCAGGGGCACAGACAGCAAAACAAATGTTACAGGGGTATTAACCCAACCCTATGCTATCTAAAACTTTTAAAAAATGATGGGGTTATACTTTAAAAAGGTGCCTGTTCCGAGTTACATACAAATTCAAATTAAGAACAAACCTACAGAACCTACCTTGTTCATAAACAGAACTTCCTTTAATGAAATTTGAGACATAATGTTTGGATAGGAATTCTCTATTGTCATCTTGAACTTTATATACATTCTTTAACCTACAACATAATGGGAAGAACAGAAGCTATTTTGTCCTATGATGCTTTAAAGGGACAATCATAATTAATCCTCCATCATCCCACTACTTAATCGGTTTTTAAAATGCCACTTCTCTCAGTTTGTCCCTTTTTCTTCTCAAAATACAAAACTTGCACTCAATTGACTCAGGAGGAAGAGAGGAGAAGGTAGAACCTCGTCCTTTCCAGTACTTGCTCAGTCAAAAGCAAATTTCTTCAGTCTTTCCTGGCTTCTGTTTCACTAATAATATTTTTTTTATCTTGTCCATACTCTGAGGATCTTGATTACATAATTCTGGTTTCCATCTGTGAAATCTTAGAGGGTATGGTTTTTATGATGAAATATGATGTAGTAGCCTGAGTGTTGGACCTTGGGAAATCCAGCTTCAAATCCCCATCCAGAAAAGGAAGTCTGTTAGGTGAATTAGATTCAGCCTTGGAGGAAGGCAATGGTTCATGCAGTTTTCTTGTCAAGATGGATTCATGAAAGGGTCTATAGGTGTTGGATTCAACTTGAAGACATGTAACAACAATAACAAAATAGTATACCATACTGCATCAGCATGGTTACATGTTTTATCCACTTTATTTTTCCCCATCTTTATCCCAATATAGAGACTCTTGGTATAATAGGATTCCTAAGTGGTTTCCACGCAACATGTAATGGATTACCTTCAGTCAGTTGAAATATTTTAATAGATGCAGATATGGATAGGACTATATCAGTATTTCTTAATCTGGGGATCAGGACCCCTGGGGGGGGGGGAGGTTCTAGGGGTTTCAGATGGGTCACCAAAGACCATAAGAAAACCTGTATTTCTGATGGTCTTAAGATCTCCTTTGGCAGAGAAGGCTGAAGATCTCTCCATCTGTCCTCTTCCTTTTTGGAAACAGACCTGAACCCTCCCATCAAAAGCCCTCCTCCACTGTGATTGAGTGGCCTCTCATCCAAGGAGAGGACTGTTTCTAAGACTCCAAGCGGGGAGGGGAGAGCAGGTGTGCTCAGCGCATGGCAGCATGGTGTGCATGTGCAGATGAGGGAGAGCATGCGAGGTTAGAGGGAGGCTCGTGCCAGCAAGTCCTTTCAAGACATGGGGGTTCTGTGTGGGAAGTTTGATCCAATTCTATCATTGGTGAGGTTCAGAATGCTCTCCGATTGTAGGTGAACTATAAATCCCAGCAACTACAAGTCTCAAATATTAAGGTCTATTTTCCCCAAACTTCACCACTGTTCACATTTGGGCATATTGAGTATTTGTGTCAAATTTGGTCCAATTCTATCATTGTTTCAGTCCACAGTGCTCTCTGGATGTAGATGAACCACAACTCCAAAACTCAAGATCAGTGCCCACCAAACCCTTCCAGTCTTTTCTGTTGGTCATAGGAGTTCTGTATGCCAAGTTTCATTCAGTTCCATTGTTGTTGGAGTTCAGAATGCTCTTTGATTGTAGGTGAAGTATAAATCCCAGCAATGACAACTCCCAAATGACAAAATCAATCCCCCCCCCCCCCCCCAACACCACCGGTACTCAAATTCGGGCATATTGGATATTTGTGCCCAATGAAAATACATCCTGCATATCAGATATTTACATTATGAATCACAACAGTAGCAAAATTACAGTTATGAAGTAGCAATGAAAATAATTTTATGGTTGGGGGTCAACACAACATGAGGAACTCTATTAAGGGGTCATGGCATTAGAAAGATTGAGAACCACTGGACTATAGGATTGTGGAAAATATACATGTAAAGTATAGGGAAAGATAATCACTCTCAATGTAAAGGAATGAAGAATCTTTCTCTCCAGGTTTCTACACCTAATATATTTTTGTTGGAAGGTGATTATTAATTAATTAATTAATTAATTATATCCCACTTTATTTCCAGGAGCTCAAAACAGTGAGCAGTTTTGTGATGTATGTTGTCAAGTGTACTAGAGTTGAGAGAGGATTTGAACTTAGATCGCCATAGTGCTAATCCAATCAGTGGTGGACTGGGTCTAAAAATATTGGTTGCCAGGAAACAAAGGGGCACAACCACAACTATAAGGCGATCATGCAATTTTTATAAGAAATAAATGATTTTATTTAAAAAATACATAAATAGAAAAAGTACAGTTAAAATTATTGCAAAATACATGCATTTTAAAAGTAATTATAGTGTAAATATATTGTACATATTGCTGGCAGTATATAGTAGATGCTAAATGTAAATATAATATTGTTTAAGGGTCCTACTTGCCATTGAGCAAGCTGCCACCATGGCCAGTCCACCACTGAGTCCAATATTCTAACTACTATACATAGAGGAAATGCCGTGTTTTTCTAAAGCATGCAATCTATGAGTAAGTTTTTTTAAGAAACTTACTCCTTAAGATTCCAGCTTGCACATTAATTGTAACCAGTTGTTTCAGGTTTCCTGTTTCATTTAGCTTTATATCTGGTTCTTCTTTTTCTGAGATTTCCTGCTCTTGATTCTCTTTAATCTTTTCTTACAGCTGTTTGTCATGTAACTTTTCTCTTCAGGTTTTTTCCCTCTTTAAGGGTTTTTGGCAAGGCCATGGAGGTTTTCAACAGCTTCAGTTTTACTTAACTTTTATACTTGATTTCATCCAATAAGACAATAAAATTGAACTCAAAATTGTGAAACTGACATACCTCATGACATGAAAGCAAATTCATGGAACTGAACCTCATGAAATTCTTCTTCAGAATATGCTGTCTAGAACAAAAGCCAAAAAAGTATCATATTTACCATGCATCTGCATCCAGATTTGACAGGGAGGAATAGAAGGTGCTGCAGAATCTTTCTTTCTGTAGGGTTGCGTGGTATACATCAGTGTTTACAAGATGTTTTGGACTTCATCTCCCAGAATCCCAGATCTTTGGGCAAGGCACCAGAGACTTTTGGGAATTATAGTCAAAACATCTGGACAACTGAAATTTGAAAATCACAGAGCAACATGATATTCTATATCAGTTAACTAATGAAGTAGACTTAATTAAGGCCCCTTCTACACTGCCATATAAAATCCAGATTATCTGCTTTGAACTGGATTACATAGCAGTGTAGACTCATATAATCCAGTTCAAATCAGATAATGTAGATTATCTGTTTTGATAAATTGAATTATATGGCAGTGTAGGAGGGGCCCCAATAACCTCTCCTGGTCCAACATGCATAAACATGACAGAAATGGCATTCATTCTTAACTGAAAGGAACTCATTTCCCTGTGGATGAGAGTGATAATTATGACCATGGCTACAGTGTCATGTGTTAAAGATAAGTGGATGCACAGTAAAAAGTGCTACCAAAAAGTTCAGTAATATGTGCCATTTTATACAGCAAAGCAAGGAATTATTTCTGCTGATCCTGCTGCATTACAGGTAGATTGGTTCAATCAATAAAGGCATGATTGTCCTGAGTTTGCCAGTTCAGAGTAAGTTTTAGATACCCAGGGCTTATAGGGATTAGCTGACCAACTAAGGTAGTGGTTCTCAACCTGTGGGTCCCCAGATGTTTTGGCCTTCAGTTCCCAGAAATCCTAACAGCTGAGTGGGAAGATCACCACTGAGAAAGCCATGTTCCTGTTCATCACCCCCATCCTCATCCTGACTGTAAGGACATCCAAAGAAGAATTTCTGGTGATCTGAAGCTTATCTTGATGACCCTTTAGTTTGATTTGAGAGCAGATGTTTCTTTAGGTACCTTTGAGCTTGGCTCTTACAAAGTTTATGTTTACTTTAATTTCAACGAGCTAAGAAAATGTATGCAGCTGCCCTGCAATCTAATCAAGATTGCTATGTCTATCTTAACTGACTTAAAGAGAAATTGCATAAAATTCTGGTCTGACTCAAAATCCAGCCATTGTATTGCTTACATGGGTATGTTAACTTGTCCAGATGATAGCTGCTTGCAAGGAATTCTGATATTATTGAGTATCTGGTGTTTACCATCCAATTGCCCTGATTTGGCAGGGACAGTCCTGTTTAAATCTCTGTTGTCTTACTTTGTCAGCTGCTTTTAAAATGTCCCTGCATCTTTGTCCTTCTCCCACTTTCCTCCTTTATTCTCATCTTACCTCAGTTGCAGCCAACTGAGGCCCCTTCCACACAGCTGAATAAAATCCCACATTATCTGCTTTGAATTGGGATATATGGCACTGTGAACTCAGATATTCCAGTCAAAAGCAGATATTCTGGGTTATGTGGCTGTGTAGAAGGATGCTAAATTAAAGGAGATACCACTCAATTCTCCAGGGATAAAAGGAAGTGCAATCTTCCCCTTCTCTGTAGCTCTAGGAAAAGCAAACTGCTGCAGCCTCTCCTATAGTAGCTAGTTCCTTCTTCATTATCATTTTTTGAGCACACTCAGAAGTTGTTTGCCCAATACATCCTCTGGAAAACTATTACAGGCTCCACAATGAAGACCCATTTAGTGAGCAAACTCTTCAGGCAGCGCAGAGCATTGTGTCCTCCATCTCTGAAGCCAAGAAAGAACAGTGGATACAGCTGATCACAGAGGTTGACATGGGAAGGAGCAGCCAGAAGGCGTGGAGGCTGCTAAGACAGTTGAGCAATGACCCCTCACAAACTAATACCCATGCCAACATAAAGGCAGATCAGATAGCACACCAACTCTTGAAGAATGGGAAACCCAACCTTGCCACCAAAGTAGGAAAGAAACCAATAGCCAGACAATCAGAGATTGAGAACAACAACCTCCATGAACCCTTTACATCTACTGAATTGGACATGGCTCTCAATAAATGTAAAAATGGCAAAGCAGCTGGCCTGGATGATCTACGGATGGAACAAATCAAAAACTTTGGCCCAAAAGCAAGGTGCTGGCTGCTGGAGCTGATGAACAACTGCTCTGAATCCTGTCAGATCTCCAAAATCTGGAGGAAAGCAAGAGTCATCGCCATCTTGAAGCCAGATAAAGACCATAATGGTCCAAAAAGTTATAGATGAATCTCCCTGTTGTGCCACCTCTAGAAAGTTCTGGAGAGACTTATTTTGCATAGAATTATGGAAAAAATAGACCCATGTCTGATTCCACAGCAAGTTGGCTTCAGGAAAGGCAAACGCTGCACATCGCAAGAGCTGAACCTGACTCAGCACATAGAAGATGGCTTTGAAAGGCAGCAGATCACAGGAGCTGTATTCATAGACCTGTCAGCGGTTTATGATACTGTAACCACCGCCTCCTCCTGAGAAAAATGTGTAATATCATAAAGGATTACCATCTCACCCACCTCATAGGAAACCTGCTACAAAACAGGAGCTTCTTTGTTGAGTTCCAGGGCCAGAGAAGCAGAAGAACGGCCTGCCTCAGGGGAGCATGCTTGCTCCATCAATGTTCAACATTTACAAAAATGACCAGCCACTGATAGAAGGGACCGAGTAGTGACATCTCCAGCTCATCCCCCATTTGGATATCAGCCAGCATGTCAACAACTTTAATCAAGAAATAGTTTTCTTAGATCTACAGAGACACTCGCTGGAACACCCCAGCAAGTGAAAGGCCAAAAGTGGCAGGCTCAAACTCAGAACCTCAATCAATGGCTGATACCAAATGACTCTCCCCTGGGCACACAGAAAGCTGGGTGACTTGGAAGGCGCTGGACAGACTGCACTCTGGCACCACAAGATGCACAACCAATCTTAAGAAATAGGGCTACAAAGTGGAATCCACGACATGCGAGTGTGGAGAAGAGCAAACCATAGACCACCTGCTGCATTGCAACCTGAGCCCTGCTACATGCACAATGGAGGACCTCCTTGCGGCAACACCAGAGGCACTCCAAGTGGCCAGATACTGGTCAAAGGACATTTAATCAACGACCAAGCTTGCAAACTTTGTGTTTTGTCTGTTTGTTTGTTTGTTCTGTTAAAAATTTAATACAAATGTCTGGTTGCCCCTGACACGATAAATTAATAAATCCTCCTAGTTTTCATCTGTGAAATATTGTAAGGTATATGGATGTTTCACATAGTTTATCTTTCATCTTATCTTTATGACCAATATGGAGGAGTCAACAAATCCTTCAGATGACCACAAACAGAGCAAATTCCAGTTATAATGTTTCAAAAATTATTCAATAGCAGAGAAAAGAAACAGCCAATTATATTTTTAGGATATTCTTCAAATAGGCGCCTTTGAGTTGCAATGTAATAGATTCTTGCTTTGGGTATGATTGATCTGCACCTCCCCTTTGATTCCCCAAGAGTATGTAGAAAAGTTAGAAAAAGATGTGTAGCTGGCAAGCATGTAGGATTAGAGCCAGACTTTTCTGACTGTCCATGTTATGACATTTCAAGGCAGAGAATGCATTTCAATACCTAGTAAATAAATACATTGCCACATATAAATGTGTTGCTGTTAATTTTTTGAGCCGGCTTGAGAGAAAACAGTCTTTTCATTTTCAGCTGTCCCTCCCCTTTGTACACCAGAGGGAGGTAAAAAGTGAATTAACGGAATCGTAGGCACATGGTACTTGACTACTCAGATTACACCACAAAATCTGGGCTGTTCCTTGGGATAGGGCTGAGAAAAGGAACTTGTGAGTTGTAAGCAGCCTTTGGAAACAGAGCACTAGTGATAAGACTGGAGACAAAAGCTTATAAGAAACAGTAACTACATTCACAGGTCTGTAAATCTGTGTTAACTTCAATGCTTGGCTGAATATTTCTAGTGGACATTTTATTATTTACATACATAATCTTTAAAAGATGTTGCTTAGATTTAATTTTGCTTCCTTTTGAGCTCTACTGTTTCTAAAGTTTCTATCTTGAACTGCTACTGTTTGACTTTGTTTGTAAGAGTTAACTATCTAGAATTTAAGTCATTACTTAATATCTTCTATCTGAAAAACTTTGAAAATGTTTAATAGATCTCACAAGGATTTATTGGATACTCTTTTAGCTAGAAAATACAAGAGGTATATTGCTGCATTGCACAGAATTTCTTTGCAATCTGTCTTCCTGCAGGCTACCTCTAATGAAAAAGAAAAGGGTTTTTTGTTTTTTGCATTATTGCTTGTATCTTAATGAAATGTTTTATACCTCCTTTGTAAATGAGAAGCAATTAGTTGCTTTTGGTCTTTGACCTGTGAAATAAGGAACTTTCTCTTTTTTAAAAAAAAACCTCACATATTTAGCAAAAGTTTATTTTTTTGGTGGGAGTCAAGAAGGTGACATGATTCAATGTGACATATTGAATGTGAGCCATCTGAGACTGTACAGAGTTAAGCCCTTGCAAAAGCTGATTGTATGTGTTGCAAAATATCAGAGAATAATTTAAATGCTGACAAAGTCTGCTTCTCCAAAACTTTCCTCTCTTTCTTTTCTCATTCCATTGTCTGGTGTGATGGAAAATGCCTGAGAATAGCCATATTTTCTTCACAGAATTTCCTTTACAGTGAGTGCTGTGAAGTTTAGAAAATCTTATACGTTGCAAAGAGTAACTGCAGTTTCTTCATTTACTTCTTGTAGGGCATATGACAAATGATTTCAGTTGACTTTTTCTAATCAATTAAAATTAGCAGTTAAAATGGTTATAGCTAGTTGCCTTATCACAGACGCACATATACCGGAAGGCAAAGCTTGCTTTAATCTCCAGTCTTCTCTTAATAATGATTACATTTGCTCTGTGGCATGTGATGGAATGTAGCTCACACGACTCCCATTAACACCACTAACAAGAACTGCATGTTGACTCTGAATAACAGTTGTTCTTAACAATGAATAAACTAGCGCTTGTGCCTGTGTTATTTTGAAATGGCATTTTGATGGATACATTCTTTTCTAGACTGATAGAGTCATAGGACCTCATCACACTGAGATGCAAAGAGCAGGGGATAGCAGTGCCATTCGCCAAGCACTGCTATCCCCTGCTCTTTGGACTTCAGTAGTGATGAGGTCCTACGATGAGGTAGCATGGTGAATCTGGTGGGCAGTGGGGTAACTCATTGCCCCGTGCCCTGTATCACCCTCTTGCCCATCCCACAGAGGAGGGGAGAGTGTCACCGCCTGGCTTCCCCCCGTGCTTTCCGTGTTGTACTCAGTGAGAACATGGGAAACTTCCCAGGTTTTCTGGCCAGCATCCTAAGATGCTGCCAGGATCATTTACTACTTCCTGCATCATTTGATGGGCTCCAGCAGACTCCATCCACCCAGTGTCTTAGGACACTGACATTTGGTAACATGATGAGATCCTAAGAATCATAGAGTTAGAAGAGGCCACATGAACCATTACATCCAGGCCCCTGGTCAGTGCAGGATCTCAGTATTGTATTTCCTAATTACATTAATTCTTTATCCATAGATTCAACTATCTGTGGCTTGAAAGTATTCACCTCCCCTTAAAAAAAACGAAACCTTGATTCTGCCATTTGAAATAAAGGACACCATATATAATGGAGTTTTGAGCATCCATGGATTTTGGTATCCATGAGCAGTCCAGTGGATCAAACTCCAGTGGACAACAAGGGTCGACTGTATACAGAAACCCCTCAAAATGTATTTTTGACTATCGAAGAATGGCTTAACCAGCCCTATTGTAGGTGAGTCATTAAGTCTGTAGGATACAATCCAAATACATTTGAGGATCTTTTTTTGCTTTTAAACTTGAACCAGCAGCAATTTTCACAACCTAGGGGTTAAATATTTTGCAATAATAGATAGTAATTTATCATCTATATTGAAGTGTATTGGAAGATTTTATAGTAGTGGTAAAGCATCTCACAGAAATTTCTTGAGCTTCTAAAGTACTTAAGGGTGTACTAGAGTTGCATCTACACTACAGCATTAATATAGTTTGACAGTAGTTTAGCTGCCATGCGTCGATGTTATGTTGTTGTTGTTCATTCGTTCAGTCGTTTCCGACTCTTCGTGACTTCATGGACCAGCCCATGCCAGAGCTCCCTATCAATGTTATAGAATCCTGAAATTTCTACTTTGATGAGGCACCAGCACACTTTGGCAGAGATCAGTGGTTCGCAACCTATAGAGCCCCATATGTTTTGACTTTCAGCTCCCAGAAATCCTTACAGCTGGTAAACTGGCTAGGAATTCTGGGAGCTGTAGGGCAAAGCACCTGGGGACCCACAAGTTGAAAAACACTGCTATAGATCTTATAAAATTGCAACTCCCATAATTTCCCAGAATTGATCTGTGGCAGTTAAAGGGGCACAAAGTTGAATTAGTTCTACATTGTTGGTGAACTTTTGGAAGGCAGGAACATCTCCTCAGATTTTAGCAGGACCTGGAGAAAGAATGACAGACCCAGGATAGAAGAAAGCAGCTGGTTCAAGAAGGTAGCCTGTCAAAGGAAGCATTTTTTTTACAAGTGATTGATTGAAAGATCCATAGAAACGAAGAAAAAAGAGACGTCCAAAAAGGAGAACATCTAAAAGGGGGGGGGAGGAATGGGCACTGAAAATAAGATCATGTGGCCTTGAAATCCAAAGTTGAATGTCTACATGTTAATTTGAAATAGGCAGTCAGGTCTTGGACTGTAATATTTAATTGAAGATCTCTTTCAAGAACATATCTATATCCACTGACCCAACCTTTGGTCCTCCAGGTGTTTTGGATTTCAGCTCCCACAACTCCTGGGAGCTGAAGTCTAAAAGAACCAGAAAACCAAAGGTTGGGAACAACTGCACTAGACAGATTCACTGCAAAACAGTCTTAGGGTTGGCAGGACACTGAACTACTTAACTTGGACATTATAATAAATGAAATTGTCTCCTGATTTTCTAGTTCTCCAAGAAAAGACCATCCCTGATTGTTCCTCATATAGAATATCCTAGCAAAATGCTTGTCATCCGATTTAAGCCATGTCTTTCCTCATTTTAATGGGTTATTCAAATAAAATTCTGTAATTTATGTAATGGTAAATAGTTTCTGGTCTTATTGTGCCCTTCTAGAAAGAACAGATGGTAGTTTAAACAATTTTTGGTATTGGATAAAAAGACTAAAGTCTTTGACAGATCGTATCCATCTGTAAGGAAGAAATGAAGTTTGTTTAAAGTAAACAAGACAAATCTAAAGAATTTGAATCAGCCTTGAAAAAAAAAACAGTTTAAAAGAATACCATGCTCTTCCAGATGGCGATGTTATGTTGCTTAACCTTTACCCCATCAAGACATGTTATGTACATTTAAATGTGTCATTTTTTCAGATAGGAACAAATTAGAGCAATCAAGGAATGGAATGTTCATTATGTTCGACACTGGGCACTTCTCAGCATAATGTTTCCAGTGAACAACTGACATCTATTACAAGCAGCCAGTAAAGTCAAGATGTTCTATGTTTGTATGAGTACATGTGAATGAAAGGCACTGAACCAACCTTGGCTAGAGTTTAGACCAAGTCCAGCACAAGACGGATTTGCTGGGTTAAAAACATGAAAGCATCAAGGAGAACTCTACTTGATAGACAGGTATTCTGTTTTTAAGTGGACCAAGCTACATATTTACTTGAATTTGAGAAAGTCACTTGTAGTTCTCATGCTGGCTAAAAGATTCTGGAAGTTGTCATTAAAAAGTGATTTTCCCAAGCTGATAAATCAGCTGGAAAAGTGGTGCAGTAATGTAGTACCCCTTCTGTGGTTCTTGCTTCAATGCAAAGCACAGCAAAATAAGAATAGAGAAAACTATTTCCATTTTGACTTTTCCTTTTGCCTACAACTCACCATATTCCAAAGTTGGAAGGGAGAATTTTTTGTGACATCCCAGTGTCTTCAAAACATGCCATGGGCAGTAATAGAAATATTATACAGGGAGGTTTCCAGAACATGTAAAAAAGTTGAAGGCTGTTTGGATTTCCATATCATTCAAGTGATTTCTATAATACCAGTACATCTCTCATGCAGGAGACTGCCAGCCTCCACATCAGACTTCATAGTTTGCAAGTATCAGGTTTCTAGCTTAGTCATTAGCATCTCTACCAGTTGCAACTGGTGGCTTCAGTTTCAGTGGGGTGGTGAACCCCACTGGTTTTTAGTATAGATTTCAAACACATTTTGTTAGGCATTAAACTTATTTGGGGATTAAACAACTACTTTAGACATTTCTGCTGAAATATGAGCAAATAACCTATTGATAATTGAAGCCCGTTATTTGCCCCCATCATTATTTGCCCTCATCATTCTCAGGTAGAACTGGCAAGACTCTTGCTTGAGAATTTGGAGAGTCTTTTTCAACCTCATCAGATATATCTTACTTATGCCGGTTCAGCCATAGTTTACCCATGGAGTCTGCCAGCTCCCATCCCATGATGCAGAGGATCTTCTGGCAGGGCTCCATGGGTAAACAATAGCAGAACTGGTGGTTGGTATGGCGGAAACACGAGAGACTTTCTGTGTTGCACCAGAAGCGAGGGGGGAAGCCATGTGGTTGACACTTCCCCCTCACTGGTATTGGCATGCTGGTAAGCTGGGTGATTCAGGGCATGTGGTGACATGTTCCCCTGCACCCCAATGGGCACTGGAGAAAATGAGATTATAAATCAGCCTGAATCAGTTCAAACGAAAATGATTTGTAATATTTGGTAGTCCATTTTATACAATCTCTGAAAACAGAACAGGGAGGAGGGAGCTGCAAAGCCCAGCAAAACGGATTAAAGGAGCCAGATTTTATTGGCTCCTGGAGAGAAAGGAGTTCAGCCTGCAATATGCTAGAGGCAGGGATCTGCCGTGAGGCTCCTGGAGAAAATGAGATTATTGCAGTCTGTTTTCTCCCTCCCCAGCAGAAGCAGAGTCTGTCTATTTCTTTTTGGAAAATTCACTAGGCTTCTCCTCCAGAGAGGACATTGCTGGGAACGGCTTCCCAGCAACACTTGCATGGGGTAGACATTGAAAAGTCTCTGAGATCGGAGCATGATGGGAGTTGAAGTTTGTCTCTCCCTCTGTTTCTCAGCCAATAAAAAGCCTTGTTGTGTCCATGCTCTGATTGGCTGAGAATGGACACAAGTGGCAACTAAAATTCCCAGAATCCTCTCTCACAATTCGTCTTATTTTTAAAAATGTTATGGTTAAAACTTAAAATAATTCTTAAAAATCAGTAGATTTATGAATTGTTTTGAAACTTGGCAAGCTTGCAGTTGTAAATAAAATCTAAAACGGAGGTTTCATGCAGATAGGCCTTAAAATGAACCAGGATTGGGGTTTTTAAGTTTCCCATTGTAGCCAATGGGCCAAATCTTTGCTGAATGAAAATGGCAAAACCCCTCCTAATTTGAGTAACTTCCTGATAAACAGAATGTGGGGTCCACTAACAATAGACCCCCAAACGGCATGCCTTTTGGCCTATTTACAAACCTCTTCTGACAATCCTTCCTACAGCCTTCAAAGGGGGGGGGGGGGCTTGGCTGAGATTGTCTAAGTTAGTGTTTCTCAAACTCTGTTCCTCCAGATGTTTTGGACTTCATCTCCCACAATTCCTAACAGCTGTGTAATTAATGTAGAAATACTGGTCTAAGTTATGCAGATAAAGTGTTTAACAAACACAGCCTCCCATGCAGTTAATGCACATCTTGTTCCTTACTTTTGATCATCTGCTGCCATACTGCTATGGCAGTATGTAGTATGACAGTAGAACGGAGAGCATGCTTCACCAGATGTTTTAACAGCAACTGACTTCTGACTTGTTTTTTAAAGTTATTTCTTCATTTGGGGAGATTAACTGTGGTGATATTTGCTTTGAATTATGAACTCATTTCACAAAAGCAGTGCATCTCCTTTCTATTGACTAGACCAGTGATTCCCAAAGTGGACGTTTCTGCCCCCTGGTGGGCGCTGCAGTGATCCGGGGGGGGGGGGGGGTGGGCAGTAATGGCCACAGGTGCATTTGGGGGCGATGAATAACTGTAAGGGGGCAGTGAAAGCACAAAAGAAAGAAGATTTAGAAAAATTGATTTCAGGGGGTAGGCCAAGTAAGTTTGGGAACTACTGGACTAGACTAATAATGATCACTCCATGCAATGCATTTGGGAAGGCTGCTACAGATGGTGCAAGGTGTGATTCTTCTCCCTTACACATGTCATCGACAAAAGAATGCCTTTTATAGCTTCTTTGCAGCTGGAAGCTTATATGTTTCTGTTCTTGACAAAGTTGGTTCTTCTGGAACTGGAAGTGATAGATCCTGGCCATTGTTGCTCTTCCAGTTACAGGTGTGCTTGATTGCCCTGCTGGGTTCTGCTTCCACTCACTTTCCTGGAAATGGAATGATACTGTTTCTTTTACTGGCAATATGCAAGGAATTAGGCTAACCCTTATACTATATAAAACCGATAGTGTCTAGAAAGTCTCTGGGAAATTTATTTAATACTAGCTTAGGTACCCAGCAATGTCTGGGTTATTTGAAAAGGTAATTGTTTGTTTTTGGATGTTAGGTAATATCAGTTTGGTCATATGTTATGCTATTTCTTTAAAAAAAAAAACTCCGTCTTTGCTTTTTTAAATGAATGATCCCATTACAAAATGCATAAGGATGTGGGTGAACTACAATTCTCAAACATCTTGGGTCAATCCTCTCCAAACTCTGCAAGTATTCTCAGTTGGGTCAGTATTCCCAGTTGACCATGTTGGGTCTGTGTGCCAAGTTTGGTCCAGGTCCTGTTGCTACTAAGAGTTTGCAACATACTTTTCCTACGTTTTGGAAATGATCAGGGTTGTTTGTGTTGCAGCTGGCACAGTTAATTGATGGGTTAATTGAGTGTATTGTTATCTCATGTATATAGTAAGCTACTAGGCCTGGGTAACAACAGAAAAATTTGTTTCTAAAATAGATTTGTATTTGGGGTTTTTTTTTGTTTCAATATTTAAAATAATTACAAAATTTTCCTTTTAAAAAGTTCAATATTTACGAAATTTCGTAAATGGTAAAAAATTAACGAATCGATTTCCGAAACAATAACGAATCGATTCGTTAATGGCGGACGCGACCGCGAAATACACTAAAAAACCTCCAAAACCTTCTGAAGCTTCCCTCTCCCTCTGTTGTTGACTGTTGGTGTGATATTATAATTTTTTTTCACTAATTAAACCATAAAACTGGCCCAGACATGCGGAAATAATAACGAAACGACCTCAAAGCAATAACGAAACGAATACAATATCGAAATACGAAGCATTTGCAAAACGTTTTTGAAAATTCGTTTTTTTAATAATTGCTCCAGAATGGTTCATTATCGTTTTGTAATTGAAAAAATTAATGAATTATTAACGAATTACAAATTAACGAAACGAAACCGCCCAGCCCTATAAGCTACTGTGTGTTTGTACTTTGAGCATTGCGTTCTATGCTTTGCTTGAGGGCTCGTTCTGAGCTGAAATGCCTTTGGTTGGTGCCGAAGTAGCATCCTGAAGATAAATTTTGTTTATACAAGTCAAGGTCAGTCTACTGACAACAAAGGAAGAAGGACTGTGTATTGTTTCCTGTTGAATGAAGACAGCTCACCGAATATATTGTTTTCTGTTACATTTTGGTGAGAGCAATTCTGTTTTGTTTTTCTATGCTGTGAATATAACCTCATTTTCTTTTCTACTTAAAGCAAAAGACTCATGTGTTTTATTTTATGAGTTACTTTATCACACTTAGAGTTACAAGGGCTAGAGTCATTCTGTGGGCTACTTATGCTAAACGCTGACAGGTCCGTCATCAGATGGGTGCAGTATTCTCTGAATACGGGTCAAGGTCAATCATTTCCAAACACTGCCAATATGCAAAGTTGGCCATGTTGGGTCTGTGTGCCAAGTTAGTTCCAGATCCACTGTTTGTGGGGTTCAGAGTGGTCTTAGATTGCAGGTGAACTATACACCCCAGTCCCTACAACTCTTATAAATCATAGTGAATTTTCCCCAAACTCCCCTCTCTCTAGTATGTTCAGTTGCTATGTGCCATAGGAAAGGGAAGGAAAACGTTAAGGGAGAGGCAGTGGGTGGGGTCATGCAAATTCCACACAAAGGGAAAGAGAAAGGAACAATGGGATGTGGGTCATTTTAACCTGCAATGTCCTTAGAGGGAGAGCTTTGGTGGCACCTCAGCACTGTGGGTTAAAGCAATTTGTGGAGGTGGGAGGCTATCTGTGTAAATTGACACTCTTGCCACATACATACACACATAGAGATTTTCACTTTTATTACGTGTATAGATATAAGATTTACATCCCTCCCCCCCCCCCCCCCCAGCTTTTTAAAATTATTCTTATCAACCAAAATCCAATCTTGGGCAAATGCTTCTTATCAGATGTGTTGTAGCCACATGTGCTAAGTATTATTTTTTGTAGATAATGTATGGTACTTCCTATCAGTTTGAAATTGCATCTCTTTGAAGGCTTCTTTCTGTGTATCACTGGTTTCCACATGCTTATGTCACATTAATTTTAAATGTCTCTGTTTATTTGTTGTCAAAGAACTATCAGCAATATGAGCATTAGTTCCTTTGCTTTTTCCCTTGTAGTAACTAGTTATGTGTTCCCTTGACTAATTCCTTTTGTGTTTATGATATTCCTTTACTGGAAAATTAATGAAAAGTCACCTGATTTCAAACGCGGAAAATATAGAACATTTCACATAGTAGTTACCATGCTCAAATGACATGTGCTATCCCATTTATCAGCAGAAGTATTGATTGTAGTAAATCTTAGCTAAAATTAAGGTTATACTTTTCTTATGATCAGCAAAAACAAAACACAGGAAATAAACAGATTTTCAATAGTCAGGCACCCCATAAACCAAAATTTGATTTACTGATTTTTCATACTTGTTGGTAGTCATAGATCCACAGTTATGATGTACTGCTGAGCTCCTGAGCAATTTCCATACATTTTAGTCAGTCATGCCCAATCCAGATCATGGAGAAAAAAACCCACCAAACTACTCCATAATTTGAAAAACTCGGAGACTCTAGTTTTGCTACAACTACAATTGTCTGAAAATAAATTCAGATTATGAAGTTATTTGACAAGCCTTGCTGTGTGTATTATCTGAAAATTAAAGTTGCTCTACTGTATTTTTGTCAATAATAATCGTAATAGTAATAATAGCAGTAGTGGTGATAGTAATATTAGCAGCAATAATATGTGTAATTAATGTGGAAATAAATCTATGCTGTTAGCAGGATTGCAAGCAAAAAAAGTAAAACGTTATGTATCAGTATCAGCAAACTGAAATTCAGCCCTTTTGGAAAAAGTAAATTATGATTCCAGTGGTGATAACTTCTCTGGGAGCAATTCCAAATGGGCTGACAAGATATCTGAATGAAGTTGCCATGGATAGGACCATAGCAGCTCAGTTATGAAAAGTGACACTATTGGGAACATGCCACATTACCCAACAATCCTTGATTCTTGGGCAGTATCCAAAACACTGATAATTCAGAACTCTAGCCAGAAATAGTGGACAGTGAAGCAGAGATAATACATTGTAATTATTAATTGGTTTAGAGAATGAAATTAAAAGCAAAAGGAGATTCCCTTGTCAATGCCATTGGGGCTTCTTTGAGGAACAAGAGGATCTGACCACGTAAGATAATGAAAAGGTACTCAATACATTTTGTAGAGCTTGTTCTAGTCATAAGTAACACATCCTCCCTAAGTATGTATTTGTATAACAAAGGGCTTCAGTACAAGAAGGGAAGTAAATACTGACGTGATTTATTTTTGCATTTTAAACAGGAAAGCTTCATTTTTTCCTTGATAACAGTCATTGTGAAATACTTTCTTTTTTCTAGATTAAGATAACATTTGTGCATTTTCATGAGTGATTTTGTGCATTTCTGCAAAAATGAACAATTTGGAAAATGCAATTAACTCTTGCTTTGCCCCATTATTCAGGAAAAGTGGGTTAAATGGTATGTTTGTGTTTGTGATAACATAATAAGCCTGCTTTTTGTACTTGCTCTGTGCATGTGTGCGCATGCACACGCCTGTGTTACCTGAATGCTAAGATTCACAAAGAAAAAGTACCCTAGCATTGCATCAAAATAAGAATTGAAAACTATATTTTGCACAAATTGTGAAAACCATAATGGAGAATTCCACAGTTGGTATCTTGGAACATATCTATATTGCTCAAACCCCTCAGACTGTCTGTCTTCATTATGCATAGCTACTTCTAGTGAGTATCCCAGAGGTTTTATGTTTAAACTGGCTTTGCCCCATTTTAGGTAAAGTTGGGAGATACTCTAGAAATTGCTGGAAACTCCAGAGTTTGCCATGGCTTTGGAGCAGTCTGGACAAATGGATCACATCCATTTTGGTCTCATCTGCTATCCAGATAGGACACTGGTGCCATCCCTTTTTCCATGCATATATCAGCACAGGGAAAAAGGAATGATTGTGGCATTGTTACCACTGTTGTTTCCATTACTAGCAGGATATAGAGCTCCATGAAAGCCTCTGACTGTTGCTGATACGGCAGACACACCCGCATGACCAGCTGATCTCGCCTTTCTCTTCCTGGCCTCACAGGCTTCTCTGTTGTTGTCAGAATGGGGCACCCATGTGATAAGGAAGAAAAGGGGGATTATGTAGACCCCCTTGTGATGTCAGCAGAGGCTGATATCACATTGTGACAACAGCCAGGAACTCAAAAGATCCTCCGTGGTCAGTTAGGAGTGATGGTGGTGGTTGACGCACAAAGGAGATAAGGTGTGTGCCACTCCAACAGAGCTTCTGCACTTCCTAATCATGGAATAATGGCCTCAGATTTAGCATAAAGTTCTTGGGACTACTCCAGGGCACATTATGCTAGGCTAAACTCCCCAGTGTAAACAGGACCTCAGCATCATGACAAAGACAAAATCTTTTGTGGGGGCTGAGAAATTGTCACAATGCAATGGCATTGTTCTAAGATGACCCCATGCATGCAAAATTATGAGTCACTTCTACCTCACTATGTCTAGTTTGTGCAAGGAAAAGACTTGCCTTAGTCAACATCCAGTACTGGGACTCTTCTTTGGTGCATATTTAGTCCTCTTATTTCTCTCAAAATATGTGTCCAGGACTGAATTGCTTTAGTCAAATGACTACTGAAAGAGATACACAATCCTGTTGTGGGGTTGATGTGTGGTGTCTGGTCAATGATTTTACCTTGAAAGGGTGACTGATGTGAGTCTTGCCAAAAGAAAGTTAATATTTCTTTATGATCAACTGATGCTCCATGCGAGATCTAATTTTAACTGAATTTTTAGTGCTATAATTATGTTTTAATGTTTGTGTATTTGTATATTTTAAATTGTACACTAATGCTTTTATGAGTCCCCTTTGGGGAGATAAAACGGGATGATGATGATGATGATGATGATGATGATGATGATATTCTTTGCTGATACAGAGGGATCCTTGAAATGTGAAATGTTTGGTTAAAAAAGGCATCAATGTCTGCACGAGATAACAAAACCCACTCTTGACATTAGTGTCATGTACACTCCACTTCCCTAAGTGTTGAGAAATGCCAAGGTATAAGTATTGAGTTTAGACATTTGAAACATCGTATATAATATTTGGGTAATATCTTTTACATATCATTTTATTTATCTATTGTGGGCTTTTATGACCCATCTTTCTATAAAACATCCAATATGGCTTACATTCTAGGTTTAATACCACACAGCTAATCTTTAAAAACCAAAACAAACACCATAGAAACCATCTAAGAAGCACATTGTTAAAAATAAGAGCCTGAATCCTATAAGTTCTACCATCTAACTGTATGTATATCTAACTAACTATGTAGAAGAGATGTTACAAAACTCCTTTACAGAATTGCAGAGAAGTGAAATAGAACACTAGCAAAAGTGCCCAGTATGCCTGATGAGCACTGGTGTTGATGGAATATGCATCTCTTTTCTGCATCGGTCTTGTTGTGTGTTTCATCTTGCTTCCAAACTTAGGTCAGTGAGACTAGCCACAATAATCAAACATTTGCATTTGATGTAGTTTTTAACTCCAACATTTGTTAATCAACTATAGCACATCTAGCACAGAGTCGGTTTGTAAACCACATGGTACTTCTGAAATAAAGACCACAACAATTTCCTGTGGTAAAATGGAACATAATCTGTAATTTACAAAGGAAATCAAAATAGATATAGTAAAAGGATTCTGGTTTGTAGAGCAACAATGATACCAAGTTCCAATCTCATTAAAACCCCATGAACCACACAAATACATCAAGGGCATAATTTGGGTGTAAGTATTTTCCTTGGAATCCAAAGGAAATTAATGTGGTCAGAAATGTTTTTGTTTCTTTAAATCTATGATACAAAACCAAACAAAATCAGGATCTCAAAGATTTTGTAGACAGAATTACATTAACAATATGACTAAGATATTTGGATTATTTTCTATAGCTTAGTGAGACTAGACCTCAGCCTCTACCCTCTTACCATAAACTTGAATGCATACTTTCTGACTAAGTCCACAAAAGCTATAACTTGCAGTTCTCGAACATTATTTTTTTACATGTGCCATACTGAATCTACTTCGGAAATTAAGGGTACAACATGCAATTTAAAAACACTTGAGCTGCCATGGCTCATGTTGGAAGTTATAGTTTAATGAGGCATCAGCATTCTTTAGCAGAAAAAGCTTGTAAATTGTAATTTTTGTAAATTAAAGCTCCCATGATTCCATAGCATTGATCCATGGCAGCTAAAGTGGTACCAAACTACACCCTGAGTCATCTTTCCAAAAACACTTTATGTCATGGAAGTCTACACTTCAAAGAAAAAAATGAAAAAAAAACAATTGATCTTGCCACTAACGATAAAACCCCTGATATATTTAGAAGATTTTATTTCACTTTAGAATACCCCTTGCCTGCAATATTGATACATAAGGCAGATTACCAAGATGGAAAGTAATGTTTCTATTAGATTATTTTTATTGTATATGGATGTACAAGGTTGTGTTGTCTTGAGGTGCTGATTGGAATAAAATATGGAAAGAACAGCCTTATTTAAAATTCCATTGAAACTACAGATAGCAACATAGCAAGTTCTGTCTAGAGCTGCCTGCTCAAATCTGTTTTTCTTTCCAAAAACAAACTTTGAATGAATACTTCCATGGATTTTAATTCTGGTGATTTTCCAAACAGAGTTACACCCTAGTTGGCCTCCACGACACAGCACTCTGCTATATATGTTTATGCCTGAACATATTCACATGTTCATTGGCCAAAATTTAGATGTTACAAGACCTGTTTTAGTAGTTGCAAAGACTGTGTTCCTGTGTGCTGCCTAATCATTATTTAACACAAGCTGCTAAATAAATGATGGATTTCATGTATGTGGTTTGCTTAATGTTTCAGGGGAAAATCAAGAACTCTGGCTTGTCTCTCCACTGACAAGCCAGAGTTCCTGGTTCATAGGTCACACTAAATAAACTGCTGTGTAGTCAGTCCCATTTGCAGAAGGAGTCAAGTGGGTGTGGATGAGTGACATGTATCTTCTCAAGTCTTTAGCATTCTAGCTTAGTTTGACATTCAAGTAACCCACTGAATTGTTAAGAAGGCACAAGAACATAATTGGCCATCATGACTCAGTCTCTGTATTTCCTCAACTAGTAAAATAGAACATGTGAGTCTGAGTGTTTCAGGTTCAGTTCTCAAAGTGGTGGACTCCTATATTAAGGATTATTAAAATGATATTACTGTCAATTTTAGCCCCATGCTCAAGGCTAATGTCTTACGTACATATTTATTAGAGCATAGGTCCCACTGAATGCTGCAAATGTCACATTCAGCTAGTCAGCTTTCCCACATCAACATTTCTATACTGTTGTTCAACCATAAAGGTTGCAAAGTTGCTTGTGATACAGTTAAAAAGCAAAAGCAAAACACAGTTAAACATGTTAGAATAACCAGAGCAAGCAAATATTAATAATGACAGCAGTTATACTAAGACAGGGAAAATATCAGCCATAAAGGATCTGTTGAGATACAATTTGTCTTCAATGTTTGTGGGTTTGACTTTTGTGGATTTTAGTCCTCCCTAGGAAGCTCTAGGGCAGGGGTCCTCAAACTTTTTAAACCGGGGGCCAGTTTACTGTCCCTCAGACCAATGGAGGGCCAGACTATGTTTTTTTTTTAAAAAAAAATCAATTAAAAAATCCTATGCACATTGCACATATCTTATTTTGCTGTGTGGAAGGGCCCTTAGAGGGGATTCTTTCTAGCCCTCTTTAGGCAGTAATTCCAGGAGCAGAGAATGGGAAATCTTCCTATTTCTAGTCTGAACAAAATCTGGCTACCAGTATTTAAAAAATCTCTAAAATTATAACTGTAAAGCGCTCCTCCTCCGCGGGCCGGATCGGGGCCCTTGGCGGGCCGGAAGTGGCCCGCCGGCCGTAGTTTGGGGACCCCTGCTCTAGGATCTCAAGCACAATGCTATGGTTAGTTTCTAGTCTAAGTTGTCCAGGGAGTCAAGACTTAGGACCCTTCCACATGGCCATATAACCCAGAATATAAAGGCAGATAATCCGTAAAATCTTCTTTGAACTGAATTATCAGAGTCCACACTGCCATATAATCCAGTTTAATGTGGATTTTATACAGTTTTGTGGAAAGGGCCCTAGCCATTCCTAGAGAGAACTTATTATCCAAGCTTTCACCAAAAGCTGACCATAGAATCATGCTAGAGAACATACAAATACTTAGAAAGGCATTCTCTCAGGCAATTTTTTAATTTTTTTTAATAATAATGGTGTCATCCACTTTTCCAGGGGTCTTGGGCTTCTAACCCAAGCAAATGTGGAAGACCAGGTATATAATGCTTTTACAAGATTATAACATACCAAGAGGGAAAATGTTGTATGGGTTTTCCAAATGAAAGGTGTTTCATCTAGCTGCCCCCACCATCCTAGGATGTTTCTCCTGGAGAGACAGAATCCTAAGAATTTATTTTTACTTACTTATAGCTAGTTTGGTTGTGGTTAATGGGAGTTGCAGTCCAACAATATCTGGAAAACCATAGTTGTTCATTTTGGCTATAAATTACTGTTGCCAGGTTGTCAAAATAGCAATAAATAAAACACCCAAGCTGCGAACCTGCGACTCCCCTTGAAGGCGCAGGTTCGCAGCTTGGGTGTGACCCTGGACTCATCGTTGAGCCTGGATCCCCAGGTTTCAGCGGTGACCAGGGGAGCATTTGCACAGCTTCGGCTCGTGCGCCAGCTGCGCCCGTATCTTGGGAAGTCTGACTTGGCCACGGTGGTACATGCTTTGGTCACATCCCGCCTCGACTACTGCAACGCTCTCTACGTGGGGCTGCCCTTGAAGACGGCCCGGAAGCTCCAGCTAGTCCAGCGCACGGCAGCCATGTTGTTAACCGGAGCGGGACGCAGGGAGCACACAACGCCCTTGCTGTCCCAGCTCCACTGGCTGCCGATTTGCTACCGGGCCCAATTTAAGGTGCTGGTGTTATCCTACAAAGCCCTAAACGGTTCCGGCCCAAAATACCTTGCGAACCACATCTCGGCCTACGAGCCCACGAGGACCTTGAGATCATCTGGGGAGGCCCTTCTCTCGGTCCCGCCCGCCTCACAGGCACTTCTGGCGGGGACGAGAGAGCGGGCCTTCTCGGTGGTGGCCCCCCGGCTATGGAACTCCCTCCCTGCTGAAATCAGACAGGCGCCTTCCCTCATGGCCTTCCGCAAGGGCCTGAAAACCTGGCTCTTCGAAAAGGCCTTTAACTAAGTGCTATGATTTTTGGAATGACCACCGGAATGGACCATGACTATGAGATTGATTATGACCCAAACTAGATGAAGCGGATTTTTAAATGTTGTGTTATGGTCTTGATCTATTGTAAATTGTTGTCTTTTCTATGTTCTGTACACCGCCACGAGTCGCCCTCGGGCTGAGAGTGGCGGTTAACAAGTGCAAATAATAAATAAATAAATAAATAAATAAATAAATAACAGTCAAAATTCATGAGCTTTAGAGCTGAAAATCAAGAAGTGTTATTAGCACGTTTGTGTTCTCCTTCAAAATCAAATGAAAGTATTGATTTAAATTAACTTAACTGGGGTGGGGGGAGACATCTTGTTCTGTCTGTTTAAAAGGAAAAGCTTTCCAACGCACAAACATGGACATCCCTTAGAATATGGAACTTCTGCTAATCATACTTTCTGACTCCCAAATAAGGGGCAGTCCTTATAATAGGGGGCATCTGGCAACCTTAGCAGTTCACAGAAAAATAAATAGTATGCATAGGAAAATATGTTGGAAAACTTCTACAGCTGGTGATATTGTTATTTTTGAATGAAAATGTTAAGCATTGAGCATAAATATGTGGATCTCCATATTCTAATGAAGCAAACTAATTCCATTATCTTTTATGGCAGGATTCTGTGCGAGCTGTTTTGATTGAAGGTTTTGCATCTGCGGTTACAGTAGACTCATTAGCAGAATGATAGATTCAAACATCAGTTTCAAGCATATTGCTTCTATTCAAGAAGAAAAACAGGCAGCACAGATTTTCTTCTTCAACATGGTTGAGTTTCTTTTCATAGAAACTCTCCTCCTCACCAACATGTAGTTGTTTGAATTTTGTATATTTCAATTCTTCAATCATATGGTCATAATTAACATTTTGTCTAAACTATTTCAAACAAGGTTTGCACTTTGTCATGCATCAAAACAATAATTTTTAGCCTTCAGTAAAAAGACACTGTGAAGAGTCTTTAGATTACTGTAATGTGCTCTACGTGGGGTTTCCTTTGAAGACTGTTCAGAAGCTCCAACTGGTCCAGCAAGCGGCAGCCAGGTTGCTCACTGGAGCAGTGCTCAGGGAGCATGCAACTCCCCTGTTGCATTAGCTCCACTGGCTGTCAGTCTGCTACCGAGAACAATTCAAAGTACTGGCTTTAGCCTATAAAGCCCTAAATGGTGCCAGCCTAGGCTTCCTGTCCAAACATATATTCCCCTACAAACCATCTCGGAGACTAAGATCATCTGGGGAGGCCCTGCTCTTGGTCCCGCCTGTCTTATATGTACGGCTGGTGAAGATGAGAGACAGGTTCCCTTGCCCCCATAGGCTTGAACCACTGCTGAGCCAAATGTACATCTTAAAAAACCCCAGAGCTCAGGTTTTTGAGATTTCATATCTTTTAAGAGGTTTCATCTTTTTGACTCATGCAGAGCAGCTGATTGCTTACTTTGTACTCTCTGACATCTAAGAAAGAATCATAGATATGTGTACAACGGGTTATAGAAATCAGTTTGTTAATACATCTAAATTAATCCGAACCATGTTATTTGAAAAGCAGCAGGTTTCACTCTTTGTGAATCACAAGAAAGAAAGGAAAGGGAATATTACATTCTGAATGTACATTTGCCTACATTACACAGCCATCTAGCAGTCAGTGGAGATATGAGAGGTAACTTACTCTCAGGAGGACCAAATTCTTGGTGCATGAGTGCTTTGAAGATTAAAGCATAAACACATTAACAGAAGTCCAGCTTTATCTCTGGTGATCAGTCTCATGCTGTGAAAAAAGTGTTTAAAGTAATGGAAACAGCTGCAATCAAAACAAACTGGAGACTGATGTGGAGAAAGCAAACATATAGTGCAATCAGCATGTTACTATACATTGCTATAGGACTTTATTGTTTATCATGGAACTAACTGGTGCTGTCTAGACAACTTTGACTGAAAATTTATTCCTCACAATAAATATGAGATGGACACTTAAAGAAAGATTAATCAGCAAGCCATGATTCCTTTAGAGGTCAACATCACTCAAATGTTATATGTAATTTTAGAATAGCATGTGAAACCACTTGGAAATTCAGGGAAGACTAACAAAGAGTGACTTATAGTGGAAGATGAACGGACATCAGGGTTGGATCTAAAGTACTCTGTCTACATTAGTTTTTTTCCTCAGTGATTCGTACCCAATGCGAAGTTCAGCAGACATCAAGAGATATTTTTACATGCTTGTTTTTAATGGGCTGGATCCAACAAGGTGCTTTTAATGTAAGATATGGCTGCCATGGTGTGAATGTGTGTGACCCCCTTCTCTTTCTGGAGTCTTCTGTGCATTTATTTGAACCAAATATTTATTGCTTGTTAGCCTATTTTGAGTGTTAGAAGGTGACTCTGGAGACCAGGGTTCAATTCCTCACTCAGTTGTGGAAAATCACTGGGTCACTTTGGGTAAGTCAAATGCAATCAGCCCCAGAAAACTCCCTGATAGGTTTGCTTTAGAGTTGCCATAGGTTTGGAACAGTTTGAAGGCACACAACAACAACAGGTTGCTCCTCAGCTGCCCTCATGTCTCCTGAAAACTTGGTCTAGATAACTGGAAAGCCTTCTAGGAAAGATTTTTTAGCTTTTCAGAGAGGTTTGAGGGAGGGGAAACACAGTGTTGGATTCAGGCCAAGATGTTTTAAGATCACCAGTGTTTAACACCCCCCCCCCCCCCAATGGCTCTTGTTTTAGCATGGCTGTTTTTATTTTGTTTTTTCCTCCTTACTACCATGCCATGGTTTAAAACTGTTTGATTTCTTGGTGTCAGTGTTTTATGATTTTAATTTTGCAAACCACTCAGAGAAATACGTTGAATGGCTATGCCAAAAATAAGTATATGAATAAATCATCAAACAGAAAGATTCAGACACCTAGTCTCACTTTAAAGAAAGAAGAAAGAGAAGAAATCCAGTTGAAGAAACTGCAGTGGGAAAAACAGGGACTACAGTACCTAATTACTTTTTCACTCATGTTAGTTCCGAGATAGTGACTTTATTTTCAATGTGTGACCAAATCCTTGATCATTATCTGGGGTGAATTAAGTTTGTTAAGTTGTAATAATATTTTTAAAAAATGGAAACTAGTTTTTTTTTTTGGAGCCCAAAATCTAAAATCTGGACCCTGTTATGGTCCCAATGACAATACTGTGATACCGGTTGGGTCCTCCTTATGATCCCACCTACCTGTCCATTGGCAATAGTGCCTTTGGGCAAAGAATCCAGGAACACATAATCCTCAAAAAGACATGGGTGCCCCAGGGAAATGATTTATGGGAAGGTCTCTGCCACCTGGTACCCTATCATCCCAACACTGAAGGTACCAGGGAGAGAGGAGCCCCTGGTGGTGCAATAGGTTAAACCCTTGTGCTGGCATGACTGCTGACCAAAAGATTGGTGATTTGAATCTGGGGAGCAGGGTTAGCTTCTGTCTGTCAGCTCCAGCTTCTCATGCGGGACATGAGAGGATCCTCCCACAGGATGGTAGAACATCTGGGCACCCCCTGGACAATGTCCTTGTAAATGGCCAATTCTATCACATCAGAAGCAACTTGCAGTTTCTCAAGTCATTCCTGATACACACACAGGGAGAGAGAAAAGGCACTTGCAACCTGAGACAGAAGACAATGGAGTGGTATGACTCATTCTTCCCTGGTGATCTGGGTGAGTATTTCAAGCTGAACAAGATTCTGCTCTGAATTGAGTGAATATGGTCTTTGGTGGCATCACTGATGGAGGCCATGTCCACAAGTGCTTCAGTAACAAAGAAGCATGTCTGCATACCCAAGCTTCTCACTTCAAACACAGGTCCACATAGTCACTTGGAGGATATACAACAGCAAAAAATCTTTTCAGTGAGTGGGATAGGCTGGCTCTCTAAAGGACTTTTGATGATGATATACAATATAATGCGAGAGTCAATAGAAGAATATTCATTCTCTGCATTATATTGTATTATATCATCAAAAGTCCCTTAGGGAACCGGCCTACCAATGCTATTCTGGGTGGATTTCATACTTCTTAGGGGCCAAATGTCTATCACTTGGCGAACTGAGGACCTGTGGTAAATGAGAGTGCAAATTTGAAGAACACAAATAATGTAAACAGGCAAATTTGGGGAATAGAATAAGGAATACATTTTCATAGTACTCCTGTGAAAGTGGAAAAACTGCTAATAAAACCCTACTTTTTCTACCTGAGAGGCACTTCTCTTGGAATTTGGAGGTTCTCCAGGGCAATTCTATGGTCAACTTCTTCACATTGATGAGATCCTGTGTCTGCCTTAAGGATGGATAATATCTGTTGCCATAACCTATTGGCCCTGTAGTGGTGTTGCAAAGTGATTACAATTACACTGGTTCCTCCCTCCCTGTCTTCCTCCCTCATTCCCTTCCTTCCTTCTCCACTTCCTTTCTTTTTTCTTTCCTTCCCCCTCCCTTTTCCTCTTTCTCCCTCCTTGTCTTCCTCCCTCGTTCCCTTTCTTCTCCCTCCATAGCAGGGTTTCCTTGATTTTTAAAAAAAAGTAATGTGAAGAGGCAGAAGAAAAGGATCCTCATTGGCAACAATGGAGGGAAAACTGAAGACGGAAACACGTGTGATGGGAATACAGAACTTGAAACGAGATGTTTGGGGATCAAATCGTACAATTCCCTTTGCTAGACAAATGGTCTTCCACACTTCTCAAGATCCATGAGATGAGGTCCTTATTCTAACAGAAGCCTCTTTTGGATTTCAGTGAACTTCAAAGGAAGAACACTAGTTGCATACCTCAGAATATGCAGTGCCCAAAAAGGAAGGGAATTGCAAGGTTGTTTAATCCAGGTTCCTCTGTTGACAAGTCCACTTATTTCATCTCTCCTGTTTGCTTTCTACCAATATGTTCCCTCATATCTGGTCCAGCATATTTGCAAATTGTATACCCTTGTGTATGGTCCAGTAAAAATAAATCTTAGGTAATATTCCCATGATATTCAATTTACTTATTATTTTGATTAGAAAATCAAAGTGCAATTTCTTTGGGCGGCTTCTATGTCTAGTGAATATTCCTTGCCCATAGTTACTTCTTTCCATTATGTTCCACACATCTGACAGAATAAGTTACAGAGTACATTTTGCATTGTATCATTGTTTATCCTATAATTAAGAAAGATTGAGAACATTCAGTTGGCTGCCTGTTACCATTTTACTACAAAGCTTTTTGTGTGTGCTGTGCATTTTAATACTGCATGTATGTTTTATATGTAATTATGGAGACTGGAAATATGCTGAACTCGATCATTTGTTTCTTGTTTCAGCTATGCAAAGATGAATAATGAACTTAGAAGCCCCAAGTAAGTGAATAACTTCCCAGGCTGTATGCTGATTTCTTTCAGCATATGATGTGCTAATATATTCAAAGTGTCTTAATGAGCTTCTAATCCATCATGATGTTGTTACAGCATAATGAGAATTTGTTTTTATATTAATATTCATCCAAATTTGCTATTGAGGTTGTTGGTGCTGGAATCCAGAAGTGTGTTTTGAACAGATTAAACAACCAGAACAACACTGGGAGTGTCCTAAAGATGCCTTTCCTTCCTTGTACAATAATTTGTCAAATGCAAGGCTTTAACATTTCCAGGGAATCAAGGATGATGGTGAATTATGCTAAGCTTTATTAAGGGTCACTGACTGAGCACTGACTGCTTCCTGCATTATTTACACCTAGAAGTTCAACAACGGATTAGTGCACTCAGGGTTCACTGCACAACCTCCAAAAATTAGCACCTGTGTGTACATGTGATAGTACAGCATGTTTAAAAATGATAGATGAAATTTCATAATGAGATCATATTATAAGTATTCAAGAAATTGCAAATGGTTTAATTAGTTATTTATTTAACGTTTTTGAGCCGGAAACAAATCTTTAAAATAGCTTCTCAAATGAAGAATATCTCATTAGGCCTTATCTTGTGGGGTTACCATGTTGTGAATGACCTTGGCTAGGGGCCACTTGTGTGCTGGGAAGGGTAATCTAGCAATAATCATTTGAAACTCTATGCCCCATCCTTTCAAATTGTAAGGGTGTTTTCATGGGCAGTTCATGATTACAGATCGATAGCGATTTCAAAGCAGGTCTCTCTTTTTGAAGCATCTTGTATTTCATTAAACACATAGCAGTAACATTTTGCAGTGCTGAAGCAAATGAAGCTAGCTGTCTGCAGGAGATTCATTCTATTTCATGGGAAAGTTGGCATTTGATTATTCATCTTAGATTAGTTCAAGGGCTATAGAGATTTTTAAAGCTCCTTTTTTCCTTATGCTACAACATTCTTATCAACGCATTCATAAGAACATTAAAAAGCCCTGTTGGATCTGCCCAGTGTCATATTGCCAAAAGGAGCCAGTGTGGTGCACGAGAGGAAGCCCATTAATAAAACATGGAGGGCAATAGGGATAATTGGCCTTTTTTAGAATCAGACTTCTACTGATCCTGGAGGCAATATTACAGCCAACATGGTGACTAGCTCATCCTCCATGGATTTCTTGTGGCCTTTTCAAACCATCCCAGATGGTGACCATCACCATATCTTGCTATAAAGAATTTTATATGTCATATAAATACATCTGGCATCCTGGATGCAGAACTGGGCCCACATGGTGGCCAGATGGTGACTAACACAGCC
This sequence comes from Anolis sagrei, assembly GCF_037176765.1. Taxonomy (NCBI): domain Eukaryota; kingdom Metazoa; phylum Chordata; class Lepidosauria; order Squamata; family Anolidae; genus Anolis; species Anolis sagrei. Next base: position 63,048,383 of record NC_090022.1, on the reverse strand, counting down.
TCCTTAGTGGGGGAGAAAGTCCTGACTGCCCCACCACACCAAACACAGTTTGGCACTTCTAGACAGCCACCCTAGGTATCTCTCCCTCCCCCACACTCCCAGTTAATGGTTGTCCCCAGCTATGACACCCCCACATGCCTTGCTCAGGATGATCTCAGTGAGCATCCCCATCTCCAGCATGGGCACTCAAGGTGATGTCAGCTAGAGTGCCAAAGAGCAAGGCAGGTGGGGATTGAAGCTGGGGACAGCCATGATGGATGGGAGGGGGTGATGGGACTGCCATCCTTGGATCACCTGAGCCTGGGGAATGTGGAATGGCAGTTGCAACTGGTTCCAGTTAGGTCTTGTTAGCACTAAAGTCAAGTTAAAGCCCAAATCCTGCATCAGGATTCAGCCAGATCTACCCCATGCTGTGTTCAGCCACTATGAGACTAATCTAAGTACACACTGACTCAAATGGTCAGTGTAGATGAGTCCTTAGTTGAAAATTTGCTATTGTTGGAAGACCCTAGATTCCAGCACTGTAGTCCAAAACTGTTTGTAGATACAACATTGTCCACAGTGTATAACTTCAGTAGTCATGTTTTCCAGTTATTTTGGAAAAGTCAAGTATCAATGAGTGCACCTACATGGCAGAATAAATGCAGTTCGACACCATTTTAACTGCCATGGCTCGATACTATGCAATTATGGGAGTTGTAGTTTGGTGAGACACTCTTTGGCAGAAAAAGATAAGATCTTGTCAAACTATAACTCTTATGAGTCCATAGCATGGTAGTTAAAGTAGTGTCAAACTGCATTAATTCTACTATGTTGGTGCACCTAATATATCTGTTGATGATAGTTTCTCTCTTTGTGTGAACAAGTTTGTTTCTTTCTAGTTATTTCTGTGTTGCATCAGGAAATGAATAAACTGTTAAAAAGAACTACAACCCAGCTGCCATATTTTTATTTTTACGCATATTTCTCAACTCCACTTTTGTGGTACTTCCAAACCTAAGATAGATTACTTGTATCTCTAGTGGTTTTACTGATATCAATAGAAACAATTCAGCATAAAGAATCTACCCACAAAGCACTAATGATAACAGTATGTTCACATGGATTCAAGGGGCCCTTTTAAAATGTAAACTTGGTTTTTTCTGAATAAAAAATATGTGTTTAATTATACTGCTGCAAGGGAGAGGAAAAGGAAGGGTCTCTTGAGATTAACCTAGGTGTATGATCGTTCCAAAGGCACATTCCCTCAATCAGCCCTGGTAAAACAACGGGCTATTCATAGATTTTGCAGTAACATTCAAATAAATCACCAGGTTATGCAGTGAAGGAGAATATGTGATTTATTCAAGAATCAGCTTTAAAAATAATATTTCTAGGGGCTGAAAAATGCTGTTGGTTTTCCATGATTTTTAGAAGCTCCCAGAAGAAAATGATGTAGGCACTCTGAACTGAAAGCATGAGAGACAAGGACCCAGATATGAAATTGGAATGTGAATTTGTAGGGGAGGAAACAAGAAGTTGAATGTCTGGATGAATATTTTATTTTAAAGACAAAAATCACAGGATTTGTTTTTCTGTTCTAAGTCCACACTTAATCCTGGCATCAGAAAAAGAAATACCTGTTTATTCAGTCCACCTAAGAAATTTAGAAAAATGTTATCTGGAAAATTAACAAAATTCAAAGCCTCTCGCGAAACTGATCTTAAAATATATTTGCATAGCATGTTCTTTCTGACTTCTTATTCAGACTCACTTTTTGTATCCTATTTCAAGTTTTGATCATAAAATTAAACTGGACATACTGTTAAGTCATACAATGAGATTTAATTTAAATTGTAAACCTTGAAGTAGAAATCTTCTTCCTGTTGCTGATGCTGAAAAAAATCTTTAAAAACTCAGCACAAAGAGAACTTGCAGTTTGGAATTTCTGGGCAACATTCACATGTGGGGTTTGGCAGAGAAAATTATGTTTTCTGCATGCATTCCAGAAAAGTGTGAATTTTTCACAGAATAAGTACTGAACTGTAAAGATTTGCATCAATCCGGGATTCCCTTTGTCAGTTTTTCACAACAATTAAGAAATACTGTTCAATGCCTAGAAAATAGATCATTATGTTTGGTACTTTTCCCATCATATAATTGCCAAACGTTGCTACGTACACATCATTGTGCTCTAAACAACAGCTCTAAACATTGCAAATATCAAAGGAAATGGTAGGTAACATCAGTATGAAACATTTTAAAGCAAAAAGGGGGTGATTGAAGGAGATTTTTATCTCCCTATGTTTAGAACTTGCCAAAGGAAGGCTTTTCCAAGTTGCAATCCATAGGATTAATTAATACTTCTTTTCATGCATTATTGCACATTCACATATACACACACATCCCTGAAGAACTGGGAAAGTTACAACTGTTGCTTTAATAACTTTGAAACACCTGAATTTAGCAGCTGGCCTGTCTTTCTTACTATGGCTTCAGGACCCCAAATAGAGCAGGAGGTAAAGACACAAGCTGCTGTTTATTGAATCAGTTTAGGCACATGCTAAAGAAATTTGGGCAATGCTGTAGAGTTTCAGCAAAACTCCAAAGTAGTCATGCACATTGGACAGAGTGTGGACAGCATGAGGGACTTTGACACAGACCAGTCCACTTTCCACATGGGCTAGCACAGCCATTTCTGTTTCTCTGCACTTGTCACTGCAGGTAAAGGGGGAAGGATTAGGCCCTGTCATCTTTGCTGCTATAGATGGCTGCACAGCTCTGTGAGAGCTCCTGGCTGATGTGAGCACTCTGTTCTGGCATCGGCTGATGGCCCAGAATGACCAGGAGGTCTCCTGAAGCTCCACAACCATCCAGCAGTTATGATGACAACAGGGAAAGAAAGATGACTGTCTAGTCAGGCCAAATAAATTTTGACCCATCTGGTTCATGTAGGGTTGTGCACAGAGTGTATAGATACTTCCGAGGCACTGGATTGGCCCCAGTATACCTGGTTAGTAGAGATGAGCCCTTAGATTTAAGTGTGCTTCATCAAATGCAGATCAGAACTAGACTTAAGCCTATGAAACTTATGCTGTCAACTTCTCTCTCTTGGGTCCTCTCAAGAGTGCTGCAAGATCCCATTGTATATTGATCCATGTCTTATGTCTTTAAAGAGAACCTACTGCTGTGTTTGGAGCAGCAGTTAGTAACTATAAAGGTCTTATATTTGCTGGCAACATTCCTTAGGCAAAGTGACAGTGATAACTAGGACTCTTGGTGATGCTGCTGACAGAAGCCTTTTTCAAGCCAATTCCCTAAATTCCACCTGAGAGTGGGTTCCAGAATATTAAAATTAGAACACTTATCCTTTCTCCTTTTCGGTTTGGTGCCATCAAACTACACTGATCAATTCCCAATGAATCTCATAACTGAAGGACTATACAATGTCTGCCAAGAAGTCCAGTTTTCTTTTCAAAAGTTCACTCAAGAAATATATTGAAATTCAATATGTTGTTTTTTATGTTACTGTGTATTATATGAATGAACAAAATTGCACTTTCTTTTTTGTTTTTTAAGAGGTAGAGTGGAAAAAGAAATGAAAAACATGCAGTTTGGACTATAGTGTCTACACTTGCTTGGGTGACATGCTGATTAATTTTATATGTAGGTTTCCAGAGATGTTGGAATTCTATCCCAGTTTTAAAGTATCTCTAGCATTTAAAAGGGTATTCATGGAGTGTAGCCTTTAACAAATTTTTCTTTCACAAATATAGGCTCTCCTTGCAAAACACAATCCAGAGAAACAATTTGCACCGAGGAGCTGAGTGAACAGGAATTCCAAGAGAGAAAAGAAGAAAGAAATCCATAGAAGACAAAGGAAGCTAAATTTTGGCTGTATTTGCTTAGGAAGATTATGGATAGGCACCAAGTGTTATATTTATGCTCTGTGAGCACAGTCCTCTTGCTGCTTATTTGGACTGGCACCTCAGAAGCTCAGAAGGATTGCACAGGTGTGGAGTGTAAGCAGCTAGAAAATTGCATTGAAGAAGTACTTGAACCGGATGAATGCTGTGCCTCCTGTCTACAGCATGGATGCACCTGTGAGGGCTACCAGTACTATGACTGTGTCAATGTAGGTTTTGTCAATGGCAAAGTCCCTGAAGGGCAGTCTTATTTTGTTGATTTTGGAAGTACTGAATGCTCATGTCCCAAAGGGGGAGGCAAGATCAGCTGCCAATTTATGCTATGCCCAGATCTACCACCCAACTGCATTGATGCTGTGCTACCAGCAGATGGGTGCCCCCAGTGTGGAAGGATAGGCTGTGTCCATGAAGATCAGAAATATGCTGCAGGGCACACCTTCCATATGCCACCCTGCAAGGTATGCCATTGTCCCAATGCAGGAGGGGACCTCATGTGCTATGAGCTTCCAGACTGTAATGAATCCCACAAGCCATCTGATCCTGGAGATGCTGAAGCAGAGAAGCACTATGATGATCCTTACAGTTATGATCAGGAGGCACTGGAGGGAGACACAACTCAGGTAGAGCCCCCTAAAAAGTACTACAGTTACTCAGCACAGACAGAACAGGAGAGCCTTGGCCAAGAACAAAGTGAGGATTATGACTATCTTGCAAACAGTGTTACTCCATCTTTGACAACCTATTCATCTTCATACCCAACTGCTGTTTCACTCACAAGCACAAATGTTCCCACCGCACGCTATCTTGAAACTAGCCACACAACTGAAAAAAGGGAAGAAAGACATATGAGTACAGTGCCAACACCCAACAGGCAGCAGAGCCATCATAAAATCACCACTGCCAAGAACATTTCAAAAGGGAAAAAAGCTGCATTTACTACTGAGATGCCCAGAAATATGGCAGGAGAGAGGAAGAACCTGGCCCACCGGGAGAGGAATGAGCAAGAAGAGAATGCTCGATTTAGAATCAAACTGAATATGAAAAAAGATAACAAACAGAAGGAGAACAAATTGTTCATCATAAAAGAGGCCAACAGTACTCAGTCACATGGGCTAAACACTTTGCAGGAGAAAAGAGATGATTTCCCACAAGTCAAATTTAATCCAACACCACCATCTCTTATTGCATTGAAAGAAGACAACAACCAGATATCACAAAAACAGCCTCAGACACTTTATCATTACCAGCCGGATGAAGATGTGGATCCGAATTCTGTTTATACTCCATCCAGGTTGCCAGAAGGTAGGATGTGGACAAGCTCCCATAAAGCTAACTAATTCTCAAAAAATAAATAGCATGGCATCTTGGTTTTACAGTAATTATTTTCTATATTGTACAGTATTTCTCAAAATTATCTTTAGAATTTAATTCTATATACAATTGAAATTGTAAAGATAATTTTTGGACATCCCGTATTATATCTAATGTGATTGTGCTCTTAATTGACTCATTCAATAGCAACTATAAAATTTTGAGTATCTTCTGAATTGCATGTTGTGGTCTTGGTGAGTGGCTATAAGATCTATAGTAGTATTTCAGAATGATTTAACAGCTTCAGCATAGGTAAATAATTTTCTTTTTAAAAAGAATTGAATAGTTTTGCATGAATAATAATTTAATTCTGTAAAATATACATGTTTGAATTATTTTCTGGTGTCCTTTCATTAATTCATAGATTGCTTTTACCATGGTTGTTTGCTGTTATGCATCTGAAAAATTTTTTGCAAATGGGGGGAAATCTAAGATAGAAATTTAGTAATATTCTGTAAGTGCAGAGCTGATGCCTGCAGTTTCCCAAGCATACAGATGCTGAGTTGTTATTTTTGCTCCACAGTCACACAAGGTGGAGGATTCTTCTAGGTAGTGCCATTTAGCCAGGTTGTCTTTTGATCTGCCAACTCCACTTCTGAGTCTGTTCAGGCATATGATAGAGTTGCATTGAAGGATCTGGAGATTCCTAGAAACATACCTTCTCTAGGAATCCCTGCATCCTCAAGTGCACCTGTATGGCATGCTGGGATAGGAAGCAAGCAATTTAATTGTATTCGGTCATATATGTGGTTTCAGGTAATAGCAGTCCAGCTGTGGGTGGCTTAATGTCTTATAAATCATTATAAATACTAGAATTATAGAGTTATAAATACTAGAGAAAATGTTACATTATGAATTTTTATTAAAAATTTAAGTGCTGCTAACATAGTTGACAAGTGATTATATTTATAAACAAATTTCCAGTTTATAAATATAATTAGTAAATAACAGCTCATTAAAAGCAGTTAAGTCTGGAACACAAAACTTATTGTACATTGTGGTACATGACCATACAATCCAACACAATTGACTCATGAACAGCATCAGACGATAATTCTTTGTTGTAGAAGCTTTTGAGGACCCAGCAATTAATATGGAGCCAATTTTCACATATTTTGTTTTTGCATGTAAAAGCAAATAAATTCAGCCACTGTCTGTGAGGATTTCTGTGACATGTCAGACTACTATTTGTATTATGATACTCTTTCTGGGGGGGAAAAACCCAAAATGCATGTGCTATTTCAATACAGGAAACATGTGCATGTACACTGAGTGAGTAACTCACTAAGGTAAATTGCCACAGGTAACTACTCAATCTGTTTGAACAAAGTTCACCCAAACACTGAAAACTATAGCCCATAGGTTGTTGACGGATTCGTTATGGATGTTTGCCTTTGGATTGTTTGGTTGGTTGGGAAGCCCATAATGGCATGGGCTCCACCGCCATTTTTTTACTGGCCGAAACATAGCAGTGGCTGTCAAAAACTGGCTGCTTTTGGTTACACAGAGAGTGCAGGGAGGGAGGCAGCTGCTATAGGGAAAAGCATGAGAGCAAAAAGGCACCACTCCAGCACCTCCAAATCAAGAGAGGGCTTTTAAAAGGAAGCCCAGAGTAGGATACCTCCAGGTTAATCCCTCTTCTTTCCCTGGGAAATAGGAAGCATCCTTAAAATGCCTTTGAAAACTGCCTGCTACAGGGAGAGAGTGTACGCACCTGCACCTCCTGTCTCCTCTAGAGTAGAAACAGCTTTAACAAAGCATTAAACCCAATCCCTTCTACAAAAAGAAGAGAAAGGATCACAGGAAGAGTGGCATCTTAATTTTGATGCTTTTAATCCAGATCTTAATGAAGAATATAAGGGCAAACATGATACCTAAAATGATGGAAAGGGGAGCCTGTGGGAAGTCCCTCCCCCCATTTGCCACCAATGGGCTGGATAGAAAATGAATCTTTTGACTTCCTGGATCGAAAATGGATTTCTGTCCTTCTGAATTCGGAGGGCTCTTGAAAGATGGATTGGGACCCCCATCGAAATTCAGGACACTGAAACAGATTGCTGTTTACCTGGATTACACAAGCCTAATAGCTCACACATGCCAAACACAAGGCCTGCAGTCCAAATCCGGCCTGCCATGTCATTTTATGTGGCCTATGGAATTTTCAATGCAAGGGCAACATAGTTACATTCATATAGTCTTAAATTACAAACGGCTCTTTGAAGGCAACCAAAAGGGTGAAATCGCCCTTGATGATAATGAATTTTACATCCCAACTATATCCCTATGCAGACATTATCTAAAATAATGTCTGCATCAACAGATCAAGAAGTTAAGCCCACCCGTTTCTATCGCCAGTTCCAAAGAGCAGACCCGTAGCCAGGATTTCGATTCGGGGGGGGCTGAGTTTTTTTCAGGGGGGGTTTCGGGGAGGGGATGAGTTTCAGGGGGGGCTGAGTCTGAGTGAAAGAGGGTCTACCCTAGCAAACCTTTTGTATCATTACCCCAATACCCCCATGCATATGGGATATATTGAGTATGGTGATCAGATCATGATATGAATAAACATAACAGTTTAAATAATGCACCAGTAAGGCCTTTTCACAAACCACCATGAGAATTTCGGGGGGGGGGGGGGCTGAAGCCCCTCAAGCCCCCCCCCCCCCCCCCCCGGCTACATGCCTGCCAAAGAATGATGTCTGACTAGAGACCTCATCATATGAGGAAATGCCAGCATTCTAGAACACTTCCAGAGCCTGACCCTGCCTATCATACGATGTAGCCTCACTTACAGAGGGGTTCTCTGTCTTAACTGGGGCAGCAGTATCCTACCATCCTGCACCACCAACACAGGAGCCTCCTCATGTTCAATTAGGAACAACGTGCCTACTGTGAGGGGAAGCCACACAGACAGCTGCCAGTGAGTCCGGGTGCAGGGCACCAGGATTACTCTGCTGCTCCCTGATTGACCATGGAGATTAACAAATAGAACCAGAGGACCTCATCAATGTGATGAGGTCCCAAGAGAGCTTTCATATATGTTTATGCTCAGCTAGGTACTCTGACTCCATTTGATTCCTCATTGCATAGAGAATGTCCATGCAAAAGGGATGCTTTTCTATCCAGACTTGTCACTTTTGATTGCAGAATTGAAGATAGCCAGGAATAGGGCTTCCCACAATATTCTTCCTGTGTTAATTGGATATGTTTAGATAATGTCTGAAAAGTACTTATATATTTTGGAACAGTTTAGAGATCTGAAAAAAAAGAGAGGAAGAAACGGTCCATGGATGATAACGTTTGTGCCTTTCTCATTAAAGTTATGAAAGTGAAGGCCCTTGATTCAGATTGGGGACCAATTCTCATTAATTTTTCAGCAGACTTAATGTCACCTTTATGATATCCATATACTTCGGTAAGCTCATAATCTTGTTTATTTGTGCTCATGCTTCATAATGTTCAGGAAACAGTGATTATTTGTGGGCTTGACTTTGGTTGGGTTTGTTCGTGATAACAATAAGCCATAAAGCGGCCCTTTCCTGTTCTCACTCCGATAAGAACTGAGATCAAATTGTCATGGCTATTGCCCAAAACAAGCTATGTTCATGATCTAAAGATTAGAATGCCTGCCTCTCCCTTTCCTGCCAATCTCAGAGACCCTGTACTTGAGTTTCTCATTTGTTTAGTTGCCAGGACTGATTTAATCAGCCACGATTGCCATCTTAATCAGACAGAGACTGTATGTGTTCAAATGATGGTAAAATAATATCCTGAACTAGGTCAAATATCTCAGTGCCAAAAGATAAAACATATTCATTTGAACTATAAATGGGCTGCGTTCCTGACTGGTGAATATTACAGTTGGGAAGCTGCCATTACATGATCTATTGGAAAGTATGCACCCAGACTGAGAAAGGTAACGATGTGTGTGTGTGTTTTGAAAGCTGTCTGCAGTCCTGACAATCTCTGGGTGGATGAAGAAAGCGAATTCCCTAGTGTTCTCTGGAATATATGTACAGAAATGGATGATTATGTGTTGTCTTTTAGGGAACAGCCTTGGGCAACATGTCCCCAGTAGGCCTTGCCCCATGCTTTACCACATCCACAAAAGGCTGTTGATTCCTTCACCTTCAACATCTAGACTGAATCCACAGCCCAGCTAAGTAAGAACATGGAAGACAAGTGGAAGGCACTCTTGTCAATGCTTGCATGCATGAGGAAACATAACTTAGGATACATTCATTTAAATGACAACATATTAGAGCTAAAGGGAATTCCCTGCTTCCAATTTAATAAATATTAATTTTATTGGGATTCACACTCTATCTCTAATGTTATTAATGTTAAGAGGGAGGCAGCCTAATGAAAAGGTGGAAGAGGAATCTCATGATCAAGTTGTATTTTGCTTCATTTTGTTTCACTCCTCTTCTCATAGTTGAGGATGGGGACAGTAAAAAAGAAAGGTCTCAGTGGTCACTTCCCAGTTGTGCCCGATCATGCAGGGAGGACAGAAGGGCAATTTACTCACATTGCTTTTTAGAAGCCTCCTGGTAACACCGGCAAAGAGGAGGAAAAGCAATCTGTTGCTTTACTGCTGAGTAGGAAAGATGAAAAAGGAACACAGAGAGTTTCTTTATTTTAAAAAGAATTCTTTTAGTCTGAGGAGAAATGCCATATTGAGAGCATAGTTTGAGGGTTGGACTATGGACCTCTTCACACAGCTCATGGGGCCATGTTGTTGTGCTGGCAGCTACAGGTGAAAGGAAAGGTTTATAGGGTGCCTCGTGGCGCCCTGCACACTCTCCCTCCTTCCACCATCATATGGTGGGGATGGGACAGGGCACCAATGCCCCATCAGATGGGAGAAAGGGAGGCAACACATGGCAGTGGCCATTGCCCCACCACCTTTCCCCCCATCATATGGGGAAATGGGGAAAAGAGGAAGAAAGTGTAGGTATCTCCATTGGAGCTACCCAAAAACACTTTCTTCCCCATGGTCTAGGAGAAGCACCTTCTGACGCTTCCCCAACATTTCAAGAGGAATGTGAGCAGGGCCTGCCAATTCTCATCTGATGGTACTAGGCAGGCCCTGTCTAAGCCCCGTCCAAAAGCACCAAAATGAGGCTATTTAGCCCATGTGAAGAGGGCTTGTGACTCCAGGAAACTAGCCAATGTGATAAAGTCATAAAAACAGATTTCAGTCTTTTGCTGATCTCAAGGGCCAGCTAGTACAAACCCCTACCATGCAGGGACTCACAATCAAAGAACTCATGACAGTATCATCAGTATCATAGCTGGCACATGTTGCCGATTCAGATTTTTTTAAGCTGAGACTACCCACTAGAGAATTACATGTTGTCCATGACAGCGGGAGTAGATGAGTCCAATTTGGATTTTCATTCTGCGTTTTAAAGGAGCTATACCAGGTCCTAAACCCTATTCTTTAAAATAAATTCCACACCATAGATGGTGCTTTTAAAATTCAGGTTGAAATTCAAAGCAGATTCACCACTCCAGTCATGTGGGAGTCACTAGCTGCCAGTAGATTTTGCGTGTTTAACCTTACATGCATTGGATTGTGAAGTGCAGGAAGATTTATTGATGGATACGTTAAAAAAAGAAATGGATGCAGAGTGGTGACACTTTATGGCACTTTCTCCTTTAGAGGATTCTGAAATTTTTATGAATACTGTTTCAGTCACAAGATGAAATCCCTTCGCATATTTCAGTTTTCTTCATTATAATCATGATTCCAAAGGAGCCACTATGACTAACCTTGGCATCATTTAAAAAGTATTTTTAAAGAACTGGCAGTAACATCTGGTGGTGTTGCGTTGACACTATTTTTGCTGACACAGGCTTGATAGGTTTTATAGCAGTCCCAGCAACTTTTTTTTTCTAAATTGTAGATTTGAATCATCTGTTCCATTAAGAGAAGGATAAAAGTGGCTAATGCATCCAGAAAGGGGGACTCCTACAAGCCCTCACCATTAGGTCAGGACTTCCCCATGTTTGCATGCTCCTATCCCTCCATAGCTTGTTCTCCCTTCTCCCTCTTCAATCACTCTCTTCTTAGCTGCAATAGGGAATTTACTGACAAACTTCCATTAAGCAATATCAGAGGGAATAAAATCAGGATTTTTTAAAAAAAGAAAAAGAAACAAATCATTCGCTGATTTCATGTGTTTATTTAGAAGTGATTTTTCATTTCTATTCTTCATCTAGTAGCTTTAAAGTGCATCTATGCTGTAGAATTAATGCAGTTTGATACCACTTTAACTGCCATGGGTCAATGGTATGGAATACTGGGATCAGCAGTTTGGAGAGGCACCAGCACTCTTTGACACAGAAGCTTAAATACCTTGTAAAAGTACAACTTCCATGAATCCGTAGCTTGGAGCCATGGCAGTTAAAGTGATGTAAAACTCCATTAATTCTACTGTGTAGACATACCCTTAGAGTGGTTTGCATATTTATAATAATAAACACTTTTAAGATGGCTACAACAGAAACCTATAGAGTGTTCACATGAGAACATTTTTAAAATATACAGAATAGAGTAGCCAGAGTGGGATTTATCTGGTCCTTCAGATGTAGCTCCACTGCAACTCCCATTATTCTTCGCTATTGGCTATGCTGAATAAAGCTGCTGAGAATTTTAGCCAGTAATATCTGGACCATTATCAGTTGTCTATCTTGCAAAAGGGTGTGCAGAAATGAGAAGGGTGTTTTTATCCTGTAGCTGAAGGGCAACAAATAGCAACAACACGCCAGATGTCTTCCCTGGAGAGAGCAGTTCACATATGGGATGTCACAAATCGGTGGCCTCTCTGGTTGCCACCCATCATACTTGAAGTGTTGGGAATTCTTGAAGCAAAGCCACAAGTGCTGGCTATACCACCCAGCCAGATTTGTACAGGAGTTGGTGTTCAGTTAAGACAATTTAGGACTGTATAGGTAAGCATTGTGCTCTTAAATCAGGGTAAAAATGAACTGACAGCTAGCAAACCATTTTCAGAGCTAGAAAGAAATCCTTCCCCCTTTGTATATTCTGTCATTTTCCATCCTGCTAACAATATGGCAGTCACCTGTCCCACAGTACCAATACCCAAGGAAGGCCTGTTTTTTTTTTTTAATTCACTTATAAAAAGATGAGACTTCAGTCAAATAAGAATGCTGTAGCTGCAAAAGACTGATCTGGTGATCAGGACTGCACAAATTGCAGAGATTGAAGCATTCGCCTTATGTTTTCCTCAGAAAATAGGTAACATTGAACATTTATAACAGAAAAATGATAAAGGATTTATAAAAGTATGCCATAATTAGGAATGTCTTCTGTCATTGTTAGGAGTGGAACTAAATTGGTGTTTGGTAATAGTAGAGTCTTTAATTTGAGATAATAGTGACTCATATGAGTGTATCCATATGCATTTCATGATTAACCACACATGTTGAGCTGTTCCTTCTCCTCCTCCTCTTCTTGAGCTAGTATGAGTGAAGATTACAGGCAAAGGCTTACAGAAAATTGATTACAAGAGACTACAAAAAATACCAGGTTTGTTAATGTGCCCATTTGTGCAGATATTAACATTGCCTTGCTTCTCTTTCCACTGTAATTGCATTCACTGGCAAAACACCCAATGAGATAATCATTATGTTAAAATAACTAGTTGTTAAGCCCTCTTTCTAATAGTTTAAATAAGGTGAAACATGTTTGTCATTTCCAATTGAATTAGTACCAAAGTCACTGCATAAGGCAGACTGTCAGCTTGATACTTTCATTCATTTCCAGGAAGGCTTGAATTCCCATCAGGATTGTGACTGAGCCTGAGCTGTGCAGGGCAAAATGGTCACCCAGTGATAGATTTTGGCATTTCTCAGGTTCACAGAAGTTTAATGACTGAATGTGCTTTTCAGTGCATTGGAAAACTGATTGGCAACAAGAAAGTTACACATAATAATCAAGGGTATGATTTAGTGCTGCATTCCACCATAAAAATGGCAGATTGCAATGTGGTTTGGAGGAAATAGTCATCATCCTGACTGAAGACCTTTCTGCATCCCAAAACTGGAACTGGAGGGCAGGGAAAATTCTGGTGGAAGTTTCCAGAAAATGTGGAGGGGTGGGGTGCAACATTTTGAACACTGTGTTTGGCCGTAAAACTCTGGTAAAAACTGAGATTCATTTTCCATGATAGTGTGCATTATTGATTTTATTGTGCCAACAATAAATAACATCAAAAGACCATTTGGTCTTGAGTACCACACTTCTCTGTCTTTGGAGAATTCAGTAAAACTCCCCCTGCAAATATCAGATTGTTCTGAGTGTCTCTTACATTAGTCCACAGATATGCAGTTCACAAAAAAAATCCCTTTTAGCTCACCACTGTGTATCCTGAACCCCATCTTCTCTCATCTAGCAGAAAGAAGCTCTTATTTTTAATAATCAAAGTTAACCCCTCCAACCAGCACACCATGATGAGGACAGAGATGGGATTTTCCTCACTTCTTGCCAGTCAACTAAGGAAGGGAATTAACAATTTTCTTTCACTACTGTAGATGCATGGTATGCTATTGATGGGTTTTAAACTTGTCTACCCAGCACCCCATGAAGTCACAAGAAATCAGAGAGGCAAAGCAGTTCCTGATTAGAGGCATAGATAGTCAACTAAAAAGTCAAGTCTCCCCTCTTGATATTCAGAATCCAGGTGATGTAAATTCCCAAGGAGTGAAGCAATGGTGCAATCCACTGGGTAGGAAATTACCTACCTGTGTTAGATCTGCATGGGGAGAGAAAGACTGGAGAAAGGCATAAGTATTAATTATTTTAGATAGGACATATCTGTGAGAAAACAATGTTTACACCCACTACATCAAGGACTCAGCCCACTTCATAGAAAAAAAATCAGCACCTTCAAGCTAAATACCAACAGCAAACTGATCAGCTTCGATGTGGTGTCTCTATTTACCATGGTCCCGATAGCAAACACCATTACACTAATCAATCAGAAGGTCCCAGAAGACATCACAGCTCTGTTTCACCATTGCCTCACCACAAGCTACTCTCAGTGGGACAATACATTCTATGAACAGAAAGATGGAGTAGTTATGGGGAGCCCTCTCAGCCCAGTCATAGCAAATTTCTATATGGAACACTTTGAAAAACAAGCCCTGGAAACAGCAACAAAAAGCCCACGATATGGTTCAGATATGTGAATGGCATCTTCACCATTTGGAGCCATGGAGAAGAAGAACAAAACAGGTTCCTGGATCACCTTAACAGCATCCACCCAAACATCTAATTCACCGTGGAAAAAGAAAATGAAGGAAAAGCTTGCTTTTTGAGATGTTTTAGTCCTCCGCAAACCAGATCAACAATTGGGCCACACAGTTTATAGAAAACCTGCACACATGGATAGATACCTACATGAAAACTCCAACCATCACCCAAGTCAAAAAAGAATCACCATTAAAGCCCTGGCAGACCGTGCAAAAAGAATCTACAAACCCCACCTCCTCCAAGATGAACTGAATCACCTAAACTTCCAGATTTACCATCTTCCTGCCAATTTTTTATGATGGTTTTTGCTTATCTGATGCCATTCTAAATTTGAATGTGATTCCAGACATAATGATAAGGTTGATATACTATGAAAGAGTGCCACAAAGCAGGCAGTGTGGGCCTACTGGGCCTACTTCTTTTAGGGCCCACATATGGGGCCTCATAACTTAACTAGCAAAGGACCTCATTTGTCCTAAATCCGACACTGTTTCTATCCTTTGGGATACTGAAACTTGCAGTTCAGAGAGGAGCATGTTACATTATCAGCCAGACTCCACTAAAGTTTCAACAAAGTACAAACCCACTTAGTCATTCCTGTCTGCCTGTCTGCCTGTCTTCCTTCCTTCCTTCCTTCCTTCCTTCCTTCCTTCCTTCCTTCCTTCCTTGACCACACTTGTACCTCACTCTTCTCACCCATAAGGCAAAAATTCAATACTGTATATACATATTGGTAACTAAACAACTGCATTTATTTCAAAGCAATTAGAAACATAAACATTAAAACATCAGTTAAAATCACAAAATCCAAATCATATTCCAGGGCCAATCTGAGTCATCATTCCATTATTTGTAATCTCTTACAGTGCTGCTTACTGACCAAAAGCTTGTTCCCATAGCCATGGCTTTAATTTTTTTTCTGAAGGTCAGGAGGGAGGGACCTGATCTAATTTCACTAGAGAGGGAGTTCCACAGATGAGGAATCACCACTGAGAAGGCCCTGTCTCTCATCCCCACCAGCCGTGCCTATGAGGGGGGAGGGACTGAGAGCAGGGCCTCCCCCAATGATCTTAGCTTCTGAGGTGGATCATAGAGGGAGAGACATTCAGACAGGTAAGCTGGGCCGAAACCAGTCATATGACATTTAAAGTGAAATCATAGTGCTATAACTGTATAGTATAGAAGGGCACACAGTAATGGAGAGGCAAGGAACAGACTGACTTAAGAGGTATTGGACATTCATTCACTTGATAAATTTAAATCTTTGTCACAGATTCTGTAGCTGCATCTTGCATTAATAGTTGGACCAGGTTGTGTCTGCAGTCCCTTCATTTCTCTGATTCTATGGTTTTGCATTTCTTTATGAATAGTATGTGGGAAGGGTGGGGTGATCATGCCTATCTTGCCCTCTAGTCATTCCCTCTACTTTGATAATCCTAGCATGAGACAATTCCAGGAAGTTTCTTTTTGTTCGGAGCCAAAATAATTTCCCTAGTTATCAAAGATAGGTTATAATCCTGTTTCTCACTGATGTGAGGTAGAAACCACATTGAACTGATTGCTTTTGGTTTGCAGTGTAAATGCACAGGTTTGCAGTTTAAATATTATAGCACTGCTCATATCCATTGTGTTTGTTTTTGTAATTTTATGCCTTCTTATATTCTTCAAGAAACCATGACTGTATTCTTGATTTATTGACAGCTTATAGAATAATAAATCTACACACGTGTGTGTGCATATGCTTTAAAAGATAATCCACATACATATGCAAACATGATGAAAGCTTCTTTTCACATAAATTTTTTGGGAGAAACTGAGACAGATGACTGTAGTTTCGCTCAAAGTGGGAAGCAATGCTGATCTTTCTGTTTTTCTTATTAACAGTTTCCTGGCAAAAAAATTCAGATGTGGTTAGTTCCCTCGTGGTTTTGGTTAAACATCTGACTTTACTGTAACTTACGTGTATTTTAAAATCCCTTTGTTTGGTGTTTGCTTTTCATCATCTGAATCATGTGAGTTTTTAACCTGTGAAATGTCACTTAGTCTGATGTAGTTTGGATTTTCTTTTTTGAGCTTTAAATTCCTTTTTGAAAAAGTTTGATCATTGCTAAGTACTCCTCAGTGTTTCTATTGAAGGAATAACACCGATGGACATGGAAATTAAGAAGAGAAAAATGATTGAAATAAGATTCTGACAATGCAAACACAAAATGCATACTTTCAAACAGTACAGCCTTTCAGGAAACTAATCATTGGGACAGCAAAGAATGCAAATTGCCCTTTGTTGGTTCAGGTGGCCTAATCTGGGACAGTGAGACAAGTCAAAGCAAGAGGCTTTGAAGGTAATGAGTACTTGTCTACATTCCAGGGAATTTAGTGCTCAAACTACCATTGATGCTGAGGAAGATGGATTACACCCAGTGTCATTAGGAGCTCTACTTTCAATATTGATGTATGAAACAATATATTTGCCATGCTATAGCCAAAATGGAGAGCTTTTCCACTAGGCCAATTGTCACCAAGAAAAGAAAATGCTAAGTGTCGACCTCTGTTACAGTTATATGCCACACTCACTCATTAACCATAAGTAATTGCAAAACAACAGCCTTGGCATTATGTCCAAACAGGAAATCTGAACACTCCTTACAAGGACATTACAATGTACAATGCACCATCCCCATTGTGCCCCCATGTTGAGTTGGCAGGCTCTAAATGTTTTTCTACCTGTATCCTCTTGAAGGTAATTTCCTTGCTTAGAAATCTTAATAAAGTAGGATTCTTAGTTGTCAATGGAATACAATTAGAATATTTCCTCCAAGAACCTACTGGCAGAGAGGAACAGGGAAGCATTCTGGGAAAAGGTGATGTGTCCATACCTCTTAACTAGCTTCATATTTTTTCTGCTCAGGAATCATGCCTGAAAGGACCTAACATTTTCTGAAAATCTCATGAATGGCTCTCACCTCCAAGCACTGAACACTGTCCTCCAGAACATACATTTAGGTCTCAATTTTATCTCCATCTTCCAGGGATAAGGAAAGCCCATCAAACTCAAGAACCTTACATTTCAGAAGAGTTGAATAGATATACATATACTGGTTGAAAATCCCTTATCTACAATTCCAGAATCTGAATGCTCTGAAATTGTCCACATGTGTGGACAATTTCTGTGGTGTATACAAACTTTATATCATGCAAAAAATATTTAAAATGTTATCTAATATTACCTTCAGTATGTGTTTCAGGTGTATATGAAATATAAATGAATTGTATGTTTAGTCTGAGATCCCATCTTCAAGCTTTCATCTTATGTACATATATGCAAACATATGCATTCCAAAAATCAGAAGTGGGTTGCTATGAGAAGTGAGTTGCTGTGAGTTTTTCAGACTGTATGGCCATGTTCCATGTTCTGGATTCCAGCCATAAAAGCCTTCGACCACACATTAAATCAGAAGAAGATCTGAAACACTTCTGGTCCCAAGATTTTTGGATAAGGTATACTTGACCTGTATCTTTGGGCAATACTGTAGTTATCACAAACTCTTTGATTGCTTTGATTGTGCTTTTCCTGCATGGCAGGGGGTTGGACCAAATGAGCCATGTGCTCTCTTCCAATTCTATGATTCTTGTTGGTGCAGGTTTCAATATTATTTCTGCTGGCCCAAAACAAATATAAACCTTGCTTATACTGAGAAATAGAAAAGTAGGATGAGGAACTATACAAGCCTGTAGCATGCCTTAGGGATCCCAGAGCAGAAACTCCAATGTGGTTTTAAAAGACTATCTAAAAATGTTGTCCCTCATGAATGTCAATCAATAAAATAAGCAGTTTCTAAAAGCTATTACATTATTTGCTCCTCTCCTTTGAGACTTCTCTACATATTTCCATTTGCTTCCCACCTACTTTGTGATCTTACCGATTGTCAGTCCTTGTGCTCAACAATTTGTACTGAGATCCAGCAATCACTGTTCAATGTATTCCTTGTTTCTTCTCTTTCTTTATCTGTCAATAGTGCTTACCATTCCTCAGACAAAGCACACCAGCAGTTGATAGAGCCACAGAGGGAAAATAACTGAGTGCTAACAGTCTCATATCTTACTTTTTCTCCTCGAGGGTGACACAGCAGCAGTGTGAGAAATACATTTTACACAGAACATCTGACAAATGTTGATTACCTAGTGATCAATGGAAACAGTTCTTCCATGAATTTCTGTATTTTTTAAAAAAATCTATTATTTAGTATATTTTACAGTCAATGAGATGAGGATAGTGTACCTTCAAAGCATTTTCAGGTTCACCTGAGCCTTACAGATCATTTTAGTAAACTCTTACTTGCTTGAAGACCATTTTAGCATGGATTGCCACTACGGTTCTCAAGCCGGTATGTACTTATGACCTGAATTTGTCCCAAAATTTGCCATTTTATTAGCAAGATAGAAAGGAAGCCAATGAGTGGATAAAAGACAAATATATTTTGGTACCAGACCCAGTAGTGGTATCTGTTTCAACAGGTTGGTTATTCTGATACTGGTTTTAGTCTGAACTTTAAAAGAGCTATCCAAAGTGATGAACCCTATATCTCCAATAAGTCAAAAATCCTGAATAGCTCCCATAAAGTTCAGACTAAATCCTGAAATACATTCATTACCTATGTTGGCATTGGAAGTCCTCTCTGTCACTGGACAGATGTTGTTTCCACAAAGGAAGCAATCAGTCTATTTCAAACTATCATTTAAAAAAAGGAAATTTCTTCTTGTTCCACTGATATTAACCCTGTCTGTCCTTTCCTCCCAGTTATATATGTAAATATTTGATTATTTTATCCTCACAAGTGAAGTGAAATAATTTCCACAGTACTGTATTAACCTCACTGTGGAGAAAAGGAATATTTTTGTGCAGTTCTTGCCAAGCATTTCGACATCTTAGAAGTACTTTTACCAAATATTTTGTACAAAAATATATGTGGGGGAGTCAAGGTTATTTTCCCACAAAAGCCACTGTTTCCAGATATTCACAGAATCACAGATCACAGAATCAAAGAGTTGGAAGAGACCTCATGGGCCATCCAGTCCAACCCCCTGCCAAGAAGCAGGAATATTACATTCAAATCACCCCTGACAGATGGCCATCCAGCCTCTGTTTAAAAGCTTCCAAAGAAGGAGCCTCCACCACACTCCGGGGCAGAGAGTTCCACTGCTGAATGGCTCTCACAGTCAGGAAGTTCTTCCTAATGTTCAGATGGAATCTCCTCTCTTGTAGTTTGAAGCCATTGTTTTGTGTCCTAGTCTCCAGTGAAGCAGAAAACAAGCTTGCTCCCTCCTCCCTGTGGCTTCCTCTCACATTGCTATCACATGGCTATCATATCTCCTCTCAGCCTTCTCTTCTTCAGGCTAAACATGCCCAGCTCCTTAAGCCGCTCCTCATAGGGCTTGTTCTCCAGACCTTTTATCATTTTAGTCGCCCTCCTCTGGACACATTCCAGCTTGTCAATATCTCTCTTGAATTGTTGTGCCCAGAATTGGACACAATATTCCAGGTGTGGTCTAAGCAAAGCGGAATAGAGGGGTAGCATTACTTCCCTAGATCTAGACACTATGCTCTTATTGATGCAGGCCAAAATCCCATTGGCTTTTTTTACCGCCACATCACATTGTTGGCTCATGTTTAACTTGTTGTCCACGAGGACTCCGAGATCTTTTTCACACGTACTGCTCTCGAGCTAGGCATTGTCTCCCATTCTGTATCTTTGCATTTCGTTTTTCCTGCCAAAGTGGAGTATCTTGCATTTGTCACTGCTGAACCTCTTTTGGTTAGTTTTGGCCCGTCTCTGTAATCTGTCAAAATCGTTTTGAATTCTGCTCCTGTCCTCTGGAGTATTGACTATCCCTCCCAATTTGGTGTTGTCTGCAAACTTGATGATCATCAGTGTTTTGTGCAGTCTTGTTTCAAAAAATGAAGCAACAAGAGCTGCATAGGGGTTTTTTGTGCAAGATTGTTCATTTTTGTATAGATAAACATACACATAACTCCCCCCCCCCCCCACACACGCACACACACATCTGTCTAACTGGAAACAGCTCCCTCACCCCTCTAAAGAACATTTCTGCCCATAAAAAGACCACAGTTGTCCTGCAAAGAACTCATATATATTGTGCAGAATAATTTCATGGAAAAGCAAGGATATATCAATGCTAGATTTTAAAAAAATATATACAGAATTAATCCCACTATGTTGGGAGCCCTATTTTTCAGAGTGGCATAGTGGTTTGATTGATGGATTATGACTCTGGGGACCAGTGTTCAAATCCCTGCTCAGCCATGAAAACACACTGGGTGAACTTGAACAAGTCACACTCTCTCAGCCTCAGAGGAAGACATTGTGAACCCCCTTTGAACAAATTTTGCCAATGAAATCCCATAATAGGTTTGCCTTAGGGTTGCCAAATGTCAAAAAGACACACAGCAACAGCATTCTTTCTAGCTATAGTCAATTTGATCCTCATGGCCATGGGTGGACTATATGTTATAACTTTCCAGTAGACAGACACATTATAATTTGAAAGTCAAATTACATTAACAAAATTGCAGACACTGAGAGAATCTATTTTGATTTGTCTTATTTCTCTCTTGAATATCTTTCCTTCCTTTCTTACTGTATCAATGAGGAAAACATTATATATATATATATATATATATATTTCCTGTTTTGTTGCAGAACCATTCTTTTTTTTTTTTTCCAGAAAGACATTAGTCCCTTCTCTGTTCTCAGAGGGGGAAATGCTAATTAGTACGTTCTGAGAGGATTTGCTGGGAACATTTAGAGTGAAGTACAAGGAGCTAGTCAGCTCACAAGTAATAAATTAATTACTTTAACATTTTTATGACCAAAGGGGAGGGAAACAGTCTGACTTTTCTTTATACCAGTTCCTGCATGGGACTTATATTGCTCTATTTCCATAAGTCTCAAAAGGGTAACAAAACAGGGTAGTTATAGCCACTTGTCCTGTTTCTCTATTTTGCAGATCATGAAAAAAGCTGAGAAGGATAAAAATCTCAGAAGTCTCTGTCAAATCCTATGGCTGTTTTTCCATGATTTCCCTGCAAGGGAGCTGGGCTTTTGATCAATAGATCTTTATTATCCTAGTTGATTACTTAGCTTACTTGGGGTTGTTTTTGTTCTGGATGTTTTCGTGTTTCTTTCAGCTGTATAATAGGATTGCACTGAATTGTGGCTTACAAAGCTTAGAGCAATGAACCAGTTACATGAAAGTATATTTATTGTGATTCCTGAAAAATATGTGCATGATAATTGAGGAAAACATTTATTAAAGCACCTGTATGAAGCATTTTGTGACTTGTCTGCTTGTTTTGTGACTTGTCTGCATTTCTTCATCTGTTGCAAAAGAGGAAGTTCAAAAGAAAGTTTTAATCAGATAACTTAAAACAAAATCCTGCATATTACTTTGGTGGGGCTAGTATTCATAAACGTGAGTATACATTTGTAGTCTTAGGTGGTATTCCTAATTGAACTGCATGGGACTTGGATCCAGGCAGCATGCATTGGATTGCAATTTCAGATGTGGCTCTATGAACTCTTCCCTTGAAGGTAAACCTCATTATATTCATTGGGATTCTTTTCTGGAATAGATGAAATAAATGAATAGAGGGCTAAATAAATGATCTCCTTCCCCAAATCTCTTCCTGAAACTATGGTGCATAAGGATAATTTACACAGTGCACTGTATCAGAGAAAATGGGAGGCATGTTGAAACCTCTCTCCCTTTTCTAAGTTGTCCGGCAGAACTGAAAAGCAATGTTTATAAAGCTTTGTTCATAATTACACTCTTACACACAGGTCCAGGGTTTGTGTTGGGTTTACTCTGTCCAGCCAGAGTAGTCCTTCTCAAATATATTCAGCAGAAGACTCTCAGAGTGTCTATGGAGGATTCTTATACATTTAGATTAGGTCATGAACATGTTTCCTTGGATGCACTTGGTTTCATCTAGTTATCATTGTGGAAATTACATTGAAGTCATATGATGTCACCTCCAGGCACCATGTTTTGAGTAATTACAACTGCTAAAGGATTTGAAGACACATCGTATGCCTCTGGGTGATGTATGAGTGGCACCACTGTGATGGTATTAGTATATTTTGCTCTGTGTTGGATGGGTTGATGGTGGAGTAATCTAAAAATCAGCCTTGGGGAAAAATTAAATCTCAGGGAATGACTAGAAGTTCTTTGGGGACCACAAAAAGAGGACTTGAGGACTGAACTCCATCCCACCCCACCCCAAATTTGGTATGATGGAATATAGAGAAATGAAGATCTCTGTAGATTAATTCCAATAAAAATCTATGCTCTTTATGTGGTATATAATAAGAATAATAGTAATAATAAATCTTTATTTATAACCCGCTTTTCTCCCTCAAAGGGACCCAAAGAAGCTTCCAACATCAAATACAATATACTGTAAAATCACCAACAATCAAAGACAAAAATATAAAACATAAATAAGCATTAAAAAACTATAAACGTTATTGTGGTGTCTCGTAAAATTTTATTGCCCTTTGCACTGCCCAGTGAAGATTAACATTCTCATCATTTCATCCTAGGTTTATTTGCTGAAGGCTTGTTTGAATAGGAAGGTCTTCATCTGTTGCTTGAATGCTGTTAGGGAAGGTGCCATTTTGATCTCCCTGGGGAGGGTATTCCAAAGTCTCAGGATGGCTACCAAAAAGGCCCTCTCTCTCTCATCGCTGCCAGCTGTGTTTGGGATGGTGGTGGAAGTGAGAGTAGGGCCTCCCCTGATGCTCTTAGGATTTGGGCAGGTTGGTATGAAGAGATGTGATTGGATAAGTAAGTTGGACCTGAACCCTGTAGGGCTTCAAAGGTTAAAACCAACACCTTGAATTGGGCTCAGAAACAAACTGGCAGTCGGTGAAGGTGCTATAACGGAGGGGTGGTATGCACCCTGTGTCCAGCACTTATAAATAATCTCACTGAAGCTCTTAGGACTAGTTGAAGTTTCTGAGCACTCTTCAGGGGCAGCCCCACGTAGAGCATCTAAGTGGGATGTAACCAAGGCATGGACCACCATGGCCAGATCTGGCTTCTCAAGATACAGGCACAGCTGGTGCACAAGTTTTAATTATGCAAAGGCCCTTCTGGACGCTGCCAACACCTGAGCCTCCAGGTTTAGCGATGAGTCCAGAAAGACCCCCAAGCTGTGAACCTAGGAATTCAAAGGGAATGTTACCCATCCTCTTGCCACCCTATGCCCTGATCTGCCTTATGACTAACCAGGAAAACCTCTGTCTTGTCTGGATTCAGTTTCAATTTGCTTGTCCTCATCCAGTCCATTACTGCTGATAGGCGCCAGTTCAGAGCCTGGGCTGCTTCCTTGGCTTTTGGTGGAAGTGAGTAATAGAGTTGAGAGTCTTCTGTGTACAGGTGGCACCAAACTCCAAAACTCTGGATGATCTTTCCCAATGGCTTCATGTAGATGTTAAACAACATGGGGAAAAGTACAGAGCCCTGAAGAACCCCACAAGACAATGGCCATGGGTCAAGCAAGAATTCCCCCAGCACCATCTTCTGTGTCCATTCCTTCAGGACATAATGAAATCACTGTAGAACAGTGCCCCCAAGTCCCACTCCAGCCAGCCAGCCCAGGAAGATACCATGGCTGCTCAGAGGTCCAGGAGAACCAACAGAGATGCACTCCCCCTGTCTAGTTCTCTATGTAGATCATCTACCAAAGCATCAACAGCTATCTCAGTCCTCTTGCTGGGCCTAAAACCAGATTGAAATGGATCTAGATAATTTGTTTCATCCAGGAATCCCTGGAGTTGCGAGGCCACTACACACTCCAGGACCTTTCTCATTGTACACTTCTGTGGGGCTGTGGGTTGAAAAACAATCTATGTTCACATTCATAGCAAAGTTGCAATCCTGTACCTTGATATTTGTTATCAAATCTTTTTGAACTGTGATAGACATTAGAAATACAACTTAAACAATAGAAAACAATAGAAGAAACAATAGAAGAAATAAAACAATAGAAGAAACAATAGAAGAAATAAGTATAAAAATGTATTGTTTGCATTTTTCTTATTTCTTGGAAGATTATACTGTAATTACAAGGCCTCAGTAGCAGTAGCAGCAGATGTTGTTACGGTTACTGTTTATATCCCAACTACTGTAAGATTTACAATGGTTAAAACAAAGATAGTTAAGCATAGAATTTTCAACATAGAAAATTCAAAAAGCAATTAAACTATCATACAATTAAAACCAGCCACAAAATCAACCATTAAAAATCAGCAAGAAGAAATAAAAGTTCAGCACACTGTACAAGGCTTGTTTTCCTTTTTAAAAAAACAAAAACACTCAACCCTCAAAAACCTTCTGGAATAAAAATAGTTGTACCTGGTTATGAAAAGACAGTATGGAGGGCTGCAGCCTAGTGTGTCTGGGAAAGATCATATGGAGGGTACCAACCAAGCCTACATGTGGAAGGAGTTCCAGACCCTGAGAAGATCCTTCTCTGTGTTGCCCTCAAAGGTAACTGAGAATGTGTTAGGCCTTCCCAGAAGATCTGAAAACACTAACAACCTGAAACTCAGCTGTATAAGCTTTATAGGTAATTACTAGTACTAAGACTTATGCCCAGAAATGGGTGAGTAGTCAATGGAACTGCTGTAATAAAGGAGTTTTGTGGTTCCTATAGCTAATTCCAGTTAACACTCTGTAGCTCTTTGGACCAGCCAAAGTTCCTGAACCCTCTTCAAAAACAGCTCCACAGAAAGTGTGTTACAGCAATCTAAACAGGTTGTAACTAAGGCATGTACAATGAATGATATGCCATTTGAATATTCAGTTAACTGTCATCATATCCCACTTAATGAATGGGATTTCTAGATAGGTATCTGTGCAATGGGAAGCTTCTTCTGAATAAATCTTGCCAAAAATACCTGTGATAGGCTTACCTTAGGGTCCCCACAGTTTGGAAAGACTTGAAGACATACAACAACAACCTATGAAACCCATGGGGTTGATATAAGTTGACAGGCAACTTGAAGACACACAATTTATTGTAGGAACTTTTAAATGTTTGCAATGCATGAGCAAAAGCACGTTGGTAGTCATAGGAGACAGTATCTCTTACTGCTTTAGGGGTGCATCGTGTATATTCCTGAATAGCAGGGGGTAGGATTGAATGGTCCTTATGGTCTCGTGAAACTCCATGATTCTAGTAAAAAGCACTCAGAAAGAATCTAATAGTTTAAAACTGCTGTCAAGTGGGGAATGATTTCATATTTTATTGATTGATACCACTATGTTTTTGCCAAAATGAAGTGTTCTCCTCCTCACTCTTTTGTGTTATGTATGGCTCTTAGCCAAAGCCCTTTGGAGGGGTAGAGTTGTTCTATTATCATTAAAAACAAGGAGACCTCCAGAGCAAGTTGACCCCTTCCTGCTTTTGTCAAAATGTCCTGAGGAACCATTGTTTCACTGTATTACTTTTTCTTTTAAAAAATCCCTGCTAGGGGATTACATGCTTTAAGCCCTTCATTATCGAATTATATTACATCTAAAATGGCAAGGACTCAAAAGCTCAAACTTGGCCACGTATTTTGTATTGTGATTAAAGAAAAGAGGCAGGGAATTTCCATGGTCCAAAGTTTTCCTGACTTTAAAAAAAAATGAAAATTCAAACGAATAGATTGGAATGAAACTATTTGCCCTTGAGCATAGCTTTAAATAATGGCTCTGATTTAATGCTTATGGATGTTTTTCTTTCATTTTTATAAATGGCTGTAGTTTATATGGCAAGATAATTTGTGAGTAATAATTTGAATTCCTGATGGTCTAAGTGTGATAGTTTCTGAAAAGAGAAAATTTCAATGATGATTTGAAATATCTTTACAATTACAGTGGTTGTTACAGTTACTGTTAACAAAAAGCTCAGGACTTCGTACAGGTGCCATGTTAATAATTCTACATCATACGTAAAATTCTGCAGACTTGGTCCCCCAATTTTAGCTGTGTAAGGGATGATATAAAGGCAATAGGATTCATTTTATCTGCTTCTTCTGTCACTGATCCACATATACTTATCTAACTTCTACATGCAGTATGTGTATAAGATGAATACCCACAGTTCGCTGTATACTCTTCAATTGTATGCCTAAAGCCAGATTATGGTTTCTCTATATATGCGCAGAATGTTAAATGAATGTATGATGTTCAAGACTATGTCAGTGTGTGCATCCTGCAGCTCTTATTAACTATCCAAAGATCTAACATGTGGGGAAGAGATGATGGAGCACTTTATGCTGGACAAACTAATGAACTCAGGAGATAGATTAACATTTAGGAAGCAGGAGGTCCATTTCTTAGTACATACATATGGGATCTTTTTCAAGATGTTTGTGATAAACGTTGATGTCTTAGGATCACCTTAGGACTGTAACTCCATGCAGTTGAGGAAACAGATTAAATCTACAAAACCTTATGATGCCAATTTGGTTCTCCGTTATTCTCAAAGGGGCTGCAAGATCACTTTGCATACCTTAGGATCAGTGTAGCTGAATAAATACATGCTCCCATAAGTTCTTGCCCAATTATAAAAGCTATTTTAGGGCATCTTCTCTGGGTTTTCCCACTCAAATGGTACAATGCAGTAGTTCTCAACCTGTGGGCCCCCAGATGTTTTGGCCTTCAACTCCTAGAAATCCTAACAGCTGGTAAACTAGCAGGAAACCACTGGTATAATGGGTTGTTCCTCTATCATGTGTGTTTCTCTCTCCATACATAAGAGGTATACTTGACATCCTCAGTAGTAACTGTGTGATATAGCTCTTAACTAGTAAGCTATAGGTGGTACTGTGTTCAGCTTAAAGTAGTTACTAGGCTTGGGCGATCAAGAAAAAATTTGGTTCTAAACTTGTTTCGTATCTAGGGAGCTCCCGCGTTTCTAATCTGATAGGATTTCCGAAATTTCCAATTTTAAAATTTCGATATTTACGAAATTTCATAAATATACGAATCGATTTGTTAATGGCAGACATGATTGCACAATACGTGAAAAAAAAACCTCCAAACGGGACAGGGGGAACTTCTGAAGCTTCCCTCTCCTTCTGTTGTTGACTATTGGTGATAAAACTAACAACTAACCAAAACCAAACTCCAGTCTTTAAAATGCTTTAAAATGGCTTGTAATAATAATAATAATAATAATAATAATAAGAAGAAGAAGAAGAAGAAGAAGAAGAAGAAGAAGAATAGTTTTAACCTCGGAGAACGAGAGAGGAGAGAGAGAGAGAGAGGAGGGGGGAAATCTCTATTCCGATTTGAAAATGCTTCTCAATAATAATAATAATAATAATAATAACAAACCCCTTTCTACCTTCATGCAGGGAGTGCACAATTAAAGCACTCCTGAAAGATGGCCATCCATTCTTAATAATAATAATAATAATAATAATAATAATAATAATAATAATAGTTTTAACCTCGGAGAAGGAGAGAGGAGAGAGAGAGAGGAGGGGGGAAATCTCTATTCTGGTTTGACAATGCTTCTCAATAATAATAATAATAATAATAATAATAATAATAGTTTTAACCCCTGCCCAGGAAGGCAGGAGGTTAGGCAGGCACCAGGCAGGTCTCTGTGAGTGCTGCACTGCTGTGTCCTCTTTGCCCAATGCAGGCCAGAGTGAGGAACGAGGTGAGATGACCAGCAGGAGGAGAGGGGAAATTGATCCGCTTAAGCGGAGGCCAGGGACCCGGAAGTGGGGTAAATGCCAACCGCTTGCAACCAGGGAGAGGGGAGGGAAACTGTGAGTTTTTAAAACTTGCACCAGACATCCAAAATAATTATGAAAAATGGGGAAATTGTTTCAATTCTTAATTACTCCTCACACTATTCCTGCATCGCTCGATATTGGATCGTAAGCTAATTTAAATACGAATGCATAACGAGTAACGAAAATAACGATCTGGATCACCCAAGCCTAGTAGTTACTTATATCATTGTTCTGGATCAGTGGATCCCAAACTCTAGACCTCTGGATGTTTTGAAATTAAACTCTCAGAAGCCAATTTTGACCAATAGTCAGGGTTTCCAGAAGCTGATTTTTTAAAAAACAAAAACAAAAACACACACACACAGAGAGAGAGAATCATAGAATAGAATTATAGAATAATAGAGTTGGAAGAGACCCCATGGGCCATCTTGTCCAACCCTCTACCATGCAGGAAAAGCACAAAGTACCCCTGACAGATGGCCATCCAGCTTCTGTTTAAAAGCTTCCAAGGAAGGAGCATTCACCACACTGCAAGGCAGGGAGTTCCACTGCTGAACAGCTCTTACAGTCAGGAAGTTCTTCTTGCTGTTCAGGTGGAATCTCCTTTCCTTTAATTTTAACCCTTTCCTGTAGTTTCTCCCTCTTCTCTCTCTCTCTCTCTCTCTCTCTCTATATATATATATATATATATATATATATATACACACACACGCGCACGCACACACACATGTTAATAGTTTAACCATTTGATACTATTTTCTGTAATTTATTTATTTTCAAACCAGTCTGAGAGCCATGTCCACTTAATGGGATATAAATGTCTTATATCAATCAGTCAGTGGAATCATGGAGTAACAGAATAAGAGCTGGAAGGGGCTTCAAGACATAGCTAGTCCAACACTTTGCAATGGAGGAATCCATTGCAGAAGCATCTCTGAAAAATGACCATCCAACACTTGTCTAAAGCTTCCAGTGAATGAGAGTCCACCGCCTTCTGAGAAAATGTATTCCACTGATAAATTATTGTTAGGAAGTTGTTACTAATGTTTATTCAGAATCATCTCTCTGCTAATTTGAATCATTTAGTTTTTGTCAGGCTCTGTAACAGAAGACTATAAACTTGCTCCACTTAAATGAATATGTGTTGAACCCCCCTGACAGCCTTTGAAATATCTGAGGATGGTTTTTCTATCATTTCTTAACCTTCTGTTCCCCAGGATAAACATTTCCCAAACTCTGAACTGTTTTCTGGACATGTTTTAGTTTGTTGATATTTTTCTCAATTTTTGGCCTTCAGAAGTATACATAATAATAGGTCCACACCCTCCTTATCCCTTTTGAAGAGGAGGAGAAAAACTGACATCTTTCGTTCTCCAGGAAGTTTCAAAGATTATATACCAAGCCTTACCACTTCATCACACTGGGGCTTTTTGCCCCTTTGAAGCACTTTGAAGATGGTTCCTGCCAAGTGTCATCACATGACACTCAGCAGACCCTGCTCCATTTACACTTTATGGACCTTATCACACTAGAGCAAGGGCCCTCAAACTTTTAAAACTAAGGGCCAGGTCACAGTCCTTTAAACAGTTGGAGGGCCGAATTATAATTTGGAAAAAAAATGAATGAATTCTTATGCACACTGCACATATCTTATTTGTAGTGCAAAAAACACTTAAAAGCAATACAATAATTAAAATGAAGAACAATTTTAACAAATATAAACTTACCAGTATTTCAATGAGAAGTGTGGAACTGCTTTTGCCTGATGAGATATGATTGTTGCTGTTGTTGTTGTTGTTGTTGTTGTTGTGTGCTTTTAAGTCATTTCAGACTTAGGTTGACCCTGAGCGAGGGCTGGATAAATGACCTTGGAAGGCTGTATCCGGCCCTCGGGCCTTAGTTTGAGGACCCCTGCACTAGAGCATAGATCCACTTTAAATTTGGTTTCTGCCTCCTGCAGAATTCTGAGGCTTGTAGTTTAGGGAGGAGCCTTTAAACTCAGCCAGGCAGGGTTTTAAGTGTCACTAAACTACAAACCCCAGAATTCTGCAGGAGGTAGAAACCGGATTTAAAGTAGATTCATGCTCTAGTGTGATGACCCTATAAGTGCTGAGAAAGTGTTGCAAGTGGGTTTGGGTAGCTCCAACGGAGCTACTTGCATTTTTGGGCTCTTTCCTCATTGTGATAGAAACATTGCAAGCCATTGGACCTGCAGTCTGATTCAATGCCAGATGTTCATTTATTGGAAGATGCTACCACAGCCCATCAGATGAACAGACTGTGTCATTATGCCCAATAGCTATATGAGAGGTGGTTTGTGCTTTTTACTTCTCATTGCGCAAGTGGGCTCTCCAGGTTTGCAGTTCAATATGGACATTACAGAATGTGTTGGAAACTTGCTTTGTTCACTTGAAAAACCTGATCTACTTCTGCTAGACCAAACACAGGAATGGATAGGATTTGTGGTCAGAAAGCCACAAGGGTTTGTGATGCATTCTTCAGGGAAAAAAATCAACTTCAAAGGATGTTTAGAAAAGCCACAACATAGTTTCTAAAATGTGCCCAAATTGCATCAGTCAATAGGGCCATTCATCCATTAATGAATTCCTTTGAAAAATGAATGAAAATATATTAATTGTTTTTTATTTAAAATCTATTGCATGTGACCAGCATGGAGGAGACCTGGAAGTGTAGAACTGAGGATATCCATTTCAGGGTTCAAAAGAACCTTCATTTGAACTGACAGTTTCAATGAAAGACATGCATGTGTATGTTAAATTCACATATGTCACAACCATGACTCTAGACAAAATATAACAACATGATGTAGATGAAGAACAGGAAAAATGCATGTGAGAGTCAGTTAAATTCAAGGAAATCAAGATGTGTTTTCTATCCTTATTTTGAGAATTACCTATTACTTGGAAGAGAAGGAAGGCTCACTGCAAAGCAACACAGTGCAGCCTCTATTCAGAGACAGAAAATTCAATGCCTTAAAACACATACAATTCCAAAAAATAAGATTAAAATTAAAACATGTTAAACATTTTAAAATATTCAATTCCATATTAAAATCATACCATCCATAGTCATAGTCCAAGCTGTTCCATAGTCATTCCATATATTCCTAATCTGTTAATTGCACTGCACTATCCTCCAAAGGCCTGATCCCACAGCCAAGTTTTTACCTTTCTTCTGAAGATAGGTGGGAGGGGACTGATCTAATGTCACTGGGGAGGGAGTTCCATAGTTGGAGGGAATGATTATTTATTTATTTATTTAAAATGTTTGTATCCCGATCTTCTCAACCTCCGTAAAGGGACTCAGACCGGCTTACAGCAAGGATTTCATGCTAATAGTACAATCTAAAAACATCATATAATAACCAGTTAAAATACATATCGAATAAAATTACAAATAAGCCAAATCGCCAAGATAAAATCATGTCCAACTCAGTCCGTATGTGTGGTTGATAATTTTGTTCTGTAGCCGGTTTCAGCCATTAATCTAGGAATGCTTCCTTTAAAATTGAACCCCCAGATCCCCTGTCATCTTTTGTTATTGCATAGAAAATTCAAGGAGATAGCTTTTGTAGTGATTTTTAAAAAATGTTTATTAAAACTTTGAAAATTCCCCAAAAATCCATGGATAAGTGAAACATTCTGAAATTTGGTGGGTTAACAGTGGTAAATGTGCTTTACCATTGTAGTGAGTTTCACCCTAAAGCTTTAAAAATGAGGTAGGAAGTTTCCCCAATTATAGTAATTTATGCATAATTACTGTAACGAAATAGTAACAAAATTTCATTACTCTCATTATAGTAACAAATTTTTCACTAATTATACTTTAGAACACTTTAGAAATGAAATGCCCATGCCCCCCCCCCCCAGTTTTGTAATGACCTTTTAATCATTTTAATGGCTCTCAAATCTCTAATAACTATATCTAAAAACATTATATGGATAGTAGGCTTGGTTGATCCAAAAAATGGTTCAAATGTTGTTTCGGATGTAGGGGGTGCTGGGGTACAATTCTAAAGTCACTTCCAGATTTTTCAAAAAGAAATTCAAAACTTTCCAAAATTTCCAAATTGATTTGTTAATGCAGACACGCATGCGCAGTAGGAAAAAAACAGCACTGGCACTGGGAAACATTCAGGGTATTCCCCCTCCCTCATTTTTAGTCCAATCCTGATTAAACTTGCTGTAGTGGTAGAACACATGGACCACTGTTAGCTCACCAAATTCCATAACATTTGACTTATCCATGGATTTTTTGGAAAATTTTCATAGTTTTTATTAAAAAACCATTTTAATAATAAAGAAAATCTGTTCCTAATTTGAAAGTGTTATTTCCTGTTTCATTGGGCGGTCTTTACTTTGAAAGTCATTGTTCTACTCCATAAACTTTGTTTGTGTGGCACATGCTGTGTTAGATTGGTGGAGAACAGAAATCATAGTACAGACCCCATCAAGGGACATCTAGACTGACGCCCTTCTTCTGGGCAGAAAGGCACCATCCAAACTCCCCTGTCATCCATTTGCTCCCTCTGCTGAGTTTGAGGGGACCCTCAAGACAAAATCATTTGTTTATTCCTTTTTGCAGATGCAATCAATCATTTTATTTTGTCATTACTTACTGACTGTAAAGGGCTGGCTGGCTGTGGCTGGCTACCCCAGTGCCTTGTTCATGGCAATCAGGCAAAAGAAAAATGGTTGGTTTTTAAGCAATTCATGTTCTCTTGGCTTTGCAAAAGTTACTTATTGCTTTGCTACCTTCTTTAGACACCTTTGTAGATTCAATTAGTTAATTTTATATTTAGACAAAGACTGCTACAGACAGCTATTTTTGGGTACTTCAGCCATTTTGACTAATGAACAGGTGAGCATTGTGGGAAATGTAGTTTAACAGCAGTGTCTTTTGCAATCTCTACCATTGGGGGCCTGGCCTTCACAAACTACAGTTAAAGATGGCTGTGATTAGCCATGCCCACCACTTCCCTCCCTGCATCGCCAGCAGAAGGCATGAGATTTTAAAAAAATCCCTTGCCTTTACCAAAGTTGCTTAATGGTTGTGAAAATTAAAATAACTTTGGGAGACATCTGAACATTATAGAATATTTCCAAAAAGAAAGGAAGTGGTTCAAATTTGGATCCCCCCCCCCCCCCCACACACACACACACCCCTTTCCTGCATTGTTCAAAACTGCATCGGATGTCCAAATTTGTATGTTTTATTCAGAATTAAACTCGTTTCTGAATGAACCTATCCAACACTAATAGATAGCCTACTGGGGTGAAATAGAATTTGTTTCCCTCGTTCAGTAGGTGTTATAATGATGGATATCATGGGTACCCACTCAGTTGCAGAGTTTTCAGATTATCTCTAATTGGAAACTTAGCTTTATTGCTCCATTTTGCACCTCTGAGTTCACACACCATCTTGCTCTGAATTCAGCCAGATTAATGAACTTTTTAGAGTCGGTCATACAGCACATTTCTTTTTTTGCTTTTAGTGAGTTCTTTACACTTTTCCTTTTTAGATGGTACCTTGCAACAAACCTTTAGTAGTTTCCATCTTACTCATTCAAAAATAGACATTGTACTGTAACAGGGTGATATAGGCAGCTGTCTTGGATTCCTCTCACCCCACCCCATTTCAGTGACATGAACATTGGGTACTGCCTGATCCAACAGAAGTTGTACTTTTTGGTTCTGAATCAAAGCTCATAAATAAATCCTAATGCACTTTATGGCATTTTAATTCCAAAGAGAGACAAAGAAGATCTGGGAGACTGCCAAGTTTTTAAACTCCTGAATTACAGGACAAGTGAACATGCTGTTATCAGTGTGGATTAGCTCGGGTGATGGCTCACTCTTTAATAACAGTTTCACAAACTCATTTTTCATGTAAAGACATCATTATCAAGACCTCATCATCAAGTAATTTATCATGGGTAATGATCAGGAAGATAGAGACAGCCCATGCTTGCATCAATGTACAGCGAGCTAGAGACTAGCAACATCTATTGTTAGATTATTTTTTCCTCTAAAATACTATGAGCAATGCTTTTATTAGTACTCAATAAAACCAAGTAAAACCTACTGGATTTTAAAAAGAGAGAGAAAATTATGGATATTCTCAGAGAATTATGTGTATCTTTTTATGTTATAACAATGATGAAGTGATTCAAAATAGTATGACAAAAGCCAACAGAAGTTTAAATAGTGCGGTGCATCAGTTAAATTAATAGAACAGCAGGAATTTAAATCACCACAATGAAACAGAACTAGTAGCAGATGACAACACAATTCAAAAAGTAGAATAGTCATAGATTAAAAACCAACCGGAATAGAAATGTGGACCACTATACTGTGTGTGTGTGTGTGTGTGTGTGTGCTATATTAGTAAGGTAATGCTCAACATCCTGCAGGAAAGACTCCAGCAATACATGGAGAGAGAGTTACCATATGTACAAGATGGGTTTAGAAAAGGCAGAGGAATGAGAGACCAAATCGCCAATATCCATTGGATAATCAACAAAGGCAGGGAGTTTCAGAAAAACATCTATTTCTGTTTTATTGACTATTCTAAAGCCTTTGGTTGTGTGGACCAATGTGTGGACCATAATAAATTGTGGTGGTATGGGGATACCAAGTCACCTTGTCCATCTCCTGAGAAATCTGTATAATGCCAAGTAGCTACAGTAAGAACAGACCACTGAACAACAGACTGATTCAAGATTTGGAAAGGAATGTGGCAGGGCTGTATACTTTCACCCAACCTATTAAACTTGTATCCAGAACATATCATGCAATGTGTGGGGCTTGATAAATCCAAGGCTGGAGTTAAAATTGATGGAAGAAACATTAACAACCTTAGATATGCAGATGGTATTACTTTGATGGCTGAAAGCGAGGAGGAGCTGAGGAGCCTTATGACCAAGGTGAAAGAAGAAAGTGCAAAAGCTGGGGTGCATTTAAACATAAAAAACCCCCAAGATTATGGCAACCAGATTGATTGAAAACTGGCAAATAGAGGGAGAAAATGTGGAGGCAGTGACAGACTTTGTATTTCTAGGTGCAAAAGTTATTGCATATACAGACTGCAGCCAGGAAATTAGAAGTCATTTACTTCTTGACAGGAGTGCAATGACCAATCTTGATGAAATAGTTAAGAGTGGAGACATCACACATCCATAGTAACCTATGCATGTGAGAGCTGGACCATAAGGAAAGCTGAGTGAAGGAAGATAGATACTTTTGAACTGTGGTGCTGGAGGAAAATTCTGAGAGTGCCTTGGACCGCAAGAAGATCAAACCAGTCCATACGCCAGGAAATAATGCTTGACTACCTACTGGAGGGAAGGATAATGAGAAGACAAGAAAGCTTGGAGAAGATAATGATGCTGGGGAAAATGAAAGGAAAAAGGAAGAGGGGCAGACCAAGGGCAAGATGGATGGATGTTATCCTTGAAGTGACTGGCTTGATTTTGAGTGGTGACAGCCGACAGGTCCAGGAGGTCACAGAGTCGGAAGTGACTGAACAAATAACAACTGTTGGAGATGCATGCATGAATGACTAGCTTGGTTCACACAACCATTTTGACATGCGCCTTATGAACACATGTATAACTGAAGAAGGATCCATGTCGTTCAAACAGTTGCTTACTTACAGGAGAAAATACAACAAAAAAAGCCTTGCCACAAACTCAAATGCCAACTCTGTTCACACATCTACTTGGGAAATGTCATTACAGAACCTAATCACCCCCTTCCCCTCAATATTTGAGGTACTCCTGACATGACAAAAAAATTTTACCCATCCTCTAAAGTGATACATTTCCTTCTTTGTGAACAATGCCCTTCAGTACTCTAAATTAGAGAAACACGCCAGCACCTGTCAGACAATAAATGGATATAAATCAGACATGAGGAATGGGAATACACAAATACCAGTTGCAGAACTCTTCAGTTTTCTTGACCATTCCATCCCAGACTTCATAACCGCTGTCCTTTAATAATAACAAGAAAAAAGATTACAAAAGAAAATTGGTAAGGAAAAACATAATTGGAATATATCACTAAACTCAAGTGCATTAACAGTGGGTTGAACAGAGTACACTGGACTACAATGGTTTCAGGGCACACTCCAAGTAGTATAGCACTAGTTAACATTCCAAACTCATTAGAGCTTGACCATTTTATCACATCTTCTTTCTTGTTCCCAACCAACATAATTTCAACAACTTTCACCATTACTCATAAGGCTATCTACTCATCCTCACTTTTAAGCAATATCTTTCCTCCTTTCATTATTCCCCAACAACTGTACTCACTTCTCATCGTATCACTACACCCAGAAATTGTGCTTTGCTCTTCACACATACAGCCTGCTCATAAAGGACAGTTCCTAGATATTTCACTCCATAAATCTGATAAAAAAGACTCAAATCAAAAGCTTATGTTACCAACTTTTTTTCTCTCAGTCTCAAAAGTGTACTGGATATGTAAAATAAATTCCCAGCAATAATGCATTATTGTGAGTTATATCTGTCATAATCAAATGTATTTATGGGAGTCTGTGAAAGTTCTGTTTCTGGGAGAAATTAAAACTACTACAAATAGATTGAGGTCAACCTGACTACTAGCATTTTTTAATTCACCATAAGCCTGAAATTGTAGAAACTGCTGGTAATAGTGTTTCTGAGGCAACACTTCTTTTCTTAGAGTTCTTGCCTGATCTCTGGTGAGTGCCACCTTTTTGTTTGGGTAGCATCCAGTATAAAGACCCAACTTCTGCTTCCCAGCAGTCACTTCCTGCTGTTACTCCAGTAATCCACAACTGACATGCAACATAAAGAATGAAATCATTTATTTCAAGCCTTTATGCTTGATATATTTAAAATATATCCTCATGGAAATGTGTAATAATTATGCATGAATGTTATTGTAGCTATTTATCTTGGCTTTCCAAATTCTGTAAGGGAAATGTCTGCCTTTTGGGTAGAAAATAATTTAACATGAAGATGCAGAAGACAATGACAACTAAGCATATAAGGAATTAATTATGTGGTTGTCATACTTTCATAGTACATGAGCTGAATGTAACGAGCCAAATTTTTCTGTTGAAGACAATGGTATCCATCCTTGATAATGTGAGAGTTGTGAGAATCATGTTATGAATTGGGAAAGGGCATAAGAAGTCATAATTTTAGTTAGTTTTATAGGATATTTAAAGTCATATTGAAAAGCATTTTAGTAACAAATTTCAAGTTTTATGCCATCCTTTTAGCAACCCTAATGTGAGGGGTGTAATATGGAAAATACAAGGGAAAATACAAGTGATTATTTATTCTTGAGGTGTGGCTTCCTAATGAGCCACATAATTCATTTCTATTAAAAATATTACTTTTTAATGCTCTGATTATCCTTGGGGAAAGACAAAGAGAAATGTAAATGTAAATCTGGAAGTGAAGCTAGAAACAGCCCATCGAACTCTCTGAAAGAGCCCTACAGGAGAAAGGCCAAGAGACCTCTCTGTTGAAGAATTAGGGGCAGGATGAAACAGAGTCAGGACAATGAAAAACACAGGTAAGTCTGGTTAGGAGAATGAGAATGAATGAGATTAGAATAGAATTTGGGAGACTGGAAATATGGAACGAGTTCAAGAAATTCATATTTATCCCAACTGTTATATAATACATTGGTTTTATGTTCTGCAGATGTGTCTGACTGTTTTCATTTAAGAATTGGAAGAGAAAACTGGTCATGATTTACCACATTAAACCCACTAATCAATACAGCCATTTGTTTGGGATAGTGATTCAAGGAAAGATCTTGAGGGTAAAAGTCAGTGAAGGAGATATCTTAGGTTTGGACTTTTGAGATCAACTTGGATAGGGGAGCTATCACACCAAGGAATCACAGATAAATGCACTCTATTGCCTACAGGATGTCTAGTTCTCCACTTCAAGAGAAAAAGATAGGGCGTGTTGGAAAAAGCAAGGGAGATTTCTTATTTTTTTCAGATAGATACCATAAAGTGTGGTTATAGTACATCTATCATTTCAAGAAATGGCCCATATATGCCCCTCATTCCCAGAATAGCATTTTAAAGTCTTGTTCCATCATTTGGAGACCAATCATGTCCTTGTCAATATAACAGATGAGACCTGATCAAGGCTACCACAATGAAACAAATTTGAAGGTGAGACAAAAACGTTGGTGTAAAAGAAAATTTATTCAGTGATTAATAGGTGCATCAGGTGAAAGCAAAGAAAGCTTGTATTGATAGGAAACTTGAGTCCCTTCATAGCCAAAGGTAAACGATGTCCCCAAGGAGTACTAGGTATCATTCCAGGGACAACACATTTTGTCTAGACTGGTATTCTCTTAACACAAGACCAAGATATCATTACAAAGAATTTGATTTCCCCAGATGCGTCATCCCTTTCGATCCTATATTATGTTTCAGGACCAAGGGTTTGCCATTATTCATAGTTTCAGGTATCCATGGGGGTCTTGGAACACATTTCCCATGGATATGGAAATCGTATTACACAGCAAAGATTCAATGAAAGAAATCCTAACATGTATAAGCAGGTTTCTCTTCCTTCTAGAAGCTTTGAAACCAAAAACGCTAGGCAGCTACCTTTCCAAAATATAGGTTAAAAGTGAAGGGCATTTACATTCTGTGAGCAACAGTGCAAGTAACAGTGGTTATCTCTTGTTTCCATCTCTTTATTGCTTATTTACATTTTCATTTCTATCCTGTCTCTCACACAACATAATTTTGAATGTAGGTTAACAAAATAATGGTAAGACAATTTACGATAGAAAAGGTCAAACAATTAAACAACCAATCCCCCTCGAAAACACAAAACTCTAAAATATTTAATAATATTTGAAATATAATAATGAAGATAAAATATATTGCAACCCTATTCTTCAACAGCCACTTAACATACATATTGGAGTGTTCTGCCATGATGAATATTGAGGCCTAACTACTCTATAAACTATGTTCCCACTTCATGCCTGCAAAGTTATGTTGGACTGGTCTGTGCATGTCTGGCAAGTTCTCCTGATAGCTAGAGGATTCTCTCATTACTGCATGACATAGTATCTAGTTCTGCAGTTGGTTAAAAATATGGCAGCCAGATTGGTTACAGGAACATTCAGGAGTTAAACTATTACTCCTATCCTAAAGTCACTCTATTGGCTGCCAGAAAGTTTCCAGGCAAAGCACAAGGTGTTGGTTTTAACCTTTAAAGCCCTATATGCACACTCAGGTCCTCTGGGGGATGGCTACTCTAGCCTGCCAGAACTCGACTGGCAACCTTTACTTACTTACTTAGGCGATCCCTCGTTGGACGAGTAAGATGGTCTTCCATTATGGATTTCCCTGTGGGTCCTTATGTGGCTGTGGAGCCCTATTCTTGCTCTGCATCTTCTTCCGCAGTGGGGGCATTGGTTTCCAGGTGGAAGGCGGTCCCGGTCGGGGTTGGCTTGACGCGCCTTCCTCCTGGCACGTTTCTCTCTTTCACCCTCCATTCGTGCCTCCTCAAATTCTGCAGCACTGCTGGTCACAGCTGTCCTCCAGCTGGAGCGTTCAAGGGCCAGGGCTTCCCAGTTCTCAGTGTCTATGCCAGAGTTTTTGAGGTTGGCTTTGAGCCCATCTTTAAATCTCTTTTCCTGTCCACCAACGTTCCGTTTTCTGTTCTTAAGTTCGGAGTAGAGCAACTGCTTTGGGAGACGGTGGTCGGGCATCCGGACAACGTGGCCGGCCCAGCGGAGTTGATGTTGGAGGACCATTGCTTCAATGCTAGTGGTCTTTGCTTCTTCCAGCACACTGACGTTTGTCCGCTTGTCTTCCCAGGAGATTTGCAGGATTTTCCGGAGGCAGCGCTGATGGAAACGTTCCAGGAGCTGCATGTGACGTCTGTAGACAGTCCACGTCTCACAGGCATATAGCAGGGTTGGGAGGACAATAGCTTTATAAACAAGCACCTTGGTATCCCTACGGATGTCCCGGTCCTCAAACACTCTCTGCTTCATTCTGGAAAATGCTGCACTTGCAGAGCTCAGGCGGTGTTGTATTTCGGCGTCGATGTTGACTTTGGTGGAGAGGTGGCTGCCAAGGTAGCAGAAATGGTCCACATTTTCTAATGTGACACCATTAAGCTGTATTACTGGCATTGGAGAGGGATTGGCTGGCGACTGCTGGAACAGCACCTTGGTTTTCTCAATGTTCAGTGACAGGCCGAGCTTCTCGTATGCTTCTACAAGAGTGGCTTGTAGATCTTCTTCTGAATGCGCACAGACGACATTGTCATCAGCATACTGGAGTTCTATAACAGCTGTTGTTGTAACCTTGGTTTTGGCTTTCAGTCTGCTGAGGTTGAATAGCTTGCCATCTGTCCGATAGATTATTTCCACTCCGGTGGGAAGCTTCCCATCAACAAGGTGAGGTATCATAGCGATGAAGATGGAGAATAGAGTTGGGGCAATAACACATCCCTGTTTGACACCTGATTCCACCTTAAATGGGTCACTTTGGGAGCCACTGCTGTCCAAGACTGTTGCCTTCATGTCATCGTGGAGGAGCCGCAGGATGTTCACAAATTTGTTTGGGCACCCGATTTTGTGGAGGATGGTCCAGAGAGCACTGCGATTCACTGTGTCGAATGCCTTTGCAAGGTCGATGAATGCCATGTACAGAGGTTGGTTTTGTTCTCTGCATTTTTCTTGGAGCTGTCGTGCAGTGAAGATCATGTCCACTGTTCCTCTGGAGGGGCGGAAGCCATTCTGGGATTCTGGGAGTGTGTCTTCTGAGAGGGGCAGAAGGCGGTTTGCAAGGATTCTTGAGAGGATTTTCCCAGCGGAGGTTAGAAGGGAGATACCTCGATAGTTTCCACAGTCTGTTCTTTCCCCTTTTTTGAAGAGGGTGATGATGGTAGCGTCCTTGAAATCTGCTGGGATTTTCTCGGTCACCCACACTTTTTCTATGAGCTGGTGGAGTTGGTGTGTCAGCTCAGGTCCTCCCTCTTTAAAGATTTCAGCAGGGATCCCATCTGGTCCACTGGCTTTGTTATTCTTCTGTTGGCTGATGACATTGCTGACTTCTTCCAAACTAGGCAGTGCTGCAAGCTCGCCCCTGGTTTGTTGTTGCGGGATTTGTGAGAGGACTTCTTCGGCCACATTGGAGCTGCGGTTCAGGAGGCTTTGGTAGTGTTCTTTCCAACGTAGTGCAATTGAGTTTTGGTCCTTCAGGAGTT
Source organism: Anolis sagrei (assembly GCF_037176765.1). Classification (NCBI taxonomy): domain Eukaryota; kingdom Metazoa; phylum Chordata; class Lepidosauria; order Squamata; family Anolidae; genus Anolis; species Anolis sagrei. The sequence continues at coordinate 63,006,731 of NC_090022.1, read as the reverse complement.
TGGTTCTATCTGATGAGCGTAGAGGCTGTATCCCATGGTTTCTTGGTCCATAGATGACCTTTGTGGCTTTGAAGAATCCCTGAGCATCATGGGTATCTGCCAGGTGTTGGATTTCTTCAGCCTTCTTTGTCCACCAGATGTTCTTGAGTTCTCTTGTCCTTCTTTGGACCTCAGCTTTTGCACTGGCATAGATCTTTTTCTTAGCAACACAGTTGATGTCTCTCTGCCATGCTTGGAAGGCTTTCCTTTTCTTGTCAATTAGCTGTTGGATCTCGATGTCATTTTCATCAAACCAGTCTTGATGTTTCTTGGCTTGGTATCCAATAGTTTCTTCGCAGGCTTGGATGATGGAGGTCTTCAGTTTGTTCCAATGTTCCTCAACATTTTCGGGGTGTACTGTGGGTAGATGGTCCTTGAGTGCTGTTTGGAGATGGGCTCATCTGGAGGGCTCCTGAAGGGCTTGGGAGTTCATTTTGCGCCTTGTCTTCCTTCCTTGGAGTCTGCGCTTGGGGGCAATCTTGAGAGCCATAGAGGATCGAATTAGCCTGTGGTCAGTCCAGCAGTCGTCAGCACCTGTCATGGCTCTTGTGAGGAGCACGTCGCGGCGGTCTCTGGTGCGTGTGATTACATAGTCTAAGAGGTGCCAATGCTTTGACCGGGGATGCTTCCATGATGTCTTGAACTTGTTTTTCTGGCGGAAGAGCGTGTTGGTGATGACAAGGTTGTGCTCCGCACATTTGGTGAGAAGCAGGATGCCATTTGAGTTGCTGTTTCCAACCCCGTCTTTTCCGATGGTCCCTGGCCACAAGTCGAAGTCTCGCCCGACTCTTGCATTGAAGTCCCCCAGGAGGATGATTTTGTCCTCTTTAGGTATCCCCGATAGGACGGTATCCAGCTGACAGTAGAATTTCTCCTTGATGTCTTCGTCAGCATCTAGTGTTGGTGCATAGGCACTTATGATGGTTGCCCGTTGATTTTTGGCAAGATCAATTCGGAGGGTTGAGAGTCGTTCGTTGATGCCAGTGGGTGCTTCAGACAGATGTTTCATCAGATCATTCCTGATGGCGAAGCCAACTCCGTGCATTCTTTGGTCTTTTTCGGGCAGTCCCTTCCAGAAGAAGGTGTAGCCTCCTTTTTCTTCCTTCAGCTGTCCCTCTCCTGCTCTCCGGGTCTCCTGAAGGGCTGCTATGTCGATGTTGAAGCGTCCCAGCTCCCTTGCAATGATGGCAGTTCTGCGTTCACTGCCACTGTTGTCCATCAGAGTCCGTACGTTCCACGTACCGAAGTTCATTTTCCTTTTTTGGCCGCAGGGTGGTGACCCCACTGGACGCGGCAGTCCAGTCAGGGATAAGTGAGGCAGACTATGTTTAGGGCACCTTTTCTAGCCCCCTCCCCATGTGGGGTGAGCAGAGTGGGTCCTCAATAGGGCTGCTCAGTCGCGGATACAGCTGCCGAACTACTCAACTGCTTCGGACCTTGAGGTAGAACGACTGAGTCCGTACCCACTGCCCATGTGCCAGTCTGTGACTAGGGGCTTCCAGATTTCACGGTCCTGCCCCCGTCGCCACTCGCTGATCGCCATGGGACTTTGGTTGCTTGGTTTTTATTTTCTTTGGAAGACGCCTGTGCGTGGGTTTTTTTAATGTGTGGAGGTCAGTGCACAGCTGATCAACACACAGACTTCACAGAGTGAGGTTCCACTGGTGATGTAGTTTAACCCAATGACCGTGGCTTCTCAGTCTGTTGCAGCCTTCTTCCGCCTTCGCAGCCGTTGTGACATGTGCCATGTTATCCTCCGCCTGCTCCGCCATTGAGGTCTTTGGGTCTTCGGACTGTGCTTGGTCTGGAACCTCCCCCGCGGCCACTCCTGGGAGTGCACGACTCCAGTTGTTGTGCCTACAGGTTCATTGGAACACGCAAGCCCCCTCACCACGACAAGGTGACAGTCCATCGAGGCTACTCTAGCCTGCCAGAACTCGACTGGCAACCACCACCTAAAGGACCCTTTCATCGGCTGCCCCATGACCATGGAATGACATGCTGGAAGAGCTTAGACAACTACATGAGCTGTCAGAATTTTAAAACTATCTAAAGCCCTATCTCTTATAGAAGGCCTACCCAGCCAGTTTTAATTATGAATTTTTAAACTTCTGTCCTGTGTTTTAATCTCTATTCTGTGTATTTTAATATGCATTTTATCAAAGTATGTTTTTTGTGTATCCTTTGAAGAAATACATTTTGACTAAGGTATGTGTGTCAAACATAGTTCAGTGCTGCTGAGCAGTTACACTAATCCCCCCCCCCCGTGCCCCCCAATCAATGATTACAACATGGGTCCTACCTGTTCTCTGTTGTTAATTGTGATGTCAGCCAAGGTGACAGGGCACTGTTTGGGAACTATCCTAACTGTCTTCACAAGCCCTAAGTTATGGGAAAGCCCAAATTATGGACTCTCCTCAATTCTGTGTAACACGGGGCAAGACCACATTAAGATTTGGCTGCCATGGGGCTGATCCTCATCTACACTAACCCAAGGGGTCAGGGCAGATGTGGCCATAGTGGAAGGGGAAAGAGATCTAGACTTTAGAATCTGAAATGGTAGCTTATTTCAAAGTATGATTGCTTACTTTTGGTATGTTTTACTGAATGAGACACAGACCTTTGTCATGAAGTTTTTTCGGTTCCGGTATGGTGGTCAGCAGCAGAACGCTGAGCTGCACGGACCAGAAATCAAAATCCGAAGAATCCTAGGTTCCCCCCTCTTCAACCACCTTTAAACTGAGGGGTGAGAGACCCTGAACCACAGGAATCCTGTAGAGGGTCGAGGAGCCCGGGAGAAAGAGCCGGGAGGACAAAAAAGAAGGCAGAGTAGGAGAAGGAGAACAGAGGGGAACGCCGCCATTAAATTGCGGTCGGCCTTCCCTCTCAACAAGTCGCTAATTCTCAAGAAAAACTCAATATCACCTTGACTACTGCAACGCTCTCTACGTGGGGCTGCCCTTGAAGACGGCCCGGAAGCTCCACCTGGTCCAGCGCGCGGCAGCCATGTTACTAACAGGAGCGGGACGCAGGGAGCATACAACGCCCTTGTTGTACCAGCTCCACTGGCTGCCGATCTGCTACCGGGCCCAATTCAAGGTGCTGGTGCTGGCCTACAAAGCCCTAAACGGTTCCGGCCCAAAATACCTGTCTGACCGCATCTCGGCCTATGAGCCCACGAGGACTTTGAGATCGTCCGGGGAGGCCCTTCTCTCGATCCTGCCTGCCTCACAGGCACGCCTGGCGGGGACGAGAGACAGGGCCTTCTCGGTGGTGGCCCCTCGGCTGTGGAACACCCTTCCTGTGGACATCAGACTGGCACCCTCCCTTATGACATTCCGCAAGAGACTAAAGACGTGGTTGTTCGAGAAGGCGTTTGAATAAGTGCTGCAATAATTGGCAATGACGATAGGAACGGAACACAGAAAACGATATTTGGATTGTGGTTCAACGATGAGACGTCGCGAATGACTTGTTGTAATTGTATTATTGATATTGATGTTGTTGTTTGATGATATTTTTGATATTGCTAGTTGATGTTAGCTTATGTTGTAAATTGCACCTTATTTTACATGTTGTACACCGCCGTGAGTCGCCCCAGGGCTGAGAACGGCAGTCTATAAGCACAGTAAATAAATAAATAAATTCTGCAATGTAGACAGCAGTATCTGGAGAAACTTTTAAGGCAATATATGCACAAAGTAAGAACCATAATTTTAAAAGAGAGAGAGAGATAGCAATAAAATTCTGAATGGTGTTCACAAGCATGTTGTAGAGTCTGAGCATTGTTGTAGAGAATGCAGATAAGGCTTGCTGAAGTTATTCTTCAACTACTGCAAAAAAATGAACTAGTTACTACCTTGGATCCCATTCCAGAAGAATTAAATAAACAAATAATAAATGTTGTACCAACAGATTCTCTCGAAAGAATGTAATAACAATCTTCACATATCAATGGTTTTTTTGTGCCTTTTCTCAGGCGGCTCATCAATTTTTTATATTCCTGTGATGTATTTCTTTCCTGTAATAAAATGGATGGCTCTTTTTTTTTAAATGAGGCACAAAACACTATATTTTCCTCAATCCTCCCCCCCCCCGGGGGGGGGGGGCCAATATATGTTTTACTAGAAAACATGCCAGTTCTATCTTAATCTCTTTTCAGAATGTGCAAAGAAAACATGTCCATCTTTTGGCTTGCACACAGCAATTTTTTTCCAAAGGTTTTGGTTGTCACACACTGGGAACCTTGAAATATTTGGCTGTTGCTGTTATACCATATGCTTGGAGTCTTTCATGTAAATGTTGTTATGGTATGATGACATTTTCAGAGGTTCAAGCCTACTGTTCACAAGTCCTGTCAGAAAAAAAACTGGATGTTTTCCTTTCGTCCCAAGAGAACAAAATCAGTGAAAATTTACACCCTTTTGACTTTAAGTACAATTCATAGTCCTGGTGCTATTATTTGAGGTCTCAAGATGGGAGAT